>NC_139726.1:26822281-28022281 GCF_964211835.1 Anser anser
AGATGAAGTAAACATCCAGGTGCTTTGGGAATCTCTCTGGTACCCTAAAATGTGTGCTTTCTGTAGCACTGCTCAAGAGATACTTCTTGCGCAGCGGCCTTGTGATGGTGAACTTGCTGTGCTGGTAAAAGCACCAGCTCCTTGGACACTGATGAATTCACAATAGGTGCCTGGATGAGAGGAACGCTTTACGGTGCTATCAAATCCAGTGGTGTCAGCTTCTAGGTATTTGTAAAGAATTTATTTCTTCTGTTGGGCTTAACTAAACTCAGATCTTGAAGCATGCTTCCTCTTCACAAGAAGCATTCATGAGCATGCCTTAGAGACTTGTTATGTCTCCATTGTACACGAGAAAAGGAGGTTTATTTTTCTCACTAATTTTCAGGCAGAGTTTCTTTCCTGATGCCCTAGAATAAGACACGAAGCTTTAATGACCCAAGAGGATCTCTCTTCCCTAGCATCTTAGCAGTTTTCCTGTTGTCTGCTCTTCTGCTGCTTTGTGGTGGTAGTATCAGTGTGTCAAAAAAACCCATATAACTACTCTAGCAGGTTGTGCTGCTGCTTTGCAGTGAGCTTTGTGCAGCTTAGCATCACTTCACCAGGTGAGTGAGCTTCCTTTGTCTGTGACTATCTTCTGACAAGGTGGGAGCTCTACATACTGCTATAAAAACAATTCAGGACAAGCTTCAGAGGATAGCTAAATGCTGGAAACTGAGGTGGGAAGTCAGGAAAATATTTCTATCTCTAGAAAGTGAAAATTTGTGTGTTGAAGTCTGGCATTGGTTAATAAGGATGTTGATGGCAGGCTCAGCTACTGTTCGAAACTTGGGTTGCCATCTCTCTGTGGTGGCTTTGAAAAGACAAGTTTTGTCATGGGCTTGAATATTTTTGCGTGACAGGTATTTCTTTTGTGCAGTCACAGCATCTCAGAAACATGGAAAATAACCAGATCATAAATAGTCTCCAAAAGAGAGTAATACATGCTAGCATAGACTTATTATTTATGTGCACTAATTTCCAGTGTACTCCTCTTAACATTTTATATATCATTCTAGCACAATGGTCCAATATTAACAGTTTAACCAGTAATTAAAACCTTTTCGCAAGTGGTGGCAGAGATGCTTGGTATTATTGTGTGTGTTACTCCAGTTGTGGGAAGATACACTGTAGATTTGGGATAGTCTAAGTAAAATGCAAAACACTGCTGGAGATCCCCTTTTCTTAAAGGGACTGAACTTCCTAAGTAAAATTAGGAACGTTTTACTGTCTGCTGCTACTCTATGATTATTCAGTGTGCTATTGCCCAGGGAGGAGCAGGAGGAATACTGGAATCCACTACTGATGCAGGATCCTAAAGAAATGGTGGTCATTAGGAGCTATAGAAACCCATTTTACTAATAAGGAAAAAAATTAGTGGTTGTCTTGAAGATGTTTTCTTTAATAGTTCTGTTTTTAAAATTTTAATGTAAATTGTAACATAAGGCCTTATGAAGATTTGCTCAGAAATGTAGTTTGCTCTTTAAAAAAAAAAATACACATCAGAATAATTGAATAGATTTAATCACATTTATGAATAACACCTGAAACTGTTGTGTATTTTGTTTGCTCTGTAGTTGGCAAAGTCCAGTTACCTGCAATATGTCCTACTAAAAGTCACCAGAGTTCTGTTCCCACTTTTTAAAAAAACAAGCTAATCTTTTCTAGCGTTTTATCCTGATGTCACATTGGAGCTCTGGGTTTGTAAAATGGGTATGGTTTTCCCTGTATCAGGAAAAAGTATGTACAAGTACACGCTGTGATGACTTGTTGAAGAATCTTTAATAGGAAAACTTAAACAGTTGAAATTATGCTGTTAATTAAATAAGCATCAACATGAATTGAGGAAAAATGTTGACAGAATGTATTTTATAAATATTCTGAAGTATTCAGGTGTTGTGTATGTTTTCACTCCAAAGAGTCAAAGCGGTACTACTTCAGATGTGGCACATGTTGCAAATTAGTTTAGTCACAGAAGTTAATCTTCTTTCACAGAGCGGGGGTTAATGACCTGTTTTTTGTGTTACTAACCTTTTGTCCTGGTCAAAGTGTGTATATATCCCTTTGTTCAACAGTCTTGGACAGGTATCCTTCAAAATTGTGCAAGTGACCACCTTGTAGGACTTCTTGGAATAGCTGCTGCACCTGCTTTGAGAGGTCCCTAAGGAGCTGGAGGCAGCGCCTGTGCTCGGCTGGGTCCGTCTCTTGGCTTCCATTCCTGCACGGCTCTGGGGAAATCTTGGTCTCCTACCTCCGGTGGCAATCCGTACCTATAATGCCTGTGAAAGCATGGCAAAGACAAGCATTTCAGATCAAAAAGTAGCAAGTCCTCCATAACCCCTCGTTTCATATGTTAACAAAGCTCTCATGCCACTTGTCAGCTACAGAACTGAGAAAAGGGTGGTCAGAGCAGAGAGTAGATGTACATGCACAGAAGTGATTAACTTATTTACCTTTTAAAATGATCACTACTGTGTCTGTTAAGAAGTAGTGTATCTGCAGCTGGTATTATCCCATATAATTGTGTGCGAGAGATGGCTGGGATTTCTTGGGCTTTGGGTTGCAGTTTCTTAGATGTCTCAGTGATTTCCTTCGTGCAGAGCTAGATGGAGCTATAAGATCTTCTGTGAAATAGGTACAGTGCTAGGGACTCTTCTTCTAAGAACTCCTGCTTCTGAATTTCCCTTTGGGCTGGCTGGTTAAAGAGTAAACATGTTGTACGTCATGAATGCTTGCTAACTGGAGAGGCAGCATTTAACCAGTTCCTGGTGAGTAATTGGAAGGTGCCCATGGGCACCCTACTTGAAGAGTGCAAATCTGAATTTGAAATTTGCTCCTCTGGGGAATGAAGGTGATATTAAAGTAGATGGCAGAGTTACCGTGGCAGCACTGTGCATAAGACTGTTTCAGAAGTACTGGGATGGATTGTAAATGCAACTGACCTAGCAAACCTGATAAAGATTTTGCCGTCATAAAAGGATTGGGGTAACCTACATGGCTAACTGTCTCTATCATAAATATAGGGATGTGATGACCACTAGCCAAATTTTACTAGTGCCTGGGTGTGAGCTTACCAAATATGTTTTCTCCCATTATTTCCTTGCATTGTATTCTTGTCATAACCATATTGTTGCTTTGTCCTGCCAAAGCATGAAATGTAGGGAAATAATGAGATGCTAAATGTTTTGTTTAGTGCTTAAATATGAATCCTGTGTATTTTTAAGATTAAGTTTAATAAAGGTCACCTTTGAAGTAGTTAATTGCAGTAAATTACTGTGTTGGATACTCTAACTGGATTGTTCAGGTCCTTAGCAGTTTGTGTATGCAGATAATCAAGATGGTGAGCACCACAATTTGCTAAGTGGTCAAACAGTACTGAAATCAATTAAATATTCTGCGTAGTGCTTAAACTCTCAAAATAGCATTCTATTTTTCATTTTTAATTTTCCTTCTAGCTGTCATTTTGACTCTGTTTGGGGCAGGCGTGGACCATATGTGCCCTTTGCAAGTAGAGAAGAGAAAAATACCTTCTGCATTCCAAATTTCTGTGGTTTGAATATTGCAAAAGATGCTATCTTGACAGGTCCAGAGGCTGAATTTATATCTGTAGAAAACAGGCAGAACCCCAGGGAATGGAAGTGCAAAGTTTTTCTTCTCCATGCAATGCTCATCTGCCCTGGAAGTGACCATCCTGAATGAGGTAGCTCAGTCTTCAGTCTTCTGTAAGTTTACTACTGGCAGTAGACCATCAGCATTGACATCAATTATTGTCTGTGCTTGTCTGGAAGATTAAATTGGCATTGTTAGTTGCTCAGGAAGATAGGAATTACTCTTCTGGATCAGCTGTTCTTGTTTCTTTCTTGTTTATTTTTTTGTGTTCACATGAGTACAGTATTTAATATATTTGCCCTGATGATGCTGCAACACTGTTCATATTTTACAGGCATGAAATACTGAGCAGGTGGTGCTTAAAAATTGCATAAGGCTTGCTGTAACAGGACACTGAGTAAGAGGGGATTCTGGGATTCTGTTTTATATCCTGATCCTAATCGAAGTAAGTCCCTTTCCCTTGTTTTGGATTAAAGTGTTTGTAGCATTAGGTAGGTAGTGGTTGGTTGGTGTTAGGGTAAACATAGTTTTTACTACGTTTTCATTCTTTAATGGAACAGATGTTCCATTAAACAATCAGATGTTTTCATCTGTATAGATTTCATATCCCACTTTAGCTTTAGAATCTGTTAGACTTTTGATTAAGTATTTACAATAGTGAATGCAGTATAAAATGATTAAAAAACTTTTAAAGAAATCCGGTAAGCTTGTCTAACACAGTATTCAAACTTTGGAGTATTATAGATTATACAGTATTGCTGTATACTAATTGTCTACAAATATGACAACACTGTACAACAGTCCTTCAGTGTTTAAATTTTTCTTGCTTGATTTGGATCAATGCTGCAATTTTATGCATCTTCCTTAGATTAGCCAAACCCTGACAATACTGCTAGCTGAAGTGTTAAGTACCAGTTTCCATATTTAAGCATCTCAACATGGACAGCATGATTTATTTATTTTTTTAAGGGAGGGAGAACAGTGGTTTGTGGAAATCCATGTAGTCTTCGGGCACTTCAGTCTTCTGAGCTCTGAGAATTTTTCACGTGTGGTTACAGGTAACTGACTTCAGCCAGTGAGTTTTCAAAAGCTTGGCATAATCATTAAGACTCAGCTTATGACCTCTCGTTCTTCCTTATTGAAGGTGGTTCTGTGATGCCATCCTGTCATAGGAGAGGGATTATAAGGAAGTTCTTATCAAAGAAATACAAGATGGGCTGAGTGTTTAAAAAAGCATAAAGCACTATAGTACTTTTTCCCTTATAAATGAGTGCTCTCATCTGAGTAGAAAGCTGTAATTGGTGGGTGCCAACTCTGTCTTGTGTTCATGCTGTGTTCACCTCTGGGTGTAAGAGTGCATGCTATAAACCTCTACTCCTGCAATTTTCACTGTACCAGCAATTACAATTCAGTTGTTTGTAAAGAAGAAAGAAGAGGAAGTGGTATTTAATAACACACAAAATGACATTCTCTCAAGTTAAAAACAGCAGGAAAAAAAAAGGCAAATTTGAATAGAATTTCTTCATACGTTGGTTAGGAAAGAGAATACATACAGACCAGTACGGACATTTGGAGCTGTGGAGTTTGTCATCAGAAGTTGCAAAGGTCCGGCTCGACAGAAGAGGGTTGGGCAAGTGATTGCTTAATAGGTTGTAGTGGTCTTCAGTGTCTTTGGATTTTTTCCTCAGGCTCTTCTGTTGGGCCTCACAGTTAGGATGAACAGGCTTCTGTCTGTGCTTAAAAGAGAAGTTAAAAACTGTAAATTACCTTGACTTTCAGTTACACTGAATGTTGAAGGGAATCTTCAATCTAGTTGAGGCAAAAGTCTTCCAGAATTTCTTCTGTTGCTTTTGCTTAACTTCCTATCATTAAAATCGTCTCAAGTATAAAAGCTACCTCAATAGGCCCACGAGGCTCTACTTATTTACTTTTCATCCACACCATAATGATGTTTCCTGGTTTCATTTCTGTTTTCAAATAGTAAAGCAGAGTTCCTGTGCTTGTATTTTTTTTCCAGTTGCTGAATGATTCATTGCTGCAAAGTCCGCTTTAGCTAGCTTAGAGATGCTAAGCTGCCACTCAGCAATGTTCTTGCAGAGGGCAGATGTGGGAAGCAGGGCACTGGCATAGCACCAGCCTCTGGGGTGGCAGCAACTGCATGCAAGACGGAAGCCCCAGCTGCTCTGTTCTCAGGCAGCATAATTGAGGCAGATGTGTGCTTGGCCACATAGAGATGAAGACTTTGTAAAGCTATATATCCCCACTTTTTCAGTGATATCCTAAATGGCACTTGTCTGACAGAGAAGAAACATTAAGCGTAGGTTTTCATACACTCGTGATTATTCTGTCCATGTGTTCTGAAGTTTCAGTTTCTTGCAAGCTGGCTTCATGCACACTGGAGTGAAATTTGTGATACAATGTCAGATTGCTTTCCAAGACATCTTAGAGGAGCGCAGCTGGCTGCTGCATTGTCTGAAAAAGCAAAAAGATTGAAATGCTGGTGGGGACTTCAGGGTAGGGTGGTGTACATGTGCAGAATGTTGCTATGAGTGAGTAGTGGGTCTTTTAATATGTATTCGTGAAGGAAATTCAATGTATCATTTAAATGAGGTGTTTGAGCTTGTTTTCCTTTAAATAATAGGACTAGAAAATATGGAAACTGGAATTTGTTCATTGGCTATTTGTTTCCATTATGAAACAGAAATAATAGAGAAAAGATAAAAATAGATGATCAGCAAAGTGATTTAGTACTGCATGAGTACTCCTGGATTAATGTAGTGATCATGTGCTGTCTAGAACAGGGAAGATGCTCAGAGGAAGAGTTAATGATACTTTATTAATAGTTAGCTTTTATTTTGTATACTCCTACTGTCAAGCTTCATTTTGGTTGCGATTATTTGTACTGTGTATTTCTTACGGAGCTGAAAAAAGCTGCAAGTCTTTTTAGTGCATGTGTCGGTACGTGTTCATTTCTGTCTGAACTCCCATCCTCATGAAATGCTCTGTGATCTACCAAAGTTTTCTGGTTTCAGTGATGAATCTCTCCCTTGTTCATGAGACTTACTTGGTATTAAATGATATTTTAAAAAGGAGAAATAAGTGTCCTTATTTGCTTTGTAATTTTGCTGGTTGGTGGGCTGCACTCTCAGGATTGGAAGCATTTCTACAGCATCCAAAAATGTGACAAACTTCCTTCAAATCAAAGCTGGAAATGTCATCTCCTAGTATATGTCCCACAGCTGTAGTTTGAAGATAACATCAATTATTGTGAGATATGTACTAATGCTTTTTGAGAGCTGGCAACTCCTTGAGTTAAAAACTTCCTTCTGTCTCTTGTGACACTTTTCTGTGGGAGGGAGGAACTGGGTGGGAATCTACAAGACTTCCTATCTTTGATGATGAAACACCCTAAAATTGAAAAATAAGAACTGTTAAATTGCATATGATTTTTTAAATATCAAATCTTATGCCATGCTTATGACTACTAGGCTCAAGTTTCTGGTATTTGGATGTTTGCAGTGCTAGATCCCCTTTTTAGTAACGTTATTATTTAAAAGCATAAATTTTTTTGTTCTGGTTTCAGTTTGGTTAATTGCATCTTTTATAAGGGTATTCCAGAAAGGCAAGTGAATGAAGATCTCTTGGGATGGATCAGCAGAGTTGTCATAGGTAGGTAAATGGGTTTTACCCTGCAGTGCTGTGTCTCAGACTCTAGCAAAAGGATCACGGGCTTGTCAGAAGGCTGGAAGAACTATCCAGTAGGTACCCACATGTGCACATAGGTTCTCATTAAGAAAATCCTGATGGGACTATAATGCTCTTCAGATAATCTGGGTCTTTGTGTGCTGAAGAGCTTTTTGTACTAATTTTTGAAAGATGCAGTACTAGCAATCTGCCTAGAGGCTGCTGCGTGTCGTAAGGCTGGGAGCTTGGGCCCTTCGGCATGGCTATCGCTGGGCTTCTTGGTTGCCAGTAGCAGATGACTTTGAGAAGGATCCTCGCCAGCCATATGCAAAGGCAGGCACAGTGCATGTTTAATTGGACACGTACTGATGTTGAGCAGGGATTTTGGTTTGCAGAGGGAGTGACAAGCCTGTGTGCTCACAATAATCAGTTAAACTGCGCAGCGTTTTCTTTGCCTTAATAGGAAAAGATGTAGTGATTGTGTAACACTTCTTATGTGCAGTAGAAAGTCCCAGCTGGAGATAAATTCTTCTCTGTGTAAAAAGGAAGGGTGTGGGCTATTACCTCCCTTCACCAGACTACTAGCTGCCTTGTCTTGCTGTATAGCTTCCAGCTGAGATTTTTTTTTTCTTCTGAATGTTCTGCTGCTTTAGTGCAGGGCATTCAGAATGGTGTAAAAATGAAGGCTGGTGTTGTGTTACTGTGGGGCAGCAACTTAAAGGAGATTTTAAGTGTTTAATGTAGCTGTAGGATATCAGTAAAGTTGGATCTTCTGTGCTTCTGTCTCCTTTGAGTAGTTACTCAAGTTCCGCACGTTTATGGAAGACAGCAAAACGCATGTTTTAAAAGCAATCAAGTGAAACTCATTGTTATTTTCAGAAACTTACGGCTGATGTTTAGCTGCACACCAATTACTTTCCCAAGGGCAGGTTATCTTTAAAATAAATAAATAAATTTGCATAACTCTGTAGGGAATAGGATAACTGATGTAATAATTACTTGGGAGCAGAGCCAGCATCCTGCAATTATTTTAAAGCACATGTGCTGCAATGTCTCTCTATATTGATATGCTTCTTGTGACATCCTTCTTCTGACACATTCAATTAATGTTTTATTATCTTCTTCCTATTTAAAAAAAATAAAAAAAAAATACAAAAACCAGTGACTGAGCTGGAAGCAAAATAGGCTGTTCACTTACTTAACAAGAATGGTTAAGTGGTTCTTTGAACCTTACTGGAAGTATCTTTGCTGAATGAGTTGACCTCATATCATTCAAGTTATTGATCATACATATGCCTGTGGTTGGCCAAGAGCAAACAGGTTGTGGTGTTTCCTTCAGTGAGGGAGACATAATTAGATGGATGTGATTGATTAGAATTTTCAAATTTGTCAAGTATTCTCATCTGCATTCCCCACGCGTGCATGTGCCAGCTACCAGCTCAGAATGGGGCTGTTCCTCTTCTTCCCCTTGAAATCATTTTGTTTAAAATGCTCCAAAAAGATAACTGCAAAATACCACTGCTTTTATAGAATCTGTAGTTCTGCATGGATTGCATCTCTTGCTGCTTTTCTCTAATGCATTGTCTGCTCTGACAATACAAATTTCTGTAATTGTTTAACTTGTATTTGTTTTAGTCCTTTTTAGAGACAGGTATGTCACAAAGGGAAAAGATGATGAAGCTGTAAAACTGACATAAGGCAGTTTGCTCTGGGTTTGAACTGCCTGGTAGTGCCTCTAAAAAGTTAGCAGCTTTCCCAGTGCACCTGCATGAGCAGATCGAGAACCATCAGTGAGTGGCTGCCGTGCCACGTGTAGGGGACCGTAGCCACAGGCACTCTTTAAAACTGCTTTCGGGCTCTTCTGAAGTGGCTGGTGGCTTGCAGCAGCGCACAGATGAGATTCTGTGGCCAGATGGTTTGTGTGCACAAGCTGTCTTTGTCACTACTGTCAGAAACGAACCTAGTGTGCTATGCATGCTTGTGCGAGTGAGTGTGCCCAAAATGATACACAACAGCATGGCTAGAAGTGCCATGCGCCTGGAGCTATGCATATGTGTTTGTGTCTGTCTGTCTGTAGAGAAGGTGATAACCTCAGCCGGGTGCTGAGAACTTTTTTTCTGCTTGCTCAATGAGAGGAGTTTACAATGAGAGCACCGTGACAATTTCAGTACTATGTTGTAGTCGTGGTAATTAATATTTAGCATGGTATCTAGTAATTTTCAGCTTCAGTGCACTTTACAAACATTAATTAATTGTCACAGCACCCCTGTGCAGTAGGTAAATGCCTTCTTTACTGCCATCTTATAGAGCATTCAGGAGCCCTGAGACTTGCAGGCTCACTGGGTTTGACATACTGATCTGTAGCGTAATGTTTTGAAAAGGTCTTTGTTAAGTTAGGATAGTTTGTTATTAATTGTGGGTAAAAGCAAAGTTGTCACTGCGTTATCATTACATCAGCCTCTGCAGTACTGTGTTTTGTTTTAGACCCCACTGGTTACATTAGAAAGTGAAAACTAAGAGCCTAGTTATTTTACTTTGTTTCAGATGCTACGCCAGTCTCAACTGACTTTATTTTATTTTTTTTTTTGCTTGTGGGGCTGGGAAGATAATTCAGCAAGAATTCTGATGTGACTCCTGCAGCAGCCTTGCCTCCATCGCCCTCTGAGAGCAGCCGTGCTTCCCTGGGCTCCATTCCTGTGGCATGCTGCGAAGTCATGGGCGTGGAGGTGCGGGGCTCCGCGCTGTCCTGCAGACCCGGCGGTCCTGGTGCAGGGCATCTGCGTGGAGGAAGGCGTGCGTGCTCTCCGTATGGTTTTGTAAATGCTACATCGCCGCCCCGCGCGGAATTTATGCGGTTTAATGGGATTAAAGGCAGTCATGCGTGAGTGTTGCTCCTGTGTCAGTGCTGGCACGCAGGCCTTGTGGCTGTTCCTAGCTGCTACCTTGTGCTTCCCGCTGCAGCAGCTGACGTAGAACGTTTGACTGAGAACTTTCAGCTGCTGCTGCAGTACTTTACCCCGGTAACTGTTTCTAGTTAGAGCTGCTGACAACTCATGAAAGCATTTGAAAAACATTTTGCTTACAGGAACAATTCTGCTGACATATTTTTCTTCCTATCTTTTTATTACTAGCAAAATTTGCATGAAAACAGGTCTCTGTTTATTAGGAGTTCACGATCGTCAGCTTGACAGTGTAATTAGAGCAGTGTTCAACCTTCACAACGGAACGAGCTGAAACTCGCTGGATTTCCCTGTGAACCTGAAACTTCTGGCCCTCTTTAGTGATCTTAAAAACAAATTTGACTTAATCCATACTCTGGAGTGTAGCCAAGGCAAGATTCAAAACGAAGTGTGGCGGACAGTGGAAGGCTTTGTACATGTGCAGGATAAAGCCAAGTTGAACCACGTAAGCCAGCGCTCCCCTACCTCCCCCTGCCTAAGGGAAAACTCCTGGCTGTGCCCACTTGTAGTCCTGCCTCTAATGACTGGGAACCTAATCACCCCTACAGCCCTAATTATGATGCAATGGTAGACAGAGATCCTAGGTGAGGAATAAGCAGCAGGAGCAGATCAACTCTTGAGCAGCAAATGTCTCATTATACTCAAGTGATGGGTATTAAAAACCAAGGAGAGGGGAGACACAGAAACATGGTGCTGAAATACAACCCAGAGTAGCAGGATTTTTCTTCATTTATCTATTTTGATTTTTGTGTGAACATCACAGCTCTCTGGGCAATTCAAGCTGTTCCTTGCACCATGCCTGTCCAGTTGTTTGCCTGGGAATCAGGGCATTGAGGTGTGGGGTCTGGACTTTGCAGCAGACCTGTGAACCTTCTGATTTTATGAAACAGATATTTGATGGTGTGCAACTGGGTTTCATCAGCTCTTGGCTGAAAGCGTTTGTGAATTCAGACACATAGATTGTCTTCATCTGAACAGTTTCTCTACGGTAATGCTCTTTTGAGGTCTGGGAGTATTTAGGAGTGTTATTCACTCCTGATCTGAATGAATAACAACTGGCTATAGTTTGTTTACTGCTACAGCGATTTGGAAGTATTGTTGTGTAAAATTAAGAACACCATCTAGTTTAAGTTCAAAGTTTCTGTTGATTGTGTTCTAAGAAGCCAGGGTTAGCTTCTGTGGCTTCTGAATAATTTTCTGGATTTTCATTATCATACTGTATTTACCTTAAGCAGTAGTTAAACCAAACATTTTTCTAAATATTATTTTTGCTTAAAGGGTTTTTTTTTTTGGAGATGATGATTCAGATGTGGTAGTTCAAGTGCTCTGAAATCAGTAATAATACTTTTGGAACAGCATTAATCTATACTTCTAAAAAATAGTTTTCTTCCATTTTATTTTCTTGAATGGCATCAAGTATTCAGTGCAGTAAACATGTTAAATATTTATGGCTCTGTCTATAGAAGGTAGGATTTTTCAGCAATGTTCTAGAATATTCTTCCTTTCTCCTCCTGCTATGCTTCTGTTTAAAGAAGCAGCTTTTTTTAACGTATACAGAACTACTGCTGTACTCAATTCACAGTAAATCAACCAAGTGGAATCTGGTTCACCAAAAGAGGTCACTCACCATATGGCTTGGTCCACATTTTCCCAGGATTTGCATGAGCTGCCGGCCAGATCATTTTTGCTGGCCGGCAACTTTCTTTTGCTTTTTTCTGTATGGCCACCATAGCCCTTTCTTTACTGTAGGTGAAGTGTGTGATGGCCAAAACTCAGATGCTTTCTGCCACAAAATGGTTGTAAATCGGAAGATTTGCAGTGTCAACCTGTGGCCCATCACACAGAGGTAGTACCTATTCCCACTGGAGTGCAAATCAACTGGTCTTATTGAGACAATATTGTTGTTCTCCTTTGTACAATTATAGAGTACTTAAATTACTTTCTTATGTGATGAGCTTTCCTGTCAGTTCTGGTCAAGTCGTAGATGTGGTCATCAGATAAGGGGGAACAAAACGTGTGCCATCAGTACAGGGCAAGCTGTTGCAGGCACATTGGTTAAAAAAGCTGTGTGTGAAGAAAATGATCTGTGTGCATAGTAATTCTGACAGTAGTGTCATGAGAAAAAATTCTAGTTGTTACCTCTATCAAAGTGGCTTGTGGAATAACCTATTTCCATGCCAGCGTGGGCTGGTAGGCTGTTAGTGCTGTGTGACTTGTATCATTGGACTATTAGGAGAGTATCAGGGGCTAGAATTCACCCCGTTCTTATTTTCAGTGTCTCAAGCCTGGATGTCCAGGTCCAAAAACTGCTGTATAAATGTTGTATTTTTTTACTAGGGGAAACACTTTTCATTTGAAGGAAGGGAGGAAAGGGGGGGGGGTACAACTTTAAAAAGAATAATCTTGTTAAAAAAAAAAAAAACTTATTTCATGCTCAGAAATATTGATTAACAAAAACATTAACACTACTAGAGTGTATTCAAAAGCAATTTTACATTTTCTTCTATTTGTATCAGTCCATTTTGGGACAATGTAAAGAAATATTCCTGGACTAGTTTTTGGTACTATATATTAAGATAGAGTATAGCTTCATTAAATAATAGACCTATAAATGAACTGGAATGCTTTTAACAGCTCTGTAATATATAAAAAATGCCTCAGTGATAGATGCAGTTTATATCTTGGTTTACTAGCTGTAAATGAGATTAATAGAGCTCTAGAAATAATGTTAGTCGGTATTATAGATGAAAGAACTCAAAAGATAATGACTACTTAAAGTTAAATTTCTTTTTATGCGAATACTACAGTAGATAGTGATTAACTATGAAAGCGTTACTGTAATAAAAGTTTGCAGAGCTGTAATGTTTACAAAGACATTTTTAATTGCAAGGTTATCTCTATGTATGTCTTTCTCAAAAGTTCTGTAAGGGTTGACCAGACAAATGGCTGTTACTCAGTGTCCTGCTGTTATCCTAAGGCACTCTTGGGGTGTTCTCAAATAGTATGCTCTGATTGCCTCTTAGAAGTGAAGCAGAACCACTAACCTCATTTCTCATTCAAGGTTGGTCTTGGTCTACTGTCTTGGGTTATATTCTGATTTGTTGGCCATGACAGAAAAGATGCAGCACTACCTGTGTAGTACTCGTGGTTTGCTCACAGGTCTGTTAAGTCCTGTGGCAGTGGTGCCCAAGAGCATTTAAAATTATAATAATAATACAGCAATATTAAATAGCTATATATCAGCATCATTTCCCTGTGGCTACATTTGTTTGATTAGTATTACAGTGGTGTGGCAGGACAATATATCAGAAGTAATCGATCTGATTAGTATGGAGATGATAAAAACACAGATTGCATTGATGTTTAATAGCATGAGCACCGGGGTTCTGTAATCATGGGTGTCCGCATAGGCTATGTGAAAGGTCTCTATAATGAAGACAGCAAATACAGCAGATTTTTGAGCGAAGTTGTTTTTCTGCCAAATTTCACAGCAAGTTATGGATAGTTTGACTTTGCTGTGTTGAAGGTGACAGTCAGAGGGGCTGGCACAAATAGTTTTAATTGTTTTTTGAAATACACTTTTCTTCCCCAAGGCAGATATGAATCTTAGTTTCTTAGGCTGCTTTAGAGTGTTGCAATTCAATCAACCTAATAAATATTGCAGTATTGTTAGGCATCAAAACAAACACTTCATAATTTTTGTTTTTGATAACAAGATAATCTACATCTGATATTGAAGTCTTGATCCTTGGGGGTGTGATGGAGAATTATTCCTTTTCGGTAGCTTAACTGGGGAAGGAATGTAAGTAAATAGTAATAGAATATGGATTATTGTCTTTCTGGTGCTAGAGTGAACAGAAGAAGATTACCATGAGGGAAAGCAGAATGCTATATCACAATTACATAAGGGGGAAGGTAGAATTATTTACTGAGGAGGAAAGGAAGATTAGTTTGTTTAGTTATGCGGAGTGTTTTACTGGAGTTTTTCCAAGGGAGAAGATGCAGCTGATGTACTCTGTGTCAGGGAATCTGCATTGTGGATTGCTGTCTTCAAGAGTGAATTCAACTTGAAGTGTTGTGTGATAAGCTGGGGGGGAAGGGAAAAAATTTTCTTCGGAGTTCTTTCCTTGGTTCAAGTTTCCGCCGCTTCAGAGCTATCATCGTGCTGTGTCTGTGTCAGTGCGGGCACTGCGACTGCCTCAGGTATGTCCTGAGGAGACCTCCAAGGCTGGGGCCTTGCCAGAGGCTGGGTGTTAGCGCTGAGCTGCACGGCTGCCCCCGGAGGGCTGCAGGAGCTGGGCTGGGTGGGCTGCTGAGGGGCTGCTGAGGGGCTGCTGGGCCTTGCGGTCTCACAGGTCCTGTCTCTTTGGCCTTTTGGGGTTGTGACTTAACCTGCCCTAGAAACAGAGATTGTCTTTGAAGCCAAATTGCATCATCTTTAATGCGAAACTCAGTGTCTACTGCATGCTTTCTCAGTTCAAGTCCCAGTCTCATCACAGCAAACACATCTGAGGCAGTGCCTTCGTCAGGCAGCGTGGTCACTCTCCCCACTTCCGTGGGCAGCGCTGGCAGGAGCTGCCTGGTATCTCTGCCTTGTGTGCTGGAAACCTTGCTCTGCTTCTCACAAAGTAGGTGCTTTACAGGAATTGCCAACTGTGCTTTCTGGAAGCAGCTCACTGTCTGCTGCTTGAAGTTGGTTTTGTTCTGCTCCCAGTATCACCAGTGAATCAATAACCCAAACGAGTAATGTAGACTAAAACTTTGTTCTCAAGATGCTGCGGCAAGGAGAGAGGGTATGGGAGAGAAGCAGCAGGTCATAAGCTGCAGCACCAGTCCTGAAAGCTTTGTGAGGTTTTCTAAATTGACAACAATGTGGAAGATGGGGAAAAAAGTGATAGTTACGACCAACACTTAAGACCTTTATGAATGTAAAATTGTTTCATATTAAAGAAGCTTGCTTTCTAACAACTGGTCCTTCGGTGTCCAAGGTCAAGAAGCAGAGCTTCTCAATTGTAAATTTCCCTGTTTCATAGGCAAAGAAATGTGTTGCGTGGTAGATCAGAAAGAAATAGCTGTTACACTTTTAAAGGTATGATTTTCAAACTGATTTGCTGCTTTAACTCAATCAATTGGACAGAACAGCATTATTCCTTATCTGCTTGGTATAGCTAGTTCAGTTATGCAAAAAAAAAAAAAAAAGGGGTGGGGGGAGGAAATAACTGTTGGGAATTTTCCTATTTTTAATGGGAAACATTTTGGATCAGCTCACAAACTAATTTGTGCCAGCCGTCTGGTATCAAATTCAATTTGTGAGGGAGGAGAAGAGTTTGATTTACCCACCTGCTTTAATACCATGAAATATATTTTGTAAAATATGGAAAAATATGCACTGACTTGCACCTGTTAACACATGTGGTAGTAACTGCTGATTATAGGTATTGCTGGGAATTAATGTGTCAGTATTAGATTTTCAGTTCCATAGCAGAAGTATAAAACAATGTGTATGTAAGCCAAAGAGTTTAATTCATCCATATGAAATGGAAATAGTTGGTTTATAAAATGTATACCCTTGTAGAAGAGTCTGTTCGCTCAATGACTGCTTTCTTTAGTCTCAGGGAGGAATAATACATCTTACGATGGGCCAGGTGCCCACACGAAGTTCTAATGTTGATGTGACTCAATGCCGCATTCAGCAGGTACCTACTGTAATTCTCAAGAGGTTATTTTGGGATCCTGTCTTCACTAGAAAACTTTCGTACTTCCTATATCCAGCATTCACTTTAGTTACATTTGTGGCATTTTCTATTTTGAAACACTTGCAACATGTCAAAAGAAAGGTTGAAAGGGGATTGTATAGGTCAGTTTCTTTTTCCTGTGTTGGTTTCAGGCTGGCATGCAGAGACTCTGCCTCGTTACTGCTTTGCAGTTGAGTTCTCTAGTCTGCAAACTTTCTGCGTTTTGGCAGCAAGTGGGTCTTTATATGCAGTTTAAGTTGCAGTTTTCTTACTGTGCTGTTGTGTTTTTCCTAAGTGCCTTTTTCCAGTTTTCTCCATTTAGATCAACTGGTTAAAACTTAATGATAAATTGTTCAGGAAGGTCATCGTGTTATTAAAAAAATTTTTTTGAAAAATCTCCTTCCAAGAATAAATGCTGTAACACTTGCAGTTTCACATGTATTGATTATAAAGAGGTGGTTACAATAAAGAAATTAAAAAATGAAACTGAGTACTGTTGGAAAACTAAAAGTTAAAATCTGTGAATGAAAAGTAATTGCCTTTCACGTGTTCTTGAAATTTAACAGTATCCAGAATATTATTAAAGGAGTGATTTTTTTTTAATTATTATTTTTAAGGGTACCACATTGCAGTGAAGCATCTCCTGGTTGTTCTATAATGACTCTTGAGTCAGGTCCCTCTGTATAGGTTGGTCGAGTTCTGCTTGCTTTTGCTCTCGTGTGTCCATGCTGTCGTTTGGGCTGTCCGTGTGGTCACTGCCTGTTCCACAGCCATTTACTGAAGTCTCATGGCACTCACTCAAATACCTTTTTCTAATTTATGAACAACTGAAGGCACACACTACATTATGCGAGTCCTCGTTGCTTCCCAAGTAGGAGTGCTTCCACGTGTGCCCAGGCTTCTTGCTGCTTTTCGCTGGGTAAGCTGTGCTCAGCGCTGCCGAGTTTCGGCTCATTGTGGGGTTCCAGCACCGGGTGGCATTTCAGTTACTTGTTGCAGATCAGTGCACAAAGTAATTTTGTGCGTTGACTCTGCTGTTGGTGTTCGCAAACAGATAATGGGAAATAATTACTGCATAACTTCAGATCCCACATGGAAGTAGAAAGGCGTTTGCGTAGTCCTCCTGTTGTTTTATTAGAGTTAGAAGTGAGAAGAGCAGGCTGGCGCAACCCGGGAAGCTCTCAGCACAGTGAGTGGACTCAGGACCAGAGGGGGTTTTGTTCCTGCCTTTGAGCATGTGTTCAGATGCCCTAGCAACAATAAGTAACTGGTGAGTCTGACTTCAGGTTTTTTTAACAGATCTCAGTAAATTGTTGTAAAACTGTGTGTACATCTTAGTGCATTTCCAATTTAGTACTTGTTCCAGCATTTGGCTGAATGCTGCATCCATGCTTCTTTGCATACTTTTTTTGTCCTCACTAAATGCTAGACTTGTGCTGCTGGAAGTGTGTAATTGTTCAGAGCTTACTTCCTCCTCCTTTCTTTAATTTGAGGATTTGTTTTGACAGCTAAAATTCTGGTGGTTTTCTGGTTTTCTGCTGCGGTAGAACCTAAGAACAGATGTCGTAGCAGAATGTTTGTGTCCCCTTTTAAATAGTGAAAATTCAATTTCTCCATTAACTCACAGTTTTCCCACTCAGATATTGTAAATTTTTTAGATGATTGTATAGCATCCCCTATCACAAATTTTGTTGTTTTGCTCTGAGGATTTAATTAAAGCCGAAACACTTAATATATTTTTATTTGCTGAGCAATAATAATTTTCATTAATAAAAAGATATTTTTGGTGATTGATCTAATGCGTGTCCATATTTTATGTTTCTCTCTGATAGATTTTTTTTTTTTGGGTTAATATGATCAGTCTTTGTTCCAGAACAGTTTCTATCCTGTTCAAAGAGCTAATGAAGTACTCCAGACTTGAAATACTGGGTGCATCTGGCCTGTCATAGGTCTCAGGTTTTTTTTGGGTTTTTTTGTTTGTTTGTTTGTTGGCTGGTTTGCTTCTAAACCAACGTTTTCTTTGCATGTTTGCTTTTAAGTAATTCTGCTTGGCCTTATTTGTGTGCTAAAATAAAAAACTGAGCGTGGGGGAACTTGTGCGGATTCAGTGTTGGCTGTATTAACAAGCTTCTCAAGCAGCCAGCTCCCTTCTCACTGCAACTTAAACTGGTGTGCGAGTTTATGGTGTGAAATAAGGCTGAGATGTTCTGTTCTGGGTGGGGTTAGCGGCTCTGAGACAGGGCTCGCGGTGGGAGCTAGAATGGTCTTAGGCTTCATTTTAGGTTATTAAAATCAAAATGTTAGAAGATGCAAGTTTGAAAACAAAAAATAAGCTGATGGATTGTGTTACTACTTAGATCCTTTGCTGTGCTCTCACCTGTTTTAGATTTTGGTTTTGGGAAACTATTTTATTTTTCAAGTTTGAGTGCTAGGCAAAATAAAATACTAGGATCTTGGGTTTTGTTTTTGAGAAGTGATGTTTTGTAGGAAGCTAACATTTTTTTAATTTACAAAATTGATACTGAGTCCACAAAGCAAAAGATCTCACCTCATTATTGCAGGCTCAGTATTTGTTTCTGTAGACAGATGTTGACAGTTTTTTTAAAAAACTTTTCCTAATTCCTCAGACCTCCAGTGAGTTCTAAAAATACAATTTCCTGAAACCCTTGAAATCAGTAAGATGAGACAAAGAGAAATGTGTAGTTTTATGTAAGTAGTACAGATTTGGAGAATGTGAATTGACTGCAGAGTGGAATTAGGCTTGCTCAGAATATGTAAGCAAAACTTCCTCAGTACTGAAGTGGTGAATCGGCATTACAGGGCATTCCGTGTGTTTTCCGACAGCATTTAACTGAAAGAAGGCTGGGAGAGCAGATGTGAGCGCCATAGTGGGGGGGTTTATTTGACCATTTAATACATCTCGTGTTTTTTGTCATTTCTCAGGTGCATCTTGGATGTGTTCTGACTCTGTTATCTAAATGGGAAGTAACTGATGCTTTGGCCAGTGTTTTTCTTTATAAAAAAATAATAGAGCCCTTCAAAGAATATTTAGGTAACTTCAGGGATTTCTACAATAATGATTGTTTTCTATAAACAAACAAATCCAAACAAATGAACAACAACAACAAAAAACTGTTAAGGTATCACCACCTGATGTATTGCAGAAACACAGAGGAAAGCCTGTGAGTTTCAAAGAATGGAAAAATAGGCTTTGTGTCCCTTGTAGGGGGAGGACTCCCTTGTTGGGGGTCCCTTGTCTCATTCCTGTATGATTCTTTGTCTCTTCCTTGTTCCCTTCTTGGAGCTGAGAATGATTATGTAGGACTTGTTAAAGGACTATTTTACAGGAACCCATGGCAGACAAAACTATGCTTTTGTGCCAAGAAGGATGGCATTTTCTGAAGAGCGTAGTGAGTTTTTGTTTTTGCAGTACTCAGATCTATTTTTAAAACAGTTGTTTTTTTTCTATATTTATCTGATGCTGCTCTTTTTACCCTTCTGTGGAATGCTGTTATTTTCAGTCGTCTTAATTGCTTCTCGAGAGAGAGGACTTTTTTTTCTTCCCTCATCAAGAAACTCAGGGAAGTTGATGTCCCACGGTACAGGGAGACTGGAAATCACAAACTTAGTCAATTACTACTGTGGAGTTAGGCTGTCGTTCTGATGCGGGCTGACAGAAGCAGAGAAATCAAAAGGTGTTGCTGACACATTGCTCACAGTTCTGTTTTGCCTGGCTTATTTTGCATGCTTACTTTAATGGAGAATGATGCAACATCGCTTTCTGTTTGAAGTTTAGGTATAACATGAGAAGTGTAGATAGAAAGGCTTATGTTAGAATTTTCTTACCTTTTTTTTCAGCTAATATTTCACCTTTAATACTAAATATGTTTTAGCTGCCATTTTGTCTGTCAATTTGTATACATGTGCTTTAAATGAAAAATATTTTATAGCAGTCATTATTTTGCTAATACCTTATTTTATGTAAAGAAATGCTTGCAAACTAGACAAGGTAAACCATTTCTTTTATCATTAGTTTTGCATTAGTGCATTTCTTTAAAGGACTGTCAGGTTTCCTTTCTTCAGGAAAATAAATTCTAAGAACTTATTTTACTGGAAGTGTTGTATTGGATTTGTTCTTGTTGGCTTTTCCATCTCTTTACTTTTTTTTTAAAAGGCATTTGCATTGAAAGTGAAAGATTAATCTATGCAGGCCACCCTTGATGTCCTAATGCCAGGTTGAGGGAGTAAAGAAATTGAGGAAGATGGGGAAAATAAGATTTTTCATGGTCATGGAAGTGTTGTATCTCAAATAAGCACCTCTCTGCTGAGAGCTTGTCATTTTTCCTGCTGCACCAGGCCAGCTGCAGTACCTGCTGCTGGCGTGGGAGTGAGGAGCAGGGAATAAGGGGAATAGCTCCAGCTGTGTCAAGTCACCGTGTGGGGGAAGCTCACTGATCTTTTTTTATTATTTATCAATTTTTTTTTCACTTTACAGTGCCTCTCGGTTTCAAACGGCATGCACGGTTACATGTGAGCTCCCCGTAGGCTCAGGGAGTTGGAAGCAGCTCTGGTGGAGGTGCAGCAGCAGGGCACTGGCACACTGCGTGGTGGCTCCCAGCCCTTGCCTGCCTTTCCCGGGCCCCTGTGGCTGTTACCTGCACTCACCTCCTGTGCTGCAGCCATGTCCTCGTGGTGTCAGCCTGCCCCTGCGCAGGGACTTCCACGAGGAGCAAGCTAGCACTTGGTAATTTTCCTTCTGAGATGTTTTTCTTAAGTGAATGATCTGTTTGCTGCCTCAAAATTCAGCTGTTACCACATACCGAAAGCCGGAATCGCTGTTCTGCACCTTAAGTGCAGTTTTGCAAAGGAGACATTATGGTGCAGTGTTCGTATCCCACGGATTCCATGTGGCATCTCTTAGAGAAGCAGACATCTATTAGCCTCCAAACTTTGCCTGAGGCTAGGATGCTTTGGCTCTTTTAATCTTCTGCATAATCAGCAGTGATGGTGCTGAGTGACGGCTTCAGATACACACATAGTCTCCTCACTTTTTTTTCCCTTCCCTCATCACTGGCATCTATTTAATGTCATTGTGACTCGAGGCACTGAAGAAACCTGAGGAAAGGTGGCAGGTGCTGTCAGTGGTGGCTGAGGATCTGTGCTGGTCTGGATATTGGATCGGACTTGATCCACGAGCCAGAACAGGGCTGGGGTAAATCTACAGTGCTAGTACTTGGGGAATAAAATCGTTGCCTGCAGTTTTGCTGTGACCTTGGATTGAGAGACTATGTAAAGAACTGTAAGGCGCCGCTCCATGCGTGGTGCCTGTCGCAAGGCAGCCCTGCACTAGGCTGTAGCCTGCGACTGGAGCTCTGACCACAGCTCCTTGGGTGGAGCTCAGGCAGGCCGAGTGCAGAGAGGAGAGCTGTTGCTGCGGGCTGCTTGCTGGATTTCCCTGCGGCTAGCACTACCATTTCTCAGTTTCTTTTTTTTGCAGGCAGCTGCTGCTCTGAGTCATCTGTGGCTCCCTGGAGGAGAAGAGCAAAGTATTTGTGGTTCTTGAGGTGAATACAGAGAAATTTGTTGCTGTGGTGGCACTAGGGGTAGTGTTGAAACCATTTAGGGTCCTAGTGGTGCCATTAGTCCTTTTGGGTCTTGGTGGGCCTCAAGTGCTGCAACTCGAGCCTGCATGCACGTGGATGAGCTTTGGTGCCATCTGGGTTCCTACCGCATCCTCTCCTTCTCTGTTTTTGTGCTCTTGCTTGTTTTTGTGTATGCTGGCAGGTGTGAGATGTGCTTTGTATGTGAATGGTCTGAGCTCTGCTACACTCTTGCCTCGAATTGCAGTCGTCTTTTTGCTAGGGCAGTGGTGGCAGTTGCACAGAGCTGTAATTCCTGGCATGTTTTGCTGTGTTTAATACAGAGGCTATAAGAATTCCCCACATTTAATCAAATTGGTCACGTACTGTTGGTCGTGGTCCCCAGTCTGTGCCTATTTAGTCTTACATAAAAATTTTTGGTTTTATGAAGTCTTCAGATTTGGCATTTTGAAATATTTAAGTATTTGCTGCAGTTACTTGAGCATGAGGATTAGAAATGAAAATAAATTACGTAGACTGTAATTCAGTGCTTTGCAGCTGAGCTTAATGTCTGTGCCTCTCTTGAAATTTGAAAAGAGGATAAAGAGCTCATAAGTTTCTTAACAAGTGAAACGTACCAGGCATGTACTGAAAGAGTGAAATAGAAGATTAAAGGATGGAAGGAGAAGGAAGTAAAGAATGGTTAATTCAAGTCTGATCTGCTCATGAGCGTTTGTTCCAGTATTACCATATTGTCTGTGATCTGCTCTTTGTCTCAGCCCTGGGCTAAAGTTACTTTCTTGCAATAGTGAAGATGAAAAGATAATAGGAAAATGTTTTACAAAAATTGTTTTAATTGAGCAGCAGCTGTTCAAATAAGTGATTAAAGCTGGTTATGCTTTGTATCCTGACCAGTTGTGAAATTTTCAGTGGCAGCTGGACTGCAACAATCTGCTCCATACCTTCTTGCAGTTGTAGCTATAGGTATTTTAAGAAAAGGTTTTTTTTAACATACCTGTTCAGTTAAATGTTTTGTTCTGTTTTCTTTAGTTACATACCTTAAAAGCAACAAACGTAAATGCTCTGCTCCAGGGTAAACTACAAGTTTAATCGTAAGCCAGGTTTTCGTGGCATATTTGTGAGCTGTAATACGGCATTTCCATAGCATAGCAGGTAGTGACAAAATAAAATGGTGTGCATGCTGAAGGAGCGTACTTCTGACATGCTTAAAAAGTCATTTAAAAGGTGGGAAGCAGCTTCTCCATACTTGGCATTATGTTGTGTAGGGATTTATGGTGCACTCTTTCCTGTAACTTTCCTGCCACGGTTCCATCAGTTTTTTCCTCCGTGCTCTAGTTATACTCTGAGGAGTTCCTGCAGGCCATAATAACTCCTACATATGCAAGTTTTGTATTACTGGAGGCTTGAAATTGGCTGAAAACTTGGAATTCATTTTTAAGATGTTTGATGTAGAGGTCATGTAACAATTCTGTTTTTTTTTATTATTCTGGTTGTGTTGCCACTGATGCATACTATGCTGCCTTTTAAATTGCCTCTCTCAAGGCATTGTAAAAATCAGATATGAAAAAATTAAAAATTCATTTGCGGTTGTGACCATGAATGTGACCGACTGAAGGTCGAATGGTTGGTTGCTGAATGCTCTTCAGCAGCCTGGCCTTTGGCTGCCCCGAGGTCACTTGTGCCCTCCTGGGCGTTGGGTGCCAGCATTGCGAGTGCAGGCAGGATGTCTTGGCAGCTCGTTGGGTCGAGCGTGATGGTGGAAGAGCAAAGCAGGCCTGAAATTGGCAGAGAACCTCAACTGTTGGCTAATCCTAAAACCTTAGTATTCATTTTTTTTTTTTTTTAAGTGGAAAACACATTACTTACAAATGATAACGAAGGAAATATTCCACTATGGAAATGCTACAGGTTTGGTTCTGAAGTTGCAGGACATAGGAAAAATACGTTTATATGGTTTCCAGAAAAACCAAAAGTTCTTGAAATAAAGTCACTAGGTCTCTGAATATGAACACATGGGAAATCAGTTATGCCACTATTGCTGCTCACCTCTCCCCCTTTTAGGCTTTTAAGCAATTCCTATCTCTGTTTTGGTTCTCTGCCTACCTATCCAACAAGAAGCCTGGAATTGGAGGGCTGGTTCTACAAACACAGGAGGGTCACATGTTAAGTTTAGATGGGAATTAGTCATGCAGAAACTCATGAACAAACCTCCAACTGGCCTTGCAACACTTAGAATGTGTGGGTTTGCAAAGGAGGTGTCAAACAGTGCACATTTTTGTGTGTGAATATTGAATTGTGTGTATTGAAGACTAAATACTTAATTGTAGACCAAAATGTAGGTCATTACGTTAAAACAATGCATGGTAAAAGAAAGTAATGGTTAGAGGTAACAGTAGCGTGGGGACAGTTTGTGAGTAAGGGCTGCTGCAGGGGCACAGGCTCGGCTCTGCTGGCCTGCCTCTGCTCTTCCTGCCGCCTGACTCCCAGACATGGTGATCACTGAAATACACCTCTGAAAGGCCGCTATTTCTCTGATCCCCTTACTACAGCAACAGTCTCATTTGAGAAGACTCCCATTGCTGTATTACTGCTGAGGTTTCAGATGCTGGGTCTGCCTGGTGGTCCAGGGAGAACCTTCTCTAAAGCACTGCAGAGACTGCTCTGCTCCTGAGCTGCGGGATGTCCCTTCCCTTCACGCTTCTGTCAAGGGATGGTCCTTGGGATTTACTTCCACTCTTTGCCTGTTGTAGCATCTATTACACGTGAAAATTTCATTTTGCTTTATATGGCTTCTGAGCGTTCTCAGCCTTACTGTTGTTTTGATACTGTGCGTCTGTGGTAAATACAGTAACCACTGCTATAATGTATCCTTGCATTAGTCATGCCTATCAAAGGCTCCGTCCAGTGTGGTTTAATGTAAGAAATTATTGTTAGATTAAATGCAAAAATCTGGTTTTGCTTTTTCCCCTCTTTTGTTTCTTTCTTCCCTCCCACTGTGTGCATTGTATAGGCTTTTTATTTACTCTGCCAGATTGACAAGATTATAAATGAGAGCTGTGTGTGGAAGCCTCTAATTTTTCATAAGTAAATGAATTAATTTATCATAGCTGTTGTGTTTTATTGCTGTCTCCATGCCAGACTGGCCAGCTTCTTTATTCCCCCTTTTACCTTCTAAATACTGAATCCATGTCATTGTGTTTGACAGCTTTCTGATTCCCCTGTCAGATGCAATTTGGTGCTAATCACGTTTTCTTTGCTTAGTGTCAATGATACAGGCCATGCATAATATTCCTGTATGTCCACTTATTTACTTGAAACACAGCTGAAATGTCTTGGGCATTAATCTGATAGAGCTACTACATTGAAATGCAAAAATGATGCTTGAGTAGTAAGATAATGCAGTGTGGCAGATGTGCAGTAGATAACACTGAGGCTAAACTACTGATCTTTACACAGCTCTGATGCATTTTATTTGTTGGTTTTGCATACCTTTTCATAAAAAAAAAAGATTTTAATCAGTACTGGTTAATTAAAATGTCATTTATAATTGCATTCTTCTCTGTGATCAAAATTTGAGAAGGTATTTCTATTTGTTCTCTTCCCTCATTTTTAAACGCAGCCTATAAATTTATATGTATATATTTAAATTACAGGACACATTTTGTATATGCCTACCTTTTAATGTGATTGCTCATATCTTTCATTTACTTGTGGATTTGAATTTTTTAACTTTTCTCCAGTACATCTCTGAAATTTTCAAAGCTGTTGTTAAGTGACTCTTGAATATTTCTGTGAGTTCTGCCAGTTACTGAAAGCTAGAGCATATACTGTAGGTGTTCATCTGTTAGTTCCCACAGAGGTTGTTTTGCAGCACTTTTGCCTAAACTGAATTGAAAGTGTATTTTCTAATTTGTGTTTTCTCCAGTGACCTGTTAATGCTTTTTTTGTCTTTTGAAATCCCTCTCATACAGCAAAGAAAAGTGACTGTTTCTAGAGGATTTGAAGACCTTGAAACTTAAGTCCCCATAGCACACGTAAAGAATTTGGTCATGCATTTTTATTAGTATTTACCTATTGAATTATGCATTTTCTTTGGTTTCTGCATTTTTTTGCCTACTCTGAAATACTGGTATCTACTGTTCTGCTGCTTTATAGAAACAGTGATGATGGGTTGCGAAAGACCTAACTGCTTTATAAAGGCTGTTGAAATTTATTCCCTCTTTGTAAAAGTGCACTTAAGTGGGAGATTTGGGAAAGGATGTAGTGTTGATCTGTCATAAAACTGATGAATTTTGAGAAATATATATTTTATGAAAAAATTCAGACTCTTTTATGCTTGTCAGCCATATAGATATTGAAGATTTTTTTTTCTAACACCACCTTCTATATATGAGCCTTGCAGCTAAGTGTCTTTATTTTAGGATGTATATAGATGTCAGAGGAAGAGCTTCCGCAGCTGGAATTGGCAGTTCTGAATTTTCCATCTCTTGGTGTGAGAATTCTGTTCCCAAAGAAAGGAAAAACCCCAGGCTGGAATCATGCTTTTTGGAGAACACGTGGATTCTGGTCAGTGATGCTCACAGGTCTCTCTAGACATGACTATTTGTTCTCCAAATAAAGCATTTCATCAAGTAATTGAAGTGCAAGTATTTATGTATGCGTGGTGGGGTTTCTAATGTTATATCTTAGAATAGTGCAGTTCTGTGAACTCCTTAGGAGGTAGGTTGGTGTTCTTGAAAACTGAAGGTTCACCTGAAATCCTGAATGAAGTCATCTGATTTCAAATGCCTTTCTACTTGTGCAGAATCTGCTCACTTGTACATGCAGCAGGCTGGATCATGAAGTTGAAGTAATGTTTTCTTTTCAAAAGAGCAGGCTATAAAGTTTCTTACTGCTCCTTGTAGCAGGGGTGCTGACAGTGGACCGCAGGGATGCTGTGGTATATGTGATAGTTCCATGCTGGACCTTCGCTTCCTTCGCTAGAGAGATGTTTCACTGGTTTTGTGGGCAGTCATAGGTAAAGGATTTGACACAGTGCATTGCTTTGCCTATTTGTAAAATTAAGGTAAGGATATTGTAAAGCACTTGAACTATACATGAAAAGTGTTGGTAAGAAAGAAAGGTAATTTATGGCTATAGTAGTAACCTGGGACTTGAGAAAAGTAGGTGTAATTGCCACGTTTGTCCTGGATATCCCACACTATCTTGAATAAATAATCTTCGCTGCCTTAAATGTTCATTTCTGAAGTAGGAATGGTAATTCTTTAATTCTTCAAAAGTGTTCATAAAACGTATATTCTGTGTTGTTTTTTTTACTTGGTTATTTTTGTGGCCTTTCTTTCTCACTGTCTTGAGTTATCAGGTGTGCCATATTGATTGTATTAAGCGTGCTTGTTCTGTGTGGTTTGTCTGCTGGGGGTCTACGATTTAGCTGCTTTACTTAGTTTCAAGCAGTTGCTTTGTAGGTGTTCTGTATTTTTTTTATTTGTGGAAATATAAAATGCATTTATATATATGCATATATATATATTATATACACACATGTAATGTCTTCCACTAATAATATGGAGAAAATCTCCATATTCTTTTGCATTGTTTGCAGTAAGAAACAATCTGAATAATAAAATTATCAAATGTTTTTTATTCCTGTTTACTAGCAGATAATTTCTAGTTCATGTTTCTTTTTAGGATGCTTCAAGGAGTATTTGTGTGCTTTAAATTTCATAGATTATCAGTTTGCCGTATTGTTAGAGACATCTGAACCTTTATGACGATAGTGGAGCCAGAAGGGGGATTTGTAGCAGTTTTGCTTTTAAAAACATTTTATCTCGTAAATATAGGGTAGTTCTTTGTACTGCATAATATATATTGAGTGTGGATATAAATTCTTTAATTTATTATGTTGTCGTTTAGCATAGGAGGATACTGAAAGGGTTCCAAAATAAGGTTGGAGGCAGTATGTTCAGCCCTCAGCCTCTGTGCTGAGCCCCCCGGCGGTGATGATGAATTAAGGATGTGAGCAGTTGTGAGGGAATCGTGGGAGTGTCAGGCTTCTCAGAGGGTCAGCTGCGCTGGTCAGCAGCCTGCACGTTCGTAAGATGTGGAAGAAGGTTCTGGTGATGCAGGGAAATCTCCCTTGGTCAGCGACAAAGATGATGTACTTTTTTTTTTTAAAACAAATTTCCAAGGAAATACTAGTTGAGTCACTTTCTGAATATTGGTGAACCTGCTTGGATGTACAGTGCATCTTGAACCAATTCCAATGATGTTTGAGGGAGATTTATAGACAAATCGAGTTTGTTGACACATCTAAGATGAAGTAACGTAACACTAGACTCCTGCAGGGACCAGGAATGTGACTACAACAGTGATGTGTTGTGAATTTATGGGATTTCTGTTTACGTAGTACTCATTCAAGAATCTGACTTGTGGATTTGTAAGAAAGAGAATGCAAGTCATTGACAAATGTGTTTATCACATAGGATCTACCTTTCATTCATCCATGTTCAGCTGCGAGTGAAGTCACCACTAGGGAGGAAAAGTGCTGTTTTTCTGTCAGTAATTAAATCTAGCTGTTCGCTTGGTATTGTTCCCCCTGTGTGAAATGGCAGTCTACTTGGACTGTTCCCACAAACGTGATCACATAGGTTTATATGCCATTGAGAAGCATGTACAGGATTGTTCTTGTAGTATAGGCACACGTGGGCAGAGAGATAAGGATGCTTCGAGCCAGCTGAGGTGGCTGGGGCTGCTCCTGCTGGCTTGGTCTTGCTGGAGCCCGATCTAGCTCCTTGCATGCACAAATGTGGTCCTCTTTATTTCTTCCTCTCAAAAGTATTGTATCATGTCTTCAGAAGGTGTTAAAGGAAACTATCTAGAGGCTTGCTAAAACTACTGAGGTTTAGGGATAGCTGTCAGGGGTATCCTACAGGAAGGGATGCCTGCCTACCTGGTGCAAAGTGACATTTGGAATGGCGCATTTGGTGCTCTTGGATACAGAAGCTTTCAAAAAGGGACAGGTGTTTAATCACATCAGCAGTTGTTGCCTCTTTTGTTCACTTTTAATGCAGCTGCTAATGGATTTGTTCATTCCCCCCCTCCCCCCCAAACATCAGTTAATGTGAGAATTAATATCTGATAATGGGGACCAAGAAATTTTTGAATGTTAATGGCATTGTGTGTGCTCCTTCTACCCCCTTTAAATTTGCATCCTAATAGGATTGGAATATTTTAATGGCATCAAAAAAAAAAAAAAACCACACTACCCTTCTCTAAAGAGATTGTGAGTAAACCCTCAGTGGTGCACCTTT
This sequence comes from Anser anser, assembly GCF_964211835.1. Classification (NCBI taxonomy): domain Eukaryota; kingdom Metazoa; phylum Chordata; class Aves; order Anseriformes; family Anatidae; genus Anser; species Anser anser. The sequence continues at coordinate 26,851,216 of NC_139726.1, forward strand.
GGATGAGAAATTTGGTACACCAATTGATTCCTGAGATCCTTTTTCTTAACTGGAGAGTGAACCAACTCAAGTCTAAGTGATTGTGAAGTAAACAAAAATATATTTAAAGTAATTGGATTTGAATTAAATATATTTCTACATTTATTTAAAAAAAACATTGATTCTCAGTGATTGATCACGACTAAAATGTTGATGTGCAATTAAATATCTTTACATTAAATTTAACACTTTTTATGAAAAGAAAAATGCATTATATGCATATTTATGCAGTGATACTTAGCATACATTTATTCAGTCTTAATTTTTACATTTAGCTTAGGAAATGCTGAGTGACAGTTCTTATTTAGTAGAATATTAATTTCTTCATGGCTTGTGTCAAGCTAGTTTTAGAAATTGGAGTTCAATTAAAGCTGCAGAGAAATAAAATGAATTTTAGTTGAGAAAAAAATGGGAAACATTCTGTATATGTATTGGAAAGAGTTTTAGCAAGAGTTTAGCATTTAAAGCTGTATTGAACAGAGGCAGTTTGTAGATGATGCATGATGGACTGTACAGCTGATAGAGTAGATGAGACCAGGAGGAGTCTTTCAGGTCTTGGAGCTACTGGTGCTCAGCTTTTGCATGTAATTTTCTTCATGGGCTGTAAGAAATAAGACTAGCAAGCTTCCCTGCTCTTCAGTTCTCATCAGATTTTTCATTTTGAACAAACTTACTGTTGAATTGAATAGCTTAGATAAACTGAGATGAGAATGTGCTCTGTGCCTAGAAGTGGCAGTGATGGCTGTCAGGAGCTCACCATTTTGTCTCTTCAGGAAGCTCTAGCTCCATGTGGTTTGCTCTAGGCTTTCTCCTCTTTGATAGCTTGAGCTTCCTTTAAAAACAACAACAACAAAACCAGTAGCCTACCTCTCTCTGTGCTGTACGTTGCAGTTGAAGAGTAGATCAGAAACAATTAGTATAAATGATTATAATCCCGGGAGAGCAGGGTGGCATGTCCAAAGATGAAGAGCTCTGCTGGGTCAGCAGAAGTTGCGGAGCTTCTTGCCAGTCTGAAAGCAGGGCAGGTGAGCAGAAGCTAGGAGGCCAGCAGGAGCTGCCCTTGTGGCTGCGGTGACTTTGGCCCGGAGCCCAGGGAAGAGGATGGGGCTGCCCTCCTTCCCCTTCATTGTGCTCAAGGTCAAGAGGCCAAGGACTGGAAAGCACAGCTCTCCAATCTTCATTTTGATTAATAACGGTGTATTTTTTCCGAGGTAAACAACACATGTAGGAAACGAGAGTGCAAAAAGATTTTTACCAGACTTGGCCAAAGCTGCTGTTTGTGCTGTGGGCCCATCATGATGTGCTGTAATGTCTTTGTGTTTGACTTGTGTTAGGCTAACGTAACTTAACTAATTCTAACTTCAAATGCCGTTGTGATTGGAAAAAATAGTCATTTTCCATTCACCCCAGGTGATAAATTACCTCTGTTGTTATGTCCCGTTCAGAAGATGGTTGGCAGATGGCCTCTGACTCTGGGGAGCAGGCGGATTTCTGTTGTGATCAGCTCTTCATCGTCACTGTGCAGGGCCCAGCTGGGCACAGGGCTGGGCCTGGCCTTCGGGTGCCTGCCTGCAGCCCCGCACCATGGGTCCCTGGTTCAGCTTGTAGACAGAAGATAAAACGGTGAGAGAACGGTGGAGGGAGTGGCATTTTTTTTTTTTTGCCTCTTAAACCTTTCTTGTTTCAATTCCTGTCAGAATGGAGAGCGGTCACCCTGGGGTTTGCCAGCTGTGGCTCCCCTTCGTCACTGCAGTCTGTGTGGTTTGTTTGCTTTGTAGCATCTTGGGCATCCGGATCTTTAAATTAGGAGTGAAGTTATTTTGGAGACCTTCCTAAATGGCAGTGTCAAGTTCTGCAGTGTGTGTGCCTGCTGAATTACTAATAGAAATCTATTTGACTTACACTGGGTAGGAACCCAGGAGACTTGATTTCAGTTAAGTGTGAAAAAACACTCTTGGTCTCTTAGAAAGAAAATAATTTGACTGGAGGATAAGGATTCAAGGCAGCATGAACGTGTGTTATTTTGTCTGGAACTTTGTGGACTTTCTTCCCCCTCGGGTTTTGGGAAGCCCAGGAAGCCTTGAAGAAAAGTGTGCTGTTGTGGAGATACAGCTTGCTTGCAGAATGCTGGAGCTGCAGAAGAAATAGAAACCATACCTGCAGAGGAGCTGATTCAGAGGACCAACAATGTCCCTCTCTTAATAGGGTATCATTGTTTTTACTGGAGGGGAATAAATGTGTTCAAAAATCCTCCATAAAAGTCGAGAAAGAACAGAATCAACAGTTCTGTTAGCATTTCTTGCCAACCTCAAGGTTCACGTGTTTCAGACCATTAGAATAACGGCAGGTAACTAGGCAATGTGGCAGTGAGAAAGGCAAATGTGATTCTGTGATGAATCCATAAGAGAACTAATAACAAAGCTTGGAAAACACAAATTCCCTTTTGCGGGGTCTGGTGGGAACCTCCATGCAGATGGGTAGAGGAATAGCCATGTTTATTTTTCTGGGGAAGGCTAAAATACTTGGCTAGTCTTGTGGCTCCAGTTCTAATGGCTTTTCATGATATTCAAGATACTCAAAAATTCATGACACCTGAAACGCTTTGGGAGAATTTTCTGTTAGCTGAAAAGATTTTACTCCTCTCTCATTGCACTGTTTATTGAGGAGCGTAGCTTATTTTTGAAAGTGGAGCCTGGTATATCATTCAGTTTGAGACTTTTTTCATAAAAACTGCTTTGCTTTATGAATAGGTCCCTTTATCATTTGTAATGAAGAGTGGAAAATGAATGAACAAGCTTCTATGAAAAATCACATTTGAAATTTCTGAGTAATGGTCTGAATAGTCTGAAGTCATTTATTCCCAAGACATATCACTGTTTTGCAGAATATTCAAACTGCTGCAATCAATACTCAACTATGCCCTAAGCATGAAGATGTTAAAACTGAAAACTTCGGATCACATTAAAACAATATTTAGGTTATTTCACCTAGTAATGTAACTGTTAATTGAATTCAGCTTTCTGGTAAAATTTATTTGGTGTTTTTTTAATTATCTAATAAAGAGTTTGTTTAATTAGCATAGGTATGAAACCATGCTCAGTATTGTACACTCTATTCAATATGATAGAAGAGTTTCCTTTTCTTTCACGGCTTGTCTTACAGGAGATAGTCTCCATAAGAAAAGTTTAGATAATTGTATTCATTGTTGGGAGGTCAGACTTTAGTCAGCCTATTTATAGTTAAATTCATAAAACTCTTCATCAAATACATGCTTAACAGTATACTTAACAGGGCATTGAAATTCAGCCTTGGAAGTGAGGAACATGTCCAAATCCTTTTGGTGAACAATTATAATGTCACGGAAAGTATGTTTTGGTTTTATATTTTGGACCCTGTACTGCTGTGGAAGGACGAGAACATTCCTAGTGCTGTAATTTTTTGAATGTTGGTTATCTTTTCTTATTTATTTTGTTTAAATAGCCTGTGTTAGTATTTGAATAGAAAGTACCAATGTGTAGATACTAGAAAGGGGTGTGTATATATATATATAATATATATATGTATATATCTGTGAGATGATGTTTGTTTGCAAGCATGTTTAGGTCCGAGGGGTGCATAACATATAGGTATGTGTAAGTAGCTGTTACTGACTTTGCAAATACGGTTTTCTCAAAAGCTGTGCTCTGAATTTTGAGTTGGAAAATGTTGAAATAGCATGTTAAATTTTGCTGTGAATCTTGAACATGATGTCAGCATTTAATTTGTTTACGAAGAAATTAAGAAACTTAACTATGAAATTATGCTGTGGGCAGCTAATGCTTGGGTAAAAAATGACTGAAATGTATAATATGTAGATCATTCTTTTAAGGAGTATAATGAGCAAGGCAGCAGTAGGATGTCTGTTATGAACTGATTGCTGAAATGAGTAATTGTCACTGAAGGGTTTTTTGTTATTGCCAGAGCTGTGACTGTCTCTGGAAATTTTACTTTTACTTTCATTGTTTTCACAGTAATGGTGCATTAAGATGTCAAGTCAAAATATTTTTTTCTAGTCCTTCTGTTCGGATGGTTCATTTGAGAACATATATTTTTGGAACTGCAGTGTTTGGAACCACCACACTTCTTTTAAAGTTTCGGAATGTTTCACAATTTTGTGTTTTATTGATCTTCTGAGAGAGCATAACTTTATAGAAGGCTTATTCTTCGGTTGTAGTAGACTTCTTAAACTGGTTTGCCTGTAAAAATTAATAAATAAAATAGAAAAACAGTTATTTTGAGTGACAGTGGTTGACCTCGCAATATTTTTTAATGAGTATGGTAACACAAAGCATGCGAACTAGCCAGTTGTTACATAAATTCCAAGGATTTCCATGATGTTCCTGTTGCACTTACATTAAACTACTCTTTTCTTCCCTCTTCTGTTTTGTTTTCCCTTTTCCTCTCAGATGTTAGGCATAAAAGTGCCATGACGTTTACGAGCTCATTGTAGGGATGTGGTTGCTCTAGGTCAAGGTCAGCTGCAATACACTGCTGCTGCTCAAGCATGTGGGGTCATGACTCTTAGGAAAATGAGGTTACTGCACGAAAGGCAAAATTATTTTCTCTTTTTTCAGAAGAGCATGTATGCATTATTACAGTGCACTAGAAACCCACTGGGACTACTGTTTATTGACAGAATTAATAACAACAAACCAGTAGAGACTGATAGCATTAGTTTATCATTACAGGCAGACCTTTCCTCATCAAGGTGACAACCAGTTTTGTAAGCTTACTTTTGCCTTTCTGGAGCCTGACACGTAAACTGTCAGAGGCAGGGCAAATAATGCAGTCTCACTAAACTAGGCATCAGTAAGAATAGGACTCTTGGCAGTTGTAAATACCGAAATGTTTTTCTGCACAGACAGAAACACAGTGTGAGAACTGTGTGACGTGTGGCAACATCCCAAGATTTATCAAGCCTGTCTACTAACGAAAGTCATCGTGTGTGTTGTGCTGTACAGATGGTTTTACACTTTCTGATGGGTTTCACAATTCAAGTATTTTGTGCCTTTTTTTACTCCCTAAGTTCCATTGTCCCATCCCATAGTGTCCTTTAAAAAGATCAAAGCCATTTAAAAACAAATAGCTAATTTGTATGCTGTCATTAAGTAATTATGACTGAAGCAGAAACTTATTTTTGCCCATTTCATACTGTCAAATCAGCGAGAGCGCAAGGGAAAAAGAGTGGCTTGGTAGTTGGTCTGACTTCTTAATTTTTAACCTCATTGATTTCATAGAAGTTACTCGGGTTTAATGGCAAGGGTCATATCTGTAGACAGGAAGCAGGTTTGCAGAAGGGCCTGCACCTAGTGGCCCAGGTGAAAAATAAGCTGAGCAGGAGTCAGCAGCATGTTTTTGCGGCTACGAAGGCTACATACACATTTAGCAGGCTAGCAGAGGTGTCGCCATCAAGTTGAGGAAAGCAGTTCCTCTACTCTGTTCAGTACTTGTGAGACCAGAGCTGGGTGGTTGTCTGTTTTGTTCTCCTTTGGGCAAGAGAAACATCGGCTTGCTGGAGCAAGCTCAGCACCAGGCCACCAGTACAGTCTGGGGCTGGAACGTGTGGCATGTGGGGAGAGGGCGAATGAACAAATAGGGAGCATCTTCTTGCTGTCTGCAGCAAGTTAACTGTCTGTAGGGAAGACTCCACCTCACCTTTTTTGAAGTCCACAGTGAGGAGACGAGGTAATGGGTGTTAAGTTGCCATGAAGGAGACTGATTAGGTATGAGAAACATTTCTGTCTCATGAGAGTGTTCAAGCACCGCAACAAATTAGCCAAAGACTTGAGAGCTCTGTACTTGGAGATGTGCAGAAGAGAGTTAGGCAAGACCCTGAGCAAACTAAGCCAACTTTTAAGTTTGAGCTAAATGACAGCATGGCCCTACTTCCAGTGGAAGAAATGGACCAGGTGATTTCCAGAGGTCCTTTCCAACCTAAACTGCTCTGTTTGTCCTACTCACTGGAGTGGAATTTAGAAAAAATATCACAGTTCAAGTGCTTATTTACAAATACACACATGCAGTCTTTAAGAGTAGTTACTACATTTTATAGCACTATTTTAAATGGACTCTCCAAAATTAGCTAGTTCTCTGTAAAGTCTGTACAGGTGGAAGTAGTCAGCTTCAAGGTAACCAGGAAGGAACTAATCATTTGTGAATTTTCAAGTCCTCATTCCATTTGCTCTTCGCTTGGATAGAGGAGGAATGAAAACAAAGGGCATTTGTTATCTAGCAAAACTCAGAAGCTATTTCACATGAAAACATAATGAGTATGACAGGCTACAAATAGCACTGAACATGAATCTTTTACAGAAGAAAGGAAAAATGTCCTTTGGTGTATTTACTTCAATCAACCCTAATAAGGCTTGTTTTATGTGTTTTATGCATCCGCCATCATAATTATAAATCCTTGACATTTTAGCACTAGCATTTATATCTGCCAGGGAAGCTACCCAGAGTCAACCCTCAAGGAATGTCTGTATTGTTACTATGGATCTCTGTAACAGCTCTCAAGTAGCTACTAAGTGGCTTAAAAAATTACATCTCAGTCATGCTTGAAGGGCTCATCAAACTTTGCCACAAATATCAATGTTAAGTACCCAATCAGCAGCATTGTTTGAAGTACAGCCACGTGGCCCACGGAGGGGTAGGTTGGACAGGAAGAAGAAAGTGGGTAAGGTCTCATCAATCAGGTAGATGTTTTGCTGTGACCTTTCAAAAAAAAAAAATGAACACTGCCTGTTCAGCTACAGTGGAATAACAGAAGATGAGGATATCTTTCAGTTTGATCACACATGCACAAAAAATAAAACACCAGCTAGAATTCCTGAAAAGCATGCACGGATGGGGTTTCTCAGGCATGATACCTTAATAAAGTTTTTCTAACCTTCGCAGACTAGTTGAGGACCTTCCCAAAATAAGAATAAATAGCAATGATAGTAAACAAGAAATTACAACAGGCTGTTAAGAAACTCTTGCAAATTTTGGAGAGCAGAACCTCCCGGTGTTTGTACCGTGTGCAGTAGGATTCTGTTCTGGCGACGTTTAGATGATACTCAAAGAAATCTGGACAGAAGGAGTAGGAAAAGTGTCAGGTGGTCTTTGGAACGAGACTTTGGTGTATATAGTCCTGGCATGTAGGTAAACAAGATGGGATAATCACCATAGCTTTCCTGTAACATATCTATAATTTGTTTTCATACGTAGGTGTGAAGGAAGGCTGCCATATGGTGTGTACATGGGTATTTTTCTTTGACAGCCTTTATTTTAAGTTAAAGGAATTCCAAGACAAGCTATTTTGCAAGAATACCATTTCAAATACTTATCAGCATATGCCAGAATACCTTGAAAGAACATTGAAGAAAGGCTGTAGAGCTCCAGGAAAGTTTTAAATTGAAAAAATTAAATAACACTTTTATCCATTTGTGAGGTACCCTAATTACCTTAGTTCTGTCTGTTGTACCATTACTAGAGTTTAATCTTTTAACCATTTGAAAAGAAGTCTTTCATAAGTAATATATAAAATCTAATTTTACGTTAATGAATTTGTGGAACTCTGTCAGAAAGACACTGTGAAGACAGCTTCCACAGTGCCTTTCTGAAGTTTTTTGTTCACATGGATCTTGTCTTATCTAAAATGTTCTTGTCCCCTTGTGGAGTTATGTGGAAGGTAGAAGTCTATCTGTGAGGGAGAACAACAGCTCCTTTAAAGAACCAGGGAAACGTCGGTCCTGCTGTTGCGCTCAGACATCACGACACACACATACATGTTACATGGGTGTGCTCTCCACGGAGTCCGCCGCTGTTAAACGAGGCAGCCAGGCGCAGTTACTGCGGCCTTGTGGCCTGCGATGGGCTGAGGAGCCGGCCACCCAGCCACGTGTTGATGGGAGCTTGCTTTATGTGGCTGGCAGAGCTGAAGCAGTGTGCAGGCTGAGAGCTGCTTTTCTTCCTGGTTCGGTTCCCTGAGCTGACTCCCAGTGGGTCCAGAAAGTGGCCCCATTTGTGCGAAGGGGTGGCAGGAGGCAGCAGGTGGCAAAGGAGGCAAGACAGGCCAGCACAGCCTCCGCGTAGAGGTCGGATCTTGAACTTAAGATGGCCTCTCAGAAGAGGTAACTTTGCCTTCATCATGTGTTGTTGCTGGTGCTTGAATGTCTTTGAGGGCAGGAAGTTGGCTGACCTGGCCCAACACACAACCTTGTTGAAAGACATGAAGGAAGAAGAAAAGAAAAAAATTAAAAAAAAAAGGGGGGGGGTGGGTGGGAATCCCTTCTCCTTTCTGCATTGGCCATATGGAGGCTGTTTTCAGCTGCTGTCAGCTGCAGCCTGCCTCCATCTGTGTGTGTCTGGTGGCTTGCAGGTGCAAACACCTCTGATCTTTTTATTTTCATTTTGAACTTAGCTGTTTGTTGGCATCAACATGTTACATATAGAAACACCCTGTGTCTTTCTATCGTTGTCATACATGTGCAGGGATAAATACATAATTAAATCCTACAGATCCCAAATTCAGGGGTCAGAGAGCAAGGTAACATGATACCGTGGTGAACTTAATTTTCTGCTGTAGCTTGAGCCATCATTTCTCTATATGTCATGAAGCTTAGTGAAACAGTTGCTGAGCTGTTAATTCACCCCCCTCTGAACAGTTCTTTTGTGGAGATGTGAGTGCTCTGTATGAAAAGTCTTTATTAATTGACAAAAAAAAATAGATTTTTTCAACATCATTTTAAAAGTATCTAATTATCACTCCCATAGGAGTACTGGCTGTCAGAAGTATAGATACAGTTTTAAAAAAATATTAAAAAATACAAGTTTTTGTCTTAAATGAGAGTTGAGGTCATGAAGTAGCAGTATCAGGACGGTAAACAAACATGTCTTGAACAAATGGACAATTTTACTAGCTTCCCTTGTCCATAGTGAGAGAAGAAATAGAAGCTATGAGTGTAGAAAAATTGAGGAAAAATTTCCATCCAACTTACATGAAAAATTCTGTACGTGTTGAGCATTTAACTCTTCCTGGTGCTTTTGAATGTATCATTCTAGCTGTTGAAAGTCGTATCTCATCAATCACGTACTGGTGCTAGCTTATGACTGGGAACTTGTCTTAGGGATTTTATCCTGACAGTAATTGAAAGCTGATTAATTTAATTGCAAGCAAGTTTTTATTTTATCCCTTTTTTCCTAGAGCTTTGTGTACATGTGTGGTGTTTGGGATAGGAAAGGAAATAGTGTTGTCTGTTTTGTAATTCAGCACAGAAAAGCTGGTAAAATACACACTCTTTAACCGTATTAACAGTAATCTAGTTGTCAAAAGTGTAGTTTGAAAAGCGGATTAATTACAAAACCTTTTATTTAAAATGGTGCATAGGGCAAGGGAAAGCCACTTGTTCCAGGACTAACAGGCAAGCGCTGTAAGGCAAGGTTTGTCAAGTAGTGCGCAGTTCTCTGTATGGCTGCCCGTGTGTGCGGCGTGTGACCAATGCCAACATTTCATCTCGCGGGGAGTTTTAAATGCAATGTTACATCAGTTGTCTGTCTCCCAGTGGGCAGCGATGCCCCTGTGTAAAACAGGCTGCTGCTTTGTATTCGGACCCCTTCACTCGGGACCATAATTTTCCTCTTCTCTTATTTACCCACCTTTTTTTTTTTATAGGAGAGTTGATATTAATTGAATGTGAGTGTTGCTCTATGTGTTTGGGAATAAAGTCATATGTTTTTACATAATTTCCTTATACTTCTCTGCAAGTTTCCTAATTGGAACATCAATAAAATATTGAAAGAGCAGTGCCATAGGACACAATTCAAAATTAGAATTTGGCTTTACTAAATTGCATTGTGATAAGTTTGCCATGCTTAGGTTTAACGAAAATGCTAACAAAATAGCACCATTTGTTATTGCTACCTCATGTTGTTGCTATGTCAATATAAGTAGGAAGGAGTTCAATAACCAAAAATGATGGAAGTGCTAACTTTTGATAATTTATTATCTATGTAGATGGCAGGTTGTAGAAGTCTAACTCCTTTTAATAGATGTTATAACAATATGCAATAAAACTATTTCAACTGTACAGAAATACATAGATATATTTGACAGTAAGAATTGGTATGTTCTTTAAATAAACTATTTAAAAAAAATAACTGAGATGCTTAAGTACAGCAAGCATATAAAACCACAACACAGTATGTTCATAACTTCTGCAGTTCACAAATGTCTAGAGTACTATCTTGATTTGTGTCAAAAAAAAAAAAATCAGCTGGCCTACTGAACTCTTGATATTTGTAAATATTGAACTTATATTGCAAATAATGTGATGACAGATTTGTGGGAGACTTCTTAATGTGTCCCAAAGTTCTTTTCTTCAGGAGGGGTTTACAGTCTATTCCAATTAACAAATTTTCCATACTGGAAACAAGAAGTCAATTACAACAATTATTTTTGAATAACTGATTTACATAACCTTAATTGTATTCCTTTCCTTTGAAAGGCTGAGGCTGATATTTGTAATGGTTTGATTGATTTGTGGTATATTCATACTGTTAGGATTGCTACTGGTAAGGTTCTCCTGCAGCTGTGGTCTTGAGTAGTTCTCTCCTGAATAAACATTTTGGAAAACAAATGGCAGTTTTATTTCCTTGGTGAGGAAAGATATCAGATCTTTGTTACCGCTGCATTCAGTACTTACAGTATCTCCTTTCCTCACTCTGTTTAGGTTGCGTTAATTAATTAACGGTGTGTTCCATACCATTAAGAAATGTTTTCATTTTTTTTAATCTGTCAAAATAGTGCCTGGCTGTGCAGTACAGTCACTTGAGGAATGACAGTAGTAAGAAGCGCTGATGGACTTCCATAACAGCAGCAACATGGATAGTCATTTTAATAACAAACAAGAGGTACCGTCATTTTCTTGCCGTGGTCTCTTGGTGTCTGGCTCCAAATGTGCTTTTTTCGGCTGTATGTAGTTGTGAGGCGTAGAGATGGAGTGGCGGTGACTGTGGTGTGAATACCTGGGTAGTTTTCTTGCAATGCAGTAATAAAGTACAAGGAGTGTAGTCTTTGGTACTGAAATTAATGTTTCCCATAAGCTTTGGACAAATAAAAACTAAATTGTGTGCTCTAAGAGCTATTTATTTGGCTGTGGAAAGGAAACAGCTTCCATATGAAAAAGGAGAACCAGTTTTCTACCTAATAATTTAAGGGGTTCTGTGCGCCTCTGAAATATGCATTGGTAAATATGAGCTGACACATTTCTAGCAACCAAATTATAAATGAGAGAAAGACCTGAAAATGTCAGTTTCTTCCTTAGAAGCATCCTTCCTTCAGGATTTTTGTTTGCATTTTTTCCTTTCCTTTCCCTCTAATACATTCATTTCTTCCCTTAGGCAAATGAGGTCCTTTAAATGTTTGTCTCTTTGTTTCGGTATGCTGCTTATCACAGGATATAATTTTTGACACGTCTTGGAAGTGTCAAAGGAGATCTGATCTACTAATATTTTTATAGAGAGAGTATGTATGTGTCCCTTAAAATAACAGAGAGAGGCAGCATAGTAAATCAATCCTTTAGACTTTGTTTCTACATGCGTCTTGACATTGCCTAACCAGGTGTATTAGCTAAGTAAAACTTTGTAAGTCCTAAGGAGTTCAGAAAAAGCAAAACAAATGGATACCTAAACGTATAGATAACTTGTACGTACTTACTAGGCAAAGTGCTTGTCGTTGTATGGTCGGAGAGCTGTGCTACATAAGGCATTGGGCAGGAAAAGTGCTGCTGCAGTCATCTCCTGCCCTCCTGGAGAAGGCTCTGGGATGTCAAGTGTCTCATTGGTTGGGAGCAGCCAGTCTTGTAATTTGTGTAGGTTCATTGGGAAGTCATCCTTTTGTCTTTTATCCAGCTCCTGGAACTCTAACAGCAAGCAGCATATGTGTCTGAGTCACTTGTGGATGAAGCTGTACTTAATATACATTGTCTGATGACATATGAGTAGGGATCAAGACAAAATTCCTTGTAGGCCAGGCTAGCCAAGGAAAAATGATTTTGGTGATTTTCATCATTTTCACACCATCATTAAAGTGAGTTTGGATAGCAGACTTCGCAGCTTGTCCATGTTTATTCGTGGCTTTCCTGCTGGCCTGAAGCTGTGAAAGAACTGGTGAGTGAGGCCAGCTTTCAGAAGTGAAGTCTCTGGTATAAGCTTGCAGGAGGGAATGGGAAGAGGCTATCGATAGATTTATGGTGGGTACCTACAAGCACGCGCGTGTGTGTGTGTACCTTGCACTCTTACAGAGGCGTAGGATTGGGGATTAACAGAGCTCCACCCTCTGTCACTGTGCTGGATAGAACTTGTCGTTGGAACATATTATTATGTAATTATAAATAAAAGCTTTATCTGTGTACTCCATACAGCATCCATGGCTGTGCTACCTCTGCCCACTGTGTCAGTCAGTAGCGTTACAATTTTAAAAAATAGAATGCGCTCCCACCCACAAGACTTAAACACTGGTTTGTGTGTTTAAGTATGTTCAACTGTAAATATTTTGGAACAACATAAGATGCTCCCTAATCATAGCATGCTAATTCTGAGAAAAGCACACCAGCACAGTGCAGTGCTGAAGCATGTACTCAAGTCATACTGGAGTCTATGTATTTAAACACAGATGTATGTGCTTTCCTAAATCTGTATGCTTATGGTTAGCTGTTCTCAAATAAGATTGTTGGTTTTGTACTCCCATAACTGATAATTTTCACATTAAAAATATAAGAGAAAATTCGGGGAATACTTTAAATATACAAATGGTGTTTTCTTTTGTTTTGATAGCTGATTGCTGTTTATGATGAGGAAGAACCTCACCGTAAGAGTGATGGCACCAACGGCAGTCTGGCAGACAGAAGTAGCCCAGACCCTTTTGAGGCAGAGGTAGCGGCTCAGTTGGCTGCCTTTCAACCAATTGGGGGAGAGATTGAAGTGACTCCTTCTGCCCTAAAACTGGGTATGTATATCATGCATGTTTATTTTCCAGTTTTAACCAATATGTATCACTTTTTTCTTCTTTTCTGTTCATGATTTGAAGTATTTATAGATTTTTTTTAGCACACAATTATTTGCCTTATGATTCAGTGAAGATAATTGTAATGACAAAAGTTGTGCTTTTGAACAATTGGTGCTGAACGCTGTAACTGTGCATAGTGAATTTGCACCTGAGCTTTGTTATCTTACTCTGTGTTAAGCCCATCCATATAGCTGGGATCTTTCTTCTCCTTTCTTTGAGCAGGTAAGTTACTGACAATCCTTCATTATAATCTGAGAGCTCAAGAGATGAAACCTATTCACAGGTTTTCTAACAAGAAAATCAGTGGGGAAAAAATACCATTTTTGTTTAAGAATATCGGTTTAATGAGTGTAAACACCTGTATGCAAATATACATACATACTTTTTTTTACCTGAGCGTGTCCCATGTTTTGGAGATTCTGGTTGCAAACATTTCATCTCTTTGTCGTTGAAGAAGTTGCACAACAGAGTCCTGTTTGCCTATCTGACTTCCAGGTGAGCAAATTGTGACTGGGAGAGGTTTCTGTTTAATTCCCTCTTAGATCAGAGCGCACTACATGAGGTGCTGCAGCTCTGGTCCCCTGCATTGCTTCAACATGCCTGGAAGGCCAAGAGTTCAAACACTGGTTTCAAATTAAAAAGGGAGAGAGCCTTGTAAGTTGGACACAAAGCAGTTTTAATTACTTTCTTGGATTGAGAGTGAGCTAAGCTGTCACCTGGATACTAGATATGGAAACTTTCAAAAACTTACTTAGGGTGAATCCTCTTCCTCTCTGTCTGTAAAGCAGTAGTATACTGACAGCCTTTGGCAAATGAATACTGTTCAAGAGAGACTTGTGTGCATTTCACTAGAGCTCATTGCCCAATTCACCCTGTATTTCTTGAATATTCTTGGCAGTCTTGTAATGATGTGCAATAAAATTTCTGAATGTAAGTGGGTGGCATAAAGATAGAAAAACTACCTCTAGTTGTGCTACTCATGTTGTAGAGGAGCCTGGTTTTGATTTCAGAAACTGGAATGTTCAGTTGTCTGTTTATTTTAATTGCAATCTAAAGGAAAAGGCTGATAAAAGAATGAGCTAAAATAAAACTTCTAATGAAGTTCATTGGTTGAGGCTGCATAACATAACTGCTGATGGAAGTCTGTGCTCATTTTTGTCTGTTGTAGAAAGTATTTTAATCCAAGCTGCATGAAACTTTTTAGATTCAAATTTCTGTTTTAATGGGTCATTTCGGTTCTTTCTATATTCTGGTGAATATAGCAAAATCTCTTTAATGACACAGGAGTTTCTCATATGAAGATATCTTCAGAGAGGCTTATTCTTGTCATAAGAATTAAGTTCTTATCTTTTATGTATCTTCACTGATTTTGATAGCCATGATGTATGGAAAAGTTTGTGGCTAAAGGTCTGATTTTTGAATGGTTTGCCACGTCATTTATGGTTATTTTGGAACAATGTGGTGTAATCCATGTTTTTAGCATGTTTTGGAAAGTAGATGTACTAGTAGTAGTACACTGTTGTCCATGCATCTCTGAACTATATTAAAATTAAAAAAAAAAAAGCTTAAAAGCAGTTTTTCTACTATGCTGTTAAACACAAGCTGAAGGCTGGAGAGAAGAAGAATTTCAGCTTAACGCAATTTTATGTGAAACAGTTAAATGCCAGTACTCTTGAGCTAACCATTAAGCTACCAGATCATTCAGTTTTTGTAGCATTTATGGAATGCCTGCACTATGGAGTCTAGAGATGAAATACAGCATGCTAAGAGCAGCCAATTCGGCTTCTACTTCATTTTTAGTGCTATACTGATATACATTTGAAATGGGTGCTTTTTTCTTAAAACGGAGAGCATAAATATAATCTGTTTTGTCTTCATGGTTCTCTTCCAGATTTTCATTTACCTAGTGTAAAATAAAAACAGATTTTCTACCTGTCGGTCTTGTAATCTTGGTCTGGAGTCCGAAATGTAGTTGTTTCCTCTTCTGGACTTTTCATCACTGGTAACAGTTCTTTAGACTTAAATTTTGCCTTTATCTTTCCTGTATAAGTCCCTGTACCTTAAATTAAGTTCCTATATCCATTAGAGGCAAATTGAAATATATGTGAAGAGATAGGAGAATGTGGTTGCATCAATATCATTGATGCATGAACCACAGTAGTCTGGCTGCCTAATTATTGAATTGATTCAACCTTGCTAGCAGATATAAATACTAATAATTTTTAAAAGCTACCTTTATTTCAGGAACAAGAATGTGATTAAATATATACATAGCGAGCAAGCATTGGTACTTTACATGGTGAAGCTCTTTCAAGAGCTGTCACGTGTTTGGCCTTTTAGAGTGTATTTTTGCAGAAGGCCTTTAGGGATGATATGTAGGAAATCCATTGTTTAATCAATTGACAGATTGTGGAACTATTCTGTCTGTTAGTTTCTGTTGGATGTTTTGTGTGCTGTGAAACCAGATACAGAGTTCTGTGTAGAAACAGTGAACATTGAGTGATCTGCTCAGAGAATACTTGGAGCCTGATGAAACATGAAGCATGTGAAACAACTAAGTGCTGTCATCCTCAAGCATGAGAGAATCAGCACAGATTTTAGAAAAGGCACTTAAGATACTGCCTTCAAGTTGTCTTTTTTTTTAATGAATTGTGTATTTGATACAGGTAAGTTAATTGTATGTTATACCTGATCCTAAAGCCCTTACTGGCTAGATAGAGATAGCAATGGTGGGGGAAATATATTTTTATTAGATGGTTACTTCTTCCACATTTTTTTTGTGGCTGATATCCTTTGTGTACTGACCACTCTGACTCAGTCTGAAGTCATAGTTTGGATGTCTTTCCCTTAGTGGGTCCTGCAGAGCTGATCCCTACACTGAGATAAGGGCTGTTAACGCTTCCTGGGTGACTTCAGAACTTGGGAAGATATCCTTACTCTCTGTCTCAGCTGGTCTGAAGTGGAGGTATTGAAGTAGGCTTGGAGGCATTGTGAACAGCATATATTTGGTTAGTCCTCTTTCAAGTTGGTGTTGAAATGCGGTGTGGTGGATATGCAGACAGTGCATTTTTAAGTAGAGAAATATGTATGATTATGCTTTTTTAATGTTATGAAAACAGATATGAACTGAAACTATTCATTTGACAAAATGTTGCTATTGCTTGTATACAGCATACGTGCTGTTTCAAAGTAGGAAAGATTTTTTCTTATATAAGAGCTATTTTGTTCAACTTAATCTTGCAATGTCAGTTTATTGGCAGAGTGTACTGATGTTTGTCAGTACACTGAGTGTAATTCTCTTCTGCACAATTCAGGGGAAATTAACATTTTGTATTTAATTTTTTTTAAAAAAAAAAAGCATTGTAGAAGCACATGCTGTCTTCTGTGGTTTGAGGCAATACTATTTATTTCCTTAAGCAAATATAATTTTATTCTTTCTCTGTGCGCAACAGCTGCTCTTACAGCAGTGACATCATGCATTGCTTTGTGCAGTTTGTCACAGGTGTTGTGAGGATGCCACTGGACTTGATGGATTTTTCTCCTCCGTGGCATTTGGTTTAATCTGGTTTTAAAGAATTGTGATGATCAATTAAAGTCTACTTGTGTTCTTAAAACAAATGGCTTCTGTTCTCAGGCAAGCTAAAGGTTTGAAGATAACTTTTCATTTCAGTCAGAGTGCAGGCTTGGTATGTTTTGACCTCATGACTTAAGCTTGGTATTACTTAGTTGTCCTTGATTCATGGAAATGAGCTTTGCACCAGCATAGCTGAAGTTTATCTTTATATTGCAGCAAGAACAATACAGTAATATTTTCTATAAAGCATTTATATATATATATATATGCGTATAAATATATAAAAAATACCATGTATTTTTTTATATGTTTAGAAAACAAACCAGCCTGCCCTTCCTTTCCCTGTACTCAAAAATTTAGTACCAGTGTAAGTACTAAATTTATGTGCATAGTAGGTTATCAAAGAGGCTCCCCCTTCTTTCTAATAGCCCCTCTGCCTCTGATTTCCCCAGTGATTTTCTCATCCATTATTCCCCTTGCTACTACTCCCTTTGCACTTGCTTTAATATATGTTACTTTGGGGTAAGGAATTATTCCCTTGAAAATATGGTAAGTAAGGAGAAAAATATTTTCCATCACAAGTTCCACATTTTTCTGAAGTAGCTCTCCAGCCGAAATATTCATTTCTAGCCTTTTATTGCCTCAGGGACGGTTTTGGGGGATGGTGATGAATGGGGCTCAGAATGATGGAATGAATTCTATCACAAAACTCTGTACTGCTTTTTGATACTTGTTTATTCAGTGGTTTTCCTAAGATTTTCCTTATTTTACTGCTTTTGCGATGTTGCTGTTTGTGTGATTATTTGTGTATTATTGTGATGCATAGCTAGCTTCAAAGGTAATATTGCTTAAAAACAAACAGAACAACCCACCTAAGTAAGCTAAATATTTGCAACTGGAGGTTTGGAAAGGATATAGTGTAATATCATACTGAATGACTATGGTACAGTCTCCATCAGTACGCTCTGGAACTAGGCGGTACAAAGGAGTGTGGGGGTGTGCGTGTGTATTCATAAATCTCTGTGGTGCTGCATTACCAGGTAAGAGGCAATATAGTGAAATCTATTTCGGGTTGAAAATGAGCCTACTAAGCTTGGCCGAATGATAGTTGGAAATTATTCAAGGTAAAAATAAGACTTCAAATAAATGTCTTGGGGTAGACAATCATCCTTTTTTTCTTAAGAAACCAAGTTAATATAGTTTTACACAGTTTTGCATTGTTCATTCACCAACGGTTTTGTTAGCTGTTTGCTTTCGTATGAATATGTTCCAGTATACGGATGAACACATCTTTACAGAAGTTGTCAATAGAAAAATTACAAGTAACAGTTAAATGATTCAGCAAGTTTGCCCATTGCCACGTGGCTCTTTCTCATTGCTTTCTGTTTTATTTACC
Organism: Anser anser; assembly: GCF_964211835.1. Taxonomy (NCBI): domain Eukaryota; kingdom Metazoa; phylum Chordata; class Aves; order Anseriformes; family Anatidae; genus Anser; species Anser anser. Next base: position 26,869,309 of record NC_139726.1, read on the forward strand.
CTTCTAAGAGCCTCAGATGATAGTTAATTTTTTTGGCTCCTTACTTTGAAGTGCCACTTGAGATTCTGATTGTTTCTCAAAGCAGAAATCTAGAATCTCAGCCAAGTGAAAAGGAGAGTTGTGTATTTACTTCTCCTGAATGTAGCTGGCAAAAGCTGCACCTCCCTCCCAATATGTTGCACAGTTTTCCCATAGACACAGTGGCTGCTGATTTGTGTTTTTTCTTCGTAACTCACTACTTCATTACAGGGAAGTCAGTTTACTATGGGCATTAAGTAAAAGTAGAATGTTGCGCTCACTAGATTTGAGATGAGGATGAATCTTGTACAGTATTTCTGGTCAACTGTTTTTAGTCTTCCAGCTAAAAGGGAAAAATGACCTTTCGATGATTGTGTCCGTTCTTAACTTTCCTATAGAAACAGCCATCTTACTGTTTTAAATACTAGGATGGATTAAGAGGGAATGATGATTATTTCCTCACCACATAAAAACTAGGAGTACCAAACAAAATGATCGTTCAACAGATTAAAAAGAAAAACATCCCCAAGCTACCTCTTTTGTGAAGCATTCAGCTAAATTCTGTAATTCAGTGTTATGGGCCAAAAATCAATGAGGTGAAGTGGAATTAGACAAATTCACAGGAAGTGGCTCATTGGAGACTTAACATACGGTAGACTGGATGCTGCTCTGATTTGGAAGTCTTTCAAGCATTTATTTATGCAAGCTGGTAGCATACGCCACTTTGTCCTTGCTGTTATGCCCCCTCCCTGAACATTTGCTACTGACCACAGTGAGGTGTGGGATAATGGGCTGGCTGAGTGCTAGGCCACACTGGGTGTAGCTCATCTACGTGTGTTCTTGTTGCTCCTTGAAACCTCACCAGACACCTTGAGTTGCAAAAGTTTCACTATTTTATCTTAATGTCTTCTTTTAACCTGGCAGGAATAAGTTTGACATTTGAGGCTAAAATTGGTTTACCATCACCAGAATACAACATAATCATAATAGGAATTACTTTCAAGGAAAGATTTAAAAAAAAAAAAAAATCTTAATTTAGATCACATATATATTTATATTATATATGTAGAGCACAAGCCATATTTAAGTATTACTGAAAAGTATATTAATGCCTTAAATTGTTATACTCCTAAGTATACCACTAAGATATTCAAAAATATATTTGTGTTCCACTGCCAGCAATAAAGTGCTACCGAAGTGATATTCAGGCTGTACAATTTAGCTGCCAAAGTTTTTAAAGAAAGTCAAGCCATTGAACTGTGGAAAAGTCACTGCCTAAGCACCTGTAACTGATGCTAGCTGAAGTGCTAAACCAGCTTTTGGCAGCATGGCCTCTTTTGCAGGTGCAGAGAATATTTTCTTTGTGTCAGTTTATTCAACTAGTACAGTTCATTAAGTATTTCATTTGAAGTTGAGAAATGGGTTGGGAATTGAAATAGAAGAAATGCTTATTTTCACCTTTCAATCTGTGAATAAAAATGAGGTGTGAGAGCCTGAGATCTATTAGCTTTAAAATCTTGTAGGATATATTAGCCTAAAATGATTGATTTAAATTCAGATAATATGCTGTTTAAAAAAGCCAGTCTGTTTAGTAAGATGAATGCTTTTTGCTGTGTCCAGCAAGTTGGAAGACTAACAAGAAACCATTTTTATTGGTGTTTTTAAGAATATGTAAAGTTTAGTTTCCATTTACATGTGAATGCTATTTGGAAGGGATTACTTTAAAAAAAAAAGAAAAAAAAGAAGAAGAAAGGAAAACAATTCAGGTGTGCCTAGGGAAGTTCTAATATAACAGAAAATAGATTTATTTTTTTTGTTGTTTCAAATGATAAAAGGCACAAAATGATTGCAGCTGCTCTGATTTTTAATCCCTATGCCCAAAGCAGGGAGCAGGAGGGTGTGGATCAGCCAGAGGGTGCCCGATACTGCCGTGGGTCAGACAGGGGCTTCACCAGAGAAGAGCAGGAGGAGCCGGGCCTGTAGCGGCGAGCGCTGGCTCTTGTCAGCAGTGCCACTCTGCTCTCACAAAGCTCATCAGTCGGCCCAGCGAGGATTAGAGTCGTGAGTTTTGCTAGAATCCAGGCTGGCAAAACCCACCTGCTGCGGGCAATGTGACTGATCCCCGCGCTGGGGGATGCTGCTGCGGCTCCCCCCGTTCTTCCTTGTCTCGTGCCAGTTGTTTCATGAGGCCCCATTTCTCATAATGGCAGCACCAAAGAAACGTCCTTCTGGTCATCAACTATAGGAACAGTTCGTGTGTTTTGTAAATAAAATCTGACTTAAATGTTTTCCATCGTGTGCAAACAGGGAAAAGCATTCCGTTGAAACTCATGGCACCCAAGTCCACCCCAGAACATCTGTTTTTGTAGCCTTTACTGGGTTTTACTTGCAGTTGGTTGCTTTTGTTTTCTTTGTAAGAAAAAGTAGTCTTTCTTTAGAGTGATGGGGAAATACCTTGTTCTGCATTTGTAGATTGTTACATCACCCTAGTTTGTTAATCTAATCTTTTATCCATGGGAATTTAAAAAATGCAGTATGCACTTCAGGCAGAACTGATAGCTGTAGATCTTCAATTTTGTTGCTGTTATGAGCAATTTGAGTTAGTTTTAAACATAGAAGTCACACTGTCAGAGCATTATCTGATTAATAATTATAAAAAGTGGTGCTGTCCTGTCGCAAAGTAGAATGCACAAGGTAATGTCAGGTACACTTTAAGTACATGGCAGAGCCGTTACGTGGTGCCTCAGGTGGTGGTAAGCAATAAATCTGAGGGTGACTGAATTTCCTCAGGCTGATGACTTAGAGCTTTCAAAAAGCCCTGACTGGCAGAGCTGTCTGCAAGCCTGCTAACGTGAAATGTCTCTGACAAAGAGAAGAAAAATGGTCATATATTAATGACCTTTCCTGTATTTGAGTATAAATTATTATCCTGCTCGTAATGTTGTGTTGTAAGTTCCTGAATTGTTTGGAAGGACCAGTTTAAAAGTCGTTCTGACTCTCCACTTAAGCTGTTGTGTGGCAGTGGTCAGCACATCGGGGATCCTCCAGCCTGTAGCTGTCTGTGTTGAAGAGCAATTTCACACACGTGTGTACGGATGTACCACTTAACGGTGTTTTGCTTCAAAGCTGGCTTGAAATTTTGTTGAGATTTGCTCAAAATGAGCTCTAAAAATATTTTGACACACATACAGGTGTGGGAAAGTAATTTGTCTGTCCGTCCTGGCGAGTGTAATGCGGAAGCAGGCAGAAGAGTAATTGTCATTGGTATGGCCTTTAGCACCTGACAGTTTGATCCACATGTGATAGACAGCGGTTTCCCCACCCTAATCAGTATTTTTATATGCAGGAGCAGAATTTAAAATTATGACTTTAACTGTGTGGGTGATTGATTGTAAGTCTCTTTCTACCCACTTACAGTATTCCATCCAAGTGTATCCTTACTTCTTCTCAAACATAGTTCTTCCCTCCTGGGTGGCTAAAGCAAACAGACCTCGCAATATTTTAGGGAGTTGCAATGGATGCAGTTATACACATGTGCGTGTATTGCCTATGTTCCTCAATCTGGTAGCCTACCCAAAAGCCACCTCAGTGTGTTTGCACCCAAAACCATGACAAAATGAATTTTTAATATGTAATTTAGACTGCATTATAGATAGCACAGTCTACAGAAAATGCTAGTGGGTGAAAAACTCTGGTTGTCTTCCTTGGTTTTCTGAATTTGGCCCTGTGACAGCAGCCTGCAGCCTGAATCCCAGAGAATAAAAGGGTTTCAGCTAGATGTAAATTGTGCTTTCCTGGGCAAGGAGACTTGAAAGCAAAAGAAAACTAAGGAAGGATTGGAATTGTCCTGTTTGCATTCCCGGTCACTCCGGGTGATACTTAGCTATCTAAATGTAGGCATCAATTTGCTGCCAGAACTCAGAGCCTAGAGACCCTGAAGAGTTTAGGGGGACCCTGGGAGGGACAGCTACAGCTCCGGACACCCCCAACCACGTCGGGCTCCTGAAATCCAAACCTTGTGCTATTTGTCTGAGGTTGCCCTGTGTTCCTAAACCCACAATTAGGCAGCCATCTTCTAACCTGAAGTGCTGATTTTTTTTTTTGATCCACTGAATAGTGCAAATGCTTTGAAGTAAGGCAGAAAGCACTCCTGTTCAGGGTAGGTGTTAACATCTCTGTACAGCTTCTTAGTAAAATTAAAAACAAAATAAAATAAGAAAATAGGATTACATCCGGCATGGAGATGCTTCTTTTGCCATTGTGTTGATGCAAGCTTTCAGTTTTTAATTGTGCACAAATGGCAGAACTTCTCTTCTGTTTTTTCTAATGTAACCAATTTAAGTCTAAGTGTGGTTTCTACCATATGCTTGTTTCAACCATATTTGCAGTTAAAAAAAAAAAATATTTCCAAAACATAAGAGTTCAGGGAAAATACACTGTTAACCATGAATCTGTGTAGATACTAATCTTTGAAGGTGATGCTAGCAAAAGGAAAAAGGATTGCTCTGCATGGCTTAAAGCTCAGTGGTGCAGAGATTTGCTTAAGGAAGGGAAACCGTAGGACTTTCTCCTCAGCTTTGTCAGAGAGGATGCATTCTGAGTAAGGCTGCCCATGTGCACGCAGAACGTGATAGTACTGTGATAGAAGGTACCCTGAAAATTTTGAAAAGGGGGGAAATGTCCCCTGAAGTAATTGAGGTTAAAAGCTGTTGTCATGAGAATAAAATTTTAGTTTGGCTCATGTGTTTGAATCTCCACTGTCTGCAACTTACTGCTGCAATGCAGCAAGATGAGGATAACTAGTTTTTTAAACCAAGTTCCGAAGTTTAAAGTACAAAGTGCTGCTCTGCAATAAAACAGCAGAGCTTATAAATAGCGTGTCTGTATGATCAACTTGGTATGCAGAAAGGAACGTGTTTTCTGTGTTTCATCGTTCAGGGAAGAGAAATACTTTTTCTGTCTTAGCATACAATGGTTATTATAAATGTTCAGCCCAAACGCCAGAGCATGGGTAGAATACTGCAGAAACGCAATACAATGAAAGGAAAGCAATAAGGAAAAGAAAACATTGTTTCTTGACAAAAGAAAGCAGATGGGAGTATCTCCTAAGTAAACTTCTCTGTAGTGTCTATAACAAATGGTATGAGTGGTGGTTTTCCATTACCTTTAGCTCATGTCTAAGGAGGACAGTGATGAACAAATTAAAGGTATGTGTATGGTGGGCATGGGCCATGTATGTGGTGCGTGCTGTCAGGGTGCTTATCTATGTGTGCAGTTTGTTATTCACTATGCAAATCTTGTGGCAAATGTTAGTACTGCTTCTGTCACAGTGCAGCATCGCACGCCCAGCCAATGGTGTGAGCTGGAATTGCATAAGAGTTGGATTGTACATTTCTGATTAAGGTCCCCTCCAGTGACTTTCCTGAAAAGAGACTTCTTCAGGGTAACACATAGAAGGTAAATGCAACTTTTGCTCCCATGCTATGCTTTGGGCTTTCAGGTTAATAGCCAGTTACTGTGTTTTTATAGGACTCCTGAAAGAATAACCAAATCAGTGTCTGCTTTTGTCCTAGCTTAATTTAATTGCAAGAATCAACTTTTTTTTTTTTTTATAAATTGGGCCGTGATTAAATATTTCTCACGGTATGTTGGTTATGGTTCTGTGGTCTTTTACTGAATTGGAAAGAAGTTTCTCATGGTCACTGCTGGTGACTGATGTTGCAGAATGGGTATGGCGCTGAACTGGTTTTGGAAGCATGTGAGGGTATTTTTAAAGGCTTATCATTTTACACGGTGTATTTATTTCCTGTCTTCTAGTTGACTGCAGGGATTTATTTTTTTTTAAACTGAGTTACTGTTCATTTCTCCCCATGGGAAAAGAAAGAAATGAGAAGAGTGGTCGGGATGATGGCTTTGAGAGTATAAGCAGCACTGTATTTGAATTTGGTATATGGCTTATTCAGTTGTGAAAGCTACAAATAAAATGCCAATGCAGCTGGCTTTCTGGTAGTTCAGCAAGAGCATTTCTCTGCAGAGTTCATGTTTATATGAAAAGGATTTGGAGATTATATTATGCTGAATGATACAAGTGTCTCAAGATCTGTTTTCAAACAGTTGTATTGAAGAATGACTAAAAATTGGATGCAGGTCACCAGACACCCTTTGTTCATACAGGGAAAGAATGATTTTAAAGAGTAAGTATTTATTGTACTGAAGAAGTGTCTTAAAATTCAACACTTTCTGGCTTTAGCTTTTATATGCAAATAGTAAAATGTTTGTATATCTAACTAAACTGGAACTGCTAACTGGGACTGCTAATGTACAGCTGGACATTATTTGATTAACCTAAAGCTGAGGTATTGGTTTGAGGTTGGTTTTTTTTTGTTAGTACAGTGTGATGGAATCACTTGCTGTATGGGTGTTTGACTTACCCCAATAAAAAACTGAGTACATAATTACATTGATGCTTATAGTTTTTAAAATGTATTATTAAATATAGGTCTGCTGTTTCTCTGCATGAGCACTACTCACCACAGAAGGGGGAAGTATCTATAATGCTCAGTGACACTGCTGATGTATGGTAATCATACTTTATTGCTGTACTTGATATTAAAGTCACTGTTGTACCACTAAATAATCCATCCTGAAAGGCAAAGATGTGCTGAATTACAGACAAAAGAACAAGATACTGTTTCTGCTGAGATTTGGAATGAGTCACATGTTAACAGGGCAAAACTGGCATACTTGGGAAGACACACGGCCCAAAAACCTAAAGCTGTCTAACAGCACTGTAAGAAAAAGCAAAGTCATGGTGGGCAACGTTTTGCATATGAGGAGAAGCAAGGCTGTATAAAATAATATTGAATTGGTGAAGTTTTTTTTTTTTTTAAATGGTGAACTGGAACATGGAAATTGTGAGGAACAAACTGGAGTTTGCAGATGAGTGCTGTTGGCCCATGTCTGTATTTGCATGGGCAAGGAACTGATCAATTGCCTTGTTTTGTGGAACCTCTGCCACTGGTGAAGCAGCCCTGGCTTGAAAGGAAGGAGGGGAGGAATAGAGGGGAGCTTCACTGAACCCCGTCTGAGGGGACAGCAGGTTTACATGCATTTACATGCATCAGTTTGGGAAGGCAAAGTAGTAATACTGCTACTTTGTAGTAGTGCAAGAGACAAGTGCATCTGGTGACCTCATGGAAATAAAATTTATGACCGTATGTATTGTCATAGCATTGTTTTCAAAGTGACTTTCCATACAGGCTGAATGTGGGCTTGTATAATTGGTGTTGGAGAGAGCTGAATGTGGGCTTGTATAATTGGTATGGGAGAGAGCAGCAGTTGCTCAGTGTGGCTTCTGGAGATATCCAGGAAGAAAGTAAGGACCAGTTGAACTGAGACTGTGAACCCCAGTTTGCAGGGCCTAATGCAAAACTGCACAATGAGAGCTGTTCTTAGCGTGGAGTGAAAAGCTTTAGAGTCTGTTCTGGTCTGGTGAAATAGCCACTGCCAGTTGTAGAAACTAGCAATACTAGTCCAGTTCTTGGTGTTTGCAGTCATTCTTGATATCAAGTGTGTGGTTTCTGTTTCAGAACTTGATAATACATGTAGCTACCCATAACTGCAAATCTTTGTTTTTTCCAAGAACATGTGTTTTTCTCCTGTTTGACAGCAGTTTTTAATTAATTTATCAGGTCACTGATAAAAATCTGTATAACAGAGCTTGAAATCATCTAATTTCTGTAGTTCAGCACATCCTAAATAGCACAATTCCATCAAATCCAGTAATTCACCAGATGGGTATTGGCACAGGAAAGCTTGTATTTGACCACTGTACACCTCTCTATTAAACTACATGGAGCTCTTCCTTGTTTTCCTGCAGTACTGTTGACCTGTTGCTGTTCATTTGTCTCTCAGGCATGCCGCTTCTGGTACGAAGGAGCAGTGATCCAGCTTTGGGCCCCCCTGCTGACTTTCACCCAAGTGCTTCTCATCCCAGTGACCACAGTCTCAAACATGTTGCAGCAGTAAGTGTCCACTTAACTCATCTTTTTATTAAGGCAAAAACTGTTCTTACCTGTTGTTACACAGCTGTTTAATAAGCTAAATGTGTTTGGATCTAAAGCAAAGTGCATCATACTCATTTTCTGTGAAGGAGAGAATTTCCTCTGCATAAAATGGGTGATATAGTCATTTAGATGATATAGTCAATTAACAGTGGTTCACTTTTCTCAGTACAGTATTTACATAAAGCTTAATGGTGACATTAGGCACCATTGTGCTTTTAGTAATCGTTTCTTTGTTTGGCATTTTATTTTCCAGTTTATCATTGCTTAGTGGGGAAAAAATGTACTTACTTTTAATATGCATCACCAGTCTTGAACCTTTTTATGCTTCCCTTGCCTTTTCCATGACATTTTTGCCTTCCTTTGATGTGCTGCTACTATCCTGCATGGTCTCTTCTTTCTCCCACGTCTGTTTTACAACCTTGCTCTTCCCTTCTGAGGACAAACTCAGGTGCAAAATTGTCACTAGTAAGTATGGAAGCAAACCCATAATTGGTGGGGATGCAGTAACTCTTAATTGGACATTATAGCAGGCTGTTTCTGATCTTCTGAAAGTGATACTGTGTTGGTGACACTTAGGCCACATTCTTTACTTTGCATTTTTAAGGCCTGAAGCTTTGTGTTTGCATACGGGAAAGGCGTTCCTTTACTACACGCAGAAAGGTGAAATTCTGTTGAATCTGTTAATGTGTCAGCTGGGATACATATGTGTATCAAGCAGAACAGAGCTTTTTGGTAGATTTGATATTTGCCTAGAAAGCTCTGCTGGGTCTGCTTCTGCACTGCTTTATGCCAAATGAACACTGGTTTAATTGTTGCAGATGCACCTGCATATTCTTTCCTTGTGAAACATCTGGCTTTTCCCCTTTACCTTCCCTGATTCGGTCCCTGTCCCCACTTGTTGGAACTGATCTGTATCATTCCTACTTCCACACGCCCAAACAAAAAGGAAAAAACAAAACCTCAGCTTCCTCATTTGGTACGGGGAGATGTTTCAGCCTTGATCATAGTTTGTTAATGCTGTGAGAATCCACAAACAGCTGTATTGCCACATTAGGGAGCAGGAGGAGTGAACTAGAAAACTAACTAATGCTGGAGGTGGGAACCAGTTCAGCTGAAGATCTTGCATTTAAGACCATATCTTCCATTAGTTTCACAAGAATGAGGTAAGTTTTTTTAAAAAAAAAAAAAAAAAAGTCAGGTGACTTGCATCTAAATGACGTTTCATGGGTCTCAGTGTTGACTGGAATTCAGAAGACCAACACAGGGTTTTAGTCAACTGTTCATTTTTTCTCTTTGGTCAGCTTTGGGCACATCCAAATGCCTAGTATGCATCCTGTTTTACAGTGTCTTCTGTTATTTGCAGAGTGGTGCAATTTAAAAATGCTCTTGACTCTCTAAGTACATTATGGTGTTTTAGGGGCTTCACTTAAACAATGTGCTGTGTCATTTGTCAGAGAGCTGAGAGGTTTTTCTTGAGGTGTATGCTGCCAGTGCTTACATATTCAAGAAATACTGGCTTAGTCTGATAAATTGAAGTACAAAGAACAATTCTGTAATGTTGCAAAAAAGTTTGCAAAGTTGAGAAATCTGTCAAGTGAGCAGATTAGTGTTGATTCTGGTATTTCGTAACTTGAACAAAAAATAGACAAAATGGTGAAATCGTTTGTTTCATTCCAGAAAGTATTTTATGTTATGTTGTTGACTACCAGGGAGAGAGAGACATTTTTTTTTTTGTTTTGTTTTGGTTGGTTTTTAATATTGGCAGCAATAAGCCCTTTTAATGCAATTATATGGGGACTCCAGTTGTACCTGGAGGCTGAAGGCTCACACAGCTTCACGGAGTTGTATCAGTACACAAGACTTCTCTAGGCCTAAAGGAAACCTCTGTGCCTAAAATACAGAGCAGTTCTCTGTCAGCTGTAGGGTTAACAGCAAAAGCTGGACAGCTAACAAGAGTGAGGAAGGTTCTCAGATTTTGAAATGTTGTGTAAGTGGGGAAAAAAAGTCCCAGAAGGTTGAAAGTTTTTATTGTTAAAATGAAAATCTGTTACAGCAAAACACATTACACCAGCTCTTATTTTTGCAACAGTACTATTTCTAAAACTCTCATCGTCAATCATACTGAAATATGCTTTGGCATAATGTATTGGGAAGCATAAAAAGCTTAAATAACTTAAATTAAGTACAGATTGTTTTAAAACACAAGGAAGAATTGATATTTGACAAATGAAAAAACATGGCACAAACAACGCTGCATTTTGAACATAGCTGTGCTCTTTCACACAAGCTTTAAAGGAGTATTCAGAGAATTTTCTTTTGTTCTGTATATTGCAGCTGAAAAATTAAAGCTATTATTACATTTGCTTTGCCACATGTTTTTTTCTAATTAAGCTGCTTGTGAACATTCATATGCAAGTTGGAAGAATCAGAACTATGAGTAAACTACCTTCAGTATACACAGTAAAAACTACATATTTGTATTATTTATGCCGTAGCTATCTTAGTTTCAAATATAAAATTATATCTGTGTTCTATAATTCACTTAATTGTTCTTGGCACTTTGGGCATTTTGGTGTTTGATACTACAGAACCATTAGTTTGGTATTACGTAGAAATGCTCTTGGTTATGCTGTCTTACATGATGTATATGGATACCCCAGTAGGTGGTCAGGTTTTTAAGAGGTGATTGTCATATGAACATCAGGGCAACACTGGTTTGTCTCCAGGTGAGTGCAGGGCAGATGTGCAGTAGGGTAATGCATCAAGTAAAACAACAAATGTGCAATGGGGTAAGAAAACTGCTGCCTGGTTCAGGAGAACTGGATGAACCCGACGAACCATTTGAGCAGTACACAGTATTTGCAGAATCTGATCCAAGTTCATACTCGTTTCTCAGATGTCGTCCTGGTGTACATTCTTTCAGAGGAAGGCAGTCTCATGCCATATTATGATTACCAAAAGGACATGTCTTTTGAGTGACCAGGGAGCTTGAGATGAATTTAAGCCATTCTTTCACGTTTTCCTCTGACACTTGTTTTGTCTTAGCTATAGTTTTAGCCCCAATTAGCAAAATGTTTCTAGATCAGTCAAAATCTGATCATGAAGTCCAGCATCTGTTCTCTCAGACTGGAAGTCATTTAACAGATGGTACAGAATTTGAGTCTCTCATTTCATCCAGACCTTTCCTTCCTTATCATGATAGCTGCCACAGAAAAATCTAGAGACTGTAATCAGGGAAAAAGGGGGATAGCAAAAATCCAAATATGCTATCAAAGAAAAGGTATTTCTTAGTGAATTTGTTAATTTATGAAGGTGACTGTTAACCTCTTCTGACTAGTTATGATTGTAGTGTCCTGGCCAGGCTTTCAGAAATGCAGACTTCCTCCCTCCCTCCCCAGAGAGGACTTCAGGGAAGAGTAGTTAGCGTAATGCACTCCTCTGCAAAACTCTGAGCTTTGCTCTGGCAGTAGCCGAGTGTCAGCCCAGCAGCTTTTTGGCTGTGAGTGTCCTGGCTTCAGGCTGGCAGGTTGGCAACGGACGTGAAGCCTTCTCCTGGGGATCTCCCACCGAGTGAGGCCACGCTGCGGGGCTGAGGTGGTTGAAGCCATTGGGAGGGAGGAAGCCTCCTTTTGCCTCCGGCCGTTCCCTCAGCGCTAGCCCAGCGTGCTGCGGGGAGTGGAGCTGGGCTTTGGTGCCGGCTGCCCAGGCCAAGGCTGGAGGCCGCTGCCCAGGCACCAGTCAGGTGCCAATGGGCCGCAGCACGCCTGGCTTGGGGCGTGCGGTTAGGTTCGCTATTGAACTTTCTAGGGAGGAGATCACGTTCTGCTGCTTTTCCTCAGTCTACTGAACCGTAGTAATTACCATGGTATAATTAAAACATCTGAACTTCCCTTTCTGGAGCTATTACCTTTGCTTCTCTGTCTCTCTCTCTGCTCAGGGACAGACTTCTCCACTCTCTTAAAACTCAGGATGGATGAAGTCTTAGACTGAAGAGTGTGGTCCCTTTTAAGTTGATGGGAGTTTTGCATTAATTTTGGAGGGATGAGTATTTCACCTCCTCTTGCTAACCCGCTGATTATCATGGGGCTGCTACATTCTGTATGACCTCCTTTTCTTCTATAGCTGCATGTTTCTTCAATAAATACTTGGGTTAACTTGGAGTTAATCAATAGGAATGGCTGATTAAATTGCATTTATCCATACTTAAGGATACAATGAGATGTAGGATCAATTGAAGAGCTGCTCCAGCAGTTCTGTCCAGTTTCCATTTTTACCTAAACGTGACTTGAAATTGACTGTATTTTATGCATTGTGGACATATAATTTGCAATTTTGTATAAGGTTCATATATAATCAGAACATTTTTATGTTTCAAGCCCTTGTTAAAAAGGGTCGAAACCTCCCCTGGCTCTTCTGGCCATTAATTGTGTTTGTAACGTATTACCCTTTCTGATTAAAAGTCTGCAGATTAACCTAATGTGAGCGTGCGTAAGGATGGAGCTCCACGGCTTGTTCCTTTTGCATGCTGTTTTATGTACGTATGTAAACATGAAGTCATGCTACAATCAGAGCTTGGTTTCGAGGTAAAGGTTATCAATAGTACTTTCAAAATGTTTGGGTGTTTCATGGTAAGTAAAAGCCAAAAATATTGTTTCATTTAATCAGGTAGTTTAAAAGCAAGGCAGGGCACGAAAGGTCTCTTTTGGCTCAGTGCTGGAGCAGTGGTTGTGGGTTTGTACCTTGGGCTGTTCATAATGCTTCCTGAGCTGGGAGGCTGCATTGCAATGGGGTCGTATCGTCAGTCTGTTGGAGAGAGAACTTCTGTCTGCTGTGTTTACCCACCCTGACGGGGTCAGCAGGTTTAATTTCTGTCCCCTTTGCACGTGCCAGAACCTCAATCGGAAAGTGTCCTGTGGTGAGGTGGTGCTGGGAGGTGGGCTGTGAAGGAAGCCAGCCGTGGTGGGAAATTCAGTAATGTGTCAGGAAGCAGTGCTGGAAGGACGGTGCACCTGTAATGCCTGAAATCTAATGCTTTTGATGTGTTATAATTTGGCAACTAATAAAGTAGGAGTGGAAACGCATCTTAGGTGTTACAGTGCTTGTTGCAGGGTAGAGGCAAGACCATTTCACTGAAGTGACGTGGTCTCAGCCTGTCTTTCAGACCAGGGAGGTTTTTAAGTTCTGGAAGGTATTTACTTATTTTCTTGTGAAGTTTTGCCGTTAATAATTTAACTCCTGCTCTTGAAATACTGCTGTGTAGAACCGAACCGCAGATTTGGGGAGACTGAAAAGAACTTTCTGTCATTCACCTGGGAAGTTCTGAACAGTGCCGGGTTTTGAAAGGCAATTCTGATCTGGGTGAATCCAGTTTTTAAAGCAACTACCATGTGCCTGTTTATGCTGTGCGACTTATCAGCGCAAGAGCCTGCCAGCGCATCGCTCTTGATGTCTGATTAGCTGATCAGAGGGACATCTGCAGCGAGGGAGCTCTGAAGTTGTTGGGGCGAGGCGCTCCACAAACCGGAGCTGCGTGGCAGCCTTACGCCGCAGCAAACCGCGCCTCCTTGAACCTTTGATAAATCCCGCTATGCAGCTAGCTGAGGGCTGTCAAATTAACAAAAGCCATTCCTCCGTGAGTCTCTCTGTTGTTTTTCCACCCTGCGCTGCTTTCCCCCCACTGCCTTTGTAGCGTGTGCTGTGGCATTCGGCATGAAAAGGAAATTACTGTATATTGTAGAGGAAAAACTAAGAAATCTAAACGAAATATTTGTAATGCTTCAGAGCACTGAATTGATCATCTGAAACAGGACAGAAGTGCCCTGTGGTAATTTCCTTTTTTGCGTGCGCAAAGAGGTATGTGCGGGGGAAAAAGACTTCTTTGTGCTTCCTTGCACAGCTTACCCTTCAGAACAAGTGTATTGTTTTACCTGTATTGTGCAAGGTGAGCGGTGGGTGTAATTTACATATTTTTATTTGAGAAGGATAAGTAGACTTTGTGATTTCTTTTAATAAGACTTAATGATGACTGTTCTGTGACGTTAATATACTATATAAATTATCAGTAATAATGGTACAATCAGTAAAATGTTATTCATTGTTAATGTGTTGCTTTCTAAAGCTTGTTTCCAGTGAGAGGAATGCAGGCTTTTCAGTGAATATTCATGAGAGAAAGTATCTATTATGAAAGCCATCAAAGTTCTCCATCATTCTGGAACTTATGTTAGTAGGGGGCTGAGTTTTGTTTCCTTTTTAAAATAAATTTTGGGCCTTGACTGTCATTTCAAAGATGCCTGATTGTTTATAAACCTTCCTCCTTTGTCCTCTGCCTTGTGTAGTCAGGTAGATGTGACTGCAGATGATGGAAGATGGCTGTGAGACTTAAACTCTTTCTTTTTCCCACGTGGCCTATCTTACAAAGAATGTGGAGAAATTATAGGGTGGAAATAAGAACTGCTGACAAAAAAGGAAAAAAGGTCATGCTTTCAATGCTGCTGACACATATTCATCTCTTATAGCTACATCTTTGGGGTCCTACGAAATACTGTCATTCCATCTGGAACAGCTTTTAGCAGGCAGCTTATGCAACAGGCTCCTTGCACTGAAATTGGAAGGAAACATTAGCAAGTTACTTGTATGTCTGACAGTCAAATTAAAAGTGGAAGATGGCAGTCAACATGGCTCATGCATATATATCATTTACTGTCAAGCTCTAGAAACATTTAGCTAAAATAAAATTGGTTCTCAGTCAGTGTCCTATTGAAATACAGACCATTAAATATATAAATACTATTTTCTGAGAGCACAGTAACCCAGGGGACAGCTGGGAATAATGGCAGATATCTTTGATACCTAGTTAGGCCAAAATGTTGCTGTGACATTAGGAAAAAACTCATTTTTGATTTTTTTTTTTAATACATCATCTTGCAGTGCACAGATTTGTGAGGCTGTGCTCTTGTTCTAGTTAATATTTTTGTGTTTCTGAAAATGAGGCCAGTGGCTGTGTTTCTCTTAGTGTTGACAGTAACTTACCCACTTTTTTTTGGTAGAAGGGGCCCATTAGGTACTTGAATTATCTGTTGGAAAGACGTTATCCAAGGATTTGTTTTCCTGTGTAGAGGTATCTCAGCTAATCTGAATATACAGGTTTTGCAGATCATCATTTTTGAAACATGCAAATTCACAATTGTTTTTTTTTTAATGGCAGTAGGTCCTGATTTACTCCATACTCTTAAAAGCACTTTCTTATGGTGACAAGTGGAATGAAGGGAGGAATATTCTAATACTTCCGTGTGCTGTGCACCTCGGGTATTGCGTGTGTTTGGTATGTTGGAGTTGGGAATAGAAGGCTGAGGTCACTGTGAATATAGATTAAAATGGTAAGGGTGATTCAGCGAGATTCAAGATCTAGAATGAGCATCTCAACTTCCTTTTTTGTCTGATAAAAAGGAAGTGATTAGAAGTAGAATAAATGCTGATGAGTTGCTGCAAAAGCAAATTTTTGTCCCTGTTCCTCTGTACGATCAGGAACAACAACCGTCTGTTTGCGAGGCACTCTGGTATGCTGGTGCTGAACACCCAAAGAGGGGCATGCTTGTGGTCTGATCTGGCACTGTTGTTCTTATATTGTATTCCAGATTCTAAAGTGTATTTGCAAGTTCAAGGTTTTACATATCCCAAACAATATTATTAAAAACAAGAAACCAAAAAATTTTGGACTCAAGAGTGATCTTACATAAGAACAGTTGCTCCCAAAGATTGTTTTTTTTTATTTTTTTTACTGCTTGGGAACCAAGATGGGTATTGGTTTGTGATTTATTCAGTTCTTTATTTTTAACATACTACTAATAAATATTGCCTTGGTTTAATCTAGGTTTCGGGTAGAACATACAGATCCCCAAGCTTCTGTCTCAATAATGCAAGTAAAACAGCCTTCTTGCTTGCGCTAGTCCCAAGGAATGCTCATAATATGGTATGTGCTGTGTTTGAGCCGCAGCATGTAGTGCGACTGGGCTGAGAGCACACTGTGGTGTCTTATAGACACTCTTCTGGTTGGAGAGACTATATTGTCTATTTAACAACTGGCTTAAATAAGGCATCGTGAACTTGGACTTCAAATAAAAGAGTTGCCGAGTTTTTGGTGGCTTGCTTGCTCCATTGGGCTAAGTAGTGGTACATCTGCAAAGACTATGCATTTAATACCTGTGGAGATGAAATGGCCACATCCTTTTCCTTTCTTCTGCTTTTTTGGAATTACCAAGAGCAATCAATTTCACAGTGTACCTGTCAGCTTCACAGAAACAAAAGGAAAGCCCTCTCTTTCAGCTGGCCTCACCTCAGTCTAAGAAACAAGGCAAAGGCTTCTAAATCTGGAGCTCAGTTCCACTCCCCTTCTGCTTCCACCCCCCACCATGCCATTCTGCAGTAATCTGCAGGAATCTTTGGCTGTCCAGCAGCAGGCCGCAAATCAGACAGAAGATTTGGACTTTACCCCATTGTTTGGGGGGTAAAGTGGGTTCTGCTGGCAGCGCTGCTGAGCACGGGCCAGTTGCTCTTCATTGCATCCTCATCTTAGGATGCCTTTCCTAAGAGCCCTGATGAAGTCTCTGCTTCTAATGCAGGAGAGGCGTATTCTGAGGGGGAATCTTATAAAACACTTCTGTGAGAGGTTGCGTGGATGTTAAAAGGAGGAGAGGCCAGGGAACAAAAACCCACAGATAAATGGATTTCAAGTTACAAAGAACAAGAAACTCTATCAGCTGGAATAAACGTATCTCCTATTTGATTTCAAAAGAAGTAGCCAAAGTATGGGTGTTTCATCTAAAAATAAATAATCTAAATAAATCACGTCTGTGAAATGCTGCAGTCCTGAGATTGCAAACAGATTTGTCACCATGTTCTTGTATGGATATTCCATTTAGCCAAAGAATTTCTTAACACTGTTTTGGGTTTAAAAGCACAGGAATCCTTAGATCTGTGAGGCATCGGCAGTAGCTGCAGAGGCATCAGGTGTTTCTGCGTGCTTCTGCAAAGATGTGCTGTTTCTTAATTATTGGTGGTGGTGAAGATTTTTTTAGCAACTATGAAACCGATGGGGCTAATGTACATTATGTGGATAAATGTATATGCATTTCCTTCGTGCGAAGTGTGTGCCTTCCTGATGCTCTCAGATTTCCATTTGACAGAGTGAATACAGTAACTCTATCTCTGAGGGAAGAATATTCTACAAAAGATATCCGGAAAATATTGATGATGGAGGCAGTGTGCTGCGCAGTGGGAAGAACAGCTCAAACCAGGAACTACTTTGCTTCTAGTGGAAAAAAATGTGAAAGAGCATATTAGGCATATATTACCTCCCCAAGTTCCTACCAGGGAGGCTCAGAGGAACAGAGTGAGTCACCAAGGATTAGAAAAGTTTCTACAGTAGAAATACTTTTTAATATTATTTAGAAATTACCCTGTAAACTAGTAAATAGCGGAGCTAATTGTTGGGATAAAAGAAGGTGGCTCCACCACAGTCTTTGGGCCATCCTGTCTGTCTTTGATTCCCTGTGAAAATGGGAAGCACTCCATCCTGTGATGCAGAAGAGAAGGGAAATTGCCTGGATTACCCCTTATATATGTATCCAAACAGCCAGCAAGAGTGCTTTGTGGTGGATAATTTGTTATGGTCAGATTGATAGTCTAGTTAATACACAGCAAGCAACTCTTTTTTTTTTTCTTTAAAGCACATGAGAACATAGCAAGAACCCATCATCAGTAGAAATACTTTAAAGTTAAGGATTACCATGTTAATAATAACAAAGCTATCCTTGGGTTTACAAAACACTGAACCAAATGATCACTTAATGCCTGGCTACAATTTTCTGCCTTTTTACCTTTCAATGTCTAGCTTGCGTGTAGTTGTCGTTTTCAAATGGCTGTTTTGAGAGGCACATTGATGACGCTATTCTGTTAATGTCACCAGTCATGCAAACACTGATATTAGCAGGTAAAGCAAGTTCATTAGAACCAGATGCGTGCTCCTGTAAATAAATGTAAATTTTTTTAAAGTATGGCACTATGCCAACAGATTATAACACTTTTGGGAACTGAATCTGCTGCCAATTATACATTCATAATACTATAAGAAGTATATAAAACACCAAATTATAGATACTAGTTGCATTAAAATTATTTCTGTACAGTCTAGTGCCAGTTACCTTCTAAGCACAGGTCTAACATGAAGGTTTCAGCTTTACTGTAATTTAATTTTTGTTAAATTATTTGATATTAATAGTTTATTAGTGATATAATTATCAGGGTGACCACAAAAATACTCCAGTGTTTTTCTTTATAATTTGTGAGATTGCTTCAGGTCCAGCTTTCCATTCCACTGCTGCCAGTATTTCATGAATATTTAGGGCTGATTGGCAACTGTGGGTTGCAAATACATCTATTTAGTTTGCAGTGCAAAAATCAAATGAGAAGATTTGACACATGCAATTTATAATCTGTTTCCTTTGCTTTTTAAATAGTTGAAATAATAAATTTAGACTTCTGGTAAATAACATAATGGTACAAATAAGAGTTAGAAAGCAAGTTCATAGCACTCACCAGTTCCTAGGGGAACAAAAATAGTTTTATTCAAGCAGAAGGCAGAGGGATGTCTCTGTGCTGAGCGTACCACCAGCTCTTTTTAGTGGGGAAGCATGTCTTTGGAAAGCAATATGAGGTAATGCTGCCCACATAGCAGCGTATATAGGATATATGCGTTCATGCGGTGCCCTTTGCTGACAGTGTCTTGTAAGAGAATTAAGATTGCACCCCAGATACATTGTTGTGAAAAGAACAGAAATTAGTTGAATATATTCAGTTCAGATAATGGAAAAGTGTCTGTTCAAAGGAGTCAGAATATAACTCGTTAGAGAGTAAAACTTATTTTCCAACATCACTGAAATTTTAGGGCTCAGCTTCCCAGGCACCTACCACTGTATTTTTTTACAGATACTATTGGTATCTCTAATCTCCCTCTGAAATACTATATTTGGTTCTGTGCTTGTCTTGCCTTGATGTGGGAGCGGGGAGTCTGTTTGCAGGCTCGGAGCCCCCCTGGGCTGTCACTCTGCTGCCCACCTCCTGTGGGGCTGGGAGGGGGCTGCCACCTGGCCCCTCGTGCCAGCACTGCTTCTTGGCCTCGCTGCCAGCCTCCCCTCCAGCCTCCAGGACCAGCTGCAGGGGGCTGGCGGGGCTGTGCTGCCCATGGGGGAGGCCTCCTGCGGACTCAGCTTCATTCTGTGCTGCGCTTCTGTCCGTTCGGACCTCAGGCAGCCTCAATTCAAATAAGAAATGCCAGCAAACAGAATTGTGCGGCTTCGTATTGATGACTTTCCCTTGCTTTTGGAGTTGAACTTCACCGTACGCTGCGACTGGGGAACAGGAGGCGCCTATTGAGGAAGACAAATTGTGTCAGGAGCATTCAGCCTCTAGTCTAATACATTTTTCCTACTGCACATAGCACTTCTGGGTTCATTATAGCTCACTCTCATAAGTCGTCATTTCTGTCTCAAGGCTGTTGTGCTTTCCAATGTAAAGCAGATTGATGCTGGCACATTTTTTCTATTTTAATTTTACAAAGTTGTCACACTGAAACTGTTCCTCATATTGGAAGTGCTTTGAAGTGAAGAGATAAACAAAGAGCTAAAATAAAATTAAAAAAGGAGCGTGAACAACATTTCATCTCAGTGTGCCTTTTTTTAAAAAATAAGCTGAATGGATGTAGTACCCTTGTGCCTCTGTAGTAAGTCTGCAAACATTAGCTGATCAATCTAAATTGAGTTAGTGTATATGCAGTAAGCAGAAACAGGTGAAAATTAGGTTATCTGTGCCCAACTCTTTCTATTTGCTATGAACAGTGAGATATAAACTAGTTTTTAGACCTGATTAGTTTTGTTTATTTTCAGAGAGGGGCAGAAGCAGAACGTGTGCCATATCTGCCGTAGTTATTAAACCAAGCATCTATATAAAGTCACTGGCTCAATTGTGACATTTGCAGATAAAGGTGGAAAGCCCTGCTATAAATAAATCTGAAGTGAATCCAGGAGGAAAACCATCAGCAGCTGTTGGTGCATTTCAGTTTTATATCTATGAAAAATAACAACAGAAAAACACAAGAATTTTCTGTCCATTCAATAACGCAAAAGTCAACATCTCTGCCAGTGTCAGAAATGCCAACCAGTTTATAATCCAAATTATGGCTTATAGTTTCCTTTTCTTGCTTTGTGGACTTTCAAAACTTTTCCAATGCAGGCAGTAAGCTAGCTCTTCAGTATTTTTTTTTTTTAGGATCTTCTAAAAGTTTAGGATCTTCTAAAAGTAGTCAAGGAATTTACATGAGTTTGTTGACCGCAGATTGAAGGCGCTGTCTGCAGTGATAAACTACAAAATACTGGTGACAAATAATGGTCTCACTGTTACAGTTCTTGGGCGCGCAGTTCTTACTAATTTTTGATTTAAAGGGGAATGACAACTCTATGTCCCTAGAACAGCTGTGAAAACGTGTAACACGTAACAGCTTTTACACTCACATAAAGCTGTTTATACATGCTTAAATCTTTTCAGCACTGAGAAGCACCAGTTGCTCAGAAAAGCATGCTTTCTCTGAAGTGGCATGGTGCAACCCTTTCCTGTGCATCTCAGCCTTACCTGTGCAGTAGGATCCTCTCAGTAAACAGCTAATGCTTTCTTTTACAGAGATGCTCAATCACGTAGCTTTAGTGGAGCATTTTTTTTAAATACATAGAACTTAATCAGCTCACAAAAGGTTAACAATTTATGCTCTCTGCAAGCTAATCAAGAACCCAACAAAAGTCATTCCCCAGTGTCACTTGCCACAGCCCTGAGCCCCTCTGAGCTGAGCTGCCTTTTCCCTAGAGGAGGAGTTTGTGGGAAGAAGGTTTTGCCATTAGGTTCTCTGGCATTTAGCACCACTGGTGATCAGCCATGCCTATTCTGCCTTCCAGAGTGTTGTGAGGATGAATTAAAAATCCTCTGAAGTGCTCAGGTTCTTTCCATCAGTCCGAACTTCAAGGTCTGCTCCTGTTTCTGTCATCTCTTACTTCAAAGGTATCTGCCCTTTGGCTTTTAAGTTGAGATGTTGTTGTTGGGGTCCCTTTGGGTTGCCTGAGGCTATCAGATGTCCAAATAGCCGTAACAACAGAACTAATATTTGCTTTCATATGGTAAACAGTTCCTGTTTGATTGCTACAAAGACATAAGATGGTTCAGGCTGCAGCAGAAAGAACTGTTCAAACTTTTTTTCAGGTTGTGTTTAGCTCCCCAGGTCCTTGCACTTGTGATTTCTAGACTTGATGGCACTTGTGGCTGTTGGAGCTGGATACAGCAGCAGGGATTCATGCACAGAGGCGACACACGTTTCAGTCCAGATCAAGTCTAGCTGCCCCTGAAGTTGTTCGGGTTGGGTTTTTGTTTAAGTTCTAGTATTGCTGTTGAAAATTATAACCGTTTAAACAGAAAAAGGGTTATTTGCTGAGAGAGGATGTGGCAAATGGAAAGCTCATTTCTCTTTCTATTAGAAACTAGACTCGCTTTGTGCTCACAACGCTGTGCTGTGGACAGCTCACGCTTGAGGGAAAATCAGTGTTCAATCTGTTTTTGAGCTGGCATTCAGCAACCCAGGCCCCTCTGTCATCTCTAGGCTCAACTGCTCTCTTGCCATTGTACAAGCGCAAGCGTGTATTGCACAGAAGTTTGGAGTAACTTAAAATGCAGCAGCACGTCACTTTAGCAACACAGATCAGTATTACTCTGTTATTCCACTGTCTTGTTTCATGTATACAGTACTTCCTATTGAAGCGTTGAGCCCAATTCATTGTACTTTTATACTGAAATTTAAAGCCCTGTGTGAGATTATGCACAGATACTTGAAAACATGCCATTCCTGCCATGATCCTCTTTTCCGCTGGGAGCTACTTTTGTCAAGGATGTATTGCTTGTGGCTGCAGGGTGTACCATGTTTCAGGGGTCCTAGACTATTAAGTTTTTTTTTCAGAAGCAAGCAGTGAATGCTTTCTTCAGTTGCTTTTGAATTTGGCAAAGTTCTTATCTAAATGAGATGCCTCTCTTCAGAAAGTCTACCTTGTTCTTTTCCTCACAAAGTAACTTACTGGAGCTATTCTTACCTTTTCTTTCTAGAAGAGAAGATAATGTCTTTACATTTGAGTACATAGAATACATTACAGTGATTTGGAGCCATTAAATATGCAGATTAGTAGTGCTCGATACACGAAAGCTGCAAGCAAAGTCTAACAGCTTGCATTGGATTTTTATAATACAATTATAAAGTCTTCAGAAAAAGCTTATTTTCTGTGTGATAACTTCACTGTACAAAATGTTTTATAAATTTGCTTTTCTAAATAACAAATTTCAGTGAAATTAGCATAAGTCATTTTATTTTCTTTAAAAGCAAGCAAGCAAAAATAAAACCAATTCTCCATCCCAACTAATGTAGAAATGTTGCTACTCTTCCAGCATTTCTGGTTGAAGAGCATTTCTGATTATAATCAGACCTGGATAATTCATGTTGGTTTTATTCATAAGTAATAATATTTGAAATATTTAACTAGTAAACAAAACTGGTCTGTGCTGTGTATCTAAGCTTATTGTGCTGAAGTTTTAAAGCCTAACTTTTCTTAAAAAGTCAAGGAAACTCTAAGTTAAGGATATGCTAATCATTAAATCAATCTGATGCTGTATGCCTTAGCTCAGAAACATCATAAAGTACCAAAATGTACCAAGACTTCTTGTCACTCCTTTGTGCACCTGTCATGTTCTTCAGCATGTCACAAGCACAAATCACATTATTAATTCTGACCTCTACTCTCCTATGTAGCATTAAAAACAAAACAAAAAAGCCAGCAGAGTAAAATGAGGAAATCTGAGGAATGGGTTTTGCGGTTTGGGACAAACTACAGGAAAGATGTATCCTAGAAGTCATCAGAGGTTTGCATGAACCTGTAGCTTGCCTGAAGATTTATTTATAGGCTACTTTTGCTTATACGTAAAACAGGTCTGTTAGTCACGTTATTTTCAAGAGCACCTTCACTATGTTGGCTCATGAAACAGCTTTTACTGTAGTTTGCTTCACCTTCTTCTATTTTTCACTCATTGTGTGAGACAAACTGACTCAAACATCAACAAAGGGAAGGAAACAGTTTAATCCAAGGCAGTTACCAAGCACGGTGCTAATAGGATTCTGTTATTTCGTGAGCTGTAATAAGTGGCAGTCTTGGAGAAGGCAATGCTGCTGAAATAAGGGGTTCATAAAGCAAAGCTTTCACATTTTATCTTGCTGAATGTGATCCAATGTCTTTTAAATGTTAAATGACTGCATAAATTCTGAGTTTCTTAACCCAAAAAGGAGAAAGTAAACTTTTTTTTTTAATAACTATTCAAAATATTTCTAAAAATCTCAATTACGTAGAATACTGAAGTGAAAGCTTTATGTCTGCGCACTTGTACAGCATCCCTGTGCCTCGCTGTGTTCATTATGCTGTAGAGTATGGAAAGTAGTTTGGGACTTTACTTTGCACTTTGCTGTGCGCACCACAGTTTTGGATTTGGAGTCTCGGCAGTTGATTACCCAGGGTCCTTCATATGAAGGAACTGGAAATGAGAGAGCCATTTTGTATTAGTATGTAGTTTCTCTGTTTATCTGAAACCAGCCTGAACATCTTCTGTGGAGAGGTTAGGAAGTGATGGAGCTATATAAAAGCATGCAAGGAGGTGCTTGTTACTACCTTCCACTTTGCGGTAATCACTTACATACTGAACATGCCTCGGGGATATTTTGTTTATAGGAAACCACTGATGTGTAAGGGATAATGTTTATTTTAAAATAGGAATAAATAAAAATCAGGAAGTCATTGTGTAAGCCTTTATATGTATGTGTATATATATATATATACACACATTAATTCATAATTCACTTTGCTTGTGAGAAAAATTGGAGAAACAGGCATGTTTGTCCAGGAACACATACAAGAATTAGAAGAGTTAATAGCTTATGCTATTTTTTTTTTTGTCTTACTGAGAATTATTCACTTGTTCATGTCACCTGTCGTGCTCACCTCAGGAGCAGCAATGTGTTCTGACATTTGTCCTTGCAATTAAGCATGTTGCTATCAATCAAAAACTGTAGTGCAGTTAAGCCCATCTATAACTGTAAAAAAAAAAAAAGCAGTTTTGTCAATAAATACAACTTTGCAGTGTGAAAATGAAGTTGACTTCGTGATTCCCTTTTGCTTATTTTCTCTAAATAATTTAAAAAGTCACCGTTGAGGGCTCTTGCTGTACAATATTGCTGTCTCATAATATGATCAGTAGTGCAAAGAAAGTGTTATATCTTGATCTTAATCTATATGGTTTTATTATTACTGTGCTGTTTTATTCCCAGTGAATATGCTAATACATCTTTGAACGTATTTTGTTCACCCTGCTTTCTTTCAGCCATGTGATAAATCCTGTTTTCTTCCACTGCAATTTTTAGTGCTGTCAAATTATTTACTAACCAGTGCTGTTATTTCAAGATGTAGTTAATAATTAACATGAAACCAGATCATTTTATGAAAGGTTATTTTTGGATGACTTTTCAAAATCCTAGGAGAGGTTGAAAATACCATTATGATTCATAAGGATTTGTTGGAAATAACAATATACTCTAAGGTGATCCGCCTCTGGTTTAAATTACCTGCTAGGTTTAAGATAAGCCACTGATAGTAATGTCTTGACTCATAGGAGTCAACTCAGATTTATTAATAATATCCACTCATAAATTCAGGGTAACACCACCGTGCCTGTAATTTTAGATCCTAAAATAAGGTTTTGTATACTGTTGTACAGAATTAAAACGCTATGCAGTTGTCTTAATTTCCATTGAGAATTAGGATCAAGATCAAGGGCTTTGTGTAGGGTGGTGTGTTTTCTTACATTCAACTCTCAATTCCTTGAAGAGATTCAGACAACGTTTAACCCTTATTCACTTGTTTGGTGCTGTCTAGGTTGAGATGTTCCCATGGTCCCTTCGCAATTTCTTAAGGACTGATGACCTGGTTTTCCTCTGAAAAGGTTTTTCTTAGAATTAGGTTTAAAGAATGCAAAATGCTAGGGTTTGCCTGTCAAATAGAGCGCTGGCAAGGCTGATTTGTGTTGGTTTGTTCTTAGGTTGTCATGATGACTCTTTGTCCTCAGTGTCAGGGCAGGTTTTGTTGAGAATTTGATTCTCAACAGAAAATTCCCAAAGCCAAAGGGAGGTGAGGATTTCCAAAGGACATAATTCCTTCCTGTATGGAGATAAGTTGTGAGACTTCATAGTGTCTCTGTGATCAGAGACAATTTTGGATGAACCTCACCTGCAACTTAAAATTATATATACATAAATAAAACTATCTTTTGAGAGTTTATCACTTATAGTAGGGAGAAAATGGTTAAACATTAGATGGCTGCAGGATGATGCTCAGACTGTTACCACTAAGCCACTTAGACTGAAGCAAGCTGATAAGTCTTTCATTAACTCAATGCCTGAATGTACTGGAGAGTAAATAAATTTGCAGCCCACAAAGTTAAGGGGGGAATACTTAACTCCCAGCAGGAATGAAAGTGCCTTTAATCTAAACAAGCAATGTAATTTTTAGTACCTTGTGTTCAAGGGCTGCATTACAAGCTGAGGAAGCTCTGTGCTAATCGCAAACTGTGGTTCCCTGGCACGCTGTGGCAGTGTCTTGGGAAAACACTGGATGAGTGGGTCTCTGAGAGCATTCAAATCCTTGTCACGCTATAGATTGGGTCTCTCATGGGATCTTGATCTTTGAGTTCTGTGAAGATTTTGGATTTCATGGAGTATGGCGGGTATGTTTTTTACCACTGCTTTTTTACAAAACATTTCTTCTGTAAGCTGTTACATTTTTGTTTGGTCTTTATCATTTCAGATTGCAGCATGAGATATATTTCAATACCTCTATACTGCACCATATTTTCAAGAAATTAATTCTTCTCATCTCTTGATATCCATTACTGGCCAGTCTGTATACTACCATTAGACAGAGGAAGGGATCTTCAACTATAAAACTAGTGCTTAAAGAGGATCATATGGTCGAAACATGAGACGTGTCTGGGAGCTTGGTATTCATGGTTTTTCATTGCTAATGTCAGTTCAATGTTCAGCCTCTGTCAAGGGCGAGCAGTAAAGGATGCGCACCTAAGACATCTGGAGAAAAAAAATTCTATGTTACTCTAGATGCTTCTGTTCTTATAGAGCTGTGTTGGTGTTTAGTTAGAAAAGCATGCTGTTTTTTGATTTTCTTTGGCTTAACACAGCGTGGTTAATAATGTTTGAAACATCTTTGACTCTTTATATTGTTGGCTACTGTGTTGTGCAGAAACACCTGTGCATACTGGACTGCAGGTCATGATTTAGCTGTTCTACAAAGGAGTCAAAGCTAAAATATTCACCTCCCTCTGCGTCATGTCTTGTGCTTTCTCCCCTCTGCGTTCCTCAGGCTCCAGCATTACTTGCACACACACATTCACGTTCTGATTGTTCTTTCTCTAGCTCTGCTTTGAAAATGTTCTAAATATTCATAATGTTATGTATATATCATGCTAGGTGGCTGTGTATTATTAGAAAGCCTGTGCTTTTAAGCACACTGTCATCCATTGTTCAGTAAACACAATTACATTGCTCTATCTTTCATCTCTTCTCTAATGAATCCATACTAATTGATTAATCAGTGCTGTTGCTTCACTATGATAATCCCATATGAGGAGCAGTAGTAACATCACTAGCAATTATTAGCATACATTGTACACGGAGGAAGCAGACTGTAGGACACGGCCAGTGCCACCAGAGGAGGTGAGCGGTGCCCGGGCTGGGCCTCACACTCCTTCTGCAGGCCGCGGGCACTTGGGGCGGTTGGGCACAGCGCAGGGCTGTGCTGCCTGGTAGCGCTGTGCTGCTGGAAAAAGGTGTGTCTGAGGAGGTGGGGGCACTGTGGGCAGCTGGGTCTCTTCCAAAGTGTCAGCTGGATGGGTTATTGAAGTGACCGTCGTCCTGACTTAATGATGAGAGTGATTTCTAAGGCAAGGTAAAGGGTAGTCTTACACCACTACAGCATTTTACTGAGGTAACTGTTTGGTTTCCAAAGCAGTGAGTGCAGTTTTCTGATCTTGGACAGAAGTTGACTTCAGTGCTCTCAGGTTGTGAGCAGTGCTGAGGCAGGCGGATGTAAGGTAATGATTTGGTTTTCCTTGCTGATGCAGAATCAACAGAACTATGGACTTCTGTCACCAACCTAACTTGTTTCAGGCTATACGTTACATGCTCGAGATAGCAGTGAAGTAATACATGTGTTCTTCAGTCCCTCTACTGATTTTGAAAACCGGTTTGGTTTTTGAATTTTGAACCCTCCTTATCCACTCCCTCTGTCACTGGTGGTGGTGGTGAGGACAGATTTTCATTTGGTTGTTTGACCTGCCTTCCTTTTCCCTCTTCTCCCTGTTTTTTCCTCTAAATATCGAAGTAGACAATGATAGCATCATTGAGATTTCCCACATATCCATAACTTTCCTTTGGATTGAGAAAGACAGCTAAATTCAATACAGGATTTACTGCAAGGAATAGAGATGTGAGGCTAGAATGTCATTTATTCACCAAGCTTTTAGATGGAACATGTTCTTTAGCAGCCTTTAAGATAATATTGATTGCACATTGGTGTGGCTGAAGAAAGTTCTGATTTGATACAGCAACTACATTTGTATTTTTTTCTCTTTTCTGTATTGTAAATATATATATATGTATTTTTTCAGGTGTTCAGAATTAGTAGTTTTATGTGGTGTAAGTAGAATTCTGTTTTGGGGCGAAATGGTGATGTGGAATTATATGCAAGAAAGCTTAGATAAGATTTTAAATGTTGACTAAGTAATGCTTTGAAGAAATCATTGCAATGTATTCATTTTCAAAGATTTTCTTTTTTTAAAGGAATACAAGTAGTTCCTCTTTGCATAAATGAGAGGATTTTATAGTTTGCAAATCTTTTGTAAATGGTTCTGTCAATTCAAGATCTTGGGAGGCTTGAAATAGTGAGTCAGGCTAGGGAAGATAATATGATAGTCTCTTGGTCTGAGAAAATTTGCTGGATTTTCTTGCAGAAATGTGATTTTTTCCCATTTTTGCAATATCATTAATTGCACCATGGCAGTTTCTAGCCAAGAGAAGAGATTAATGTGCATTTGTGGTGCTAATTATGAACACTTCTAAAATGATGCTCGTTGCCATGGGAATGCCCCCAAATAATTTGTATAGTAGCTCAAATGGCCAGAGGTTGTGTACTTTCTTGAATACAGATTCTGCCTCCAAGTGGGTGATACAGAAGAAATTATAAGTTTTTTCTTGGAAACGCCTACTTCTTCACTTTCTTGCATTGCCGATAGCACTGCTAAATGGTCCCTGTAAATAAGAGAGCCATAGATTTCTGGACAGTAAATACAGCCTTTAATTAAAACACTAAGAGGTAAATAAAATATTAATATTTTAACATTACACTAGTAGAATCTTAGGGTTTATCTACTTGATTTCTAACAACTAGACACAAGAGTACTCGTGCTTTAGGTCAGCCAAAATCTTTTTAAATGTTCTTAGCATGTATGAGCTCAATTTAATAATCTTTCTGAGACACAAATAATAACCTAACTCACACAGTGACTTGCGAATGCTGCCCTATAGTTTCTAGTTGCCTTGCGGTGCAGGCAGAGATCTTCCTCTGGTCTTCAAAAGACCATGTAGACACACTCAGAAACAAACAAAGGGTATTTAAATCAGCAAAACTCTCTGCCTGGTTTTGCTGCTACTTTGTCCTATTAATATAGGTTCAGTCAGGAAAAACCTCAACATTGAGTGTAGCTCTTTCTATAGGTACTGGTCAACTGATTTCTCTCTGATGTTGGGCAGACCCTGACACTTTTTCATTTAAGAAAATATAGGTTCATTTTCTAAACCACTGTAGGCCTTATAGAATCCTAATGTGTTTTTAGTCATGAAAGGCCCTATTGAAGCATTCAGTAACATACATATATGTTTGAATGCTCACCCAAGCAAGAGCAATTAAAATCAACATGATAAATGGGAAGGAGGGCTAATAAATAATTGTCTGTTATAAAGTTTCCAGTGGTCATATGACTGGCCACATACCTCCATCAATGCAGTAATTATTCCAATACTGACAGCTTCTAAAAGTTGTGAACACTTACTATATTACTTATGTTTCTGGTAGTTACTTTTTTTATTCTCCTGAAAAATTTCCTTCTACTTCAAGAATTGGTTCTTGGCCAGTAGAGGTGCTAAATCCAAATATTTATCAATATACTATCAATGCTTTTAAAAGCTGCTTTATACTATTTTGGAAAATACATTGCTCACACCTCACCCTGGAAATTCTTAAAATGTTGGGCTTAAGTCCAGAGTTTTATGTGCAGGAAAGCTACTTCTGGAGACTTCACTGTGGTAGTTCTCATTTTTCTTTTCCTCTGAGCCTTTCACAAAAGGAAGTACTTACACAGGCACTCTCGCTGCACCTCTTCCTTCCCTTCAGCCATGTAAACCAAATGCCAATAAAGGTGTGAACTCCACTACTGTTGCAGCTAGTGGAAATTTCGTTTTTTCTAACTCGGTGTTAGAGGGAAATTTATCGTCCAAGGACTCTTGGAAAGTTTCATGACCAAAATTAAATGCAACGGTTTTGATCTCCAGGCCTAAACCAATCCTTGCTGCTCTTAAAAAGAGGACTTTACTGTTTGTTCATGACTTTAGGAATGGAGTGTTGCTGTTTCCACGCAGTTTCAGGAGGTTCATGAGCTACATTTTTAATGGTTAAGACTGGAAACAAATTGGGTTAGGGAGGACACTTTGGAGGTTGATTTTGGCAAAGTGTATTTTATGCCGCAAAGCTGAGCATTTCCAGAAGAGCTTATTGGAGGTTAAGAGGTATGAGGCTGGTTGGTGTCACTTCTGTCCGCAGAGAACAGAGGCTCTCCTGGTTTGGTTCATGCTGACTCCTGTACTCCCTGGGAGCTGTGTTTGATATCGACAATATTTTGCCCAGGTACAAGGCAGTGGCTTCAAGGTACCTGTTGAATTTGGACCAGTGGTGATTAGGAGGGTAGAGGATATTGGTTCCCATGATTAACCCCATGAGGTACTCTTCTCCGTTTTCTGGGTGTGAGAGAGACCTGTTTACTGTTCCCAGTGTGCCCTCCCACTGTTTTGGCAGCAGTTGTTGACCACTGCTCTGAGGTGTAAACAATCATTTTGGAAATGGCCATGTATCCTTAAGATGTTCCTGCCCCACTTTGCACAATGATATGGAGTACATCACTTGAACTGTGCATGTGGTTCAGTTACACCTAATCTGCCCCAGTGTGAAGTCACACTGAGTAGGTAGACCTGCCAGGGAAGGAGTTAGCACTGAAGAACAAACACTAAGTATGCTGTCCACAAGTATGGTTCAGCCGTGAGGATAACCCTCAGCAGAGAGTTGGTAGCAAACACTTTAGTGGAATAATTTCTTAATCTACTCCAGACTGATTCCCAGGAACACGTCTATTTATGCCCTTGGCTTAAAATATCTTTTTAAGTGCCAAGACCAGCTCACTACAACATTCAAGGCACCCACTGGTAGCTGAGAGGGGAAGATATTGCTGTTATGGTTCCTCAAACTGTCGTGTAATTGCTGAAAGCCAAACTGTATTACAGCTTGTCTTTGCGTTGTGCTAATTAAACATGAATCCACTTGCATATTGTGTTAAAAATATCCGAAGATGTACAGCTATTCTGATTTTGAAAAATACCTTTACCAGTCCAGCAGAATACATTTCAGTTGACAACACAGAAAGAAGTTGCATGATTCTTATTTTTATATTTGTTGCCCGCCTAAAAGTCGTCTTTAGCAAGTGATTAATTGCATTTGCAGATACTGCACAATTGCATCAATTATCCATTTAAAATGAATTTCATTTTGAATAGTCAAGAGCATGATGTAGATTAATCAGTAAGTGAAAAGGAAGTATTGTAAGCTGTTTAGAAATACTCATCACGTTTTGTGGAGGCAGAGTGATTTAAATCAAGCAGACCGCTGGAAAAGTAAGGAATACACAGTATCAAATGCTAATATTTTTTCGCTTAGCTTAGCAGCTTTTTATCGGCCTGTTTTGCCTTGGTTTCTGTGCATGATATAGCAATGATAGTGATAGCGTGGGGATTTAGATGGTTATGAATTTTTAAATTTAGATAAATCAGTTGTGATTATAAATACACTTGTTTAAGTATGACAGCTTGCATGTCTGATCAAAATTTCTCTTTCGGACAAGCTCTGTAATGTCATTTAAGAGCGTACTGAACAGCTTACTCAGTTTCTATTATCGGTTAGTTTTAAAAGTATTTGCTGGTTCTTTCATTACACTTTGAAGCAAAAAAGGAAAGTGATATTTTAAATTTCATCTGATTTTTTTTAAAAGGGATATTATTATACTAGCTTTTGCAGTACCAAGCCATTCCACTTACAAATACATTTCAGGAAGTGTTTTTGGTTATTATGTAAAGTTGTGTGGGTGGGCAGGTAACTAGGTAAGCAGATGAAATGCAGATAGATATTGACAAAAACTTTATTTCCCTGTCTTAGCATATGAGTGACTTTGGTTTTGTGTAACCTACTGAAAGTTGTGGTTTGCTGCATTCTTCGTTTTACAATATTAGGGTGACAGGAGCATGGTAACAAAAGGCCCGGGTTCCTGTGGGGGAAGCGGGCTTCCAAGCTGTCCGGGAGCCCCACAGCACTCACAACCTCTGCGGCCTTCCAGCAGGCCCGGCTGCCACGCGGTCACCTGCGCTCTGCCAGGGCTTGGAACCAGCCCCGGGTCTAACTGCCGAATGTTAAATCAAGAGGTGTGTAACGTGGGTTCAAATGAGGTTAACATACTTAAACCTGTGCCTGTTTATATTCTTATGGAACAAAACCCAGCATTTACATGCGTTCCTTGAGCCAGATGGTTTGGGGTATTTGGTATGCAATGTCAGCTGTTGTGTTTGTTGCTGTAAGTAAAGGTAAACACCTTTGTAGCGGCTACTGATCAGTTTGGGAATATTTATGAAAGTGTGGATTTTTCAAGCTAAAAATAGTGCTGTGGCTTTTTAAACTCTTTCTGGCTGTCAGAAATGCTCACATGATCCTGAAAGTGCTGCTAAAAATGCTCAGTTTTTAAATATGGTAATTAGGGTTGTCTGTTGTGAGAGCAGTAGATGAGACATTTCCTGCATTTGTAAACTAGTGTCCCTTTCACCCACAGCTTTCTTTGCATCCGATTGTTTGTTGTGTTGGTAGGGCCTGAACTGCCACTGAACCTTCTCGGAGGAGGATCCACGTTGGCCAAGCAGGGAGAGCGAGCTCTGCGACCTGCCGCTCTGCTCCGTGACCTTCTGCTGCGGGGTCTGGAGGTCTTTCCTTTGTTTTAAAAGCCTGACCTCCTCAGGGAATACAATACTATAAACTGGAACTTAAGGCATGTATTTTCACTTTTAACTTGGCCATTAAAATAAAGTTTGAAATAAAGATATTTTCCCTTGGGATATGCCAGACTTTGAGTGGATGCCATTTGTAATTCTTATTAATAGATCTTATTTATTTCCTTCAATTTTATGGTTAGTGTTTGATGACTGCTTTATACTCCAAGTATACCCTGCACTCAGGATGTTCTCCAGTTGTTTACACAGAGTTACTGTTTCTCTAAACTTCCCATCTAGTTCTGAGATTTGTGTACTGCTGCTTATTGTTTAATAAGAATTCCTTTTCTAAATAGAAAAGGACCTTCCCCCCCCCCCCCCCCCCCCCCCCCAGCTACATAGCTTTTCCAAATGCGATATATCTGCGGTTTGGAATGACCTGCAAACTTGCATCTTGTCCTAAGAATAGTATTGGGAGTCTGTCAGAGAGGTGAATAACAGCCTTTCTATGCCTGCTGGTGGCTCTTGACTATTTCTAAAGATCTGTCATGTTGACAACGTGGTATAGTGTACTCTTGAGTGAATTTACAAAATATTGCTATAGGAGACCCTCAGTGAAAAATTTCTTTTGAATTAAAAGATAATGGAAAACTACACCGTAACCAGAGTTTAGCTGGAAAGCTGATCAGGTGCAGATTTTTTTTTTCTAAGACTTGAAAATATACCTTTTCTTAGTTGTGACAATAGCAGAAAAGCAGAGCAATGGCCTAACACAGTGCAGGGCTGGTCAGTGGCCTTGCTGTCAGGCAGCCCTCTGCTGTGTTGGCTGCTCAGGGCTGCTCCCTCTGTTTGAAGTCAAAACAGGAGCTTTGACTGTTTTGAGCTAATTTTGTCTATCCCTTTCTCCTTCTCTAGCCAGAAACCTATACTTTAATCTCTACGTTCAAAAGTGCCACTCTCATTTTTTATTTAAGCTGATAGGTTCTTTTTTTTTTTTTTTTTTTTTTTTTGTAAAAGGAGCATTTTAAAGAGAGAAAAAAAAGGGGGGGTGGGAGGGAGGGGACATGTTTCTGCATTTCTCATACTCTAATCTCAGTATGATGCTCCGATGCTCTACTGATTTCAGCATATTTGTTTTGGGAGCTAATACCATCCATGCTGACTGTTAAATTGGGAATACAGTGCGCATTTGCAGGGTAGAAAATGTTACTGGCATATACTCTGTTATTCCAACTGTTACACATACACATTTACCTAGTTCAAGAACTGTCATGTAATGAATATGAGATACTTTCAAGCATTTGGGTTATAGTTGTTTGCAGAGAGCTATTATTTAATAGGATCCCTCTCTTCTGTTTCAGTCCTAATTTGAAAAATTTGCTTTTTGCAGCCCTAAGAAAAAATGCTTAATTAAAATTATCCTTATGTAAATAAATTAAAAAATAGTAATAATGCCACTTTTCTTAGATGCATGTGCCTTCTTGATTTTTCTGTTTACCATACTTTTTTGCATTTACACCTATTTCCTAACTGAAAACTGCAATTCTGTTGTATTACTCTGGCAGCTGAATTTGAGTAAAGTTTTGGGAGTCAGTGTCATTAATTCTGCTATTGAAAAACTGACAATTGATCTTTATTAACAAGATATTAAGAATTTGTATGTTTTGGATCATTGTCTTCTAATAGTTATGCATCGTTGGCTTGCTATCATTCAGCCTGTTGGGCAGGAGATATCTGTTTAAATTTACTGTGGCTCTAATGAAATGCTGAAGTATAAAAGGAATTTGTCCGTTTGTAGTGATTATTACGTGACTGGAACTCTAATGTCATTCTCAGAGAGTCTGATTATGATTATGAATCATTATTATGATTCATGTTTCTGTGATAAGTTAAGACTTTCAATATATTTAACTGTATTTACTGATTTTAGCATGCCATAATCTGTGGTGTGTGAGCACTGTATGCCTTCAAATAAAAATTGGGGATGGTGTTCAGGAGGGGAGTATGACACTGAACCCTCCCTGTGGTATTTCTGAAGTCTGTAAGAACTCAGCGGTCCAGCTCGGGAGTGGATAACTACTTTTTTAGCAGCCTTTACCATTGAATGTTAAAGAAAAAAAAAAAGCTGTAGTTGAAGTTAAGGACTCCAGATTTCATCCTCTAATTCCTCTCTGAAGCTCTCCCTTATGGAACAGTGGAGATGAGCGGCTGTCAGGCACTTCACAAGGTTGGACCACTTTTTCTAACACAGGAATAAACATGCCCTGAAACATTCCTGACACATTTTAAAATCTGTCCTTGAAGACCTCTATTGGAGGTCTGATACCCCTAATAGCTATAACAACCTTATTTTCCAGCTTGCTGACATCTTTTGCAGATCTTACCTTTAGCAGAAAAAAGAACAGTTGGTTGCCATCTTTGTGTAACAACCTTTTACTTATCTTGCAGTGTAGCTGTGCACTTGCCAACATTGTGCTGTGTGACTAAATAAATCTAATTCCAAGTATGACATTAGACTTGTTGATCAAAATGGGGTTTTAAACCTGTGAATCAGTCAGCAGAAACATGAGATGAGATCATGTTCTGGTATCTATATTTGTCATTGCTGTGAAATCTCAGTTACCCAAGGAAAGGGGGAAGGAGGACAACTATTGATGTAACCTCGCTGTAGCAAAAACAACAGTACCCAAAAGCCCAGAAATAGAGAAGTAATGTAGCATGTGCAGACTTGAGTAGACTGCAAGGGAAGTTTTAAATAGAAAAACTGTTCTGAGGCATGAGTAGCAAGTTCTCACTCATGCGTTGAGCAGCACTGTATTGCAGCCAATGTCTGGAAGAAAAAAGAGGCAGGTTAATTTACAACCCCAAAATCTGCTCATGGTTTGGCTATTTTCAACTTTCCAAAATGAATACCCTTTGTAGTACCAATGTTTTCTCTGGTTAGCTAAAAAAGGTTAGGTTTGGGAGCTTAGAGTTAATGAGGTTTGTCTCCTTCTGGCATCTGCTGCTACCAAGGCTCTGTCTTTTTTTCAAGATGAAGTCAACACATGAAGGCTGTGTGTCAGATTTCTGTTGCTAACTTGCTGCTTGAGGTTGAGTTTGTGATTTATGAGGTTAGTATGGAATATGCTTCATACAACAAGAATTGCTTCTTGACGTGTGGTTCCACTGTGAAGAGGGATTGGAAGAGATGGCATACGCTCAATACACGTTTTTTCAAATAGTTCTTCCATTAGTGACAGAAGTTACTTTCAGTGAGCTATACTGGCTTTGCAGTGGAAGCCAACTCTGTTGCCTTGTGCTCTGATTAACATGCAAAGAGAATTGCTGCCAAGATAATAGGTTCAAAGACATGGTGGTGGTGAGTGAACAAAAGGGGAGGGAAAAGGAGGGACAGAAATCCAGCTTGATTTATAATCCAAAAGTTTGCTTGTGCGGCTGGTCATGATTCTTTTCTAAAACAAAAGCAGCCCCCTCTCCCTACAACTTTCTTTCTGCCTATACACTGAAAATAAGTTTCTCAAATCTTTGAGAGACTGAAAACACCAAACCTGTAAAGTGGCCTTTCTGGGTAGAGCTGCCTTTCTGAGTAGATCCATCTTTTGAGAGAAATTGGAAGTTTTAATATACACCATAAAGCTTTTGTAGAAAATAAGATTGTCTAACTAGTTAACTTAGTTGTTTGGAATTTATTCCAAATTGCTACCATTTGCATTGACACAACTTGATATGGCAAGTATATACATTGGAAAATTGTGCCACTGTAGCAACAAAAAATGGTGATTAACTTTTGGCTTTATCTAGTTAAGATCAAGCTTTGAACTGAATTCTCTTAGTGTGTTGACAGCTGAAGATTTATGTCTTCCAGCTATATTCCTGTTGCAGAGTTGGCAGAAGTGACCTCTCCAAAGAAGGTCTTTGTTACGGATTTTGCTGTGTTTACATTATTGCCGTGAGGGTTGCAATGAAGTACAGTACATTAAAGCTAATATATCACCTGCTGACAGTGGTCTTATCTCATTGGTACCTCTTTCCCTTTTCCAGTATGGAAAAAAATGCAAACATGAAGAATCTAAGGATCAGGAAAGGAAAGTTAATAGTTTTAAAGAGCGTTAGCATTAATGTTAGGTCCCTGTGTGCACTGTATTTTTGTGCCTGGCCAAGTCATTCCATAATTTCGTTTTCTGTGAAGTTAATGTGAAAATGTCTTTACCAGAGTAAAGCTGCCAAGGGACAGAAAAAGCAGTTTGTTTGAGATTTAGGGAATCTATCATAAGCAAGGAGGTGGCAGGGGAGGAAGCAGTATTGGTAGCTTTTCCACCTCTGTGGAGGCCTTCAGCTTGAGGTGTTCCCTGTCAGCATGGAGCAGCTTTTTAAAGACAGGTGCCCAAGCATACCATAGCCTGCCCTACAGAAGTCCAGGGTGGCTGGTGACTAGTTTCATCAATCACTCTGCCTTTTTGCAGTGGGTTGAGAGATTCTGAATGTCCTGTTAGGTTGTGTGAAGTTAAGGGAGGAAATCTACTGACTACACAGGGTCTTGATGCAAAATCTCACTCCTCTCTTCCCAGAGGTGGTGGGAATGGCCTTCTGGCGTATTGAACCAGAATGTCAGTGGAAGCGTGGTGGGACTCTGGACTGAGCAAACAAGAGTGTAGATGCCCTCCCATTTCTGTGAAAGTTGTTGCGTACGCTCCATACAAAATGGGCCTTTCGGACCTCCCTGTCAAGGGGGTGATGTTACTTACTATTTATTTTCTCTTTCAAGCACCGGCTCAATAATATCCACACAGTCAGTGTTCTATAGGCATAAATACGTGCTTAGTTTCAAAATGTGCTTTGAAATCTCTCAACAGGGTGCTTCCCAGGGATCCTTTGAGGATGGGGAGATGAACCTCAGTGGACCTACAGAACTGTTGTCATCTCAGAGGGCCCGGCTCCCTGTCAGGTAGGAACATCTTCGGTGCGGCGCTGACTTGAGCATGTTTAGTCAATATGCAAGTCAAGACTGACTTCTTCCACCTGCGCCTGTGTTGTGCTCGTTATCATCAT
Source organism: Anser anser (assembly GCF_964211835.1). Classification (NCBI taxonomy): domain Eukaryota; kingdom Metazoa; phylum Chordata; class Aves; order Anseriformes; family Anatidae; genus Anser; species Anser anser. The sequence goes on from NC_139726.1 coordinate 26,906,986, forward strand.
GATCTCTTCTTCCTCATCCCTTTTCGCATTCTAAAAATTCACTCAGTGCATATACCGAAGAATTTATTTGCACATGTCAATCTTTTACCCCGGTTGGCGATTATGGAAAGTTTTACTTGTGTTTGCAGTATAAGGGTAAGATGGAGGTATGATACTATTGTATATTCACTGGTTTGCAATTTTGCAAGTATTTAATGTCTCCAGATAGAGGATGTTCTTGTGTAGTATGTTATATCTGAAATAACCATTTGGCTGAACCATATAATCCTAAAACAATCTTTTTCAGTTAAAATGTCACCTCTGTAAGGTTATTACTTCACTATATACTGTAGTAGATTTTATTTCTATGTTTATACACTGTGAAAACTATAGCTAATATTTGCAGTATTTCCCTGTGCATTACCTCACTAGGGTAGTCGGATTGAATGCATCTATTTCCTCTCTTCATTTACAACAGACCAGAGATGGCTAGTGCTGTTAGAACTGAAGGTGGTAGGGTTCATATTGTTAATTTGGGAAATACCTTCTATTTTGACCAGTCCAAATTTTGAATGGAACTTAAGTAAATATATAATCTGGCTTGGAAGCCAATACAGTAGAATTCGATAGCGGTATAGCTGAAATAAGAAGAAACTAGGTGTTCTCAACAAGTTTAATATTTAGTTTTGGGGTTTATTGTTCCTGAAATCACAAGGAAAATCTTGAATGGCTGAACTGAAGTTAAAAAAACAAAACAAAACAAAAAATAAAACAACACCACAAACCTTTAAATAACTGCTTAAAAAAACAGTTTACATTTGTTACTGCAGCCTGACTTGTTAATTTTGGTGTATAGTATCACAAAGTAAGTCATTCAAATCCTCAGTGTTGATAATAAGGATTTGACCTGGCAAATTTAAAGCAAAGTGTTTTCATATTGTTACTCTCCTGTCCCATCCTAAGCCTAAATTTCAGTTTTGAGTGGAGATAAAGGTTGTGCTAAAATAACCTTTTTGAGTAGGGAAGGGAATTAAGGTATTCAACACACTTTGTCCAGTGTATTGTGTTTGCTGAAAAACTGTAGTGATATAATAGCATGTTATATAATAAAAGAAAAGTGTCATATGGGAGATGTGTGTGTGACAGGTAAGACATCAAAAATAAATTTCCATTTCAATTTTGAGGAAAGCAAATAATCATTTACTGTAATTCTGCAACTCATAGTTGTTTGTCAAAACAGTATAAAATAAAAACAGTGTAATGAATAATATCTGCATGCTGTAATCTTTGAGCATTTATCCTCACAAATACCTGAGAAAAAACAAGTGCTAATATTCCCATTTTTTATAGATGGGGTTCCAGGAAAGAGGCATGAAGTTCTATACCCAAAGCATGTGCGGAAGTCTGTCAGAGCAGGGACTCTGGTTTTATGGCCCATGCCAGGGTTTTGCTGGAGAGATCACCTTCCCTTTTAGAGCACATAAAAATCAGTCTTTTCCATACAAGAGAGTTAATTTATTAGTCTTGTTCTGTGTGTCATCATTTCATTTCTTTCATGGGAGATTCTTTCACCTTGGTATGGTTGTGCTTCTCGACTCGTCTGTCTGCGTTTTTTCCCCTCTGAGCCCTCCTTGTCACCTGCTTTTGTATGCCATTTTGTACTTTCTTCTCTTGCTGGCTGACACTGATGTATATTTTTAGAATGGTCTCATCATGGAAAGGAATTGGAGTGCTCTTCCAGCCTTCTTTGCACCTGCCAGGCCTCTAAGTTACATGCTAGCTGATTAGTGTTCATCATGCAGGCATTGAACTTAGTCAGCTTAGTTGCTAATGTTTTTTTCTCTTTATATAATTTTGCTCAAGTCATCTACAGTTTGTTTCACCTGAGGTAGTTATCACCAAATATATGCGCTCATTTATCTCTTGATCTGTTAATTTGTTATGTGGATTAATCAAGCTCTGCTCATGCTATGCTCAGATTTATTGTTGTCTTTATGCTTTTACTAGCATGTTTTAGATCATCTAAGTTCTCTTAGGAGTTCTCTGAGCACATATTAGTGTTTATCAGGTTAACCAAGTTATTGCTTATATTTGAGATTCTTCAGAAGATGGTGGTTGTATTCACTTGTATTTTGGTGGTGTCATCAGAAGCTTTGGCAGTGAGAAGGATGACAAGACGTCTGTGTTATATTTCAAATCCTGAAATGGACAGGTCTTCTCTATTATATCACAAAACACTCAATGAACCTAATTCTCTCAAATTTTTTGTTGAAATATGCAAACCCCCTTGGAGGGAGGAGTATGGAAGGAAAAATGACAAAGGATATAGATTGGGTCCCACTCAATGACTGAGCATCAAAGTGCTGAACCAGACAGGGAGCAGAGGAAAAACTAGTCAGAACAATGTATTCCCAAGAACCTTTCTGTGTTGGTTGTAACTTTTTGTAGGTATGTGATTCATCATAATCTGGATTGAGATTAATGAATTAAAGAAAAACACTGACCAAAAAAACCATCAACAGCAATATAGAGAGGAGCAGTGTTTCCTTAAATGCAGAACTCCAGTGAAATAGTTCTACCAAAATATAACTTGCTGTGCATCCTAGGGGCCTGAGGAGAGGAGTACCTTGAGATTTTTTTTAAAACACTGTTTTGCCTGAAGGTATTGATAAAATGAGCTGTTGGTTTTTTTTTTGTTGTTTGTTTGTTTTTCCACTCCCTAAAAATTATGAAATATGTTCAAGTATTTGCAGTACATTCACATTTCTTAAAACAGTGTAGTTAGGGGGAATTCAGAAAACACTGTTCTGTAAAACTTGTTGGCATTTCTGTGAAATTTACCAGAATTTTAAAAGTTAAAGAATATACATTTTAAGGCAGTGATTTTGCTGTTGCATAGCTTTCTCCTTAGAGAAGTGCGGAGTTATTTTAAAAACTGTTTTATAGAGCTATTTTCTTTAGGAGGAATTGTTTTATAAAGAAAAAATAATGAATCAATCACTAGAGACTATCTATCTTTCTTGCTAGTATCTTAATTTGATTGAATCTAACTAATTATTTGTATTAGAAGCTCTTATTAATAAAATGATGAAAACAGTTATTTCCACAAAAAAATGTAAGTAACATCTTGATATATAATTTGGTTCCTTTCACGCTGTTCTTTCTGGAAAATAAGTAAATTATAATTTGTGCAGGAGTCTGTCTTGTTATATTTCAAAGGTTTTAGGGCCATGAAGGACCACCGAGTCATGATACTATATATCTTCATTTAAATAAGTCATGTTAAGTTTAATGATGTTAATGAAACTAATATTTCAGCCTGAGAGCTGCTCCATGCTATGGAAGAAAAGAAAACCACTATTGTGACTGCTGCTTTTACCAGAAAATACTCCTTTCTGCCATTGAATTTGATCATTATGACCTATAGCACTTAAATAAAATAGCACCTAGTCACCTAAGAAAATTATCTGAGGCTTCTCATCAGAGCAGCAGCCTATCTGAGGTCAATGTCCCTTCTCTAACTGTAGCCAGTAATGGGTATTTCAGAGGGAAGCAAAATAAAGAACATCATGATTAATATTTTATGATTGTGAAACCTGGTCAGTTGAAGGCAAAGGCTTCAGACCTGGCTTACTTTATAATTCTCATTCAAGTAGGAAAACTGTTCCATTTGAAGTAAATCAGTTCATTAAATTAAGTAGTTAAAATTAGAAACGTGCACATTGGGTAAATGAAATGATGGGTAGTATGGAGGACTTCTAGCTCCTCTATGAAGAAGCTAATAGGAAGGAAATTTCCTTGCCTGGATTCTCTAGAAAACATTTCACTGTAGAAGTACTTGGAAACTTTTCAGAACTGTATCCCTCAGGAGTCTGAAAAATTTAACATGACCTTCTGAGAGATGAACTTTGCTGGAGGAAGACATGAAACAGCCTGTTATTGGCAGTTCTTAAAGGAATAAATAAAAGCAGGACTAATTATAATCCTCTTGTAATTTGTGAAGGTGGATTTTTTATTTTGTGTTTGCTGGTAAAGATAATGTTCAGAACAAGAGAAGCCAAGCTAATACCATCATTGTAGAAAATCCGGTATTTTTCCTTGCTGCCTATTCTAGATGAGGACTGAAAGATTTTTAAATGAACAGTGGGGTCTCAGTACTCTACAAAAATCAGAGTGAAATGTGTTACAGCCCAAAACCTTTAGTCCTGTAGGACAGTGCACATGGAAATACTGAAACCTTTCTTCTGTTTCTTAGTAAAAATGACAGTTTTAAGAGACAGGAAACTTGTATCTGCTTGGAAGTGGATGTTTAGCTTAATAGCAGTGGATTAGTTGGAACTGAAAGAGTAATTTATGCATAGATAATTCATTACGTGTTTTCATTATGTTCTGTTTTGCTGTCTTCCCACTTCTTTTTAGCAGAGGTCAGGGTTAGTTCCTTGGTTTAAGCACTGTAGATACATAATTAAAGTGTAACGGCAGTGTTTTTTCTTCTCTGTAATTTACTTTTTTTTTTTTTAACCACCTTCTGTGTCTTGCAGTAGTCTAACAACACAGAAGTGGAACAACTTGATTAAAAAACAAAAAAAGACAAAAACCTGTGCCTGCAGGCTGTCTGATTTGTCTTTAAACTTATAGACAGCTGATCTTGTGAGAGCTAACAAATTTTAGTGGGGAAAAATCTGTATTGCAGTGACATCTTTACTAGATTAACACATTTTAGATATGAGGAGATGATTGGTTGCTTCCTCAAACCTGAAACTGGAAGATTACGACATTATTTCATAGTAAATATTTAAACTTTTTGTGAGTGTTTTTGTTGTTGTTTGTTTGTTTGTTTGTTTTTCCTTTTTTTTTTTTTTTCCACCCCGTGTGGAATGGAACAGCTGAAACATGCCTGACTCTCTTAGAAGCAAGTGAGCAGTTTTGGCTGTGCCTGGAAAGCTCCTTTGTGACCCTTCACATTATTATTTTCTCCTCTCCTTGCAGGGTACTCTCCATCGCTGTTTGGATATTGCTCAGACTTACATCTATCTTTGAGTGTATTCACACTATTTAGTATCTCCAGCTCCAGTTTCTTCTTTAGAGTTTTCCAAGTCATTTTCATCAGAACTTTTGAGCATCTGGTTTAAAAGGGGAAGGAAAAAATGGAAACAGGGGTAGGAGGTGGGAGGAAAATGTGTTTTCTGGCAGCTGTAGTTAGGCTGCCTTCTCCAAAAAGATGGGTACAGATACTTCATTACCATTAGCAACTGACTGGTAATGTGTGAAAGAAGTGCATGGACAGTCATCACCCTCTTTATTTGGATAGATCTGAGTGTACTTCCTCTTAAAAATTCCCTTTATAACGTGGTATCACCCATAGCCTGTGCACTCTAACAAATGCGAGCAGCCCTTGTTGGTGGATTCTCTCCTCCCCAGAATGGCAGCATCGGCCGGTGGGGCTGGAGGCACGTGTGAGGGACAAGCAGAGAAGAGCAGCTCAGTAACTTCACCTGTGAGTGAGCTCTCTGCATCTGAGTGACATTTCCGTCAGCTATGCTTATCTGTTTGCAACAGGGGACATGACATCCTGTGCTGAGATTTTTTTTTTTCAAATACAGCAGCTTGCTAACTGTACCCTTAAAAATATACAAGGAATTCAGTGATCTATTGAAAGCTTGTTGCTTAGTTATGTGCAGGTGTTGAATAGGGATAAAATGGAGAAGAATATGCTATTGGGATGATAAATACTTAATACTCAGGCAGTAGATCCTTGTGACATGCACGTGATGACAAGTTTTGCCCCATGTAGAAAGAACTTTTTTTTCTGAGGTGCTGTCTTCTATATGTTTAAAAAAAAATAATCAGCTGTAGGTTGCATCTTACTGCATTCTCAAAGAGAAATCCTACCAAAATCCTCCTAGCGTTGGTAATTTGGGAAGGTCAAATCCCCTTAGCAAACAAAATCCTACTGCAAAACTGCAAAACATTTACCTGTGGAGAGAGGTCCCTTTTAAGAATCTGCGTTTCAGCGGCTGAGGTCAGTTCTTCAGTATTATTGGATAGTTGGTAGAGGAGCCTTCAGCTGTCAAAGCTTTCCCTATTGTGTATTTGACAAATTGGTAATACCTGATGCAGTTTTCAGGAGAGGGAGCTATAATATTTGACGGCAAGGGCACTGTCAGTGTGAAGAACAGACTGATGGCCACTGAATATGCAGCGCTCCACTTAAATTTTGCTTTCTGTGTTAACAATGGACTGTTGTGCATGCTCACTACACACACACGTACACAGACCTTCTTTCTCGAAACTGTACTCATCAGCATTTTTAATAATAGGCATGGCAAGCCTTCCTGCCAAATGTGATAGACTGTAAAGAATCTGGCAGAAATCAATAAACATCCAGCACTGAAGAATTTACATAGTAAATGACGACAGCTTCTTCAGGTTAAAAATCAATAGTATGGTGTTGACTGTGGCCTTGGATGCAGCAGGCAGGTAACGCAGGGCAGGTGCCGTCCCTGCTGAGACCACAGACACGGTTAGTGCAGCAGCGGAGGGGAAGGGAGACACCAGCACGCATTCGAAGAAGCTGCAGTGCAGTGTTTCTAGTTGGGGTAAACCTTGCAATTCTGATTAGTTTCACTGAAATAAACACTTTTAAAAAGTTCAGTTATGTTGATTGCTGTAAGAACATACCTGTACTTACTGCATTGCAAACCCGGCAGGGACAGGATTTTCTGAGGCAGTATCTCTGTCTGCTCCTGGAGAACGCACTGATGCTCTGTGCGTCGCTCACCTGTGGACTGATGCTCCTGGCCTCTCATCCCTAGCCTGCAGTTGGACTCCAGGTCTTTGCATACTGACTTGATAGGTCAGAGTTGGCTTTTCACTTAGTGCAAAATGCATTTGAGATGTAGAGGAGAGATTGAAAATAGGAATAGGTTACAAGTAGGTTACTAAGTTTTGGAAGTTAGCTTTTCTTCTTTGGGGATTAGGTTGTTTTTAATGTGTTGAATATTGCAGAAAATCCATCCAATGTCAATATGAAAGCTGTCAACCAAAATATGGAAAGCCGCTCTGCATTCTCCCCCGCCACTCGCTATCAGTTTTTTAACGTGACTGTCAAACTCAGAGTCCCAGCACCTTGGGCTTCCTCGTGCCTGTAGAGTTTAGTATCCTTAAACTTAAAGCTCATCCTCATTTTCATTCAGCACTTCATTCACCCACACCTATTCCCCAATTCTCTTGCCACTGTAGTTTAAAGTGCAAGTCAGTGTGGCCCAGTATGCTGCTGGAGTTAAGCTGTTCTTTTGGGCAGATGAAACCAGCTGGAAGATGGACAGTAGGAGTGGATGATGTCAGTTTTTTCCAAGTCTTTAATCTTTGAGGTTTCTAAATCAACAAAGCCCAATCCCAGATATCCTGCTTTAGTTATTTATTTTAAACTCTCAGGCCTTCATAGGTATGATATAAAAACAGTATGTCCTCTAAGGTCTATTAATGTTGTTGTGAAGGGCAGTTTTCTTTTTAGGTTTAAATAATAACCACATTTGGGAATGAAAAGTAATTCAGAGTTGTAGTTTTTTCATTTTGAAATATAAAGTGCCTTTTAGATACATATACGTGGTGTCCTCTTGTTCTGGATATTTAGTGCTTTAGTACATCTAGGATGTGTCACTGTTTTTAAAAGTAACAAACGATCTGCATGCTACTTGTTTTCAGGAAGAAACCAATTTTTCCTAGTGAATAGATTTTAAAAATAAACTTGTATGTTATCTTTGGCCTTGAGCTGACTTATAACTGTAAGTGCATTGATTTAAGATGACAGGTAACCTGTCTGTCATGGTCACCCTCAGAAAATTACTGCTCTATTTTACCGTTGCTTAGGAAGACAACTCTTCACGGGAGTCCTTAAGCAACACAGGGTTATCTGGGGACAATCAGGATTTATTTAAATTTCTCCCTTTACAAATGAAAACCCATTTGCTACTGTTGAATATTTTCTGGACCTTTAGGACTTAACTCCCTTATATGTTTTGGTTCTGTACAAGTTCAAAAGATAATACAAGTGCCATTTTAATGACATTTTTAATGTCTATTTTAATGTCTATTAAGAGAATTGATGGAAATTGAAGGTGGACCTGAAAGAAAGTTAGCTTCCTACATGTGTGTTTTTGAGATTTTGGGAACAATCCTGAGTGGAATCTAGCTTTTCTTTCTTTGTTTTTAGTTTCACTAGAAAAAAAAAAGTTTACTAAGACCAAACCAAAAAAAAAAAAAAAAAAAACCTCATAGGAAGATTTTTGTCAGGATTTCCAAGCCTGGTTCATGAAGAGGGGGGAATACAGGAAAGAAAAATAGCAATACATGCTGATAATGCCTGTGTTATAGATATAGTAAAATGGAAATCTTTTATGTCGGGATCAATAGTGGTTTGTTGTTCAGGATTTGTCCATTTCATTTATGTGGAATACAAATTCATTCCAGTCAGTCTTTTGGGGAGAAAAAAATTACAGAAACCCTCTCAAAACTGTATAAGTTTATTTTCTCATTCCATATTTAACTGAGCAAGATAAGAATCATTGTACCAAGGGCAAGTTGCTTCTGATTAATCATTATACAACTGGATAAAAGCTTTTTAAAAATAAAAGTATTACATTATTAGAAAGCAATGGCAGAATTTGTCTAAGATCAGTTGCAGTAATTGTTGTTTCCCTTGTTTTAGGTGTACCCTGTGTTTTTCTGTAATGCCCAGTCTGGTGTAACGAGGGCCTCCCTTCAAGGGTGGTCACAGATTCTGCCCTTACAGCCGTGCCCTTCTGCCCATTCTTGCATCGAATCAAAAGGCCACAGGCCAGGGCGATCAGTCAGCAGATCCCTGCAGAAGTTATTGCTCAGGAAAACACCGCTGGGGGAAGGAAGGAGTGGGAGGTGTTTCTCATCTTGTAGAGGTGCGCTCTCTAGATCTGTTGTAAGGTGTTTGCAGAAATGTCAGTCTTCTGCTCAACAGCAGCCTGCACTTAGATCAGACTGACTGCGTCTGTAACTCAGGGCACTATGTAAAGTGGTCACTCAGTTCAGCACTTACAGAACTGGTAAAACTGTAGGGTTGATGTGCAGGCATAGACAGAGCTTTTTACAGTTCAACTGGATTAGAGTATTCCTAATGTGAAGGGAAATACCCAGTAGCTTTCCTCTGGCCACTAATCCCAAGCATTGCTGTTCGGTGTGATTCGGGGGGAGGGAGGTGTAACGGTAAATGTAGACTAGCACAGAAGGTAGGAATTCCGTACTGAAATGTAGAACTCGCCCCCTTCTGATCTTTTTTGAAGTTCTAGCCAATTCAAGTACCTTCCTTTTCAAACTGTGATCACCCAGAATAGAACTAAGGTCACTGCAAGGCTAGCAGTGTAAAGTACTCAATAGGAAAAGAAACGGCACCTAGCCATGAAACAGCAAAAAAATTTTCGTTGTATTGTCAGAGATAATACACAGGTTATTGGTAATGCTTTTTGAGGAAGGAAACTTCCTGAAGAAATGGGCTGAGTTGCAATTTTGATCATGTTTTTTTGTGTGTGTGTGTGTCTGAGGTTGTATGCAACACAGGGCAGAAAGCAAGATACTTAAACATAATTCAATTAACTTGCTTATTTGTTTGATGTCTTTAGTGTGTGATCTGCGTGTTCATAATGGGTCCACATGGGGATAATTGACTGAAGCAGCTAATGTGAAACTTAAGTTAAAAAGTTGCTTTTTTTCTAGAACATGTAGAATAGAATTTCTTTAATGGAATGAAGTATCCCCTGACTTCAAAGCTTATTTTAAATATTCTGGTTAATCTACTAAAGGATGCACTTAGGAAATTGTCTAGTGTTTGGTGTCTTTCTTTTTCCAAGTACATAAATCCTAATTTAAAGAAAGATTAAAGAAATTTTTAGGCATTTTGAATTTCATCAGATTTTCTATATATTAGTGAGTTCTGAGTGTAATATCGTTTCTATACTTTATGCTATTTCATCAAATCATTTGTTTTTCGGTTAGAATTTGTTTTTAAGGTAGAAAATTATGTGAAGAAGCATATGAGATGTTTTCTTGTGCTTTTTTTTTAGTGAAATGACAAAAACAGTGGAGATTTCTGGGGAAGGTGGACCCTTGGGAATACACGTAGTGCCCTTTTTTTCATCTTTGAGTGGAAGGTAAGATATTTTCTGCATTGCTCAAGAAGTATTTTAATGAAAGGATTTCAGTTTCAGTTCTATTAAAGTACCTGCTGTATAACCATAAGGAAGAACAAATGCTTAAAAATATGTAAAAATTGTTACTTGAGTCTATGACCCTGTCTTCCATTACCAAAATGTTTACTAGTGTTAGTTACATGAGACAATACCAACCAATTTGTTCATATTTGTTCTTTTAATTGTCTCTGTTTTTCTTCTCTGAATAGTAAACTAGACTCTGAGCAGAACAATGTATTTCTAAGATGTCAGGGTTGGTTATATTTTGTTGTGATTTTAGTTTTTTGTTTGTTTTTTGTTTTCAATTGGATTTCTCTGCATAGGCCCTTTCTTAATGACTTGTCAGACAAGAAAAGTCAAAAAAAAAAAATCTGCTTGCCTGGTCATGCCTCATTTTTTTCAAGCTACCTTTCAGATTTGGTTGCATAGCATTTATAAAATGTGTACTATACCATGAACTTTTCTTTGTCACAATACAATTACTTTAATTATAAATGATTTAACATAGTCTCTTGAGATCACAAAAGCCTATTATAGCAGCATGCTCATATTGATGTACTGTAGTTAAGACTGTGTCAGCATTTTCATTATAACTATTTTCCAAGCTATGCAACTGGAATGGTAAAAATAAAAATAAATAAATAAAACATCTGGACTGAAATTTGACATGCGAAGGCTTAGCCAGAGAGTTAATTTGACACTGGCAGCCCTGTATAAGAGACGGGAAATTGCCAGTGCCATAAATGACACTATTATATAGTAAAGTGGCTGCCTGTAATACAAATCCAATTATTGCAAAAGTAAAAATTGTCTAATCCTTAAATGTTTCTTTACTTGTCAACTTTTACGTAGGACAGAGAACATGAAGGATTAAATTGCCTTGTAAAGGTCTGTATATGTAAATGTTTTCTCAGTGCCATCTGTGGTTGTTAGTGAACCCACATTCCTTCAGAATGTTTTATTTGCCAAAGGGGAAAGTAGATAACCACTTGCTGGAAAAATGTCACTGTCTCAAGAAGAAAGTTGGTCTTGCATGGGAACTGAAGGAGGTCTGAGTTGTGTGAGGCTTTGCAGGCTGCCTCTCTTGAGCAAGGTGCTTGTGTTCATTGCCCGGCACAAAATGCAGACAGTGGTTGTTTGGTTTGGTTATGCCATGAATGCTGGAGTGTGTACACTGTATTTCAAAATGTGATGAAATCACAAGCTGTTAAAATCACTAATTTTGTAACTGTAATGCCGTTCTGTATTGAAATCTCGCTGTTTTGGGTGTAGCTTTTAAAGACCTCCATAATGAAAGAAAGGAGTTCCTTGGTCTGCATAGTGTACATTTTATTATGTCTTTGTCTACAAATGCTCTTGGGGATCCCTCAGAGCACAGTAGTGGGTTGTAGGTTGTTTTTTGTTTTTTTTTGTTTTGTTTTTTTTTACAAATGTCCTACTTGTTTAAACAGTTGTTTTGAAATTGTAATGACCCTCGGCAGAACCATACATCTTTGTAAGAGCACTAGGGTGACTTAAATCACTCTTACCTCTTAAACACTAGACCCAGGCTTAATTAAATAAATTTTAACTCATCAAAGATGAGAAAGTACAGAAGGACATCTTTTATTTCTGTTAATGACAGGGTGCAATTTATGGAGGCACATTGGCCATGACCAACTTGGTCTGGTATTTCAATTGTAAACAGTTATCTACTAATAAGGTAATGCTGGCTTTAGACCTAGTGCTGCTGCAGAGCAAAATTTTTCTAGAGGTAGTTAAAACATCTTATTAATTTATGAACTCTTATATAGGAATTACAAAACTAATGGAAATATTTTTTCCCTTTCTTCAGCACTTAGATATCGTTAAAAAAGGAAATTAAAATTTAATAGTGCATTAAAACAATGCTAAAATTGAGATTGTATGAAATAATTAATGGAGTCATGAATTTCAGCTGCCATAGCATGTGTAACTCAAGCCACTCAGTTACCACAGTGCTCACAATAGGTTTTAGACAAGTGGGCAAGCCTATAGCGTTACATGAATGCAGCACCTAGGCACAGTAGGATTAGGTAAGATTATAGCAACTGACTTAATTTTTAATTTCCTTAATTTCCCTGCTTCTATTGGTTTCTATCTTTTTGTAATTACATTGAACTAGTTCTAAGTGTGTAGCTTCTTGATTGCAGCTGGTTGGATGGTTGTCATCAGTAGGGCCATGGGCCCTCACCATTGCTTGCCCTCTCAGTCCTTTAGTGAAGGGTAGCACAGGCTGCAAGAAAATCCTGATGTGATTTTTTTTTTTTTTGCGAGATGTTTTGAAGACCTAATATTCAGTTGGAACCAAGTTTTCATTTAAACTACGTTGCTTTAGACATAAATATCAATTTTAAATCTTACTATAAAGTAAATCTAACATCAGAATGTTACACATGAACAATGAATATCGTGTCATTTGAAATGGCTTGCTGTGAATATGTTGAATGGAATTAAATATGAGAGGCAGTCATGAATCTGAGAAAAAAGTGCAAGACTTCTGTTTTGCGATTGGAGTGCTGGCAAAGTTGGAAATTGCACATTAATATTTTATGGAGTATAATCAATAGAAAATGGTCTCTAAAGGTCATCTGTCTGTGCTGATGTGGTATGGAAATTTAGTGGATAAAATTGGATGATAAAAGGTCTTCACAAACATGCAGTTGTCAGGTTTTTGGGACCTTATATCATTTGATATATCTACGCTAAGCTGTGATTTGCAATACAGATACTCCAGGTAGGTCAGGAATAGCCCAGTGTTCCTAGCAGTTAGCCACGCTGGAGTTTTGCTTCACTTAATGCATCATGAGAAGTTTCTGTGCTGCACCTCAGTTTTCAATTTGCACATAACCTGGTTTCAAAAACAAACAAACAAAAACAAACAAAACCTTAGGTTTTGATGTTCTGCTGATGTCCTACAATGTGAATAATGGTATTGCTGTCATGTATCACAATAGGGTCTTGAGAACTGAAAAGTTTCAGAGACTTCTCAAACATAGAAACTTTGGTTATTTCTGTCTAATTCTATTGCTGGTTTAGTTTATTACAGTCTAGTTAGAACATTAACTTTTAAACCGTTCATGATAGCCATTTGTGATTTTCTTCAGAGCGATTTAATCTTAGTGTTAGACATGTATTGTGTAAACTATGTACAACTTTTTATCTGAATGTGGAGATCTAGGTGTTTTACTTCATTTCTCTAAGTATGACTTACAAGATTTAATGCTTCCAGAAGTTCTAGCATGCGGATTAGCGCTAACATCCAGCAGTTTTTCTTAGTGTTTCTTGTAGTCCACTTCTTGTTAATTGAAGCAAGAACTGGAAATTCTTCCTTTAGGTTAAGTACTTCATAACAGTCTATCTCATCTCATATAAAGCAGAGAGAAATGTATATATTTAGTTGGTATAAATTAATACCAGCAGAATAAGGAAAGTTTTCATATTAAAAAATAAAATAAAATCTTTTGCCTTTTAGGATGCTGGGACTCTTTATCCGTGGTATTGAAGAAAATAGTAGATCTAGGCGTGATGGGCTTTTCCATGAAAATGAATGCATTGTGAAGATCAACCACGTGGACCTCATAGATAAAACCTTTGCACAGTGAGTGCTGTTTTACCGGTATTTTTAACTAGACAAGATTTTATACGATGCTGAGTTTATCGAAATGGTTTGTTTAAGTCCATAAATATTTATTTTGGTTAAAATGATGGAAAAAATGATAACTGGAAGAAAGTTTGTGATTTTCTTTCTGAAACCTCTAAAAAAGGTATAAACTGGGGATAAGAATTTTTTGTAATCTTAGTAAACCTTTTCTGGTTACTCAATTTAAATTACTTCATTTTTTTAAACTTATCTTCACTTTCTAATTCTTCTGTTATTTCTCCATATTGCCTTCATATTTTTTTCCTTGTAAGAACTTCAGAGTGAATCAACTTTGCAGCATATTTTTGATGTCCTTTTTCAAAGGAAATTAGATTTTTCTGGGCCTAGAGCTTTTTTAGGACTTAGGTTTTTAGAAATACTAGTACTGTCAAACTATGATTAGTGGGGCTAAATGGTAAGTCTCACCTTTTATGACTTTTGTGAAAAATCTGTTGACATTTATTATCCATCTCAAATTACTTTAAGTAACAGGTTGCTTTGATTGGCTATGAATTAATTTGACATTGTTGCAAGAAAATAGCCTCTCAAATTTCAGATATTTGCTGTAGTAATTAAATAGTAATTTGTTTTTAACTTCTAATCCATATATTTAGACAGCTGAGTGATTGTTTATAATAAAACAAAAACCTATTGAGATCTCAAGGGAGTTGAGACTTGGCTTAACTTTCTGAACAGTAAGCGAAATGTTCAAGATTTCTAGACAAAAATACATAATTTCAATTTTAGGGATAAATATTTGCAAAATAGGCTTTGCTAAAAAACAACATGGTTCTGTAGTAGATATTCCCCTGTTTCTGTGGCTGTGTTTTTTTCCTTCTGATGAATTTTCCAGTTACTGCTTTCTGAATATTTGGTGCTAAATATGTTCTCATCTACCATCGTACAGTGTAGCTGCAGTGGCCTTGGACCTGAGGAAAAAACTATGGGCAGTGCAGAGTCAGCATCCACAGTACATGCATTTGGGGGCTAGAGGAATATTTTTGGACAAGCTCCTAGCCTTTAGGTCCCCATGAATTCTCCTGAATTACCTTCTAGAATACCTTCTGCGTCATCACCCCTGACTGTTGAGAATGGCTAGAGAAAGCACCTTTCCAGACGGAAGTTAATCTTATGAATATGCCTTTTAGTTTTCACCTGGCAAGATACAATTGTACTAACCTGATAGAAGTCCAAGTTACAAAAATGCAGCAATTCTAATAGATGTGAAGAAGTACTGTCCTGATGACTACTGACCCAGAAATAGTCAGTAGATTCTCCTTTGATGGCAAAATGTTTGCTAGTTTCAAATTGACATTTCTTCATAATCTTCGTAAAATCTGTTTTAATACTTAGCGGAGATTGTTACATACTGTCTCCTTCCATTTTCAGCAGTGGCTTTCTAGTATTGCTCCTGGTGATTGCTTCTTCTGCAGTTGTAATAGCAACAACCTACTTTCTGTATTCCCACGTTTATAATATTTGTATATATTGGGACTACTGGTCTGCTTTTTCATTTGCTGTTAATCTATTCAATTACATTCTGTTGTGTTGCAGAGCTTCTAGCACCTCTTTTAATTGACTCCCTTATTTCTTTAAAGTATGCGTTTGGGGTCTCCAGAAATGTAAATTTCTCCATCCATTATTTTTTCTCTTTGAAGTGCATCCAGTTATTTTGCCCCTGCAGACTGCATTTAGACTTTCCCAAAGGATGACTTGTGTTATTTCCACTATGTTTTGTTTGTAGGAGATCTTATATTTTCTCTTTCATATATTTAAAATATTCATTTCCTGAAACTGAGTTTTTAAATTATCTTGTAACATGTAGCCATGTGTGGCCACTTGCAAGGATGAAGATGAGGAATGAGAGAAACCTGGTTAAGACTTTACATCCTTATGCTGTGAGCATGCAGTGATTTTTAAGATCAGGATGAAGTCTGTCCTTGAAAACCTATAACCCCTGCAGACACATTGGGATAGCGCAGTTAAAGTTTCACTGAAACCTAACCCTCAAGGGTGATGCTGGAAGAATACCCTCACAACACTCTTCCTGCTCCCTTTCTTCTCTGAGTTTGAGGTTTCCCTTCTAGTCATGTCTCCTATCAATGAACGCAATTGCTCTGACTACTGGTGCATATATATGCTCAGTGTAGACAAGACATTTTTGTCTTGCAGAAGTATCCCTTGCATCTGTTGAGACTTTGCTATGACTTCAGCATGTTCGTGTTGCCAAAAAAATTACACTCAAAACAGCCCCTCCCTCCCAGGAGCTATAGCTGCAAGGTGGATGTACTATGAAGTATTGTTGGTCTGGGAAAGCACTAGGTGTACATTCAGGATGTTAACATCTGCAGTGGCTTGTTCACTGTAGCAGTGTAGAAAACTTTGTTTACTTCAGAAGTACGTTCAGCACTGACTTATGTTTCATAACCAAGTATAAATCCAAAGCCAAGATTTCAGTGAAATACTGACTTTGCTGACAGATATGCTAAAGAAAGGTAGGAGATGTGTAAGTTGTTCTCAAAGGACATCATGATTTAGGGATGTGGTTTAGTGGTAGACTTGGCAGTGCTTGGTTAACGGCTGGACTTGGTGATCTTAGAGGTCTTTTCCAACCTAAAAGATTCTCTGTTTCTATTTAAAAATAAATGTGGCCATTACTTTTCCCTTCGACTTGCCTTTTGCTAAACAGAAGTACTTGATTTTTTTTCATTCCCCAAAAGTTCTTCAGTATTTCTTCAGTATTTCTGTTTTTATTTAAGTTGCCTTCTGCAATGTGGAAGACTTTCAGTCCACTTCCGTTAAACCCTCAGAAGATGAGAAAGAAAAGCACAGAAAGTGTTCTACTTTGTTCCTTCAGAACTCAAGGTTTATAACATATCTTAACAGATATGACTGAGTCTATAGGTTTTTCAAAATCTGGGGAAGGCTGTGGGAACTGTTGCTTTGGCTAAGTTGTCTTAATTGCCTTGCAAAGAATCATGAGTCCAAACATTGTATTGTTATTGTATATCAAGTCAAGGGGAGCAGTTTCATGAAATGCTCTAACACAGTTTCTGGTGCTGTACTTGAACACATCTTTAAATACATTGTTTAAGTCCAAGTATCTACCTTAGGAAGAAGCTGCTGCTTGAAAGATGCGAGTACTATCTACTTAGTTATTTATGAATTTATGTAGAAACACACAAACAGTTGCCTCTTTTGTAGTCATCAGGTTTCTTCTGATGTCTGTATATCCCATACCCTCGTTCTATTGTATTGCACCATTTGCAGCCACCATGTTTCTTCTGAGCATGCCCGTATTTTCCATCCCTCCATTCTCTATTGCTGTGAAGTCAGCTATTGGTTGCGTTAGGAGTAATGAAGGAATTTGAGGCACGGTTAGGCTCTAGTGGAAAAACTGGAGTCTTGAGCTTGCTCAGGATAGATGTATCCACAAGAGCAATTGCTAGGTAATCACGGTGCCTCTGTTCCAACAATAAAACGTAGCAGGCAAACACTTGGAAAAAGTAGCAAATTGTAACTTTAGTCTTTTAGAGAGCTTTTGCCCTCAGAACTTCACTACCTGATGCTCTGCATGAAGAATTGTGTTAGTTATTTAATTCTGGCTGATATGTTTTCATAGCACTTTAGGAATCCTTACAGATGTGCTGTTCCTTTAACTTGAGGAAATGCTGCAGTATAGAAATCTTATTTCATGCTTACTTTTTAGAGAAGGAACTGTAGATATGAAGGTGATATTTGTCCATATTTAAGATACATTTTTATCTTATTCTCTGTGAAAACTTCAAACCTTAGCCCATATTTTCTGATTTGTTATGTGAATTTTCATACCTTTCGTTTAAAGGGCTCAGGACATCTTCCGTCAGGCAATGAAATTTCAAAGTGTCATCTTGGAAGTCCTTCCTCCATATAATCGAGAACAGTATGAGAAGTCTGCTATTGCTCCCCTTTGTTTTCTGCATAATGAAGAAGAAGTTCCAAAAACAAAGGTTCCACCTCCTGTTCATCCAAAACCTACTCTGAAACCAGTTAATCTTTCTGGAGCAGGCAGCTTGGAGGCAGGTGTACAGTCAACACTACAACAAGCTAAGAGCCCCAACCTCCCACGTCTGAGTAGAAAATCATCTTCACCCTCACTGTCTCCCCTTATGGGCTTTGGCAATA
Source organism: Anser anser (assembly GCF_964211835.1). Classification (NCBI taxonomy): domain Eukaryota; kingdom Metazoa; phylum Chordata; class Aves; order Anseriformes; family Anatidae; genus Anser; species Anser anser. The sequence continues at coordinate 26,925,010 of NC_139726.1, forward strand.
AAAAAAATGCGAAGAAAATAAAGATAGACTTGAAAAAAGGTGAGTCTTTAGTGATTATATGTTTTTTTTTTTCTGTATTTTTGTTACTTGAACTTTAAACTAGTGACATGAAAAATACAAGCAAGTTATTTTTGGTTAAAGAGCTCCAGAACTTACAGAAGGTAGGGGAATGTTAGCAGTAATGTTCTCAACAGACAGCTTTCCTGTAAATTTTGGAAGCATGTTATCTTGACTTACTGATTTTAAAATATCTCTTACGTGGAAGGTATTTGATTGGCAACATGCGATATGAAGAGATACTTCAGCCTTTTCACAGAATCACAGAACCGTCTAGGTTGGAAGAGACCTCCAAGATCACCTAGTCCAACCTCAGCCCTAACACTAACAAGTCCTACACTAAACCATATCACTAATGGCTACATCTAAACATCTTTTAAAGACCTCCAGGGATGGTGACTCCACCACCTCCCTGGGCAGCCCATTCCAGTGCCTAACAACCCTTTCAGTAAAGAAGTTCTTCTTAACATCCAACCTAAACCTCCCCTGGCGCAACTTTCGCCCATTCCCCCTCGTCCTGTCACCAGGCACGTGGGAGAATAGACCAACCCACACCTTGCTACAGCCTCCTTTAAGGTACCTATAGAGAGCGATGAGGTCTCCCCTGAGCCTCCTCTTCTCGAGGCTAAACAACCCCAGCTCCCTCAGCCGCTCCTCGTAAGACTTGTTCTCCAGACCCCTCACCAGCTTCGTTGCCTTTCTCTGGACTCTCTCGAGCACCTCCATGTCCTTCTTGTAGCGAGGGGCCCAAAACTGAACACAGTACTCGAGGTACGGCCTCACCAGAGCCGAGTACAGGGGATTTTCCCAAGTACAGAATAAAAGTTCGAAATTCCTGCTGCTGATCTTCATTAGTTTTTATTTATATTTGCTAATTGACTAACGCTGTTATGACATTTTTAAAAGATGTTTAAAAATATACTCTGCACTGTTTCATACTGACCACATTTACCCTTTCCCCTTTTTATTTTCTACAAACCTTATCTTTCCATCTGTATTTATATAGCTGTCAGTGTCCTGCTTTTTGTGTGTATATCCTTAATTGCTGCTCCATGCGGATCTGTCTTTGCATAGAATAGCAGGTTTGTGCACATCCAGCAAAATGTGTTTTATTAAGTGTATCCCAATCAGTAGTTGCATTTTCTGTTTAATTTCTGTCTCTGATTTGACTGAGAGTTAAGTCTGATGCTAGAAGTGGCCTTTTTAAAAACTGTCTGTAACTTTATTCTTATAACATATATTGAATGTAATCAAGCTGTCATTTCTTAATTTTTGTTACTTCTTAACTTAAATCACTCATTTTTACTTCTGGACTCTTCAGCTTTTTCTTAACAAAACCTACTTCAGAATTTTTGTCAAGTTAGATGTAATGTTTTTGATTTTTAAACTGTAATTTATATTTTTAGATATGATAGGAATGTGATACTGACATTGTATGTCTGAAAACCATTCGCTTGGTAGCAATCATGCTCAGTGAAAAAATATTTTATGGACCTTACCAGTCATGGATGATTATAGTGACTTACTGTTAATATTGATTTTACTACCTAGTTATTTATTAAAACATTTTTCTATTAACACTTCAGGTTGTTTATTTCCAAATGTAAAATGCCTTCACTTACTGCAGCTTCAGAACACTTGTCCCTTCTTAGCAGCATATAGTCAGCAATTTTTGCCTTCAAATCATGTGATATTTTCTACTTTTCACTGTTACATTAAAGCTACTGCTAAATTATATTTATGCTCATAAATAAGCAATTCTAATTGCTCTGATTTATTGCATAGACTGTTGATGTTAATGTGAAGGCTGGTGATAAAACCATTTACAGAAAAAGTATTCTCTTTAAAATGAGAGTTCTGGTTTGTCTTGTGTTATTGTGGGTTATCCAAAAGTATTTCTGTCTGTAGTTGTTGAAAGATTTGAGCATGTGTGTTCTGACATTGATATAATTCTTCTCTAGACCATGCAGAAATTATGCTCATGTTTCCAGCTTTTTGTTTGCTTTCCTTCTTTAAGAGATAGCCCGAATGAGTGTCTGTGATATATGTTCCTGACTGATTACTTATTTTAATGATCATCATTGGCTTGTTAAAACTTACATTGGGAATTTTTTGTCTGATTTTCTAGGTCCGGAAGGACTTGGTTTCACTGTTGTTACCAGAGAGTCTTCAGTACACGGTCCTGGTCCTATTTTTGTGAAGAATATTTTACCAAAAGGTGCAGCAGTAAAAGATGGTCGTTTGCAGTCAGGCGACAGAATCCTGGAGGTTAGGATAAATATTTATTTTATTTCTGCTGCTGAGTATCAATCACTGGTTTTAACATACATATGGTACTTCCTATAAATACTACTGATGTATGGAATTAAAATTCCTGACCTTGGTAAAAAGTGTCATGACTTTTGTTCTTTTTGCCAGCAAGTTTTTTACACCACAATTTAGAAAAAGTTTATTTTTACAGAGGTTCATGGGACAGTAGAACAAGGGAGATCTGATAACATACTGGCTCTTAAAGCAGATAAACACATCAGTTGAGAAACAGAGCATGTATTGCCTCTTCAGCCATGTCCAGAAGTCTGATTAATATCGAGGTGGTTAAGTGCTCATTTTAAGGCAATTTTGCTCAAATTGGTCTTTTTAAAATTTTCAGATAGATTGTGACTTAAAATCTCATTATCTAATGGGTTATTTCTACTTACTAACCTCAAAAAGCTCTTAAGGTAAACAGTTTTAATAATACTTACGTGTTGTTTTTGTACTTCTCATCTTCAAAGTGCTTTACAAACTAATTAAGCCTCACAAACCCCCTGCAAGGTGGGTAAGTACTACAGACCTCCTTTAGCAGATGGTGAAAATGAGGAAAAAAGGTTAAGTGACTTGTGCAGGGTCAGAGGAAGACGGTGTGGAAGCTGTTGTTAATTATCTTTGCTCTCAGTCACTGAATGACACCTGACTTAGGTGAGGGGAAAATGACAAAAGGACATATTCACGGATATGGCATCCTCTTTTCTTTTGTGCCATGTAGGTGAATGGACGGGACATCACTGGCAGGACCCAAGAAGAGCTTGTAGCTATGCTGAGGAGCACAAAGCAAGGGGAAACAGTCTGTCTGATTGTGGCTCGTCAGGAGGAGGCCTTTCTACCTCGAGAGCTGGTAATCGTTGTTATTTTTTCCTGAAGAGTGATATTGAAACAATTCCATGTTTTAAAACTGGCTCAGGAAATAGAAATGAACTGATGTTGGCTGAGAAAGCTAGCAAAGGGTAACTCTGTAAGACTTGTATTTCAGAAGTATTTATATTTAATTTTATCCACTTTAGATAGAATTCCATGAAATTTGATTTTCAGCCCAGAAATGACATCATAAGTATAATTCACAAGGGAATATTGTACATGAATTTTGTAACTGTGAGGTCAAGCATGACTGAAAGTGGATCATTCTCTTTGAGAAAAGCAACAAACTTTTAAAACAGTTTAAAGGTCATATAGTGAGTCCTGCAGCTTATCAGTAACAAGCTAGTGGTGGCGACTGCCCCCAGGAGATGCATCTTCTAATCCAGGTTGCCAAACTGTGGAGTGGTGAGGGGTAATATTCCATTGTGTTCCTGACAAGTTTTGGAAGCGAACTTTTTGTTGGCTGTGAGTCTGACTTAATAGCAGAGAATCAGACATGCCAGAGCTTATCTCTAGTGCTTAATTTCACCCCCCCCCCTTTTTTTTTTTTAATGTGAACATGAAACTGTTCTTTTGTGTCTCACATGGTCATAGGAGGACTACATCAATGTAAAAGTGCTATCTGTTACATACGTGTTTCCCCTCAAAGCTGGTCATCTCTTTGGTTGCCTCTTCCTTATCTTGATTGATGGCTTTACTTGACCTTTCATTAAGAAGTTCTTGGGATAAAGGAAGGACAGCATTTCCTGCTTTTGTCTCTTTTTATCTTCTCTAAAGAACACAAACCGCCTTCAGTTTTTTCTTAAAAGGAAAAGCAAAAAGGGGGAAGGAGTCATCTTGCTTTAAGACTGTTACAGTCTTTTACAGAAATTCTCCAGTATGTTTTCTCACCAAACATTGCTAATAATTTTCTTCATGTTACCTTGTTATCAGCTGGACCTTGCTAAGGTAAGGGTGTCCATTGCCTCTGGTAGGATGAGAAGCTGGAGAGGAGTTCAGATTCTGTCCTGTGAGCCCTTCTCTTGTTCATCTGATGCCCGCTTTTTCCTGTAGTAGAGCAATCTTAAAAAAACTATTTTTGTTTTCCTTTTCCTTTCTGATTGAAGAATTTTTAAGGAGAATAATAGAATATTTTTCAGCCCTGTCATGGGTTAATTGGGCATTCCTTGTCAGTAGTTCCCAAAACAGATAAGTTTGTCCTTGTAAGGCTCTGCTTAGGAACGCCTGAGCTGTGGAGTCAGTGTCTGTGTAGATCTGAGAGAAATTTCTGAGATCCAAGTACTGAATTAGCTGTTAGATTTAGGATTTCTTTTCATCTACCATCTCCTCTAAATGCAAGCTTGTGTTTTTTTTTTTTTTTTTGTAAAGGTGACTCTTCAACAGGTTTTTTTTGTGTGTGTTTTTAAGTTATAAAACACATTACTTGGAAAGTGTACTTTTTCTAAAGCGTGTTTTCTTCTTTTCTCTCTCCTCTTCCCCTAGCATTATACATTATTCTTTTCTGTTGTAGTCCGAATTCTCCTGGGAATCACTGTAAAGTACATGGATATAGCAGGCTGGGAGAATCTAAAAGCAGTTTGTAATTTTTACCTTCCACAATTGCCTGCTATTAAATTTGGGCCTCCACAGCAAGGATTAACTCCTTTTCAAAAGGTGGTTTACTTTTGACTGGCATGATTGAAATCTAGAAATCTAGCCACATTTATCATGTTGGCTTGACCTTCGCTTAGATTGCTTTCTTTGCAAAAGAATGATGCACAGAGTGATGGCCCTAGCAGAAATAGTGATGATATGTGAATTCTAATACTATTCTGTGTTTCTTGTTATCCAAACCAAATACAGTCTAATACAAATGTGAGTTACTAAAATACAGTGGATGATTTTATGGAACCAGCCCTTCTAAATTTAAAAGCCTTTTAGCAACATCTGTTTGGTAGCTCATGGCAAAAGTATGGGTTAACATAGCACTAAACTAGCAGATGTTGATACTAACATGATACTCATTAAGATTCATGAGACATCTGAGAGTAGTCTTAGCAAAAATTAAAAATAATAATAATAATAAAGTTTAGTTTTTTTGTTTGTTTTCAGCTTTAGCCATGATATTACATTAGGCTAATCCTCTACTAGCTCGAAAGTTACAGTGCTGTTTTGATCAAAGAGGAGAAAAAAGCCAGCATTTCAAATGTTCGTTTTTGGAGGGAGAGGCAGTGGATAATCCAGTATTTTTCAAGGACAGCTGCAACAGCATGCACAGGCTATGTAATATGCATGCAGATTTTATCTAAATACATGGAAGATTTGTTAATGCTTGGCAATAGGGTAATTGCTTTATATCAGACTTGTTCTTGACTTGAGCAGTTCTCCAGGGACTTGAGTGTAATCTGAGGAACTATCTTCTTTAGATTCCTTGTTACCTGCTGTAAGGAGCAGGAGAAGACCGTCTAGTAAGTCTGTCCATTTCCCACAGCTTCCTCTGGCAAAGATGCCTCTGGTGCTTGGACCCACTGGAGAATATGCACAAAACTATATTGAGCATATTACTACACTAGAACTTGGTTCCTACGTTGATTTCTGTAAAGAATTTGACAGCTGTATGGGCACAAAGCAAATAATGTAACAAAGTAAGGGAGAATGGCATTTGGTTGTGTGGATCTGTAGTGATGTAATATGACTTTACCACATCACAAAGCTGCTGTTTGGTGAGAGCTTGGTCTGGCGAATACCTCCTCTTCCTTAAGTTAGATGAAGAGAAGAGTTTTGGGGTTTTGTTACTGTGATCTATGTTGATGAATTGCTAGGAAGTAGAAAAACAGTAACAAACCTCTACCACACCAGAGGAGAGAGGTATGATAGGGGTGAGGATGAATGAGTGTTGCAAACAACATTATTAAATTGTAGAGAATTATGGCTTCAGTTACACTAGCTCATGCAACATCTGAGAGTTGTACAGTTACATTGTTTGCACATAATGAGGGAATAAAATAGAAAACCCAATCTTTGTAGTGTTGTTGCTGCTTAAAAAAAAAAAAAAAGGAGGATCTAATAATTTTTTTTTTTGATTGAAGCAGATCAGTGAAGTAGAATTTGGACCAACCACAGGCTGTCCTCCTTATTATCCAGTTAGCCAAATGTTCCTTCTAATTCGTGCCAGCTGTTGACAATGTAGCAGCTGAGTAGGGAGCTGATTCCAAAACTCAGGGGAAGATCTTGATTCACTTAATTACAGCAGTCTACAGAGTGGCCAGTGATTAGTGCATTCTGTGAGGTGCATTTGGATTTTAAACTGTTCAACAGTGATTGTTTTCTGAAGGATGGCTAATATTACAGAGAGAAACTATCTTAATGGGTTTGGATTTTCCAGCTCTTATCAAAGTAAATGGAATACACATCAAACTGTGACTACCATTCTACTGTGTTTTGAAAGTACAGTGTTTTGATCATGTGCATCTTGTTCTTTCTCTGGGAAAAATGTATGATCTGAAGGTGCCATTTCTTTTAATAATGATGTAAAGATCACTTCTTCCCTTTCCATTCCTTTATCCCTATATTGGTAAAACAAGCAAAGCTGCTTGAATGAGAGCAGCTCTGGTGTAACCCATTCTGTGCCATGGCCCTATGCAATTCTTGGAGTCTCATTTTAGAGATACTTTTTTTTAATTCTTTTTCCCTGAGCCCTCAGGCCTTTGGATATTGTACACACAGGCAGAGAAATATCCAGGTGTTGCACTTGCCAGAAGTAATATAGCACTGAAAATATTTGGGAGCATTTGTTTTTGAAGCACATACATCATATAAGTTTTGCATATACCTTACTTGCTTTATAGGTAGCTTCAACTTACCAATTTCAGTTGTAATCATAGTTTCTGTAGTTTCTTAGCATATTCCCTGATCCTTGAAGAATGATGGAGGAAAGGGGACAAACCAGTATTTATACAACAAAAGCCAAAAGAAGAACAATGTATGTAAGGTAGCTGTTGATCTTTAACTCTTAAGTCTCTTTTATACATTTATTGTATAGGATTGAAAGAATCGTGATGAAAGGCAAGTTCAGTTAAGCATTTTTTCCTGCTCACTGTTTGATTAACTTTTATGTTTCAATGTCCCACTAATTAGTTCCTTCCACTACCCTGAACTTCTGTGCCTGAAGAACTTGTTTGCCTCAAGTGTTGTTCTTTTTTTTTGTTTTTTTTTTAATATTCAGAGCTTATTTTCTATTACTTCCTTCTAATTGTTTCTTGCCTTTTTAAGTGCAGGAAATAATAGATGAGATTTCAGCATAGACTTAAGCATTTTTGCACCTGTTTTTGTAGGTCAAACCAGTGATTCTAATGCCTGATAAAACAGAAATGGTCAAATAATTTCAGTCACAAAATGATTCCAGCAAGTACCAATTCTCTGTTGTGTTCTCTCTATTCAAAGGGAAAAAGTCTTTCAAAAAATAGGTCAATATACGTATTTTGGATTTTAATAACACAGAAGATTCAGTCCCTGAATTGTTCTGCATAATGAAGAGAAAGAAATAATGAATACATAGGGCATTTTCCATCTTGAATTACTTTATAAACAATATAGATAAAGTTCTGTGTTTTTTTTTTTCCAAGAAATTTTTCAGAGAAAGTTTTTAATTTGGGGGTTTTAGATTTTATTTATGTAGATTAGTTGAGAAATCAGCGCAGACTGTGTCTGTGAAAATATATCTTTAGAATGCAAAGATTGTGTAGCACAGCCCTCAAAGGTTTTCAGCTTTCATCGATTATGTATCTGAGAACAGATACATAATCTAGTTTATTGTAGTTTACAGTATTGAAAACTATGGACTGAGGCATAGCTGATTATTTACCTTGCTTGTAGTACAAGTCAATAAGAGATGACTATTTAGAAGGAACCACAGCAAAAGGAACTGGACCTTCTTTCCTGTCACAGTGAACAAGAAGGTGTGACAAGAAGTATCCCTTCATTTTCATTGTTTCTGGCTTCTGGTGGGACTCCATAAATTACCAAAGGGGAATAAGTTGCTTGAGTAATTGAAGTATTTTTAAGGAATGTTTTCTCAAGTAAATTCAATGATTTTTCACTGTCAGAATGAGCTCTCACATGCTTTTAGGTGCCAATATAGCTACCAACACAATTTACTGTGCTTTTCATCTAGCGATGTTACTGCATCTGAGTCAACTATTGCCTTCTTTGTCAAGCCCATCAAATTATTATGACCTAGCAGTATTTTCGTTGTCAGATCCCAGTCTTACTATTTCCAACAAATTCAAGGAACCTTAAAAGGGTGGTCTCAAAACTATGGTCATAGCACTCATTGCCTGCAACAACCTCTGATGCTTGTGGGTAAAGTAAAAACTAGAGTGGGGACAAATAAGGAGAGAAAAACGTCTTACTACTCATGCCAAAGGATAATGTATTTGCTTATAGGATTATTGCCCAAGATATGTAAGTGTTGAGGAATGCTGCCTCAGAGCACTGGGAAATGAAAACTGTTGACTGGATAGCATCAGTCCCAGCTGTGGCATTGTCCAAAATGGCTTGGCAGTCCACTTAAATCTGTGAAATCAGAATTATGTATACATCAGAACAGAGGCATAGAAAATCTGTCTCTTAACAGAAACTGAGTCATTATACATCTTAGAATCATCCAACCAGACTTACGGTATTTGCATTTCATAAAAACAAAGTCTTTGGGCAATTCTTAAATCTTACTGGCAACTGCAGTACATTGCCTTTTACAAGGGTCACTGGACTTGTTCCATATACCATAAGAAAGTTTTTAAGTGTCTCTGCCTTAGAATCTGTGAAAAAAGTTTTTCTAGGACTGACTTAGTGTAAAATCTGTGCATATGGAGTTTGAAGTAGACATAAAAGTATCACACTACTTACTACTTTGTTTTCCATCCCTTTAAACAATAACTAATAAATCAAAATAAATAAATAAGATTTGTACATCACAGTGTTGTGAACTGTTTGCCTGCAGTATATTCCAAAGGTATACAGTAACAGCAACGCTAAATTCACCCTGAAAATACAGTGCAGCTTTCCATGTTTGCAAGTGACAAGATTTTCCAGTCTAACCAGCAAGGTAACTTAACTGCATAAGGATCCAGCTCAGTAGGGTGCTTGAGCATATGATTAACTTCACATCTAGGATGGAACTTGGAATTTTCACAATGTGGTGTACCTTGACTGAGGACCAAACTAGTTAATTTTTCTCTCATTTCCTACAGTTCTGGAACTTACAATATTATATGAAACTGCATTTTTAAGGTTGAAGAGCAGTGCCACATAGAATTACAAAACTGTTTTGCAAGGACAAACCCTTTTCTTGAGTAAAACTTGCCACGTGATCTTGAATAGGCATATCAAGTGAATTGGAGGATCTCCATTTTTTGGAGCATCCTGAGACATCAAATAACTAAAATGAAACGCAGTGTATGTGCCTTGGGTGAAGAATTGAATCTAATTTTGTGAGTTTTCAAAGCTCTAATTCTAGAGGGTCTACATAATTCAAAACAGGACCATTCTATCTAATATGACATAAATGTGTAGTGTATGGCATTAATTTAAAAAGTATCCAAGTACAGCATAATATATCTTCACAGATTTGCTGGTTTTGTTGTTATTTTTTTTGTCTTAGGGTGTGCCATTAGTGACCATTTAGTTTTTATTGCAATGTGGAATGCAGATGATTTTAAAGATGCTGATATGAAAGCATCTGTCTGAAGACGAATACATGCAACAATGACTTCAGTTATTTACTAGATCGTGACAAGATTACAGCAGTGCATTAACTTAGAGTATTATTATCAAAAGCATTACTGTATATCTATGGCAAAATACAGTGTAGATTTTATATTGAGTCAGTGAATGAACTGTCAGCAAAGTATTTCTTAATTGTGCCTAAGCTCTTGAAAAGAATAGAGAGAATAGTGCATGTATCTTCTTTTCAAGCTTTTCTGCCGCTAACAGTTATGCGGTGCCACAATTTAAGTACTGCTCTTTAGCTTTTACAGGTTTTGCAGAAAATAATTGCAAAAGCATGTAAATGTCTTACTTCCTTCATAAGCCTTTGAAAATAACCCTCCTGGGTCTCTTGCCTTTTGCTCTCAGCTCTGAATGGCACTCCAGGGAGTTGGCATCTCTTATCAGAAATGAGCAGCCAGGCAAGGGGCAGCCAGCATATTGAGAGACTATAATAGCATGTTGGTCAAGGGCATCAGACAGGTACTGAAAGGTCTCTTGTTGTGTTAAACAAATGCTATTTCCTTCCTGGCTTAAGTGGGAGCTAATTTTTTTGTAAGCTTCTCTTTTGGCAAAAGAACAATGGGGATAAATAAGGCAACCTTTCCAGTGAAAGATATGCATTAGATTATCATAAATCCACAGATAAAAAGTGCAGTGGTCAATGAGAACAGGCGTGGTTAAGATTAAATAAAAGGACTAATTGAAAGTGGTGTCCCATGGCAGACAGAGGATTGACACAGTATTGAATAGATAAAACCAGGGACTAAACAGAAGGGGGAAAAATACCGTGCATAATACTTTTTTCAGAGGTTACAATTCTGTTTGTACTCGTGACTGAGCAGTTTTTGTGTGTTGTGGGAATAAGAGAAGGCTAAAAGTATATTTTGTCTGTGCTTTAGAAGATTGGGAATTGGTTGGAGACAATTACATACCGTTAAAATTTTAGGATGCTTTAGGAATCCATTATTATAGCCTTTTAATTAAGAAATCAGAGACCTGAGGTAGAGATGTGCTTCTAAGTAAATACAATTATTGGCAGAACATCAGTTAATCAAACGTATCCTGAGACTCTTGAATGAAGGTTTTCTATCTCTGTTGCTGATTGTTTAGTATGTATTATTAGGTTTTCTGCTCTTAAAGCTAGTAAACTCTGTTCTCTCACTATTCTCTTACCTTCATGTAAACTCTTCTGAACTTTTCTGTCTGTCTTGTGGAGATTCAACAATTGTCAGAATTGATTTTACTGAAGTTTCATGCAGATATCTAGGTAAATGAAAACATTCCTGTCCTGATTTTCTTGGTGAGGAATGGTACCTGTTTAGTTGGTTAGCTCCGTTCTGTTTAATGGCTGAGTCTGGGCAACAAGTGGAAAGATTACTTCTTGGACTTCTTTTGACTGTACTCTGGGCTGGGAACAAACAAACAAACAAAAAAAACACTGAAGAAAGAGATGAGACTGCTCCCTAAGTGGTCAGGAGCACTCAGGAACTATGTAAAGTGCTGGATGGTGCAGGAACAGAACTGTCACACAGCAGGGAACACACATGGCCAGGCTGCAGAGGAAAAGGCAGGTGCATATCAGAGCTTGTTGCAACTGAGGAAGCCATTGAAAGCTGACAGGCTATAATTTAGCAGAGCTGAAGGAAGGATCCCCAGAGCAAGGGTAAAGTGAGCAGTGGAGATTGATTTTTCAAGTCTTTTTTACTTTAATCTGTTTCACTCTTAAGTATGTTTTATTAATACTTAGGAGTTGAAAATCTTTTTTGCTGTCTACAATGTACCCATCTTAAAGGAAAAGTACAGGCCAGTCTATCTCAAAGCTCTCTAGCCATCCTGAGGACTCATCACTTGGCTATCTGGAATTTGATTTATGTGAAAAATTCTCATTTATAATAGTATCATTGAGTTACTTGCCTGTGTCTGCAGCAGGTTTTTTTGGCTGGGATAGAGTTAATTTTCTTCGTAGGAGTTCATATGGTGCTGTGTTCTGGGTTTGTGATAAAAACAGTGTTGGTAACACTATGCTTTAGTTATTGCTGAGCAGTACTTACACACAGTCAAGTCCTTTTCTGCTTCTCATGTTGCCCCAGCAGTGAGCAGGCTGGGGATGCACAGGAAGCTGAGAGGGGACACAGCCAGGACAGCTGACCCCAACTGATCAAAGGGATTTTCCATGCCACATGACACAGTGCTCATCCATAAAAATTAGAGGAAAAGGGAGCAGGGTGTTTGCTGCTGTTGCTTGGGGCTGGGCTGGGCCTTGTTTGGCTGGTGGTGAACAATTGTGTTTTGCATTGTGTTTTTTATGTTTGTTTTGTTTTTTTCCCCTTGGCTTTGTTTTTCTTTGCTGTGGTGTTTCCTTGTTTGTTTTTCACCCTGTTAAAATGTCTTTATCTTTACCCGTGTGTTTTTCAACATTTGCCCTTCTGACTCTCTTCCCCCATCTTGCTTGGGGGCAGTAAGCAAGCAGCTGTGTGCTGCTTAGCTGGGTACTGGGATTAAACGAAACACAAAAGCAGGGAATAACTTCATTGATATACTATCACGAAATTTCTGAACTGCTCAGGTATGATAAATTTGGGGTGGAAAATACACAACATCATTGTTGAGTGAGTAAATTATAACATTAAACTGTAAAAACCTTTTCCTCGTCCAGAAACATATTTGTGTTGTAGCTCATTTCATTCATTCTGTGTTTGAGTGAATTCAAATTCTAGGATAATCTTGAGGTAAGAAATATTTCTAATAGAATTTGAGGCTTAGTGCATTGGAGGAGATTTTCTTTACCAGACCATAACTCAGCTGATGGAGTTTGCTCTATTGTAAAGTATTGATGTCTTGGGATAATGTTTTAGCAACGTCAGGGAAATGGAGGCAGTGGGAATTCAGCTCTGTGAGTCACTAGCAACATTTAGTATTCATATCTGCATATCTAGGAACAGGGGCCATCACTCATGAAGGCAGTTGCCCAAATGAAGCAGTTAAGTGATGAGCTGTTAACTTAAGGAAGGCTGGAACTCTTTTTGGTTATCATTGAAAAGGCACTCTTTTCAAGAGCAAATGAAGACTGCTAGTATCAGGATTATAGTTGGAAACTATTTAGTGAGTATAGGATGAAAAAAAAACTTATGATTCTGTTACTCCCTTTTTTCTCCTCTGTTCTTCCTCCTTTTTGTTTCCATCCACATTCTCCCATAAAGAAGAAAGGTGTTTCAGTCCTGTATTTGTACCGAAGAGTCTTCAGATATCATAGACTGAATACCCAGTCATTTGCTGTCAGATATCATACAGTGAGTAGGGCATGAAAATTTTAAGTGAATCAAGACAGTTTACTCACTGTTTTTAGATGTGTATCTCCTTTCCTGTTACCCATCCCTGTGAAATCATTGAAATGTTATTCACCCTTGCTCATGGGTAACAAACTTTTACAGTACTATTACACAATGTTCAGCATTACTTTAAATCAGTGTTAGCTGGATTTTAGGGTAAGGCCAAATATAAGTATTAAAAGGGGAGGTTTTAGGATAATTTCTCTATGTTGAACAAGAAACACGTAGTGAAGGAATTTATGGTAGATGAGCAAATTTTACAGTAATGGGTAAAAGTAGTAGTTGTTTAAATCTGCTGAAATTTTTGTATGATAAACTTTTCTCAGAGAACTGTAGCAAGGGAAATGGTAGTGAAATGTTATGTATTCCAAATTAGTTTCCTCTGTTTTTCTTAGAATCTAAGTACTGACAAAGATTTACTATACTTGCCTGGCGTCTTGCTGAATACGTCTTGATGTCTCCACTTTGATAGATGACATGGCCAGGCATGCAGGCAATGATCTTGTAGGCTATTAACAAGAGCTAATGCACAGCATAGTTACGTTACATGAAGTTGGGAACTGTTATAGAACGTTGAACAGCTTGTTACTATTTTTCAGTTACTCTGCTTTCAACAATTTATTTTATAAAAATTTAAAACTGAACTCAGTTATGCTGAAAAACTACATGTAATATTCTCTCACTATGTTTATAGTGGGAGGCTTCAACTGACCACCTCATCAGTCTTTTTTCCCCAGATATCAATGGCAAAAGTTTTCTTTGAGACTCACCCAATGTGTCCTTGCCTGCTACTTAAGTGAGGTATTTCTTCATTCAAAGTTGGCTCCAAAGAAAAATGAGAAAAATGTTTAAGTGTTCAGAAGATGACTCATTTTTTAAGGCTTTTTCTCTCAGGGTTAAAAAAGATTTTCATTGCTGTCCTCTGGACTCCATCCGGTTTGTTTCCTGATGCCCTGAGCCGAGCTGAGTGCTGCCACGCAGCCTGCCCATGCTGCTGGAAGGGGACAGTGTGTGGCCCCCTGCGGCCACCGCTGCTGCCAGGGCCTGGGGTGCAGCCAGGGATGCACAAGTGGGTGTATGACAAGCAGTAGTACAAATGGGAATGCTTGAATTTGAGTTGATCATCCTAATCAATACCAGACTCATCTGCCTGGTTTATTTCATATGTTGTCTTGACAGATGTGTATAGATCTTGTCATCTTTATTTTTTAATAATTTTGTATTAACAAATGCTTGAAGTACTTAGCCTAAAATTAGTGTACATCTTTGAGCTTGAAGTAAAACATTTAAGATGATTCTGAGAAAGAAGCTAACAAAAAATACATATGTTTTACTTGAAAAAGTAAAACCTGTTGACTTGTGTAACCTCTTCCTCAAAAATGTTTTTGCATAGCAATAGCTTTTTGTGCCAGGGCTTAACTTCAGCCATCCTCATTAAAATCTGATCTGAACGTGACCAAGTTCAGTTTTAGATAAAATACAAGTTTATACTGAGGTAACATTATAAAGTAATTTGACAGCTGTGGTAAAGGTAGGCATGGGGATGGAGAACCTTTACGTCCTGTGGCAACAAACCCCCAACACTGCTCCCATAGAGGTACTGGGAGCAACCGAAACACTGTGTTACATACACAAGAAGGCCAAGAGTCTGGTGTAGGTGTCATGGATTAAAGCAGAGGAATAGGCCTGGAGGTGCCTTGGGCATAATCAGCAGGATTTTAGTGGCAGGGGAGTGGCCGGGGTGCCCTGTGTCAGTCCCAGCCAGTTCCATAGCAGGCTCCCCAATACCTGAGTGCAACAACCAGTGGGATGTACTGCAGCTCTGAGGAAACATGGGGGCAGGAGGCAGAGGAGGACGTGCAGGCAGAGAGGCACGAGAGGAGGAGACACAAAGGGAGATGCAGAAGGTGAGGCGTGAGGCTGTGCAGAGCAGGTGCAGGAGGAGGTCTGTTGGGGTGGGGGGGAGCTGTGGAGGCTCCCATGCCAAAGTAGTTGAAAAGAGTAAGAAACAAGGAGCTGCTAAAAGGGAAAACTACTATTCAGTGACCCCCTCTTTCTGATTATGCCCAACACAGCTCCTTCTTCCTCACTTGTACCCTGCTCCAGCCTGAATCCTCTCTGCAGGCTGCAGTTCTTCATACAGGAACAGGTTTTCCTGGGGTCTCCATGGGCCGCAGTCCCTGTCAGGAATATCCTGACAATTCCCTGTCAGGACGTACTCCAGCACAGGGCTTCTGTGAGCTGTAAGGGAATCTCTGCTCTGCCATGGAGCAGCTCCTTCTCCTCTTCGTCCTTTCTCTGACCTTGATGCTTCTCGCTCTTTTTGTTCCCTCCTCCACCCTCTGCCACCATCTTGGGTGAGGGTCTCAGTTGTGCCCTGTGGTGGGTCCGTCGTGGAGGCTGTGTCTGGCACAGGGCAACCCCTGGCCTCTTCTCACAGAGGCTGCCCTGCAGCCCCCCACACTATGAACACTTTGCCAGGGGCACCTTGTACAGCTGTTTAGAAAGTGAATGACAAATTATCAAAGGTCCTTCATTCACCAGGTCTGCTGCAGAATTCCTAACGTGCAGAATTCCTAATTCCTCTTCTAGTAGTGGACCTTGATGTAAGGGATGACCACTCCTGTTCAGAGGGCAGAAGTTTTTCTTATAAATCTCAGGCAGTGTACAGACCTGTGCTGCAGGAAACAGTAGCCCTGGTCTGTTTCTGGCTCTACACATGGCCTTCAGGCTGGGGATAGCAGCACACAGGAACTGCTTACTTAGGGGACCACTGAAGTAATATGTAAAAGACCGTCCTGAAGGACTGCTAGAGATATAATGTCAGGGACCTTAAGGAGACCTGAGAAGGATTTCCTCTGTCCACGTCCAGGCAGGATGTGCAATTTCTGTAGAGTTCTGATCTAAGAGTTCTAAATCAACTGACAAGCATATGTGTATTTTGGAAAACAAAAGGTAGAGCACTAAAATCTTCCCTCCAAAACCATGAGAAAGTTAAATGCTTGTTAGAGGGCCAGTAATTTTGTCTTTTTCCGTGCCCTGATTGTTCTGAAGAAAGTCAGAGCAAGAATATCTACAAACCATTCTGTATTGTTCACACACGTAAGTACGAATTTTTAGTTTTCCAGGGACTGTGTTCAAAATGTGTCTGTATCCACAGCTAAGAAACAAAAGTGATGGATCTGTAACGGAATTGTCTACTTATGTTGGGCAAAGACAAAAACACAGATGAGTAGCACAGGTATTGGAGAGGAGTGCTGGCATCAAGACAGCCATCAGTGTCAGCGCTGTCATTTTTATATTTGGCAGATAGACAAATTGTGTTGACTTAATACCATGTAGTTACATTTCAGGAAGAACATGAGCATGATGCATGTTGGGATTGAGGTTTACAGTCCTAGCTCTCTGGGTGTTGTGGTTTAACCCGGCTGGCAGCTAAACACCACACAGCCGTTCGCTCACCCTCCCCCCTCCCTCTCTGGGATGGGGGAGAGAAACGGGAAAGTGAAGCCTGTGAGTTGAGATAAAGACAATTTATTAAGACAGGAAAATAATAACAACAACAATAATAATAGTAATAATGATAATAGTATTAATAATAATAATGTGTACAAAACAAGTGATGCACAATGCAATTGCTCACCACCGGTTGACCGATGCCCAGCCTATCCCCGAGCAGCCGGCCCCCCACCCCGGCCAGCCACCCCTATATATTGTTCAGCATGACGTCAGATGGTATGGAATACCCCTTTGGCCAGTTTGGGTCAGCTGTCCTGGGTCTGTCCCCTCCCAGCTCCTGCTGCACCCCCAGCCTGCTCGCTGGCAGGACAGAGCAAGAAGCTGAAAAGTCCTTGGCTTGGTGTAAGCACTGCTCTGCAACAATTAAAACATCGGCATGTTATCAGCGCTCTTCTCATCCTAATCCAAAACATAGCACCCTACCAGCTACTAGGAGGAAAATTAACTCTGTCCTAACTGGAACCAGGACACTGGGTCATGTAGTCTAAACAGTAGCTGCTTCTCATCAGTGAAAAGGCATCTGAAATAAATGCAAGTGTACTTAGTGGTTATTGTTTTTCTTTGTTGCTGTTGCTTTAAGATTTTAATTTCTGCTCATAATAAATTAAGAATATATGGTATTAATTAGGCTGCTGAGAAAGCATCAGTATTTGTGGCAACTTTGTTGATAATTACATTGATACTGTAAGTGTTGCAGCTTAGCCCCTGGAAATGATTCTTCCTCATTAGGTAAAAGCAGGATTGACCCAGCTAATACTTGCATGTGACCTCTATATGATAGTTGAACAGAAGACTGATGCCTTTGAAAACAGACTGCAGTAATCTTTTTCAACTTGTGCTTGTCTGTGTATTCCCTTTTTTATTAATAATTTTTTTTACGCTACTGTTATGAAGAATATAAAATGTCCAAATGACAAGCAACATAAACTATTCAGTTGTCTTAGAGTTATATGGATAAGGAAGTGTGGAATACAATTTGATGTGATTCATAAGGTCTTTTTACGCTAATACCTTCTATGAACACCTTATAGTAGGTTTCCTTTTTTTATTTTTATTCTACGTAGTGCCAGTATGAATCCTTCAGGCTAGATTTTTTTTCTTTAATCTTACGATTCTAACTCTAAAAACAACAACAAAACAACAACAAAAACAACCAACAACAAACAACCCTACAAAATTGCAGGTACAATGTACAGTAAAAGAAAGTTCTTTCTGATCTTCCCTAGCTGTGGACACTTCACTTTGCAGTCTTGTAAGCAGTAATCTAATCTAGGAAAAATCTTTAGATCAATCTTTACCAGAGGGGTAAAAAACTTCTGGGTGGAATAAAAGTATGCACAAAGGGAGTTAGTGCAGAATAAGTTACTGCATTTTCAATTCTCACCATCACTTTTGTTACACCAACTTCCCTCTGTAGACAGTTTTAATGGGGGGATAATTTTTTAAGGATGTAACTCAATTTTCAGAGGGGAATTGAATTTAACAGTACAACTGTCATTACAGTTTGTGAGCTGCATGTAAAGATGGTGAGAGTTTTATGACTTAAATTTTTAATGCAGCTGTGTTTAAAATTAAAGTCTTTATTATTCTGCTGCAACATCAGTTTTATATCATGTGAAACTAAGCCATTCTACTTTATATTTAAACATATTGCTAGCTATTGTTAAAGATAACATTTTAAGCCGCATCATGTGACCAAATGCCTTCTAAATGCATTATTGGTTGTAACACAGTTTCTTTGAGTGACTTTCTGGAAAATAGGACTATTTCTTGTTACATGAACCTATGTATGCAACTAGTTTATGCATTGTTTCTGTGTCTCCTTTTCACCTGTATTTTCATCCTTATTTTCACCCTTATTTTTTCCATTAGAAAGGAGAGCCAAACTGCAGTGTTCTTTCTCCAGAAACCACAGAGCAGCTGACCTTTGAGATTCCTCTGAATGATTCTGGCTCTGCTGGACTTGGTGTGAGCTTAAAAGGCAACAAATCTCGGGAGACCGGAGCTGATCTTGGGATTTTCATCAAGTCTGTTATTCACGGAGGTGCTGCTTTTAAGGTATGGAATAAACAGATCAGACTATGGTTTCATTAGAATTCTGGCAGTTGTATGTTCAGTCCTGAATTTGGCTTGATAAGTATTCTAAAAATGAGTAACTTTTTGTCACTCACTCCTTTAGGTGAACGGCAAGTCTAATGTTTTATTCCAAGATTCTGGTGTCATGTGCATGGCAAGGCTTTTCCGAAGGAAAGTAAATGGAAGCAGATGTTGTGGGGCATTTAAATACTGCAGGAAGGGTGGGGAGACTGAGGCTGTGTAGTTAGGAGGGAGAGGCTGCCTCCCAGCTACCCCACAGCTCACAGAAGGGAACAGGAAACTATTCTGCTGCTAAACCGTGCTGCTAGACTCAGTGACAGTTAGATATCTACATTTATCGTTCAGTCTGCACTGCTTTCGGTTTTCACCAAGTGATACAGGCAGACCCATAGAAGAATGAAAAGAAAAATTAATTTACAAAAAATAGTAATTGGCAGTTCTGTGATGTTAAGAGTTATGTATTTAATTTGTACTGTAAATAAAAACCTAGCTCATCATTTGCTTTATTTTTTGTACAAAATATTTTAACCATTGTAGTCATTGTGACTTAGCTGAGCCTGGCATCGATTGCACAGAAGTTACCAATTGTTCCTGAGGTGGATTGAATTGGTAAGGGACAGTATTAAGTGTTCTGCTCCCTCTGTGGACTGTACAAAGACTGCTGTACATTTCTGATTTAAAAGTATTTGAGGTACTTTCTAAGTTTTAGGAGATCTGTTGACAGCGTTGTTTTTTGTTTTTCAAATAACAGTTGGAAAAAGTAACTTTCTTGAAGTTATTTAAAACAAAGAAGTCTTAGTTTCTGGGGCTAGTATAGGTAGCTGTTGTTGATCCATAATGTAATTTTTTTCTCGTGTTATCTCAGCAATTCCTTGCAGTTCTCTTTTCTGTAAAAATACCTTTTAATTCAGTTTATGTAAATTCCTTTGCTGACATTAGCCTGCTGAGTAAGACAATTCACAGCATTAAAACTTTCATGATCATCTATTTACAGCAGCTGGTAAATAGCAATAATCAAGGCTTTAGCTTTGATGTGAATGTTTAATACTTTCCCACTCCTATTATTTACCTGTCCTAGTCTCTCAGTTGTTTCAAAGCTTGGGTCTTCTCAAGTGTAACAGAGCCTGGTACATGCAGTGCAGAACACGGTGGTTGACTTTAGGGCTAAGTGACAAGTGAGTAAACTAATCTTCTTGGTGTATATCAGAACTGAGTTACGGTGCAATTGGCCAAATTAGAGCTACATAAACTCAGTTTACATGTGTGTCTGCTGCAGAGTACAACTCACTTTACCATGAAAATGAGGCTGCTCTTCTTACTTTCCCAGCTCTGTGTTCCCTGAGTAATAGTCCACAGCATTTGCAATGCCATTGTGTCACCCTGAACAAACTCATTGTTTTGACTAGCAAGGCTTGTGGAGCCATGTCTCAGCAGCATTAGTGGCTTTGCTACCTGACTATCATTGCCATGTCAGAGATGCATAAACCAACTCTTTCAAACGTGCTCTGTTTACCACTCTCTGTTCTCCTACTGTTACTCCAGTTAATTTTGGCTTGAGGGGGGTCTGCAAACTAATAAAGCAGGGCTTCCTTGCCCATATTTAGGTAAGTGGGCAGCTGGCGAAGGTGGTCACCGTGACTGGAAGATTATTTTGTCTCATGATAAACTGCAGTCCTTTGACCTATTCCCTATACTCCCTCATAACCTTTTCACCAGTTGGAACTGCCTAGTGATAGGTCTGAGTGGGGACTCCAGAGCAAATGAGAGAGTAGCTGAGGCTCTAGCTTTAACCATACAGTCATTTTGGCAATGTGTGGGTAATCATGGTTTATTGTTACACATGCACAAAAAACAGCTGTCTTTCTCCCGTCTAATGACCTTTATATAGAGGAAAACATAATCAGTGGGTATTAAGAATTAATAAAATTTCTTATATCAATTTAAAAAGTGTGCATACAGTTGTGCATAAATATTTAAATTTGTCCTTATTTTTAAAAGCCTTCTTGTAACAAGTTTTTAAATACAGAGCCTTTCTTTGCAGCTGGTAGTTGTCCAGAGCATTTTCCAGTGTTATTTCATAGTAATTGTCTCAGAAATTAAGTATTATGAATATAGGCATGTGCATTTGCTTTTCAGTGTATGAAGTATTCTTGGGAAAGTATAATATGGGGAAATCAAAGTGAGAGGAAACTCATCTCAGTAAGCGTTATTTCTCAATTCTACATTTAGAGTTCAAAATCTGCATCAATTTCTGATTTTGTGATACCGTTAGGTGCTAATATAATGATATTGGGGATGATGGGGAGGGAGCAGCTTTGTCTCTTTGTCCACACAGCCAGCACTTGTTTTCAAAAGAAAACATAATGCACAGAAGATGAGCACATTTTTTTCATTGCTGAAGTAGATGGTCAGTAAATGTATAAAGGGTTTTGATACATTAAATTTCTTTTGCTGAATTGTGCTTTTTATAATGAAGATTTATTTATAAGATACAGACCATTTTGAATGGCTACAGTTATCAGACAACAGAATTTCTGAAGAGAGGCCATCATTTTTAGTATTTTTTGGTTTTCATTTTTTGCTTTGTTTTGAAATGTTAACAGATTGGTCTAGCTCTGATGTATTACTGGTATTGCAAAGCTCAGTAAGGGATTTGTGAAAAATGTAAGGGAAAAATTGAAGTATTTAATTTTGTACTTTAGGATTTATTTATTGTGTGCTAGTTAAAGATTTTAGAAAATACCAACCATTTCTTGTCGTATTTGCTACAGTAAGCCCCATTCACTACTCTGGCTACAGAACCCAACAAAGTTAAAAATGCCTTAGTATTCTTAGTTGGTATTTTAATACTGTATCCTAAAGGATTCAGATATGGTTACTTTTGCTGATTGACTCATTGTGTCCTGTCTTAACCTCCTTTTGTAATTTTTGAAGTGTCTGGTTTTCATCATCTGTAAGAAAGGGGTTACCAGGGTACTTTATATATGTAATTATGCAGAGTCTTTCATGTGAGGAAAACTGAGTGTTTAATTGACCTTAAATACATCATCTTTCCCTCAACTTCAGGGGTTTCAGCCTTGTTCATCTTGAGACACCTTGTCTTTTCACTTGAGATGAATTCCTGATTATTGGGTTCCTGCCGTCTACTGCAGCTGTAATGTAGCAGAGTCATTTTTAGAAAGAATGTTTTCAGCATATACATCTGTTCAAATCAAACATGGTGTATCTTGAACTTCCTTCAGGCTTCTGAGTGCTATTGCTGTAAATATTGCTTGTTGTATGCAGTGGATGGTGACTTGGATAATTCTAATAAAGGCTATCAAGGAATTCCTTCTGAGAGAAATGCCATTGAAGTGCTAAGGGAAATAGCTAGGTATGCTTTGATTAAAAATATAACTCTATGAGGAACATAGCTTTATATCTCCCTTCTCTACTGTAAAAGCATGGAAGTCTTGTCTCTGAATATGGTAGCCATGTGGTGGTAGGTTTTACCCCTTGCTGTGAGTCTTTACACAAACCACACTCATTGAATAAGCTAGGGAACAGTAACTTCACGCTTTATTAGAGTAGCTCACTTGCAGTTTCAGAGATGGCATTTGAAAACTGTTTTGCTGAAATGCCAAATGTTGTTTTTCTACTTAGAAGCCACAAAGAAACCTACCTTTCAGAGATGAAAGAAGAAATGTGTTAAAACAACATTTAACTTGTTTTGAGCCAAGCAGATTGTCTTGCAGTTCAGTCTTCTAAACCAGGCCATAACACTAGTGATGTGAAAATCTGTTTGAAAACTGTTTAGACATTGGGTTTTTTGTTGGTTTGTTGCTTTTTTGGTTTGTTTTGATTGTGTTTTTTTGTTTGTTTTTAAAGCAGCAAAAAGTTTTCTGTGAAATACCTTCTACCTGAGCATGTTTGAAAACAGTGTTCAACTGTCTTCCAGTTCTGCCTTGTACAGGTGGCTTTGCAAGTGTAGTGTATCAGCATTTATTAATCATGTATGCCTTTTTTCACAGATCCTAAAAGTTTAATTTTGAATTTAAGTGGAGCATGTTACAGAGTGAAAAGAACGGAGATGCATCAAAAGTTCAAAGAACTGACTCTATTGAAATGTAAAGAAATAAATACAAAGTTTCATACAAAAGTATTATAAGGGAAATTAAGAACCAGACCAATTCAGAGGTTTCTGAGACTGCAATGATTCATGTATGGTCACATAGTCAACAAATGTAGTCATGACAAGGTGCACTTGATCATGTATTTGTATATACTTTAGTAAGAAGCTTTATGAGATATTTACAAGAGTGTTTATCCACAGAAAGGGGATAGTAATTCAGGAGCCTCTGGGACCATAGCAGGAGGACGTGAGGACCTGTAAACTTTCAGTCTTACACAAACTTGCAAAAATTAAAATCCTCTTTCCTCAAACTCCTGTTGCCATGAATGACTCCATTCATTTCAGCAAATTTTGATAGAGCACAAAGGAATTACAACATGTGCAAGTAATAAAGCTTTCTGCTCAACCATGTTAACTCTTCTCTCCCTAAACTTTAGCATATGTGATGGCATCATTTTATATATAGAGAAAGGATGGGGTTAACCTATTGACTTTGGTTGTATGTAGATTTATATTGGCATGAAACGTTCAACAGAGAAGTGGGAGAGGTTTCAGTATCCTTTCCAAATGGTATTGCTGTTTCCTATTCTCCATTCCCATGCTCTTCCCAGAAAAGCTTTATTTCTATTCGTCCTCCTTCACTTCATCTTCCAATTCTGTCTTTCCATCTTTTTGCTCTTTGTGGTTTATTTTTAATACTGATCTGTGCTCCTGTTCTGCAGCTCTGTAGGACCTCTTTCTATTCAGGCTCTGCTGTGGTAATGTTAATGATACTGAGTTCCAATAAAAATATTCCTTCAGCAAGCTGGGTTTGTCACGGCTACTGTAACTCACTTTAGCACAAATGCCTTAGACTTGGCAGTGATAGCAGAATAGTTAATTGAACATCTTAGTGACAGAAAAAATAGAAATTGAAAAGTATATATATTTTGGATTACTCAAATGCATGAAAAATGTAAACAATTCAGATGAGTGCCTTATGCAGAGTGTATAATGTACCTATGATTGAATCAGATTCATTTTAACCACGGTAATGTTCTTCTATGCCAGTTCTTCTTTTGCTGTTCTTTCTCCACTGCCCTTCTATATCGGATTTCTTCAGTCTCTTTCTCTTTTTTTTTTCTTTGAGGTCTGATGCCAACCTGATAATTGTGAATTTGACAAGCTTTAAAAGAAATTGTCTCTTAATTAAATAGACCTTATTTTCTTGTTAAAGAGAGAAGTCTGCAGCACATGCTTTTATGAAAAGAAATAAACACAAATTATAGTGACAATACCAATAGGGCTCCTAAATCACAAAGTGGCAACGTCTACAATTTTATTGCATCCACAAATGTCAGTTAGCCTTGGCAATGAAACTGAACGACTTTCTTCAAAGCATAGGCTATTTGATTCAGCTCAACCCAAATTTTGTTATTGGCAGCAGATTTAGATATTAAAATACATGGAACAGCGTTAACTGAAATACAGATACTTAATTCTTAGTGACCATTCTGAAATGACAACACCGCCTGTACGGTGGCACGGTGATTGTGACAAGATAAATTCTTGTGAGAGTGTAAGACAAAAATTTCTGGAGCTGTATTTTCTTATCAGGCCCTAGTAACAGATAACAATGCATGTAAAATACACTGCAGTATTCCTTCACAATTGGACTGCAAATACGAACAGCTGTGGTGTGGGTCCTTTTAACTAACCAAAAGCTCCTTTTCCCGCTTTTTTTTTTTTTCTTAATTTTTTTGGAACTGATAAATTGTATATGCAAGAAAAGCAGCAGCATGTGCCTGTACTTCTGCATTTGTAATTGCATTATGAACTCTTTCCAAAATGTACTAAATGGAACAAGAATTTGGTCAGTTAATGGGCACAAAGATTTTTCTCTTTAAAGACCTGGTACTATGCAGTCTCTTGTTTCTTACATTTCAGAAAGCAATGTCTGATAATCTGCATCTTATTTCCTGTATACAGCACCTCTGCCTAATAATTCTTGGTTTTTAAATTTTGTTTCTTTGTTTTTGATTGTAGGATGGTCGTTTGCGAGTAAATGATCAGCTCGTTGCAGTAAATGGGGAGTCACTTCTGGGCAAGTCAAATCACGAGGCCATGGAGACACTGAGGCGCTCCATGTCCATGGAGGGGAACATTCGTGGGAGGATCCAACTAGTAGTTCTTCGGAGACTAGAGGCACAAACAGAGGTGAAGCAATAAATGTATTCGTTAGATAAATGCCTTTGTTGTCTTGGTGTTTTTGCATAGAGGAGATGATCACTAAATTCTTGGTCGCAGAGAGCACATCCTGGCAGAATGAATTCCTGTTTTCCTGGAGTCAGGATTCACACAGTGCTTCTGGTTGACATCTCCCGAGTTGCTCTTCCTGTTGAGGCCTGGCTAAAAGTTGCCTCTTATCTTAATTTGCTGTTTTGACAAGTTTTAGAACAAAAGCAAATGTGATCCAAAGAAGGATTAGTTAGGATTAATGAGTTGGTGTAGTTTTGACTATGTTACCTCCTCAGGGCAACAGTTCAGATACAGATGATTTGAATTTTTCTGATTCCATTTGTTATCATAATCTCTGCTCTTAATGTGACTTGGATTTTGCTTCACTCTTCTTCATTTTCATTAGCATTTTTATTCACTCCCCATCTTTGTGTTTATGATTGTACTTTTTTTCTCTCTCAAGTGTGCATGTGCACATACGTGCTCTTTCTCCATCTTTTTGTATATACAGATGTGTATATATGTATACTGGCTGCCCTAACTACTCATCCCAGTTTTAATTTTGACACTTGAGTAAATATTTTAATAGGTTTTCAACATCTGTGCGTTCCTTAGAATAAAAATACATACAAATTGAATTGTGGTATAAAAAGTTGTAAAAAAATCTCATTACAGAATTCTAAGAGATGATTTTAAGCTTTTTATTTAATAAGCATTGCCAAAACATTTTTAAATGTTGAGAACAATCCATTTTTAAGTTTATTCAGATAAAATATAGGGGGGGAGGGCCAAGAGGCTTGTAGTATAATTAACTTTTAACATTTTCCTGGTAATAGATCTATCTGATTTACTACTATTATTGATTGAGAATTATATTTAGAAGAATATTACTGGCTGAACATTATGGTCTTTGTTGGGAGGATGTTTTGCATGGGGGGGGCCTCTGTCAATTTTATCAGGAAAAAATGAAAAACATTCATTAGTAATTCTAGAATATTTTATAGGAAAATTTTTATTTGCTTTCCTTTTATGTGGCAGCATTACATTATAAGGAGGAGTTTAAAAGTACATGTTGCATTTATTATGCATTCTTGCGATGTAAGAAGATAGCTCACCTTCAAATAAAGCATGATCTTGCAAGTTTTCTTCATTTAGTAAAAACCAATTTTTTTGAAAAAATAAAAATAAAAACTACAACACAATTCCAAGCAAAAATCAGACTGACCTAATAAGGCTACTTTTTATTGTTAAGTGTATTGTTTTGTATGTTGTCCAGACGTATGACAAAGGTAAATAATCTCGACTCACCCTGTGAAGGACAGATGATGAGGACTTGATTGAATCAAATTCATTTTAGACAGAAATTAATTTTTATAGGCCAGTCTTCAGGTTCAATTGTAATTCCATTTGAGTCTGGACACTGTAGCAGAAATGGGTTGTTGCCCATTCTTTCCCCAAAACAGCTTCCTGAGTACTGCTTCTCAGCTTGGTAGAAGCAGAAACGTTTAGAAATGCATTATTGTTTTTATTGGTCAGGACACTAATGGAGGTCTTCCGTGACAGATATGTTTTATAAGCTGAATACTCTAATTAGGCTGGTTACTGATCAGTTGTTGGGATACTGATTGTGTCATTTATCAAAGAGCTGGAAAAGCGGATTTGTTGTTGTTAATTTAATGCTCCCTATCCCACTGAGTACAAGTCTTCCATGTAGTAGTAGTTTGGCTGCTGCAAGGCTTAATTTAGCTAGCAGTATACATGAGAAAGTAGTAAACGTGGACCTTGCAACATAAGAAATCTTATGTAAACTAAAGAATTTCCAGTAGGGAGAAGGAACATAATTGTCAGTGTGCAGCGTGTATGTTTCTGTACAAAGCTTTTTCAAAGGGCTCATGCTGCACTAAGAGGGAGGGGAGAATGTTGTGTGTGCTGCCTGTCCACCGAGACCAGATTTGTAGCCATATTGTCACCATGAGCATCCCAACATTGGTTTGTGTTTTGAGCTGAGGTGCATATTTTGCCGACTTGTGTTTTGTGTTTGTTTTTAATTCAGGAGCTTGTAAGGCAGGTTGCAAGTGATTTAGTGCACACCTTTCTTCTGCAGTGGTTTGCAGGCAATCACTTGCCAAAGCATTGGTCATCTTATATCATTGTACAACTAAATGATATGGGTTAGATACATGCATTTCTTCTGTAGATGTGACTATGTAATTTAAGGAATTATATACTTAGTGTAACATTTGCTGGCATGATGAACAAAAACCAACAGCAAAACAGACATAAAATACAGAAACTTGAAAGGTTATTCTGAAAACTAGCCATAACGTTCTTCTGTGTGAGTTTTCAGTTTTCACTGAATACCAAGTACAGAAATGTCTTTTTGGGTCTGTCCCAGTTTTAGAAACTGTGATTTTTTTTTTCTTTTGAACAACTGCTCAGGAGAATAAATTAGGCGATATGGCACGTATTGGGGGGTGGGGGGGATATCTCAAAAAAAAAAAGCTGACTAGAGGTGTGACAGGAGTTTGTTTAGCTGCTAGCCAGAAGACCTGCATTTGGGAGTTTGGTGTAACTCCTTCCTTGCAAAACTGCTCTAGTGTGTGATCATCGGAACATATGTACTCGATCTCTGAGAGAAGGGAACCAGCTGGCTGGCAGAAAAATACCATTGGCATTGCCCATGTTCTTGTGTTGACAATGTCACAAGCTGCCCTCCCAGATGGAGAATTTGAATGAAGCCAGTTGTGGGTCATAAAGAAAACACTTCATTTTTGTGCATCACTCAGTGATTGTTGGTGCCTAGATATTGTCTGATTTCATGACCAGCAACAACAGATAGTCATTTTGAAGATGTCTTTTACATTTCACATTTGCAAGTAAGCAATGTACAGTGAACACATTATGCTGTTTTTGCACTGTCCATAGTCTGGTCTTCTGCATTGTTGAACATTTAATTTTTTTAATACAACATGTGGTTCTGTTTTTTCCTTAGGACCGCCTGGACCAGGGGGCTTTTAAAAAATCAGCCTTTGATGGGAGTCACAACTTTGCAGCTGTTTCCCGACGTAATGATACTATTCTTCAGCAATTTGTCACATACAGTCCTCAGGAAAGAATACAAGGTGGTCTCTCATATTTTTCTGTATGCTAAAAGAAAGTTTTGTTTTGTTTTGTTTTGTTTTTCCTTGAAATCCAAAGCTGCTCGAAAAGCAGTTAATTAGACTAAGTGCACACTTTGAGTCATGAAGATCCAGAGAGGGTGGGAGAGCTGACTCAGAAGTTGTGAATTAGATTCCTGGCACAAATTCCAGTTTAAGTAACAGTTTCTAGCTCGCTGCCCCAACACGTAAGGTTGGATAAAAAACAAATGATGAGTGCAAAATATATGTTGTCAAAATGTTTATTTTATATATATCTTTAATGAGTAAAAAGATTTTTTTATTGAATGCTTAGATTTATGTCCCATGTCTTTATAAGCTAAATTAATTTATACAAATTGTAAAATTCATAAAGTACACGTGCTCCTTTTAGACTAAAAGGTAAAATTTGTTCAAAGGTTAGAAATACTCCCTTAATTTACAAATAGTAATTACACTAATGAATTCATTTTTAAAAAAGGCAGAATTGTACATTGTGCGAAGAAAACCTACAAGTAAGAGCAAATGTAAGCATATAAGAGCATTAAAGATTGTTTATTGTCCTGTCTTTTTTCATTTCTGATGGCAAACTCTACTATCTGTCCAATTTGTATCTGACTCAGCAAGGTTTAGATACTGAAGATTTAGACTCCAACGTTGTAAGAACAGATCTTCTTTAGATCTACATTATGTTTCTCTTGTTGGAGTTTATACTGATTCTGTAGTTAAAGGAGAATAGCATTATCTTTAGAGCTAGCCTGCCCTGTATAGTTAATGATTACCAGAGGATCACAAGATAGTAAACACCTTTAAAGCCATTTGTTAAAAACATATAAGCAATTGCTTTGGAGTGATTGATGCAAGTGAATGACAATGGGTAACCTGTCACCTAAATGAAGTTTAAAAAAAAATTGTGCAAGAGTTGTACTTTCAAATGAGGATTCTCCAACTGTGATCTGAAAATCAGGATGACTACTTTATAGCACATTCATAAATCAATGTTTTCAATAAACATCATTTTAGTTAAATAATAATATTAAATATTTATAATATATATAATAGTATATAATATAATAAATATTAAATATTTAGTTAAATAATAATATTAAATAAATAATAAATAATAATAAAATTAAGCATTATACCAAACAGGAGATTTATTTTAACACTTGATGGAGGTTGGTTTGCCCAAAGACTTTGAGAACTTTGCAGAATTTTAGGAACAATCAGTGCATTTCCGTATGTATACTCTTAAGTTTTTCTTTAAGCCTGTGATATTTATGGCATAAGAACTTACTTAACCTGTCAAGCAATGCAAAACATGTAAATGCACATATGACAGTGTGCATATTTTTTTTTGTGGAAGCTAAAAAGAAATTGATATGGACAGAATACTGAGCATTCAGAGTTCAACCTCATTTTTAGTTTTTCAGTCAATAATGATAATTTTTAAAACAGGAAACTGTGAACAAGATGGTCTGTAGACTTGATTTGTGGTTATATTTTCCTCAGTAGAAGTTAAGTGAATTTAACAGGTAGAGAAACACTTCTTAGTAATTTAAAAGTTACTTTGAAAAGCTGAGGAAAAAGGAGAAAAAAGTGTGATGGCCTCAGAGGAGTGAGTGTGGGATGGAGTAAGGATGCTCTGGAGTGCTGTTGAGGGCTATCATCAGGAGGGGTTTGGCATGGCTAGGGCTTCTGAGCCATGGCCTGGGAGCAGTTTGTAAATGGAGTCAAGGGACTATAAAACAACAAAGACTTTTCTAGTGCTACTGGGAACCTACTGGAAGTATCATTTTATTGAGATCTCTATTAAAGGTGTGGTATATGATGAGTAAATTTGTAGTGGCCTTGATGGAGAACTGTACAGAACTTTGAGCTGAAAGGTTGTCAAAGGTTGTCTGCAGTAGGATATTCTGATCTGAAATGCTTTTGGTGAAAGACACTTTGGCCTTATAGTAGTCCTTCCTGTTGTAGACGTATTTCTCAAATTTTGAAGTCATAGTATTAATTATTGTAGAGCTAATCTTCCTGCTTTCCATATCGGCCTGTCACTTATTTCCAGTCATTGGTTCCTTTTTTTTTTTTTTGCATTGTTTTTTATAAAAGACCTTAATCCTTGAAGGCATCTGTAAAGGCAAAGCACTACACTTACACCCAACCATCATTTAACTCAGTTGTGAACTTCAGATTGTACGTCCGTTAAGGAAATGAATCTCAGACATGGTGAATTTCTTATGCAAGGCAAGAGCAAGCCCCTGTTGGTGTACTTACGGCGTACTGACCAGACTTTGGAGGTGGAGGTCTGGTTGGTACAACATTACAAATAATAATGAAGGGTAGAAGAGCTTTTTAATGTAATACTGGATCTAATGCAACAATTTAATGACACGAGTTGTATTAGGTTTAATAAAATGTCACTTTCTTAATTAATGTTTTCAAATAAATTATTTCTAGTATCACTCACTGCTCCTACCAATAAAACTCATATAAAAGCTCAGCAAAAACACACTGAAGCTTGGCTTGCTAATACTGTTGTCTGTTTTAAGAGCCTTTTTTATTATACATAGAAAAACTAATGTCTAGGGAAAAGTGGTTGTAGCCGAAACATTACATTTTGTCTTGCCTGTGGATATTTAAATAAAGGGGGAGGGGGTACTGATCTAATATTGAAATGTCAGTGTTTGTTCTATTTTTGCATGAATAATACTTGCTGCCTTCAGGTCCTCACTTCATTTGCTGCCAAGCTGTTGCAGTTTCAGTGGTTGGGTGTGTGGATTTTTTTTTTCTCCTGAGAAAGCCTCTTTGAGAAACGATACTTCAGTGCCAGAAGCATTACATTTCTGGTGCTGAAAGATTACTGGAATGTGTTTCATTAGAGGTTCTTATATATTTCTTATAACCTTTTATTATATACGGTTATAGAGGAAATGCTGTCATCTATATGGTTAAGTAGTAGAATAATCGTAAAATATCTCTACTACCACTGGCTATCAAGTCCTTGTGGTTGTACAAGCATCTGTGTTTTCATACATGTAATAATGTCAAGTTAGAAAATTAAAAATTTACATTTTAAAGTAATTTTTAGATTTTGTTTGTGAACATTACATGTATCTTACAAATAGTTACTTTCCTGAAATGCTTAATATCTGAAAATTCAGTGCATTTTGTTAATAGTTTGGCTGTTCCTCAGACCACTTTGGATCTGGTAAGATCTTTTCCTGAGGTCTTGAACATGGAGGCGTTGACTACCTTTTAGTTTAAGTTCTCTCTTTTTTTTTTTTTTTTTTTTTTTGCTCGTGTACTAATTTTGCTGGGAGTTAGAGTCTGCTGTCATCACTCCTGATTCCCTCAGGAAGTCTGTTGTTTTTCTGTATGTTCTTATCTACTGCAAGAAAAATGCCAGTGGTAACCAGTCACCAAACAGTGTTTGTGAAGAGATGTATCAGTTGCTGTGAATCAAAGTTAATAAAACAATATACTCAATACTGTCTCCAACCATGGCCATTGCAGGCTGCTCAGAGAAAAGATAGTAAGACAACAGGGCAGGGTGTGGTGTCATCATGCGTATGTTTTCTGCTTTGGGTCGTCAGTGCCTTAGGAACTTCCTAAATCAGAAGTTCTGTCTAAACCACTGTGATTTTGATACCTCCCTGACTTCTAGTTCATTTATTTAATATTTTCTTTTAATTTGGTTTCTAAAACATTGGCATGGCAATGAGATCCATGATTTCATTGCAAAGGAAAAACTACTGCTTTGTATTTGTCCTGGATGTGCTACTTGATAGTTAAACTGGATGTCTTGTAGTTGCTGTGTGTGACATGGTCAATGAGATTCCTTTTCACCTTGTGCATAGTTTTTATGATTTCATAGACTCCTTTATATCCCTTTTTGTTGCTTGTTATTCTAAATTAAATACTTCCACTTCATGTTCCTTGTAGGAATGTTTTTACATGTTCCAACTATCCTTGCTACCTTTTCAGTAAGTTTCTGAATTATACTACATCCTCTTTCAGAAGGCAAGAGTGAAAGAATGAAACTTCAGATGTTATTTAAAAACTAGGCATGCCATTTACTTGCAGAATGAGATGGAGTGTTTGGACTTATTCTTAAGGCTGTGAATGTTTCTTTGCCTTTTACTTCCCTAAGCATATATTCAAAGAATGATCCAGCCCACTTCTGAGGTATTGTTCCTGAGTGGCAATCACTAATGTAATAGCCTATGTATATGTGTCAAGAGTTTTCTCCTACTCCCATGTGTATCACTTTGCAGTCACTGACATGGAATTTCACCTGTATTTTATTTCCTACTTGCTTAATATACTGCAGTGCTTTTGCAGAGCTTTATAGTCTGCTTATTTTGGGCAATTCTGAATAATTTTACATGGGTACATTTTTTCATCTTCTGATTTGCTTCATCTTTCAAATCATTTAATTACCTCGTACAGTTCAAGTTTCCCTTTGTTAAATATTCTTTTTACTGTGAGAACTTGCCATTTATTCCTCATGTTTCCTGTCCTTAAATTGCAACCAGAAAAAATAATTTAAATGCAACTATTCAGTGTGCATGTATGTTGGGTAGCATATCCGTTTTCTGTGTCAGGCTGGCAATCCATTGTTTTTTAATATCCCATTGGAACTTTTCATCTCATCCGCTCACACTCCCTTTATTCTGATGATGATGTTCTCACTTTTCCTGACAAAGGTTTTGAACTATTCCATATCATTCTGATTCTTAACAGGTTATCCAGCCAATAGGAGTCTGTTGGTTTGTAGGATCCTTGAGCTAATAGCATAGTTTTGTTTGTTTTATTTGGCTGGTTTGATTCTAAGGAACTACTTCAGTGCGCTTATGTAATAAATATAATCTGTTGTTGTCTAACTTGATCCCCTCCCTTTAAACCATTTTTCTCTCAAATTAGATTAGTACTTTCAGATAGGATTGTGCAAAAAAATGTAGCAACATATACAATGAACAAAACAGGTCATGAAAATACAATCTGTAGGTATTGTTAAATCACTTTTCTGCCACTGAAGGCTAAGAATGAAGTATCCTTCTTTTCTGTGAAATTTTGGAGAGTCGAAGATGTGTTATATGTTATAAAAATGTAGGGACTCCTTATAAGATCTGACCTGTTATACTGCAAGGCGTGAATTTACAAGACAATAATGAACTGGTTACAGCAAGCACAGCACTCATATTAAATACCTCAGGTATGTAAGTGTTGTTGCTTAGCAAACCACTGAGTGGTTTAATTGAGTAGTTTATGTTTTTCTTGGTTGGAAGTAATTTTCTGGTGTGAACTGAATGTCTTTTCTAGAGGTAAGGAAGGAATTGCCTTAATACCAGGAAAATGAGGATTGTAATTCAGAAAGGCCCTCTTTCTTGTCTTGTCAGGAGACAACAGAAATTTTTCTTCTCTCTTCTGTCCATGAGGGATGATAAATACTCCCCATCAAAGGAAATGAAATCAAGAACCTAGAATTAGTGAGGATACAGTTATACAGTAAAAGTGAAAATTCACTCAAATGGAGTAAAGCAATTCATGCCTTGCACTCAACTTCACTATAAGCACAAAGTTTCCCTGTATTTGTCTTCAATTATGCATATGCAAATCTGAAAATCAGGTCTTCAGGAAATCTCAAGAGATGTATTTTCTGCTTGGTATGATTTTAATTCTAGTTTAGTTAGTTTAGGGATTTGAATAATTTGTGAGTCGTTTCAGAATTGCTTAAGGCCTTCCAGTCCAGTCATTGATCAATGAACTGGTGTTAAGTACTTGTTTCTGTGGCTTTTTATTTTATT
Source organism: Anser anser (assembly GCF_964211835.1). NCBI lineage: Eukaryota > Metazoa > Chordata > Aves > Anseriformes > Anatidae > Anser > Anser anser. Next base: position 26,959,205 of record NC_139726.1, read on the forward strand.
TTTTTTAACACAGACACCCTTTCTTTTTAATTTCAGAGTTGCCAGCGTCTGATCATGGCAGTGGTGAAAATGAAACCCCTCCACCTCTGCCACCACATCCCACAGAGGATTTGCTGAACGAGGATTATAATCATAGGTTGGACTTTGTCTATTCTTAATATTTACAACCCTAATTGATTGTGATAATAGTTCTAATTGATTTTTAAAATCACTCATTATTTTGTAAAATTTTTACCACCATATTCACAGTCACCTGATCCTTTAATGTAATTGATGTTATTCTAGTATTCAGTGCTTTGTTCATTTTGGTTATTCATAAACTGCATTATGCCTCCTCTTGAAGATACGTGGGGTCGCAATACCTTGCATGTGTTCAGAAAGACAAAAAGAATTCCAAAACATAATCCAAATTTAAGAAAAAAAAGTGAATTAAAAATTATACCAGTGGATGCTATACATAGATGCAGTGCCTGAAGTCTATTAAAGTTTTAAAAGTCCTAGCCAAATTCACTTTGTAGAAAACCAAATCTTCTTATATAGCATGTCAGCCAAAGAAGTTCTCGAGCTTAGAAAATGAAGTTTCAGTAAGTGTGAACATTGAAAAGTGTATGTGAAAAAGTTACCAATGGACACTTTGCAAGTTATAAATGAGTTAGGTAGATTTTTCTGATAAATGCTACTTTGTCTAATAGTATGGAATTCTCTCAGGTAGCACTGGTTACAAATCAAAACATACCTCATTTATTTCAGCCTATCATACTTTTAATACCTAGTATAGAAAATTCAGCATTGAACACTTCACTCATTTTGTGTGTGTTCACAGTTGTGATAGTCATGTGACTATGTTATTTGAATGGAATGAGGAGAGTATACTTTTCAACTAAAAGCATAGCTATACTTCTGTGCTTGGTGTGTATGGATGTGATTAAAAACTAGCCTTTAAATGACCAACTGCAAGTAGTGTCAAAGAGTATATATATTTTATTATGGATGCCTTGAATTATTCTTTTTTATAGTAACAGACTGTAATTTTACTATAGTAACTACATAATTTCTGCTCTTTCAGGCATGTAGGTATGTCATGGTAAACAAACAAAACTCTGTATAGACTAATGGAAATTTGTACTGAATTCACAACTGCAGTTGTTTGCTAGAATCAGTTGTTAATTTTTCAACAAGCTGGGAGTGAAAACATTCCCTTAAATGATAACTATGTACTAAAATGATAATGTATTTACAGGCCTTTCCTCCCACCTTGACTTTTTTTTTTTCCCGGTGTTGTATTGGTGTTCCATTCGGAACGTAAGTTCCAAAACTGAATTCCTGTGGAAAGTCATGCAGATTTCACAGAAAATTCATTGTAGTAGAAAAAAAAAATGGAGGAAATGTTTTGACACTGAAAAATCTGTTGTTATTGTATAGTTCAGAAATAAATCTTTTTAATTTTGGATCTCTTTGTTTTCAGAGAAAAAAATAAAAACTGTTTCTTATTGAAAAATTACGTGGAATTTTTCTGATGCCTTTAAGTGAGGTGTTTTGACTCCTCAAAGATTAAAGCTATGTTCATTTTCAATCAGGTAGAATTTTTAAATGTTTAGATATTTGCCTAACTTGATATAAAATCAAATAATTAAAAACAAAAACCACACATGATACCTTAGGATTCTACAGAGTATTAAGGCAGCCTCCAGAAAACCTCCAGCATCTGCAGAAGAGATGGATAGCTATATGCTTTTAAAACAGCTTTAGATAGTGGATGAAGTAGAATTGAAAGAGGTACATTGGTGACATCTTCTCCAGCTTTTTGTAACGTTATTTGAAAATGTAATGGTTAAATGGAACTAGCAAAACACGTACACACAAATCCCTAGCAAGTACTCGTATGTTCCTCCTTTCTTCTGCTAAATAAAATATGAATTGTGTAAAAGCAGCAATTATCACTAAGCATTTACATTTGTATTTGCATCTGCTATGAAGAACAAGTGACTAGAGGTGCTAAGTCTCACAAATGAAACGTGAGGATCAATGACTGGTTTTAAAATGCATGGCTGCAAGCAATTGGAGGAAGAAAAACATATATATATTGCATGTTTTAATTAGATCGCTTGTGATTTGAGCTGGTGCCTAAATATTTTACGTGTTTTTTGTTTGTTTTTTGTTGTTTTTCTGCAGCCCTATCATAAATTCAGCAATGTATTTAACAGATCAGCACATCAACTTCAGATCTTTGACACCAGCCAAGCAGTCTGAATCAATTAATCTGAAAGCCTCAAAAAGCATGGATCTGGGTAAGAAGGGGTGGGGTGACATACAGGTCAGCTTTTTAGCCTCAGCACATCTGCACCATCTCTGTTTCTTGCTTTTGTTTCTTAAACACAAACATCAGGGAACATCAGGGAGTAAGTTCTGCAGAGGATCTGCAGTGATGGGGACAATGGTCTGTCTCCTGTAGCATCTAATTGCAAATACCATTTCTATTAAACTGAATAAAGGTTTATTCCTTTTTTCTTAAAGAACATTCTATCCATTGTATTGAAATCTTAGCTGCAGAAAAGAGGGAGCTTTTGTAAAACAGAAAGAATTGTTGTACAAGTTTTGTGTGTCTAAAAATATAGCAAAATAGCAATAACAAAAGTCATTTTCGTATAGAATACAAATGATTGCAAAACTGCAGTGGACAAAGGCTAACTTCCCTAAGACAAGTTGTATATGTCTTCATTGACAATGACAAACACACGTGACAATGACAAATCAAAGTGTTGCAGAAAATCTTTACAAGTGCTTGAAGTGTGGTAAGGTTATGGTCCTCTACCCATCAAAGCTGTGAAGAAAGTCCTGCAGGGTGGACAAAACAGAAAGTAAATGTTTCTTTCAATTCTGGTAAAACATTGGTGAATGAAAGATTGAAGGGTTATTGCAGTTGAAAACTGAGTCATGTTTTGATGGTAGTTCAAGGAAAAGTTCATGAGATTCTTAAGCTGCAAAGAATCAGAAACCAAGTAAGTTTGTCTTCTGCCTTTTAATTCTTCTTTGTGGCACTCATCCTTTATCTTTCTGTTTCAAGTTAAAGTGTTGAGGGAGTAACTTTGAGGGCCATCATTAGGATGTGTTTAATAACAGATTTCTGTTTTGTTGGACCAGACTTTATAGACAATGAATGGAAACTGTTTAATTTCTTATATAGTTTCAAGGTACCATTTTGTTGTTGGTATTTTTTTTCCTGAAGTGTTCTAATTTGACCTAATTTTTGTATTGATTTTTGTCACATTGCTACAATATTATTTTAATGCATCATAAAATGTATGTGCTTCTGTGATGGAGTGTTAGGAAACTAAAGCGTTGTATTAATACATGTTGTATTAACAAATAATAAGAATCCATTTTGAGAAGTTCTTAAGGAAGAAAAAACTTCACTTTTAAGTTACTGCATGAACTGACCAGAAATGAGTCCTTTTGCAGTTCTGTTCCACCCTTTTGATAAAGAATGTGTTAGCTATATATGTTTTTTCAGAATGGAAACACTGTACATACTCAACAAAGAAATGAGTTTACAAGCTTGAGTCAAAATACAAACTTACGTAGTCAACTAGAAAAAATATTGTTCAACTTTATGGCCTATTTTTAGAAAGGTTCATTTACAGTTCCCACGTAAGTCAATAGGATAGAATGTTTGCAAGCAGCAGTGTAAAATTAGGCAATGGGAATGCACTTCTGAGTATGTTCTGAACTACCAGGTAACTTGTACTTCTTTTTCTCCAGATCTGTTCATTTATATTGTAAGTTTCAAAGCAGTATAAACAATCTGCAACTGCTCTTGACACATACAAGTGATGCTTTGAGAATTACACGATTTACTGAATCATAATGGTTAAAAAAAAAAAAAAAGGTGTGTAGATGACTGGGTGTGTAGATGTCCTTAATGTCTAAAAAAATAATAAAAATGTTGTATGCAGATGGTAACTGTTGAAAATACCTCTTCTGAAATGAAAGTAAAAAACAAAAGGGGTAATGATTGGAAACAGTAATGTTTTATCCTTTTTTTTTTTTTTTTTTAGTTCATTTCTGTTTTATCAAGGAAATGGGCCCAACTGTAATCATGTAATCATTTCCTTATAAGGCTGCTAGTTACTTATTGGGAAAAAAGACTGAGAAAGAAACCTGAGTTTAGCATTTCAGGTACAAGTTGTTTACCCAATAGAAAAATGAAATTTGGACATTTTGCAGTCATTCTTTAGCAAGCAGTAAAACACTTTGTTCAACTTTTCACCTTAAGCAAGATTATAAGCAGAAGCCTGTTTAGTCTGGAAAGGTAAAGGGAAAAGAAATATGAAAATATGAGATAACTGCAATATAAATGCTTCTAATGCAAATAAAATTCCAATAATTTAGTATCTAAAACTGTTCTTTCAAATAGAGCATCAGTATAATGCACACTCCAAAACAGATCTTTTGGAGAAGGAAAATATATTAGTTTGCTTTTATATTTTTCATATTATTTAACTACAGTCATGACCCATAGTAACTTCTCATTCCAACATTCAGCTAAGTACCCATTATTGATTTCAGTGTGATGTTTGCCAGCACAAATAGGGTGGGAAGTGCTGCTGTCTTTTGCTTCCAGACCCAGAGTTGTGGTTGTAAGAATGACTTGTTGGCTACCACAGAGGAATTTTGTAGCGGATTTGGTAACAAAGGAAGTTTTTGCTCTCTGAAAATGGGTTTATAACTGCTAGGCCCCCCTTTTTCTGGTTGTCATGTGATGCTGTATACTTACTACTTTTCTTTTGTTCTAAAGTTCTCCAATCCCCTTCCAAAATAAATAAAGTTAATATGATGAACAGAAAAATAATAGAATTGAAGTCTCAGAGGAGAACTTTGAGACTTTACAAAATGTGACTTAAATTCAGTTTCTTTCCTTTTAAAACAAATTGTCTCTGAGTTGTGTGTCACCACTGATGTGGGAAGACAGTCTTTAAGGTTACAAGGTCCAGAAATCACTTGGGTCTCTCTAGACCAAAATATGATCCTGAACTCTGTAGACAACAGAATTAGCATAATATGGGGTATAAATGTGAAATCTGTACTGCTATCCCCTTATGAAACATTGTACTTTACCTTGAAATATGTGTGTAATACATTAGATGCTTAGTTAGGAGATGAAAATTGCATGGATTATACAACGGCATCATCAGAAGGATCATCAAATTAACAGAAAATTTAACAGAAAATTTTTAACACGAGGCCTGAGAATCCACATATTGCTACAGACTGGGAACCTCATGACAATATACTAAACTCATTAAATTAGGGAGCTAATGAAATTATACAGTAAGGATCTTTTGGTTTTGATCAAGGTTGATGTATGCACAAGAAGTAAATCTGTTAAGTAAAGACTAGTCTATAATTATACAAATTTACAACGAAAACCCATTTAAAATTGATGTTCATCTTTTTATTTCTATATATTTTAGGCCCAGAAACCTTTGAGTGCTTAATCTGTTTTCCAGTCATATCTGTTTACAAAATAATAATTATTGTAATTGTAAATTGGTACCCTCAGTGAATAGTATCAGAATATAAAGAGGGGTGATCAAATAGTGTGCAGTAGTGTTAACATGTAGCATCATTTTATTGTCATTCCACATATCAAATCTTACAATGAAAGGGACTTGGCACATGCAGCAAAAGCTGTAGGTTACTCACCAATAGGAAGAAATGGTTTAGTTTATTGACTCTTTGTGTATTTGTGTTGTTGATTAGCAGTTGGACAGCAGCAGAAGATATGAACCACCTGATTGTTCAGGCAGGGTTCTGTGTTGTTATGCATGTGCCGTGAGTTGTATGAACCTTATCAGCTAAATTCACAAATCACTTGAATCCAAAATTGGCAATGTCTGGAGATGTATTTGAAGAACTTCTATTTGTGGATGAGTTACTTTTCGCTTGAATGCACTTTATAAACAAATCAGTGGTATCTGTGTGATACTGTTGTAGTATATCTTTTAAAAATATATATAAAAAAGTATCTATGGTAGTGTAATAGTAGTGGTAGTGTGATATCTTATTTGGTTTTGCAGGTGTGAGCAGAAAATCCTACCTCATCCATATAGACATCTTTGCACCAGGTATATGAAGGCAGTTGGAAAGTTTGCAGTGTGACTGATTCTGTGCTTTAGCATCCATTATTTAGTCAGCGATCTAAGGCTTTTTGAAATCTACTGCTTCATTCAGGATAATAGGATACAGATTATTTCCATATCAGCTCTAAGTTCCAGTGTTGTTCCTTGCTGCTGTGTTGAGATAATGACAGCACTTTCTGGATCACTGATAGAGTTCTTATCCCGTGTCTTATGGTATATCTTTTTCTTTGCCTTGTCTATTTTTATTCTGAACTGGTGACAGAAGAGCACAGCCACATATTTTCTTTTACTGATCGTGGCACTTGAGATGTCCATTTGGTAGTGTAAATTTATGTTATGGGTGATGGTGTTTGAATATATTAGCAGGGAAAATAAGTGTCCTTTTACCATGATTTCAAGAATTTGTGCAGGGCCAGCCAAAGTCTGGCTTGGATTACATGCCTGTACTGATTAGATTTAGGCTGCTTGCCAAGTTTGAACTTGTGCTTATAGCGCAGTGTTAAAAACTAGCAAAACAAATGCAGAAATGCTAGAAATACATGTGTCATTGTGCCTTCCCACTCCACAAATAAGTGGTACGCTTTTTTTTTTTTTAAACTTAATGGCAGATGAAAATGAAAATGAAGAAGAAGAGATCAATGGCTTCTATACAAGTCATTGGAAAGATGATTTTCCCTTTCCTTCTATGTGCACACATTTTCCTGTACATAAGCATGGTTGTGTAGAAAATAACTTCTTTATAACCACTCATCAGAATCCATTTTCAGTAGTGGTTTTTCTTTCTTTTAACAGTATTTAAAAGGTAATTTCTGTGGAAAAAAATAGCAATATGGATTTTTTTTCTTGTTGTATTAAAAGAAAAAGGAAAAGAAAAAGAAAGGAAAAAAGGTGTTTTATTATTTATCTCTAATACCCTTATTTTCTGTAAATCTTTATGCACAGGAATGATTTAGGCTATGCAGAAATATACTGTAAAAACTACAGCCATGGGATTTGTATTCAAACACATGAAAGTGTGGCTTGTTTTAACCTGAAGCAGCATGAAATTGAATCATATGAGTATATAACAATTTGGTTGTGTATCAATTCAGGCTTTGTAGATTTATATTTAAGGATGTTGTTATAATAACCCATGACCACTATCCCAAGGTACTACTCAAATCCACCTTCCTTTCCCCATAAAGAGCAAAAACCCATAGATCTTAACTGATTAAGCTTTAAAGGCTGAAGAAATGGAAATACCCTTTACTTGATTTTAAATGTGAGTGAAATATTATTTGCTAAAACATAATTAGACATACTCAGAATCACTTAACCTTGGAGCATATTTATTAAAAATATCTGCCAACTTCATTTATGTATTTAAGAATAATTAGCAAGTGAATATGCAAGAAGTGGTATGGAGTATTCTGCCAGGAAGCCACTATTTAAGTAAATGCTCATTTCTTTGTTAATGAGGGGATGCATTAGACAACAGTATATAGTTTTAAAACACCTTAAAACAAAGAGAAACTAGTGTTTATAGAAGGATGTGGAAAATGCAATCAGTATTATTAGCTGTTACCTTTGCAGTTTTCTACGAACCAGATCATTCTTATTCTGTTTGCAATTTTGGATATTGAAATAAATATCTCAAAAGGTAAACAAATGAGAACCTGGCAGAGCTAATGGACATTGCTCTTCAGTTAAAGCACTGATTTCATTCAAATGCAATTAAAAGAATGCATTTTGGTAGGTCATCAAAAGTGGCGTGCTGTTTTAAAATTATTGTTGTTAACCAGGTTGTATGTATGGAACCAACTTCAGATTTGCATTTAGAAGCCAGTTAAGGTCATAGGAACACAAATGTTGAGAAAATGGCTCAGAATTCTATAGGCTTTTCGGTGCTACTGGACTTTAACAATAATGTAACAAACCATCTCTTGAAGAGGACTTTGCAGAAAGAAAAATGTCATAGGTTTAGGAAAACCTATAATGTGTATGGCTGTAATTGTCTTTGGGATCAAGGGCCAGGAGATGTTTTAAACTTTTCCTAGCTCATGTCATTAACAACTTCATAGTAGTGTCAGTTTAGATACCTGTTTTCCAAGGCCACTCTGCAGAACAAATTTTTAGAATTGAACACAGCACATAGTTTTCTTGGTTTAAATAATTTTCAAATTTCTTCTTGAGGTCTGCAAGTAGGGAATGAAACAAAATCAGTTATTAAGTGATAGGGACACAGTGGGACTGAACTGAAAATTAGATTGTTTTATTCTTTGTGACAAGAAAGGCTTTTAGCAAGGTCATTCCTCTTACAAAGTTTTAAACCAAATCTGGGGTGATGTGTTTGAGGGGAAGGTGAATTGTGACATAAGGAAAGATGAGGACAGGAGGGAATATTAACTTATTTGACTGGTTTTGTAGAAACCTCTTAGGATTCAAGAATGTTTGCTGTGGAGCTGACTGGGAACATCCTATGATCTGTGATGTTGATGGAGCTGTGAAAATGGTAACACATGGTTGAGGTGGTAGTTCCTTACACAGCTTTAGTCTAAGTTTGAAGCAAGTTGATCTGTTAATGTACTTGCACTATTGAAGTATTAGAGGTAGAAAATAGCAATTAAGTTAATGTTTCTGCTTTGAGAAAGTACAGACAATAAAGAAGTCTTAATCTCAAAATAGTTTTAAGAACACTTTGTTTTAAATCTTTTCTCCATCAATATTCTCAACCAGTGAATAATGACAGATTAGGCTAGGAACTTGTGGTTTAACCATAGGAGTGTGGAAGAAGTATTAATAACATGCAGGAGATGTGTAGTGGGTGAGTTGGATCAGTTTTAGCCCTGTACAGTTTCACTGGAACAGAGGTGAGAGCGAGGTAGAGAGAAGGACAACAGAAGTGTAAAAAAAAGCAGTGGTGGCCTCAATTAGTAGTGTCACCTTCAGGAATGAGGGACTGTTGTGCCAATAGAAGAAAATGAAGTGTGTATCTCTGTCAGTAGCAATGAATGCAAGCTTAGGCATTTGTATTCTCATTTCTGCATACTGACATACCAGGTGGAGACCAGTGATAAGTGGTGTCCATCAGGGGTCTGTACTGGGATGGGTACTGTTTAATATTTTCACTGGTGACATGGATACTGGGGTGGAGTGCACCCTCGGCAAGCCTGTGGATGACACCAAGCTGAGTGGATTTACCTTTGTTACCACATGAATAAAAGTTATCCTTAATCCTCGTGCAAGTTTTCTGCTAGCCTTACTGCTGTTCAACACTGAAGTGAACAGGAGCCTATCAAGGACTTAAAACCTTTCAGGAATGCGTAGGTGTTGGATATCCAGGAGACTGCAGAACTGGAGAGATGGGCCCCTTCTGTAAAGTTTTGCCATCACTAGGGAGGGGAATAGAGAGAATTATTGAAGGAAAAGATTTTAAGACTGTGCAAGGTTTTCCTTCCTAATATGCACAGTTTATTGCTTCAGTAGATTTTAATAACAGGTCTTTGGTCTTTGTACACGGTACTACAATGAAACCCCAGAACAGCTAACAGCGTTTTCTAAGTGATGGTTGTGAGCCAGCATTTGACACAATCTCTGTGAGTAATTTATGCCACTCCTCGAAGGGGAAATGCTTCACCAAGGAAATAAATATGGCAGGAGAATTATGTCATTGGCAGTGTCGTTGACTAAAATTAATTGCTGATGCAGTGCCTTCATTATGCTGAAAGGGCTGGGTATGGATACAGTGCATTGGAAAAAGCAGTGAACATTTTGTTGCCTTGCTTTATTTTCATGTGTTGTTTATACCACAGAAATTGGCAGATTCTAAAAAGGACAGAAGCATCATTTGTGTGTATGGTTTGGGAATACAGCCCTTCTTAATTGATTAATTGTAAGAAATTTTGTAGTGCACTTCATACAGATTGATAATGGAAAATCGTTCTCCAGGCAATTCCTTGATGTTTTAGGCACTTTTTTTTTCCTCCCCCATTTGTTATAATTTAAAAATAATAATAAAAAAATCCTAGTTTGCTTCTTTTGTGAGTGCAGAACTGCAGTTGGTCTTCAAACATATGTCTCAGTTTGTTCAACAGAAATGCAATTAACTTCCACGCATTTAGAAGACTTTAAGTAGCTATTGGGCAATGTGGCAAATCTAATCATTCAAAAATGAGGCACTGAGTTGAAGACTAGTGCCCTGTATCTTGTGAATAGTAGTGAGTCCTTGTTTGGGGAAAAATGATGTAATTGCACAGAGATTGTACTGGGAGAAAAGAAGAAAATTGATTATCACAGCTGGCAGCAGCATTGCTTTGCACTTCTCTAAACAATAGTTCAGAACAAGTTTGACCTTTAGGTAAACTTGGACAGTATTTAGATGCAAACTGTTTCTGAGGCAGTGCGGAGGATCTGTTGTGTACTAAACCATTGAAAATCACGCAATTGAAATAAAATTGCTACACTAGTTATATTGAGTGGGGTACAGAAATGGCGATCAAAAGATTAAGTGGAAGGATATGGATGTTTTGTGGTTGCTTTTACTGTTGCTGAATAGTACTACTTAGTTTCTTAAAGCAAAATGGCATTCAGGAATATTACCATAGGACGTTCTAATACAACTGATTATTCCCGACATACAGTTTTTTAACCTTTTGTTTTGGTTGTTGGCATGGGAAAAAAGTATCAGTTGTTTGCTATGAGCTGGAGAGACTTGTTTGTCTTAGTAATACTTCATTTTACATAATCTGTGATTTTGCTAGTCGCCCAAATGTCTGTGCTTTTCTTAAATAGCTGTAGAACTTCAGTCACTTTCATTTCAGTAATTACTTCAAGTACTGACAATGAGTATCTAACTGGCTTCTGTGATAAAAATGCGGTTCATAAATTATAGGTGTTAGTTTTAAAAGAGATAGCATGTTTTATGCTCACAAACACTGATAGCTTCATGAACTAACATACCCGGAGTTTCAAGGACATTTAAAAATGTAACCTATTTGTTTGATTTACAAGTTAAGGAGAAGGTTCTTCTTTGTGAATGTATTTACTCTCTTGCACAGATCCTTCCAAGATTTTTTTTATTTAAATACATTGCATGCGTCAATTCTAGCCTAAGAATACATAGTCTTTATAGCGTTCCCATAAAAATAGTTGCAGTTGAAATTTTGTTATAAACGTTTTCCTGATATACTGCAGTCTGGCACTGAGCATTCCCAAGTGTGATCCTCTTGAGCTGAAATTGTTCATAGTTAGTTGCAATGTAATTACTTTTTGATGTTGCAATAAAAAAAAAGATTTTTTTTTTTTACTTTAGTGTTAAAGGTAGACAGTATATTTTCCCTGTTTAAAATATTTCAGGTGCCTTTCTGCAAAGAAAAAACAACACTAGAATAAACTTAAAGAAATTTCCATTTAGCTGGTACTTTTTTTCCAAAACCAGGAAGGACAGCCAGAGAAATACTACTTCTGTTGTAACTGAACAATTGCATCAATCTTGAACATCATGCAGAGAAGTATTTTCAAATACCATTTTGTGGAACAAGACATGTTAATGTACTTCCTATATAAAGTCTTCAGTTACAAAATTTTCAACTTATGCATACATAAGGTAGTTGAAGGAAATGAGTAATTATCTCCCATTAGCCTTTTCCTTCTTTTCTGTCATCTTTTCTTTGTTCCCAGAGGAAAAGGGATACTAATGAGTGGAAGTCTCATCCAGCAGACTTGTCTGTGCCACTCGTTCAGTCTAATGAAAGGTGACCATCCTCAAAGTCACTGCCCAAGGGTAATACCTCCTGAAATGAAAATTACCTTATGGAAGGCTCAAACTATTATATAAATCTTTAATTTTCTTCTCTCCCAATTTTTGTGTGTGTGTTTAAATGCATAATGCTATCCTTGTTTTCTATTCTACTATTCTATTCTACTATTCTACTATTTCTATTCTACTATTTTTCATTTTCTAACCATTTTATTCTTTCTTTGTTCCTCCAGTGTTAAAATCTAGTTTTTATGTGTGAAGGTAGTGTGTAAAGTATGATTAAGTCAGATGGTTAAAAATATAAAACTTAGTTTCAGGCAGAGGCAATCATCAACATAGTTTAAAAAAATGCTGTGAATCTTGGTATCTATTATTTTTCAAGCTCCCATGTAGTGTAACATAGCCTACTCCAAGTAATCGTTATGTATTATAGTGGTTGACATTAGGGACTATTTTAATTAAAGTTGCATATACGTTTCCATTATGATTCCTTGTTTTCACACAATCATAACTTGTCAAAATGTTAACCTTTGGCGGTAAAGTTTTCCGTGACAACTCTATGTTCTCCTTGGAGGTAAATTAGGGGGGAAGGAGGAACAAAAAAGATTTTGAACTGTCCTTGTACAATATCCTTTTCTGGTCATTTTGAGTTACAGGATCAGTTAAACTGCATAGCAAGGATATGAATAGTTACCATCATTTCCAGGTACTACAAAAACCTAGAAGAAAAGCTAAAGACTAAGAAAAAAAAAAGCTAAAGAAAAGCTAAAAGACTAAGGAGTACGTAACCACCATTAATTTTTACTAGCCTCACTGATATTTTGCCTTGCAGTATCTCTGCATAACATGCCAAAGTCTTACTTTAATCTTACTTTATTTGCATCTGTCTCTCTCAACATCATTAAACTATGTCAATTTTACTGATGAGGAAATGGTTGACAGTCAGCTTAGAAAGGTGGAGAAGAGATACAACAGTCAGGTGTTGATTCATGACTCCAGTTGTGGATTCCATGAATCCAGTCTGGTACTGGATTTGGGCTTTAAAAAAAAAAAAAAAAAGAAAGCTTTCCTAAAAGTGAGGCAACATAAAAGAACATTTACTATGATATTTTTTCCTAGGAATGGCTGCTAAATGTCAATAACTACTGCACAGCTTTTCCCTGGATAGAAAATAGCATCTCCCTGTACCATTACAGATAACCCTGTATGCAAAGTTTTTATGGTGATCACTATATAAAGCTTGTGTATGTTCATATTTATAGTGTTGCTGGTATGACTTGACAATTTATTTTATCATATAAAGAAATCACATTTTAAGGCATAATATAAGGGAGTGCTTGGGCACACAGTGAAGGATAAGCTTTCAAGCCTAACATTCATTTCCTGTGCTTGTTTTATCATCCCTTACATTACATTAGCACCATTTCTTTGCATGGAATTCATTTTAAGAAATAGTGATTGGTTCTTCCACTCAGCCCTCTGGGAAAGTGTTTTAATTATTTTCATGAGATATATGATAATAAACTGAACTACAGTGACTAAAGAAAAATCACAATTTTTGTTACATTCAGAAATTGTTCTCTAGTCTGCAAACTGTTACTACTGCAAACATCTTTCTTTATAAGATGTGAAATTCTACACAGGTATGATTAGCAGATAAAAATAAATCATAACATTAAAAAAATGCAAGCCTTCCAAAAGATCGTCTTTTTGGAGACCTCATTGTCTGCAGATGGTCCTGTGAGTCAGTGAGATGTCTTGCGGTTGGGAAGGTTTCCACATCTGGATTCTTTTTACCAATTGAGGTCTTTGATCTGAAAATGTTACAACTCTCCTATGCCCCATAATTTGTCTGGCAAGATGAGTTATTTACAAATGCAATTGCTCTTCTGACAACTCGGTTTTGAGTGTGTAAGTGCGGAGGTCCTGATATGTAATCCACAAGGACTGCTGGTAGTTTTTTATTGGTTTCAGTGGGCTTTGATTCAGGTATGCGGACTTTGAAGCACCCCAGATGGATTGGGGGGATGGGAAGGAATTTTTACAAATGATTGTAATTTAAAGATTTAGGATGCTGCGCGTCTGAAATTATTTGACAGTGTTTCAAAGGCTTGTGAATTTAAATAAGTTTCTGATCTTTGTGTCTTTTCTTTTATTCCCCCAGTGGCAGATGAAAGCAAAGTTGGTTCATTGGCTGGATGCAAATCAGGTAAACTGTTCTTCTACTTTGGAGGAAGAGACAGCAACTTTAAAGTAGTATGGGCAGTAAATGAAATCAGCCTACAGAAACTGTGGGGACTAGCTTTGCAAATTAAGGTATTACTTTGTATGGCCTGACTTCAGCTTGTGCAACGATGAATTAGGGATTGCGGTGTGCCAGGCAGGGTATGTAGCTGAGTCATTTGCAGGAAGAACTATAACTTTTTTTTTCAGTAAAGGTGCTGGAAACAGAAGATGAGGGTTCAAATCAGGGCAAGTTCAACATGTCTTGTGGAGTGTGGAGACTTAAGCAATATAAATTTTGAAAAACATAAATATTACTTTTTCTCCTTGCTCTGAGTTTCACTTCTACTACCAGAAATATTGAAGATAATACAAAAAATATTCTACAATTTAAAAAAAGGTCATAGTTCCTTTCATTGTGTTTGTGTAGTAGATTATTTTAAAACTTTTTAGGCCATCATAATAAAAAATTAGAAAAAAAGGTCCATACTGCTGTCATTACTGTACCTGCACAAACCACACCATGGTACTGTACAACTTGCAGTTCTTGTATTATAAAAATTTCAAGGAAACGTCATATAAGACTGCAGTTTTTCACAAGACACAGATAAGCTGACATGAGAAACCTTGAAAACTTTCTAGAAAACTCAAGTTATTCAGCAATCTCTTCTAATGTTAGAAAGCCCCGAAGTTTCTGGCTGCCCCTTTGCTGCATTATTGCATGTTGCCTTTTTCCACTCCTTTGATAGAACTGAAAAGCTGAATTCATGTGAAGGAAGGTCGAATATGAGATTCCTGGTTGTTTATCGTATTCCTTCTCTGTACAACTGTGTGTCCTCCTTTGGTTCTGTTATCTTGTAGTTCTCTGGTGTGGATTTTCCTTATCTGAGGACCTTTTCCTGAACTTAAAATAGACAAATTCTTTCTACATTCTTTTGGCTTCTTTCCTTAGTCTGTGAACCTCTTGGCTTCCCTTTCTGAATAAAGGGGTAGTTCATATGTCTTGTAACTCCTGGGGGAAGAAACTTCTTTCAACTTTTTGTTTTGGGAATGTGAAAGCTTCAAAGAAATGATCTTCTCAACTAGGAGAAGCTAAGGGCATTGCCCTTGTTTTTTTTTCCTATGCAGAAAAACGACTATAAACATGCAATATCATGCAGTTTTCCAAAGATCAGTGGAATTTACTGCTATCAAAGAATTTTGGAAGGAAACCTGGTGAGATCACAGCTCTTTGGCAGTCAGTTGTTACAGATATGTTAAGCTTCGTATCATTTTTAACAGCATTTGATCTTTCTTCCGCACATTTCTCCAGATCATTGAAAACACCAGCTTCCAAATTTTTCTGTTTGAAGACACCTAATAATTTTATATGAAAATGTGGGCCCGTGCTTACTGACTTCTGGCTTGTTTGCGTTACTTACCCCTCATAGACCTCTTGAATGTAGCTAAGATCTTTTTTCAATAGGCTGAAATCAATGATCACCTAAGCAATAGAGCCAAAATATCCTGCAGTTTGTGACTATTTTTTTATTATTCTTTATTATTATTCTCCTTTAGAATGAAAGGAGCTAGCTACTTCTGAGAAGGATAGAGTGTGAATGATTTTCTTGGTTCTGTCCACTTTAAATACTATTCAAATACTGTTGAAAAGCGTGTGTTGCACCTCCCCTCTCCCCCATGTTCCATTTCCTATCCCTTCAAAATACGAAATCAAGATGTACTTTAAACTTTCTTGTTGTTCATTTAAAGTATTTATTTTAAAAATTGTTCAAGAACATTAAGTTCTCTTTACCTCATCCCTATTTTTACTGTACAGTTTTTGGAATTTTATATCATATATGCATGTTGGTGGCATTCCATCACATTGCAGAACTATTGGTTTAACATTTTTCATTCCTAACAATTTTCCTTGCCTTCCTGTAGGTACCTTTTTTTAAGAAAGCTCTAAGGGAGGTATTGCAGTTTCTTGTGCTGGGAGCAAAACACTTTATTTCTCATTACATAAAGAAGAGTTTGCATCCCATTCTTGATGACTTAAGGAAATTAAACATATTTCTCTACAGAATTAATTATCACCTACTGACAATCAATGCAATTATCCCTTCTCTCCTTCGACATGACTTGTTCTATGAAATACACAGTTGAGTAATTCTCTCTAGGGAAATAACCTTTCTGTTCCTTCTGGGGCAGTGGCTCTTGAAGCATTTAGTCTCAGCTTTTGGTTATAGTTACTGTATTCCTTGCATATTACATGTTACTGAGCAGCAGCTCAGGAGTTGGTAGCACGTATTAATTTCAAAAAGTGTTATCACAACTCTGCAGAAGACCAAGGCATTAAAAGGATCTGTAGTTGTAGCCCCATCTTTCCTTCTTTTTATATATTGCACCAACAAGCAGCAGTTCCATATTTTTTCCCCGTAAAAAATAGATCTGATTTTAGAAGCATGTCTGGACACAGCCCGAACTTGTAAACATTTTCTTTGGGAAGATGGCTGGAGAATTGTTCTTGTATTTCACCTTCACAGAAAGAAGAAATACAGTAGAAAAGCATCGGTGAATTCTGGTTCCCATAGCTGGCCTGTCCTTTCAGAAGATGAAGACTCCTGCAAAACTCACAGATGTTCTTAGTGTTGCTAACGCTTTACATATTACTGTTGGAAAATGCACTGGAATGCTGTGTTGATGTGGCCTACTTCCCCTTACTGGAAAAGACCAGAGTTCAATCAAAGTGTGTGTGGAAGGCATCCTGTCTTCCTGAATCCTGTAAGGAGGATTTTTCTTTCCCCTGTAATCTACCTGTGTGCTTAGCAATGGTGAATCTGCATTTCCTACACACAACTCCAGTAATGAGAATGAGAAGCAGACAAGTGGTGCCTCTATATTACAGAAAACTTACAGAAATGAAAAATCAGTGAATATTAGTTCTGTTTTTCATGAACTCTTAGCATTTTAGAAAAGCAATTACAGGACAGCTAGCAAAGGGCAGGATTGTTTTTTCATCACGCGTAATCTGATTTATATCAAATACTGGAAGAGAATACTGAATTCTTCACAGCTATTTTCTTTTCCAAAATTCTTTTCTTGTTCTGAATTACTGCTTAGGACACTTTTAATATGTATTGACTGTCTGCTGAGGTCTCTGCTGACACAGCTCTTTCAGATGATGCAGTGCTGGAGAAAAGCTGATGAGTCTTTCTTTATGAGCTCTGACATATTAATTAGCAAAATGGGCAAAAAAGCTTTCCTATTTTTATTTTAATGTCACTAGACCATGCTTTTGGCTCAGAGTATATTTGGAGACAGTTCTGAGACAAGATGAGTTGAAGATCTTATTTTCTTGCTGGCTGCTATGCATGTCACTGGGCTACAGGTTGGTACAGGTATGACTGAATGATGTATGATAGCTCCATCACCAAGCCGAGTCCTTGGCTACTTTGAATTAATGCTGTATGGCAAGGAATAGGGTTAGGATCTGAGTTGGAAAAGGCCCAGTGGGGTAGTTTGAAGCATGCATCTGGTCAAATTTTTTCCCTTGTAAATTTTGCTGCCACTGTGGTTACCCTGCTTGTGGTTCACTCTGTGGGTAGGATTGGTGTTCTGGGAAGGAGGGTTTGAGGAGGTGGGTATGTAGCTTAATCTTGCAAGTTCAGGCCTTTGATGAGGGTTGAGTGCCAGCTCTCTGGTAGGCTCCTCTGGTAGTCAGTCACTGGTGCTTCGTACGGTAACTGAGTTGTTGTTCAGATGGGATTCAGATTAGGACTGGAGTTTGCTTGGAATAAAGTAGGTTAAAGGTCTTGGTGCATCTTTGCGTCCTTTAATGACAGGAATCATTCTGTACTAGATATATCTTACTGTGGTTTCATTAAGGTTAGGATGACAATTAAGATAGCATGGTTTAGGACAGCAGTAGTAGAAAAGTTAGGGTTATTGCTAAATTTTATATGACCCACTGGGATTGGTTATGGAAAGTGCAATGGATTAAGCCCCATCCTTACCTTCAGGAAAGGCTCTCCTGACTATTGCGAAAGCTGTGGTTGCATTGGTAAATGAAATAAATTTGTGGCACTGAGGTTGTACCCAAACAAGTATAGAACTAAATCTTCCCTTTGACTTTAAGACAGGATGATCCCCATCTGTGTTCTGAGCCTCCATTGCAGGATGGCTCTGGGTTACCATTTAACATTGTGCCTGACATATTTGAACACCAGAACCATTTTTCAGAAGTGTTTGTGAGAGTAGAAGAGCTGTTATAAAACTTATATACTGTAGATTATTCCATTCTAGTAACCGTAGGTATGCCTTGTCACCGGTAAGTTTGCAAATATAAAAACAACATGATTTTAAGAACTGGATATTTTTCACAGGGACAGGATAGGGTCTGGTGCAATCGGGATCTAGCGTGTTGAAGATAGTTCTGATAAAAGTGTGAGTAAGTGCTAGGCTAAGCTTATTGCTGCAATTTGAGTTCAGATTTAGAAAGGAAGGCAAAACTGGAGAAATTTTCTTTTTAAACCAGAAGGATCATGCAAAGTTTGAGCTGGTGGGACACAAACAAAATCTGGTGGTTTATGCATACTTATGTTGCACAAAATGCTTTCTTTTAACCAAGGATTTTGCTCGGTGCTAGTGGTGAGAATAGGAGGGACTACAGAAAGCTGAGTGGATGGGCATGGGCATGTTTGGATAGAATGAGACCAGTGCCATTGTAGCAAGTTTGGCTTCTGTTTGGCTTTTGATTTCCAGGTAACACAATTATGTCAGAGTGTCTAAGGAAGTGGCATTCTCCTCTCCTCTTGACAAATCTCATAATTTTATTAAATAAGCCTTCTCACAGCTCTCAATGTCATTACAGCTGAGCTTTTCAAAGGAGGCATTGGGTTTAATACAAAGTTCACGAAGATTTATATAGTAACTACATCTATCCCCACCACAGTCAAAAAGACTTGTGGAAATGGCTGAGCTGCCTGGCATATGCAAGTGAAGTGCCTATGCAGACATGGACCATGCCGCTAACTGAAAGTTTGTGGCACATAGAATCTGACAATTGCCTTTGTATTTGTGAGAGGAGAAAAAGGCTGATTTTAGTTCATTTTATTTCTCTTTGATAATAAGAGTATGATATATAGCTATGTCAATCATTCTTGTAAGTGTGAATGACGAATAGCCTGCTTTGCAGACTGCAGTATACCTTAGCAGGTATACTAAACCTAACCCACAAGTGTTGGTTTGGGTACTGGAGGCAAGCAAACTGTGGCAGCTCCGGAAGCTGAACAAAGTGATTTTCCCTTAATTCAACCAATGTGGAGCTCTGCGCTATTTCAGCTTGACTGACACAAAACTAACGCAACTATCTTTCTGTGATGGTTCAGTGCAGTGGGTTACCCATATACCATGTTCCTCTAAGATTTGAATCTTAAGGTATGCATTAAGCTTGCTGATCTATTGCTGGAAATATATTTCAAAAGAATTTCATTCTTTTATTTTTGGCTTCTCTTCATAGATGATTATTTTCTGCTGTATCTATTATTAGTAGTAATTATGATTATATTTCAAGCAAAGCATTCTTCTGGTCTGTGTATTTCCAAAGTAGTTGTTGACATCTGAGAACCTGTATTCACTTATGCAGCCAAGGAACAAAAAATAAGATTCCTTTTCCCTGCACATCAGTTGCGGAATTAATGTTTTCTTTTGTACTTATAATTGGTAAGGTCTGAAGTCAAAGATGTTACATAGAATCTATTATGTAGTTGTGGGTTATAAGTATTTGTTAGAGTTAAAATGCTTAGCTTTTACTCAATTTCTGCCTACTCATCTTTTTTTGTCTTCTTTTCAAACACAATGTGTCTAATGAAACCAGGAAGATAACATTAATGTACTTAGTACTCTATGCCAATATGGCTTTACTACCCTTTCTTTAGTGGACTTGATTTTTATTTTTATTTTTTATGTATATAATGATTTCCATGTTACGGATTGTTCTAATCTACGTTGGCTAGTGCTGGGAGTGGTGGTGACTCTTAAGAGGTAGAATTTGAGAAAACTTTTTCATCTAGTGTTTACAGTGTTAGGGTTAAAGTATAAATGTTTAGTAGGAAAAATGTTTGTTTGTCTGTTGGAACTTTGTGTAGTTTAACCTGTCAGAGATAAGAAAGCATATTGAAATGAGATGAAAACAGCATTAGAATTCTTGTTGAGTTCTTGTATTTTCTGATCTAGGAAGAGAAGCTCAAACTGGACACTCCAGATATCAGTTATTTTTAAGAGGCTATTGAAAAGGGGACTGATACAGCAACCTCTCTTGTCAAATTGTACGTACTCCTGCATGAGAAGTTGGATTTTTCATTGACTCAGGAAAAGGAAGGCTGAACGCTTCAGTTGTTGTACTTCAAACAATTATTCCAAATTAACAGAATTTGTTGTATCATTGGATTTGAGTCAAGAGCAGTTTGTTTTTTGGAATAATTTCTGAATGCCAGGCTGGCTGTCTTTGCAGTCTCTCTTGCCTGCCAGGTCTGTGTGGCTGATAAACAGCTCTCAAGGATAACCTAGTTAGATGGTTTTCTTCTGTGGAAGGAAACTAGCTATCACTTCTACTCTGAGAGGAATGGTTTTGTGCCCCCAGTAACTCAGCAGCTGTAAGTCTTCTTCTGATATTTTTTATTTGTTTTTGAAGACTTTATTAGCTGTGTGATGATGATTGTTGTGACCCCTTTTATGTTAGGTCCTGAGAAAGTCAACTGTTGATACAAAAAATACAGAAGTAAAAAAATCCCTCATTTGAGGGTGCAGTTTGATGTTACAGCATTAATCTAAAAGCTTGCTGATGTCCAAAGAGGCTTATTTAGTCACCTTCCCACCTACCTTCAGCTGCCTGGTTCCCATTATTTCTTTTATTCAAGTCCTACAGCTTAGCTGTTGAGAGCACTAAACCAGCAAAAAAATAATACAAGAAAGAAAAAGTGGGCTTACCTCCCTGAACCACTCTTCTGAGAGAGGCAAGCTCTCGTGTCAGCAGAAGGGAAACTGCAAATGGATGGACATGGGAATTGTGCCTTTCAGAGGCACCTGGCTAGTAGATCAATTTATCTGACATGTTAAGCCATACCCTTAAAAATTTCAAATGCCAAATTTACACTGATTTAAAAAAATAATAATACAGAGAGGTGGTATTTTACTCACCATGGATACAATTACTTTCTCAGTAGTGCCAGGAACAGGGAATACAAAATGTCAATAAACCTCTGCAAAAGGAAGAGCATCCTTGCTGTCTCATCCTTGAATTGCAAGAATCTTCTCAAATCATTTATTCTTTTCAATTTTATGAATTATCTTTGTGTTCTGTGACTGACTCTTAGTGTGCATTGAGTTAAGATACGGAGGAGTAGTGCCCGTTGATCTTTCTTTGAACTGCAGTCATTAAAATGAATAGATCTGAGCTGCTGCCTGCAGCAACAAACTTGCAGGAGAAACCTGTTTCCCCCAATGTTCATGTGTGAGATTTAGGATCTAGAGCAGGGCTGAACGTAGAACAACTGCAGCAAGGTTACAAAGCCAAGGGTCTGTTATTAAAGGTTTTATAACATAGCATAGTTGATTTAATGTTTTCCTGTCTCCAAATGAGGAGTCTCATGATACCTTTGTATTCATAAATGCCTGGCCATGTGTTCCTGCCCCTTTCCCCCCTGCGTAAGCATTATTCTTCTCGTAATTCCATGGTGAGCTGCTGTGGGGAGCTTACCTAGCAGAAGAAATAATTCTACAAAAAAGAACAGTATTCTTCTGGTTTAGCCAAGGGAGCAAGGAAAAGGAAGTTCTGGAGAAGAGAGGGCGATTTTGTAACTGACTGTTTTTGATCCTGGGATCAGCCTGAGCTGAAGGAAGTTGGCCGGGGTGGGAGGTGGTAGAGAGATGCATCTGAGAGAGAAAGCATGGATGAAAGAAGATTTGCAGTTCTTCAGAGATGTCTTTGTGCTGAAAGAAGGGAAGTGGGGGAGCAAGTTTGAGTCTCTATTTCTTGTCTCGAAGACTAAACTGAAAGTGAGTTTTCTTTATATACTAAGAGAAATTTATTTAATGGCCAGCTAAACTTGGTTTTGTGTATTTTTGGCCATGTGTTGTTACTTGCTGGTTAAAGGGCTGTGGCCATCTTCTAGCTGTGTTCAGGCTGCTATGCTTTGCATCTGGTCCTCCCCTAAGGCGATGAGAGGTGGTTGAGCTGTCCTTGGGAGCAGTTGAATCTGACAAGCAAGGAGAAGCTTTCATAAGTGCCAGTCAGAGTAAGACAGCAGCTCTGACAGAATGAGGAAAGATTTTTGTTTAGAACCATTGGGACTGGATGTGGTGATCCAGGTGATCACGGAAAGCTGCTGGACCAGAGAAAAAATGACACTGTAAAAGCATAGATTCAGTGGAATCCTTTATTTCACTGTCTCACCCAGCATCTGTACTACAAAAGTGGTGTTAAAAAAAAAAAAAAAAAAGGCGACAAAAAAGCTAGATTAAACAATGGAAGTCATTTCCATGTTCCCACTTTAAGGACAGAAGTGTGTATACATCTACCTAAAAGTCCTGGACAACTTGAGCTTCTCTGTGAAAGAAGCTTGTGTCCTGAAAACATACCAAAGACAGGTATTTCAATTCGACCCCCGTGAAATGAAAATTCAGAGTTCCTGTGGTTAGGAACTACACAGAGCACTCCAGCGAATGCATAGCTAGGGAAATGCCAGCTAGAGCTGCAACAGAAAGTATTAAACCAAGATATTGGAGAGCAATTTTGGGTGTCAGGAATGCCTCTTTCTTCCACATGGATAAACTTAGAATGGAAAATCTGCATGGCACTAATGATGGTCTTTTCTCAGAGGAAAATGCCTGGTCTGGCAGATACCCAAACTGCAGTCTTTAAAAATAAGGAGGTGAAAGATTTAATTTATTTCCATCACATCGTAGCGGTATGGGAACTATGAATTAGCCAGTGTGAATTGTTGACATCTAGGGGTTGCAAAGTAAATAGCCTTTTTTCCCTGGGGAGTATTTCTCACCCCAGGAGCAGAGAAAGGGACAGGAACTTTGTATAATGCGCTGGGAAATTTAATGCTCCAGCGTTATAGTTGCTGTATGATTCCAACACACAAAAATTTTTCCAGCCAAGGTGCTTGTGCATTTGCACTTGTTCTACCTCCTTTTTTTGTTTTCTCCTCTTTCTGAAGTGATTCTGGACATATTGCTTTATTAACTGTGGGTGTATTTTAATGTTTACACTTTACAGTTGCTATTTCTCCTGCTAGTCCATATTTCTGAGCATTGTTCTGTGCAGAATTCAGTGAAGCAGGTGAAGAGACAATTAAAGAAAACCAACAACCACAACAACAAAAAAAAAACAAAACAAGCAAATAAACAATGCTGTAGTAGCATAAAATTAAATAAAAGTGCAGACTTTTAATAAGTGTAAGGAATGTGTCTATTTACTGTAAGGCCTGATAGTATCATCTTCCTGTGGTCTGCCTCAGCTTGCAGTGAACTGAAGGTATTCCTGCAGAAGTCTGTATTTGTTGCAAGCTGAAATACTCTGGCAAATGGTGTGGTGCTGGTATAATATATCAGATGTAGGCTGTTTGGGACATTCATTCTCTTCCTGAAATCTGGTGATACTTTTCCCTATGACTATCGGTGCTGAACCTGCCACATTTCATGTATTAGCTGAAAGTTTCTGCTTTAAGTTGTTGCTTTCAACTGTCATATTTCAGGTTTTTTCTGATGTGAGGGTGGGAGAACTTGTAAATACAGTGGATGTGTCTATATGAGCAGTGCTACATCAGGCAGAAATAAAGCCTCTGAAAGCTGAGGTAGTATAACTGTGTTAGGACAGTCTCACAGTATTGCTATTCTGCAGAAGTGGTTATTAGAACTGGAGATATTGGAGTCTCTGGATCCTGGAATATACTCAGGGCGATGATAAGGATTGTTACTAAATTTGAAGTGATTGCAGATGGCAGAATGTAAAACACGAAAGCTGGCGTTAATCCTAATCAAAGAGTAAGAAATGATAAGTTTGAGGAAATGTAAAGCATATGTAAATTTGGTGTGCTTTCTATTCAAACAGTGGAGATTTAAAGTAAAGCACAGCAGCCAGCAAAACTTCAGTATTTAAAATTGTGGGGACCTCTTGTACATTGATCTTTAAATCAGACAACCTTTTTGGTGATGGCACCTGAAGAGATGGCCCATGAAAGTGCCTATGTGACTGACACTTGGCTGGTTTCCTTCGTGTAACTCCCTCCTTAGCCCTTAGAAGAAAGCTGAAACCAGCAAGTGGACCCATCAGGTCTCCTCCATTGCTGGGACTCTTCAGTCATCAGCCCTTTAGCAGCTGGCAGCAAGACTGCATCCATTTCAGAAGGCAGAATGAGTTGCTTTAGATTACATCTTCTGTAACTGAGGAGAAAGTACAGAGGAGATCCTAGTGCGCTTGCATCATGTTTACCACTCTCTGCAGTTATAACTTCCTGCCAGGCCTTTCTCTGGTTTTGTGTTCCTTCAAACACTATCTGCACTTTTTTCAAGCTTTGTGGTGAATGATCTGCAGATGTTTAGGAAAGACCTTCAGAGTACTAGGTACTGCGAAATTGGCTGTGATCAGTGTTGGCAGCTACTGTGGTTCTTTTAGTGGCTTGTTGTGACCAAAAAGACCAACAGACACTGACGAATCCCTCATTTTATTAATCCTTTCCCTCCAGGAGCTGGGCTTTTGCAGGGCATAATATTCAGTGCTGGCAGAGAGTATCCTGAAGTCATTGGTGCCAAGGAGTTAATGAATTTGGAAAACTTCCCAGATAATACATCTGGCCCTCTAACTTACATTTTGGAGTATGAGATGTAGCAAGAAGAGCTCTGAATTAAATGAGCTGTTGGCTGAAGTGGGGTAGGGGACACTTTCTTGTATGGTTAAACTGGCCGACGAAAAGTTGAAAATGACATACCCCCACAAAAGCTTGAACTGTTGTGTTTGTTGGGGATTGTGGTGTTTGTTTTTATTTCGTAATACCATGTATTTACCAGTTACCTTACCTTTTGAGGCTTGACTATAGACAGGGAAACATTTATAATTTTCCCCTTTTAACGATTTTTTTTATTTATTTTTTTAATTTCAAACTTCTGTCATGTTGCCATATCAATAAGAAGGATTTTGAAAGTAGCTACCAGTAATTGATATTTCTAGTCCAGCTCGCTTCTGGAATAATATCTAGTATAATGTTTACCTTCCATAACAGTTGAAATTAGGTTGTATTGTATAAAATGAATTGTTGATGCTATTTATTAATGTGCATCTTCATGTAATAAAAGCTGTGCACAGCAATATGGTTCAGAAATTAACTTTGAAGAAAAGAATTACATTGTTATTTGTATGTCTCATGAAATAGCATTATTTTTAGTGGGTCTTTCAGTACAGCAACGCTACTTAGCACTTACCTGCACAGCACTCCAAAAGTACCCAGAATATCGTTTCTGATTAAGTGCCCTACTGGAATTCTTTTTTCTCATATAATAGAAGAGTGGGAGAGTTTTTGCTGTATATACAGTGGCAGCCCAAATGGGAAGCATTTCACAGAAGAGTAGAAAGCACTTCCTTGAGTTATCATCAACTACCAGCAGGTACTTTCCTCCTACCTCAGGCAATGGCACCATGCTGACCTTTGGAAATATACCACTGTTTACCCCCATCCCCTTTCCACCTAATGTCTCAATAGATTAAATTTCTCATCAGCCTTACTTTTGCCTGTTAAATATATCACTTGGTATGGTAACTCATCCTTATATGTGTTTCACGTTTAAATCTTCCTTGAACAAAGATGATCGCAGCTTCATGCAGTAGGTTTTCTTTCTTTCTAGTGGAATTACTTTAGTTGTCACAGCTTAGTGTCGTTTCGTACATCTTACTGAGGAGCTCAGCTAGCTCAGAAATTTATTTTGTTGTGCCAAAGTAAGTGACCTTGTTTTTAAACTGTTCTTATTTCACTTCACTCATCATCAGTTATTTATTTTATCAATTTATGTGCTCATCCGTTTCCGTATTGCCACTGACACCCTGTTTAGTGTTGTCAGCAAAAATTGTAGAATTCAAATTGGGACTGAAGATTCAGGAGGTATCTAGTCCAGTGTCCTACTCAAAACAGGGTTAGCTATGACCCAGGGTATTCTGGGCTTTCTCCAGAACAAGCCATTAATACATCATCAGCTCACTGTTGGTCTAGTTGTTATTTGGTGAAGGAATCACTAACTTGTGCTTGCAGTTCTATGAGGGCTGTTTTTTCCTACCTGGTTCTTGGCATTTATTATTACTTGAGGTAATGCAATTTCCAATCATTTTTATCTACAGGTAATAAGTATAGTGATTGGTATCTCAGTCCTATGAGTGCATAGAAGGTCCCTATTGATAAAAGTCCAAACTTATTTATGTTTGTTTGGTGTTCTTTTTAGGAAACTTAAAAGCTGATTTCTTTCCCCATAGGTTGACACCTATACCGAGGTTATTCTACATCTGATTCCCACCCTTTCAGTTTTCACCTTGTGTTAGTTTTCACCTGTGTAGTTTTTCCTTCCTCTTCAAGCTTGTTCTTACGTCTAGAGAAACCTTTGTAGAGTGGGTATCTGTCTGTGAGCAAATCTGTGACCTGAAAGCTTCACCTCCAGCTATCCGAGGACACCAGCAGACTTAGCACAGTTATATTTACATTAGCACAGTTATATTTACATCATCTTTATTTCTTTGAGTTCTTCTGGCTGTGCTGGTCATCTGCCTAGAGCCTTCTGCTTACTGTTCTGCTTGTGGTTCCCCTTATCCCTCCATGGCCAAGAGAGCAGGCAGGTCATAGTCAGGTCCTGCGGACAGCTGCTTGCACAGTGTGTTTAAGTATTAGTTGTTTGTTTAGGAGACCATCTCTCTCTCTCCTGTTGTCTTGTTGCTCACTTGGTAAGTTGACAGACTGAAAGGAGTAGGACGGAAACATTCTGTTTAAGTGTGAATAGTGGGCTTGGAGCAAAGCAAAGAATTCACGGGAGAGAAGCAGATGCTAATTGCCCAAGTTCAGAATAGTAGTTCAGAATAATAATTTCCAGCATCAAGACCCTGACTCTTCACCACTGAGAGTGTACGCAGGGTTCGGTTCCTTTCCAGTGCTGCAGTCGGGACCTGGCAAATGGGGGGAACTGACAGCTAGAACTTGGTGTTAGAAGCTTGCATCCATCATTGAAGGCTGATTGTATTTGCAAAGACTGCAAACAAAAGCCTCAGTTAACTTGCTGTCAAGTTGTTAAAACTGAGACAGTTTTCAAGCCTCTCTGTGCTGTGGGAGTGGTGCAGTGGGACCAGAACAGAGGCTATATCATTGATTTGTTTGTTGTTTTTTTTGGTGTAATTACAATTTTTCCTCCTATCTGCAGTTGGCATAAATTCCTGTATTCAGAAAAGGGCTGGGGTTTCTTTTGGTTGCCAGTTGAAATACTGCTGTTGACAAACAGAAACATTATAAAAGAGAAATCCAATATAGTGCAGTTATTCAGATGCCTCTGTTTTTATTGTTTCATAATCTGCCCAGATGCTTACTTCGGGGGGGGGGGGGGGGGGACGGGACAAAATGGTTTGATCGAAGTTTCTAGAGTTTAACAAACATACCCACCAGTTTTAATTTTATAAGTACAAAAAAAGAATGAGCATTACCTTCAGGACTAAATTGTCAGCTTAAATAGCTCAGTACTTATTACTGAAATGTACATCACAAAACAGCTACAAATGATAGTTCACAATCTAAGTTCATAATAAGAGACCGAATACAGACACAAAAAATATGAGAAATAATTATTTCTTTTAGTTACTTTTTTTCTGCTGCCCCATAGGAAATGTAGGTAAATGATAACGAAAAAATCATTTTGTTCTCCTACTACTCATGGTTTGCTTTTTCTTTTCTCATATATAAAGTATTGGTGCAGTGTGCAGTTGTCACTATGTTATCACCTGTTAGCTGTCATGCATGACACATCCTATCACAGATTCTGCAATATGTGAGCCATTTCCATTCAAGTGTCATTTGAGGTGGGGAATGTCTGCCTTTTCCCCCCCTCCCTAAAATAACTTTGATATTTGTTTTTGTTTATGAGAGGAAAAAGTAAGAACATATGGCAAGGGCTGGGAAGAAAGCAAGCTAGAAGGGTGCCAGGGGCTAGAAGAGGATGCTGAGGGTGGGAACACAGGGAGGTTGGGCATGTGGCAGGTGAGAAGGTGCAGTGTGGGAAAGGGTGGCATAAGCAGGGGAGGAGGAGACTAAGGTTGTGCTGATCCTGGACGACACTGCATCCAGAAACCAAATGGGTGGGAGAGAATAGGGTGGCAGTTGCACTAAAGAAATTTCTGCTTTTCTTAAAGAAATAATATATATATATTATATAATAAAATGTATTATGATATATATATATATATATATCACAGAGCCACAGAATATTAGGGAGTGGAAGGGACCTTGAAAGATCGAGTCCAATCCCCCTGCTGGAGCAGGAACACCTAAATCATGTCACACAGGAACGTGTCCAGGCAGGTTTTGAAAGTCTCTGCAGAAGGAGACTCTACAGCCCTCCTGGGCAGCCTGTTCCAGTGTTCTGTCACCCTCACCGTAATATATATATTTAAAAATTCACCAACTATGTTAAAATAGTGTACGAGTTTGAAAGTGAAGGGTGTCTGAAGTAGGAAATGCTAGCTGTCAGGATATGTTAGCAAGGACTGTCTGGCCCCTTTTAGTCTATGCTGATGCTGTGAGACTGTATAATCAAAACCTTATTTGTCCCCAAAAACTTTTACTTCCAGAGCACAAGGTGGATCTGCTTAAGTGTAAAGAAGGCTGTTTTGTGTAAGGCTCAACCCTCACCTCATGTACTATTGAAGCTAAGTGTATGGTCGGTTGGTATATCATGGTTGCAGTATACAATGATAATAATGTAGAGGATTCTGGGGGGGGGGGGAGGGGAAGTTTCTGTTTTCTATTCATTAAGTACAACTTGAAATATTTTCTGGCCATACCCATATCTCGGAATTGCTGTGGGGAGAAGTTCCTTAAACCGAACTGCCAGGATATGGCATGCTCTTCACTTCGTTGGTGCCTGACCTGCCTGTATGCTGATTTGCAGAAAGGCCACATCTTTTTCAGGCTGCAGCCAAAGTCAGTGGTGATAGTGCTCTGAGCCCACGACATACTACGTGCTAAGCACCAGAAGAGTGTGTGGAGAGCAAGGAGAACCAGGTCTCAAGAATCTTAAAATGCAAACCTGAATTGATCTTCATCCCTTTGTTTCAGTTCATTGTCCCCAAGACAGACAGTACTCATATGTCATAAAATAACATTATAGAAATGAATTCATTAGGGTTTTGTCTCAAAAAAAAAAAAAAAGGCACCAAAGCAAAGCATCCTACAGCTGTATAAGGTGTTTCAGGGAAAGATACATGAAGAACTGTTAGACGCTGTTGTCAGAGCAGATATTAAAGCGAGTCAAATAAGAAAGGGGGGAAATTGTTGTAGATGTGGAAGAAAACGTTAGTCGATCTTTCCTGAAAGAAGGAAGTTGGAGCTCTGTAAATAAAATTGTCATCATGTATTTGAGTCATAAAAGGAAAGTCTATTACACTGCATGCATAGAGAAAGAAGTTAACAATGGACACCTCTGCTGTGGTATTCTGCAAGCCCAAGAGTTTTACTTTGCAACGTTAATAGTATTCTTTTAAGGTCTTTTTTCTTTGTATATAATTTTAATACATAGTCTGTTGCTGTAACCACTTGAATTAAAATTTCATGAGCCTTTTCAGAAAATCAGACATGGAAACACAAATAAATTATGCATTTTATTTAGTATGTAGTAGATACGGTATTACTGTATGAGTAAACAAATAAAAATGTGTCTTTATTAATATGGCACACTCTATGCAGAAAGATCCTGCTGCACTCTATAAACCACATATGGTTTAAAGAATCATTTTGACATTAAGTAGCTAATTCTGGGTCTAAACCTCTGGATTTGGAACAATATGGAGTGGTAGTATAAAAAGATTAAGAATCTTAGCTAATGTAAATAAATTGGAGGTCACGTAATATAAGGCACAAGATTGAAGATGAAACCCTAAAGCATGTCACTTTCAGAGGACAAGTACTTAATATCTTATAAAATCTGATCCCTACCTAAATTACCTGCTTACCTGGTTTGTTTTTTCTTTTTCTACCCTTCTTCCCCTCATGGAAGAGCCCATAAGTCATCTTTTAAAATTCTGACCTGAGCACTCAGCAGTCAGCACAGTGGTATGTGTCTGTGATTAGTTTAACTGTCTTTCATACTGCTCCCTGGCCCTGCAAGACACCTGAGCAACAGAGGAATTACACGTAGGCAGTGAATGTTATTAGTGATAAGAGATGCAGATGTGTATTCGATTTGCTTCAAGCCAGAATAACATACTCACCTAACTTCTGTTTGATGAGAAACACCACAGCTTCCTAGCACTGCCTAAGCAGATCAACACAACCCTCTTTCCTTTTTTTTGTTTTTCTTTAGTGGAGCCCTGGCATGGTTCTGACACCTATTATTATGTTTACTTATTCATTTCAACTGAGGATGCAGGAATTGGTTACCTAGAGAAAGAGAAGCATAAAAATTACCAGTTGCGGAGCTAACTCTGCCCTTGTTTTCTGTTTGGAGTGGTTACTTACCTTGCAGGTAGTCCCACGCATTTCAGTCTTCCTCAGACCTCAGTGACAATAAATGTTTCTGCAGAATTAACTCCTTTCAGATCTACATGACTTGGCATTACAACTTTACCTCCTTCCTTCTGTCTTTCCTCTTTTTTTAGAGCAATTTCCTTATGGTCCAAAGTGAAAGAAGGGAATTTACACATTGTTAAGAAAGTTTTTATAGCTAAAGAAGCAGAAGCAGCAATTCTTTTCCCTTGTTTAATGGTGAGTTACGCTTACAGTAGATGAAGTCTTCACTTGCAGTGTAATCTGCATTAGCAGGAGAGAGTGCCCATTTTGTTAGTGATTTTTAGAAAATGGAAACCAGGAATGAGCGCTCAAGTAAATGGAATCAATAAACAACGAAATGGCCAACAATACTACAACCACTAATACTGAAATGTGCTTTTGTAAATGTGCTTTTGTTATCTTGGGTAGGGAATTATTCTTAAGTTTCAAATAGAATTTCTTAGTACCTTCATATAAATCAATTATCTTTGGTTTTCAGTTAAGCAGTTTAATTGCTTAATCAGACTGACAAAACCTAGTGATTAAAATCTAACAGTCATATGCTGTAAGGCAATATCGATATTAGTTATTACTCAAGGTAGCTGTTTTAGATCAAACTGAATGAACTAAAAGGAAAGTACATTTGTAGTGTGCTTTACCGTACAGGAATATCATTGTCTTCTCTAAGAGATACGAGCACAGATACTGAAGAGTTACATAGTCAGCAATAAGAATGTATTAAAAATTGACAAAATACCAGTTCCAAATCCAGAAGGCTTCTGTGCTAAACAGATGTAAGGGTTGTTTTTTCAATAATCTATTTTGATAAAAATTAGCTCATTCTGTGAACAGCAAGTAAACAAGAAAGGACTATTCTGTCAGAACTGACTTGAAGTAAACAAATTGCAAAAAATCATTTAAAAGAACATAATGGAATTCTGTGCTCAGCTCTTCTGTGCTGCTGGTCAGAGAAGGTGAACCGCTAAAGATGAGGAAGGAACTTGACATCAGCTCTAAGGGCTGATGCTTACAACATTCATTTGAAATACTGTACTTATGCTCTCATTGAACCTGAATTGTTAACGTGAAATTTGAGTAAATTAATACTATCTCAAAACATCTGTGTTTTTTTTCCTGTTTAAAATAGAGAACATCTGAGGCATAGAAGCTCTTAAAGGGAATGAAGCAGGAGATGAGCTATACTTTACAAAGTGTTGACAAATCATCAATAAATCACTGCGCAGAAACAAAGAGATCTATAGTCTCTCCACTTAAGAGAGCCAATATTGCAGAAATACAGCTAGACTTGTTCAAAAATTATTAGAGGTACTGATCAAAACTCTGTTTTGAGTTGGTGTAACAGCACAGTGAGGTGTTGGCTCATGATTATCAATTCTGTGTGCTTTCGTAGGACAGGAACTGAAGAACTGATAGGAAAAGGAAGCAGTGTCTTCTAGCCAAAACATAGATTTTCATATATTGGCATGCATATGCTGTATTTATTTTGTTTTATTTTTTTTATACTATTATAACTCTGAAAGCCTTTCCTGTGTAACACATTTCAAGAAGATAACAGTGGTCATACTGCATCAGACAAAAAGCCTATAAAAAGCCTGTGTCCTTTGTGTGATAACACTAAATGCTAGTGCCTAATAAGAAACACAAAGACATGACATGTTTATACATTATTTCTCTAAGAGCTCTCTCCTTCCTCAAATATTCAGGGACTTAAAGACCGGAGGCAAGAATAGTTTCCATGTATTAGCTAATTTTCAGCGGGTTTTACTTCTCTTGAGGTTTCTTGCTTCATCTTGAACACATGTAAACTCTTAACATCCACAGCATGAAAAATTATCTGCGTATATGTTTGTTATCAAGGATATTGCTACAAAGAGAAATTATGATTGATTACTTGTTGCTTCCTTTTTGTCTTACAGCGAGATATGTGCTCAACTAGTAGCTTGCTGCTCCTTCTTGTGGGACTGTTTCTTTGCAGGGGGGCTAATTAGGAATGTGTTAGAAGAACCATGGCATTTTTTATTTTAATAACACTAGCCTCAATGTTTTGAAATCTCAATTCAGTTTTCTGGTCGAAAGGAAATTCTTTATTATGTTTCACTATCTAGTATGAGTATTGACATACCCATTAAAGGTCAAGAGAAGATGCTGCTGAGCAGCTCTGATTAACTGTGTGATAATATGCATGAAGTTTTGAGAATTACATAAATATTGAAGTAATTGATTGCTGTAAGCCTATACCCAACCACAGGACGGGTTGTTTTGCGTTATTGTCTTGAGGAAACGGGATGGCATGCATTTAACAGATGAAATGAATTTTCCTCTTAATGCAGATGAAATACTGGTCAACAGTGAGAGAAAGACTAAAGGAAGCAAAAATACTTCAAAAACAAGTAGGATACAGGGCAGAATACAAATGCAACTGTTCACTCCTGATACAAAAGAAATAATAAGTACAATCACATAGATGCTAGAAATTTTTGGAGCAAGGTGATCATCAAACAGGAGAGCTGTTTTCTCCTATGTTTGGTCAACTTGAAAAAAGGTAGACTGCAGCACTAGCCAGTGTAAAAAGGCAAAATAACATTCTGGCATTGCTAGAGAAATCTGGACAAGCTATTTAATATCTTTGAAATTGTTCAAAATGTTTATGTGCTTTGTTCTTAATGGTTATGAGACTGGCTTTTATGGTAGCTGCAGCAAAAGCTTATGGTTTCAAGAATATTAGTGATACTGTCATCGTTTAGTTTTAAGAATCCACTGAAGGGTTAGTAAAACAAGTAATAGTATCTTTTTTTTTTAATGTATTCTCATAATGCAGCTGAGAATTGACATAGTTGCAATGAATTAAGTTTTACACTTTTGTGTTGTATGGCTTTGTATATCTATAGCCAAGTATATTTTCCTTCACGTGCAAGAAAGATGTGTGATTATGGACAATATTGGATTTTGAAGGCAAGGAGAGATCGATGCACTGTCCTTTCACTATTAAATATGCCAAATATAAAGTTCAAAATGAGATTACTAGAAAGGAAGACATTTATTGTTGCAAACAATTCCAAGATTTTAAATGACGTCAACTGCGTAATTGCATTAGAATTTGAAAACTTTATACCTGCTAGCTCTCAAACTAGCATAACAGAAAACAGTTAACTAAAATACATTTTCATCTTTTATTTGTGTGCTGTGTATCTGATAACATTTCTTCATGCACTGATTTCTTCATTGGTTGACTGATGATGAACATTAACTCCTACCTTGCACATTAATGTAATTACTTTGTCTCCATAAAGGTGTTTTGGCTAGAGGTCAGGCCCTACTAAAATTAGCTATTATTCTCAAGCAAAATCAAATCTATAATTAAGGATCTGAAGACTAATATTTCAGAAATTAGTGTCACCCAACGTATTTTGGATGGATTCTACCAATCTTGTCCAAAGACCTAGCAAAACATTGGCTGAGGAGAAAAACATTACTTAAAATTAGAAAATGAAAAAAAAATAAACCAAAACGTACTACTTAGCAAATGATCTTTTAAAACGTTTGAATACTTGTTTAATCCTTTCTTTTTAAAAAAAAATGCTGTAGAACTAGAAAAAATACAGTGAAAACTTGCTGTAAGATAAAAATAAATTAATTTTGAAAGTCACTTACTAGCACTGCACTCACCACAGACGTGCAAGAAAAGAAAGACTTGGGGAAAACGCTGCAACAATCTACTTCTGTGAACCGTAGTTTGTAGAGGTGCTCTTGCCTCAGAAATTTCACGATGATATGTTTAAAGCATGAGGTAATATGTCAAAATTCCTGATAATCTATGATGATGCATCTTTGTACTGTTTATACATTTAAAGCTATTACTTCTTTCCAGACCTTTGGTTCCTTGAATAAATAAAAACAGAGCTTTCAGAAGAGTAAATATGGTCCATTTGACCGGCATACAAACCCACTCCTTTCTTCTCACTCCTTTAGCAGAACTGGGGGGCAACCAAAGGTGGCTATGTGGATTGATAAAATAATATAGAGCTCTTTTTAACCCATAAATCATTACTTTGCATCTGAACTTATTAACACTTGACACTTGTGCTGTAACTTATGCAAAGTGAGTGAATACTGTCTGACACTCTGTGAGCAGGTATGTGTAATGCCAACATATGGTGCCAGAGGAGGGCAATGATCAAAGGCCGGATTCTCAGCTGCTAAAAGCTGGCAAACAGAGGAAAAGTGTTGATTTACTCCAGCCGAGTATTCGGCTCCTAGGCTTGGACCAATTTGTTAAAAATTGGTCCTGTTCTAGTTCTGTAGTCCCTGTTAATGTGAGCATGCTTAGGTTCCGATCCTTGAATAAGGCTCCTAATAGTTGCAGTTGCTATCAATTGCTTAGGATACTGTTCTAGGCAAAGATTGCGGTTCAGTATTAGTTTGGGGTATTTCATTGTAGCACTTTGCTTTGAAGGGATTGCTATTTGAAATAACTTGAGAGAGCTGCATGATCCTGTAAAATAGCTGCCTGCCTAATTAGCAGATTTTGAAATTTCATCGAGGGATCCAACCACCAAGTAGATGAAGTAGGTCAAATTGGGGGCTGAGGTCTGCAGCTGATGCGTGGTATTGTGTTAGTTTTCTGATATGGTTGATTAGGTATCTGATTATCCAAGCACATCCAGATCCACTTGGAGCTTGACTCTGGTTCATGCTACAAGAGTGTACTGAATCACTGAGCAAAATCGTATGTTTCCAATAATATTGAGGCTCAACTTAAAGGAAACCTTGATTTTTCCAAGATAAGCCACATTGGTTTAGTCTGAGTTAAAATGCCATTTGATTGTGCTTAACCTGTATCCAGTGATTTTGATTGCAGTTTCACTGTGGCATTTCCTAGCTGCTGCTTACCATCCTGTCTGACCTAGGGAAATTTGGAATTTTTTAGGATAACGCTTTGGCTAACTTCTCTGGAAGCATCCCCATTGGTTGCTGAGGGATGGCAATGATAAGAATTAGAATGACTCTTTCATCTCATTTGATCCCGCATTTCTGCAGCCTGGTACTGTATTGTGTTTAGGAACATGCTGTATCCAATCTCCATTTGTTGGGTAAGTGAAAGGGAAGAAGGTACTGTGAGTTATAGACAGGCAAGGAAAATGGATAAGTTCTGGTAGAAGAATTTCAAGAAAGGTGTATGTGTATTCATTTGGCCCTACAATTAAATCATATTCTAAGTTGTTCTGTGAAGCAGTTCTATTTGCTTTTCTAATTTTGCTATTTAAACACATTGTAGCAATGTAAAACTGCATATTGTAAAGATCCTAAACATAATTCAGTAATGCAATAGAGTAGCATCTTTAGGGTGCTAAAAATTGCTTATGGGGCAACAAGACTTAGAGATATGGGGAGGTTCCCCTTTCCATGGGGGATACTTAAGGCTAGTTTTCAAACACAGACTAGAGGAAACAACTTTATTTGATGTCTCATTCACGTTCTTACCACTTTTGTAGTTGTTTTAAATAACCTCTTTATTAAAAGGACACATCATGACATGCATATCTAACAAAGGAGCTGCAATCCTCCAAGGGAAGGGTAGTACCATATATCTCCAAACAAATGTAAATTGTGAAGTGGTAAATCATATAGACTAGACAGCAGAGTTAACTGCTAAAACTGAAGTGGTGTTTTGACTTTATTCTTAAGGAAGGCTGGGATTGTAATCCAGTCATGAGTCGTGTCTGTTAAAACCCAGAAGACTGCCAGATGTCCTTTGGTACACATCTATCTTTGCACACTGTAGAACAGCTCAGCAAAACCCTTGGCTGCAGCTGTTCAGAAGGAAATTTCCTGCCAATTTTTCCATGAATTAGACATGATTTTTCTAAGGATTCACTTTCATGGAAGGAAGCACTGAGAATAATTTTCATGTTTTAAGACCGAAAAAATGAATGTTCTCAATATTAAAGTTTTTATTGTACTGATGTTGTTTCTGCTCACGT
This sequence comes from Anser anser, assembly GCF_964211835.1. Classification (NCBI taxonomy): domain Eukaryota; kingdom Metazoa; phylum Chordata; class Aves; order Anseriformes; family Anatidae; genus Anser; species Anser anser. The sequence goes on from NC_139726.1 coordinate 26,996,076, forward strand.
AGCCTACCTTCTTGAGTTTCTTACTAAACCATGCATCTTACTTAAACACATAGGCTAAGGAGCATGAGTGACTATTCCTTTGTAGCTTCTGATGTGTGGGTAGATGGTATCATTGTAATTGCTGAAAATGTGAACATGAAATATCATTATATGCTCACGTACCTATGGGAAAGCATATGTATTTCTGTTCCTCTACTTTAGGAGCAAGTTTATGGCCAAATTTACCCAGGTCCAACTAATGTTAGAGGAAATAACCTAGACATGAAAATTAAACTTTCCTTCCTTAAAAGCTGTAGTGAAGGACCTAGTTCACAGCCTACTTGTGTGCAAAGATGGAAAAGCTTTCTTTTAGTCCTTTTTTGAGTTATTGGTGAATAAGGAAAAAAAAAAAAGTATTACCCAGCTGGCAAATGCACGTTTCCCACTCAGTTATTTCAGATATGGCAGGAATCCACACATTCTTTGGGTTTGTTTTCTTCTTAAAGCAATTCCCATCTCTGGAATGAGGCCAAGCAAAGAAGTTCTAGTACAGAGAATAGCTTAAAAAGGAGGGAAGTTAAAGCATGGAAAGTGAAGCTAGATTCAAGTCCCAGTATCACTACAACTATGGGTTTAACTGTTACAAAGCTATAGTTACATACTGTTATCAAAATTTTAGGTATTCAAGTGATCTTAGTTGTACTGGGAGATAAAAGAGGAACTTCTGTTCAGGGCTGTGGCTGAAAACGTGCGTAATCCTTTCAAATTCAGTATTTCAGAGAATTGAGTCAGACCTGGACTAGATAACTATTTCTCGTAGTCAGAATAAATTTGACAAAATTTTGTAATTAGAATTCTGTTAAAGAGCTGGATTTTTGCAGACTTTTAAAAAACTGTTTCAAGATAAAAATTGTTAAACCCAAAGGACTTACAACAATATGCATGTTTTCATGCATACAGTCTTTGTGCGTGTGTGTGCGCGTGCCAATATAGATAAGTGGATTATGGGTGTACTTGTACCTTTCGTGCAGGTAATCTGCAAGCAACTTGCAGATTATGTGCATTAATTTCTTAAAGTGAAAATTAATCCACATATGGTCTGTCTAAACCTCTTGAAATAAACAGAAGAAATTGGTTTTCCTAACTCCTTTGGAAGATCTATAAATTGTCTATAAATTGAACCAAATGTAGATTAGGAGTAAAAGACGCGAGCTTACTACTTGTTCTATCTTCTTTATTTTGAAGTGCAGTAAGGACTAAACCATTTTACATTGCTGTGTTACTAGGAAATGCTAGTTGCTGCAGTAGGTGATCCTGGTTTTGTTCAGGATTTATGGATAAAGGGTTATCATTGAGAATGGCTCATTTACCCTGTGTGTGCCTGAGACAGAAAGTCTCAGTTCTCCAAAGCTTTGGTAAATGCGTGGCGGAATCTTCCCAGACGGAGATGTTTGCCTGTTTGTAGTTGGCTAATCCACGAGTGGTTCCCTGATAAGGTTAATGCCCAGTTAATTGCTCCTAGCCTTGACATGCAGTTTAATTGCTACTTGGCCAGCATACGTTTGTTGCTTGCTCTGTGTAGAATGCTAACGGATATAGCGATGCAAACCATGGACTGGTGGAGTGCAAACAAAATAAATACAGTATTTTATGTTCTTTTAATTCAGGGCCAAGTGGATTTGGATGAAGTGTTTATTTAGTTTGCTGGCTGCTTCAGATGCTGTGGCATATTGATTCCTTTTATTACTAGCAGCCATTTAACCTGACCCCTCTTAGATCCAGTATTTTAAAAGCCATAAATTTTAACTTTAGTTATGAGCAAGAACTGAAATGCTGTGAAAGCCTTTTTATTAGCAGAGCTTTGCCTTACTCCATGTACACGTGTCACCCATGGCAACAATATTTAGAGCATCTTAAATGAGAGTGGCTGTTGGGCAGTTTCGTGGTGGTGGGGTTGGCAATAAAGAGATCTCATAAATATCTCAAGCATGTAGGATTCACTGATCAGTGTGTAAGCAGGTGTACAAAAGAAATGCCTTTATTAGTAGCAAAAGGAGTCCTCTTTCCAGCTTATTTTGTTAAAATCTAGCCTTTTATCCCTACTCTTAATGTTCACTGACAATGCAAAGCAAACACAAAAGAAGTTGTTTATATAATTTTGTTTTCTAATTGCAAGTTAAATTGGTGTGATCGGAACTTATTTTTCTGTGTTGCCTCGCCTTGGCTTTTCTTTTACATTAATGATCTAACTTGTTGCAGTAGCCTGAATTAATCCCTGAATGATGCTGAAAGCAATCTTTAACCTGCAGCTTATGCTTGTGTTTGTAAAAATATGTGCAGGTAAAAACATGGTACAAAAATAATGACGTACCATTTTTAAAAGAAAATCTGAATAAAATGGTTCATATAAGAGGATTTCTGTCTGTCTGCATTCACATATAAATAACTCAAAAAAGCACTTTGAATTAGTGAAGAAAAGTTTTGTGAACTCTGCATCCTTATAATTTGTTGTTGCTGATTTAAATTAGTCATTTTAAAAAAGTTCAATTTCAGGCTTGATAATGAAGATTAAGTAATAATTCAGTAGGCTATTTCAAAATAAACCTTAGGCTTACTGAAACTGATTTAACATAACCATGAGTTTAACGTGAGTGTTGGCTTCCTTTCTCCTGTTCAGCTACTGATGAAGTTTCCTCCTCTGTCCCACAGGTCAAATTTAACATTCTAGATCTTAGCCTCGTACCATTAAAAGTGACTTTGTTTGAATGGTAGTGCAGGGACTCTCACTTCATGTTAAACTTTGGCCTGGGAACAAAAATGTTGTTTTAGCTTATGGAAGTGTGATTCATATCAATTAATCTGGGAAAGTGTCACATTTCCCAATCGTTTAAAGCAGGATTGAAATCTTTGACCTTATCAGAGGGTGGGTGTGGACATAGGAGTAAAGCAATCACAAGGCACTGGAATTTTTATTACTTCTCAATTCCAGACTGATCAATTTACAAGGTGCCTGAAATCACAGGGGAATCATATTTACTACAAACTGGACTTTTTCCTGTCTGCATTGCTTTTCCTGTACCTGCTTTCCTCTAGCAGGTTATAACAGCTATATCTAACATCAATTTGATATACATAAATATCCTTGAGGAGAAAGCTGCTATTTTGTAGAAGGTCAGGTAGCTTAATTTATACTCAGACCTTTCCTAAGGGCAAGTACTTGAATTTGCACCAGCTAGAGAGAAAATACTAGCCCCTTGGAGGAGTAGGGATTCAAATAACCTAGGAAAACTTTTCTCTAAATGTATAGCTGTCCTGTGAAGTGGAAGGTTATGGGAGAGAGATTAAGCTCGTCTAACCAAATAAAGGAGATGTTTCAATAGATAACATCAGACACTGTTTTCTGCAAAGACAGACTTCACTGCATTTTGTCCAGTGTTCTGCAGTAACGTAGCAAACGTGCCATTTCTTGGGCTGCATTTGGTTAAACCTCTTTCTTCTGCTTCTAATTGTTAGCAATAGTTATAGTTATACTGTTGCATAGTATAACTTGCATTTTTGAGATGCTTAATGCTGTGCATATTATTCTTTTTGAAATATTAACGTGTTCTTTAGCAGTGTCGGTGTTTGTTAGTGATAAGACTGTAGAAAACAGCATCATGAGCACACCTTTCTAAGCTGACAGTAGTCATGCATTTATTTTTGTCTCTTGCCTAATGACTGCCTTATCCCAACCATTTCTTTTACAGCTGGCTAAAGCTTAGCATACCTTCTGGGCTCCAAATTGTGAACCGCCATTATTCATAGTTGAAATTGAAGTTTGTGCAAATACGAGCTAAATTGCAATCATTATATGTAGTAAAATAGATTGAAATATCTGTAAATCTCAAGTCTGTAGCTTGCTCTTTTAATCAGAGAACTTGTTAAATTCCCCCATGCTTTGATTTCTCTTTCTTAGATATTTCTGCCAGGAGTGAGGCAGTTCAGCGTTCAGTATTCCTGCTTCTAATTTGAAATGCTTGGTTTGAGGTATAAAATGAGCAAAATGATACATGTTGTCTTTAATATATGAGTGCAAGATAGTGATTTTCTCTTGCTTTTTATCAAGCCCTTCATAATCTTTTCTATGCTACTTGTATAGAGTAGTGTCGAAGAAAAGGCTACAGTATTGTCTGAGGTTATTCTACAAAAATACCCTCTGAAAGCTCTTCATTTGAAAATCACAAACTAAAAGATGTAATGACTTTCAAATTCCTTCTTCCTATATCATTTTCTGCATTGAATCGATTGATAATTGAGGAGCATCTGAATGTAAAAATGTGAGTTGAAAAAATCATGTACAGTTGTGCATACTACCATAAATAAATGAAACAACTTTAAACAAAATGGTTCACAAAGTGAACATGAATTAATTTTAGTCGGTATATGATGTTGCAACCCTGTGGGCAAGAACCATGTCTGTCCACCTGTTTTCTGATGTCTCTGTCGTGCAAAGATGAGTAATAATGTTGAATGTTTTATATCTCATGTTTATTAAAAGAGAAGGTCATGATTTTCACTTTTTACACCAATTTATTTAGGGGCGAATTGTCTTTTTGCCAGCCCCTGCTCTGCAGGAGTGATTTAAGTTCAGCAGTATTTTAATTTGTATTAAAAGAAACCAACCAAACATATATGATCAGTGAATAGAAATTGTTTTGAACATATTGTGGACATATGTGTATCAAAGTATTTTAAACTTGCCCTGGTTACTTTAGAGAAGAGATAAACATAGGGCTGATGGTAAGGGCAAGCAAGATCAGTTAGGTTAGGGGTAGGGCTGAGGTTGGCAGGGCTAAGTTTGGTATCGGGAACGTTACCCAGGATGCGTCCCCAAAGCAGGACAGGACTTAGGCTGTAGCTGCTGCCTGAGACGGATCGTGTGCCGAGCTGTGCCACAAAGCAAGTCAGCCTTGGTGTTTTGTGAACAACCAGTGGTTTGCCCGCTAAAAGCACTCCCATGCCATCTTCAGTGTCCCAGTACCCTGAGGGTAGAAGCCTCGCTGAGCCTCAACCATTTTCTCTTCCTTAGTTTCACATGCAGCTCCATCCTGTGCAGCGCAGTAGGAAACAGGAATGTATGTGTTCAGGCCTCTTGTAAGTACAGAGCCAGGCTATCACCTCTTACAGCTTGGCGTTTATGTTAGTTTCTTAGTCACAGCATAATTTTTCCTTCATTTTTTCTTCACAACTGTTTTTTACTTCACTGTATACAAAATATAAATATCAAATAAGTATAATTTATATAAAATTGTTCCTTTAAATATTATTGTTTGGGTATATTGCAGTATTTTCAATTTTCAAGAAGAATCGTTGTATAAAAAGTGAAATTAATGATAAATGTATACAATGTATGAAGTTTAGGGTGTCTTGGAATTGCATTTTCTTTCAAGTGATAACAGTTATGGTTCCTCTTCCATTCCCCTCTCTACATGGGCCTTTGGGGTGGCTTGCATCCACAGTGGAAGCTTGTTTCCCTTTGATTTTTGTGACTGACATCTTGCTTTCACTGTGTTTCTTTCTGCTGGGCTATAAAAGAGAAGCCTGGAAATATCTGAAACTAATAACAGTAATAAAAGAACAGAATATAAAGTACATATTACATAAAGAAAAAAAAATCTTTGGTAGCCATGTTGACATTGAACAGAAAATTGAGGTGTATGTAATACTTCCTTTCAGTTAAAGGACGATTGCTTAAGGATGTTATCTTGGAACCAGCAACTTGTTTTCAGCCAGTCACAGGCAGACGCTGACATCAGCTGTTGTTTTTTGAAATTCAAAACAGATGCATAAAATATTGCACCATTTATAAACAAATAAATAAAGTGGAGGCTATCATGATGCTGTAGAAAGAAGTAAAATGAGGACTGAAGAAATTTAAAATCCATAAAAAGAAACATTTTTAAGCACAATGAACAATTAAAATACTCCTTGCCTAATGATATTTTTGCATTCAAAATCTGAGTAGGGCTAGATATTTACACACACATTCAGGCATGCACCACCTAGAAATGCCTGTTAGTAACTTCTAAAAGATGAGAGAGTTTTTTTTCTTGTTGTCTTTTTTTGTTTTGATTTTTACCCATGAGTAAAATACATATTTTCAGACTTACAGCTATCCTAAAGGTCTGCAGGAAAAGTCACTGCGGGGGGGAACTGGGAGGGAAATTTCCGTAGCTGAGAGTCTGTTTGGTATTTATTTGTTATAGAGTCTTGGGCATTCCTCTGTGCAGCATCCAGTAATAGATGCTGCCTCTGAAAGCATGGGGACTGACTGGTTAGCCTGCTTGTGGAAGCTCCTCAGCTCCTGTCTCTTTAGTTGCACACTAAGGTGTGACTGCTACAACCTTACGATGAAAGGAAAAGGGAATAAAAGATGAACTGGAAAAATATAAAGTTCCCCCTGAAAACCTTGGTGAATATGTCCAAGGATGTAAACTCCTTGACTAAATGTTCCCCTTCTTAATAAGACTGCATTGTTCCTACTGTCATCAATAAGAAAAAAGGTAATCATTTTTCACCTGGATTCAGATGCTTTTTTATGGGTGGATTTTGACAGTGAGAAACTTCCAGTGTTGCCATGTGCAACAGTACAAATTTCAGATTAAATGATTACTACTTTAGAAAAGGGCAACTAAATGCCTGATATTAATTTGTTAGTAAAGGATCTCAGTAGGGTTTTGAATAAATGAGGACACCTTTTAAATGGTAGAACACAGGAAGATCAGAGATGAAATTTCACTTTCTTTGTCAGTGAGGAATATTGTTAATCTTTGCCGTTTTATTCTGTCTTTTAAGATAACTCAGTATTTGATGATAATCTCGGTGTCAGTGAACTGACCATAAGCCAATTCTTTTGGGGGCATTAGAAGAAAATTCAATTTTCCAAGGCAGTGTTGTTCTGAACTTACTTGGTAACTAAAGAGTGCTCCATTTAATTTTTTTCCTTTTTTAATAGCAAACTGAAAATACTACATGAAAGTCGTCGTAAGTGTTCTCTTTACTAAAAAAATGGGAATTTATTGCTATTTATTGCTGAAATTAATTCCTTGGGGATGTTTTCATGTTAGGACAAAACGGCAAAATAAAGGCTGCTTATACAGAAGGAAACATACTTTGCCAGTAACTGTCAGTTTTCCATGCAATTGTCTAAGGCATGTGTTTGACAAAGAACCTGTTCTTCGTGACCCTGGCTGGATTAGGCAGTATGTGACCTGGTGCCTAAAATCTGTATCACAGTGTGCAGGTAGCAAAGGCCGAACAGACAGCTTCAGTGCTGATACGTGTCGCACGTGAGAGTGTCACTCCAACACCTTGGATGCTGGCTTGAATTTTCTTAGGATGGCTTTCATACATTAAGAGTAGTCTTCCAGTCTGAGCACTTGGCTCTATATAAGACACGCTCTAACCAGCATTCAACCCAGACTTTTTTTCTTTTTTTTTTTCCCCAAGCAATGCAGTGTAAGGCCCTAATTTAATGTATACAGCTTATACTGGGACATGTATATAAACAACTTCAGTGCTGGCTTTTGACAAAGCAGTTTCAGGTAGCTGGATGGTTGCAGCAGCCTGGAAGTGAGCATTGGCTGCCAAACCTCCCTGAGCCATGAGCGCTGGCAGATCCCTGAGCCCTGCCGTCTGTGTCTGTGCAAAGCAGTGGCCTGTCACAGCGACAGCACTGTCTGCTTGTGGAGGTGAGGCTGTGCCCCTCACTTCCTCACATGTGCTGCAGTCTGCTGTCGCTGTGCCCCAGTCGATACCAGTCCTCACAGGCTCTGTGGGTGAGGCGCTGGGCACCAGCCTCGGCTTAGGCCTGCGACCCAACCTGGCTGAGGTTCCCCAGGCCGCTGCAGCCTGCCATGCTCGGCCTGCTTCACTGCTCTGCCCTGTCTGCTGCACACCACCACCCCTCAAAGCTGTTTTCTGCCTCAAAACAAGAAAGCATTTTCTCTGCTAATCAGAGTGGCTTTCAGTTGGCCACCTTTTACAGTGATTGTGCTTCCCTGGTCTGTTTTCACTTGTTCTCAGGCTAAGATAGGCACCACAGTGCCCAGTGCTGATGCACGCGTTTTTAGTGATACTAAGCGTCTGTATGTTGTATGCAAGTCATTGCTCTAACTCCATTTTAGCACTTACTAATTTGGCAATAATGGTAATCTCCAGAATGGCAATTAGTGAACAGAAGAAGGTTGCTCTGTGTGACCTAGCAACCAGGCTTCCCTTAAACTTGTTTTCTCTTTTTTCCCTCTTCTTTTTTCAGCTACATATCAGTCTGCAGGGAATGGAAGTGTAAATTGCTTTACATAGACGCTACTGATGATTCTCTATTTGGTGCCAGTTCGCAGCTTTTTTCCTTTTAAGAATTTGCTCATCACAGTGTTTTAGTTCAGAAATATCTGCACTCTAGGATTGCTAAAATCACAGCATAGTATTAACGTATCTGTCTGTCTTGTGATTCTTGAATCTCTTTGGGAGTGACAGTATTTAGACATCTATGTGAAGGTCTTCTCTTATATTGTCCTGTTGCTTATGTTAGTATGACTTTAAAAAGTTGAAAACAAAAGCATTTTATGCTCTCAAAGACAAGGCATTTTGCAAGGCAAAGTCTCTTCCTAGGTGTTTGTCACATTTACTGCTCTGCCATATAAAAACGAAGTAGGTGCTACAAAGGCTTTTAAACTATGCTTTAGTTGTGAATTTCTCCACTGCTTGGTATGCAAGTATTCTGTGAACTTTTTTTTTGGCGTGTTCTACTATCACTGTATTAATACTAATTAACAGTAATGCTGCCACAAAAAAAAAAAATCTAGTGTGGGAGAGTCAAGCATTCAAAGAGAGGAAAGGTTTGGGAAAATTGGGAAGGTACTAGTTCTTTCTTTTTTGCATGAAGTGCTTTCTTATGTCTATAAACAAGGAAAGAGGCAGCAACATCATTCGTGTTAAGCTGTACTTTTCTGGAAATGTTCTCTTCTTGAAAAACCTGCTGCGTGTATTGATAGCATAGCACCAGTTTCAGCTTGAAGAAAAAGGTTGGATGAAGCTATGAGAGAACTTAATATCTTCTCATAGGAGAAGCATGTTTGAAAATATCAGCCATTCAGACAACCTGAGTCATTCTAAAAGCCAAAGCTTGTTTTGCAGTGGTGTTTATTTTTGTGGATATACTGATAATGTCCTCTGTGAGTCTGTTAGCAGTGTCCAGTTGTCAAAGTCTAAAGAAATAACCCCATCCTTACCATTGGTGCAGACTTGAAAGTATCACAGAGAGAGCCTGCTATTGCCCATCACTGTTGTCAGGTCTGTAAATCATGTGATATTCTCTCCAAGTCTGAACGGGGATCTCTGCAGAACTAGGCTTACCTTGATGTTATTTTTAGAACAAATTACATTGATTGCACACTATTTCAAAGGCCCCAACTAATAAAATACACAATTAAATGTATCTGCCTCACTAGTTTAATTTCACAATGTGGTTTTAGGTATAAAAATTTAACTATTTATTTTCCAGACTCTTCCAGCAAGGATTTTGGTCCTACTCTGGGACTGAAGAAGTCCAGTTCTCTTGAGAGTCTTCAGACTGCTGTGGCTGAAGTTAGGAAGAATGAACTCCCTTTTCACAGACCCAGGCCTCATGTGGTCCGTGGTCGGGGGTGTAATGAGAGTTTCCGAGCCGCCATCGACAAGTCTTATGATGGACCGGAGGATATAGAAGAGGGTATGTTGCTACTGGTAGTCATTGAGGGAACCACCTTCATTTAGCATGACTGAGGGCCAACTCAATAAAGCATCTAAGCAAGCAATTTAATCCAATTGAATTTGATTAAATTTAACATGCTGCTTATGTCCCGCTGAAAGGGAGCTGTCTTTGTAGTACTCCATCCAACCTTGACTGGCTTCAGTGTAAAGTCTTCACTGATCTCCTTTGGGGCAGGGATGTGTTGGAGGAATTAGAACTCAATCCTTAAATAATTGTGTTTTTCAACATCAAGAAGCAGCTGCCTTCTTCAGATTACATTAAAAATTATCTTGCCTGTTTTACAGAGCTGTCTACAATTCCCCCTTCTCCAACTAGGAAATTATTTCCTTGTATAGACAAGGAAGAGCACCCTGCTGCTTATTCTGTCACCATGGGTTTATGGACCCCACTCTGGAAATAATATCTTCTTTAGCATGAAGCATAAACTGTGCTTGGATCCTGAGCCCTCAAAGAGAAACAATACAGCTCTTCTCCAACCAGGCAGAACAGTTTATGTATTTCTTTTTCAGCCATTACAGTGGAAAGATTCCAAAAAGTGAATGAAAATCATATTTTTTACGTAGGTTATTTGTTGAAGTGAGCCCATGATGAAATGTTTTTACCCCAGCATGCCAGTTTTCTTGAGCTGATGGACTAGCCAGGTTTCAAATAGAAGTGTTCTACCATGTCAGGATTTTCCTATCATGATTAATAACTAGAAAACAAGTAACTATAATAATTCTGTATTTAATTTACAATAGAACTTTGGTTGAATTCACTAGATATGTCTAGTCTGATTTCTAAATTATTCAATTAAATGCGTATGTGTTGTGAGTCATTTGAGCACCTTGTAGACACGGATGCTGTATTTCATGTGTTTACGTTGTGGTGGCCCCTAGCTATCCCCATTGCTTCTTTTTCATTTTGTGCAGATGGTTTTTCTGATAAGAGCTCTCACTCTGGTCAAGAAGCTCAGAACATGGAATCTGCCCCTCCAGGGAACCCTGAAATAGAAGATGTAGAAACCAAAGCAAAAAAAGACAAAAAAAATAGAGAGAAAGAAAAGAAAAAAGAGAAGGGCAAACCTAAAATCAAAGAGAAGAAACGGAAAGAAGAAAATGAAGATCCTGAAAAGAAAAAGAAGAAAGGCTTTGGTGTTATGTTGAGGTATGTCATTTTAAAAAGCAAATCAACCACCTTTGCTCATCGTAACATACGAAACAACTGGTGCTCTCATAAAATAGTGGAAAAATTATTTCACTTGGACTCAAAATAATGTTTATGTTATTTAAAAAGAAAGCAGTTTATACTTTTACACCAAACTTGTGGCTGAGGCAGAAGACATTTGGCAGACAAAATGTCTTTTTGTGCCTTTGAAATTCATTCCCATATGCCAGAAAAAAATCAAGGTTTCAGGCTAAAAACAAGCATGTGTGTGGGGTGGAGGTTTTGCGGGGAATATTTCTGAGTAATACATGACCCACTCCCACATTCAGACATTTGCCTCCTATTCCCTTGGTTATCTGGATTCTTCACAAGCTTTGGGGACAGCTTGATTGCTTGTGTTACTGTAAACAGTTTAGTGACATTTGTTGTTGCTGAAAAGTACTAGCTATGACAAAATCTTTGTTTCACAGCTTCAGCCATTGCCTGCAGTGGTCAAGAGTTCACTGTCCTCTCTTGGGACAACTGCTTGGCAAACAGTTGTTTGGATTTCTTCCAAAAAAATTTGGCTTTTGGGTGGTTTTGCATCTCTGGAATCATCAGAGACTAGACAATACTTATCTCAGCATTTCCTTACTGCTGCTGGAGACTTTGGTGATACAAGCAGTCTGGTTGCTATCACCCCTGCCTCTGGTACCTGTTTACTTTGCTGAGCATTAAAGTGTTTTAATTTAAGTAGATCTTTGCAATTAATGTAGAGTACGTGAATGAAATTTAATTATCTCATATATAAAGATGTTACTTGACTGTAGTTACTTCTGACACTAAACACTGTGTTAGCTTTAGGAGGCTATTAGCTTGATGGTTGGACTTACTGATCTTGAAGGTCTTTTCCAAGCTAGATGATTCTGTGATTGGCATTTGCTAGCATGCTGTATTGTAGACAAGCCAGGTGTATACAAAAGCCACAATCATTGCCTAGACAGAGGTGTATTTAACTAGTAGTCTGTGAAATTCTGCTGTGACGTCATTCACTCTGCAATGATCTTCATTAGGACACTGATACATGAACTTGCATTGCAGCTCTCTATTAATATTTCCTCTGGTGTCAAATAGCTTATGTTTTATACTGTTATGGAAAATTTTAGCTGATTTGCTTCCATGTATCATCAATAGGAATCTTCAAATTGCCCTAGTGAGTGTTGAACACTGAAGAGAGGTTGTCAAAAATATACAGGCATGCTTATGTGCCAAGTTTGCATGATTCCAGCAGTTGTTAATGTTAGTAAGATAAAGGTGTATGGGTATACCACTCTGCATTCAAATGGAGCTCTTTAGGAATGCTTGAGAGGCACATACTCACACCTGTGCATTGCACGTGCATTTGTGTTCATACCGTTTAAAGAAATAGGGCTTAACACGGAACTGTAGTCAAAACACTGAATAATTAGGAGGGTGACTTGAGCAACTCTCTTTTTGTGTATGTTAAGCTTTGTCTATTTCCATTCTTCTTAACTCTTTGTAGCAAATAGGACTGGGGGAAGAGGAGAGTGACACAGAGGTCTGACAAAAGCATAAGTATTCTGGTTCATGTGTTGCTAGCAGAATTGATTAAATTTGAAGTACAAGGTCTTTCTTACAGGGGTGACCCAGAAAGAGCAGGGGATGGCATCAGAATCCAAGACAAGTGATTGTAGTTAAAATAAATAAATAAATCTGATAATGATCAATATGCAAAGCTAAGAACAATGGGTTACCATTCTTAGAGATTTACTTTTTCAGAACGTGTTTCATATTTTGGTGGTGTGCAAGCTTTATACATCTGTTCTTTTCATGTGTGTTTTTATTTCAATAGATAGTCTTCCCAGTAGACAGTGGTGGTTGTTAATATTTATCTGGATGGCAGCACATTTGAGAATTTCTGTCCATTGAAAATCTGTACAAAGCCACAAAGGTGGTGGGAACAGGTTATAGAGAACAGAGGAGTTGTTGTTTGTAAGAACTAACGGCTCAGCTGGGAGGTTTTGGGAGGTTCTCTGTCCTTGTCAGTGTTTCTTCCCAAAATTTTCAAAATTGTTTTTGAAAACAAATTCCTTCCTGAGAGGGTAGGAGTCCTAGGAACCCCTAGCCATGTTAAAAGTGAAAGAAGGGTAATGAGCTGTAAAGATGGAACAAGTGCAAACAGTATGGGTTTGCAAAAGAATTGGAGGGACCATATTGCCTACTCAAGCAGAACAAAACCAGACCAGTCTTTTTTTCAGGGAAAAACTGCTGTGGGTGATGTGAAAAGCAAAAACTGTGAATATGAATATTTTTTAAAGAAAGAATGGCAAAAGAATCAGGGAACTTAGAAGGGATTGAGTACTGACTAAATACTAGATTCAAGAAGTATTTTTCACACTAGAGTTTGCAATGATATGAAGAGTGAGGAGATTGTCAGGAGGACTAGGGAGGAGGAGACTGCAGTAAGAGGGTTTAAATGATCAAGTGTTTTAGCAGCACGGATGGAAAGAAACAGCCAGATTTTTTACAACATTGTGGAGATGAAACTGGCATGTTTTATTGGTAGAACATCTGTGGAAGGAAAAAAGGAGCTGCAGACGACAAAGTTGTGAACTTATGCAGCAGGCAAGGTGACTACTAATTCCTGGTAGTTTAAGAGAAAAGTAGAGAGAAGTATTTAGAAACAGAGATGAGCTCAGTTTTTGACATGCCGAGTTCAAATTGGAAGGGAAACCTGCCCTAGGAGGCACAGGAAATGTAAACATCATAAGGGAGCAGAAAGCTGAGTGGAGAAGGAAATCTGTAGTGTGCCTGTTGCAGATGCAGTAGTAGCTGTACTGTGGCTCCCCATGCGGGACACTTCACCAAAATGAGGAATAGGGAACCGAGCCCCTGCTATACTGACAGGAGAAAAGAAGTTACTGAAGCAGGTGGCAGAGGTGGAAAAAGGTTATATCTGACTGGGACAGTGCAATTCCACGAGTTTTTCAAGCTAGTCAAGTGACTGCAGCCGTGTAATTGATTGGTCTTACTGACAACTGAAGACCCACAGGGATGCATTTGTATTCCATGTAATTTCTGGACTGCGTTGCTCTGAACCGTGTCAGCTCTGCAGTGCCATGTAGTTCCACCTAAACAGGAAAACAAGCTTGCTGAACCCATGTCAGAATTGCACTGAAATACATAGGAAATGATCATCAGTGGGGGAAGCTCCTGGACCAGGACATAGAAAGTGTTCCTGAGATGTCACCAGAAAGCTCAGTGCTAATGAAGGCACATACACTTTCTGGCACTTTGGGCAGAATGACTGGCAGTCAGGTGTAAGAGACAAAGAAAAGTACAATTTGAGACTAAAAGTCGCACATGTATATGATGGAGGTTTTGTGCTATACTCACTGAGACATGTTTACAGCTGTAACATGTTTTATCTTGACAGTATATCCATGTGAATTGGCTTGTTTCTGCCTTTTAATCAATAACAAAGCAAATCAAGGTATTAAAACCAAACCCAAGTATTTATCTGTAGTACAAGAAAGTGCAAGTGTTGGACTTTAGTCTTTTTGCATCTGAGATTTTTTGAACATATTGGAATTGCTACTGCATTGGTTTTTTGCTTTTTTTTTTTAATTTAACAACAGAAAATAGCAAAGCTGTTAGCAGTTGCTAACAGATTTCACTTAGTGCCTCATCTGTTGCTCAGCTGCTATTTACTTGTAGTTCCTGGTCTTTTTTTACACATACAAAAAAAAAAAAAAGAGGAAAAAAAAAAGATTGCTTTCCTGCTAAGCTTTTCCTGGATTGAAGCTTTATTTAGATGACTGTGATTCAGGGAGACCATCAAGAAATCATGTGTTTATTTTTGTAATCCTTGTTTTTAAAAATGTCCTGTTTTCTGTAGTATGAGCTGGAACTCCTGGCTGCCACATTTTAGCGACTGCTGCTCCTGGAGCAAAGTAGGTTGATATACTGGAGATCTGAAATGCAGATGACACTGATTATTACTGGTTAGTTAAGTTTCTATAATCCAAAGTACTATTTTACCGTGGTGCAGACTACATAGTGTTTGTGTTTTCTTGTTTGGTTGGTCCTGGTGCATATATTGCTTGCCTTAGGATTGGATCTGCATATGTGCTGTTCAAAGAACAACAGAAGCTGACTTGATTAACTGTTTGTATGCAGCATCAGCTAAGCAAGCATTATTTTACTTTTTGATATTTTCTGGCACATTGCACCATCATAGCTCACTAAAACAACCCAATGCTAGACAACAGACGTCAAAGTAAATTGCTAATGTATATCAGGAAAACAACTACATTAAATACCATCGTTACTGGAGATGTGACTAAATCTACGCTGCAGTCTCAGGAAAAAGTCAGTCCCTAGCATCCATGATGAAACTTGGAACAAAAATAATATTCAATTCTATGCAGATGCATCACAGGAGCAAGGTTATGCAGTACTACATGAAGTTCTTGGTTCAGTCCCTTTCTTACGTTGGACTGACTGATTCTTTCAGGGCACGGTGAGTCTTGAGGGGACTGCTGTAGCTCAGATGAGATTCTCTGTGCATCTTTTTGAAGGTGTTTTGTATTTTCATGAGCAACACTATAGTGAAACGACATCTTTCGAGCCTTTGAATAAAGGGAGTCTGTAGTGTTGTTACTTTAGAGCTGTCAGAGGCCATGTAAGGTGGCTTTGTAAGCTGTTTGGAAGGGTTAATTAACCCCTTGGTGCAGGGCAGTAGAAATCCCTGATGCTGAGCACTAATGCAAAATGCATTATCAATTAGCACCAGGAATACAAAGCCAATCTAACCAAGAGATTTATCTAAAAATAAAAATATTATTCCTCAGTTGACTAGGTGATGAACACTGGATTTTAAATTTGTGATCTATAGTTATTGCCTTGCTTTGAAATCCTGTCAAAATATTCCTTTCTAACAAAGGTAGGCTTTGAGTTGCTTTCTAAATTAAGTTGGAGAAAGACCGAACCTTTAAATCACCAAGGGAATATGACCTCTGCTGTGTATTGCATTGCTGCTCCATATGCTAATCCCATTGCAGTTGTTACAGTCCTGGCGTATAATAAACCTGACTCTATGGCTCTCTTACTACCTTTTCCAGATAACAATTGTAAAAATTCTGGGTAGCCCTTTCCACTTTATGAGTACGAAGTTAAGTTAGCTAACGGACTGTGGCCACACCAATGACATTTTAATGGTTAGCTCCCCGTAGGCAGAAGCCAGTATGTTGAAATCTTTTTTTTTTTCATTATTTTTATTTTTTAAAAAACACCCTATGAGCAAGTATTGGGGACTCAAAAGTAAAGAGTTTTGCCAAACTGGAGTGCAATGGAAGCACACCCTCTCAGTCTTTCTTTCTAGACGGGATTCAGGGAACAAAAAATTTTTGTTGGTTTAAGGCATTTCTTGTCAACTTGACTTCACTAGTTCACTGGTGAATGTTTTCAAAATTTGTATGGGTGAGAAAATGCATGGACCTCAAAACCAATGCACATCAACCACAGCTTGCATACGTGTGCACGTACGTGTGTACATGCAAGTGAAGAAAGTAGAAATATGTGTATATCAGTTGCATCTTGCTTTTTCTTCTTTAGATATTATACGCTTTCTCACATAACAGTTCATCTTAAATTATTTACCTTCCATTTCACAATATGCGCCATGAATATTTTATTTTTTGTCCCCTTAATTTGCCAACTTTCCTTTCAGCTAAGTGCGTTAGTGATTTTAATTTTTCATTCTAGTTGGAAGACAAAAATGACCCTTTTTTCATTATTACTATTATAGGCCTTGTGCTTGGAATGATACTTTTACAACCAGCACCATTGAGCCCGTAATGGTATTGCAGAGTAGATCGCATAATGTACAGATACTGCCTTCCATTAAGTATAGCACTATGACAGCTTATGGAGAAAATTATTTTCTGGTCTTTGTTGCCCTGAGAAGTTAAGCACTGGGGAGGAAAAGTTAACATTATAATTAATAAGAGCATACAATAATGATGCAATTTGATGGAGAGGGGTAGTGTGTGTTCTTCTGTGTGTGCGTGTGTGTACATGCTCCTATATATTTAAAAATATATTTATTTATATATACACATATATATATTGAGCTGGAAATTAATATGGACATGGATAGACAGAAAAAAACACCACAAGACTAGATTAAATTATAATTAATTAGGGTAAAGTTATTTTAGATTTTTTTCTCAATAGTGAAACAATCCAAGATGGATCGTGCATGTGTATTAGACACACAGCATCAGTTAATGAGGCAAATTAGTTGTTGAGAGGCCTTGACTTCCTCATAAATATTCCCACTTTCCAAATATATAAATTGGTAAATAAAACTCCTGTTTCCTTTTAAGAACACAAGAGGATGAGTGAGATAAGATGCCTATTCGGTTTAATGTATCTCAAGTTCATCAAGTATTTTAAACTAAAAAAGGAGAAGGATCTTAATTTGTGTATCCCTTTTCCTTTCCTCCACTGTATTGATTCCTCCTTGGCTGCATTCATAGTCAGACTAAAATAGAGAAAATAAGGGGGTTTTGTACTAAAAATGATCACGTGGACTGCCTACTAAAGGCTTATTTGTTTAATTAAGCATCTGTTCTCTTCTTAATATGCATGCATAAATCTCATTAACATTAGATGTATGCAAGTGCAGTGAAGAAGAATAGACCCCTTACTCTCATTACTGAACTTGGATAACGAGATTTATATTTACTTAACAGATCAGAGCAGAAAGTTCCCTCTGACTATTTGAAAGGACTGGAAATTACAAACTGTTTACAAGGAGCATGCTTTTTGTGAAATAGTTGCATGTTCATTTCAAGTTAAAATATCATTATTCAAGCCATTACTAAGGGAAAAAAAAAAAAGCTGCATGCTTTGTCTGTAAGGATTAACTATGTGCACTAAATTCTGTGATGTGTCTAATTAAATGCATGCTAGCCTATTCGCTATTGACCTCTGGGCATGCCACACCTACTAAAATAAAAGTAAGCTCCTATTGGAAATACGAGTAGGTCCTTTCTGGAGGTGGCGTGTTTCTTCTAAGTGTCTGTCTCCTCTCTCCCAGGACACCACTCCTCAAGAGGGTGAAAAAAAAAAAAGTCCTAAAAAGCACAGTTATTTTTGATGTTATGCCCTCATCAACAACACTGTGGCAGTATGTTTATCCTTCATTCAGTATACGTGGCTGTTACCAGTTTTAAAATCCATCTCTTGTCTGGGGATAAAACATGAATACCAGATTTTCCGTCTAAGTTACGGTACATTGGGTATTTCTGTATGTAGTACAGGTGCATTATGGTCAAAGATCCTAGAGGGTTTAAAGTCATGCTACCTGGGCTGCATTTTAACTAATAAATACATATTTTGCTCAGGAATATTGTGTGAAGGGAATTCTGCCTTAAGACAAAAAAAAAAAAAGCAGTTTTGCTGATTTTGTGGTGCAGTATTTCTTGTAACGTGAACTTGGTAATTTGGGGATCTGCGGTGGTGGGGAGACAACAATTAACAGAGAAATTACACAGAAGGGGGCTCCTGACAGATTCCTTAACTACAAAGTGCTGGCAGGTGCCAGTTTAATAGGTATTGCCATTAACAGCCATCTGTAGAGAAAATGAAATGTGCTCATCTCACTGAATTATGATTTATGCCAGACAAAGCAGTCAAACCAAAGTAATATTTATATTATAATTCAGAGTCATTGATTAAATGCACATGGCATCTCAAATCCAGTTGACATTTTAAGTTGAAATGATTGCAGACATGTAGCCATTTATTTAACTATTACTTTAAAAAATGTGTCTCTACTTGTTATTAATAGAAGAAAGTCAGACCTGGCCAATATTTCAATACGCTGACCTTTTGTTTTGCTGACATATAAAAGGAACAAAGCTCCTTTTGGGGTAGTCACAATTTCAGAGAATATGAAGTATGCTAGGCTCAGAAAAAAATGACCCGTTTGAACCACTCTGCCTCTTTCCTCCCTCTTCTTTTCCACCCAGGATTTTTGAAAGAAAGTGGGCAAGAGATGGTTTAGGAAATAGGAAGCAGCCTGAGACTTTGTTTCAAGTGCCTGCTCTGCTGCTGAGTTCCTTGGTGACACTGGTTACCTCGCTTAGCTGCTCTGGGCCTCAGTTATCCTTATACAAAGGTTATCCTTAATGCTTATTTAAAAATAAATAAAGCAAAAAACATTTCCCTGCTTGACATAAACATTTTTTTGGTTAATGTTTAAAAAGTACGTGATTTTAAAAACTATTTTAGCTATTTCTGTAAAAGTATAGCAGACAAATAGTTCTATTTTTAAGAAAATGAAAACTAAAAAATGTAAGCTTTTGCATGATTTTCTCTCACTTCTCCTCTGGTCACTAGGACAATTCCTTCGCTGAGGACTTTTTACTCTTTCCTTTTACTTTTTTTTTCCAGTGATTCCAATTTTTCTCGTTTGTTAATCTTGTACTGCCCAGTCTCTTACTTCCACAGGGCATCTCTCCATTCTCCTTTGACCTTTCCTCATTATTGCTTACAGTCCCATCAATTTTTAGCAAACTTTGGTCTCTTTTCTCTATGGAAAAAAATACGATGCAAGCCTAGACCAATTTGCAAGCTCAGCCTTCTGCTGTTGTGCTGTTGGAAGAACAGTTGACAGTACTGGGTAGCTCACCCTTCGCCTTCCTTGCCACTGCTAGCACGTGAGATGCTAAGCTGGGGTTTCCTCCTCCTCCTGCCTCCTAGCTGTAGATACTTCCACCTTCAGAAGTGCGGTTCAGAATACAACGGCTCAGAAATAAAGTTGACCCTTTATCTTTTATCCTGATTTTATGCCTTCTTGCTAGAAAAAATTGACTTGTCATTCCAAATTTAACACGGGCAAATTCATTTTTTTCTCTGCCAACCGTCCCTCTTTATTTCCTTGCTCCATCATCACAGCAAGTGGCGGCACCTTCCCCCCTTCACAAAAGCTGCTACATGGGATGTCATCTTGCAGTGAACCTTAAACCCCCTCAATAAAGCCATATAAAATTTGCTCTCTTCTTACCCATCTCGCTGAAGACTTGACCACACAAAAGAAGCAGTGTAGCTTCTTCCCTTTCTGTTTGGACTCCTCCTATCAACCGGTTGCTTCCAGATTTTTTCAGTCTCTGTTGTGGATCAGGTTGCTGGGTCGTTGTTCTGACTGCTCTCGCCTGCCCCTGTCAGCACAGCATGAACTTCATCTCCTTCCCAGTTTGGTCTGTGTTAACAGACCAGTGTGGTAACATATTGCTTTGAGCAACTGTTAACACTTACCAGCCAGCTTGTCTCAGCAGCACAATTCCTACTGCAACGTACTGCAGTGTGTCTGTGCAGAGAGGAGTTTACATAGCCCTTCAACTTGCCTCAGATTTGTCCCTGCTGTAGAACTTTGACAGCGCGTGTGAATGTTGGCAGGCCTAAACGAGTGAGGAAGTAAGGCTTTCAGATCCCTTCCACCCCAGCTCCTGCTTTCTAGCTCCAGCCACCAGTAGGATGAAAGAAAAGCTCTTTCCAGCTTCCTGCTCTGCACCACGTTTGGTTGTCCCATTCCAACCCCACCCCGTTTTATAGGAATCTTTAAGGAAGCAAAAGCAAAGGTGTGGGATTGATCCTTACCCAGTGGTTCCTGCTCAATTCAGCTGCAGCGTTAACTCCGTCTTCTCACCGCTTCCATCCCCTGACGATGCTTTGTTTGTCCCCAGGTTTCTGTCCCTGTTACTTTTTCTTCCTCTCCCTACCTCGCGCTCCACCCTGGGCTCTCTCTTGTCCTTGCTCTTACCCTGCTTACACAGAGCCACGACTAATAAGCCTAGCAGAGCTCGTTAGTACGGGCTCTGCTGCATGTGCTGCTTCTCCTCTGTACCTTGTCATGAGGAGCAACTGCTGATTTCTCAGTGGTCGTGATGCTGCATGATGCTTGACATAGAAGTTAATGATGCTATTGAGTGCGCCCCTCACAGAAGTATTTACGTTCAAAGAACACTGCACTGCTTGCTTCCTTCATTCAGTTGAAACGACTTCTCTAAGGTCTTGGCTTGGGCCAGGCATGTTTGAGAGAATTTGCTCTTCCTCCTTAGAAGTCTTTGCAAAATTCTTCATTGTGAAAATCAAGATGTATTCTTCCTTTTCCCTTTCTGGTTTTGCAATTTTCCACTTTTGTCCCATTTCTTAATTTTTTTAATTGTTGGGAAGAATCAGTGACCAAAGAATAAAAAGGAACCTCAGCAAATATAAAATGTTAAACAAACGCTGACATGATGCAGACTAGCACTGTGTGGGAGTGTGTGTATATATCTATATATATGAGAGACGAGATATATTGCTGTGTAGCCACAAGTTTAGAACCAAAAAATAAAAATAATCGTCTTATAAGTTGACTCCCAAGGCAAAAAATCGTCTGTCTCTGTGTGTATATGTAGTACAAGATAAACAGATCACTAAGTATTTACAATAGTTCCTCAGCATTTAACTTAGTATTAGGTTTCAAGTAAGGAACTGGATGCCTGTGCCATTCATTCCCCCTTATTTAAAAGCAGTGAATACCTGGCCTCACACTAACCCTAGACTATCAGGTTGGGTGGTAATGTGCAAATAGAATTTTAAAGCTATTTTCTGGTGATAGAAGGCCAGAAGTGTTCTCTGTTATTTTCTTTCTAGCCAAAGAACCTCAGTGAGTAATGAGTCAGGCACTGCTCATTCTACCTCTGTCGACTTTTTGTTTGGCTTTTTATCCTCTAATGTGGAAATCTGTATTACAGTAGCTTAGTATAACAGACATCCTCATGTTCTGTTTTTAATTAAAATTAGATTGAGGAAATAAACAATTCAAAGAAGTTAGCTTTCTTTCTTTTTTTCCCCCCTCTAAGTATGTTTTCCATATCCTCTTCTGCATTTGGAGGTGCTTGTTTCCATTCTCGTGCTCCTGAATTGTTCAGCCTCCCCAACAGACAGTGAGGGAGGACTGTCAAAGAAGCTCATGTTCATTCATTTAGTCTCCTTAGTGACACACATTTTTAAATTATTGATTTTTGTCGGTTTGTGTTGATGCAGTCTGCACTATAATTCTTAACATAAGAGGTTTGTCAAAAGGTGAAGATTTTGCAAAACCAAAAATGCACTGCTCTTAAAAAAAAAACTTTCCATTTTGCAGCAGCAGATCATTTTTACTAGGACTAGAATATAAACAGCAGCATAACTTGAATGAAATTAATCTAAAGAAATCAGCAAATATTTCTTTCCTTTAAAAAGTCAAGTTATTATCATCTCTGAATACCTCAGCTCCATCTTTTTCTTGGTGAATTCCTATTTAGTCTGTTTTAGCGTGGTTGGCATGTTTTGCTTCCCAAACCACCATTCATCTGCAACAATGGAGGGTGCTCTAGGCAGGCTCAGGCAGAGCTCCAGGAGCTCAGGACTGAAGTGGTTTGGGAAGTAATGTAGAGAGATTGCTGTGTATAGTTCTGCTTTGAATTCTGTCTGCCAGTAGCAGTAGTGTTTTGTTCCTGCGTGGGAGATACATGCTAATTTCAGTAATTACAAAGTCGAAGTTGTATTTCTGCATCTGTAGTAAATGCTGTCAATGTTTTGTAAGACCACGATGAGACCTGTAAATCTTATGGTGCTAGTTCTCTGTAAACTGCATAATTTGCCTGTGAAATATGTTATACCCAGTGAGTGGTGAAAACTGATTTGGCATGCAAGCTTACAAATTCTGGGTGGATAACTGGCTTTAGTCTCCAATGCTGTAATAAAGCGGATTTGGTTTTATTGCATCCTCCTACATGGAAAGTACTATTAAAAATCTGTGTGGTAGAGATATTTCAGTGTTTTACAAAGACTTGTATGTTTCTGCATGTTAGAGAGTAGGAAGGAAGCCACAATCCAACAAAGTGTGCTCTGTCATTCTAATTAGAAGCACAACAAGTTATAGGCAGTCTGAAGTATGCTAACAAAAATACTCTGATGGAAGTATATTCATTTAATTCATCCCTAACATTTATCCTGGCTTAAATATCAGATTCTTCTATCTTGTGGGGATATTCAGATTGGAGAGAGTGAGTTTAATCTTTTTTGGTTTTAGGCTACAGTTTAAAGAAATTGAAAGATGATGATCCTGTCATGGTGGGGAGAAAGATCACTACCAGCCTCGACCTGCTGTACAAAACTTACACTATAGCGTAAAGTGCTGTCCATGCGCTTGTATGCAATTGGAAGTGTAGCATAGAAAAAATGACCTGTCACTGGGGAAAACGAAATTTAAAAAAAAGTTCCCAACAATGCTAGAGTAGAAAATAATCTGAGAACTGAGATTTTGAATAACTAGTTATTTACCTGAGTGGTTTAATAACTTACTGAATCCTCAATCCAGCAGAGAGCAAAGCAATAAACTACAGTTGCAGTATATACTTTTCTGTCATCTTTGCTCTACATATTTACCTTTGCTATTTTAAACTGTTATTTGTATTCTTGTATTTTTATGGAACTGGTGGATTAGCACATAAATCTTTAAAAGTATTATATAATTAATTTCCAGAATATCAAGTAAACGCTGGGTTTCTTTCTTTGTCAGGCTATTTCTGTCTCTATAATGAGAACAGCAAAAAGTTAGAAGAGGAGGTGGTAGATTTACATGTGCAAGTACTATAAATACTCTGGGGACAGGAGCAAGGAGGTCCTTACAGCCTACATAAGTTAAAAGGAGCTTCTTTACAGAATAGTCTCATCACATCACTGTGCATCTTATGCATCTTTTCAAGGACACAGATGGACCCAAGCATGCTGAAACATCCCACATTTGGAGAAAAAGCATGTTTAACAGAGTATTATATTCATGGCTTCATCAGATACCAAGACCATTTGTTGATCTTGCCTGTCAGTTTATTGTTTTTCTCAGTCTTTGTTTATTTTGTTTACATTGGCCATTCACTGAGTACCTTGGGACACAAATTACGTATAATGGATCCAATTTACTGGTCAAATGTTAAGTCAGTCTCATGAGGCTGCTTTCTGTTGACTTTGATACCATATTAATCACAGTAGTATTGTAATGTCTTAGAACTTTCTATTGAGATTTTATTCTAGTGCTAGTGCAGCAGTTCCAGGTAGGTGACAGCTTGGCGAGTTTGTACTGTCATTAACTTGAGCAGGTTTCTTGCATCTTAACTTTAGAAAATGCCAGCCAGATTGAAACTGTGACTGCTGTCTTCTGTAGGGGGAAATCTGTGTCCAGAGGGGCAAATATCTTTTGTATGGCAGTGTTTAGACCTGCTACATCATAATTTTTCCATTTGGCTTTATGGAAACTTGATGTTGAACATCTAGGTTTCAGTTTAATGATGTAAGGAAATCACCATGCAAGGCAGATGCAGTCTTAAAATAAGCCTACAAATATAAAGGTTAATAAGGAAATCTGTAAATCAGAGATTTCATATACAGCAGTGATCAGAGGAGGAAAAAGAAAAATTAAAAAATTAAATTGGTCGCATAAAATGTCATGCCACTTTACAAGCTAAAAGGAGAAGATTGTAAATGAAGCACAGAAGTATGAGATTTTCACTCTGTTTGTAAATATCGAATTTAAATGAGCTTTAAAAAGCAATACCAAAGACACAAACCCTCTGCCCCCAACAAAAACAATGTCTTGTTTGGTTGGTAGCCTTCTCAGGCACCCAATTTCAAAGGCTGACCAAAGAGGAGAGAGGGAGACCAAAATAATACATCAGGGAGGAGGAGAAAAGTACAAAATTGGAAAACAAATTGATACAGTGTCTGCATGAAGATAATTAAAGCCATGAGATTTAATTAAAATCACCAAGTGGCTGTTGCTATCAAGAATGAGACAGTGGGTTTTGAACAGAATTCCTCTGAATGTGTACAGGGAGCAAGATAAATAACAATTTTACTGCTGGCTATAAACAAGTGTATTCACTGAAGAACAGCCCAAGCTGTGGGTATTTTCCAAGGCCTCTGCACACCAAATTTCAAGGATAACCAAATGCTCTATAAAAGCATCTTGTGATCAATTGTATTGAATGGCACAGACAAGTTTCATTGAATCAACACAGATGACTATCCATTTGACTGAGCACAGAAAGATCGTTACAGACCTTTAACAGAGCATTTTCTTCTCAGTATCTGTCCACTCTGGAACTTGGACTCATAATAACCATGTTGGTTTCATGCAAAAAACAAAACTTTATTAAAGTCAATATACTGTAGTTCTGAAACAGAACAAAGAAACCCAAAAGAGTACTGTAACAAGCAGGTTTTATAACCTGTTTCTTTCAAAATGCTGCTACCATTTGTGCATTTCAATGACAACAGAAAAATTCCAGAAGCTACAACTAAATTTGCCTGACCAGTGATGAGGCTGAGATTAAAAATGTTTATTGTTTCATGGCAGCAGTGGAAGGAATGGGGATCAGCTGCACAAGTGATCAGACCTGATTGCAGAAAATGAAATAGAAATACGAACTGTGGCAGAACAGAAAGAAGAGTTTTGGGAACCTAAATAACCAACAGTTATTTCAAAACAGTGGAGAGCATCCTGTCTTCCTAAAGAAAGAAAAAAAAAAAAAAAGTTTCAAGGAGATATGGATTGGGTTTAAACCAGAAAAAAAAAAAAAAAGTAAACATAATGGCTTTGTGGCAAAGTTTTCCAGGTCCAAGTCAAATCCTGTGGAAATTGATGGAAATCTTGTACTGGATGCAACCCACATACATCTGTGAGATTGAAGTGTGCCACTCTCAAGTTGTGACTAATGCTTTTTTCCTTTGGGTTGTAAAGGTGTAGGAGAATTAACCCTAGTCCCAGCTCTATGTAGAGTTCAGAGTGATAAATGTGTTTTTCTGATTTCCTGGGGAGAACCTAGCTTGAAACTGAGTGCTCATAAGGTCCAATTCTTCCCTGAATAGTGAACCTAAAAATAGCTTATTGAGTTTCTGTGTTTCTTTCAATAACTCAGTATCAGGTTTTATATATATATATATATTACTTTATTTTATTCAGAAATACCCTTCACCTGCTAATCCTGAAAACTGCTATCTAAACATAAAGGTATTCCTGCTAGTCATTTGTTCTCACTGGTATACAAAGATTTCTGAGACTAAATTCTTCCTTTAGCTGCATCTTTACCATCCCATACTTTTGACTTGTGTTTCACAGGAATAATAGGTAGAATTTAGCCTAGCAATTCATGAAAAAGAATCAAATTGAGCTTTTTGTCCATTAGTTTTGCTGATTGTTTAGGGCCAAAAGGATTAAACAGTAGGTGAAACCTGGTTTATTTCCCTAGTTATATATGGTTGATGAATTCCCAGAGGAAGCAAATCTGTGAAGTACTATTTCTGTCGTGCAGCAATCGGTGTTGGGTAGGGAAGGAAACAGGTTTTCTGTTCCTGAGAATTTTAAAATTCATAGGACGTTTTGCCTGATATTACATAACTCAAATATTTCTCACAGGCTAAATCTGAAAAAGAATAAGTTTGCGTTAATTGAAAATACCTATTTTTACACATTTTTCACTTCTAGAACCTTTTAATAGATGGATATTACTCTGAAGAGTCACTTTAGTTAAAATCTTGAACAGTATATTGTGGAAATACAGAACTTGACAATTTTGAAATTAAAATATCAATTTGTGATGTTACTACTGTAAAACAAAGAAAAATGGCATACCAAACGAAAATCTGATAACCTCTACAGTCTGCTTGCTTAGTAAAATCTAGTAGCTTAGGAAAGAGAAATGCTCTTTTGTAATACGTTAGGAAGAGGACCATGAACCCAAGGTGTAACATCATAAAAAGATATGCATGATGTGACTGAAAAATGTAACCTCTTTTGTAAAGTCATTACTGCTATTAATTCTGAAACTCTAGCCTGTGACGTTACTAGAACATGGAGTGGAGCTAAGAGGAACTTTAAGTGGAAACAACTCCATGATCCAAAAATGTATGTAATAAACTTCTGATAAAGCACTGACTCCTAGCTGTGAGGAAGAGACGGTGATGGCCAGTCAAGTGCCTGCTGCAGCCCGTAAGGATCTGGTAGGATTTAGTGTGGCATTGAAATGTTCAGAGGAAAGAAAGAAGCCTGCACAAAGGAAAACTAAATATCATGAGCTAATAGACTCGTAAGAAGGCCACTCAGCAGATTCAGCTGAAAGGTTATAGGATGAAAATGGGTAATAGAGAGTGTCAACCCTCCAGGAGTGGAGCGGGAATGCTAAATGTGAAAATCAAGGCATATCTTTGCCTGCCTTTATGTCTCTTACTTAGTTAAAAGTAGATCTGACACTAGGTCTCCTAATGTTAAAGAGAAGAACACTAATTTAAGAGCTTACCCAGTCGTGCTCTCCCTTCTGGGTCCCCCTCGCCCCTGTCCTGGGCTCAGTGCCTTGGGCAAGGGGCAGCAAGGGCATCTTGCCGCCTGCCCCTGCCAGTGCCTGGTGCCTGCGCTGCTGCTGCCTTGGGCTCTGCTTGTGGAGAGTGCACACTGTAGGAAGTGAGAGCTCACTCCTGGCATAATGAGGTGGGAGAAGGAAAGGCCTCTTAACAGTAGCCCTTGCCAGGCACTACAAAGCAGTCCACCATATAATGCAAGTGAATGAACGAATTGAAGAAATAGTTAGGCATGACATTCAAGGTAATTGTAGAGAGGGATAAACGTAAAATATGTAATCATTTTTCATTCCCCTCTATTGATCCTCATAGTATCAGCTTCCTGTATTTCCTGTGCCAGCCAAAAATCTGCTTTCTCCACAGTCTGCCTCTTAGAAATCCTGATGCTGGACTTTCCTTGGTCTTAACTGGTTACGATTGGTGTCCAGATACAGATGCCCTTCTCAGCTTGTTTTCAAAATGAAAGTTGGCATGCTTATTATTGTTCAGCTATATATAAAGTGAAACAGACTTTCAAAAATCATTTACAGAAGATTTGCTGTGACTATTGACGTTTTCTGACAACCTAATTTTTCTTGTAGACCTTCTCCTCTCCTCCCACCTCTCCCCACCTCCTGATTTCTACTCTGCAAACAGCAGAAAGGTATTTGGGAAAGTGAAAAGGTTATGAATCAAACTTTTTGAGGTATTTTTTAATTGACCCTGGGTAGACATTCAGATGGAGCTGATAGGTTGCAGATGGTCTGTATTAAAAACTCTCTTTATATTAGAAGATGCTGTGTCTTGCATCTAATGATTGAGTAGTCTCCTGTGGAAACATGCATTTACCCATAGTACATAAGGAGCATTTTCAGTTCTGTACATATTTCATCTGTTACTGGATTAACCTGAACAATCTATGGGTAACCAGATCCCACGGATGGAAGGACTGATTGGGTACTTGTTTGATGCAGAGATTTTTTTTAGAACTAAAATTTAACAGGTTTGCTCTGAAATGCAGCCACTGGTATTTCATTTGAAACTCTAGGCTATGCAGACTTAGGAGCCCAGCATATAAAATATAGGCTTTGTTTCGGTTACATTTTCCATAGTTTGCATCATGCAGTGTAGACTGTTTTGGGGCAGGATGATCTTGTTTGGTTTCTATTGTTTGTTGTTTTTGGGGTTGTTTTCATGTTTGTTTGTTTTTCATTTTCAATCCTGACTAAGAATGCAAGAATGGTATTAGGCAAAAGCAACTATGGACATTTGCAGTTGCATTAAAATGTGGTAATGCTGTCAGAGAAAAATAACAGCAAGAAAGTCTAGAGACTCTATTAAATAGTAGTGATATTTCCAGCCTTTGGAATAAAACAATGTGAACTGGGATTGAGTTTCAAGCTAACTTAAAAACTAATTCAATTTGAGGGCTTGGTTACAAGCTGGCCCTTATAATGTAGTTGGGAATCAATAATACTGTTTCACTCCTATTGTATGAAAACATGATCATTTCCTTAAATAAAAAACAAAACAAAAAAACCTTCATTTTTAATGTTGTAAGCTTTTAATAGTGAGTGGCTGAATTATCTCTGTAATTCATTACCCTCTCAGCTGTTAGATGAATGGGATATATTATGGTTTGTCATTATTCTCGATGGTGGCATGGAGACTGGGGATTTAAATCGGCTGCCACTGCATGGGCTATAGACATGCTGATGACTTGCTGTGAGATTGCATTTAGTTCCAGGATCTCTGGTGCTTCAGAGTATAAAGCATTCAGTTGCCATGATGAACAAAAGCTTCTGATGGTTCGTGTAGGTATACTAGGAGCAAAACAGAAGAGAAATAGCAAAGAATGAAAGTAAAATGCTGTTTTCTTTTACAAGTGACTAGCTAAGTACAGAGAAAAAGTAGTAAATTTATGTCAGGAGGGAAACATACAATAGTTGAAATATTATACAGACATCTCTACGTGAGTGTGTGTGGAGATATATAATGTGAAATACAGTATAATCTTAACATTATGTACGTACTTATGACTGCACTGGCTCATTACCCATTGCATCAAGGATGCTCAAGTGTTTATTATGCTATTTACCAAATTATAGCTATTTCCTGAACAGCCGGCCTCTGCTGAATATGCTTGTATTCTGTCCATCTTTAATAATGAAGCCTGCACTTTGGGGCAGAAACATAGTCTGGCAATGATCAGCAGGAAATAGGAGAGAAATTGGTAATCTCTTTAGCTTTACTGTTCTACGTTGTTTATTTGACTCTCCCAAGTATTCGTTTAGGGATCTTGGGCAGCATAGGTCAGGCAGTTGAATTTTAGTAGATATTAAGAAGTGGGCTGAAGAGCCAACAGATTTCTGTAAGTTTTATACCAAAACTGTAAGTTTTATACAGTGTTTTGTTTTTCAGTCACATCGAAGATTTAGCTCATTTTTCTTGGCGGGAGTGTTGTAATAATTGTAATACAAGGTATCAGTATAATATTTGTTAAGCATCGGTTACTTACTGCGACATCTGAGTGAGTACATAAGATGGATATATGTAAACGAAACAGTGCTAGATGTAGAAGGAATCAATGGAGTTTTCCGATGTTCACGCTGTTCTGCTACCAGGTGAACAGTTGTGGCCTGGTATCTGAGCACAGAAATCCTTCCCAGTGATGGGGATATTACATTGGCTTTAGGGGACGGACTCTGCCATTGCCACGTTGTTGACTGTGAGGGCAGTTGGGTTGATAACGTGTCTAGGCTCTCATCTGGGATGCACATCTCCCCCACGCAAGGGCCTGGGCAGATGGGGGCTGCCCACCCCTTGCCAGCTACCCAAGGTAGTAACGGCGGTGGAGGTGTGCAGTTCAAAATAGATCAGGAAAGATTTCTGTTGCTGGTGGCTGATTGAGTCTAGCTGTCCAGGGTTGTTTTTACTTTCTGCAGACCTTCATTAAATAGAGTGGGAGGATGAGCCTGTCATCTTGTTTACCTCTGCCGTTGCTTTACAAAAGCAGACAAGAACCTCATACTCACAACAGGAATTAATTGGTCAGCAGATTAAGAGACCTAGAGCTCTGGGAAGAGAGACGTACAACAAAACTAAAACACGTAGCTTCCTGGTTGTATGTCCAGTCACAGGTTGTTCTACATGGGGAAAAAAAAATAAAAAATAAAAAGATCTTGATCCCCTTTTAATAAGTAGTTGATGGGATTTTAGAGTGCATGAAACAAGTTAATTGTGCTCATTATCTCTCTGTTTTTTTCTTTTTAAATTATCTAGGTTTCTAAAAATATCTTAGAATAAAGCCCAAAACCTAAAACTACTTTAAAAATCCATTCCACTTTCCACCATTTATGTGATATAATTTTTACTTTTTTCCATCTCATTCTTGGACAATACCCAAGTCAGTTGCACATGCTGTCTTTCTTGCTTTATAGAGTTACTCCAAAGCTTAACTTGCTCCGTAAAGCAGTGCTTAAACATAAATCTGCTTTTATTTCATTTTAACTTTCAGAAAAATATCCTGAAAAAGGTTTAAGAAAACAGTTCAGAATATAAATGTTGGTTTATAATTCCTTCAATTATTGAAAAAAATGGTCCAATCATTCTCTAGGTTGGCTTCGTGGCTCAGAATGCCTTAATCTGACAGGAATGCACTATAATCTATGAAGGGAACATCTTAATTTATCACAGAACCCATTACTTCTAAGTTATATTTTGAGCTCTGGATAGCTGTACTTAATTCTTCACAGATAACACGGAGTGAAGTCTCGTTCATGATGCATTTTAGAAAATGGAGTTTGTTTTCTCTTCCAACGACAAGAGTGGTGGTGTGGTTTTTTTTAGTATGGAGGTAGATATGTCACCTTCTAACTTTTTGGAACATGCTTGTGATTTTACAAAACAAATATTCTCGAGATCTTAACCATCAGCTGTGGAAGCTGGACATTTCTTTGCGGGTGAAATGCAGCTGGAGCTTCTTCAACTTCTGCATTTCCCCCTCCACCACTAAGGTCAGTACTTCATACTTGTTTCTCATGTACTGTAGAGTAGCAGTCTGGATTGGTTTATCGAATACTTGCATTTGAGTTAAAAGTACACTGAAGACAGACATGTGTTGAGCATTATTCTGTGTGTTTGGAATTTGAAGAACCTCCAAATCTATTTAGGGTTTTGTATGATGAAGAGTTGAATTCTGTTTTAAGGTACTTGAATCTATCCTAGACTTGCTGCCAATTTTTTTTGCTAACAGAGATGCTCTCCAGTGCCTAACTTTTTACATCTGTATTTGATAAGGCTGGCAAATGTCTTTGATTAGGGTGTTTTTTTGGAGTGGCCATTCAGAGGCAACCTTCTTCTGTACTCTGCTGTGTCTCATAAAGAAAGGTTTTTCACATTAGTGAAGCACTTAATTACATTGGAGCAGCATAGTTACTTTGGGTTTTAGACTTATTTGGACTGTAAAAGCAAAACGTAACAAATGCTACCATCTGCTCTTCTCATTCCTCCCCCCTGCCCCGCCTTTCCCTCTCTGTGCCCCAACAGACTCTATTCCTCCCTTTCATCCTTATTGTCTGATTCAAAATCTTGTCAGGGTACTTAAAGCGTGGAGTAGCTTCAAGGCATGAAGCAGGAGATCAGCTTTTCCCAGACAGGATTCCACACTTGTTCTGTGAATTAAGGATTTCTACAAAGGTTAGCCAGAACTATAACAGCACCCTTTTTTCTCCCTGAAAAGTAAACTTAGCACATCTATCGAGTCTGAGGACTGGAAATTTCTGGCTTCATAGAGGAAAATGTGTCACTGTGGTGTATGTCATCTGACCTAACTATCCTAGGGATTTTTGTTCCATTTATCTCCTACATGCTTTATATAATGAAGGAAGTCTCCGTAGGCATGATCAACCACAGAGAGTGAGTGAAACATAATGGTTTCAATCAAGCTTTCTGCTAACCCAAGTTAGTTGTTACTCTTCAGTCAAAGGTGCTATCTTTCACCTTGGAAACCAGTAATAATTATTCTATTCATTGACATTTGGTAGGTTTTCACTAGCCACTGGTCACAACCTTGTGCTTAAATTTGTAAGAAGCTTTTTTTATTTTGAATTCTAATATTTTTTTCCCCTTTCAGAAAAATAACCTCCTTGACCTGAATTTGTGGAGTTTTGTGATGATCTCTGACGTGAATGTCTTGATAGGAAATGCTGCAGAGTTCTTTGTGTCAGCCCGACTGTGTTCCACGCATTTGTGCAATACAATTCCAGCAAACTCAGGTTACTGCTTTTTCTGCAGAAATCTGTCAGTGGCATGAAAGAGCTACGAAAGAAATTGAAGCAGAAAGCCTTAAAACTCATGTGTTACTCAGTTTATTGTTTCTAAATTATGTTCAGGAGCCCCTCATTTCATCTCCAGACAGAACATAAAAATTGGAACCCAGTTAAAAATAATTGAGGGAGGGATGAAGTTAGTTTCCCTGAGCACCCAACCTTGACATTGAGATTGTTTGCCAGAGAGCCAGGAGCACTCAAAGTGGTTGGCTGTTGCAGAGTTAAGGACCCTGGAAGCCCTGGCTTCTCCTAGCAGGCTGCAGCTGCCAGAGTAGCAGCAGTGCTGCCAGCAGCAGAGCAAAGCAAGAAAGAAGAGTTGTTGGGTTTCCTCCTGGCTCCCTTTCACAGCTCTCTAGCTGACTGCTTGGGGGCTCCTCTGGACAGCTGTCTTTCAGGGCTTTGGGACCTAGGAGGGTCCGACTGCTGGGCTGCCTGGAGCTGTAGACCCTTAAGGCCAGACTCCTTCATGGTAAGTCAGGCAAGCTGCTGAGAGGCACAGTGGAGGCCTTTCTTTCTTGATGTTAGATTGACATCAGACAGGATTTTTCACTACAACATATCTCATCTCTGAACACAGTGCGTCAGAATTTTTCCTTCTAGCTTTCAATGGGGCTGTGTATCTTATCTTCTTCAGAGAATTTGCCAAAACAAACTGTACTGTATCCTAAAAAGATCATTTAAAGCATATGTATTAAAAAAAAAAAAAAGTGTAGCAAAGCTTTCTTAGCCACTGCAAAATGTTATGGATTATCTTTGCCCACTAAACTTTAATTGCAGGTATTTTTTGATTTTTTTTAGCTTCCTGGATTTCTGGAAGCAGGTTTCATGTAATCCAGGCATGACCTTCAGGGTAAACACATTTGCAGTTTTAGTTTGATTGTTACTAGTGACAGAATGAAGAAAAGGGTTCTTTCTTCTGAGCGTGTATGAGTAGATACTTCTGCAGAGTGTTTTTTTCTTTGCCTGCTTCTGGTGCTGGTAATCTGACAATTACCTGAATGGTCCAGAAGCTCAAAACAGGGGTGAAGAGAACCTGGTTTTCTCTTGGGATTTCTTTTTCACACTGCACCTACCTTTCTCAGATAGGGGAATATCATTAGAGGAATTTGATGTATACATGCATCTTATTGTCGTATTTATTTTTAAGCTAAGCATAAACTAGAAGACCCATTTTACACTACCTCTGTAGGGAGTGAGAGCATACACTGAGCGTACAGAGAGCATACACTTTAGATCCTACATAATTGTTATTCTTTAGTAAAGAAGTGATAATAAATGCACTGCTTGTTAGAGGATTCGCTTTACTGCAGGCTTGTAGCATTGATCTAGTCAAAGATTCTTCACACTGCAAACAAAACTTGCATATCTGTCATAGCATTACAAGCTCCTTTTGTGTATGTGTGTGGCAATGAACTTGCAAAAGATCTTCCTTTTTATTTGATGGCTCTTAATTTCCTTTGCTCTATCTGTGATAAAAAGGGACTTGAAATCAAATAGTGTCACTGCTGAGGTTAAAAAATATTTCACTATGGAAAATCTTGTGTTAGATGCAAAAGCTACTAGCACAAAAGAGGATAAATAAGTAATGGTAAAAATATGCGTTTATAACCATAAAACAGCAAGACCTACAAAGTAAGATTTGAGAATATAATTATGACAATGTCAACAGATGTGCTGAAGATGATTTATGGTATGGCTCTTACTGGATGACTTTGTACTCCAGCTGACTCTAAACTGTAAATTCTTCCATTCTTTGTCCTGTTTGGTTTCCATCCCACACATGCAGGCATTACAGTATTACTTTGAAACTAGTTTTAGAGATGACCCTAGTTCATCTCCCTGGAGCTATGCAAAACCCATATAAACAGAATGAGGATGTGTGAGGGACATTTATAATCATTCTAGGAGGGGTCTGGGGCTCAGTCTGGAGATGGAGAATATGTCTAAGGTATGGAAAGCTTAATTGATGGCCTTAAAAAAAAAAAGGCAATGAGTAACCTGGTAAATGGCACAGACTGTTAATTAGATGTCTAAATTTACCAATTGTGTCAGGAAAATTAGGACAGCGGGAACAATATGTCCCTAAGCTGTTCACTAAACAACTGCTGTGCTACTTATTTATATTTATCTGATGAAAAAGTACGTGCTGAAAAGAACACAGGAGGAAATCTCTCTCACTAGTCTGAAGCTCCCAGATTTCTCTTTTCACAAGGCCTCTGTGTCCTCACATTCCCTAGTCTGAACTGGTCATTGTAATACATGGCCTCAGAAAATACTAAGCTGTAAAGAATTTTGATAGTATGTTCGGGGGGAGCCGTGAGGAAATTTTGAGGCTTAATCCAATGCTCAGTGAGGACAATTTACAAATTCCTGTTCATTTTGTGAGGAATCAGATCAGGCCCACGCTGATGAGAGAAAGAGGGAAGTTAGTATCCTACTTGGGATTCTTATTTAAGTATGTACATATTTAAATAAGTGTGTTTTGCAAAACATGGGGTATTTACATATGGGCATGATTATGTGCATATTTAAATATATTTATAGCTAAATAGGCAAACATTTACATGCATACCCAAGAAAAGTGCCAGTTCATCCCCACATGGCACTCCGGTTCCCAGGTGGCTGGCTGCCCCGTGCCGGGCTGGCGGGAGCCCGCCTGGAGCAGGTCAGAAGCTTCGCGTGACGCCTCCAGCCATGGAGAAAACCACAGCTCGTTTTCTGTTCCTCCCGCTTCTCTTGGCTTATTGTGTTTTGCATCTGTGAGGGCCAGTGCAGCTTATTATTTCCGTAGTCACTACTGACCCTTAATTAGACAGGCAGAAGTAAGTAACTCTTTACTTTGCTGAACCAGTCTTTGCCATGCTTTACCCCTGTGTACCTGATACTAGGCAGGGCTAACTATCTAAGACATAGTAACGGTGTTTTCAAAAAATGGCCGTTGCTGAAAAAGAAAATCGGGCAGCACTCTTGCAGCTTCCTTTTTCAATGTGTACAGGACATGATCTTTTCACATGTGTTTTTCTGGAAGAGTTCAGACAAGAAGTTCTAAGAATTTGTTAAAGAAGGCAAGAACAAAAAAAGTAATGACTATACTTTTTTTTTCAACTTTGGCATGCACAATTTGCTCACTGCATGAAACAAGCTCTACTGTATAATTAATGTCAGATCAAAATAGTCTTGTTTATTCTGATTTTAGTTCCACTTGTTCCACTACTGACTTATTCATAAAAACGGGGGGGGGGGGAGTAATCGTTTACCAGTATGCAGACAGCACAGCTAAAAATTTTGTTTAATAATCTCGTATTAGCTAATACAGCTTCAGTAATTTTAGATATATAGTATATATAAATATATTATAGTTAGTTTATAAATATATACATATAGTTATTTATATAACTATGTAGTATATAGTTATTTATATAGCTTGACTTTAGCTTTAGCCCAGCACCCAGTCATAGCCCAGAAGAACAAGTTCTCAGGGAAGGGTTCTGTTTGCAGCCTACCCCTTTGCTGCCATACTCCAGCTGGAGCTCTAGGCTTTGTTCATCTCCTAACACTTTAGGCTGTCATATTCTTCAGGCCATTGGGAGGCTTGCTGAACCTTGTTGGGCACAGCAGCTGTGCTGAGTTTTCTTTTTGGCTGTGAATTTATTCTGGGAGAGGCTGACAGGCGCAACAGGGAGGAGGTCAGAACCTTGAGGATCCAGGCAACAAAAGAAGTTTCCACCATCCATTTTTGTCCTTTTTCCTGCTTTGCTGGTGAGGCTTCTTCCAAAGTACAGAAGAATCTGTTGTTGTACAGGCCTACCTATTACCATCCAGAAGTGCCACTGTTGTCTTAGTGAACACTTTACAAAGATGTTGTAGGAGCTAGGGAACAGCTTACAAAGCTTACAGAGGCGTTTGTGTAGAACTGACTGGCATCTTCTGCAGCTTTGGGGAGGCCAGGCTTTCTGCCTTTGGAAATCACCCTATATAAGCAAAATTAGGAAGGGTTAGAAGGAGGGAGGGAAGGGCATGTTTCACACCTGTCTTCAAAAGCCTGTTGAAAGTGTCAAACTCCTGTGTTTTTGGAGTTTTTGTTGAAAAAACACACCATGTGTCTGAGAGCACTGTCCAAATAGTTCTTGAACTCGGTGCCATGACCATTGCCCTGAGCAGCCTGTCCCAGTGCCCGACCACCCTCTGGGTGCAGAACCTTTCCCTAACACCCAGCCTGACCCTCCCCTGTCCCAGCTCCATGCCGTTCCCTCGGGTCCTGTCGCTGTCCCCAGAGAGCAGAGCTCAGCACCTGCCCCTCCGCTCCCCTCGTGAGGGAGCTGCAGGCTGCCATGGGACCTTCCCTCAGTGTGGGTCCTTTCCAACTCAGGATATTCTGTGATTACAGTTGCTGTGTGCAAGCACAATTTTGTATTGCAATGGCCTGGCTTAGACATGGCAAAGGTTGAGGCAAGACAATTTTAATAACAGAGTGTGGTTTGGATCCGAGAAAGAAGGGCTGAAAGAACTGAGCTTCTTCCTGGCTATGGAAAGGCCCAGAGGCTAAAGGTGAAGGCTGGTGATAAAAGGTGCTTAAGTAGCATTTACAAGTCATCTTGTGAATACACGCCGTTGAGTTATTTTTGGGTCCTGACTTGGGGTTATGTATAAGGTTCGGAAAAGGAGGAACACACAATTTTCTCAGAAAGGATTATGATTCAGGAGAGAAAAGGTCTAAGAGTTTAATTTCTGGAATATCAAGGGGATATGATAAGGGTTGGTTCAAAACGTTAGGTCATTAATAGCATAAGTGATCTGACTAAGCTTAATCCTGTGCTTAAATTACTATTTAATGATAAGAGAAGCCTTTCCTCATTTATCTTAACGTTTTTCCTTTTTGAAGGGCTATTCTCTTCCGTGTCATGACAAAGTTGCTTTGAGAGTATTTTAAACCATTTTTCTCCATGTTTGATATTTGAGGAAATAATGCATCTGTGAAATATCTTCTTTTGTTGAAAGGAGACATGGAGTTTCTCTGGTGTGATAACTTGAACAGAACAGGACAAACACAATGTTTGCATTTGTTCCTAGCAGCTGGTCTGTGAAATAGTAAACACTGCATCTACTGGGGAATTAAAAGTATGGGCTAGAACAAAATAGACCTTTCTCTTTTTGGCCCTGCCTCAGGAAAAAGAGCATTCCTTAGCATATGCTGGGATTGGAACCAAAAGGACATGGAAAGCCTATGTTCCATCTCCTAGCCAATGCTCAAATTCAGAAAAGTAACCACTGGAAATAGGAAAAGCAATTTCGTAGGTGGGATGTTTTTCAGGCATCTTTGTACATTTGGTTTTATCTGGTTGTGCTGATAAGACGGATTGGAATATGGTGTCCAGTAAATGTCTTTTAAAAACGTAGTTAATACTGAGAAGCAAGATATTTGCAGGTCAAGATATTTAATGCACAGAGGTCAGTGATACTGGGCATCTATCTCAATACTAGTATTTTTTCTTCCCTAGGCTTCTTCCCTTGCAACAAAAGTCACACAGGTAGTTTGATCGTTTTTCATCCCACGTGTTGTTTTTTTTGTTTGTTTTTATTAAGCCTAAATACTGCATCTGAGTTCTTTGTATTCAAAGTGACAAAAAGCAAATATTTTCCAATTTAGTGCAGGAAAATCTATCGTTTACTTTATTCTCTTGTCTAGGCATTTTGCTTCTCAGAATCTACATTCCAGCTCCTTGGTATTTCTTGAGAAAAAACACAGCCTTTAGGTATCTCCACTTCTCTACCTTTCCACTGTCATTTCACTTTCAAACAGTACTAGCCACAGTGTATGAGTCAAAGTTATCGTCTTCTACATAACGTGAAAGTTCACTCTTTGGAAACTTGTGCTTTCTCATATTTATTCAAATTTCAACCAATCTGTTAAATATTAGCAGTTTTTGATAAAGACTTCTAATAGCAGCACTGGCGCATTAACTTGATTTTACTATTCTGCTTATTTGGACAATACACAAGCTGTTAGAGGAAGTATATCTGACAGCAGAAAAGATGCAGTTGTTAATTCCAGCTGTTGTGAGTGGACTTGGGGGAATGTTTTTTCCAGGTGTACAGCTTTCCAGTTATTGAAATTCAGGACCTTGGATTTGACCATGATTTCTGCTTTACATTCCTGTATCCTGTTACCTCTTTTTTCCAAGGATCATTGGACTATATTTGTAGTGATACTTGTCTATTCAGCAGCAGCTGGAAGAGAGACAGAATGGCACAACTGAACAACTATGTTCAAGTGAGAAAGAGGATGGCAGGAAATTGTGTAACTGAAGGAAAAGGGGCTAAAGGGTTTCATTTTCCCACTGGAAGAAGAAAAACAGAATTGAGGCCAGGTAACTGGGTGTCTTAGCTCTAAGAGCATGGCAGAAAAATAGCATCATAGCGTTGTAAATTAATAATGCAACCTCATCTAAAAATCGTGTCCCGTCTTCAGTGCGGTTGTCCAGATGCACAACAGTAATACAATACTAGGAGAAGAGTGCAAGGACAACTAAAGAGTATGGGAAAAAAAATCTGTTTTAAATATTGTATCTAACAAATCGAAAGATACGTTATATAGACATTGTTAGGCACTCTTCACTTTTTCTTACAACAGAAGACCAAGTATACAGCTAAAGAAATGGAAATGCAGATGGTTAAGTTATTTCACAGTCAGATTTCTAGTTTGTTTTACAGATGAAATACTTTCAGTTAAACATAATTCATCAACTGTGAGCGCTCGTCTGGTGAAATTTGTGTTCATACTGTTGTGGGGTTTCTTATGCAGTAAATTTTTGGGCCTGAGGCCAAAACATGTTTGTTCAAGAAGCGAAGAGTGACTTCTCCTCCTCTCTGCTTGTGAAGGTAGTTTTTAAAGAATGAGTCATCAAGTAAAGAAGTAGCAATAATATATATGATCAGTTGCAGTTAATGATGAATAAGCATAATGCTCATTTTAATGAATAATGATTGCATTCAATTCACAAATCACCTGTAAGCCAGAGTTTTTCCTACAAATTATTTGGTGGACAAAGGCTATTAGCTAATGCATTCAGGAAACATTGTGGTTGAATCAGGCACGGTTTGGAAACAAGACAGTGTTAAGTTCATTTATTGATTATGCGTCCTAGAGTAGTTTTTATCAACACCATTTAGTTATTTATACAGCGATACTGTTTTCTCCTGGCATCCTCTGTGGCATAAGTTTTGATGAAGTCAGTGACAGACTTCATCTGTGTTCTTCAGCCTCCTATGCTGATACAGGCTTTGAATTTAACATTTATTTTATCAGTCATAGCAAAGTTCTTTATTCAGACTAATTTTTTGCGTTGAGATGATAACGTGTAGAATTTGTAGATCTGTGCTCATTTTGGTCACTAGGTAAAATTAGCACCAGGTTTTTTTTAGAATTGTGAATAGTTGAATGCATGAGTATAACATCAGAACCTGGAGCTGTAGGGCAACTGAGAAAAGAAGCCATGCCTTTGTGTGGTGAACAAAGCGTCACTGTATCTAAACAAGAAAGCAGACGAATAGTTTTTTCCCTACGTTTTCACACAAAAACTAACAGGCTGATAATACAAACATTAACAACAAGTCTTGTAAAAATTGTGTATGCACATCTGTGACAGGAAATTAGTGTGTGAAAGGCAAGAAATGTGCAAGTAGGAAAAAGATTTGGGGAATCTGGACTGTTTATGTTGTTTAATTAACTTTGAGCTACATGGTTGTGATAGCCAGCAAAACAAAAGTACTTCATGGATTTAAAGCATAATTATACCAATCTTCTCTGAACTTATCCAGTAAAACATATTTCTCTATCTGATTGTTCTAGAATAACTGCTTTTAAGGTTCAAGAAACAGCAGCAATTGCCAGGTCTTCATTAAAACCTTATAAAGAAAGTTTCTGGCACATAGTACATGAGCAGAAAAGCAGATACAACAGGTCTGCGTAGTTCACGCAATTGACTAAAAATTTCATTTGCTCAGTTCTGATATTTATTCTTTATTTATAAAGTGGCAATGAGGAAGGGTTTTTATTAAGTTCAGTCTAGTTTCCTAGCCTGATAAGAGAGTCTGTTGTGTAGCAGCTGGATGAAACCTTTCCCATCCCAAGCCCCTGTCCTTCAGCTGCCAGAGCCACATCTTGTGAGTGTGATGGAGTCCTTTTGCTTTTTCCTGTTTTCATTGGTCACTCCGTTATTAGTGGAGTCCTGGAGGGTTAGCAGTCTTGCTGACTTGTTTTTATATATGTCGTGTATTTATGTGTGTCGTATATTTAATATATCACGTGGCACTTAGGAACATGGTTTAGTGGTAGACTTGGTAGTGTTATGTTGATGGTTGGACTTGATGATCTTAAGGGTCTTTTCCTACCTAAATGATTTTATGACTCTTTGATCTGGGACTGTCTCTGCTGAAAACAACTGGTAACCAAAAGCCACGATATATTGAGAACTGAAAATTTTGTAGATCATTCTTTTCAAAGCGTAAAAGTAACTATGACTAATCACTTTATTTTGTAATAACTACTTGCAAAATCCACAAAAAACTAGTGGTAAAAGATCTTGGCAAATGCAGTTTGAAGTCCATCTTCCTTGAACATCCCTACTTCCCAGCTCGGGCTCCTGACATTTTGCTTTGTGTCAATTTTGCTGTACTGACGAGAACAGGGAAGAGCATCCTCTAGAGATTTGTGACACAGGTTTTTGCTTAATTAACTGGTAGAGAAGGCTGCTTGACTGACAGACAGAGCCTCCTTCAGTCCCCAAGTGAGTGGTGTTAATTTTCTGCAACATACTGGGGAACATATTCCCATCAGTGTGTCCACACAACTCTTATTGATGCTAATGAAAGCTGGGTGCTTGTATCAAAGGGGAAATTGCTGTGTGTGCGCCAAGGTTGCATCCTAAATCAGTGAACAGTGGAATTGCATCGTTCCACTGATACTTTTCTCGTGCTTTGTGTCTTTCAGCAACTTCATTGTTTTTTCTCATGTTGTTTTAACTATCCTAAGCCAAATTTTTCCTAAGCAAACCACAGAATAATCTAGTATCAGTTTTGTCAATATGCCACATAAAATGTTTTAAAGCTGGGAATTCTGAGAAAATAGTTGAGGGAATTTTGGCAGACTGTACTGGTTCTTCTTGAACTCAAAGATAGTGGTGAATTTGTTTCATATGGGCAGCTGTTTGTCTGAAAGCTTCCTTTAGTATACTATGAAAGCGATTCACCCCCCTAATACATCAGTAGAAGTCTCTGCTACCATCCAAGACACTTAAAGGAATCACATTTACAGTTCTAATTGATGGCCACTGTTTTGACAGGCAAACAGATTTCTCCTCCCAGTGGCTTCATACAGCTGGCCTCCAGCAGACCTTACCATTAGCAAAATTCTACTGAAAAGTGTATACAAGCTAATAATAAATCTGTAGGGAAGGATTTTAACCACAAACTACTATGTCTAATTAGTGATGTACAATAGCCAAGGCCAGGGAAGGAAAGTATTGTTTATCAGAAGGACTGATTTTGACAGTTTAAAAATGCAAAAGCATCTATTATTTATTATGCTGAAACACATCTTTCAAAATACAGTATATGTAACTCCACTCTTCTTTTATTTTGGCATTGTTTTGAAAGTTACTGCTTTCCAAAAAAAAAGGCAGCAGTCATTGAGGATGCAGGGATGGAATTTGTGATGCTTAAACCTTAAGAGTTCATTGTGTAATCTAAGACCAAGTCTTGTAGAGTTGTCTGTTTGCCTTTACTGCCTCCCTTTCCGATTCAATACCCGTATCTCTCCCTTGGACAAGCCTTCCTTCGAAAGAGCCTCAGAGTCTTTTCACTGTGTACTCTCCTTTAGTTCAGAGTTTCTCAAGCACTCCGAGCAGTGCAGAGCTCAAATACAGGCTAAAGCATCCTGCTGGGAAAGAATTGAGACTGTTTTTGGTAGCTCAGCTACTGTAGTGAACTCTGCATGTCTCTACTGCATATTGCTGCGCTGTGTCTTGGAGGCAAGAGTGCTGTTTCCCAAGACGCATTCCTTTCCTTTTCTGCCTCCAGCAAGAATCTCCAGGAAGGGGTATTTCCGTAACAGTGCAGCAGGAGAGCATATGAAAGGAGTACGGAGCAAGCGGTGGGGGGAGAATGAGTGTGTTGGGAGAGAAAAAGGAAATGATTGAGGAGAAAACTTACAGGAGATAGGGGGAAATAGAAAAGGGAAAAAGCATCTTAAACTGGTAGGAAAACAAGGCAGGTAGATATGTAGCGTTACGGTAACTATGGCTCTGAGGTGATTAGCAGAGAAAGAGAATAGGACTTCTTAATCTGGGCAAGTCGTTTTTCCCCTTTGTGCCTCAGTTTCTTAAATTTGTATAATGGGTGTGGTGGCACATGCTCAACATGAATGATCATTAGAGTGTGACTACATTTCCATAGAGAAAGGGGCTTCCACGAAGGTTTCGGTGTTGTCTCAAGCACAACGCAGGGAACTCCTCTGTTACTGCTGTTTTTCAAGAGTCAGGCTTTCCTGGAGATCTTGTTGGAACCTGCAATGAACAGTTTCTCTTCATGAAAGTCAGATAAGCCCCAACAAATCCCCACTGTGGCACATAAGGAGAGGAAAGCACACGGTGTGGTCGAGGAGGTGAGTACTGCTGTTGTGAGATAATTAGCGAGTCTGACACTTCGAAGTATCATGATGCTGAGTGCAAATGTAGCAGGTTTTCAGTTTTGTTTTGCAAATGTCATGTATTTAATTTGCCTCACGAGTTTTGTATCTGCAGTTCTGAGAATGTCATGGGTTCAAGTTTTTTCCATAGCCAAAAGGGCTGAGCAAACAATTTTCTGGTGTGAATGGAGATTCTCATATAATGTCTCAGCGGCTGAAATGATAAGAAAAGCAGCAAACAGCATGAGAATCACGATGCAAGAAAAATGGAAAAATCCTTCCCCTTACAAATATGCATATACTACACATGCATGTGTAGTTGATACGTTAGTGAGTTCTGGGGCTGTATTGCTGGTAATAGGGGGAAGAGGCACAGAACAGATGAGGAGATAGCATGAAACAGAAAAGAAGGAGGAAAAAAAAAGCCTCTTTCCCTCACTTCAGTTGGTCTTTTCCCTGTCTCATTTACCTGCTAAGGCTGAAGGTGCTGGCGTGACACCGAGGGATGCTGTCTCTCACTGGACTCTGCAGAATTTCCAAACTCAATCTGAGAAATCCACCGAGTCAGCAAGTAGTCCCAGAGGGGCAGCTGGCAGCGCCTGCAGACTGCACAGGGAGTCTCTGTCTCTTACTTTTTGTCTTATTGACTGAACCTCAGAGGAATAGGTTCAGTCAGAAACTGCATTTATCTTTTTCCTGCATGACAGAGGATAACAAATTCCTGGAAAAATTAATAGCTGTCCTAACTGCCTGCTTCTCTTCTTTTTTCTTCAGCATGGGGATGAGAAAATGGGAATTAAGAAAGCGGAGTCAAGGGAGAAGACCTTAATACTCTGTCCTTTTCTTTTTCTCACCATGCCCAAGACATGGGTGTGATTATCCTTTTCCCTTAGGGTTGGCATTTGCAGACTTCATGTAGAATAGGGTTAGGTATGTTTCTGTGCACTGTTTCTGTGCAGTGGGAGAGAATTAGTATTCACTTCAGAAGAAATTACTTTCCCGTGGGGTAGAACAGAGAGGGGAGAAATGGCTAGTGTTATATGAAAGCAGGGAAAAATAAGAATATATGGGAATAGTTTCTTGGATGGAGGGTAATTACACTGCCTGGTGGATAAGCTGGTAGGGCTTGATGCATTGGACAGACTATAAATCAACTTTTCCTTCTTCTGGCCAAGCTGTAAGTCATAGCTGTGTTATATTACTGTAGGCGTTTATTTCTCTGTGGATGTGATGTAGGATGCAGAGTTCTTGTACTGGTGACCACAAATCAGCAACATGGTCATCAGATGACTGAAGCATCATTTCTTGGATGCAGGTGGAAGGTTGTCATTCACTTTAACAAGTTTCCCAGTCAGATAATAATAACGGTGACCCTTCTTAATAAACACTATCTCCAAAACTCATACTACCTCTGCATGTTTTCTAGAAATAAGTTTCTTGAAATATTAAAGATGATTCCTCAGGCTGCCTTCTGTTGTCTATATTTGCACCGTTGCCAAGGAGAGTTACTCCA
The DNA here is from genome assembly GCF_964211835.1 of Anser anser. Taxonomy (NCBI): domain Eukaryota; kingdom Metazoa; phylum Chordata; class Aves; order Anseriformes; family Anatidae; genus Anser; species Anser anser. The sequence continues at coordinate 27,040,952 of NC_139726.1, forward strand.
GTCCATTGGTTCTGTAGATGGACCTTGTGGTTTTGCAGCAATCACTTGTAACTCAGGTAGCCCAAGTCTTAGGGTACCATCATGTTCCTCGGTTTTTGTCTCTGGTCACTTCATATCCTGCAGAAGTTACATTGGGTCTATGGTAGGGATGGATAGAGCTACCCCACTGGTAAGGATTTCCTAATACCTAGTTACCAGAAAGAGTTACAGTAACTCAGCATTATGTGACATCTATATAAATTAAGGGCAAGTTCGACATTTAAACAGTAAGGATGTGGGGCATAAAGGCTTAGGGAAGATGAAGGTTAAAAAGATTTCAAGATTTCAGGGTATTTATTTAGATCGCCTGACTTTGTTCTGTAGTTTGTATGCAGAAGAGTAACCTCTTACATTTCATATGGCAAACAACCTCCAATCATTTATCTGATACTGAAACACAGATAATATTTGAGACAACGATACTGGCAGTGTAGATTTTCTTTTGTTGCTGTCCATATGGTTGATGCTTTCAGAGCAAGCTTTACTGTGTAAGTTAGGGCTTTTGTTTGACATTTCATTTCTAAGTTTCTTCATTTCATTGAAGATTAGATGTTATTTACCTGTGAGGGGTTACAGCAAGCAGTTTCCTCAGGTTTGGTGCTGGGAATTCTTTCATTAGCCCTTAAGTCTGTGAACAATGCGATGATCCAAGCATTAATACAGATGTGATTAACTGTCTTTTCTCAGCTTTGTTTGCTTTGTTCTACTGATACCTACAAGTTACATAATAAGTAGTACGTAAGGATATGCATTAAAGGCAGTTCCCCATTGTAGCAGACTTCTTGGCAAATTTATTTTCATTTTAGCACAACTTCAGTGGGAAAAAAAATTGCACTGTTGATTTATTTTGAATGAACTCCTAGAAGGCTTACTAAGTATGCCACGTGGAAAGCTCCATGAAATGCTGAGGGTTAATATACTCTGCTCTTAATTTCAAATTCCAGATAAATACGGTTTCAGCTTTGATCCTATCTGTACTAATTCATTGTCACTGTACTAATTAATTCAGCATGCTGGAGAAAAGATGCTAATTTGGGCATCAAAGAAATAAACGGGTTGGGGGGAGGTTGTGTTTAATGAGAGTTGTTAAAAAGATAAGTTTTACTCCCATTAGACTGGATCTGGAAGCTCAGTCTAGCTCCAGTAGTTAGCTACAGCAAATTAAAAAAAAAAAAAAAAAAAGGTACTTAGTTTAATGTTGACATAACAAAATAGGAGCAACGAAATATTGGTGTTAATAATGTGGTTTTCTTTGTATTTGTGTTATCTGTATAACCTTCTCTTTTCCTGCTGACCATAACCAGTTTAATGCCTATCACAGCATTAGAATAATGTGGATTATCTCCCAAAGTGATTTGAGGATGGCTAAATATAAGCATAGTCACTGTCATAAAGCTTAGCTAAATTTGTGAAATACAAATAATAATTATAGCGCAGGACATGTTAACAAGTTGTGCCTCTTGAGTCTTGGTTGATATAATAAAACAAAGGTTAGGTTATTTTTCTCTTTCCGTGCGAGCTAGTTTTGATTGTCTAAGCTTGCACATACCTGCCTTACCTGCTCTTTGGGGTGTTTCGGTGGGAGCCTGATGGAGTGACCACCTGGCTGTTGGGTGGGATGGAAGGGACTCTTTCAACACCACCACAGTGCTGAGATCCAGAGTATAAACAGGAGCAAACGGTTTGAGTGTTGTACACAGCACTGCCCAGCCCCGCAGTGGACTTGCCTTCCTGCCCCTTCCTCTCCTTCTCCCTGGAGGTGGAGGCACTGCCATCACAGTTCACCTGCCCTGGAGCTGTAAGCAGAAGAGGCTGATGTGGCCGTCTCCAGGTCCTCCATCTACCAGGGATAGAGAATTGGATGCAGTCAGTGGTGAGAGGGGCTGGCAGTGGGGCAAGGAGAAGAGATGCACACCTGCCTCTGGCACAGAGCTGCCCTTCCACCAAAAGTTTAACTCATGCCATGGAAGTACTGCCATCTTCTTGGTTACTGGTGAAGATGTGAACAGTGTTGCCCAGTCCTTGCCATGAGTGCTCTGTTCTCAAAATCACAGCCTTTACCCGAACATATTCTCGTCTTTCTGTATTTTTTCAGCTGTTGCAAAGCTCTTGATCCATTAGTGTAATACTCAATGGCATGCTTCTGTCCAATAAGTAAACATTTAATAACAAACCTTTTAGATATTTAGAGAGCCACAAAAAACGTAAAAGAAGTATTTCATTAATGTTGCTATTAACATAAATGTAAAATGAGCCTGGTCTGTAATCACAAACAAGTGTGACTCACTAAGGATCTTTAGGGAAATATTTAATACTCTGTAAAAGTGTGTGTATGAAAGTGATTAATCAAAGCACAGCACTGCTTCTAGGGTATTTCTTCTGCTGTAAAGCTGCGTGATAAAATAACTTAAAACACACGGCAGTAGTGGCAGTTAATAAGCTTTTTATAGTCCCTGTGTGGACCTGAAAATCATACCTTATTAGTATCTTTATCTTTCTTGTTCACTCATTCATTCTTACTCACATTTAAATTTAATTTTAAGGGTTATTTCTAGTCTTTCATAAGGGAGCTGCTTTAATAATCTCAGCATTTTTCCCCATTTGCTGTGAAATGACTAGGAGCCAGAGCTTTTGTTATATGTACTTTACAAATCACTCTGTTTTTTTACAGATCATTTCTGGAGATGTCAAGGCTTTATGACATTGTTAGGCTGTGTATCTTGCTTGACTGTGTCATATGCCCTCTTGAATTATTTCCGTGCAGATGTTTGCAGTTCCATTATGTACCCTGTTGGCTGCAGTGACACCTGCTGATCTAGGGCAACCAAATTAAGAAATCCAAGTTGCTGAATTTAGTCAGCAAGCTGCTTAGGGTTCTACCCAGCAGATGTTTCTCCTCCTTACAAGTCTGGGACTTCACAGACCTGCCTGCTTTTTAATCCTTGAAGCAAATATCAACATGTTTGAGATCTGGAAGCTCCCAGCTCCATGCGGAAATGGTGTTGCCATGACCACAGCTTTAGGTCTTGCATATAAGACGTTTATCCCAAATATAACAGAGCAGGCCTATAGAAGGTTTGTTCTAACTTTTATCCCTTGCAATGGGGATAAAAGCCTTGAAATGAAGCATATGTGTGCTTTTATATGATAGCCAATTGAATGTTAGTATGTACTGCAAGATGATGATGTACACTCGGTATTCAGAAACTTCATTCATTTAATGCTTCTAAGGGGAAAATGTTAGTTATTTGCAGGGCACCCATATTTTCCTTTGAAATTCAAAGAAATAGGATAATCCTTCACTGTGCTACAGCATGTTCTCAACTGTTGCATATGGACTTTTCCCATAAGGATGTATCACTCTGAGGTCTGATTGCTTAAAGAAAATCCCTTTATACTTTTGTTTACGGGACTGTGCTCTGAGTAGTTGGAATATTAATTTTCTCAGCTGAAAAGTATGCTAAGGTTATTAGGCTTTTTTTTTTTGTGGCTTAATGCTTTGTGCTCTACATTGCTTTTCTTAAGTGTTAAATATTTGCTGTTTTTATTCTTTAATGTTTGTGCAAGATTTTTTTGAGCTGAAAACATATTACGATAATAATAAAAAACAATGGATTTTTATGATATAGCAATGTGCACAAGAGGCTAAAAACTTCAACATTTCCTAGCCTTTAGCTATATGCTGCATACTTAGTGTAACAGGTAAAAATTGTAAGTCTTCACAAATCCCATGTGAAGCTAAATATAACATGAAAAACAAATAAAACAAAACAACAACAACAAAAAAAAACACCACCCCAAAACAACAGATCAAGTGTTTTCATCAAGACCAACTCACTATTCCTGATTTATAATTACACTGGAACTTGCCAATTTGTAGCTAGAGCAGCTCTACCAGCAGACAGCACTATTTTTGCTGAGAGTTATCATGCTTGCAGTTATTACAATCAAAATCATCACTATTTTATTTAAAATGTATTTTCTTCATAAGGAAGAAATAATACCTAGTCTTGAAAAGGAGGTATGTTGAACATTTCTTTTTTACATTTCTCTTGAGTATGCAACATATTCAGCTTTAACTCCCTTCAACAGTACAATATGCCCAAGAATACCGTTTCAAAATCAATACTTACTACAGTCAAATATGAGAATCCACAAAACCATAATTGAAAAATTGTGGGAGAAAAGTAAGCAGACTGAATACAAACAAAGTACCAGACTTGGATTACGACCAAGATGCAAGTGCTAATACAGCCTCTCCTGAGAAAACTGCCATGAGACCTTCACAGCATGTGCAAGCGTTCGAAAGCAGGGTGTTTTCAGGTGCAGCCTGCTGGTGCTCATCCCAAGGCTGAGCATTCTTTGGCTGTCTGGTTAGGTGCTTTGTTTATGTGACATCTCTCTAGAGAGCAATATATGCAGAGTTTCACCTGGCTTTTCACATGGGTAATGAGCCTTCCTCACTTCATATGTTCTCACTCTTTCTTAACAACCTCTATCTGTCTCGTGTTTCCCAACTGCTGCTTTTGCTGCTACCATCAACCTCTGATGGGTTTTGTGGCTCCGCGGCCTTGTAGGACTGCTAGAACTGGGAAAGCAGCAGTGGAATCAGTGTGCTGCTCTCAACTCAGGAAAAGCAGAAGCATGAAAAGTATCTGCTGTCTTTCTGGAAGCACTGATATAAGAGAGACCATCAAAAAAGAATTGAAGATGGTTTGAAGGAAAGGGGTGTGTGTGTGTATGCATGTATGTATATATATTGATCAGAGGATCCCTGGAAGAACGTAATACGCTAGCGGTCTTGTCACATATAAGAAAAAGGCAAGAGAAAGCCATGCACTGGGATCTGACTCTGTCTATTCCCCAGCACAGGCCACGGTAGAGCATCTCATGTTAATGCCTGTAGTGTTTGTCTGTCTTCTTGTTTGCACCATACTCTACGTGGCCATCTCTCATGCCCATCATTCTCCTTATAACCAAATTCTTATTGTCTGGAAGACTTGCTGAAGAGTCTGTCAGAACTTCATTTGACCATAAGCTCATAATTATTGATTTAAATGCACTAAAAATTTGGATTGTTAACTTACAAGCCTGACAACAAAGATTTCTGCTTTGGTCAGAGCAGAAACCTAAAGTCAATGATTTACAACTTAACTACATGTACAGTAGTTCAGCTATTCCACTTGAGGCAGTTTGGGCTGACATGAAAAATAAAAAGGGTAAAAGAAAGATCACCAAGACAATACTGTAGACTTACAGAGAAGAGTTTGCAATTGTGAGTCAGAGTAAGTAGTTTGCAATACGGTATATTTAATGAAGAAATCGTTACTTTATTGTACGTACTGTCATTGATTTGCATGAAAGGACACGTTAACTTACATGGAAGGCACTGATCATTTATTTACTTATGGAATTGAGAATTTCAGATTGGGGAAAAGGTGTGGAGTTTTTTATACTTTTTGGCCTATAATTCATAAGCATATTTGACATACAACATACTTGACCCCAGTATTCTGTCTAGCTCCATCAAAAATGAAATGTAGCTCCCTGGTTTAGTCACCTTTAACAGCCTGCATAAAATGGGCTGTTATGCTATGCAACATAACGTATCAGTACAACGTATAGAACAGTGGAACCCTAGAAGTGATTGGGGTCTCTGGAGGACTTTCACTGCATAAATATTAAAGGATAGTACATCCTTAGGCAGAAAGGAAAACCCAGAAGTACTTTAAAAAGAGATCTTAAAAGCTGTCTAGTTTTGTACTTTCAAAATATATCAAGATTTTATTCTTTCTGAATGCATCATTTTTTAAACAAAGAACAAATCTTTAAATTAAGACCAGATATGATTAAGAGATAATAGATATTGATAAGAGCAGAATATGTGGTCCAGTCTGGGTGCTGGCATCACAGCCACTGCAGATTACTTTCAGAGAGCTGTCCTGTGGTAAGAAGAACCTTCAGCTACTTTAAAATGTGCAATAATAGTTTAGTCCTGCAGTGGCTTGCTTTTTGGGTTTGGTGGGGCTTTACTGCTTTCTCTCTCAAGCAGTATGTTTCAAAAGTTCAGGAACCAAATCAGTTCATAACTAGTCCTTCCTATTGCACATAGCCCATTTAAAACTGAACTTCTTTTGCAATGTGGGATCTATGAGTGGTCAAGATAAAAGCTCACAGTGTTGTGATTGCCTAAAATTTCTGTGCATTAGGATAGATAAGTACTGTTTTTTCTTCTGGTAATTATTTCTTCTTGACTCCTTCCTTGATATCTTAAACAGATTTGGAAAGAAAAAAGAAGATAGAAGTGGGAAAACAGATCAGAAGGCGAATCCAAAGCATGATGTACTTAAAGAAGAGGAGTTGGAGAAAATGAAAGATGAACGTGAAAGGTGAGTAAATCATGTCAGCATTTTTGTTCATCAGATGAAAAACTGATCTAGTACATCAGACATCTTTGGTTTCAGCTGGCTGTGCCGTAAAACGGTAGTTTTTGGACTTAAGTATGTTCTTTACTGCACAAGAGTTTGCTGGCTAGCCCCATGTTGCAGAAGTATCTAGTCAGCAAATGCTGAGTAGGCAGACACAGTGGGAAGAAAAGAGGCTTGGCTAGTTACAGTCAGTCTGAAGAGTTAGAGGCAGGGGTCTGCTGGCAGTCCAGGGGGTGGGAAAGGGATGCTGGGCAAGACAAGAATCTGAGGTTCGTAGGCACCACTGAGCATGTGTCAGCAGTGAGTTGCAGTATTTCGGAGGTAAGGTTCTGAGACTGAAATACAAGGAACCACCGATGTGAGTAACACCAGTTGTCTTGTTCATAAAATGCTCCTGTTCCATGCCCAATCTTATCATCTTCATTATTTTTCCAAATGGGGAGTTTGTAGTTTTCTCCTTTCACCCATTTCAGCCATTCAGGGTTTGGGGTTAGTTATTAAGTGCTGACAAGGCTCAGCAAACTTCTCTCTCCACTTCTCTCACCCAACTCATCCAGGTGTCCTTCACGATATGCCAGTGAGGGACTTTGCTCCCTTCGGATGGCTGCTGTCAGAAAAGTTAGAGCCCATATTTGCTGGCTTTCAAGAGGCTTCTGCAGTTGCTGCAAGACTTTCCAAGCTGTAGTATTAAGGGTTATCAATGCACAGGGAAAGCTTTCAGAGGTTTATTTCCCTCAATGGAAAATCCTGCTCCTGGGTGGTGGGAAGGAAGCAGATAGAGTTCATTTTGGGAGTGCTGGGTCTTTCCTCGCAGTACAGACCAGCCTTTGTGGTGCTGATCAGTGCCCAGGGAAGAGATATCCTGCTTTCATTTGAGTCATTCAGTGCATAGTCAGCTGTATGAGTGGAGTGGTAGATGACGGGATGGAGAAAAAGAAATAAACACAAGCCCCAGTCATTGAAGTCTGCTGCTAATATTTGTTTGACTCATTTTAAAAGCTAGTACGGTATCTAATTGCCACAGTGCTGCTACTTGCTGCTACTGGATATGCCTAGTAAGTGTCTGAAGTATTTAGTTCATCCAAGTTGAGTAGTGTCAGGAGAAACTTTGTACCATTTGTTTTAAAATTTCTATATCACGTCCTTGATTTTGCCAGATTGATGAGTGCCTTTATTTTAAACTGCTGACTCCCAATTTGGATACTGGCAATTTGAGAGGTATGTGTCCTTCATTTTAAAGAAGCCAGTGTCTTTTAGTAGGATCCTGGCAAGCTAAGAAGCATGTATTCCATCTGTTAAAGGGCCAGTGTCATTTAGTAAAATGTTGGCAGGCTGCAAGGAATGAACCCTTCTGTCTAGAGGTCTAACATTCCAATTGGACATGAGATAATTGTTCTTAATATTTCTTTAGTGTTGTATTTTATTTTTTTTAAGTTACAGTCACTGATTGACAGTAACTTGGTAAGACTGCATTAGAAACTGGCAGCTCAATGTCTTCATCATTCTGGTTTCTCTAGTAATGATTTCAGTTTTGACCTGGAAGAGTTTGTGACTGAAATGGAGAACAGCAGGTGTATTGAGAAGTGGATGAACCAAGATGATATTTTTAACTCACTTATTTGCCTCTTCTTCTATAATGCATGAAAATATAAATATACCCTATTTTCTATCAGGTAATGCAGCTTGTATGGCTTGAGGATTAAAATTAAAAAATAAAGGGGGGAGGGGGAGAGAGAAGAACAGTGAAGAAAATTTCCTTACATTATCCCCAAAGCTATGCAACATATGCTGTAAAAAGAGTCAAGTCACTTCAACTTTCTAAGTGAGATAACAGCATGGCAGTATATGTATGCACACATAAGAATGTCTACAGGCTGATTCCTGAACCTTTCTTGAATCGTAAGAATGGAGAGGCTTCATCTTTCCTGGAGGAAAATTAAGTAAGATTCTCATATATGAGTAAGAACTGTTTGGGAGATAGAGTAAAATCAGTGGAAGGAAACATTACTTGACTAAAACGTAATCCAGTCCTTTTGTTTTGTTGTTGACTGTTCAGCTAGTGATGATACTCGGTAAAACTCTAGACAAGTTTTATAGCTCTGTCTCAAGATTTAGTGATTGTATAAAGTAATTGAATTCCAAGATTTTAATGCAGATATTGGCAAAGAAAACCTTGTGGCACATCCACATCATAGATCTTCTGCTTCTATGACTTCACTAGCTGCAGTTCTGCATATTTGGTTTCATCTTTATAAAACCAACCTTTACTTAATTTTACTAAAGCATCAGTATGCTTTCAAATCATATTTTCAAGTGAGTTACGTTAAAACTACTAGGAATGTAATAGTAGAACAAATGGACTACAGAAATGTTGATAGAAATGCAGCTTTTGTCCCTTGATACCCATGAACAAATCCTCTATTTAACAGTTAGAACAAAATACAAATTGCTTTTTTGACATCTAACCTTTTTCAAATTAATTTAAACACATACCTAATTTTACTTTTCCAAGATCAGCTAAGTAATTTTGTTCAGACACAATCCCAATTACTACAGTTTTAAAGTCAGTTTGCTTAAACTTCAGTTTTCTTGAATACTGACTGCCTAAATATTTCAGAATCTGTCATACCAATACTTAGGATTTTTAATGTTTGGTTTTTTTTTTTCAGAGGCTGAACTGTCCATTTTTGACACTAGTAGAAGAGGTCAGAGTAGTTGATTTTTGGGCTGGGTGTGACAGGATTAATGATCAAGTGCATCTTAGCAGCTGTGGACCTTGCATGGTTTTGGAGGTTGGTTTTACATGCACTATATGTTTGGCAGATCTCCAAAAAAAAAAACCACACTGAAAAAAAGGAACAAAAAAAAAAAAGAATATTGTTCCAAGATATGTTCCAGCTGAGAAACAGTTTTCAGAAGGAAATGCATTTCCAGTTTACAGGAGCAGGTTGTCTCCTGGAGTTTTGCAAAGGTGGTTTGTTTGTTTGTTTGTTTTTTGATCGGTATTGGATAGGTACAATATTATCTCACAAAATTCCAGAGACAGGCCTGCCATAATTCTGTATTTCCTTGTACACAGCCTTTTCCCAGAAATTTTGCAAGATTTACAGACATGCAGAAATGACAGATGCGATCACTGCATGATTATGGTTTGGCTGTGCAGTACAAATTCAGTGACTCTGGCTCTGACAAGAAACATCAGATCTTATGTAGGTGTGCTTGCAGGAACATAAGTCCATCGTGCTCAGACTAGGCTAGATTTACTACTTGCACGGAGAAAGAATTGTATAGTGCATGTGCAACAAGTCTGACACATCCAGAATGTGTTAGATCTAGTAGGCGTATGCAGACAGAGCATACAGCACTTACTCTGTAATGCAGATGCTTCCCAAAAGGATTGAACTTGCTGCACATTGGTCCACAGCACAGATTTGCCTGGCAACCCTTTTATGGGCCACCAAGTTTCACACTTGAACCTTAAAAAATGAAAATAAATTGAGTATTTCTCTAGCCTAACAATTCTTATTTCCATTCCCCATCTTTCAGTTCTCAGTACAACTCTCTGTACTGTACTGCCTTGTAGCTGCAGTACTCTGAAGCAGCTCTGCATCCTGCACTAAAATGCTGACATCGTTATTATTTCTTACTGCTTGTATTCCCTAACAGTCCCAACCAAGGTGAAGGTCTCATTGTGCTTGTTGCTGTTAGGGAAGCTTGGGCCCAGCCCCAAGCACTTACAGTTGAGGTAGCAGAGACAAAATCTGCCAGGAAAAAAAAGTGTCCCGTGGGTGGGAATCTGATGTGCAGGCAGTGCAGCTGCTTATCCAGGTTCCTAAAAAGTCCCTGTCAGGTTAGGAATTTGTTCCAGACCTCAGCCCCAGGCCTCCTTTCATTGCAAAGGCAGTACTTCATTATATGACTGCTACTTCTGCAGTCTTCAAGTGGTTAAAGGGAATTTAGGATGTTAGGCATTCCTCATTTAGTAATGGCTTTATCTGTGTCCAATTGAATATGAAGTCAGCACTCCTCTGAATTTCACAATTTTCTCCTTCTCCCCCTACCTCCCGTAGCTTTCCTTTCTGCTGCAGCAATGCAAAACCACTGAAACTTTACCAAAGTCAGAACTTCATGGCACAGCTAGTTTAGGAGGAACAACTTAGCTTGTGATACAGTTCTCTGAGGTGGTGGTTTGTCCTTCCTGACACCAGTCAAGTGGTTCATTGGACTGAGGCCCTACTTCAAATAAGCTCAACATTTTGTTCCTGCTTCAAAGACTTTGGCTGTAATAAAACATGTGCTCCAAAGGTCTAGAATCTGCCCATAAAAGGAAAAAGCGAATGCTATGTCTGAGGTTTATTTTGATCAAGCTGACTCAAATCTGTATTTTTAGTGCATTCTGTATAAATTACTCAGAATCTATCATTTTAACAATAAGATGCTCAGTACATTATTAAACACTGGAAGGGATCCTATTTTCTTTCCCTCAAAACAAGATTTCTCTTCCTCCCTTCTTCCCATCTTTTTCCCACTCATTTGGGGTTGCCTTTAAATTTTCGAAAGTTTGAAAATCTTCATAAAACAAATTAGACACATATATTAGGCACTTGAGTTTTATACATAATAATTTGTTTGCCTTTCAAATGCAAATAAAGTGACTATAAATGAAAGAAAACTTTTTTTTTATTATTTATTTAGGATTATTTTACTGAAATATTCATGCTGAGACCGAAATCTCTCTTCTAGTAGAGTAGAACATTTCCTTCACATATATATATTCCCTTCACATAAAATTTCACAAAATATGACACCCAGTTAAAACAAAAAACAAAAAACAAAACAACTATGCACATGTTCAGAGGATAACTGGTTTGTTTGGTTCAATCAGTCTTAGCTTTTTACTCCGTATTGGAATTAATTGAGGATTTTTTTTAATAGTATTAAGTTGTTGAGTGGAATGTCAGAGAAGCAGAAGGAACATCTGACCCTTGCTTTCTGAATGTCTGAACTGAATGCTTAAGTTACAGTGCATCTCAAATTTGGGTAAAATTAAATGGTTTTAGTTTTTGTATTAAAGACTGAGTTGCCTTTACTTTTCAGAAGCCTTCCAGAAATTGAAGAGAGCTTCTCTTGTCTTATCAGCTCTGGTGCTTGTTGCCTGTTCCCATAGTTTTAAAAATCAATACATATGTTTTTGATATTTGGCAAACAGAGATTTAATTTTGCAGCTGCAAGATCCCTGTACGAAGCGAATGCATCTTACAGAAATAAAATCATTTAGAGACCATTTCTATATGAGAGAATACTTGTGAGTGAAACTCCATTCCATTTCTGTTAGCAGTTGCTTCATTATATTTAATTACAAACAATTTCTATGTTACTGGAAATCAAAATGAAGACGAGAATAGTTGCAGCCACGGCAGTGTGGTATGAAAGCCAAATTGTTTTGAGTCAAAAGTTGAAACTCACTGTTACAGAAATGAAAGTATGATTTTTAAATGTGGTACATCTCAGACTGCACTCATACACACAGAAATTGTTATGAACCCCATGTAGTTTTTGTGCTTGTGTTACAGTCTTGCAAAGTCTGAAAGTATTATTATGGCTGTTTATAGTTTATATTGATCTCTAGTAAAATGTTGGTAATTGCTCTTCTCACCATTCAGCTCTGTGCTAAACCACATGTTTTTGGGACTCTGAGCATGTGCATCATTATTTATTAAGGGTTAATCCAACCCAGCATATCTCTTCATTGAGTATGCCTGACTTTGCAACACAGCTAGGTCCTGTGGTTTAGACAAAATAAAGTGTTGGATGTGATCCCAGTTTTAATACTCCCAATTTATTATAACCATTGAACTCTGATCAGATCACGGATTGGATCGGATCCCAGTTTTTTAAATGTTTCAATTTATTGCTGGCTTGCAACCCTGATAAGAATACATATTTGATTAAAGCTTCAGTTTTCAAAAATTCCAGTTAATTACTTTTAGATTCTTATTAGATCATAGTCGTGTAGTATGGTATGTTGAAGTTATGAAAAAGTTAGTGGATGATGTTGCATAGGTCAAGGTCATAGTTTCATTTTTTGCTGACAGTATGAAGTTATCAGATTTCTGTTTATTACTGTGGCAGCACTTGCACTGGACAGGAGGACAGATTAATCCCAACCCATTGATTCTGAATGATTCTCATTTTAGATCTGCTGCTGCTCTGCATACCAGAACACGTAATAAAAGACTACCACTGAACACTGAGAAACTGATGCGTGGTTATGAATAGCTGAGGTAGATGACTCTCACCTTTCACAGGTTATGACGTGGAATTCAGAACCAAACAGCAATTTGTGAGCTCCTTCATGTGGCTAATCCACCCCTGGAGGGCATTTGTATGAAAATATTAGGCTGTGAGTTGATCCCAGAACGTCCTACCTCAGCATTTAGCAGGAAGGATAGCGAAATGGCACATGGAATTGGTCCTTTTCTTCAACTATCGCAGTACTATTCCATGTATTGGAGATTGCTGAAAATAGCCCTCTCCAGATGTCATAGCCGTGCTGTCTAAGTAAGACCCAAAGTCTCATCCAAGTGTCCTTGGTTTGCTCATCATTGAGGCGCTGGTTTCACTTTGCTCTGGAGACCACTTTTCACAAGCTGTGCTACCTGCCCACCTAACTAAGAGGTCCGAGCAGCCCAATGGCAATGGCCTGGCTCTTGCTTGTATGGACGTGCCAGTGCAGTGTTTTCTGGATGTATGGGAGCTTTATTGCTTGGTGTTTTAAAAAATTAGACTGTAAAACAGAAATACTGTTATTAGAAACTTTTAAAGAGCAAACTAATACAGTGAAACTGGCCAGTGTACTAGCCAGGTAATAGAGTGCTTTCTAGGAGACAGACTAATCTGGCTTAGGGATTTCTTAGATGCAGTACGGACTGTAGGTCAGCTCTTGGCCTACCCCAAAATCAATAAGAGCATAAGAATGACTTGGAAGCTGCATTTCATACCTTGCCCTTCCAATTGTGATTTATGACAGTCTATCAGAAGTCCTTGGCAGGCACTTTGAAGTAACGCCACAGCACAGAATTCCTGTTCCTGTTTCCAATGGGAAAAAAATGAAAGTACAATTCATGGGGATGGACAGGAAGTCAGTTTGTATGTGTGATTCTCCATAGCGAGCTTAAACCGAAATAACTGAAAAGCTTGAAGTCTTCTCTGCTCGGTCAAAGCTGGGTTTTGCTTTCTAGTCCAAGACTGGTAATTAGGAAAAAAAAAACCAACAACAGCAAATGTGACTGACCAGACTGACAGACGGAGAATGTTCCTGTTCTCGAACAGGAAGATTCTGTTCAATAGGTTCCAGGTTTGATGTCGTTAAGTGTAGAATAAGGAAACAGCAAATACATCCCATCATGTGGAGCTAGGCCTGCTCCTTCCACTACCAGTATTTAATTCAAATTAAGGCATAGTATGTATGCAGTTGCAGAAGTGGTTGTGCAAACTCATGAGGTCTCACTAGGTAAGTGGGAGCTGCACGTGGTAGGTACCTGTGCAGAGATGTCCCAAGTATATTGTATTACTACAGTATTATAAATAATGAAATCTACTTTCTTTCCTGAAGGTGGTAGGGCAAGGTAATCTCTTGAGGTGCATCTGTTGCGCTCCGCATTGGCATGTTGAAGCTTAAAGAGGCCACATTTCTGCTTGGATTTTGATTTCTGGAAAAAAATAATGTGACTTAGATTTAAAGCCAGCTGGCTTAGGTGTCAGTAGAGGTGTATGACTTAGTGATTTGTACAGTTGAAGCTGAACTCTCTGCCAGATCCTGTATCATCACATTCTCCTTTTGAGTTAATTTTATATGCTAGATTCAAGGCTCATCAGGAAGTGCTATGATCCCAGGTCTCAGGTGATGTGTGGGCCACAAATTAGCATTGAACAAAGTTCTGGGCCACATGTGGGTGGGTGAATTCAGAACAGAAGGTAGCGGGTAGGTTCTGGGGTTTGGAAAACATGAACCTGCATTAAAATTCACATTATGTGGCAGACATTTTATTGGAGCCCAGTATTGCACAACGACTAGTGTTAGGCATGCAGACTACTTACCTAATACAGATGCTGCTGTCCTTCCTCAGGTACGATGTACAAAATGCCTGACCTTTGTTTTTTTTACTGAAAAGTACAAATCATAGCAGCCTGGGAATTCCTTTAAATCAGCATAGAGAACTAGGCCCACAACTTATTTGTGGTCTGCAAAGTCCCTGCAGATACAAGGTCATCTTACAGGAGGAGATTGAAGTTCCTAAAGGCATCAGAACATTTCAACTGAAAGATACTAAAGAAGGAATTTTGACAAACCTGGAATGATTCCACTATTTAATCCACTTTGCTACAAAACAAGGAACATCCTGTTGACAAGAGACTGAGCAACCTGGTAGTGTAGTCAGCCTTGCTTTTTCAGCAGGAGATTGAACAGGGTGACCTTTAGAGGGTTCCTTCTACCCTATTTTTTTTTTTATGAAATTGGCACTTCAGAAGATAACACAGGATAGTTACAAGCAGAGAAAATTGCATAATGTAGTAAAATACAGCATTTAATGTGATAATTTGCTTTTAGTAATCTGCTGCATTTCACCAAATGTAGAACTAATGTAGAAAAAAGTGAGCTACTGAAACTTTCTTAGATTTAGCAGCAAAAGTGAAATCGTGCTCTCATTGAAGTTCACAAGCAGAAACGCACTGACCTCATTAGAACCAAAATTTTTCTTTACAGGGCAGGATCCTGAGTGACTTGGTGATCACTCCCTGTCACCTCTGAGATAAATGGAAGAACATTGAGCCATCTGTCTTTTCTGTCCAAAGCTCACACTTAGTCATCAGCAAAATTCTTGTTTTGTGGTATGAAAGGGCTATGTTTCATCTTCATTTTGTCATAAACTTAGACTACATTGACCATAAAATTTCCTTCTTAGTTTTTTTTTTTTTTTCCCATGTTTCTTTGCTTACAGCCATCAAAGGGCAGCTTTTTCGGTCAATTCAGCATTATATGGAAGGCATAGGGTAGTTCTCCAGAACAGGCAGTATTTTGTGTTTAAACCTTGCTGGTTTTGATTGTTGGGCCACTTAATGCTTGTTGCAAGATCTATCTTAGCCCAAGTTAGTCTCTTACTCCTTTAAACTTGTGAGATGTCTTTTTTTTTTTTTTTATTTTTATTTCCAAGACTGTTTCTGTTCTTATTTACAATTACAGATACTAATTACAGGGGAGAAGTTGTTCAAATCCAGCACAATAGAATGAGATAGAATGAAGAAACACTTGCATAGCTTATGGAGAGGATGTTTTTAACAGATATGCCTCCAGCAGAATGCCCTGGAAGATAATGCTAAGTTATATACTGTTTGGGTTTTGATGAGTCCATATCAGATGTCCTCATGGATATCTGTTGTTTTATTTTATTTAGCTGTAAGACTTGCCTACCTCTAGAGTTTTCCTAGATGGTGATTGAAAAAATACAAGTGAGTCTTTTCCTGATAAAAGATGCAGGTTTGAGTCAGGTTATTAATGTCATTCGAGACCATGCCTGTCTGAAAAATGATTATGAAATAAAAAAAATTAAAAGCACTATACTGAAATTATTTCCTCAGATATTCAAGTGAAATATATCCATTCCCATCAGTGATTATGGCTTATGAATATCTGAAGGCAGGATGTTTTCAGTCCACTATTATGTAAATGAATGAAAATACAATATTTTAGTTACCAAAATATATTTTGCTAGCAGCTAGAAAGAAATTAAAACATTAAACCCAATGGAAATCTAAGTGACCTCCTGCAGAAATAGGCTGCTTTCCTCTAGACAACCCGTTACTCAATATATGTATGAATTAGGTAAATGAGAGACAAAAGCAGAAATGTTATGTAAAATCACAGTTGAAGTATTAAGATACTAAATCAGATGTAAATTGAGTAATCATTGCAGTATGTAGATCTCGGGGAGAGTCACATGCGTGGGGAAAAAATCAGTGCAGCAGCTTTTATTCTGCTGTTCACAAGGAAGAACCAAATGAGTGGGAAAATGCTTAGCATCTCAATGATTTCAAAAGCCTTAAAGATCAGGTTCTTTTTCAGAGTTTAGGTACACCTCAGACTGCTTGTACACACACTCACCTGCTCTTACTCTGCTCCTCTTTTTGTGAACAGGATAGAAATTCTCTTAAAAGACCTATCGCTCCCTCCCTGTTTCTGTTGCATGTTTTATCTGTTGTTGTTATTCTTCCTTCTCCCCCAGGAACATCTTTCATTGACTTAGCCAGCATCTTTCTTATTCATATATATGTTTGCTCTTCAACAAATACTATTGCTTTTAATCTACCATACAAAAAATGTTGCTGTATTCATCTTGAGTATAAAACAAGGTCCCTGAACCACTCAGTATTTCGCTATTATAAAATACACTGTTTGGTCAGCAAGTGTATGTTCTTGTCCATTTGTGGTGTTTGACTACTTAGATTGGCACCTTGGGGCTTAAACTGCGTCATTCTTTGTACTCTGCTCAGTACTAAGCACAGTCAGTGCATGGCTTATTAGAGAAAGAAAAAAAAGAAAAAAAAAAAGTAATACCATCACTTTTGTGCTTTTCCTGTCACAACAGGGCTTACACCACCACTTCTGAAGTTCATGGGCTGGAGCAAATTTCACATCGCATCTGCCTCCAGCTCATGTTCTTGCACCAGTGAGCCAGTATTGAAGTAGTGCTCCTGCCCCTGCTTTCCATGGGACTGTCATCACACAAGTGCTTCTGGTAGGGCTTGTGCCGCCAGAAAGCTGTGAGCTATTTGAGACCCTCTAGAGGAGCATTTCTTGCCAGGCTTCATGCTGACAGGATGTCCCAGAGCTCATGGGCAGTGCAAGGGAAACGTTCAAATGCCTCAGTAAAGATTGTTCTTTTTGCCAAGGGCATATTTCTGGTTGGTTGTTTTTTAGTCCCAAATCAAAACCTGTTCTGGTGTGAAATGCAGCCTTGCAGCTCTCCAAGTAAAAGCCCATGGTGTCTCCTGGGCCAAGCTCCCCCCCGTTGTCCTTACACTGTGATCAGACCTAGTGGCTGTTGGTGCCACTGAGTAGCTTCTCGTGCCTCCTGTTGGGTGGCAGACACCCTGTGTGGGTGGTGGCAGGGCTGCTCCCAAGGCTGCTCCTTAGATGGTGACTCCCCTGCAAAGCTCCGTCCGAGCTAGGGCTGGTGTGGAGCCTCCAGAGCTGCAGGCTGGGTTGTATCCAGTATCTGCCTGGTTGCTCCCCGTTGCAAGCAGTCTTTGATTTCCAAAGTTTTTTATGACCCTGGCCTTCTTTGAGCTACTGCGCTGCTCTTACTAAGTCCTGCGTTTTAGTTTTCCCAGTGGTTTTTTCCGCATTGGTTTTAGAAGGTTCAGCATTTTCTTGTTCCCTGCTCCCAACCAAGCTACCCACCCAGCCTATGCCTGGACAGCCAAGAGATGAGGAGTATCTGGTGTGGCTTTTCCTGGCCCTCTCATTCCATTCCTGAAAGCATTCCTGGGAGTGCTCCACATGCCACTTCTGCTGCACTCCTTTTTTTTTTTTTTGAGTTTTCTTGAGGTGGTCCCAAGCCGTTCCAGCAGCTGCCTCGCTCTTCGTGAGCTGCTGTCTTCTGAGCCAGCTTTTGCCTGTCAGTATCTCTGTCACTGATGTCAGGCTAAAGCATTTTACATTGTGTTTGTCACAGGCAGCGAATACATATGTGGTCATTGACAGTAGCTCAGCAGAAACACAATAACTTGTTAAGCCACAGTAACTCAATCGTGTGTCTGAGCTGCAGCTGGAAGGAGCTGTTGGGGCTGTTAACCCCTTTGTGGCTGTTGCACTCTGGGTTTGTGCATCTTTTCATGAAGTAATACATGTACAGTCAGTGTATGTGATTCGTGTGGGTATGTCAGGTAGGAAAGTTGAAAGTAAATGAGAGCATTTACTTGTTTTACAGTTCTGGGGGTGTGCTACTGAATATTACATGAGGTGTCGATAAATGTTTTCAAAATACTGTGTCCCACTTTCAGAAGTACATGAGACATATCAGATACTGTCTTCATTTAACTCCTAAAAGTAGCATGCAACATGTTTTGAAAATGTTGCCTATAGTTTTATTGAGCTTTTATATTTTATCAAAGTACTTTTTTCTACTGAAATGATTTGCTGTAGAGAAAGGTTCTAGCAATAGCTAGTGGGTCTTGAAAGTGACAGAAAAGATGAAGATAGGAAATGTGTTGGATGCTGTTGAGGAAAAGGTAGGTCACAGGAAATAGAAAGGGCATTGCTTGATGCAGCACTTCTGTTGCTTGTTCTCGGGCTGCTTGTGTGCAAAGGTTGTGTTTTTACAGAAACACAGCTAAGGGAAGTTGATGTAGTTGTCATGCAGTGATTTAACTGGAGAGCGTGGTGTTCAGGTGGCGGAAGAGAGCAAGCAGGACTGATATGGGATACCCAAAAGGAAATATATTTAACTTCCCTTCATTCTGAGAGGCTTTTTTTTTTTCCCCTTCCCTCATCAGGAAGTTTGTAGAAACTTCAGTGCTACACTAAATTGTTCAGATGGTGACCTGTGCCTCTCCTCATCTCTGGTTTCACTGCCAGCATCATGGTGCTGAGTGACATTTTATCTTTTGTCACAAGTTTGCACCAGTTGTTTAACCAGACCCATCCTGTGCTTCAAGTTTTGGGCTCTCATATAATTACTGTTTGTTCATAATAACTGTAAGCTGGTTGCTATGATAATTGTGTTGATTTGGAAGGATTTTCTTTGTTTTTTTGTGGTGGGAAGTAAAGACAATGCTTTTTCAGATAGGGAGAAGTGCAGAGGAAGATGCAGAAATGTAAAACCAATAGAGTGGGATATAGCAGAAGTAGCCTGCTTAGTAGGGTTGACAGAGCATTGTAGGAGAGAGAGAAGAAATGCAACATTTATTTTTTTTATATCTCAGTAAAGGCTTCCTGTGCATCTACTGGGACGTGCTGCAGGAAAAAAGATTTCTTTAAAACTGGGTGAAAACATGATGCTGAAATACAGTGAGCATATTTAAAACTTCAGAAAAACGCAAAGCAATTTCCAAGGTGAAAAATGTAAGAGAAGGTCTGGAAATCCAGGTAAATAGAGAGAAGGAAAGAATAATCAGTCATCTGACAGTTTGTTTCCATATATTTGAACATTTGGATTGAAGTGAAAAAGAGATCACAGAGCAAACTTTATAGATTTGTGTGGAAGGGTAAGAAAGAAACACAAAATATTAATGCAGTTGTAATAGCTGTGCTGAAAAGATGAAACATTGATCATGAAAAATTTGACATAACCTGGTATTGGCTGGTCAGTATAATACAGAATGGAAATGATTGTTCTTGAACAGGTTCAGCTTACAATAGTGGAAGCAATTGGAGGTTGCATTCAGAAGAAGTTGAAGAAGGTAGACTTATTTACAGGAACAAAAGAAAATTGTGGTGACCTAATTCCAGCTTTTGTTGTGCAGAATATACCAGTATTGATAGCAGAACAAATTACTCTCACTGTCAGACATGAAAGCAAAATTCACGTGATACTGCTGTGCTGCACTACTCTTTTGCTTTCAAATAGGTCTTAAATACCTAGGGGACAGGTGATATATTGGTCCAAAGAATGTTATGTCTCCTCATTTCCGAGAAACTGTTGGGACTCTTCTTGTGAATGTGTGCCATGCCTTCTGCACTGGCATGTGAGAAGACCGTTCCGTGATTGCAATGTCCTCCTGCTTTTCTGCACTCTATCATCCCACATGGGCCTGCAATAATTCCCCACTGTGCGTCATGAAGCTTGTACCTCTGCTGATATATTCCTGCACCAAGGTCTGTGTTAGGCTTTTTGATCAGTAACTGAGGCTGAAGCCCTCCAGTTTCCTGGGTTTTTAAGAAGATTCAAATAATCTTTTTCAAACTTCATCTGAAAGGCAGAAACAATCTCAAAGTGCCTTATGAATTTTAGTAGGTGAAGAGCAGGATAATGAGAAGCAAGGACTGCTACCAACCAGATGGAGTTATTGAGTGCAGGAGCTAACAGTTATTTGTGTGAATTTTTTTAAACAAAAATAGATAGATTTTTACATTTCTAATGTAATCCCACGTGAGACATGTAAAATATTAATCCTTCTGCAAGAGGGTTTCTCTTGAAGTCTCTTTATGTATAAAAGATGGAAATCAGCAATGTAAACCTCCCTCCCTGCTTCACTGATGTCTGAGGCCATATTTGCAGTGAGAATCCACCCCTGTCATTGCAGTACAATGAGTGCTCTTGGTGATGAACTACCTGGAAAATCTGGTTTTTACGACAAATGGACCAGGTGATAACTTTGCCACAGATTCCTTTATGTGAGTGGTGAATGTGATTTTTTTCACACATGGACACACTGGCTTTCTCCACAAAACTCCACTGTATAATCTCCCTTTTATCTTTATTCACAAACCCTTGGAGGATAAAGGCTTTTGCATGCTTTCAGCTGCTCTTTAATTATTACTAATTTGCTAGCAATGGTTTGCAGTTTAGATGGAAATGAATGATGACCAATACTTTTTAGTTTGTTGTCATATACAGCTCCTCCATGATGACTTTTCTCCCCATACCATTGTCCAGTGTTTTATGAAGAAAAGCATGACCGTTACCAAGGTCTATACCACTGTCACCATTAGTTTTACAAACAATAAGTTGCACATCCCATCATTCTGTGAATTCCATTAAATTCTCACCATCTCAAGAAGTCGTCAGCCAGATGAGGCAGAGCAATTGGCAGTAAAATGAGAGAAGATACACCTTACTAACTGAATTTATCACGCATTGATGCCAGGCTGTGCCATCCGTAAGATTCTCCTGAAAAATTTCCCTTGTGGATAAAGCAAGCGTTGTGCAGAATCTGCTACAATTTCAAGATACTGGCTTAGCCCATGTGAGTTTGCACTTGGTGCTAGCACCTGTCCTGACCTGAACCAACATTCAAATACACAACAGGGAGTGTGTGTGGCACTGAAACCTGAAGCGAGAGAGAAGTAGGGTGAAGGGTATGGAAGGAGGAGGAGATTGTACAGAGAAGAGAAACTGCAGGAAGAAAAAAGAAGGAATTCTTAGGAAGCCTAAGTGTTGAAACCTGAGAGATATCAAGGATACACTTGGATTATATCTTATTTCTTCTAATTGACCTTTAATCTCTAAGAATAATGCAGTAGATTACATTCAGGCTTTGTGAGTATTTTTAATGAAAAATTAAGAAAAATTAAAGAAACGGAACTAACTGGGCTGGGATCAAGAACTTGAAGAAAAGCAGAAATGCTGTGTTAGGAAAGCATTACTTTCTCTCCTCCTAGTCTTTATAAGAAAGTATTTCGAGAGAAAAAAAGGTCATCTGCTCCACTGAGGAAACATGGAGTGGATAGCAGGCATCTCCTCTGTCAACAGCCTTGTATCATATGCGGGCTCATCCCACTGCAAAGTATGCCTACATTTTAAGCATTAAAAACTTGCCCTTTTATTTAGCACCCTCACTAGATATGTCCTCACACGGATAAGGGAGAGGCCTAACTGAAAAGCCTGCATCGTGCACATTAATGTACTCAGGCATATGTGGAGGAAAGCATGTTGTTCTCATTAGAATTATTTGTGAAACTATAAATCATTTGAAAAGTAATAAACATTTATTTTGATGATACAATTCTAATAGAACAAAATAAGTGGCATGAATCTCATTCTCCACTTAATAGCAGCTGTCATCCAGACTGGATCATCAGCACCAAGCTCCTGATGTGCTCTTCTCTTCTTTCAAGGAACTGTTTTCTCCATGTCCATTCAGGACTCTTCAAAACATCTTCATTTTTCACTCTGTAGAATCCTGAGGGTTTACTGAGGCAACCAGGTCTGCTTACATCCTTTGTACTTACTCTTCTGTGGTACAAATTGTACTATTCCTTCAATGCTGATGCTGTACTTCAGATACAGTAAACAGTGAATGTTGGCTTCTTCTGTCAATCACTGCATTTCTGTATCTGTCTTCCATTCTTCATTTTTTCATCCATGCTTCATTATTTTCTCTATATGCTATTTATTACATACTGTGATCAGCATTCTGCTTGATCCATCTCATGGCATTTAATTATGCTGTGATGAAGCGTAGCTGAGCAGTTAGTAGAAGTTGCATGTGCCTTGCTATAGGTTGCTGTGTTTTTTTTTCCTTCAGCATGAATGTTGAATCATTGAATATCAGCTGAGTTTGAAATTTACCTGAATATGTTTTACTGTTCCAAAGAGATTACACAATGGCCCTGATTAGCAGCAGCATTTTGTAATACCACTTAAGGCTTTATCACAGTGGAGTACTGCCAGTAATAGTCTTTAATTCACTTATATGCACCAATTCATCTCTGTCAGGTTTCTATTAATTTCTTTGCTGTTTTACTTTTTCCCTATCCTGTATATAGTGAGGCGTGATTTCCCCATCTATTCAGCCAAAATAAAATTTAAAAAATTAAATCTTCAGCAAATGAACTGTGGTCCTTTGATTTGAGACAACTCTGCCATCTCTCCATTAATGTTCACATTTACTCCACTTTTCAAAAGTTAGTTTATTTATAAGAATCTGGGGGGGTCAACTGTACAAGGGACAGTAATAATTTTATTGGCTACTTTAGATTAAATGTTTCAGGATTGGGTGAGGTATATTAACTGCGAAGTGGAGAGCAGCTGTAGAATTAAAACCATATGTGTGCATGGATATGCATATACACCTCTAAAAAGCCACCATATTCAGCATTGTGTTTTGTTCACCAAAACGATGACCACCTTGGTTACAAAGGTGATTTCCAGAGACAAATTGTTGTGTGCACCATTTTGTTTCATCTGGCACCAGTTTCACTGTGTACTGGAAGATCTAAACAGTTGGATTTGGAGCTGGTGCTCCAAATTTACATGATGAATCAGTGTCTGTGGTTGCTGTTGAAGCAGATCCAACTGCATATTTGTTCTTTGTTTTTCGTTGTTAGGATTGGTGCAAAGCATCAGGAGTTACGGCAAAAGCAACTGAGAGGCCTGCTTGATTATTCCACTGGTCCTGGAGGACCTGACATTGATGATGATGAGGTGGATCCAAATTATGCTAGAGTGAATCACTTCCGAGAGGCTTATCCAGCAGCGAGCATTTACAGGCCATCATCACCAGCAGTAGCAGAAACCTTTGTATATCCACGTGATTCTGCTTCAGCACCAATGGAGAGGGAGCACTTGGAAGGATTGTATGCAAAAATAAACAAGCAGCACTACCCACAGACTCCTGGTGACAGGTAACGTTGCCACCCGGCATTAGAAACAATAATAGCTTGGTAGAGGGGAGATTGGGGCTGGGCAGGGAGGCTGTTCAGATGCCCCAGGCACCTGTATTTACTGACTAGAAAGCCATGGATTTCCTCTTAAAACTGTAATTTGCTCCAGCAATGCCCCTAAAGCATCTGAGCAAGGCAGCAGTCAAACAAAAATCATTAAAGAAAAGTCCATATTTCACAAACAGAATGAATGAACTGACTTCAGTCCAATTTCTCCCCTGCTGAGAGAGTGCTTTTCCCTTTTTCACTCAGGAAAAGTTCTTAAACTGCATCAAAAATAATCTCTGGTTTCAGATCCCTTTCGATCCTGCTGATCATCAAATGCCTATTAGTAACAGGTTTTGTATGATAACATGATATATTGCATATGTTTACAGTTTAGTTTTTCCCAGCTGTGTGATATTATGCACTTTCAATTAGGCTGGGGAGAGGACTGGGAATCATGGCATTTTTATGCAGACTGTGAAGTGTGGCTTCACAAGACTGATTGCCTTTCACAGCCTTTCCAATAACCAAGTGGGAAGGAAGGAGCAATTTTTAATCCTTACTGTCAAGCTTCCAGGTTGATAGCACCAAAGAAGGATGGTCAAGTTTTTCCCTGGGTTAAAAAGAAAACGAATTCTGTTGAGGTGATGATTACCCACCATTATGATGGTTTTAAAACTGGATGCTTCTGGAATTTGGGGATAAAGGAACATAAGTCTTCATTAGTATCACAGTGTTAATGCATTGATGCTGGGTTTTTCAAACCAATATCTGATTGTATAGGCATTATAGAGAAGGGTACGTGAAAAGAAGAGCTGACAGAGAAAGACATGGGGCACTTAAGGAACTGTTTATGCTTTGAGTTCATGCCCACATATGGGTAATGTCTTCCTATAGCCTCAGTCTGTTCTGTGTGATACCACACTTGTTAATTTTGGAGAAATATGTGAGCACAGATACAAGAATGTTTTCAGTTTGTAGCATCATAGTACCTTAAAAATGTGTACTGAGTCTTTGTTATAAGTAGTAACAAAATACATCTGACGTAATTATAAGTGTGTAGCAAGGAATGGGCCAAGTGTCTCTCTTTCTCACCTACAGTATGAGAGAGACCTTTCCAAACATAACGACATTGCTAATTCTCTTCTTCTGTATTGTTAACTCTTCCCCTACTGCATAAGGGTGAAGTGGGTGAGATTAGAGGCAGTGATTGCAGCTTTTTGCCATCTAAAGTGTTTTGCTTTCCTAGAAAAGGCTTGAGGTGATTGTTACTGAAGTCGCATGAACATCTGTGTATAGTAAAGGGATCAGAAACCAAGTTCACGCTAACTCGGAAACCCAGAGCTGAGAATTACCATCAGGAGGGAGTCCAAATTCAGATTCACAGATTTTTTAAAAATAAGTATATACAGATGTAACTCAGCATGGGAGCAAGACACTGTCATAAAGGTTGCTTCATAATATCAGTTTTAACAGAGACTTTATAGCTTAACATTTTAAACATGTCATCAGTTTTGAAGTGTGGTTTATACATTGTTTTTCCATGCAGCCATGAAGAAATGCCCAAGTCTCTCCCTCTGGCCTCTTTTGTTTGATTGCCTACCTTGTGGCTTTAACTACACTGAATGAACTCTTGACTTGGTATGTGGACATGATCGCAATCCCAACCAAGTCTGGATTCAGTATTGGGATCCTGGATTTTACTGTGTATTTATCTGTAATTACATGTCCTACCATGATAATTCAGTGAAAAACTAAACAAGAAAAAAAAAAGTTACATAATATCTGACCTATGATCAGAAGTCATGCTGAAAGGTTGTTCTATCTGTTTTGGTTCTGTACTGAAAGACAAACAGTCCACAACAACTTTGCTTTGTTGAATTTCTGAGGCTTGTAGATAGTGTTTAGCCAGATTAGGAAATATGGGATTCTTATTAGGCTGCCTTTGTTCTTTTTTTAAATCTTTATTTCCTTTGTCTCAGAGACAAAAAGGTTGTTGTTACTCACCAGCAGAAATGTGCCAAACCTGAATAATTTGATGTGAATTTATGCAGTGTGTTGTGAGGTCTCAGCCAGCAGTTGTTGAATGTAGTGGCAACTACACGCAAGGAAATCTTTCTGTGCTAGAGGGAGAGTATTGAAAGGAGAAAAGAGATGTGGAAAGAAAGATCTCTGGGTAACATGTTAATTACAAAAACAAATCTGCTTTCAAGGGTCAAGTATGAAAACTGCCTTGTCTGCCTCAGAATGATGGGAAAGGGTTATAATGGATGCTTATTAACCAAACCAAAGTTATTTTGCATTTGCAGGGTTGGACATTTATCAGTGCATTTGTCATGTAATAGTTCATGTTTTGGTCCTGCTAACGCATGCATGCTCTCTCAAAGTTTTGCTATTAATTTTACTGTAGATGGATGGCTTTTTCTCCTGCCTCTGACTCTCCACTTGTAATGTAGTGTGTGGAGATTTGATCAGTGACTAGAGTAAATGCAGCTTGGGGTAGAAGGGGGATTGGAACACAGAGAGAATACGTTATGCATTTTGGTCTGGAAATTCGTTATGCGTCATTATGACAGAGAATTAAAACTCATTATTTGAAATGGTAAGTTCACTTTTATTTTATTTTTGCAGAAGAATGCATTAGCATAATAAATGGCTTGTAGAATTGGAGGCCATTTGTAAAGAAAGAAGCTTTGTGGTCAGATATGTGCCGTTCACCATTCACATACTTACCCACCTTCCCTTTTCTCATCACAAGTCCATCGAGTGTCTCCAGTTTATTCTTCTCAGTAGATTCCCAGTTTAAACTGAGAATCTCCCACAGAGATCCCACTATTGCAGAAAACAAAAGCCTGCTAGTGTATGAAGAATGTTCCTTTAATCACTCTGAAGTATGTCTGCTGCCTCTAAGCACTGCTGCATAGGGCACACGCAGACCTGGTTCACACTGCTCTTTGCATACTAACGTCCCTTTACCTACAATTGCATCTGGCATCTCAGGGATTTTTTTTGCCTTGGTTTATTTTGAGGGGTTTGCTTTGTGTTATTTTCAACTGTTGTGTAACGTTCTTCTGCACTGCTTCACAATTGTTGATTTTTATTCCAACGATGACTATATTCAGTGAAATAGATTTAATTTTTGTGTATATTTTACTGAAAGCTTTGGGATTCTTAACTCAGAGAGGTGCTATGCAAATGTAAATTGTCCTTATTAATGAATATAGCGAAAGTATTAGCATGATCAGTGTATTCTGTGAATGTTAAGTTAAAGACAGTTAAAAAGAAAGCTAGCAAAATCACACATTTCATTGTAAATCAAGCATTTTTCTGTTTGTTTGTAATTAGACACAATTTTCTGTAATGCAAATGCCATCCTAGAGGATGGCGCAGCCTGCGCAGGCACCTTGTGCAGCTGGGGAACTCGTGGGTCTCTGCTGGAGACGCTGTACGTTTCCTCAGCCTGCAGCAGAGGCTTTGCGGTCTGTGGCCCATATGTTCCCGAAAAGAGTGGTAAGTCACATTTCTGAGTTTAGTTATCAAGGCTGTACCATGACAGTGCTAAGTTGCACCATGGCAGAGCCTAGGTGTCAGACCAAAGCCAAAAGAGCATATGTAAAACACTTTTATCACTTAAATGTCAGGCATGTCACATGTTGTAACCCTTTCTCACGTTTTGAATAAGCAATTTCCTCCTTTTTCCTCCCTCGAACATGGTGCTGTCAAGTTTATCCAAACACTCTGAGCACATCTCCTGAAAGGTTCTAGAGACATGCTCAAATTATTTGCTCAGCCCAGAACTATGAAACATTTAAAGTCTGATGCCAAACTCTTTGCCAAGTATAATTCTTCATTTATTTATGTGTCTTATCTTGGGGAATTTCAAAGTGCTGGTCTGACAAAAACGAATACAGTTTTCCTTTGTTTAGCAAGAATACAGAGCTGTATCTTGTTGCAGATTTAAAAAAAAAAAAAAAGAAAGAAAGAAATCACTGTTTTATTGCATAGGAGTAGAGTCCAAAGCCCTAGTCTGTTCCAGCTCTCTGTTTTTGGAGATGCTATGTTGGGTCCCACTGTAGAAGATATTATGTGGAAGATCTTATCTCACTATGGAAGATTGTACAGTGTTAATTAATTAATCAAAAAATGGATCTTCCTTATTTCAGATTTAAAATTTCCTCATGGAGAACTTGCACTCTTCCAGCACATTCAATCTAGCAAAATGCAAAGTTGTAAATGAGGAAAACTATCCCTCTGCACAACCCAACCTGTGCCCCTCACATCCCACCCTCAGAACCGGTCGGAGGCATGGGGGAGAGGCAAGACACACTGAGCAGTCTGCCCTCCCCTGGAGAGGATCAAAGACAAATAGTGATGTGTGTATCCTGAGAAACTAAATGGTAATCGTAAGCTGTGTGTAAACTTGAGAGGAAAGTGAAAAGGATCCACAGTTTTGAAATACAACAAATGGAGAATTTTTGTTCTAAAAAGCAGGCTAAATGCTCGTCTTTTGGGCAGGTGTAGGTAGCTCCTGTCCTGTTCAAAGCAAGGCCTTAGGAACCCAGAGCTGCACACAAAAGGCTTTGCTCCAAAAGGGTGAGTTAGGGTTGTCCAGGTATGTCACTTGGCCCTCAGCCTGACACTGAAGGGTTTTTTTTGTCAGTACAGTGCACAATGGTCAATGCCTAATGTCCATCTACAACACCTTTTATCACTGAATAGAAAAAGCGATTCACTGCTAGAGGGGTGGGTGGTCTTTTACTCAGGAATGGCTACTCTTTAAGGGGGATGTTGTGGAGGCAAGATAGAAATGAAATGAGTCTGTATTGTAAAGGAACAGAAATGGAATGAGACTCTGAATGTATTGGTAGCATTCAAGAAAAACTACAGTCCAGGTAGAGTTCAAAGTGCTCTTTCCCAGGACAGATCCCTCACCCAGATCCTTCCAATGTTGGGACCCCAGCCCTGTTGTTCACTTCTTGTGGACACCTCAGATTTCGCAGAAATCAGGTGACCCTGGGTGTTTTAAAGCACGTCTAAACAGAAGGACATTGTCAAACTTGAACCAGAGCAGAGCTGCTACTGCCGTGTAATGTGTGCATGGTTGTTCGAGGCCATGCATTCTTCAGCAGAAATAAATTCTGTCAGGAATAGTCACAAATCTGCCTACATGCATCCTGCCTGCTAGGGTTTGCATTTGGATCACCTCACTTATTGACAGATGTGTAAAATTTTATATACTGCACTCCCACAACTCCCTTGTGACTCCTGCTGCAGATGCTGGTGAGCCTGAGCTTTGGCAGCTGTGTTAAGCATTCATATGCATTCAGGTTTTTTTCCCCTTCAGCCCTGTCTTTTCTTATGTGATATATTATTGCATGGAATTATTTTACATTAATTCTGCCTATTTGTTGGTAATGTCCCATTCTTTCTGTTGTTTGGATGCAAATGCAAAAGATAGGTCCCTGGAGAAAGAGCAGGTCTGTTACTGGAAGATGAGACCATACCAGAGGATACAGAGTGAAATGCAGATGGTGTTGTCAGCCTCTTCAATGTACAAATAAAGACAAAATGAGATCGTCCATACAGCTGGAATGAAATCATATGGCCTTGCACGTGTTCCTGCCATAGCGTATTTCCTCGTGTGAGCAAGAGATGCTAAATTCTGCGTCATGCAGGATGTTGTTTGACCAAAAGCTCATACTTGCTCCTTTAATCAGCAGTAGAATAATGTGTGTACGTATTAACTTTTCTCTGTGCCCTTTTTTTTTTTTTTAACAAAATGCCATTTAATTTTAAATGCTAATATGTGTCTTGTTAATGAAGAAGCCAGAATTGACTATAAGGTTGGTAAGCTCCAAGGAACAGTGAGGAAGATCATTACACTTCTGCTCGTAGATAGCTATTTGTGAACCAGCTGATAATGTGCAAAATTAAGATTTCGTAAGTGGCATTTTAAATGAATGGTTAATGGCTGAAGATTAATTAAACAGTCAGAGTTGTTCAAAAGAGAAGCTGTTAAAATCTTGTTTATAGGCCAGTCACTTGCATACTTAAAGTGCAAACCTTAATGGCATGTGGTATTTCCATTTAGCAGACAAGAAGTGTAACTAGGATATTTTTCTTGAACAAGGAAACCTACCTTACTGGATATACTGTATAGATAGATGGATGTAACATTGTGTGCTCTGTTTTCCTCCTAGTTAATGGTTGTCTGGTAGCAGTATAGGCAGTGAAATGCAAAATCCTCTGGGATTTCGGTAATCCTAAATAGAATTGCTAAATCTTATTTTAATTAAAGTTAAAGGGACATGGTTAAATGTGATGTGGTTCTATTTTCCCACTACTCTCCAAATAGCCTGTTCTACTTCATACACTTTGGGGTTTTCAAAGTGCCCAGCTTTTCACTGCTCCAGGTTGTTTTCTGTCAAAATGAGTCTCCTCAGACCCATCATTAGCCTTGCAGAGTTGCTTCAGCTAAGGGGAAAAAAAAAAAAAAAGTATGTTTTCAGTCAGGTTTATTCTGTACTGCAACTCGGGTTAAATGATGAATGTTAACGTAGTCCCGTTTCCCTGACTGAAGAGAAACAACAAGCAGAAGGTCCGTATGTTGCTCACTATTCGGAGGCTTGTTCTTCCAACACATTGTGATCCAAGAAACTGTTTTTCTTATGTTTTCCCCTTCTCAGCCCGGTTCCCAACTCCTTTTGTTAACTCTCTCCTGGTTTTCCCCTAGCTTCCTGACATAGTCGTTTTGGCTTACCATCTTCTAGCTTCTGGATAAGCAAGAGCAATTTCCAGAGAAAGCCCTGATGACTTAGCCTTGTGCAAGCTTTGCTGTGTAGCCTGGTGTGAGGTGAATTTACATTTCTGACCTCAGGGAACTTGTACTCTGTCCAGAACTGTGAGTTTCAAAAAAATCCTCTCCTAAGGTATTTTTTGAGCTCCTACTCAAATGTAGAAAGAAATGTGCAAAGTGAAAGAAAAAGATTCTTCCTTTCACTGCAGTGATAGTCTTTGTCTAGTAAAACTGATCAGTAGATGAGGGTATGGGATTTAGTCTGTGCATATTATGTCTTTTCTTGGAGGTAGAAGAGTCCTGAGAGTCTTCAGGTGACATCCCACAAGTTCTCATATTTTCTGAAAGTAAGCAGTCAATAATAGGTTTTCTCCTCATTTTTCTTCAGAAAAAAAACAACACAAACAACAACAACAAAAAAAAAAGTCCTACACTTATTCAGATGACTGCAGCAGAGGGAACCATGGAACCATGGGGGACGCCACAGACCCACCAGCATTGCCAGGTTAAATAGCCACCAGGAACAGTGCAGTAATTTGGGGGCTTTCCAGCATGACTGCTCATGTCCAGGCATAGTGCTTAGATCTGTATGGTGTTCACACAGCTCGACTCTGTAAGGGAAGTCTTACAGTGGAAACTGTAGTGGTCTGTAAGCGTCCATAAAAATTGTAGGGAATTCTTGACATTTTCTGAGCAGAATATTTATACTTTGATTTTCCTGCAGTCCCAGTTTAGTTAGAGTTTATACTGGCAGATCTTTAAGTTTTTTCTACTAATCTTAATCCTTTTGTTTCAATGAAGTGACTTAGCTCTCAACTTAAGTTATAAAAGATGTAACAGGGCCGTGGATCTGACCTCAGAATGAGTCAATGGGAACCTACTTGTGGGAGGTTTGAGGATCTAATAGCAGAATAAACCAGCTGTTCCTAAACAGAGTTCAGGACCTTGCACCTTGCTTGTGTCAAGATGCTACTGGTGAAAGGTTTCCCAAGGACCTAGTAAGCAGCGTTGCTGAAAGCAAGTACAGACAGAAGCATGAACTGCCTTTTGGTCAGCAGAAAACTAAGAATTGATGTTATCTGAAAAGCTGAAAATCCCTCAATATTGTGCTAGCAAAAGTATTGAGAGAACTGAAGAGATGTGATGGAAATGGCTTAATAGGCAACTGGATGCAGAATAAAAAGAGAATAATTGTGATTACTGTCTGACAGCTGTGCAAAGCATACAGTCGATGACAATCTCTAAAAAGTGCTATTTTTCAATACGTGATCACAAACAAGTCCAGTGGTGGAGACAGTGACCGAGGGGTCAGAGCAAGCCAAGAAATAGTTTGTTTGTCAGCTCAAACCTTCTGATGTAGTTAGGATGGTACATACTCTGCACCTCTGTGACTGTCTGACTGTCCTTACATCCCTGAAAGGAGCCCTGGCACCATATGGAGTTCACACGTAGAGTGGCTGAGGAACAGTCTCTCTGGCAGGCCATGCAGCTACAGATCATTTGTTGACATTGATCAAGGTGTCTGTATTGATTCTGGGGTGGTCTAAGAGAATTGTGACTATTTTGTGGAGAGCGGTGTTAGACTGTCATAGAAAATGAAACAAGTAACTTGTCTTCAACTGGATTGTGGCCTGCATCTGAGGGAAAGTGAGGTCTTTCATTAGGACAAAGGAACATGAGAAAATGATGTTGCTTCAGATAACCATACCAGTTATCTCTTGTTATCACTACCTTGTCCTTGATGCCTAGAGGCCATTTTTTTAAAAAGCAGTGGAGAGCAATTGCATGAAAGATTTTATACTCTTCAGTTGCCTGCAAAACAGGTAGCTGCCTTAATTTATTTTTTTTTTATCAAATCAAGCTGAAGGAGAGAAAAAGAAAAAAAAAAAAACACAATAAAGATGATGATGTAAGAGGATTGAGTGTGAAATACCTTTAGAAAGTGCTAAAAATTGAATAGCTTGAACATACTTGTAAAGCAATAAATGTCCTCTTAATTTGTTTTCCCCCCTTCTTGTTCCAGTTCCTTCAGTGGCAGTCAGTCAGTGTGACATTGCATCGATGTCGTACTCCTCCAAATCTACTCTGTGGGAGATCGCTAGCCCCTTCCCTCCAGTGATTCGGCAGTAGTGAGGAGAAACAAGCAAGCGTCAGATAGTGTTCTAACATTTCAAACAACATCTTATCGTTCAGTCTCTGATGACCCATATTTATGGTTTAATTTCTTCACTCACTTAAAATTTTAATCTTAAATATTTTTTTTCTGCCTAATAGTATCTTAGGGGCATTTCTTCTGAAACCACTATTAACTAGAATACGTCCTTCAGCTCTGGAGTTTATCTGTTGTAAACACTTCTGCCCTTAGGCTTTGATGTCTACTTAGTCCTGGATATGGTTATTACCTTGTAAATGGGAATCAACTGCAAACGATCATTATGGTATTTACATAAAATGCATGGAAAACAATTATTGTGAGACCAGTCTATAAGTTAAAGCACGGGACATGTTTCCAGTGGAAGTGCTGTGCACGGTCTGGCAGTTGAAAAGTAAGCAACAATGCACCTTCAGAGGGATGCACACAGGTTAAAGCGTGTTCTGTCGGGGGGAAGGAGGGTGCAGCTATCTTCTGTGTCAGAGTTGACATAATGCTAAATTGGCTGAAAGACTGCTTTAATTGAGCACTTGCGTGCCCTAAGTGCGCTGCTAACCAGGGGACCTGGATTGCTTCAGCGCTGCTCTCAGGTAATGATAGAGGAGGCCTTCTGCAGCTCGTCTCTGCTTCGCAGGTCAGCCGGCACTTCTAGCACGACAGCGGAGTGTGAGCTGGTGGAGGAGCATTAGGGAGTAGCAGCAAAGCAGCAATAAACCTGTTCCTAATTGTTATGGATTGTTAGTACACAAATTACAAGCAAACAGTCTGCAGTCCTTCACCTGAATAAGGTGCTATTTTCTTCCTTTGACATTTTCTGCTGTCCCTCATTTGAAAAAAAGCAGGAGGCGGTTATTTGGTGCCGCCATGTACAATGGCCATGTTAAAGCAGTGGCTGATGTAAAGGGGACTGGGGGGAAGGGATTGATCTTTTCCTCCTTTTCTCTGTAAATACCACTGTCTGCATCAGTGTTGATACTTTGACCTCTTTGCTACAGAGCTTGAAAAGTCTCTTGCACTTAGTGACATGTTCTGGCTCCAGAACTGAACAGGCAGAAGTCTAACTCTCTGTCTTTGAGCATTGCTGCAAATAGATTATCAATCTAAATATGATAAGTGCTCGAGTATTCCTCTCCAAATTTACACTCATTAGCCTAAATACTGGTATTTTTTACATGTCTGTGTGGCTTCGGAAATGATTAACAGTATTCCTTCATACCTTTTAGCCTTTTATCTGCACTCTGCCCACTATCTCATTACTATTAGCTATGGCAAATACATCAAACGGCTGAGCAGCTTCATTGTTCTGGTGTTTTTCTTTTAAAGACCGCAGTGCATAGATACATGTTAATTTCCCTTTTGTGTTAAAACCTGCCTCTGAGGAATAAGATTGCCAGTATTCAGGTTTTGGCCAGTAAAAATACTGAGGTCTAATATCTTCTGAATGCTTTGTCTCTGTTCATGTTTTTAGTAGTGCAGTGCATTTGTAGCAGAGGTCTGCTTTTCTGTAATGCCCATGGAACCTCAAATTACTGTCCCCTGAATTTAAGAAAATGATTTTAATATGCTTTCTAAGTGTTTTCTTTATTTCTGGAGTTGAGAGATGATACATTTAGACACCTGCTCTTACAAGTGGGTGGAAATTGAAAATCATGCCAAGAAAAATGCTGTTTCGCAGAAAAGTTTCAAAATATATATTGTTTAGTGTGTGACATAAAAGGGATTATGTAAGGTTTGTGAGCCCTTGTTTAGGAAGAAGTCACTCACTCTCGTGGGTCTGTAGCTTTTCTGCTAGCAATACTTATTGCTTACATCTGAAAAGCACTGTATGAACTACTGTTTTCCCCATCAACTTTGAAAGATGTCTAGGAGGCTCTGAGCACTAAGTCAGCGCAGTTCCCTTCCACTTTTAGACCAGAACCGTGATTGTGCTCAAGTTACAGTAGAGGATCACGACCACTCCACTAGTAAAAGTGTCTCTTTATCAGTTGTCAGGAGACAACTGATCGGTTTATAGGTAACAAATGTGAATTTGTGCTTACTGGGAAGAAATGTGACTGCTTCTGCACTTACATACATACCTACATAAATTTGGTGGTACATGCTTCATTGCTATAGCTGTTGGAAGTAACACGTGGTAGTCACTGTATATGATAGGATAGCAGCAGTTGCCACAATACATAAAAGGGATACAAGAACAGATTAAATCATTAATGCTTTTCTATCGTATCCTGTCTTATTTCCAGTAAGATACCATGCCTGGTACTTAATGGGGCATATCTTTGAAAAAATCAGCAGGTATGATGTTCTGGAAAACATGAAAATCTGCAACCTTGTCTTAGAGGCCAAAGTAATATTTTTGATTTGACATTTTTTAAAAGTACAAATTGTGTCATTGTCACTGTTACATAAGCTAGAAATTGTAAATTTATGTTTCACAATCTGAAAAGCAAAAGATAGCATGTGGATTTGCATCTGCTGTTCAGAAAGAAGACTGATGTGCAAGTCCTCTTTCCATCAAAGTGGCAACATTTCAGTTGATTGAGGTGGGAAATCAGAACTGATTCCCATGCCTGGTTCTCCCCGAAAGAATGATGAAGTGATGTTTTCTTTTCTGTTTTATACTTATTAGTTTCACAGCCAGATTACTGTAACTTGAGCTTTTTTGCCATACTTCTGCATGACTGTTTTTGTTAACCGCTTTTATTACCTTTTAGCCTGGTTTTTGCATCATGCTATTGACAAAATGAGTTTTACATTTTTTTTACCCCAACGTTTAGAGCATAGAATACAGAAGAAATCCATACAAAAAAAAGTCTGAAACATTAATTGGACTAGACTACAGCATTTAAAGTAACCTATTCTATCGTCCATTTACCTCCCACATGAAATGAAAACTCTATTTTGATCTGAACTGTCACAGATAATTTCTGCACATAAAACACATCCAGAGACAGCTTTCAAATGGAGTTGTCACTTCTTATTTAGCAGGCTGGGGACTCTCTATTGTTGTCAAACCCTCTTTGCAAAAGCATCACTAACACACTGATATGCACAGTTGTATGTAAGAGGAGGAATGGTTGCACAGCCTCCATGAAACAGAAAATTGTATCTAGGTGCTAGAATCCTCTGCAGCTGAACTTACCTACACCTTAGGAGAAAATCCTTTTAGGCTATTTTTAAGAAGATTTTCATACTATGAGCTGGTGTTGGTAGGGGTTGTGTTTTTAGTATAGTGAGGTTTTAGTGTGAAATAGTCATGATTAACATTTAAAAGCTACTAACCATTGTTCTGTTATTTTCCCTGACCTCTGTGGGACCAGAAGTTTGGCTCTAATCTCTTCATAAATTTCAGAAATTCTTCAGCAAGTGCAGTGGGAATATCTCTGACTGAGTACAGAGCTGCTGCCTCAGAGTGTATTGCAGCCAGAACGCTGAGGCAGGGCTGTAGCGTGCTGTTTTCCAGACTGCTGTTCTGCTGGTGGCCAGTGTGGCCCTCTGATGGGGTTGGCTGGAAGACCCAGCTATGCCATCATAGATGACAACAGCTTAGAGGTAGAAGAATAATATTATTCTTTCTGTTCTTATAACATTGTTTGTCCTGAAGCATGACGGATTTTCACAAAAGAAATTTGCATCCTGGCCTCAGTTGTATTCTCAGAGGTTTATACTATTGGAATATGCAGTTAAATAGCAGTAATTTAAGACTTAATTTATTTACCTCTCAAGGTTACAAAGTAGACTGGTCCTGCACCAAGATTAAGGGGGAAGAATTTGGTTAGCGTGATGAGTTGTCCTTTTTTGCTGTCTCCACAGCAGCACTGAATGGCTTGCGCCTCTCTTTTCGTTGTGGTAAAGCACAAGTTGACAGAGTGCTCTTCCCACCTAATCCTGCAACCACAACATAGATAGACTATCTGCTGATCTGTCTGATAGGCATGACTTTGTCAAATCCAGACTTATACTTGGGAGTGAAACACGGAGACTGAGGGCCTTGCATATTCTCCATCTGCCCGAGTCCTGCAGGTGCCTTCTCTCCTGCAGCAGGGGGTGTTGAGGAGCAGGACTGGAGGGAGAGAAGTTTCCTGTTGCAAAGTGGGATCTACAGAAACACAAAACTAAAAGGTAGAGCCCAAATACAGCTGGTCAAAGCCCAGTGCCTGTTTTAAGGACCATATCTTCCGTACTGAAGCGAGATAGAGGTTGGAAACCACATTCTGGTTTCTAAGCTGTGTGCCAGCAGATCTGAGGGGGGCCTTGCTCGGGGTAGGCCTCAAAGCCTCTCCTGGCGAGGGACGTGATGGCGAGCAGCTTCCTCTGTTCTGCTTTTCCCTGCAAATGTATTGTATTCATGAATCAATTTTAATTGCTATCCCATGGGGAGCAGTGAATTAGATGGAAAAAAGGGTAATTTTGTATAGTAATGGAGAGTATGCTTAAATGTAGAAAAATGAGGGAAAGAAAAATCTTACGGTCACTGTGGTTATGTCAGTGATAATGCGCCTCCATGGGGAGTGCAAACCATGGCCAGTGCAGGAAAAATAACAGCAGATAAAAGCAATCTCTCCTCCTTCTGCTCCCAAATTTTGGTGGGCCAGCTTGCTTTCCTCTCTGCAGGTGGGACAGGTGTACAGAGCTGGGCTGGGTACAAGATATCCTCCTTGCTCCCTCCTTGCTCCAGGAATAGCAGCTGTGATCCACTTCTGGGCTCAGGTGACATGCTTATAAAGCTATGGACTAGAGAAGTGGATGGACATTTTTCCTTTGCTGGAAATAGCAACTTTGGAGGCTGCATTCTCACAGGTATTCTGCATACACTTCTTTTAGTTACCCGGCACCGAAGTTGCTTTGTGTGTTTGTATGGTAGCTCTGTCAAGTTGTTAGTTCTTTTAAATCAAAATGCTAGTATACTGTTTATAGTGACTTCTTACAGAAGCGAGACTCAAAAACGAAAATTGTCTTTGCAGCCTGTATGGGTGTGATATATCTACCACCTTCCTCAAATACTAAGTATCACTGTCAGGCATCTTGCTGACCAGTGTTGTTTCCATATTGTCTTGTGTTCCCCCACCTGCCTTTACTGTTTCCAATAATTCCTCTGTGTGTGGGAACAGGGCTCTCCTTTTATTTTGCATCTGTGCAGGGCCTGTTGCACGGAGAGCCCTGTCTCTGACAGGGGCATTGCAGGGGTGCTTTGTCCGCAAGTACTCCAAAGGTGGTCTTGACAGATTTGAGGCCATCCCAAAACTATGCGGAGATAAGGAGGATGCCTGTCAGAAGCTGGAGCGGGGCCACTCCAGCCTACAGCATTTAGCCTGGAGCTCACTGCAGATTTTGGGAAGATTTTGCAGATTTTGTACCCTCATGTGTTTGCCTGACCTTTTAGAGGCAGACGTATGCCTGTTTCCCCCCGTGCTCCAAACCAGCTAGCTAATGGCCTGCTCCGATCCAAAGAGGATGTGCTTAGGTTAATGTTGATGTGTCCTGCTGAGAGCACAGTACCATCCAAAAGAACTTCAAAGCCTGCTTTTCTGCAGGTCTGCCTTCAAAACACTATGCAAACATGTCCTGCAGCAATGCCAATTACTGACTCCTGGGAATATATCTCAGAATGGTCACGCCCTCGTTTCAAAGGCAATATATGGGGCCATTATGTGAGCAAATACAGTGCATGTCAGTGAAAATCCATTGATGATGATGAATTTTGGTTGCTGTTGACTGCAGCCAGATACAGGATGGTGAGTAAGGGGTAAAACATTAACCCTTGAGCTCTGTTTTTTTGTGTTTTTTTTTCAGTAAACAGGTCAGGGTTTCATAAGAGCTCAAGGAAAATACGAAAAGAAAAAAAAAAAAGGCTGGAGATAAGTCTTAAGGAAGAAACAAAAAAGAAAAGGGCAAGGAAAGCAAAAAGAATTACCAAAAAAAAACAATCCACCTTGGGGGAAAAAAATCAAATGAAAAGATTTTTAAACAGGAAGAAATTAAGAAATGGTAGGAAGAAGATTTTAAAAATATGAACAGTGCCAGGAGCTTCTTTGCAGAAGGTTTGTGTAAAGGAGAGTTAATTCAGGTTTGAAAAAGTCCAAGAGTTCTAGGGAAAGCTGAATTGTTTGATTATTTTGAAACCTTCTTAGAGAAACATTACAGGGAAACTGTAGAAGAAAGTACACAGCTAGAATTACTCTTGATCTGCTGTAGGGTGTGTGTGTTTGTGTTTGAAAACACTGTCATGTCATTGTTTTAGTGTCCTGATTTTGATTGATAAATTGAGTTAACCTATATGAATCTGAAACATTTCAAGATTTTATTTTAGTCTCTTCATTTTTATAAGTTACTTCTGTTCAGATAATGTGATACTGCTAGTGTGTCCCCTTCCAGTAAAAAATGTAGAATTCCAGAGACGTGTTGTCTGTAGATCAAGGTGCAATAAGGTTTCCCTTCATAATTACAAATATCCTTTGGTG
Organism: Anser anser; assembly: GCF_964211835.1. Taxonomy (NCBI): domain Eukaryota; kingdom Metazoa; phylum Chordata; class Aves; order Anseriformes; family Anatidae; genus Anser; species Anser anser. The sequence continues at coordinate 27,080,199 of NC_139726.1, forward strand.
AAAATACAGGCAGCTTCAGCTCCTCTCATTTCCATAAGTTGTTGTGGATGCAGTGTTTTGTATACTGACAGTGGAAACAGCGCCAGAACCAGAACAGGAATTGAATTGCAGAATGTGGATGGATGGCGTTTTCTGTACATGCTCCCCTGGTTGATGGCACCAAACAAAGGAGTATCCCTTGCTAACGCTCTCCGTCGCTAACCATGGTGAGCAGCGGGCTCCCGGCGTACCCAAAGCAGGAGCTGCAGGCAGGGTCCAGCCCTGCCTGGCCCTGCAGCACCTCCCCAGTGAGAGGAACCTTTGCCAGGACCCCCTGAGAGCTTATTGCAGGGGTGACCCCAGGCCGCGTCCTCAGTATCCACGAGGGGTTTTTTTCCTGTATTGATCATGTTACAGAAGAGAAGCAGTAGAAGAAGAGCTTTGTTTCCTTACTCTTGACTCAGAAAGCGTTTACCAGTAACCACTGTCCCTTCCCTCTCCTCTCCCAGACCTTTGCTTCAGTATTCACTTGTCAGCCTGGGCCTTGTTCCCCAGGGTGAGATTCCTCCTCGTTTTATAATGAGGAACAGGACCTCTGGCTTTTTCTATGAGTTGCCACCAAAACTGACGTTACAGCTGGGCCCGGCAGCAAGGATGGCAATGTGCAATAGTAACCATCCCACATGAGATTTAGATTAACTGCTCTTCCGTTTGGTTCTTGTAATGCTTCAGCAGCATGATCTGATTTGCTGTATTCACATAATCCATCATTAATTGTCTGACTTAGGAAACTAGGTTCTTCTGCAGCGGATGGAGAGATGGGCTCCCCTGCGTTCAGAGCGGAGCCTCACGTTCTCAGCTGCAGCTATTCTACTTCATTTATCTGTTTTTCGCTTTCAATGTGGTTTATTTTTTCAAGCATTCTGGCAGGAGGAGCTGGGATAACAGCAATGCTTCCGTGAGAAATGTTACCGTGGAGGCTTACTTAAGCATAGAGGGAACTACACAGTAGTCGCTGGCTGCAGACCTCCAGCTTTGGTGGCAACGGAGGAGAGGAGGAGCGGGTGCTGCGGCAGCATGCACCGGCTGTCTCCTCCTCCCCTCTGAGGAAGCTGCTGCTGTCACTGCCAGAGGATGCTCTAGTGCTTGTAAGGGACAGCTGTTGCACCCACGTGGCTCCATCAGTGGTGGCAGCGATAGGGACAGGCTCCATGTTCTCGGCTCTCTCCTTCGCCCCAGCAGCACAGGAGAGCAGACAGGAGCGGCTCTCGGGGGCCAGGCTTGCTTCTGGGGCTTGTAGCAGAGAGCAGGGGCAGAGAGTTGCACAGAGGTCAGGGAGCCCGTCTGCCTCCATCCCCGTGCACGAGAGGTGCAGCAGCTCTGCACCCCCTCCCTCCCCAGTCGCGGGCCTTTACTAATTGTCTCTCACAACCCTAAAACTTCCAGTTCTTTTCTGCCATCTTCCCTTTTCCCTCACCCCAGTCTCCTGAAAGCTCCGCTGCCTCCCCCTGAAACTTGCTCTATCGTTGCTGAATTGCATTTTACCACCCCACGAATGAGAACAAAATAAACTACTTTATCCTCCATCATTTGAGCAGCAAAATGCAATTTGCTGGTGTTGCTGCAGATCTTTGAGCCAGCTCTGGTCTGGAGACTTTTATCACTTTGCAATCTAATCTGCTGAATACCTCTTGCATTGGAAGAAAATGTTTTTTAAAAGCAAAAAAGGCTGTGTATTTAGCATGCGCAAGCCCATATGTCCTCATATTTCTCTATATGTATGTACGTGCATCTATATAAATAAAAAATACATATAACACTTTGAAAGTCCACACCTAACTTGCTAATGTCAGCTGTGGTTGATAGACAGCTAAGTCAGACTCTTTTTATAGTCCATTTCTAAAATGAAACCATAAATTTTAAAGCCAGGCTTCATCATTGCAGAGAAAAAGCTTTTGCAGTCTATTGATGAAATATAACATTTGATAGGATTTATGAGGCCCAGATTCGGGAGGATCATTTGCAGAGCACTTAAAGCTGCTTTTTCCTGCCCTTTGCCTTCCCTCCTCCCAAATACACATACCAAAAAAAATCCATTAGTAATGAAAAATTATTAAGGAAGATTTTTCTTGATTCCATACAAATGTCAATTTGAGAGAGAAAAAGAGGAAGAAAACAGTTGCAGGAGTTTCTACAGTAGAGAGATCTCAGTAGAGCCAGGCCGATTGTACGAGAGGAATACTAACTTTTGCTAATAAATACACAGTGTGATTCTTTGCCGTAATGCAGTCATCTGTAATGTGTGTCTACATATTTTTAATAGCACTAGATGGATTTTATTTTTTGATCACACAGAGATACTCACAAACTAGTCACAGAAAGTTAAAAATAAAAATGATACCCAGCTTCTTGGTATCTTGATAAAGTTTCCTTCTGTCTTGTATTACCAGAGTGATAATTTCAGAGGAAAAACATCTTCTGTAACTTGCGATCACAGTATCTGTCAAATGGTAGGAAATGAAGAAAACTGCCAGACAGTGTCAGATTTATTAACAGCTCCAAGAAAACCAAAATTAATGCATTTTCTCGTCTTTGATGGGTTGAAATGTCCATGTGCTGTACTTATCTTAATGGACAAGTGAAGGAAGTAGCACTCATCAATTAAGTCTCTCATTAAGCTGACTACAGCTTAATCTGGAGCACATGCAGGAGTACTGCGAGCTTACCAGGCTGTGCCTCGGAGGTGGTTGCGGTGGTTGTTGGGAGCGCTCACACCTCGGGAGCAAACCGGCTTTGTGCTGCCTTCGGGACCGGGAAGCAGGACTCTGTGCCAGGCACAAGCAGTGCTGGGGGGCGGACTGGGGGTCAGTCGCACAGACCCCTACTGCTCCACTTACCACAGGAGCTGTTGGCCTGACTTCCACTGGAAAAACATGTTTCCGCCTGTTAATAACCAGCCTTCAACCACTTGGGTTGAAAATGCCTATGTAGGAGGTGTGCTGAAGCCAAATTTCTCTGGAATATGATGACAGCTGTTTTGGGGGGCTGGGAGGGAGGAGGCAAGGGGTTGGTTTGTCTGTAGAAAAGGTAAAAATAAGCAGCATATGATACTTCCAATAAGAAGCTGTAGTCTTTCCATACTCTGGAACAGGGCCTTTATATTTAGGAAGGGAACACAGCCTAGTCTTATACCAGACTGTGCCTTTTGCCACCCCTTGAACGTTGACAATGTGACTAAATTATAAGATTTAGAGTACTTCCCACACACATGATGGAAACTTGGCTGCTGACTTCACCAAAAGCGCTAGTCCTGAGCTGCCAGAGCCTAGACGTGCTTTTCCAGCAGTAGGTTCTCCTGGCTGCAGGGACCGGGGAGGCTCCCAGCGCAGCAGAGAACGATGAGGTGACCTGGGTATGATCAGTGTCCCCTTGCCATTGTGATCCACCTTCTGGGGAGGGGAAGGGGAAGCTGAGGTGAATGCAAAATCCTAAGAAATGCCGTGGAGGGGTAGGACAGGAATAACTGGAGCAGCCCAGGGGATGGGGAGAATAAAAGACATGTATATGGGGAGGAGCTGGATCAGGGCAGCGTGGTGGGCGGTAAGTGGGTGCCTCAGAGTAGAGGGAAGTCTTTCCTTGTGAGAGCTTGACCCTGTGAGCTTAATGCTCTGTTAACATATTATATTTGAACATATATACTCTGTTAATGTGTTATATATTGAAGCAATGCAGGAAGGAGGAAGTGTTGTTGGGTGTCCCAAACCACCTGCAGCCTGATCGTTACTGGCAGACTGCTTTGTGAAAAGCTTCTGGGAGATGGTGCTCAATGAGTGCTGGAAGGCGAGACGCTGACCTAGATGCATCAGGGAAGGTGCTAGAACAGCCCACGGGACAGGGATGCACTTGTATGAGAAGCTGGTAAGGGGCCAAGGAAACTGGCATCCTCGAGTGAAAGGTACAAAGGGAAAACTTCAGAACATCGGGGTGAGAACAGAGAATGAGTGCAACGAGACAAAACACATGTGAGGATTTGTTAGTTGTTTATCTAAACATACCAGTTGAAACCATATGAGCAAATGTAAATAGCGAAAATCAGAAGGTGCGGGACAGTGTTTCCTTTTTATTTGGGAAAAGAGAGAGGAATCATTCAGCAGGGCTAGGGATGGGCCTGAACCAGAACACTTGCTTTAGGGTGTCTGAGACATCCCAACCAAATGCAGAGATGCAGGCTTGCTTTTCCTCTTCCAGGTGAGCTGTACGAGGAGGTGATTGTGTGTAGCTTGAAGATTCCATGACTTTGTTTTTTTCCGTTTTAATAGAACGTTTTTCAGTGCAATTACTGAAAAGGAATAGTTCTTCACCTTCCATCTTCAACACCTGAAAATCTGCCCCCACCTCTCCGAGTGGAAAAGGGAGAGTCCTTTCAGAGAGGCGCGGTGCAGCTGCAGCCATAATAGGAAGGAGAGAGAGAAGCTGCGCATGTCTGGAAGTCTGAGAGCTTCCACGGGCTGCAAAATAAGAAGTAATAAAGTTCCACTGCTAATTTAGGCCCTTGAGTGCAGAAATATTTCTCCGAAATACAGTTCAGCTTGTAAAATGTTTAATTCTGTTGATGTGGATCTTGTGATGAAAGCTAGCTGAAGGGAATGTGCGCTCCCCAGCCATCGCAAACGTGAGCAAAAACGCTGCACTGTGTGGGGGAGATGTGCCCGAGGAGGGGAGGGAGGTGCTGCTGGGGTAGGCAGTGTGGCCCCAAAGGCAGCAGAACTTTGCAAAATCCATCAACTGCTTCGGCATCTGGCAGGGTTTCTGTTGAGCAATAACCACAAGCTAAATTTGCCATTTATAATTCCTGAGAGAAGCTAGTGGTGACTGTTGTTTTGACTTTTGAGCATGTTCCTGTGAAACTGCTCAGATCTCAGTTATCAGTTGGAAATGCTGCCCTATCAGAGAGCTAAAACGAATTTCCCATCAGGATTGTCCCCATGATAAAGTTGTTACAAAATTTTTAGCCCCCTTGCACTACTACAGTGTAAGAAATATAATTAACAGTGTTCCTCTTGCACATCTGTTCAATGCTTCATGTGTCATGCTAGTATATATTCAGAGCAAGTGAAGTGTGGATCTTGTAGTGGAGTTAGGGTGTTCCAAGGAGTGCGTATGGCTTCTGCTCCCCTCTGTGAGAAGCTCCGTGTATTGTAGGAGTCATTCTAGCATGCTGAATAGTGCTTTTGTTATGCTGTGCCTTAAGCTCACGGATAGTAAAATACATGCGAAATAATTTAATTTGTTATCTTTGCTTTTCTTTAGCTTGTAGTTAGAACGTAAAATGTTTTCCTTATAAGGCTTCCATGCTTCACCTTGCATGTGCCAGTGGCTTAATAAGAACATCTGCTGTCTTTCTGTAGCAAATCCGATGATTTTTCTATGCACGTATATTCAGTTGTACATATAAATAGAATCCAGGCGCTGTTAGATGCGTATGAAAGCGTACGTCAAATTGAAATGGTAACATATGAGGTTTTCTGTAGTTCATTTATGAAGTATCAAGTTAAAAACGAAGCTGTGAAGTAGCCAAAAAACTTTTTATTTCTGCAGCCAAAGGCATATGCTTGTACAGCCTAACCTAATTAGATCTCTGAGATATTCTTAGAATGGTCAGTGTTTCATGTGTTGTATCATTGTCTGAGAGTTGCTTTTTCATTATAGTTGGGCTTTTACACAGCAGAACGTAGGAGAGCATTGCTCCAGATGTCTGGCTCCTTTTACTGATTTTGTTGCTGTCTACAGCAAAACTTGAATTTTAGCTCTACAGTGTAAATTCCCTTTGAATCTTTGGATGCCCTTAAACAGTGCAGTAGTGGAGTATGTGTAAATGTCTACAAAGTATGGTGATCGGAGTGGCTAGGTTAAGAGAGCTATAAAACAGTTCCAGCTGGACAGCATTCTTGAGGTAAGCTCTAAATACGCTCCAAATTGTCAGCACACTACTCAGGAAAAACACAAGAAACGAATCATCATCAGTGTGCTTTGCTTCCTTTAATGTGCGTAAGGATAGTGTAAATGGAAGCCAGTCAATTTTCAGCAGTTTGTGTAAAATTGTCCCTGGATTTTGCTTCCATACTTCAGCCTTTGGGAATAAAAGCATCACACTGGATTGTTACTCTAAGTATACCTGTGTGTATTTCTGTGAAGGCAACACTATCTATATTTCAGTAAGTATTGTGTATCTGTCCATTAATATTTATATAGAGCTGAGAGCTTTGGTTCTTGCAATTTTTAATAAACATTGATGGTGTTACTAGTTTATACAGAACATTCAATATGCTCCATCAAAATGGCAGCTCTAATTAGGTTCCTTGAATTAGCTAATGGATTTTGAGAAAGATAGCTTACAAAGCTCTTACAGCTGTCCAAGATATTCCTGCCATGGCAGAAAGACAAAAGGCCGCTGGAAGCTACAGACTTTAAGCTTTAGAAATGCAGCTGACAGTTAAAAAAGATAAATTACGTTTGTATTTTTTTCCCGTAAAGGTCCTAATACTGGATTAATGTTATCCTCCTGGTGATCATTCATTAAAAACACAAACAAACAAAAAAACCTTTGTAGTAAGGATGCGAATTGACTGAGAGCTATGACTTTCCCTGATACTTTGTAGGTGTTATAAATTAATTCATTTATTTATTTTAAAACATAAACTTTATCAATAACAGGATTACAGACACAGAGACTTCTGAACTGAGATTTGTACCTTATTTCTACCTGGGCCAGATATAAAATTGAACAACATTGAGGATTAGTTGCTGCCATTCTGGCAAAGGCACAAATTTGTATGTGTGCAACAAAGAACCAAATATAGTCTCGTGTGAAACTTGGAGAGGTAATTTCTCGGAGAAAATGGATAGTTACTCCTGGCTTTGTAGTTTCCAACAAAGTGCGTTTTAGAACGTGGACAGCATCATCTGCTGCGAGCAAGTTCTTAGATCCTCGACTCTTCCCTCACAAGGGAGCGCAGAAATTAAGACTGCGGTGAATTGTCACCTTCTCTCCCTCCTGCTTTTGCTTTGTGTGTGCTAAAGGGAATTCCAGAGGGACTCTTGAATGGCTAATTCATTGGAAGTCTGTAAAGTACTTATTATTCCAGCTTTAGCAGCAAGTTTAATAAACTGTAGTGCAAAAAAGCAAGAGTCTGCAAATGAAAAAACCTGGCTGCCAGTCGCAGGCAGGTGTGATAGCCATTAAGGAACAGAGCTACATTTCCACACAAGAGTTTAGCATTCAGCGTTTGCTTTGTTGAATTGTTAGGGCTGCAGTAAATGGAGTTGGAGGGCTGAAAATCTGCTCTGTGTGTTGATGTGACCTATCTATTGTAAATATGCCAGCTGCTTTAGATCAGGGAAGTAAAATACCCCCTCCCAAGCCGTGTTGTAATACAAAGTGCCAAAAAAGGCAATTTAAGTACTTTGCCGTGTAAATCCAGAAGAAATTACCTTGGAGAGAAGGCCCTCAATTATGCCTCACACGTGACATCTGCATGATAGATAAAAGGGATAATTGATATCATCTTTAGTGAAGAAACCAGAAACTGTTGCATTGTCTAGAGGCTACTGAAAATACTAGGAAAATCTGTTTTTCATTATTTTCATTGTGTATTGTTTATAGAGAGTTTGGTTGTTGTCAGCAGCCGAGTCCCTAATCTCCCTGCTTTCCTAGCCCTTTTGAGACACGTGCACATCTCGGATCAACAAGACGGCAGTAAACTGGTCACATGCCAGGAGCAGGCATTGTCATTAACCAGCCTGAACTGTAAGGCGTCTTTTTTATTAGTAGTTAAAGTCTGGTGATTGCTTTTTTGATGAGGCACAATACACTGGGTAGAAAAGAAAAAAATAATCTTTTCTGTGAAGTAAAGATGACAAACTGGCTGCTAACAAGAAAGTGTCCTTTCCTGTTTTTCTTTCCTTTTTTTTCCTTTCCATTTTTTCCCTTCCTTTTTTTTTTTTTCCCTTTCCTTTTTTCCTCTTCCTGTTTTCTTTTTCCTCATGTTTCTGTTGGAGTAGCAAATACCATTGTGTTGTTACAGTGAAGTTAAGCCTTAATCCCTAAAGCAAAAAACTAGGCTATACCTTTATTTCTGGCCAACTGTAGACAGCTATAGGTTATAAAGGGGGGCAAAAGAGATGAAAAGTGGCCTGGACTGGAAAGATGGTGCTCATCAGAATGTCTAGGCCATCTGCCATGACAAACAGGAAAAGGTGTTGTATGTCATTTGAAAGGACATAAAAGGATGCTTTATGTCAAGCCACTGAGAAGTATTGTATAAACAGTTTGGAAAAACTGAAAGTGATATAAATCTGTTGGTCTCAGTCCTCAAATAGTTCTGGTGAGGCTTCTGTAAACATATTATGAGCTATTTGGGGGAAGAAAAGGTTAATGACGCTGCTAATTCATATCGTGCAAGGCTCGCTCTCCTTCTTTCTTCATAATGAATCGGTAAGAATATCATCGTCTTTCTCTCCGCTAAGCTCCTAATGTCAAGGGGTCAGTAGTGATGTTACGGGGTCAATAGGACTCAATTTACATTCAGACAAATGGTAGTCATGTGCTGCCCTAGGAGTCTTTGACCTTTTGGACATCAGTGGTTGTACTGCTTTTATGTTAGTCTAAAGAATTGAAAGGTGACAGCATATGTTATGCTGAAGGACAGTTATGACTTTGTTAAGTATCATAAAGCAGATACGGAGTATCTGTAAAACAAACTCGGGGACTTCAGTGTACAAGTTAAATAAACTCAAACAGATGTAAATAGCTTCTTCTGGGTAGCTGGTTTTCCTGCAGTTTATTTGTGATTCTTGGCTTTGTATTTATATACTTTCAGTTAGAGAGCAACATATCCATCTACACATCCACCTACTGCTTCTCAAGGCGGCCCATCTATGAGAGGCAGCCCTGTGTACGTGGAACTGGGCTCAGTCTTCCTTCCAGCCACTTTGCACAGGTTTCCAAATCAGATGTCCTGCTGGGGCCCCTTTTGCATTGATAAAGTTCCTAATTGTGTGTGCACAGGGTATAATCCTGCCCAGACCAAGAAAGCAAGCATAGCAGAGACCAGTGAAATGGTTTGCATGGATCCAGTGGCTAGAGAGGTACAGCTCTTAAAGCAGGTCCTCAGCTGGGGTGCATGTAGCTGAAACCCGGGCCGGGCCTGCCTGGACAGCAAAGGGGATTCGCAGACCTCCAAGGTAGTATCAGTGGTGCCACTAAGGCATTTCTGACAAGTCTTTCATTGCAGTATCATTCATTCACTCAAGTGCGTATGAAAACAACAAATGTTCATTTCTTCCTAAACTCTCTCTCAGTGGTTCGCAAAGACGAAAGCTGAAATAATGTAGGATTATGTTCTTATCATCGATTTTCTTTTTATCGCTTTCCACCATTCCTTCTTACTGTTGAGGTGCAGAAATATCTTCACAAGCAATGTAATACTTCAGAGTAGGAGGACAAGGTCTGGAACTGAAAGAGTAACATACTTGAATATTTATTTGTTATAACTCCAGAATGAAAAATTTATCCTGAATGAAATATTCTCTTACATGCTCCGTTGGACTCCTTTGCATTGTATACCTGTGCAGACCAGTATGTTCCTTGCAGTGTATAACAGCTCGTTTGGGTTTATAGCAAATTGTGAATGGAAGATTGTCCCTTCTCTTGAGTCAGTGAATTAAGTTTTGTTTGTTAATGGAAATTTCACTAAAAAACACTTTTTTTTTTTCCACTTGGAAGCACAAGTAGTTTGTTTAAAGGCTGACAGTCAGATGGGTGAAATCAGCGTTTGAAGTAAGTGGCTGGCAAAGTGGCCTGTGCAATATTAATGTGTTTAGGAAAACCACTGGAAACAAAATGTTTATTGCCTCTTTAAATGTATGTTTATATACAGCTTTAAGTGGTTCATCTTCGCCTGTATGTACAACACTTGTTTTTAATTTTGTGCTATCTAGAGAGCTGCAGTTAAGAAGTCACTAATTTAAAAAATGACATTTTCAACCTGAATGATTGAAATCCAGATGAGCTACTCAAAGGAAGAATAGAGGGGAGATTTTATTGTGTAAAATCTGAGCCATACGTATTAAATACTGACGATAATCTTTTGATTCTTTGAAAAAAATAACTTGTCTGTCATTGCAAACATGTTATTGCTGTGGTGCTTGCTCATCTAGCTCTTCAGAGATGATGAGATGAAATTTCATGGTCATATTTTACATAAGATTAGAGATAGCTTGAAGATAACATCTGTGCCAAAGTACAGTTTACACTTTGTTTTGGGACACCTGTGCCAGCTGTATGGTTTGAGTGGCTGTTTCGCAGCGGTTCTCCTTGCAGTCACAGTGGTCAAAGCGGAACCTGTATTGGGACTTAGGCATATTTGGGTATAAGGCAGAAAAACATGATTTGGGGCAGTTGTTAATCTAGTTAGTTATACAGCCCCAGCAACCGAGAAATGATGAATGTTCAGACTTCTTTTTTCTTTCTTTCATGCCAGAAGAAAGCTTTGGTTTGTAAGGCTTGTAACTGGCAAAACTACAGAATGGCTGGCAGGAATGTGCTTTTTCCTCTTTTGATTGTTCTAGTAAGATAACTGCTATTATTGTTGTTATTATTATTATTATTTCCAACAAAGGTCCTTGCAGTATGTGCAGCTTATTCAAACAACTATTGAACTTCTCTTAAAATTGATTGCTTGTGGCTTGTTTGAAGAGTTTTTGCTACTATTGTTTGAAGTCAGCATCTCAGTCTTCACCAAACATTTTGTAAAGTTTCTCCAAGTCTTTTTTCCACACCTCTGTGTTAGTTAAAAAATTCCACAAAAAGCTTTAGGGTCCATCCCACCATCACCTACTTCTGAACTAGTCTCCTTAAGTATAGCACTGTTCTAGGAAATAGTTCTGAAACCAGTCACAGAATGCAGAGTGGATGCTTCTCTTACAGCTTTCTCATGGTGGTTGAGAAGTCCATGAGCAGATTAACTGTTGGAGCCTGCAAGCACACTAGGGAGAATGGCAAATGTGTGGTTGCATGCTTCTCTGTAGACCATATACTTCAGGGAGCCATGTCAGAGAAGTGAGTTTTGCATGATACTGTAGATACCATGAGGACTGTAATATTTATGTCTCCTAAAGGAAGGAGCACTACATTAAATGTAAAGCTACTGTAAAAGAAATCCGTCTGCTGTACTTACTAGGCTGGGGAAAAGCTTCAATAAGTCTCCTTAATATAAATTGACTGTGATTGGAGTATTGTTTTTGTATTTCTTCTGTAAGTGCAGGTTCCTTTTCGGTATAAATAGTCATGCATCCCAAACATTTGAACTGGTATTCATTTACCAGCCCTGTCTGAGAACTGCTATCTGATCAAACCAATATTTTTTAATTATGTACTTATAGGCAGATGGGAGAATAGTTTACAGTCAATGTATGATCTTCTCTGCAAATCTTGGAAAATTGTGTTTTTTTTTTTTTAATATTGCCTTATCAGTTTCTTTTTTTTATTACTGATGACTTCATTCTGTTTGAATTCAATGCTTCAGTTTCTTTGGGGTAAACTAATAGATTATGTATGCGATATTTGCACAGTGCTGATTGAATTCATCTGGTGAGCTTGAATGTGGTTCATATATTCACATAATTGTCAGGAGCCAACTTGAAATTCAGAACTGTTTCACGAGCATTGCACAGGGCATCGTATTCATCTCGCATTACTCAGGAGTGGGTAAAACTTTCATGGTAAGCTAGATATGCAGCTCTTTCACAAGCCAATGTCTTTTACATTTGTGCCTGTAAACAGTGATGGAGAAAAAAATGAGCCATTGAGCTCTAACTGTTTCCTGAAAAAATGAAGCTGACATTGCACTGATCATCCCCCTTCTGATCTGTTACCTGCACCTTCCTCACAGATTCTGAACTTGCTGGCCAATTCTGACCAGATTTGACAGATGATTAGATGTTCAAAGGATGCTAAATCAGGTAATTTTCATGAAAATAAGCAACCTATTAGAGGGGTCCAGATGAATGCCCTTGCCCGGGAGAAGCGCGGCAGCGTGAACTCAGTCCCATTATCGGACACCAGAGAACCCACAGGAGAGAAGCACAGGAAATCAGGCTTCACGGAGCTGCTTGTTTCCACAGAGATTATGCTTGTGTTTTCACACTAATCCAGATGGATAACTTTCCATGTGGTGCTATCTTTCATTCAAATGTTCCTACTCATTCTCATGGGGAGGTTTTGTACTTATTAATATGGCATGGCAGAGGTTTGCCAAAGAATAAGCTGTCAGGCCCAATTTATATACAAGTGTATATATACATATATATACATATACATATATACATATATATATATACAACCTCTTCAGCCAAAATACCTGGAGATAGGAAGGGGTCATGTGGCTATCAGGCCACTGGTTGCAGATGCTAACACTGTTTGCAAAGAGCTGCAGGGAGCCAGCCCAGCTGGAACCAAACCTGCTATGTTGCATGTATTTCAGCATTTCCTTCTCTTAGCTAGTGCTGCTTTGGGTAATGACGTTGGCAAAGCAACAAGGATAACATTGCACTTTGGGCCTTATCTGTATTTTAGCAGCCCTAATTAAACTCTTTATCTGTAGTCACAATTGAAGTCAGGGGATTTCGCAGGTATTGTATTGCTCACGAACTGTGGAGCAGCCTTCACTGTTTTAAGTGATATCCCCCATTAGGTAGTCCTTAACTTGCAAACTGGAGGTGGTTCTCCACTATTTGACAAGAATCCATGCAAGGAATAAAGACATTTATCTGTGAAAAGAGTAATGGGGAAAAGGGAATATACTGTGGGTTTGGTTTTTTTTCCAATAATCCACAAAGTTTGCGCAAGCTTTCTGCACTGTCTTGGCAGATCATGAGAAAAACTTCCTCTGGAAGAGGTTGGTCAGTCAGCTAGAGAAGCTTGAAACCTCTGGGGCTTTGTAGAGTAGAGGGGCTGGATAGCTTGGGATCCAGGGAAGGTGAGTAATTTGTTTGATTTTTCATGGAAACATACTGATGCTGCCAGTAAACACCTCCAGTCCTGCATATTCAGTTGCATTTGCACACTACGTGGGATCTCTCTCCATTGGTAATTACCTTTGAACCTAATTTAGCCACCATTCTAGATTGCTATTAGGTATTAGAAACTACTTATTATTGAACTGATGGGTTTATGTTCAGTCTTCTCTTATATGCTTTCCTAATTCAGTTTGCTATGCAAATCCTATAAAAGGCTAACCTAGATTCTGGCACATTCATAGTGGAGTGCAGTATGACAAGGTGCTCCACAGAGCTCATGAATAAGTTTGTATCTCTATAGCCCTTTGCTGGTGAGGCAGAGCTGAGGTTGCAGATTAAGGAAATATATGAATATGTGCTACAACAACAATGGTGTGAGTTTAGACGTGGCTACAGAGAAATTCTACAACAGTTCCCTGTGAATGTTCGTAAATGCTACTGAGCCATGCAGTCAGTATTTGCCCCAGTGCTGGCCAGAGAAGGGCTGGAAATAGGTCTGGAGGAACATTTAATTTATTAATTTTCATGTGCCGTATTTTATTTTTTTATTTTATTTTATTAGAATTCCTAGGGATTTTCTGGATTTTTTTTAGACCTTTCAGATATAGTGGCGTGAGCTTCCACAGTTGTGCAAGTCCAGCTGTAAGGTTTTCAAATGTTTATCAGGGTCAAAAACCGCAAAGATGAACATGTGTTTAACTTGACAAACTAAACTCAGCTAGCTTTAACAAGGCAGCTTGAAGTGTATCCAGCATAGAAGTGAGTCTTTGTTGGATTACTGCTTAAATACTACCTTCAAAAAATGGAATCAGGATTTGGTACTTCGCTTTCCCATCTCTTGCCTCCCCTGTATTTTCATAGATGATGTTTTAGTTCTTTGTGTAATTGTGAGGCTGGTTTTTTGTTTGTCGGTTGTTTTTTTGTTTTCTGTTTTTGTTGTGTGGGTGGGTTTTTTTTGGAGATAAACCTTATTTCTTTGCTTCTCTGTGAATATAGTCTATTCTTTACCTTGAACAAATGCAATTTTAGGGAAATTCCACATTTAGCGTGGGAGCAAAAGGAAACATTTTTTCTGGCAGCTTATCATCATCATCATCATTATTATTAAAATATGATAGCCATTTATAGCTGCTCATAGGAATGTTAAAAGTTTCCTTGTGCTCCCCCATCTGTCTGCATCCATCTGTTGTCTCTTGTCTTGTACTGGAATTGTTAAGTTCTTTGGACAGGGATAGCATTTTTTAAAAATGTGGATCAAGTTCACAATTAGGAGCTGTATTAATACAAGAAGGCAAAAATATTGGTGATGTGAGCCAGTGGGCACTGTGCAAGTCAAGAGTCAAACAGTCATGATCCACTTGTCTCAGGTGTGGGAATTGTGGGTGCTCCTGTGGGTATCTGATAAGTGTTTAGATGTGTGTGTACATATGAGCTTTATTTAGCATTTTTTATTTTTCTCAGTGGCTGTGCAGGTGGTGGGAATGCTGATCGTATCCAGAAGTTACGTAAGGAGTACCATCAGGCCAGGCGAGAGGGCTTACCCTTCTATGAGGAAGACGAAGGAAGAACACAGCTGTCTGATTACGACCAGCATTGGGTAGGTCTACAATGTGCTGCGAAGTGCTCTTGTAGCATTCGGGGTTTGCAGAAGATGTCCATTTGTTTGTATTTTATAGAAATTTTATGTCAGCCTAACATGATTTTGGGGGGATTTACAGAATTAGAGAAATCCTTAATGCCAGCTTCCTCCACCCCCAAAGAAAACACTGGTAACATGAAAACTTGGCTAAAAAATACCATGCCTGTTCACTGTCTTTGATCTAGGCCCAGGTTTCCTCTCTCCTGGGGTGGTCCAAGATATTCAGTCCTTGCCAAACTTTGTCACATGTGGTAGCATCAAGGCTTTTCAGCAGGATTTATGGTATTCTGGCAGTTCATCCAGTGATTCCCTGGATTAATGACAGCATTAGAACAACAGGCTCTCACTGTGCTTAGCTGCAAAGTGAGAGGGAGGAAATACAGGCATGTCTACCACTGCCCTTCCTTCTGTACATTGGACAATAGCAGTCTGACCGTGACACATCCTCACTCACCTTTATAAAGTGAAAAATGGAATAATTTACTCCTTCTCTGTCAAAGGGTCCTAAAATATTTTACTGCCATAGTAGAACTGTTACAAACATACTATTTTCTTGATTTTACACCTAGGAATCGCACTACATAGAGACATATTATGTACCCTGCTAGAGAAGAGTAACCTGTGGTAGAACCTGAGATTAAGTCAAGAGTGCTGGATTTTTAATGCAACAGCTGTAGTCTATGGGATGACAATTGTGGCTCTCAGCTCTACCTGAGCAGACTTCAGAGTTGGACTCTGTCTCTTTAGAAGTAATTATAATCAGCAAGCATTCAAAAATGTAACTCTGATACGATGCAATTTATGCTAAATTTGAAATTTATTTTAAAAAAGAGACAGAATTATGTTAAAAATCTTAAGAATCTAAATACACCTGAGCTTTGAACTAACGTTGTTTTTAATGTCCTCCAAACTATCAGTGCAAATGCTGAAGTGAAATCTTCAGTGATTGGGGTTATAGTCCAAAAAAATCCTGTGTGAGACTAGATTTCATTGCAATCACAGAGACAGAGTTAAAAAGAGTGTTTTTACATAAATTATCATTTATATTTGTTCATTAACCCCAAAAAGCTTTTGTATATATTATTCTGATTCAGGTACCCAAAATTTCACTTTCAGCAAAATAATCTTTCCTTAGAGTTGTTAACTTCAATATACTGCCTTAAAATTTGTGGTCCAACTTTCCCATTCTTCTTCTGAATAGCTTTTGTAAACTGAACTGAGAATATTCATCAAATGCTTCTTTCTGTTGAAATTGTATGGTGTGTGAAGTGTCCTGCCAGAGGCCCTAGACTGGCCCAGTGGTACCTCTTCAGCAGCCTGAGGTTTTTTACTTCTTATCTGAAACTGATAGAGCTTTATTAATCCTCAGAGGAGGCTGATATTTATGGTCCAGTGTTGTTTCCTAAGATTCACAAAGGTTTCTTCCAGGTAATCCTTTTTAAGCCTTTCCTATTAGGTATAATACCCTGAGATTACTGATTTCCAAAGCCTTGCTTTTCCTATGAGGCAAGTTGTCCTTAATCAGAGCAGCTGAAAGGGAGCTCTTGAGTATCTCAATCTTGAACTGATTAATAATAGTGGCCAGGATTGTTTCTTTTTGTCCTTCAAATGCAGAATATTTTTAAACGTTTTTTGTTGTGAGGAATTGTAGTCCGCTCAAAAATCAGAGTTCACCTTGAGGGCTTTAATACACTGAAGTTTGTTGCACCAACAGTTCCTCTTGTTGAAGCGGTTTACAAATTTCAAAGACTTCTGGTCTCTTCACTGCAACAATATCATCCATTGATCCATCCAGCCTTGCTTTCACAGGCATGGTCTTTTAGTCTGGAAAATACTGCAGCCATAGCTTGCTCTCGCTTGACTCCTGGCTGAAATATTTGATTCTACTCTGACATATGGTTTTACCCTTAAAATGTATGTTACATCATTCCATTCAAACAAAAACAAAAGACCAAATTAGAATCAAAATATTCAAAAGAAAACAAATGTCTCAAAGCATCTTGCCAGAAGAGTCCTCAAGATATTTTATAAGCAATGTCGTCTCACCCGCCTCAGGCTGCTGACCCTCAGCAGTACTGTGGTAACACAGATTGAACAGCAGCTGAATTTTTCTACCTTTACTCATCAGTGAAGAGACATCCTGGTGACTAATTGCATAATTGCAAATAAAAACTTACTCTAATCTTCAGGACAGTAGGTCTTTCTTTAAAGAGTCAAGAGACAGCTGAGGAGGAGGAAAACCTTCTGGTATAATTTTTCTTGCTTCATACAGGTGATAAGATCACCAGGGAAGCTGCAGCTGGAAAGGAGATTGTGGGTCTCTGCATATATTTTTAATACTCAATTAGTTCTTCCTATGCTTTTGTCAGTCAGCTGTTTTACCTAAGCCAGCTTCTCTATATGATGTCTTTCTAACATACAGCAGCTGCTGTAATCACTACTTACCATCTCCTGAAACATGCAGATAAGATGGGAAGCAACAGAGGATAATTTGAGAAGACGCTATCCTGTCACAAATCAACAGCCTCAGAAATGGACACTGGGTCTTGTCCTCCAAAAAGTATCTGAGAACTCATGAGGCAAATTTCTCTCTGATAAAGCTGACATTGACAAGTGGCCTTTAGCTGACACTGTAATGGGACAGAATTTCTAATAGAAGGGGTATTTCTAACAATCTACTTTTTTTAAAGTGGGATAAATCAAGTTAAAGTGCAGAGCTGGTTGAAAAGCCAGCATTGTAAGGCAAAATGATCTCATGACAGGCAATTGGGATCCATAAATGTTTTAAAAATAAGGTCAAAAATTCATTTTAAATAGGCCTGCTATTCTCTCATCATCCATTCCCCACCCCCTGCATCCATTTTCCAGTCCTCTGCTGTTCTTCTCATCTGTTGCTGGATGAAATTTTTGCTCTTTTGCGCCTTCATTCTGGTCTCCCTTCCCCACAGTCTGTTCTTTTTCTTTTTGTAAGTGACTGAATAATTCAATTTAGTGTGTCTCCATAAACAGACACATGTATATAGCACTGTCTGTGCTGTGGAGCCAGATCCTTTGAAATTCATTTCCAGTTCCTTTGTGTTTTGGTTTCTCATTGAGTTTTGCATCCTTCGGAATCCTCTACACCTTCTCCCACCCCCCCTTCATTTCAGGTTCACAGCTAGGATAAATGATGAGCCCGGTTCTACAGGGTGGATCACAAGGGTTAAAGTCAACCTCAGTCAGAGGGTTAACCTAGTTAACCAAAGAACAGGCTTGTGGTGAGTGTAAATACTGTTCAGGAAAAAGAGTGGCAGTTGTTGTTAGTATACTGTGAGATTACCCTAAAATTTTCTGACACTCAGGATGTCTGCTGGGAAGCATCAGCTCAAGACAGAGTGCATACGTATTCATGTCCTAGCAGAACATCAGATAGTGAAAGCACTCGTGAAAGTGTTCTGTACAAACCTAATCCTAAGGCCACTGGAGACTACAGAAATAGGCAGAATACGTCTATGTGGTATTATCATATAGTGCAGTATCAGTCAGACCCTGAGAGAACCCTATAAGCAATAAGCTGCGAGAATTTAGACAGTATCCCTAGGAGTTAGAGAGCCTTTTCATGGAGCACTCTTTTTCAAGGCTTTAGAGTCACAGAGTAGTAACAGGTCATAAGAAATACAGAAGGAGCTATGAAGACAAGCTGTAAATTTAGCATGTATAATTTTATTTAAAGGCATTTAAATAATGAGAAATTAATCATCTATTTGAGGATTTACTTGGATTGTCTTAAAGGCTTTGTACAAATTCAAGTTACTTAATATCAATTCTTTCCTTCAGAGTGGCAGTAAATTTTTGAAATATTCTTTGTAATATACATTCGAGGACTATGTGTAATACAGGCCTCACTGCAAATAATTCTTCACCTGTTAGTGACCACATCAGCTTCACTGTACCAAACTTCATGTTAAGCGGCTGTAAGAGCTGCTTTTTTATTTGCAAATGAGGTTTGCAAGTTGATAAGTAGCCTAAAGATAAAAGAAAACCTGCCTCTGGATACTAACTGTGAACATTTTGAATGAAACAAACCTGTAACGTACTGAGTTTTGTCAGTTCCAAGTCAAGAATATGGAAGAAGAATCATGCCTGTCTGTGCTAAAGGCCAAGTACTTTATCGTGTGCGTGGCAGGGATCCAAGCCTAAAAATCAAACAGAAAAAAAAAAAAAGAGGAACGTGAAGAACTGCATTATTTTTCCATAATGTGTCAAAGGGTTCTGTGCTTACTTCAGGATGAGTAAGGAGCTGTTTGTACTTTTCACGATCAATTAATTCCAGGTTCAGGATGTGGCATTTCAAATAGGTTAGGTTCCCAAAACTCACCAGCATTTGTGTTGGACCACAGCTAGAAACCAAAATTCCAACTTCCAGAATAATAGCATTCCTGTCTTCTAGCGCAATGGGAGAAGTGACAATTTTATGTACTTTGTGAAACCATATAGCAGAAACTGCTGTGAATTCCAGACTTTGAGCCCACAGACTGTTAGTCAGTAGAAAACATTGAATTTAAAAAAAAAAAAAAAGCAATGACTTACTCCATGTAGCTATTTTGAAAGCTGTGGATCAGAAGTATTTGAGTATATGTTATTAAAACATATTAATTAAGAGAGGATTTAAAGCATTCTACTAGGATGTATGACTAGCTCACCAATCACACACTTTTTGTGGTCACTACTTATCTCTGTATAATGAAGGTTTCAGATTGCGGTATATTCTAAAAAGCTGTTCTAAGCAAGCATAGAGATTTTGAAATTTGCAGGCTGGCTTTGGGGGTAGGTTTGGGGAAAAATTATTTTAGAGAAATCCCTGCCAAACCTCATGTGAAAAATAAACTATTCCAAATGGTACATGTAAGGAGAGCCAAATTCAATTCCATTAATACTAGTAATAAAGAGTGACTCTTATAACTTGCTTGGAGTCATTCCTACTTACACAAAGGTTAAATTTGGCATAGGGAAACTGAACCAGAGGGGAGTCTGAAATGCTCGTGTCTTCACGCTTAGCACTATTTACACACTCTTTGTTTACCAAGGGAAACGGTTCTGGTGCCATATGTCGTCTTATCAAAGCCCACCGGTACTCTTTATACCCTACAATAGTCTGTAAATCCCAGAAATACATCATGCCATCTATTCCACAAGGTACCTCATCACACAGCTGCTTTTTGTTTTATTTAAGCGCAGGGGGGGTTTTCTGAGACGGACGGACTCTAAGCTTTGCTCTTTCTTCATAGAAATAGCAGGAGGAACTTGGACAAAAGCGGGTGGTGCTGCCAGGCCGCCTGGCTGTGGCTTTTCACGCAGGCTGGCAGCGCTGGGAGGTTGCACATTACCACATGCTCCAGCGGTCGTGTCCCTTGCAGCTAGCAGAGGTTCTTCTGACGTTGCCCAAATTGAGAACTTGATTGTGGTATCACAGAGACCATGACAGCTGCCACAGATCATGCTGATATGTTATGAAGAGCCCTAGAGGTTTTCTGTTGTATATATTTTTCCTAATTTGCCAATATGTTTGGGGAGGCAAGAAACAAATCTCTAATTGGTAATTATATTGATGAGGGGAACAAGTAATCCATGCCATGTAGTGTGGTGAACAATTACTGTACTTGTGTGCAGAGCCTTGGCTCTGCAACTTTTATCCTTTGGGCACAGCTAGATGGGCACAGAAATGGCATTTTCAGAGCTAGGCTTTAAACTAGCCTGTGGGTCTGTGCAAAGGCTTCGTTGCAGTTGTGAGCAGCACAATAGCTGGGCCTTTGTGACTTGCTTTGTTTTTGACAACCTTCTGCCAGCATAGGCTTTAATAGTTTTCTGGATACTTGTTGATCACTCAATAGATTCGTGACTGTGCGACCACTTCCCTTGAACATGTGTGCACACTGTCAGTCTCTGGCCAGCGTCACATGCTGAAGGTGGAAGAGGATTGAAATTTTAACACTGAGCCTTCATGAGAGGTTGCTAAAGCTCCTCCTTTGCACTTTGAACCTTCCCTTGCCCTCAGTGATATGTACTTCTCCATGACAGCTCAGTCCCGACCTCTAGCAAGTCAGTGGCCCACATACCATAGAATCAAATACAGCTGCTCGTGGGCCTGACTACAAGGGAGGAAAAAAGTGCGCTTCCTTTTAAAAATTGACCTCCCCTTCCTCGGGCTATTAGTAAGAGGCCTGCTTCAACTTCTGGAAGGAGGCCCCAGTTACAACAACGCTCATTTTCTTAATCATGAGACAAGTCTGTAATGCCGTTTAAATTCATGTCTGAAGCTAAGCACATGCTTAAGGTATTTATTAGATTGGGCCTGGAGCCGGGCCTCAGACTTGACCCCTTCATAGGCACAGGCTGAAGGCTTTGCCTTTCCTATCAGGTATCCGGTACATTTATCAAATAGATGCTGACAAGGTTGACTTCTTTTTGAATTCTCACAGCTTAATCTCCCTGGGTTATGTCCTTGTTCGGTATGTTGCTGATTAAAAAGAAATCTCTGCCCTCGAAAGTATCGATGATCCAAAAAGTTGCCTAGCTCCTGTTGTCCCAGACAGTATCCTGTAGCCCAGAGATGCTGCTCACTGTCCAGTTCTGCCTGCTCGGGGTAACGTGCCACCAAGACGTAGAGTAGTTTTGATGAAGTACTGTAGCATTTATCCATTTAACATAATGGAAAGCAGAATGACCTCAGAGAGGGAAACTATGGCGGTTGCCCAGAGTGTGCAGAGCAGGGTCAAGCTTGAAAGAAGCTGGGTCAAGCAATACAACTATGTCATTGAGGCTGTTACAGGGTACAGGTCTTTTATTTTTTATAGTTAAGTATGTGACAGAAGCCAGCTGAAATAATGGACTTTCGATTACTTTTGATTTCTGGATTGAGATCTTACATTGTATATGTGTAGCACTTCTCATTATTGCAGCATAAGATCTGAGCTGTAGGTCCTGGGTCTTCTGGAGTTTTGTTGAAGTTCCTCACTGCAAAATGCATTAGAAGAACTGCTTGTTAAATTACATCATAGGCACAGTTTCAGCAGCCAGGGTGTCAGTGTTCTGGTTACGTTGTTGTCTCGCAGTTAAAAACACTAAAAAGTTCAAGATTTCTTCACAGCCAAGGTGTGAAAAGCAATTAGAATGTATCGCTGGGTGCTGGGTATAAGCAATTATCTATGAATATATAAAGGCTCTATTTTTTCTCAACAAACAGGCGACATTGTTATAATTATTTAAAATGAAAAAGAAAGTCACTGACTCAGACATTGAGAGATTGGGCGGATAACTTTATTAGTTCCCAGTCTAGGGTCTGTAGTGCAGATGCTAATCTAATATCAAGATTGCATTAAAATAAAGCACAAAATATGGGAAAGAGAACTCCATTTACCCGGTAAGGCTGGTGCTGTACATGAGTTTGGTTTTTCTGCTCAAGGCCAATTCTTTTCAATTTTCAGCTTTAACTTTTATTGTTAAAGAACGCTTGGAAAAAGGAATGCTAACGCCCCTTTTTCTTGCTCAATATGGGATCCAACTGGAACACAGTCTTTCCATTGAATGTGCTGAGTTTTGAGAAGTTCTGTGAAAGTTAGAAGTCAATCTCATTTTTTGTTTGCTTTTTAAAAAAAACTTTCTTTAATGTTCTTGCTTTGATTAGTAAACTGAATTTGCCAGCAGGAATTTGCTGGTACAAAAGTGTGTCTGATGAAATACCTGCATTGTGCAACCTAATCTGAAGGGTTGATTTTGATATATATATACATATTTTAGTCTTTTTAAGACAGTTGCTGTTCAGCTGTATTTATTAACGATAAGAAAGCAAAAGTGATGAATACTGCTGCTTGGTTTTGCTGCTTTTTCTCTTCAAACAACCTGGGTGCTAGGTTATGTGTCACATTGCCCAGTAGTAAGTAGAGCCATTCCAGCTGAACTGTTTGTCATAAATCCTGTATGATAGGAGTTGTTTAGTCTTTTTTAATCCAGGTGCTACTGGGTTGTCTGCCTTCAGAGGACAGTGCTGGCTCCAAGGGGATCCTACTATTCAAGGCAGATTATATGTGAATAATCCGGTGCCCCAGAATATCGTAGATTTCATGAAATACTGTGTTAATTTCAACATGTGTGTTGTGAATACCTACAACTGAGAATGAGGACAGATTTTGGTATCTCTTCTAAAATGTGGTCTGGTGACTAATGGTAAGATTTTTGTGTGTAGTCTTTTCATTTGTTTTCTTGACAGGCTGCAAATAATGGTCGTCAAAATTACCATTGCAAATAATGCACTGCTGTATTAGGAAGACCAGTGCTGTACGTGACAAGTAATGGCAGTGGCTGTCAAGGAACACAGACTCTGGGGAGGCCTGGAGAGTCTGTATACTTTATACAACATCAGGTATTTCAAGAAAAGTCAGAGCAGCAGATACCTAAGTTGAAATTATAACTTTGAAGGCTTGGTATGACTCAAAACAAGGCAAGCAAACGTGGGTTCTGAGGAGATACAAAAGTTTCTTTTATTACGTTAAGCATGACCATATCACATTATATTCTGTAGTTTGTAATTTGATGATAACTCCTTCAAGATAAGATAGTTTGAAATACATGCCTGTGCCTTCTATCCCTGGTCTACCATCATCAAACAAAATCATTCTGACAATCTAAATTTAATCTTTCCTGTGGAATGATTATAGGGGAATTTAACAAAATACTATCTGGTGGTACCCACCAGTGGATCAGTATTAACGTTTACATTTGCATATGAAGCTAATTTTCAAAGTATTTCTCTTAATTTGCTAGGAAGATACCTGTCAAGTTAGCAATTAAACTGTAATTTGGTCACTGAGGTGTTTACACGGATTAATAGATCTCTCCCTTCAGCGTATGCTCCTGAGTTAGAAATAATAGCTATACTGTGTGGTAGCATGACCCCACTTGAGTTTCACACACACATGCACAAAATCAAATTCCATCACATTTTAATGCAAATTTTACCTTTGCAAATGATGGCCTGAAAAGAATGAGTTTCCATGGTAACCTTAGGGGAACACATAACCTGTTTATCATAACTTCTCCATGAAACAAGACAGGGGGTGGGGAATATGCTTTGATGTCAGCTGTATTTTTCTGTAGAGATCATTCTTCTCTAGCATGTATAGAGAATTTACCAAAATGCTCCCATACTGTCCTAAATAAACTTTTTTCCCTCTCTCAGAAGCAGTTATAGAAAATAATATAGAAGGGCAAGGCAATAGCAGGTATTCAAAACCATTAACTGACCTTTCAGCTGCTGTCTATAGTTTGACAACTAGGTCAACATTTTGAAAGACTGATCACAAATTACTACATAGAGAGATCTCTTCCATCACTTTCTCACTCCTTGCTTTGCCTCCATGCTTTACGTTTGGCCCTTGAGTATCCCAGCTGCCTTTCAAAGGCACTTTAACTTTTTTGCTTTCTCATTCTTCCACTTCAGTGCTGCAAGTACTGTCTGAAAAATGCATTGAAATATCTCAACTCTCGCATTGTGGGGCTACACCACAGAAAGGGAATGTATTGATTATACTTCATATTCAGTGCTGACTCTCAGAGTGGAGGTGGTAGCTTCTGGAGCTGCCATTAGTGAGGAGTGAGTTTGATGGCTTTGAGCATCTGCAAGGCTGTATTTTTCCTGCAGATGCATGGTAACTCCTGGCTAAAAGAAAGTATGTCTGCAACATTTTTTTTAAGGTCATTAGGAGTAAGGAACAGATGTTGAGGTTTTTCAGAATGCTGCTTTGAAGTGCCATTTAGGAGTCAACTGACAGGACTGACCCTATAGGCAGTGATTTTGGGGACTGGAACACGGAAGAACCATTGCCCACAGTTACCCATCTGGTATCCATCTGGTACCAGCAAACAACAGACAGTACCAAATCGCAGAGAAACTGTACCAACTGCTAAATTGGTATCAGCAAGCAAAGAAGGTCGCCACCCAACAGCAGTTTGCAAGCAGGAGAAACAATGTCTGTAACATTTACAGGCTGGTATCTGAAGATCCGGAGGAACCTGATGCCATAGCATATGGAAAGCAATTCCTCTCTCTAAGCCTGCTTATGCTGATGTTGTTTGCTCAGTATTAATCCAGGTTTGGGATTTTTTTTGTTAACCATATTGAATTTGCGGCGTGGAGAGCTTTTGTCATAATGCCATTGAGAGAGAGCCTCTCTTTAGTGGCATCTACGCTTAACAGGATTAAGGTGGATTTAATAGCCTGTGCTACAGGCTAACCATTCAAATTCTAGCAATACTGTTCCAGAGTGGTGTCAAGTCACAATAGAAGGAGTTGGGGTTAACTTCTAACTCCGTGACAATTTACTCTGCTCTTTTTCTTTGATGTGAGCTATTCTTGGGGAGAGGTGTGGCAGGGGGTTGTTTCCCAGTTTTATTGCCATCTTCGTCTTCTTCCCTTTGTTCATTTTTCCCCCGTCTTCTGTCTTGTCTTCTCTTGCAGCAGTGTGCTGGTTTGTACAGTGGCTAAGTGTTTAGAATGTAATAATACAACAGTGAGAGGTTTACTGCCTCTAGGCGCTACCCCTTCTACTCTTGAGGACCTCCAGCAAGGCATGATTTTATAGACAATGAAAGGCTCTCTCTCCCCTGTGAAGCTGCCTGCCTGCAGGAAGCTTTTCACTGTCTTTTTCCACTACTTGCTCTGCAATTTAGTTCTGTGCCCTGCTATTTCCCCCTTCCCCTCCCTCTTTCCTTCCCAGACACACATGCACATACCCCCCATGTATGCATTCAGCACCAACACCAGCTGTAGGTAGATGCAGCAAAATGGCATTGTCTTGATGTATATGTTAAAAACCTCAAAAATACCCCAAATGTTTTCATTTGCCATCCTCGGCATAAGTGGAAATATTGATCTGTCCCCTGTTTGCTTTCCAGGTTCTGACACTGTCATTTCATTTTCCCTAAAAAGAATACAAGCTCATATCTGTGCTGCACAGAGTGGCCATTACACCCTGGCACTGGTGCCAAGAACTCTGCTGACTTAGCTAGAGAAAGATGCTGAAAGCCCCTGACTTGGAGAGAAAATTCAATTCAATTTACTTCATACAGTGTCTCTCATGAAGTATTTCAAAATGCCTTATATCAGGAGATAACATAATGAGAAAATGCTTTAGAGAACTGGGATTCAGATAGCAAGACAAAATGATACACAACAATGAACTGGAGTAAAAGAAAAGACGACTGTCATTTAAAAGCAGTAATCATCTGGATAAGTAGTCTTGTAAACTAATTACAGTGAGAAGAGAAGCAAAGAATGCAAGACTGGGAGGAACAAGAAGCAGCTTAGTTTCAAACAGAGGCTAAGGCAGAGTTTCCTTTGAGGCGGGGGAGAAGGAGCGGTGCACGGTATTGTAGAACAACTACGAGGGCACCACTTAATACGTACATGTGAAAACGTTTTTTAATGTATGCTCTATATTGCATCACAAATGTATCTCAGTGAAGAGTTAAATTATTCTGTCTGGTAGCTGGGAAGAAATTAATTGCATTGGCCTGGTTCAGTGGAAGAGCAATTGAAATGCCCCCTTGTAGTTGGAAGAATCAATGCCGGTGCGTGCTGAGTTTTTTTTGTTGTTTTGCTGCTTTTAAGTTTTGCACTGAGCTCAAGGGCCTCTGTTTGCCTCTGTACTCTGAGAATAGGTTTGCAAGTGAGGGTGTCACAAATCTGGTGCTCATTAAAGACAATTAAGAGGTAAAATTAACCAAAACATATTAGACGACTAATGGAAAAAGAAGCCACCCACAGAGAAGGACACAGGCCAGGAAATGATCTCATTTTGCATGGTCAGAGGAAACCATAGTCCTCCTGCACCAGGGATCAGGGATCACGGAGTTAAGGTTCAGAAAGCAGAATATTATCTTTGTGGGGCTGTGCAGTTTTGGCTTCACCTCCATCTCTGCTATTTTCTCTCTGCTTTCTGTTGTGAGATACAGCAAATGCCGAGAGCTTGTTTTCTACTGAGCTAAGGCAATTGCCATGTTTTTAAACTGTTATGGGAACAGCCTGTTTCCCTTTTAAAGTTCCCATCTGTGTTTGTATTTCCCTCAGTCTATTGCCTTTATAGAGAATTTTCCTCTCTCTAAATCTAAACCATTAGTTTCACCTCCTTGAACAAGAGGTAGGACATTAGTGAGGAGAACTAAATCCTGAGATAATCAGCCTTGCTTAATTCCAGCATGGAGCACTGCTGTCATCAGTGCTTCTGGTGCTCATTGCATAGGAAGAAGGGACAATGACTGTAAATATGTACATCTGTGTATATTTATATGTGTGTGTGTGTGTGTATAGAGATAGAAGGGGAACATTTAATTGCCTAGCGATCTTGACTGACCAAGTATTGTTCAGCCCTCATACAACTGATTTTCTAAGTGAAATTTTTTAAAACTACTCACCAGCACAGCCAAGATCATCAGTAACTCTGCAGTGTGCGTCTGTGTTTCTTATGGGGAAGATGAAGGATGGTTTGATTACTGTCTCTTTTTTTCTTTTAGACAAGGATGTTTTTCTCACCCAAGGGAAATGCATTCTAGCAGCATGAACATAGCTATTAATCAACACTTAAGCAATAATCAGTGAATGAAAAATGATGACCAGAAACTGAAAATGTACTTGCATAACTATTTTGGCGCTTTTCCTTTGAGATCATGCCCTTGCATTTTAACATGAACAATTCTTATAAAATTAGTGCTGATATATTCCAAAAGGCAGTAATTTAAAAAGCCAGCACTTATTTTTCATGTTAGAAAAAAAAAATACCAGCAGTGAATGATACATTAAGATCTGCATAAGTAACGTTACAAAGCTACTCAATAATGTCTGAGATAGATCCTCAATTGATGTGAACCAGTAATACCTTATGGGGTTACTTCAGAGATGTACAAGCCAAATTCATCATCACTAGAATGCTGTGTTCAAGTGTGTAAAGACATGTAGAGGATACAGAGATGTTGACGTTTTCCCTGTGTATTTTCACACAAAAAGGGGAGAGAGCCATTGAGAGATGCAGGTGTATGTCAGCTTTGGGAATTCCTCCAAGAAGAATCAAATGCTATTGAAATTGAAACAAACCACTCTCATCAGTATTTAGCATGCTTTCCTGAATCAGGGCCAAGGTATGTGGTAGCACCCAGCAGAAACCAAGGCTGTGAGACTCTACTAGGACTGCAGCAATACCTTCCTTCAGCTCTTGAAGATGCTTTTTGACAGTTAGCCACAGTTCTAATAGCATCAAGTGTTTTATGGAGTAATCTCGATACCAAACCATTCTACCAAATGCTTAGAAGTGAGTGTGCATGTGCATGTGCTCAAGGGAAAGAAGGCTCAACATTTCCTATGACTGAGCCCAGAAAACAGAACTTCAAAAGTCTGTGAGATCATGACTTGGGCAGTGAAGTGGCACCCACAGCAATTTGTTGGTTCACCTTCCAAAATACCCTGTATTTTCTCTTGACAAAATAATAAAAAATTTAAATTAGTTGCCAGACTACCCAAAACAAACTTTCAAAGCATCAGACCATGATTTGAGGAACTCTTACAACTATACTCCCAAGACATCTGTAAAATGGAGGGGGAGCAGAACTACAAGGTTTCTCAGGACCTGCAGCGCTGGGAATGCATTGCTTCCTTCCCTAGTTTTGAAAACTATTCTATGTGGAAATTAAGTATGTAACAGGGAAGCTGAAAGTGTTCTCTGTCCAGTGGAGGTGGTTTTGAGGGTTCCTATGGAACTTTTCTTGGTTTGCCATTGCAGCCACCTAATGAAGAAAAATACCACTAAGAGTATCGAAAAGAAGCATTAAAGGTGCTGTCTTATATCTAAACAATAGTAAAGCAGTACTGATGGGCTCTTATAACATTAGACTCCTCTTTGAGGACTGCTTCTGTCATTAAAATCAATGCAACTTAATTAAAGCAAATTATAGATAGATACATCTATAAATAAGATATTAAAGTGTGCTGCTGAATATGATAATTGCTGCATATTTAGCAATCAGCGTGTGTGTTCTGCTTTTGCCAGGAGGGATTTCTTTCAGTGGAATCAATGGAGCTTTATTAAAAACCATCCAAATTAGAGGGAGAAATGATGAGTGTTATAATAACGCAAAATCACTGTTTCAACTTTCATTGCAAAACCAGGAAAGCAAAATACATCCCTCTTTGTGTATGTAAGGAAAACATCAGGAAAATTCTTTTGAATTGTGAACACTGCTAGAATTTTTAATTTTTACCTTTTGATGCAAAACATAAAAAAGCTGGATAGAGGAAAACATGTTTTCTCTGGAAACGCTGGAGGTCTTGAAGGGTGGGATAATTAGGATATCATAACAGCAAGCAATTAAGAAGACCCTTGCTATCAACTTCATCCATTTCACATAGAACATGCAGTTCACTGCCTTACATAACCCACCTCTGTTTTAATAGCTAAAGAAAGTCTTAGTGAGTCAAATCATCCTCTTAAATTCCACTGGCAATCACTAGATCCAGGCAGACTGTTAAAATGCAAGAAATAAAATGGATGTATTTTGATACTTCACCTGTGTGTGAAACATTGAGACCAGGGTGGGGAACAAATCCACTTTTACCTCTCAGTTTTTTTCTTCAGTTTTCACTTAATTGAAAACAAAAACCAACTGTGTCTCAGCAGAGGGGAGACCTGAAGGTTAAAGGGCAAATTCCGTTATACCATGGCTCTTTTTGGCATGCTGAATCTCAACCCATGTGATTAGAAACGCTCACAGACAAAAGAAGAGCTTTGAGAACAGAGGTCAAACCAGCATCTGAATCAAGTCCTTTAACAGATGATCACAAGACTATTGAAAAATGTGCTAAGCAATGCAGCAGTACTATGTGCCATGTTTATACACAGGTTTGCAGGCGAAAGGCACTACTGGGTGGGATTTTCAAAGCACTTGGGTGATGGCAGAGCACATGCCTCACTCTGCAGGCTTCCTGGGCTGGATCATGTCTTTCAGTGCTTGTCAGTCATATAAAACAGAGCAGTAGTGTCATGCCATTTTTTATGGAGAGAAAACCAGAATGCACCAACTCCAGTGACGTTTCTGAACATACACAGTGAATCAGTAAAAAAAACTTAGGAAGTCCCAGCTTCCTTATCTTCATAAGCTCTTCCTGATCTCCTGTAATTTTAGGTAAGTCAGGCATGACTTAAGTGGAGTCAGCAGTATTTTTCCTTGGGTTCACAAAAGTATGGCTAAAATCAGCTCAAGCTGTATGAAGTTATAGTATTGTTACTTATGTAGCGGGCAACACAGACTGTTTCATTGTCTTTCAGATCTTAATGATGATTGAAATGTTTGGAGGAGGCTTACTGTTCAAAACTGAGAAAAGTAAGGGGTTAAAAAGAAAAAAAAAATGAAAAGGGCAAAGGAGATGTTTAGCATAAAAATGGAAAACGAACAAACCTTAACACCCCCTATGTATTCCTTTTTAAGACCGAAATTCCTGATGCAGAGCTACAGTTTTCCTATAGCTAGTTAAGAAGCTTTAAACAAACTTTTTAACAAACCGATCTCTGCAAAGATGGTCAAAGTTTTCCAATAGAGCCCTGAGTAATACCTGCTGCATATGACAGAGGGATCAATAACTGCAGCCTTCTGAGACAGCCACCCTGAAAATGCCTCTGCTTTATTCTTTTCTTCCTCGTGAGCAATACACAAGGTCTTGGGTCTTCAGCCTGCTGACTTAATTTGGGATGGACGTAGAGCAGGGAGATTTGGGTAACTCAGGTGGGAATATGCGAGAGGAGGTAGAGCCCCAGGTGAAACCAGAGTCGTGCTGAATGCCATCTCCACTGCCAGGGGCAAGGAGCTGCTGCTGGTATTCGTTTGCGGAGCGCTAGCTCCCATCTCGAGCTGTGGGTGGGTGCACAAAGAGTTGATTCTGGCTTTGTAAAGCTTCATGAACTTTAAGTGAGGTCACTGTAGTTGTTCACGCCACAGCGGCTGTCCAGCCCCAGATGCCTCGCTCCATGTGGAAGAGGTAAGGGAGACTATCCTCTTAGCTGCTGTCTTAGCCTAGAATAAATACTCCAGGAGGAAGCCAGTGGAAGTCAGGTGAGCAGAAACAAGATACAGCATCTCCTGGGGAAAAAAAAAAAAAAGATGCAACCCCATGCACTTTTGTGTGCATGTTTCAAGGTACTCTCAATCTTTAGGGTATGAAGTAAATCTTTTTCTGCTTGTAAAGAATTGTTCATCTACAACCCCAGCATCTTTCTGTAGGCAAGTCCTAGGCTTATTTCAAGATACCTGCCTGCAAGTATATTCTACTCACACCATACAATTTATGTGCAAATACTTGAATTCCAAAGACGTTTGTTCTTTGGTTTGATCTAAATGTGCATGTTCACTTTTTTTTCTTTTTCCCTGTGAAATTTTCCTTGGGAGAATTAGCAGGTTTGAGATACTTGCTGTTAGCTTATCAATTCCTTGTATTAGAAGACTCCTCTGAAGTACCTCGCAGTTAGTGTATTTGACATAGATTGCAGTGACACCTGCACAGCTTTTGTCTTGTTTTCTCTTTTTCTTTATAGTTACTTTTTCTTTCTGTCTGTTTGGGATCTGAATGTGAAATTAAGAATCTACAGTTTTCTGTCTTGAAACAAGCGTGGATTCCATTTGTCCTGGAGACGAGGGGAGCCCCCAGCCTGCTCTCCTTCTCTTCCTTCATATTAATCCCCTGATGATGCCTGAGGATTCAGAAGGCAGCGCACAGTGCCTGCACTGCTCTCCTATCTGCATTCCCCCAGCTGCTGGGGACTGGCAGGGTTGTAATTGAAGATGCAGAGGTGTCACACTTTTTTTTTCTGAAGTGATGTATTTCTATGACAGAAATCTTGTTTACCAATGGAAAGTACTGGAGAGAGAGAGAGATTTGAATTATATTAAAAAAAAAAAAGAAAAAGCTAACTAGATGGAAAAAAGCCTTTCTGCCCCACAGAAAAGCTTGACTGGAAAGGCATTACAATATATGGGTGTAATATCTTGTCCATTTGTCTCGTATCTTGTCTCCACGTGTGGCCACTGCGATGTGCTTCAGAGGAGGCAGCAGCACAGTTGCCCAGCGGGCAGTCAGGAGAGCAGCCTGCTGATGCCAAAGTTTCTACCAGCTTGCTTTCAGAGAAGGGAAGACTTCTCTTTGAGGCTGTAGCTGACTTGAACCTGTCAGAGCCTTTACAGCCGTCTGTTAACCTGGTGCTCCTTCTTTGGATTAATATAAGTGTCCCAGTTATTCGAGGGCTTGGCCGTGATACTTTGCAACAGTAAGTTTGATGAATTGTTTGTTGTTGTTTTTTAGTAAAGATGGCATTTCCTTTCCTCAATTTAGGCATGCTGCTCTTTTAATTGCACTGATGGGATGATGGCTGTTTCTGTGTTTATCTCTCCCCCGTTATTTTTGCATATTCATGTTTTGCTTGTTAGTTATTTGAGGCCGCTCTACGCTAAGATGATTTCTTCTTAATGATGGCTCTTTTTTTAAGTTGATGTAGTTAATTTAAACCCTGAAAAAATACAGATGCATGTTTCCAATCATTCTTGGTGTTGTGCATTACCGTACATCTGTGAAACGTGCCTTTAATCTGCCGTTGTGCTCTCTCTGTGCTGACTGGAGAGTTGACCTCAAGCTCTCCAGGTCACCTCTGGCAGGGACTCAGCCAAACTTTGCATCTTCTGTCAGCTCCTGCGCCTCGCCGTGCACCGCGCGGTCAACATCCCTTTGCCTTGGGTGGAACTGGCAGTTTTTAATCCTTTTTGTTAGGGTTCTTCTTTACTTGCCTAAATATCTGACAATTATTAAATACGCTGTTAAAATCTACATACCTGTCCTGGGGCCAGCTGTGTGCCCCCTGTTTGGGGGAAGGAGGGCAAGTTGGAATATTCTGCTAATTAGTATCTGTAATGCCAATTCTTAGCTCAGTTTGTTGTGAAGGCAGCAAGGAGCCATTGCTTTGACTCGTTCTGAAGCGCAAATAATTATGTCCATAATTGTTCCGTTTTCACAACTTCCCTCTTCGTCAGGGTAGTATTTTATTTCAGGCACCGTTTTGCTTTGGCTGAGGGATGCTACGTTTTTACTGCTGTGTGGACAGATGGGGAAAGGAAAGGAGAAGAAATGGCTGAGTCTTTAATTAGCAATAGAGAGCCAGAGCTTGCTTTTCCAGTGCATTGGGGGGTTTATACAGGATGGGGAGACTGAGCAGCTCGATGGAACCAAATTAGCAAAATGGTATCCACCGCCAGGGAGTTTCTATGGCAACTGGCTCTCGAGTCGTATATACAAACAGAACTGGCAGGGGGGACCTTCTTCTATTTGGTCTGTAGGAAACCATCAGAAAAGGGGTATTTTCAGGCTGTAAAAAGGCCTTGTGATATAAATATTTCTTACTTTCTGGTGACTGGTATAAGTTTTGGGATCACTACTGAGCATTGGCATAATTCTAAATCTGTTCCTGTTACTGCACATTGACTGGCTCCTGCTACTCATGGTAGGCGTGAAAGTAATCACTGTGAAGCTTGCATGGCATCCCAAGTGCACAGTCAGTTACCTGGCACGTCATTTAGCTCATAAACATCTTGCCTCTGAACATAATTAATAGCCTATCTACTGCCATGCAGGTAGACTGTATTCTACATGGCTTTTATGCTGAGCAAACTAAATTACATGTTCAGTTTTTTTTTTCCTTCTTCATTCTTCTTCATAAGTAGCAGAAATTGGGAGGTTCCTCCCTCACCACTGTACCTGATGAATTAAGGGAAATTACCAACCTGGTCAAATTAGCAGTGTGAGAACAGCCAAAGCAGCTCTGACTCTCAGCCTGAGTGCATCTATCTGTGCAAATTCTCTCTACGTGTCACTTTTACTGGTAGAAAAAATGAATGAATGATCAATTTAGACTGCTGCCCTCCTTTTGAAATGTAGGGCAATTACTGTTACTTTTCAATCGTCCGAAGTCAGGCACTGCTAACATAGGGGTCATTTCCAATCAGAGGTGGTTATTTCTTGTGGCCATCAGTTCCACGAGGATTCCTTTCTGTTTTGCCTCAGATAAAGGGGAATTAGCAAGAGGCCTGTGATAAATAATTTTTTCACTTAGGAGTGTCTTGGATGCTCAGTGAGCGGTAAGGTACATAATGGTATTTGTCTAGCATAATTCCTGTGCTTTGCTAGGAATTATGCCTCTATTTGCATTGCACTTGTCTTATGTAATGGGTCCATAGTAAAGAGATTGTACATGAAAATGCTGTGTAGAAGTAGATAAGACCTACTACACCTGAGTGCACAACCTGTCCCGTTGTAGAAGCTTTTAAATCTCCTCAGTAAAAATGACGTATTGTACATAAATTACAAGGCTAACAGAAATGTACTCTAACCTGTGGAACATGCAAAATGTTAATTTTTGTTTGTTTCTCTATAATCAGGCATTTGCAGAAAGCTTCATGTGATTTATTCTTTTCTTTTTAATGAATTGTTAAAAATGTTTGAAAAGGCATTAAATCTTCCTTTCTGCCATTAATCTGTAAAAGAGGAAGGGGATTTTAAATGGCCTCTTAGTATATTGCTTTATAAAACTGCTGATTCTAGCAGCACCGGAATAGGAATACATACTAATGTAGGAAACACTGAATGCAGTCAGAGCCTCCTGCATTTGTGGAGGAAAAGACTAATAGCTCCATTTTAACAAGGCTCTTAACACTTTGGGCCATCAGCAGGCATTGAGTGAGTGAAATTGGGAGAGCTCCTGTGTGCTAAAAGCATTGAAGTTCACCATTTTGTACCCCCGTTGGAGCCTTCCTGATAGAATAGTGCTCTCCAGCCAACTCCAGTTGCCATCTTGAAAACAAACCAAGTAGCGAGCTGGCATTTTGACTGAGTACACTAATGCTTCACTTTTGAAATGGCACCGGAGCATGACAAATGCAGTTAACTCCCAGTTGGATACTTAGCTTTGCAGTAGTGTTAGGAGAAGTTTCTGGATTTGTGTTAAAGATGAAAGCTATGCCTGTTTATATCACGTTTTATACTTGAGCAAAACACACAAGCGAAGGAAAAACAGCAAACTTGGTACTAAAATGCTAGCTTTGACTCAAGGAGTTATGCTGCAGGAATCAGAAGTATGCTTACTTAATTAGATTAGCTCCTCTTGTTACTGAATTCTAGGAGGAAGGCCAGCCAGGAAAGGCGAGACAGTATCCCAGCTAGCATGCAGACAAGGAGAAGTCTCTGAAGATTGTACCTATTCTAAACAGCTCCTTGATACAAAAGCCTTTCTTGTTAGCAGTGATAAGATTATGTATAGGATTTGGAGCTTCTTTGAGCTCCTGCCTTTCTTTTGTTGATTTTGGCATGTTGCAGCATCATGTGTTGTCTGCTTATCGTTTTGAGATGCATTGTTAGTAGCTGGGGTGCATAATTGATCTTCATCTCTAATTACTCTTCTCTCCACAGGTTCCTGGAAAAGGTCCAGACGGGAGCTCATACAATATCCACTTTGAAGGGATGGAAAGGCAGTATGCGTCTTTACCCAGGTACAGTGCCGAGCCTCGTACACTCACACCCTCCTTCCAATGAGTAGGGAAATCAGCCTGGCTCCAGCAGGAGACGTTATTTTGCAATTTTGTCTTGTCATCTTTTGCTGCTGATTTAATGCTAACTTTATAACCGTCATAATAATTTGGACTTTTGGTTTTATAGAAAAAAGTCTCTCTCATTGAACACATTAGCAAGAGCCATGATCCACAGGTAGAGAACATGGACATTGGAGAAGCTGTCTCTGTGAGAGTTACAACGGGTCATACCAAGGCCTAGCTGACCAAGTTTATAGTGACATAATCCTAGCACGCAATAACAGAGTACTGATGTGGAAAGTCTCCAGTACAGCAGCTACAGCTCCTTAAGTCCTGTGTTGCTGCAAAGACCATATAAGTAGCAGTCCCATTCCAGTAGAGCATCTCCGTGTTTTAACTGAACGCTGTGGAAATAAGTGCAAATTCTCTAAAAGCTTTTTTTTTAATTTATTATTTTTAGTCATTATCAACTCAATGAAGAGTAATTCTAGTCTGAAAACCAGTGGGGCATAACAAAAAGGAAGCATTTCACAGATTTCAGTCCCATTTCTATGGGAGTTCTAATAGCACGGTGTAAGTTTTAGCAGCCTAGAAAGAAGAGTGAGAGAACACTAGAAGAGAGAGTGGAAAGAAAAGAAAAATAGAAAAGATTCCCCCTGTGGAATGAGAGGGCCAGGAAAGACCTTAAAGAGGTTGCTCAGTCCACTTCTTGGACCTCCAAGCAAGGTAATTTGTAAAAACAAAGCAAAACCAGCTATTTACAAGGAAGAAGAGATTCTTAGTTGTAATGTAGTGCTGGCATTTAGGAAATCAGTGAATAGTTTCTTTTTGCTTCTTTTTTCCACTGACCTATGTACATTCATAGGTATTACTGCAAAGGTTGACAAATACGTAATGCTGTGTTCAACTCCACGTGAAAATATAAAGAATATCTTGCTTTGGAAACCAATACAAATTGTTGGATGTTTTTAATGCACATGGCTTCTAAACCAAAGAATGTGTCTGTAGTCTAGTTACTGTCTTCAAATGATATTCATTACCCTTTGTTTTGGAACTTTCTTCTGCACAGTAACTTGCTTTTCTAACTGAACCCAGCTTTCCAGCAGGGTTTCCTGTATGTATTTCCTGACTGGCTGTGGATATTCTTACCATACTGGTTAAATAGACATCATCTTTCAGAGTCCTTCAACACCTGTGTTTCCTGTCATGTTTTAGCAGTGATTGTTGAAGGTTCTATGTAATTTAATTATACACAATCTTTTTTTAATCTATTTTAGAATTCAGTTTTGTTGAATATTTCCTTGTGAATTACAAGAATAAATTAGCAAGTGGTGCCCAGTGTAACTCTCTACAGCAATTTTCACATTCCTGTACCACATCTCCTTTTATTCATCTTCCATCCAAGCTAATCAGCCTTATTTTTCCAATCTTTTTAAAACTGAAATTTCCCAGTGAAGTAACCTCCATCACCCTGAGTTATTTTTGTGTCACTAGTATGCCTTTTAAGCGAGGATGACCAGAACTGAGCACAATACTGCAGATGCAGACACGCCTTTGCGTTATGCAGCAGCAAAGCGTTCCATATATTCCTTTTGTCCTGTTCCTTTTTAAACCTGTTGGACCCTCAGCATATTCCCTGGGTGTATTGCTTGCTGGGGCACCCTGCATTTTTCAAAGTATGTCTGTGTTAATCACAGTGCATCTCACAGTGTTCTTCCCAAAACTTCCATTTAACTTGCTGGAAACATGACTCTCCTAGCTCTTCTGACAGGTTTGAGCATTTAGCTGGCTAGGACTCACCATTTAGGAAGTGATCCAAACATGCAATAACCTTTTGGAGATCGGTGTGAAAAGAATGTCGTTTTTCTCAGAGCCTAAGAAGATAATGCTGCAGTGAGATGGTATGTACTTCAGGTGGATTGTGTGCAACGCCTGACCCGAAGGCTCACCCCATCACACGTAGGCCATGTCACTGCCCTGTCCCTAGAGCATTTCCACCCAGGCAGGAGCAGAGCTTTGGGATAGCACAGCCCTGGATGTGCCTGCAGTTGAGCAATCAGCGGCTGTGTTTTATACTCACATTTTGTAAGTTTTGCAGTTTCACGTTACTGCAGTAATTAAGCCCTGGCAGTCACAAATGACTAGATCACTACAGTGAAGTCTACATCCAGAAGAAGGGGATGCAGTCTCATTGCCAGCCACTAATGGAAATGAGTGATGTCTTTTGTTCTCATGGCTGGCTGCCCAGGCGTATAGAGGAATCCAGGTAAAAGCCACCTATTTGCCAACCAATTCTCTGTGGAGGATCTTGAACACTATGGTAACAGGCAGAGGAGAGAAAGAGAGCAATAGGTGGTTCTACAGAGGTAGTATTTCCTCAAAGACCACCTTTCTTCTCCCCAGCTT
Source organism: Anser anser (assembly GCF_964211835.1). Taxonomy (NCBI): domain Eukaryota; kingdom Metazoa; phylum Chordata; class Aves; order Anseriformes; family Anatidae; genus Anser; species Anser anser. The sequence continues at coordinate 27,117,940 of NC_139726.1, forward strand.
TCTCATAGTCATGGTTTTCTGTCCTTCTTCTCTTGTCCTGTCCTCACCTTGCTCAAACCACTGAGCTGTATTTGGTATGGAGGTAGCATGTAAGTATCTTACGAATTTAGCCACTTAAGTCCAGTTTAATAAGAGAGAGCTAAGGATGATCAGCTGAGAGTTGTAGCTGCTGGGAAGCAGTTTCTCTTTGCAATATAGCGTTGAGTCTAGGAGGCTCTGACCTTTGCCTGCCACTCTGGCATGGCACAACACAAGGGAGTAGAGGAAAGTGCTAAGGCTGCAGCTGGTTTTCCTCGAGGAGGAGGAGGAGGGAACCTGTGCCACGTCAAGAGCAAGTGGGACCTGCACAAGGAAACACTTCTGCTTACCTGAAGCCAGCAGGAGCCATGCCAGCATGTGTGTGGACATGGACAAATCAAGGAAGAGAGCTTTGATTTTCCTCCCTGCTGGGCAAGAAGGAGAAAGGCTCACCTGCCAAATAGCTTTATGAACGTGTGGTACCCAAAGGCACCACCCTGTTCAGTGCAAAGGCACACATCCTGCATGAAGGGGAAGACTGTCAGCAGCATCTATGCTTGTCTGCTGCTGGGCTTGTAAAATCTCAGCATTTAAACAGCGTTACTGCTTTGCCCTTTTGTTTTGTATTTTTCTGGCTTTCTCTGAAGCTGCTAATTTAAGCCTAGATATTACGAGCCAAATTCAGGTGCTGTGATTCTGTATTAACTGCATTTGTAGAATTCAGCTGTGTCGAGTGTGTTTGCCTTTTCTGGATGCTTGCAGCAAATCCAGTGTCCCAGTCTCACTGAGCTCAGTGACACCCTTTTTGCCTTTGAGTGTAAGATCTGTTCCTCTGTAAGGTTATGTTTTTAATTAAAAGCTGAAAACAGGAGGCAGCAGCCTTTGGAGGAAGGCTTTGTATGTGATGGGTTTAATGAGTGGCCAGATGAGTTACCTAGTTAAGTTTCTAGCTAAAATAATGCCAGTCTGTAGACTTTGTTTGGAAATGTCTACAGAGGCAAACATTTGAATTGGATGATAACTGACTGTGGCAGGAGAGTGGCAGGTCTTCATCTCAGGCTGCATTGTGCTGTTCTGTCTGCAAAAAAGAAGCAAAATGGGAAAGACAGAAAGGAAGGCTTTGCAAGAGAGATACAGTTCTGTGCACTCGGCGCTTATGTGTTGCCCTGCGGCTAAGGCTAAGTAGTGCTGAATAGTTTTATTAAGCAATGTTAAATCTTCCCGCTTAGGAGGAGAATGGCTTGAATCTTATACCTCTTAGCCTCCTTTTTTGGCAAGAGGAGTGTGGGAGCTAGAAAAACATTAGTATTTTCGAACTCTTTTTAACAACTGTTTTCTTGGTGTAATCCAGAATATTTTCCTGATGAAACAGATAGAAAGCAGAAGCTGCTCTGTTTGTTGATAGCTGTATTTTTCATAGCTTGCTTTTACATATTATATATAGCTTTCATATTATATATAGCTATATTCATAGCTTGCTTTTGTGGAAGTCTGTCTTAATCTAAATCACAGACTTGCCAATAGCAACCTTGCTCAGAGGAATCTCGTGCCCCCAGACATATTCTTTGCTGCATTAACGGAAAAGCTGGCTGTGACCAGAAGCAGAGACACTGAGAGGGGATACTGATGGCATGATGAGTGCAGATCAGAAAGCTCAGCCACCTTCCTGGTAAGAAGTGCTAATTCCAAAAGAAAGCTAACATTCCAGACTTTCTCTGGAATCCTCAAGTTACTGAAAAATATGTGTTTTGTCAAGAAAACAGGTGCAACTGCACTAAGAACATCACAAAATAATTACCAGGATGGAAAAATGAGTTCAGGCTGCATAGGTGAGTTCAGCTGCATTTCTGTGGCTGGCAGGAGACCACTGAGCAAACTAGCAATTGGCTCACGGGAATATCTGTCTTAAATGTAGCATGCACCTTAAAACTGGGGAACTTGCAAGTCTGTTAAGGAAATGGCATTGCAATACAGTGGCAGCACGTAGTCTTGTCATGCTGGAAGTTTCTCTTCACATTTACCATGCAGATTGCACTTTTTAAGGCAGTAGCTAAAATAAGCCACCCACCATTTCTAAGTTTGAAGCCAGAAAGGACACCTTTGATCACCTTGTCTGAGCCTTCCCAGATCCTCTACATTTCTACATCAGGCTAAATTTCAATTTTGATCTACAGCGTTACTTTAATAAATGTACTTACAAAAACATTGAACCTTGAATTAAAATGTCACAGAGTGGAGAATTCATTACACTCTTCAGAGGATAATTATTTTACTATTTAAAAATATTCTGCCTTTTTTTAAGTCTGAAATTGTCCAATTTCATTTTCTGAGAAAATTATAAGTTTCAGTTGGATTTTAAGAGCCAAGTGATCTGTAAAATCTCTCCCCTTCAGTAGTCCTATGCAGTGATCATTTATTTTATCTTTTAACCTCCCTTTCAATAAATTAAATAGATTGAGCACTTAAGTCTTTCACTATAGACCATGAAAACAACATTGACTCAGGGGGCAGGAATCCCCATGCAGTCAAATTATGAGATAACCTCTAGAGTCGAGCTGAAAACATTTCCAACTGTTTGGATCAAAAGAATTGTTTCTGTAACACCTACGTCATGAAGAGATAAGGATCCTCAAAGAGAAGGAATGGATTACTTAGTGAGTTCCATTAGCTTTTTCTTGCAGTTGAGTGTTCTTGCCTTTACTAACCAAGTTAATTTCAAAATGCACAATTTCTGCAATTTAATTGAACCCCCAAAAACGTCATCATAAAGTGACTTGACACAAATCACCAGGAAAAGTTAATTATCTGTTAAATAAGTCATCATTTGCCATTGTCTAGCAGAATCTGAAAATAATATACTGACAATACTTAAATATGTATATAGTGTATTTGCCTGGTTAACAAAAAGAAATCATAATTTTAGTGCAGACTATAATTAGCTTCAAATCAACTTGTCAGAGCATTCTCAACCTATGGGAATCAACAAACCAAGGAACACAGATGAAAAAGCAACGCTTCAAATCAATAATTTAAATCAAAATCCCCTGTTTCTTGGTTTAAATTGCAATTAAATTTTCTGCTTTCAATCATTTTCATTTAACTTAGCCCATTTTGCCAAAACTCTTTCCCTCTTCTCATTTTGGGTACTTGATTTACTTTCATCCTTGACATCCAGAAGTATGTTGCACAACGTTCACCCAGCAGTGCAGTTGTGGTTACAGCCACCAGCTGAGCTATGTGGTGGTGTGGTTGTTTTGTGGGTTTTTTTTGTTGACCCATCTGCACTGACAAGGGCCATGCAGTGGCACAGAGGTCCTCAGTAACAGTAACAACATTGCTCTGTCCTGCCAAGTTATCTTCCAGGCGCCTTCCTAGTGCTCAGCAACCTCTTAATACCTGTCTACGTCTCAGTTTCCATTGTTCCACTCCTCAGTTGACTTCATTACATGGCTCTACTCAATTCTCTTTTAATAATTTTTAGCCCAAAATCATGCATTGTGGCAGGCAGAGAGTGGCAATGCTGAGGCAGGCTGCAGGAGTTGCAGGCAATGCCAGTGCTGCCTTGCAGCACTGTTAAAACTGTAGGATCAGTCTCCTGGTTCAGAAGAGCACCTGCAGATGTATCATCATAAACGCGGTTTATTTTTGTTTGTTTGTTTTCTTAAACTGCAACGGCAGCTAAATAACTTATCATCCCGGTCCAGCATCACCAATGTCATGTTCTGTCAGTGAGAGCACATAACTGGATGCACATTAAGCAGATACAGTGCAAACCTTTTAACTTTTTCTGTATAATATAACACAGTATTTTTTAGTAATGCTCTAATTTGCCCTCCAAAGTGGTGGAAAACAAGTGAATATTCTGTAGTTTTGGGTTACAGCTGAAAAAAGTATGTATCTTCCCATTTCTCATGTTGATTAAAGTCAGGAGAAAGGTTTGAGAATCAGTTGTGAGTGTTATTTTTACTTCAGTTTTCAATGTGAATTAGTATTTTTTTAAATATTCACCTGACAGAGCTTCAAAACTAAGACAACTTGATAATTTGATGTCTTAGCAAAAATTAAATAGGATTAGAACCAAGTAGGGAGTAAAAATGAACGACCCACCTAATTTCATCATCCTAGTCCTATAAAATATAAAAAATGTTCAAACAGTATATTCTACAGTACACTTGATTATTAACTTTCTCTTCTGTTTTAGTCATCTAAAGTAATATCAGTAATTCAGGAGTATTTTTTAAATATGATTTTTATCTTGACAGCTGTACTTTCATTGAAAATGCAGCAAAATCTTATCTGTCTGCATCTTCCAATGGAGTGATCTCATTATAAATGAAATACGTGGATGGTTTTAGTTGGTTTTTAAGTCCTGGCAGATGAATTTAGAATCAGTTTTAATGGAAATACTGGTCCTACTCAAGGACCTCCAAGATACACTGCAATAAACCAGCCAAGATGAAATACAAGCAAAGAAAAAAAAGAGATCATTCTTACATGCTAGAGTACAAGCTTGGGAACCAAGCTGATGTGCTTATTAAAAGATTATCTTAAATCCAATATCAAACAGTTTAAGATTTACTTAACTTTACTTAACTCTGCAAGGTAATAAAACTGATTGCTGTGGAAACTGCCCAGAGTCTCTGAGATGTCAGGAAAGTCATTGTATTTCAAGAAGGACAGAGTCCAGATCCAAAGTGGGACATCTGAATTGTGGTAAACGCAGGCTGCAGGGACCTGCAAGTGCTCTGTTGCATCTTGCTCTTGCATCTGCTTCAGTTGCTCTGCTGCATTGTGCCATGGTCCTAATAACACCTCTGCATCATATGTGATGTCTGAAGGATTTTTTTGTGCACAGTGTCAAAATATATCTGTCCAAAAACATTTGGAGTTTATAAATAATCTGTGCATACCTTCTACAGGGAAAGTCTCAGACATTAAAAGCCAGTGCAGATAGGGAGGGGTCTACATTATACTGTAGACATGGTTCAAAAAATGCTCTTGTGTCTGAGGCAACCTAAATTTCTCTAAGACTAGGAGGAAAGGAAACTGTAAATGAGATCACAAATACAGAAATCTGTAGGTGGAATTAAAAAAGGAGGGGATTTGGTTGTTAAACATGCCTCTAGTCTCCTAATAGAAGGAAATATCAGCTGAAATGAACTGGATGCCTCTATCCAAATTGAGTCTTTATGCTGAAAAAGTATACTTGAGAAAGCCAGAAAGGTCAAGGTTCATGACATCAAATCATGGATTGTGGCTGGCGGGCCACCTCTGTAATTTCCATGGGGATAACTAAAGAAAACTGAGCAAAGAAAATGTCTGCAACAACTGGGACGTAGCTTGAAAAGAACACTAAAAGCCAGATGTCCCAGAAGAATACTTTGGAAGTGTAGGAGAAGGCAGAAGGGGATGGGTTTTGTCAATTTTTCTAATAAGTCAGTCAACTCCTCATAGCGAAGAGCCAGTTAATGCAATATGGAATAGTTTAGAAGTCAATTAATATTTTGAAATTAAACAGCCAGCTTGCCTTTTTTTTTTTTTTAAGGAGATATTAGCTGGAGTAAATAAAAATACTTTAAATTGTCACATTTACAAAAAACATGGATCTGATATGGATTTTATTGTACAACCAGGCGTAAGACCTCCCACTAAAACTAGGAGCACCAAATTCAGCTTAAAGATATGGTAGTGAAAGAAAATATTGCCTGTGAACAAAAGGGCTTGAATTAATATTATCAAGTTTAATGAAGTTGTGGAGACATGACTCAGGAACAGAAAAGAAAGCCATATTAGCTATGCTTCCAATGAGTAAAAGAACAAAACAGCTGTTCAGAACAAAATTTTAATGAAAGAAATAAGTGTCAGTAGAAAATGGTTAGGTTGAGATGAAGGATCTGTGGAAAAAAGATAACTGGATGCAAATTAAAAACAAGGAGATCAAATTAAAAAACAAAAGCATATGTCCCACAGAATGTATCAGCAAAGTGATGTGCTGAGTGAAACCTGGGGAATAAGATGTGTGCTACAAAATGCAAATACATCCTCTGCATTGTCAGGATGAATATTGAAATGGCTCAGGAGACCAACAGACTGGGAAACTCAGCCGGCTGCTTTATAGGTATGGATATGTGGAATAAAAATGTTGCTGCTTGGGTTGGGTTGTAAGTCAGAACTAATCAAAAAGTTTGGACTCTAGGCTGCAGAAGTTTTGTTTTTGTGAGGAAGTTAATTGTAAATTAAGATAAGGCAATTCCACTGCAGTTTTTGGCATTGCCTTTCTCTTGATAAATAGGTCTGGAGGTGTGGCTGAAAGACAATTGCCAGCAAATGTGCTTTCAAAACAGCTAACAGAGGAGAAATGTAGGAAGCCAACACCATCAGGTGTAAAAATACACAGAGTTTTTGAGGATGTTGGATCAGGATTTTTTGAGCAAGCTTCCTGCAGTGCTCCCACAGTGTTGTGCATAGATGTCCTGTGCGTTTTGTCACAGCTCAGCGAGGTTCCTGCTAACAAGTGGCAGCTTTGCGATGGCTCCCATCGTTCAGAGGCAGGCTGCAGCTAGTTCTCCATAATCCTGCCTGTGTCTCCTAACAGCAAAAAGCGGGAAAGGTTAAAAAGAACAAGGAAGTTGCACTGTCATGGCAAGATCTGAGTTTCTAATAGCAAGCCATTAAAAGTATATCAGTTATAAGTAATCTTGTGTGCACATCAGTGAAGGAGGAAAAGAGATATTGCCAATAAAGTAGGGAACTGAGTTGTATGTGGACAGTCTTAAAGGCGTACTGTAAGGTAATGATGGGCTATGGGCTCTTAAGGACTCGGATGCAGTTCTGGGCTCTTTTACAAGCACATCGGGAGGGGACAGGGTGAGCGCCCGGAGTGCCACCCACTGAGCAACGAGAAGACATGGGGGAAGGAGATCTGAACCACAGAGGAACTCAGGGGCAGTGCTTTAAACAGCCCTGTAGTTGTTTATGAGTGTTATCCGCTGTGAAACCCTGCCTTGTGAGGAGGGAGCTTTTATATAAGCCGGTGATTAAAGGAAAGAGCTATCTAATTTGGGATGAAGAGAATCACTGAAGAAGTTAATAGTAAAAACAGTTGCTAGAGCAGCTGTTTCAACACAGCTCATTCAACTGGCAGCCAAACTGCTTCCATCTCAAGAGTAGGTGACACATTTAATTTCTCTGCACAGAAGTCTCTTAAATACACATCAAGAGAATATTCTGAATTCCATGTTTTTATTCACTTTCATTGTCCATATATTCACCTAAGGTTTTATTTTGCTCTTTAACTCTGGCACTTTAAAAGGTCATGCTTTGGATATGTTCATCCAGGTAGAGTAACACCTTATTCTGCAAGAAATGTGGTACAAGCTAGTATGAGCCTGATCCAGAACCAGTGCAATCCATGGTTACGTATCGATAGATTTCAGAAATCAGTAGGTTTAGACTGAAATGCAGTCGCTGTTAGAGCATATTCCATCATGTCTTTGCTGTCCAGGTCTGTTTGATTGCAATTTGATAAACAGTGGTGTTATTTCTTATACCTAAATGTCATCTTTGCTTTTTGCACATGAACTCTGCAGACCAGTGTTAGCAGTCAAAATCTCTCCATATTTTGGAGGTTCTAGAAAAAGGAGTATATCTTTGCATGCTATTTTCTTTTCCACCCTGTTCCATCTTACCACAGATATACGTGAAGTAGGACTTAAAAATGAATGCAATTCAAGGTCACTAGAGAGTCACAAACATTCACATCAGTGGCTGTTATGGGCCATTAACTTTGTTAAGAGCCAACATGGAGCTAAAACTCTTGTTGTACCCTGTTAGAGAAAATTAATTCCTGCTTTCTTAGGAATCTTTACTCTCATCTCTGGGCTTGGAAGAGATTGTATTGTTCTAACATTTAATAGTTATGTAAATTAGCTCTAATTTTGTCACTTAGCACCTGTACAAAATTTTCTACTAGAACAATTCTTTAAAATACAGCGTAAACAAAGTATAAGATGCTCAGGGATGCTGCTCTTTCAATTATGCTTATTTGGGAAAATCTGCATAAGCTGTTTACCATAGGTAAAGATGCTCTGGTTGTGCCAGAAGAACACCAGCAAAATCTGGTAGGCATGTAGTTGGTGTTAGTACACAGTTAGAGAGGGAGGTGAGGTGAGGAGTCATGTAAACTGGAAGCTGTTCCTCAAGTCACCACCTTCTCTCTGTGCGTAGACTGGTTGATATCTCATGTGCTTGCACCAGCTGAAAAAAAACAAAGCAGAACATGCAAACATGTCCACTGTATGACATACATGGGAAGCAGGAGAAGGTGAGTGTTAACTTTAAACGAAAGTGAATTATCTGCCATCTTTGTTCCACTCCAGATGTAATTCAGCAAGAAGATTGCATCTGAGTGTTAGATGGTCTGAGACAGCACCTTGGAAATTGGCAGCCAGTTCCAAGCAAGAGAGGAGAGAGAGGGCAGTAAATGTGTGAACAAAGCCCAGCCCAGGTTATCAAGTAAAACCCCAAGCCAACGGGGGTCCTTGGATATTGAGTGGCTGGAGCTTTTCTTCATCTGAAGTAGAAAAATAGCCTTTGTTTTCCAGGTGAAAGGAAGTACTTTGAGAGAAGTCGGTTGTAGATCATGACAAAATCTGGCAAGCAAAACCAATCTCAGCAGGATTTCACAGCTGAAAATCCATGCGAATGGCTTTTTGCTTGGTGTTAGCGTACTGTTGTACATACCCATGTGCCACGAGGTTTTGGTCCCTCATTTAGCATTTTTATTACGAATTTTGACTCAATCTGAGATGCTGTGCTTTAAAGAAAGTTAATGTTTCTTTTCTGAGAACAGAGATGTTTTCAGTATAATAAGAATGCATTTTTAGGAGACCATTTTTATGGTCATGGCTTTGGTTATGGTTTTTCCTTTTGTTTTCTTGATAGCAATATGCTCTTGAACTGGAATCAACCACCAGTAAAACAGTAGCTGAGACAAAACTAATAGAAGAACGGACACAGAGTCTTTCTTTCAAAGATCCTCATACAGCAAATATGCATATTCAGTAATTAAAGATCTCCAAAATGAGCTAAAAGTTTTCAGGACACTGGTACTCACTTGCAAAGCCCTGTGTGTCCCATTTCTTATACTGCCTGCCTGACTCAACTTCTGGTCATCCTAATTAGTGTTTTGGAGGTCTCCAAAGGCACTGGGTTTTCTCACTGACTTGGGAATTAGGCTGAATTTAGGCTGCCTGAGCATAGCGGTGCTGATTTTGAGCACCTTTCCATGAGGACCACTGCACTGCGGGGCGTGCTGCTGCCCCTCTGGGCAGGGGAAGCTGGGGGCTGCGAGCTGTGCTGCGGTGCTGCCTGCGCCACGGCGTCTGGCACAGAGCACAGAGCCGCACAGCAGAGCGGCTTGCAACGAAAGGGAATTTACCAAAAAAAAAAAAAGGCAAATGCAATTAGTCAGTTGAAATTGAGTTGGGGATTACAACTTGGATTTTTAGGCCCAGATCCATCAAAGCACTTAAGCACCTGCTTTACCTTGAATACATTTTGCTTTTCAATAACAAGCATTTGCCTAGCTATCAGAGGCCTCCAGGAAACCTGGACTTAAATGTGCATTGTAAAACATAGGGGAAGAATGGGAGACAGTCAGTGGTACTTACATAAATTTCACTTTTTCACTCCCTGAGCTTTCTGTGGTTTAAATAATGCCTCCCTAATGTTGCCTCAATGTACTGGTTTTTGTTAAATATCCTGTAAATAATATCAAAATACCATTATATTTAATGAATAATCTGACTTTTTCTCTGAAGAAACTTGTTACAGATCTTAACGTGGGATTTCTTTAGTATTACTGAGTGGAATAAGAACCTTAATGTCATTTTAGTTTTATTTCTTTGTGTGAAGGGCTGACAGCTCTCCCTTCTCTCTCGTCACCAAACATCTAAAGAAAGCTCCGTTATTGAGAGATTACTGCACTGGTCCTTGGTCTTGCAGAGATTTCATCAGAAACATTTTGTTTTTAATGGACACTGGAAAGTGTTCAGCTGTCCATTATTACACTTCTTTGTACACAGTCTAAAAATATAAATGGAAATTATAATTACATCTGTAATGCTGGGTCCCAGCTGAAATCACTTTAATCCCAATGCGGGGGGAAAAAAAATCAATAAAGAACCCTTAACCCTGGTCTTTTCCTCCTTAGACGTCTCGTTTTCAGTTGTACTAGTTTATACCACAAGTTTTACAAGTTTCTCAAGGAACTTCAGTACATGGAAACCATTTTGCATCCTTAGAATGGTGTTGCTGCTTTCTGCTTTCTGACGTAGAAACTGGTATGTTCTTCTTGGTTGTTGGTTTACCTTGTAGCTGTTTCATGTGATGTGAAATTCCTCCCTTTTACATTTTGATCATTAAAAAAGAGGGGCCTTTGAAATGTTGCAGTTATTTTAAAGAAAATCCCGTTTTACTGGAAGTAGAACTTCACTTGTTTATTAAAGGGGAACCCAAGTCAGCATTAAAGATGAACACTGAGGTTTAGAAAAGACAGCATTCTCAACTCACCACAGGGCCTCTCTCCTATATTGTGCTTTTTTTCCTATGGGATTCAAATAGTATGTCTCTCAAGGTTAAATATCAAGTTCAGGTTTTATGTTTTTCCCTATCACCATCTGTGAGCACACCATCAAGTGTTTTGTGTTTCTGCACCTTTCTGCAAAGCTGGACTTAATGCCGATAGTGTTTTTGTTTTGAATGTGTTTTGGGGAGGGGGAGAGGGGCTGCTTTTATGCTGTAAGGCCTGCACAAACTATTAATTGTCTACTAATTGCAGCTTCCTCTGAAGCATTGGGCTCTGGTAGCATGCACACTATTCTACGTTGCCCCAGTTGTCACGTTACCAATATTCATAGGTGCAGGATCTGTGTAGTAGAGGTGTGCTGTTTGTCTGGGGGAACGCCTGTTTCTTAGTAGCTGTACATAAACGCTTCTCTCTAGGTCATGAGCACTCAAAAAGTGAAAAGTAAATTAATAGTATTGGTCTGTCTTCCCTCTGGATACCTGCAAGGGAGAATCAGAAAGGAAGTTTGAGTGTAGAGTGAGGCATTTCAGCAACTCCCATCTAGTACTCCAGCTATTTATTTGCTATCTCAGGCTTTCAGGCCTTAACTTCCTGACTTCATTCCAGGATACAGATGTCTCATTCTCTGCCTGCCCTCTTCTCCCCTTTCAGATACCATTTTCCTATACAAGAGCCTAAATCCAAAGCTCACTGAAATGCTTCCATTGACATCCAGAGGCCTTGGTTGAGTCTGGATGAGGCCGGGGCACCAAGTTTCACGTAGCATCAAGTTATTCCCTCTTCTCTGCCTGGTATTTGGGCAGGGCACATATCTCTTTCCATCTTTGCTTCCCTCCGCAAAGTGCCTTAATGTTTTTTTTATGAACATGCCACTTCAAATCTATCACATCACACAATCTGAAAATAGGTAGAATGATACTGTAGTAGTGGCCTTTATTGTTCATTAGTGAATCAGCAGCCTAGCATACTGTGGCTTTAAATGAGCTATAAAAACTGGTTATTTTCGATGATGATTCCCTTGATTTGAACGTACTAGAGCATACATAATTGTTTGATTGATTCATTATGTAAAAGATTTGTTTCAAGGTAGAGGGTATTTTTATTTAATTTACCAAAAAAAAAAATCAAGCCAAATTGAGACACGCTGTCTTTAGGGATGTCTGGAGTCTTTGCCAGGTCCTTACCAGGTTCAGATAGGGAGGTGCCACTTCTCTTTTTCTCTCTAATGGCATACAGTAGCCTTACAGGGTGGCGCAGGAATAGGTACCTGGGGGTACCTCTCTGACTGTGATGGTGTTCATCATAATCTAAGCTGAAGCTGCTGGTGGCATTGTGACTTACACATATGACTCTACTGCACATGATAGTCTTTGCTACATGACGTGTGTATATGTTTAAAGGAAATAAAAGCCTATAGCTGGTGGTGCTTTCTGGAGCCTCTCTTTTTCTCAATACTGCCTTGCCTCTGTCTTCCAATTGTTGTGTTGTCAACTTCGTAAGGTATCACTGATTTCCAGCTATTGGCATCAGGTTCTCATTGCTATGGGAGACAGTGTTTTGGTGCGTCCTTAGAGCATGTTTTTCTGTCCTCTGCTTTGTGCTCCTTCTTCCAGCTTCATCATCCTGACATCTTCTGTTCTAGGTACATGACTAAGCTGATAGAAGTGTGTTTCCACAGGCTGTGATTGCTCTCTCTAGAAGGTTGCTGTGCTCCAAGAACTTCGCTGTTGCAAATTTTATCTTGTCATCTGGCATGCAGTATGGTGTGCAGATGGCACAGAAGAAATTTGTTTAGAAGTTGCATATCTCCGGTATTACAAGTGTTGGGGGGATGCATAGATCTGGGATATTGGGGATCGCACCAGCTCCCAAAGATCAAAAGATGCTGCATGCCCAGGGACCACGCTGATATGTCCTGCTGGATGCATGATGCTGCCTCAGACAGAAGCACATGGAAAAAAAATCACATAGGTCTGATGGCATCATGTTATCTTCCCTCTTTGCTGGCATTGCCAGGGGCAGTGCTGCTAGAGAAGAAAGCAAAGAAAAGAACAGTTGCCAGGCCAAGAGAGGAGTAGGACACAGCTGCTGTTGTTGGATAGGAGAGTGTGCAGAAGGATCTTCAAGGAGGAGAAAGGAGGGGAGCAGTGGGGGCAAAGCCGCGTTACAGTGATGTATTTGGTAGCAGCGGCATGTGTGTATCTCGTACACTCACAGCTATTCTGCAGGGCGTGTTGAAGGGGTGGTTGAGGAGCCAAGCAGACTCACAGCTGTGTCTCACCTCTCTCAAATCTGCTTCTGCCACCAGAATCTGGTGTGCTAAACCCTCCTAATCTGAACAAGTAAACAGCCTGTCCCAGGCTGCCATCTCAGAGAATGGCGAGGATTTTGTAAATAAAGGAAACAATTGAATGATAAGTTCACACTTCAGCACACTGCTTAACAACCTGATAACAGTTAATTACATACAGTATTTTTAAATGCAGCAACAGGGAGATAACTCATGCAGAGATGGAGCACAGACACTTGGGCCTCACAACTGAAGGTTAACCTCTTACTACCCAAGTCCCTAAAGAGGCCGGTGACCTATATCTCCCAAACCTCCCCAGCTTTGAACGTTTACTGGCCAGCAGCGACTGAGGGACATCCACATAGCATTTCCTCAGCCACAGGTGAGTGCAGAGGGCAGAGCTGGAGGAAGCTGTGCTCAGCCCACGGGACTTGTAGGGCCCCACTTGGAAAGAGCAACCTGTGTCCTGGTGGGCAGGGCACGCAGGGCGCCAAAACAAGGGATGTCTCCACCATGGGCAGCAGGTAGAGTATGTCCCATCAGCAGTCGCTGCGCTTGCTGCAGCTGCACTGGTGTTAGTGTAACAGTAGAAGCTCTTAAGGAAGAAGCCAGCATAAACACAGCTGGAAGGGGCTGCAGTCGCAGGGCGCTCGCGGCCGTCTTCATGTCTCAGCAGCTGCAGGCAGTGCTACTGCTCTCTGGGCACCGGGTGGGACGTTTCCGTCTCTCCCAGCCCTGTGGGATTCAGGGGTTTGACCCTTGTTATTTAAAGCTCAACTTCAGGACGTATGCTGTCAGAGCGCCTGCAAAGTTTGTGACTTAATACAAGTCTAATTAACTGATTTGCTTATCCAAATGTGGAGATTTACACACTTTTGTAGAGGCAGCTGTAAAGTTATAACTTCAGCTGTTTATCATGCCCTGAGCCTTTAAATCTCAATTATTAAAGGTGGTGTTTAATGGCTGGCTGGAAAAGGGGTGGTTACCAGAGTGTTAATGGAGTGCTGCAAGCCAGGAAATCTATAATCTAATGCCTGTATAGAAATGAATGGCTCTAACAAAAGAAAATATAAGGGAAGGGGGCTGGGGGATGGGGAGGCTCTATTTACAGGCTACTTGTGCTGTTTAGGAGCAAATCAATACATGAGCAGTAGAGGAACAGTGGGGATTGAAATACTGCCTGAAGAAACCAATAAGAGCTGCTTGTTTTTAAGGTCTCCCTCTCCCCCCCAAAAGCAGGATCTTTCTTCTTGGATGTTGAGCCTTGCCTTTACTGCGAAGGGGAGAGAAGGGAATGACACTTCCCAGGGAGTTTAACAGAATGTCTGGACCTAGAAACAAAATGAAACGGAGGGAAAAATAACCAGCTACAGTCAGTTTCAAAAATCATTTTCCTTTTTTATTGAAGCATGATTTTACTACCCAGTTTGTGCCATCGGAGGCAGAATTGACAGCCATGCTTCATCATGGCAATGGGAGAAAACGCTGCAAGGAATGCTTTAATTTAAATGAGAGATGCTTTAAAAAAAAAAAAAGGAAAGAAAAGAAAGAAAGAAAGCCTGAAAGCTTGGTAATAACATTAATAACCAGTTCTTGTGGGTTTTTACTAGCCCACTAAAGATCAGACAGCGTGTTAAGATCCCAGCGGCTGAACAGTAAAGACCCAGGCCCAGGCTATTATTTCTTAGGAAGATTTTTTTTAATGACTTCTGTTATTTGTTGAAAAATCATTTTAACAGCACAGCTGAATAATCACCGTGCTTTAAATTCATTCTCTGTGAAAAATGAGAACAGGATAGAATTTGGTTTTACGTCTCTTTCAAAGCGCTGTATGAAAATGGCACAGATAGGAGTAGGCAGTGAATGGATAGGCTAATGGAGAAGGCTTCCCAGGCCTTCTTTCTGAAGTGGAATTTGGACTGTGGCAACAGAATTGCTTTTAAATCAAATGAAAATCTCCCAAACCACCGCATGACCTTTAATTTTTACCCTGGTAGCCTCCAAAAAAAGCATAGATCTGCAGTAGAGCTTAGGGTGAGGTGAAGACATCTGGATTTTTTGTGTTTCTGGCTCTTGTGCTGCTGCAGAGGGCCGGCGGTGGGATCTCACCTGTCTGTGCCTCTCTCCCTTCCCATTGGATGTCTGCTTTTTGGGACAGTAGCTGGCTTTTCTCGGGGCAAGGTTAGCAAGGTCCCTGCATCCACTGGAGTTACTGCACAGTACTGTGGTACAAATATTCCATAAGAGAGACTTCACTTGAGCATCTCACCCAGGTGATGACAGTTCTGCACTTGTTTGGCACTTCCCTATATTAGTTTGTCTGCTTTGAAAGTCAAAATTCAGCTGAGAAACCTAAAGCTTTTGCTTCTTTTGCTGGCTTCAGCCCTTTGAAAAGCTTTCTGTCCTCCAGTGCTGCTTGGCCTGCATCATCTTAGAAACGTGATGCAAGAGACCAAAGGCCAAGAACACTTTTAGTTTATAGCAAGAGCTTTTGGCCTCTGCTGATCTGCAAAACAAAAGACCAAAGGGACCTTAAAATCTCATCCAGGTCTCTCCCCGACAGAGTGCAGAGGTTCCTGAGCAACAAGCGTGATTGCTTAGCATTGAGAGTAGGTTACCAATGCCAAGAGGTTAATGACTCGCACGGTATTATGTTGTGTTGAATAATGAGTAACATATGAAATGACACATGTTGTAATGACTCGCTACTTAAAGTACCAATCTGCTTAAGACCCCTTTAAGCTTGAAGAGATCACAGAATAGCGATGTCTTGTTCAATAGGTGCTGCTTTATTTTATGCCTCCTGGTAGGGGAGATGTGCCATGCCTGAGAGCATACAAACAAAACAAGTGGTGAATTGAGTAGGAAGGATTATTGGACTAGTTGTTTTGAATGCTCATTGGGCATTTATAGAGCACCAGCTAACATATTTGGGGCTTGTTGCTGTTGATTTGAGTTTTTTAATCCTGATTATCACAGTTCCTATATTTGTAGGTTGGATTTAGGGAAGGAAAGAAAAGGGAGCTTTGCCTGCAGGACAGGATTATCAGAAGCTGGTCTGAGATCTTCTGTGGAAAATAAACTAATGCTGGAGCACAGGAGCAACACAAAGTGTTCCGTGGCTTTGTTGGTGATGGGAGGCAGTTTAATTAAATGGCAGCCTAAACTGTGATGTTAACCAATCTTTGACATAGTCTGGTCCCTTAGGGTTTTAGAATAACCACTTGTGTACAAAATAAGCTGTTGGTGCTACCATAAGAAATCTTAGTAATCTTGTAGTAAAGTTTAAAACCTGTCAGACAACTGTTTCCCTTTCTTACAGTTGGTTCTGCAGTCTACTTGTCTGCATGGCAAGTTTGGATCTGATGAAACTTTACACTTGGCCCCAGATGTAAAGATGAGTGGGACATCTGAATAGCTCCAATCACTAGTAGCTGCCCAGGTAGCTGCTGGGCCCAGCAGCTCTCAGAATTTGTCCCTCTGCAAATAAAAAAGACTCTGTTCTCTGGCCACTTTAAGGGTAGACTTCAAGTGGAGTAATATAAACTGTACAGTTGCATTCCAGGACTGTGGTGCTTTTGCTGTTTGTTTCTAAATATTCAAAGCCATAGTATTGTAGAGAAAGAAAAACTGCACACGTAACCTCTTATGTTCAGGCCAGTCAAGACCGCTGCTAAACTTTGCAAAACTGTGTGCAAGGGTAGGGAATCTGGCCTGCATCTCATCGGAAATGTACTCTTGCTTGAATATCAAACAAACTCGTATGGATCCCTCCTTCTCCAAATCCAAAACAAATACAAGTTCTTTAAAAAGGAGCGAGATTTTTCTGCTTTTTTTTCCACCAGTAATGCAGGTCGTGAAATGATCATTATTTTTATGGGACTGCAAAGCCTATAGAAGTCAAAGCTATGTAATATACATTGCAGAGTGTTCTGCTAATCCTGTCCAACCGCAGTCGTGCCTGGCCCAGGGAAGAGGGTCTGGTAACTGGAAACCTGACACTGAAGGAATTCCAAACACAGTCCTCAAACTAAAAACAGCTCTCTCCACATGGCATGTGCTACATGAGAGCCAGGGATTGTATTCGTTTATGTTATCTGATTTTTTAGCCTTGCGTTGTTGATAAAAGAACAGGAGAAGAAAGCACCTCCACCAGCTCAGCCCATAAATAATCTGTGTGTGGTGTGTTTGGGGTTAGTATGACATTGCTAGACATCTGCCTTCTACTGCGAGGTACAAGCCTCTCGCAGACAGGAGCCACAGAGCACTTCATTGCGTTGCAGATTCCTCCCAGCATTAAGATACCAAATTTGATTTCCTGTGGTTTTTTAAATGCAAAACCCATCATCGGCTATGGGAAGTATTGGTCTGAAACAGCAAAGAATATTTGTTACAGGAGTATATCACCTATTAAGATGTAGAGACAGACTTTAATGAAGCTCAGTCATGCAGTCATTTTTTTTGCAACCTGCAGTATTTTTTTGTATTTTTTAATGAACGTTGGATATTAAGCAACAGAATTTCTTATTGCCACAGACTACAAACAGCACTGCAATGTCTTTAACACTGTATCTGGAGAGAGAGGGACTACGTGGTCTTTTCAGTCAGTTGTTTTTAGCGTACATCAAGAACAGCTTTATAAAGACACAGTAATGTATTTGATACTGTAAGATTGTTTATTTGCATAATTTAATTCTTACATCTGCTCCTTTTTTCTTTAAAAGTAGATCCTCTTGGCTGAGAACAAACAGCTTGCAATCACGATGCGTACAATAGAGTTCTTCAGTGAGAATCTGGACACAGATAGGACCTTGTTGCTTTCTCCTGTTCTTTAATCACAGCCTGAGCTGCCTGATGCCATCACCCAGAGTCTCTGTATGTCTTGCTTAGACATGAAAGAGATTGCAGCCAAATGTGGGCTTTCCGTTTGCCACTTAGTCTGTGGCTGTCTTTGAAGTTTATTTCAAGAAGTACTCACTGACAAAGTAAGAAGGCAGTTTTTCATGTGAGATTATATCCCTTGCAAAATATTCCTGCAGCAGCTAGAAGGAGGCAGTGGTGTAAGAAGGGAGCATTCCCTTCCTTGCTTTTTACCAGGTACTAAGAATGTGACCTCTGTGATTCTCCCCATAGAACAGAGGCAAGAAAAACTCTTTTGTCATGATGAAATCCAAACCCCCAACATGATGGGGCACAGCATGAACAGCCAGATCGTCTTTTTGCTTTCCTTTGCTTTGAGATAACCCGAGCATGTGTCTTTGCAGCTTATGTTAAAGGTGACCTGCAAATGGGGGTTAACAATGAAACACAGTAAACCTGAAATGAAATGTGCTTTTTTTTTTCCTTTTTTTTTTTTTTTTACATTAGGTATTTAGGCCAGTGTGATGGGTATGCTCTACCCTGTGAGACTCTTGGCAACTGAAGAATCACTGAAATGGTGTCTTCTAAAAACAACAAAAAAATGAATTGTAGAAAGCAAAAACTGTTTTGGTTAGTTTTTTTGAAACGTACAGATACCCATTTGGCTTCAATGACTAAATATTATTTTGGGTAAAAGAAACCCTTCTTATGTATCCTGAATCCTTTAGTTCTGTTTTAAATAATTCCAGAAGCTTTCAAAAATTCTGCAGCAAAGCCAGAATATATTAGGTCTTATATGCTTTGTGCTTGAAAGGTAAATAAAGCAGAGATAGAAAAACAAACTAAACTATTTCAGACTTTACTTGTCATAGAGAAAAAAGAGGTGTACTGTTAATTGAGTGTCAATTACCTGCTTTAACTGCTTTACAAACAGGTTACCTGCTTTACTTGGACAAAGCTCCCTTTTGCTCTTAAAGCTCAAAATTAATCGCAGTTCTTACCCAGTCAGTCATGTAGAAGATAAACCAACAGAGCTGCTAACCAGCATGTGAAGCTATATGGCCAAACATGTCTGCAGCTACCTCTGCGTGATCTATGGTTCTGCTTCAGGGGAAGGTGAGATTTCTCTTCCTTGTGATAAAATGAACATTTTAAGGGGCACCTTGCATGTGACATTCTTGAGGGATGTATTTTCACATTACCCCACTAGCTTTGCCTTTTCTTGAAGATGGTGCTTCTGCCTGCTTGACTTCCACTGCTTCCTCAGTCAGCAGCCTCTGCTGTTAGCTAGACACGCATCACTGATGGATCTTCCACTGGAAGCCAACAGAACTGAACTGTCAGCAAAAACACTTTTTGAGCTCTGAGTTCAGTTCCTTCCCAGGATGTTGTGTCAACTTCCCCACCTTCTGCCTGCCATTAATTTCACTGGGCCCACAGGTCAAACAACTGACCAAAAATCTGGAAAACAGCTGACGGTCAGAGCAGCTCCTACGCAGCATGTCCTCTCGAAGGGCACACTCCTGGCCTGGTCCTTTTGAGTGGCTGGACCTGCTTGACCCAATTTGTGGATTTTTGATCAGTCCCCCGGGTCACTGATTTTCCACTTGAGGTTATTGGTTTGACCCCCCAAACCATGGGTCACTTGGGAGGTGTGATATGGCCCCGTGAACTCTGAACTCATCAGGAGCCTACAAAAACAGCAACGAAGGGGAGAAGAATTTCATTAGGGCCTCCTCAGAGGTGGCAGTGTCTGTGGAGGGGAAAGGCAGGGGTTGTTTTGCTTCTTGCAGAAATAAGCATAGCAGCTACAAGGGGCTGCCAAGTAGAAAGTGTTTGGTTTGAGTTGTTACGGCAATTTCTTTAAGGGTAAACAACAGCATGTACTTTTACACCATAAACTATCAAGTGAAAACGCTGTTTTTCCAGAGGAACCCTGCTTTTGCTGCCTGGAGCAGCCCCCAGTCTCCCAGACTTACTCCTAATGGTAACAGCATTTCTATAGTCAGAGCATGGCATCTAGAGATGGTTTTTCTACCTCAAAAAGCTTGACTTTCTGAGGGCTAATTTGAAGCACTTGGGGAGGAAAGGGCTGTTTTCTCCTGTATTCAAAGACATGCCAAATGGGGGTTCATGTCAGAGACTCCCCAGGCTGGTCGTTCGCACTGTGAGCAGCTCCCAGAGAGCAGATTTCACCAAGCATGGCTAGTAGGTGGGGAGGAATGAATCCTTAGGAAATAAATCAGCTTCTACATGCAGTGTTGGTCATAAAAGGGGAGAAAAGTGTCATCCTTTGTGGATTTGCATGCATAACACCCACTGCATCACCAGGGGAAGTGAGCTGCAGAGGGTGGTACAGCCACGAGGATATTTTTCACGAAATTTCCCCTGATCATGATGACTGGAGGCTGCCTTTTGGGCAGAGTTACCAGGGTTTACCCAGCTTTTGCTCATGAGAGAGTTCCAATAATCATTTATTAGATTACTGATTATATTATTGCCAAGGCTGCCAAAAAAATTGGCATGACTTCCCATCTTCCTGGGGATTTCCTAAAGGATCCGTGTGAAGTGGATTCAAGCCTTGTCTCTCTGCACAACCTCTCCTCCAGCTGCTACCCCCCAACTCTGAGGAAGACACTCAAGAGTGGTAGCAGCTATGGGTATTTCCCAGATAAACTGGTTTGAAAGAGAGCAGCTTGCATATTTATTTAGTTTCTAAGAAAGATTTTGCCCCTCGTTCAGGTTCCTCTGCAGTCTGCCTACACAGGAAGAGGTGGTATAACTGTAAGTGAACCGATGGTGGATTTAGTTTTCTTGCTTAGGTAACAGCAATGACGACTACGTGGCACAAGCTCAAGATGCTTGGGTGCATGCCTGAGGTCTCTGGCAGATCCTTGCTGCACAATTCTAGGTGAGAGCTGCCTGAATGTGCTGCCTCTGCACAGTCACACTTCCACCCAGAACTGGACTGCCTGAGCTTTCCTGGAAGCAGCTCTGCTGGGAGCCAAGCGGGCTGGCTGGATAGCAAAGCGCATCCCTCTCTTCCTGCCGCGTCCAGACCCATCGTGTGAGCTGAGGGATGAGCTGTGCTGAAGGCTCGGGATTTGATGCTCGTGGCTCTGTCCTGTTCTCTGCAGCCATTTTGGTACCAATTAATTTTGATTTCGTTATTCTAGGGTCATTCAATTTTGTAGTTTGATCTCTGTCCAAAAGCTGCCTGGCTTCTTGGTGAATTCTGGATCTGTGTCCAAGCTCAGTCCCATTTTAATGTGATCCACAAGAATTTGGTTGATTACAGCTGCTGATGAGAACATCTTTTAAAATCTAATAGACAGGATCTCAAGTGTTACCCTTAATTAAAAGGCGATGGATGTAGGTTTGACATTTGTTCTTGTTGGCTTGATGCTTGACACAAAGCAGTTCTTAACATTGCAGAAGCCTTTTTAGATTGGATGTGCATTTTTGTGCACAGAAGAATTAAAAGCTGTGTGTGATGGGACTGACTAGTGAACAAGCCTTCGTATAGAAATACGTGGAGCAACTCTTCGGCCTGCTGTGGAAATAAGGCTTCGTTGCAAGGCGTAGGTGTGTGAGCAGAGATAGCAGTTGTCTCAACACATGCGGTTAGGAGTTCTTTCAGTATCTCAGAGGGTGGCTTCAGGCCCTTCAGCACTTTGTCTGGACTGTCTCACAAGGAGAGAGAGGGGGGAAAAAAAGCCGAGAGTGCCTGTCTTTTATAATGTTCTGTTTTTAAAGCAAAAAGTCTCTGGGGATAATGGGGTCCTAAAAGTCCAGGGCCTGGAATTCTTCCTTTTGCTCTTTCCATTTTAAACAGGAAACATTTGCACTAAGTTATTCCAGGGGGAGAATTGTAGGTTCATTTCAAGGCAGATAATGTTTGTTCATTGCCTATGTCCATGATTTACCCCATGGGCTTAAACGAGTGCAGCAGAAAACCACATGTTTTGTTTTACTTCATGCAAAACAAGTTCCAGTGGAGTCTGGGAGTCCAGATTAAGAAAGGGGAGGCAAGCTTGTAAAATCTCTGTGTGAACAAAAGAGAGGCATTGATGAATTGTGAACACCTGATCTGCTGTACCAGAATGATGACTTTTTTTAATAAATCTATGGAAAGGCTATTTAAACAGTTGATGAGTTTAGTCCCAAACCCACAGAGCAGGTGTAATTGATTTATATTTTCGGCCCCTGTTTTGGGTCAAAGCCCTGCCTTCTTCCTTCAGCTCACACTTGGAGAGGAGTTTCCTGTGCAGTCAATGGGAGGTTTTGCCAAAGTGCAAAGGCATTTGCAATCAGACTGGCAAAAACTCCTAATTGAGTTGAACTTTTGTGGGTACTCTGGCGACATGTCTGTGAGAACAATTATTTTTGCCATTTCGAAAGTATCACAAGTTAAGCTATACTAGGAAAAATACCAGTCCTTCATTAGTGCAAATCATGGAATTAAGATGCAGAAAGCTACAGAGAGGGCTCGGTGGCACATCCTCAGGGATGACATGTTCACATGTTGCTTTTCACGTGAACTAGAGCTTGTCAGATCCATACTGATGCAGATAAGTTACAGACAGGTTACAGAGCTTTTGTAATATCAAGCCTTCCAGATCACAGGAGTTGTTTTTTTTTGAAACCCCATTGGCAGCTTGCCCATTGCACACAGGTATAGTAGTCTGACATCCCTTGTGTTTCTTCCAGGAGTTCCAGTTTTTCCAACTATAGTGTTTGGAAAGCTTTACGGTCTGACATGTTAGGAGAAAAAATAGTGGGAAATGGCTTGGAAAGCGTGAATATTTGTGCATGTAAAGCTTATGGGATTTGCAGACTTGCAGACCCAACTCATCTGTTTATCCTCAGGCCAGATAAGATTCAGTCAAACAAGCATTGTTTAAAGGAGCTTTGTTTCCATTATGGCAAATGGATCACAGGAGGCTGAGTTTGGGAGCTGAAGGGCTCCAGTGCTCCCCCATTGTAAAAGGGCCGTGATGTGTGCTGGACCCTTCTTCCAGCGTCCTGGGTGTTGCAGACTTCTGTAGCTTGCAGGTGGGAGGGTTGTTATCCTTCAGGAGTTCTTTTGACTCATCTGGACATGTCATGGTTGAGGTGGCATTTCCTTTCCCAAAGTACACATAGACTCCAAGCACAATAATGTGCCGCTAGGCTTGTAGACTGCCTTTTTATGTGCTTTATTGTGTTTTTCCTCCTCAGGCGTGGACCTGCAGAACCACTGGAATATTTAACAGGACCACGAGTAATATACAAAGAGAGAGATCTTCCCTACTACCAAGGAGGACAGCCTGCTGTCCACCCGTCTAAGGGGAACTACATCCGCGCACCAGACACGAGAGTGGCAGAATTGAGGTACCCCCAGTACTACCCAGCCCAGCCCGTTGCAAACCAGCATAAAGGACCCCTCCGGCAGGACGTGCCACCTTCCCCTCCTCAGCCCCACCGTGCACCAGCTTATAATGAAATTGTCCGACACCGTGGGACCAGTCCAGACCAGTACCAGTACAGGCAACAGGATCCCAGGCAGAAGAACCCCATGACAGCAGCTGTATAGCCACGCACTGGACTTGCCAGCACAGCCCGGGAGGACTCCCGTTGGACATGGGCCTTTTAGAGTTGTTCCACGCGTGGCTGCCTGTAAGAACGGCATTAGACCTGGAGTCGTTTGTACTGAGCTGGGCTCAGCATAGGTGCTTTCTAACAGGCGAACTAAAGCCGCGGGAGGTACGATGTTTTTGAGTACGTGAGGTACCAGACAGTTGAGTATTTTTTAATTCCTTTTTAAAAATAGAAAGTGGCTGCTGGAAATGAAGCGCAACACTTATTACACCTCAGGGCTATTTACCGAATCCGGTTGCACCTATACAGTGCACAGCTGCCTGTATGAGGGCAGCGGTGCCACCGGAGTTTACTTCAGAGCACTGTTGCAGAGCCTTTAAGTAAGAACACAGCATGCAGTGCGGACTTCTTGCGGAGCTGGGGATCTTGTGTAATCAATCAGCTGACCAGGGACCTCGTGGAGTTAGCGGCCATGTTCCAGACTTGTTGAGACCAGCAGCTCTGTGTGTTAAGGATGCTGCAGTTCCAGATTTGTAATCTGGCCTCTGTCTTCCTCTTTCTATTTGATGGTGGCAGCAATTTATCTTGTAGCCTTCATTTTTCTGCAGTTTGCGTAGCAAGATTCTCCTCTTATTGCACCTGCTGCATTTGGAGTAAGGCAAAAAGTTTTATCTACCATGCTTGAGCAGGCTCGCAGAGGACAAGGCAGCCGGCCATCTGAGAGGTGTGTGTCTAGGTGCATGTGTGTCTGTGAACATTTCTTAGTTATACAGCGTGCACTCTTTAAATGTAAACCCCAGAGATCAGATCCTCAGTTGTTCTCAGCAAGTGTCACTCTTGGGTTTTCAGTGGAGCTAGCCTGAAGTGGCTGTGGAGGTGACTGCGGGCGTGGAGCCCATAACTCACGTTAAGTTAACGTATCAGGTGCTGCTTTGGCTCAGGCAGGGCAGCCCAGTTCCCGGCCCACTCTGGCCAGGAAGACAGCCAAGTGCCTGCCAGCAGCGTGAGTCGATCGAGTGCCTGCGCCCTGCCCTCGCCAGCCTGCTGCCACAGGAAGGCACCTGTCAGAGCGGGGCTGCCCGCAGCCTCCGCAGAGAAGCTCAGCCTCAGGCGGTGCCACGTGCCAAACGGCTCCAGTTCCTGCAGTCAGGGGCCAGCAGGGAGAGAGGCTTTTCGCAGCGAGAGGTGAGGAAAAAAATGAGGAAAGCAACAGGGAGAGCTTTGAAACCTTGGGGCCCCGGAGGAAGAGGAGGGAATAGCTGTAAGCGGTGAGTTATTTGCAAGAGTACATGGGAAGAGAGGAGGTAGGAGGTGGGTGAGTGGGGAGCTGGGGGCACACGATGCTGGGGCACTTGCCCGGCTCCTTGCCCCGTGCAGCCTGGGCTTGCTGTGCAGCCAGCCTGCCAGGAGGCCAGAAATACACGATGGCAGTCACAGAGACATAGCTACCTGGCCCAGCAGGGCTGGGTGCCCTCAGAGGTTTATCTCAAGGATGTTGTTGCAGGGAAACCATGCAGTCTTGCCACCTAGCAATATGAAGTTGCCAAGTGCCCTTAATTCCTCAACTTCTGTCTCTTGGGAGTGTTACTAAATAGTTTGGGCTCCTCTCCTCGTCAGGGAGAGACTGTGACCAAGCCAAGGATTAAGTGCAAGGATTTCTTTGATGTCTTTTTGACACCTTTGGTATGCAACAGATTAAATCACATAGGTCACTTCTAGGTGTTAAATATCACAGGAAGATCTATCCTGCCAGGAGCGCGTCCCTTTACTAGAAATCCCTGGGAAAAGGCCTCATTAGAGTAAGAGATCCGTAAGGCGCACGGCAGGGCGGGTTTGTGTGCTCCTGCTTTCCAGGGGCCACAGCCGCAGCTAATGGCCGTGATGAGGGTGAGCATTTATCCCTGTCAGCCCGTTGCTTGTGTGCTGCCAGCGCCAGGAAGAGTCTGGGAGCATCTGCATCCGCCCTGCTGGCCCGTGAGCTCCTGCAGTTGCATTCACACTGACCTCTCCCCACCAGGCAGGCTGGAAGCGGGGGAGAAGCAGCTTTGGGGTGGTGGTGGGGGGGATGTCTCTGTGACTCAGATGCAGGGCTGGGCTCCCTGGGGCAGGGGCAGGCGAGCTCTAGATCCAGTCAGGAGGAAGCGTTGGTGGGAGGGAGAGGAATGCAACCGATCATGAAGCAAGTATGTTTGGTTCTTGCTCCATTTCTTTCTGCCCTCTTCCCTAGAAATGTAGGAGGGAAAACCTCTGGAGGGAGAGGTTGGATGTAAAGCTGGGTGTCTCTCAGTACCCTCCATAAGTAAGGCACATTCCCCAAGGAAACTCTGCCTGTCGCATACGTGCTGTATGCAGCCTTGTACTTCTCTAAAAGAGTTTTAGATGCTGTAGGATACTCAGCCAGGACTTGGCAGCCACAGGGTAGATGCTGGTGTTATGAAGCCCTGCTGAAAGTGAAGCGAAAACAAATTAAAATACTTTCCTTTCCCTGCTTGAAATATAACCCCTGATACATTTGATCCAGCTGTAAAGAAACTAATATGTTTGCGACAGTGGCTTTATCAAGCCAGGCCACAATTAAGAACAGCTCTGAATATAAGCTACTGCCTTTATAAATCACTCTCAACTAACCCTTCAAATGGCATCGCAGCACAGTGAGCAGAACTTATTTACAGTATTTCAAGAGCCAGGGCCAAATAAAATCTGGATGGAAACAGCTCCTGGGTTATTTATAGCCTTTGAAGGACATGCGCAATTGTCTCCCCGTAACCTGAATCTTCCCTTAACAGCTCCCCTTGACTGCATCAGCTCCGCTCGGTTGAGGCAGTCAGATCAAACCAACAACTTCTGAGCTGTTAATCTTATCCAACAGGTTATTAAATGATGCTTCGGCTGTTAGATCAGTACAGAGCTTCTTCCTTCTTCTGAAAAAAAACAAAATAGCTACAAGCATAATATATGGATGCATCCTACAGGTGAGGAGCTAAGGAGGAAGAGCAGGCTGTCCTAGCTGGGGGAACAAGACCAAAAAGTATCGCAGAGCATCTCCTCTATCTTTGGTGCCATTGTTCTGAGAGAAAATTGCCATTTGCTGGTTTAATATCTGATAGAGGTATGGTATTTTCAAAAGTATAATGTGTAACTACAGTATATATAGTCAGCTTCTCTGCAGTGTAAAATGTATGATTTTAGCACCATATTGTGGAAAAATATGTACCGTGCAGAATTCACGAGGTGCTACAACTGACGGTTGAAAATACACACTTGCAAAAATCCAAAAGAGCCGTTAAGTAACAAGTTGTTCTTTTCCCCATATGTCCATATGTTTGGGAAAATTATGAGTCTCAAATGCTCTTGACACGTAATTGCCTCACACTCCCTCATCCAAAATGTGCCAGTCCAGCAGCACAGTTCCTGACGTAGGGGGTGTGAAGGGAGGGCTGGGGCTTGCGGCAGGAGCGGCGTGCCATAAGTGTGCGTGTGAAGGGGAGTGAGGGCGAGGGGGAGAGGCACGCTCCTGCCTGAAGCTGGAAGCTTTGATTTCCTGAGCTGGTGTGTGCAGCCGGCAGCTCTGGCCCTGGCATGTGGCCAGCCAGGCCCAGCAGTTGAAAGATGAAGATATACGGGAAGAGCCTGTGGATTTTCTGAGTGACCACCCACTAGTGACCCGTGGTCTCGGCCTGGGAGCAGACATTACCACTGTGATATAATATAAGGCAGGAGTCTCTAGGCACCCCTTGAATGCATAAAGAAATAGCAATTGTCCTTTGTGGGGAAAAAGAGGAACTAAGCATTTTAATTAAAAAAAAAATGCTCCTGCCTTGAAGAATTGCGTGCAGCTCTGCATTCCGATTCACTCCAGCTTCCTGAACTAGAAATAGCTTCACATGCTGCCTAATTTTTTTACAGATGAATTGTGCTACCTCCTCCTTCCAGCCGTCACAGATTTGTTTATCAGAAGGTTAGTGCTGTGAGTGAATCCCATCAAGTGCTCTGCCAGGGCCACATCCTGATGCTCTGCTCTGAGCAGGGGCTGCTTTGCGCTTTCAAAATGCCCTACACCTGTGCTCTCTGCCACAGTTTTTCTGCAGAGTCTCTAAGCCTTAAGTGCAAAGTTGGAAGGACTCTTTACTGTCTGAATTTAAAAACACACTTTTTTAGACACTTCTGTGTTATTTTGGCGGAGAGGAAGGTGTTTATGGTCCTGACAATACCGGTATGTTTAAGCAAAACTGATTTCAGAATCATGTGTGATTGTTTTGGGGGAGAAATTCAACACACAATTTGAGAGTTTTTTTCTAGTACCACATCAAAGATTTTGATCTTTTGTTACATATGGCTATACAAATTTTACCTGTTTTATTTTGCAATAAAATAAAGGCTTTAAGACTATATATGATTATGTATTTGCATGTTGAGTCTTTCTCTGCTTTGGATCTACAAAGTCATCCTCACCTCTGGATGTGATCTGATGTTAGAAGACCGTGTGCGATCAGGCCGGATCAGAATTGGTAAGGTGACACCAACAGAACAAACCACAGCAGCCATGTGCTGATTGTAGAAAAAAAAAAAAAAAAAACAATCACCAAGCTTCATGTGATTCATCATTAAATCTGCATTGTCTTCAGCTGTAGAGACGGAGTCCTGATTTCGTAGCCCTGACTGAGAGGTGGAGAGAGAGAGAAAGAGAGAGAAGTCCCTTGCCAACTCAACGAATTCAGCTTAGGCAACTGCATGTTCATTGCTAGAGTTCCCCAGGCAGCTTCATCTCAACGTCCAGCTCTTGTTGTCAGTGAGGACCGGGCTGTTCTGCAGCCATGTAGCCTGTACCAGGTCCAGCTAGCTGCGGCTGTATTTCAGCGAGACGGCTGCAGCACTATCTTCCCAGAGATTTAGGACTCCTTGAAAGTTTTACACAGGTACTTAACTTGAGGTACGTGGGTCATTTTGCTGAAGCTGATGGCACTACTTTTCACGCTCCAGATTATGCACAAGCATAAATCTTGGTAGGATCAGATCTATGGGTTGCAGAGCATACTGAGATTCAGGCAAGGGTGTTATGTTTATGTTAGATGATGTAATATTCAAAATAGTACATATTTAAGTGAAAAGTCACTAGAACGGGGAGAAAAAAAGAATGTAGCATTTATGAGATGCAAATTTTGCTGTGAAGAAAACGAATAAAGAACAAAGTGGAAGGATAGAAAAGTACAGAAGGTTTACAACACAAGATATGGGTAAGTTAAAATGAAGGTGTACTGCATTCCAAAACATTTTGAATGTAGATCTTGGCATTTATGGCAGACACTGTTCATGGGCAACTCTGAGTCCATTTTAGCCCATATTAAATTATAATTCATGTAGGCACCAATTTTAAAAGTTATAGAGTCATGATTTGCACTCATTGCTAAAAACTGGACAGATAAAACACCGATGCTTGAGTTTCTCCTTCTGCTCAAGTGAGACAAGTTATACAGAGTGGCAAAAGACAAACTGAGAGTGTATTAAAACCTGAGAACTCAGTGATCAGAGTTTCATAAAGTGCTCCTTTGGGAGAGACAGGATTGCTCTGGGAATCAGGTAGAAGTGATCAAGGAAGAGTGGGAAACGATGGAGAGTCAACTGGAGCAAAGGAGAAGGGATAAGAAATTAGAATAGGGTGGAATGGGGGGCAGGGGAGAGGGCTGGGGAGAGGCACCATGTGATGGCGGGGAGAGAGGATTGTCCCTGACATGTGCAGTTCACATGCCAACAAGGAAAGTGACATTTCCAATACGCTGACCGTTGCTCCCCAGTTCCCACTTGGCACCGCAGGCTTGGGATACCGATCCACTAAGCCCATCATGTCAGGAACTGTTCGCAGCACAAAGCTGTCCCTGCCTTGGGGAAGAAACGGAGGGGCAAGAAGGAATTGTAAGGAAACCCATTAACCATGCCCATGGAGAGAAAGACAACCCTTGCTGCCCCCTCCCCTAGGTTACATCGTGCTACCCAAATCTCCAACCTGCCTCCCTTCACCTCCCTGGGTATCACTGCCACCACTGCATCCCCTTCTCTCCCAGATTCCCCCCTCTTCTCAGATCCACTCTGAGCTCTCAAGTCCCCCCAGAGCCACGTTGACCTTCAAACACAACTTTTGCCTTCACTGCTGAGAAGCCTTGGGCCATCTGTGGGTGTAGGTAACCAACACCAAGAGTTTTCCTGGCACCCGAAAGCGATACAGAGTCAAAGCATGTGGCCTCTGGAGCAGGCGTTCTCGTGCAGCATGGGCTGGGGCTGAGCCACTGTTACAGACAGGGACAAATTGCGGTCACTTTCGAATCAGCTGCTTCGTGGGTATAGATTGCAAGAAAGACACAGATTTTTATCTCCACGGTCATTTTGCTTGTCTAGAGTGAGTCTTTGACATGTACGAAAGCTGTTCTATTGCTGGCCTGGCACAAAATTCCTGAACCGGTTTCAGGGGCCAAAAAGGTGATTGTAGTCTTTAAAACAGAATTAATTCTCCAAACGTTCCCAAAATATGCCTGACAAACTAACCCAAGACAGACGAGTTGGCTGTGCTCACAAAAAAAAAAAAAAAAAAAAAGCTCAGTTCAGAGGAAACAGCCCTGCTTCGCTTTTCCAGAAGAATATCTGCATCTGAAAGAAAATAATTTATTGGGAAATATGTACAGTAGAGTAAAATTGCAAAATAAGATATTCAATGGGGATTCTATATAAATCTGTGCCCTTTGCCTCCAGCAGGTAATGAATAAAAATGATATAAAGAAGCAATGAACTTTCAATGTTTTATATTTAAAATACATTTTGTGAGGAAAACAATGTGCCATAGAAGCAGGACTGAAAGGTTCTCCAAGATAATGCCAGCAACTGCAAGATGTTAGCAGCATTGTCGTGTAAGTTTCAAGGTGTGGGTTTTTAATTTTCTCTTATGAATCACAGAAGCAGTCGTGAAAGCTATCATTAAAATTCATTACAAGAAAAGTAAACTTACATTATAACCTACCCCATTCTTCTCCAAATTCTGGGTACTGGTTAGGAAGCACTGTCTGCTTCTCTGCCAAAACCTTATCTACGCAATGAGATTTAATCTCTAGGCTCTGTTAAATCTGAGTTTTCATACATCACATCCTTCAATCCAGAGTACAAAAAAAATAAAAAATAAATAAACCAATATTGCTAATCTAAATTGCAGCCGAGATTTTCAGACCAGCAAGCTATGATTTTAAGAGGCTTCATCTGCCATAATTTTTTCTAGGAATGAAAAGAGAATAAAAAGTAGATCAAATATGAAGACAGCAGATTATAAGTAAATAAAAGTAAATAAAGCAGCCCTCATTCCTTCCCTTTCCCCTTCCTGCTAGGTATGTTGCTATACATATACGTACGTGCATATATATTTAGGTATTGCTGCTTTTGATCTAAAAACCAGTTTGCTCCTCCCATATATTTCCAGCCATTCCCTCTCCAAAGGAAAGAGAAGTCAGGAGGAACAGCAGTATATGCACATGAGAAAAACTGGTTAAAACAAATCATGAGTGGATGGATGTACAGAACAGCCAGGACTGAGCCATACACAGCAAAGCAAGCAGGAGGTGTTCAGACAGAGCAACGTTTCCACATGCTACGTGTCGGCCCAACGCCTGCATCTCTGTAAGTGGCAGTTTGCAGAGGTGGGCTGGGTGTGCAGAGAGGTCCCTGCCCTGGCTGGGGCAGGGTGAGTGCTGTGGGGCAGCTGTGCTGCAGCAGGTGAGTGCTGTAGGGCAGGCACCAGGGCCATGGCATGGTGGCAGTGCGTTCACTGGCCTGGCCAGGATGGGAAAGGTTGATATAATAAATGAGAGTCAATCCTGAAGCTGTTGTAAGGTTATGTTAAGCAG
This sequence comes from Anser anser, assembly GCF_964211835.1. NCBI lineage: Eukaryota > Metazoa > Chordata > Aves > Anseriformes > Anatidae > Anser > Anser anser. The sequence continues at coordinate 27,149,156 of NC_139726.1, forward strand.
ACTGACAGCCTGCTGGTTATTCAGTATACAGAGGAAATCAAAGGTGCTCTTAGCATGTCCAGTTGCCAACTCTACATTCAAGTTTGGCCAAATAAGTCACAGCTACGAGAATATTAGGTTCAAGTAGGGTATTTGGGTCCATTAGGAGGCACGCATACTCTTAATCATGGAATGCGTCTCTCCTTGCTTCCCTCCTTGTTCCTCGCTTCCATCCCTTGCGTGGAAGCAAGTTCCCTGTCATTTTCTTTATGTATAAGAAAAGGACACTGAGGCCTGAGTCCAATGTGCATTTAACCCAGTTATGCTGCCAAGCTCCCCTTCCTACCCCATCCCTACCTCCTAGCACTTGGTCCCACCCCATCCTCCTTCTTTTCTCCTTCCCCAGCTGTAAGGATTTTCTTTGCTGTGAGAGGACAAAGATAACAGAGCTGCTATTGGGAAAAAAATCATTTTTCTTCACTGGGCTGTTTTTATCGTGTGCTGTTTCCCAGCTCAGTCACCCAAATTGCTTTAATAGCACAACAGAGTGGATAGAGCAGTGATGGGAACAAGGCTGGGAGGGTTAGGATGAGTTGGAAAGTGGTTAGGTTGTCGTTGCTACAAAACAGAAAAGGAAAAGAAAAGCAAGAATGCTAAATCACAGCCAAAGCACAATGTATTTAGGGGCTTGGATTTGAAAAGCCAAGCACCATCTTCTGCAACGGTTACATTCCTCTGCAAGTTTACTTCTGGCCAAGTTTCCTGTGAGCAGAGGCAGCATTCGCTAAGCTTGAATTCCTGAGGCTCTTGCTTGTGGATTTTCTTCTGTGTTCAGCATTAAAAGAGGGGAAATCATGAGACTTAACTCAGGCTGTGGCTTTTCCCCTTCCTGGGATGGTGGAGGCACCAAGGAGCCCTGGAACCCATCATGTGGGGGGTAGCACACGTCACCTTGGTGGCCTGGGGACATGGGTACCAGGGAAGACAGGGCAGTGGTGGGCCCATCTGGGCAGGACACACTGAGGTTTCCACTACCTCAGCTCAGGATGGCTCCCCGTTCCTGCTCTCTCTGTCAGAATTCCCAGTTCATGCTCTCTCTGTCAGTGAGGAGGTGTTGGTCCGTCAGTAGCTGCGCTGCTGCTGCCAATGCCACCAAGTGTTTGTGGCAGTGCCATTGCTCTGGGCTGCAGCCCCGGTGTGACTCCCAGCTTCACACAGGGAAAGGCGCTGCCCAAGGGCTCCCGTGTGAGGAGTAAAGGGGGCAGCGAGGTAGCAACCAGAGCAGCAGGTCACAAAGCACGGCCAAGGTGGTCACTGTCATGGCAGCGGCTCTAGCACGGTGTTTTATTCATCACTTTTAGGGCGTTTTTATTCCCCTGGCAGGGGCTGGCTAAGGGATGCCAGCAAATGATTCAAGTCACCCTGCAACGTGGTTTTTGTCAGTCACGGGCTTGGCCGGCAGCAGTGACATTTGGGCAGGGCTCCCTGGGCCCCGGAGGCGCCGGAGGAGCGTGTTTGCCAGCTGAGCTCCGGGGTCCTCCTGGCCCTGCAACCACCAGGAACAAAGGGGGCCCTCAGCCCAACATGGGCAGTGTTTGGGGCGATGTTTTGAGCAGGACGTCTTTTGTTTTGTCTGTTTGGTTACGTGTGTCCTCTTGGATGCTTGTACTGAACAAGAGTCATTTGTTCTCTCACCAACTTCAACAAGGTTGAGTCCAGCTGGATTTGTGTTTTAGGTGTAGAGAGCCAACAATGCGCCCATCAGCTGCCCTGTCCCAGAGAGCTGGGCACAGTGTTGCCTTAAGCACTTCTGTGCCTAAGGAGTGGGAGTGAGAGGCGGCACAGGGCCCTCAGCTTTGGGGGTTGTTTTGATGCTTTATGTACCCATGATACTTAGCTGCCAAGTAATGTACTTGTTTGCTTTAATTTATTAGCCTTTTTTTTAAAAGCAAACAACAACAAAAAACAACACTTCCACTTAGTTCACTCTGCTCCCTGCACCTCTACCTCGCCCTTCTCCCAGTGCCTCCTGTAGCCAGAGCCTTGGCTCACAAACCAGAAAGCAGATCGGTGTGAAAACACAAAATGGGCACAAAAAACGCCCGGAGGGAGGACAGGCACATTGCTTGTGTCCCTGTGCAAGGCCGGCAGGCTGTGGACAGGGTAACTCTGGTGCGGGCAACCACATGCTGGGTCCCTGCTGCCTCCGTCGGGTCTGTGCATGGGGGTCTCCTGTCACAGCGCAGCGCTGGCTGGTGACGGAGCAGGGCAGGGGCTCACTTTGCTTTCACTCCTGCTGTGAGTGCTCTCAAGCTAAGATGTTTTACGTTGTCCTTATCCTCAGAGTAATAAACGTTGTGCTGTGGGAGTGTAAACACAGGAAAGGAACCGGACAAAAAAAAAATCCAAAAAATTCAGGCTGGTGCGGTGCAGTCAGGACATTTCTTTTCCTAACAGGATATGGGATCAGAGGAAAAAAACTATGCATCAAATCGCGTGTGTCCAGGGGGCAGGGGGCAGCAGGCAAACTAAGCAGGCTGTTGGCTGGGCTGGGAAGCCCACGCCATGCAGCAGCTCAGCAGCAGGTCCCCGCAGTGGTGTGTGCCCACAACCGGGGCTGCAGGGGGTGGGGAGGCTCTGTGGGCCTGGCTGTGGCCTGTGGAGGTCCCGGTTCGGTTCGGCACCGCCGGGGAGCTGACCAGCGGCTGGGGGCCCTTGGCTGCTCCAGTGAGCAGTGGCAGGAAGGGCCAGGGGCTCCGTCCACTGCTCAGCACCAGCCCCCCACCAGATTTGGGACACCTCAGAAGAGCACTCAGCATTGTAATTCCTGTCAGCCAGGGTCCCCTCTGATGTCTGCTCTGTGCATGCACGGCACGCAAGGGGCTGGCTGCCCCATGCAGCCCCTGAGGCTGGGCTGTGCCGGAGGAGAGGTGGGATCCAGGCTGCCGGGCTGCAGACAAAGCCAGGAAGCTGTTTCTGGTCAGGCATTTCAGGGGAGGGCATGATTTCCACAACAATAAGTGCATCTGATTATTTGATTAAGGGGAAGATGCGGTCCCCACAAGGAGGGCCTCACACACAAAGGAGGAATAACTCATGTCCCCGCTGAATGGGAAGCGGCCGCTGTGACAGGGCAGGAGGGTGAGTGCAATCTCCTACCGAGGCTTTGATCAGCCGGGGTTAAGCACGGCGGCTGCTAACATGGCTGAAAACCAACCGGCAGAAGGAGGTTCCTGCTGCAGCATCATGCCAGGCCCCCTCCCAGCCCTCTGCTCCTCTTTTCCACAGTCCTTCACCCTCTGTTTGGAGGGACCTTCCTGGCAGGTCCTGCCTCCTGGCCTCCACTGGCTCTGGCAGGGCCATGTCCATGCTGAGCCCCACTGTGCTGGGCACTGCAGCACATCCCTGTATTTCTACTGTTCATGCATCCCCATCTCTTTGATAAGCTGGGGAAAGAGGCCCCTTGTGTCCCCTTGTCTCACCCCTCTGCTATGACTAAGGTGGAGAGACGGTGAAGTGTGGAGTTGGCAGGGCAGAGAGGGTCGTTTTCCATTTCCACCTCTCCTGGGCACTTGCACAATCTGTTTGTGGTCACAGGCACTTGGGGTTCCTCCTGTCCCTGGTGTGGTTGAGCCATCCCCCTTCACCCCAGCAATGAGAGGCCCCTGGGGACACGGCTGCATTTCAAGAGATGATTCTTCTCACTGGTACCAGCAGCTGGTGATCCAGTGATTAACTGATGGTCCTCGGTAGAGGCTGGATGAAGTGTTCAGTGTAACAGTTTTACAGCTGTCCTTTGCCTTCCCAAGACAGGCAGACCCAAAGCCTCGGCAACCCAATAGCTTGACCCACACGAGTCCTTCCTGCAGGAGAGCCCCAGGGCACAAAGGCACCATGTGGGTATAGAATGGGCTCGGAGATCTGAGCTGCACCCTACTCTCCCTTGGACGGAGCTACAGTGCATGTAAAAGTAACTTGTATTTGGCCCACAGAATCATAATACTTGGAAGCAAGAGCAAGAAGGAGATGATTTGGCACTCCACGGGGATTAGAGTTCTCCAAGATCTTTACAAACACAACACACTTAACCCTTGCAAGAGAGAGAAACCCTACTCATTTGCATGGAGGGGAGCACTGGCTGTACATGGAAGTCACTGGCACTCCAAAAGCAAAGTAAGCCCCAAAAATAAGAAAAAAACTATTCAAATACATGTCTCTACACAGAGTTGTATTGCATGGGTGCAGCTTACAGATCAGCAAACAAGCCCTGAGAGTTTGAGCCCAGGTTACATCTAGGAGTTTATCTAATAGGAAAAAAAATCTTCACCCTTTGATGTGTGTGTGTTCTGTGAGGATTTGTGTGGTCATGCTGTGGAATGGATTGGTCCAGTGAAAGCTTGTGCTTTGCATGCCTCATAGCCTCTCTCACTCCCCAGGCTTTGTGCAGCCAATGCCACGAGGTTTGCCACAGTGCATTTGTCATCCCACCCTCAGTAAATCATCCCAATATCATCTGGCTCAGAGCTCCTAGGAATTTGGACAACCTTGACAGAAGGTATGGATAATGGACTGGGAAATCCAGTGGAAGAGTCTTGGGGAACATGAGAATGTAAGATAGGACGCTTCCCCGATCTGCCTTGAACCTGAGGTCTCCTCCTAAGAGTGCAGCTAGAGAGCATCCCTTTAAATGGACACTACTTCAGAGGTATTGACTTACCAGTGGCCTGGGTACAACTCCCCATGAAACTTCAACCTGTGATATGCGTGTCGCTAAGAGACAAACAATACCATCTGCAGCCTGCCCCTTCTAGATGTCAGCTCTGTTTATAGAAAAGAAGGGGGTGGTGAGTGTCTGTTAAAATGTATTACTTCCTGACGTCATTTTTGAGAAGTCATATATTATAGTGGGACTAGTCAGTCAAAACTGTCTAATGGCACAGTGGTCAGTGCTCCTTAACTTCTTCCTCTCAGCGGCTGCTACAGAGGGACAGAGATGCTAAAAATAACATTTCTGTCCCAAAATATCTTGACTTATTTAAGAGTGTATGTGTAGAGGGAGTGCTAATATTTCACGTAATTTGTGCCCTGTGACATATGTATCCCTGGGGAAGCAGAGCTCTCTGGAGACCTGCGGGGAGAGTGGAGGAATAGAAACCATGAGCTCAAGGAACAGGAAAAATTTTGAGGCACAAACGGAGATGTTTGTGTCGCCTTCCCATAACTGCAAGCTCTGAGGCAATTACCAACAGAATCAATAGGTTCATCTTAAGCTAATGAAAAAAGCAGGTAAGAAAGATTCCTTCCCCATCCCGCACCCACATTCTCATTTACCTTGGGCAAAAAGCACAATAAAACATGCCTAGATATGAATTCTCCACCAGAACCAGTATTTTATACCCACTCGCAGAGGGTAAGTGACTTCATGTGGTATACTGCAGTGGGAATTCAGGCATGTAATGTAATAACAAGAAAGGATTTTTAGATTTGTCTCAGGAACCCTGCTAGCTCAGACGTTATAAAAGAATCCCAAACCTTCATGTCCATCCCAGTCTTAAAAAGAGTGAAATACATCTCCTGGTTCTTTATTTTGAAAAATTGCTGCAGGAAATGTGGGCAAACAGCACCTCACATCTGAACTGCACATTACCATCCCTCAGTTCTTTACTAGTGTAATAAAATCCCACAGCGCAACTGCTTAACCAACTTCTTTGCTTAGTAAGCTTTTCACTAGTCATCTGTATAGGATGTGGCAGCACAGAGTCCAAGCCTGAACAGGGGCTTCTAGGCAAAACCTCAAGGCAAGCAGGAAAGGAAAAAGGAAAAGTGCTGCCTCTGGGGGTGAAGCAGCAACACAACACAACAGAACAGGATAGGGCATGAAAAATACAGTATACACATAGAGCTGACAGCCATAACGTAACGTGACCCCAGTCACATTGGTATTTGATTAGCGAACGCAAAGGGATTGGGAAACAGCCCTGCTCTTAGGAGAAAGAAATCTTTCACATCCCTATAGTCAAGACCTCAGGTTTTTTTAGTTTTGTTTTTTTTTTTTTCTGGGAGATGGTATCTTAATGCTGTAGCAGAACAGGCTGTGCTACCAGAGCGCATAAGTCCCTACATGTCCCTGTACACAGGATTTCCCCCCGGGGTGCCAGCCGAAGGAGCAGTGGCTTGTGGCAGTCCCAGACGAGGTCTGTAGCAGGTACCGTAGTGCATTGTGAGCCCTCCTGTGTGCCCGCTGTGCTCAGGGCTGTGGCCATCACACCGCAGATGGGGAGAGCTTGCAAATTTGTGTGCTTTTTAGCTTGGTTACTGGCAGCTGGCTTTGGGGAGCTCCAGCTTTGTATGTTCGTGTTGCACAAACAGTGCAGTGTGAGTGCTTGTGCGCTCTCTTTGTGGAATCTCATGGAGGGACAACCAAGTCACATTCTCTGCCACGTCCTCCTCCCAGGGCTGCAGGTGGCTGGGTTTATCCTGCACACAAACCTGGTCAGCAGCCGGCAGCTCTGGAGAGGAGCTGAGTATTGCTAGCTATTCACCTCTCCCCAAGAGAACCATTTTGGGGGTTAAAATCAGAGGTGCCAGCTTTCCCCTTCCTCCTCCTCGCCCCCCTCTCTGCACTGCTTCTCTGCATTATTTTATTTCAGCAAAGCTCTGCTTTGCTCCTGAAATCTCCCTCTGTCCTGGCCTTTCATTTCCCTCGGAGTGAGATAAATAAATAAATAACGGTGGTCAAAAATGCATGCATGTAACAAAGCCTGGAGTGCCAGGAAGCAACTGGTGTGCCTGATTTTTCAGTGAAAGTCCAGGTGCAATCTCGGCAGCACGGCTACTGTCTGCCTTTCAAGCAGATGTCTTCATATAAAGCTCCCGCTGCCACCCCGCTCCCTTTGTGTGTCGGTGCAGGGAGGACGGGAGCGGGAGACAATATAAATTAATATCCATTGGAATGACAGCAGCTGGTGCCTTGCATAGCTGCAAACACGTGTCTTAGAAGTAGAGTGATTAGTCGTAAAACTGTAGAGCTGAATGTTTATGCTTGATCAATTACAGGAAAACAATGGATGGGTTTTTTTCCAAGTGGGAGGAGTGAGGGGAGGGAGTCTTCAGCCATGAGATGATTCTCTTCTTTTTCATATAATAATAGCTGCAGAGAACACGGGGCCTGCTTACCGAAGGGACTGGCAAAACAGCAGCTTCTGGAGAACCCACTGATTGCTGGTTCTCCACAGCACTTTTGAAAAACAAGATCTTTTTAGGCTTTAGACTGAAAACTTCGTAACATTTAAGAGGGACAGACTCAGCTGCCCAAAGCAAGGAGCATGTGGGAATGAATTAGCCAAAGTTTTATAGCGTGTGAGCACACACACGTTACATCTAGAGGCCTTCAGCTGTAAGAACTTATTTCAGTGTCTTTCATTTCACAGATCCTCTCCCCTCCGCTCCCCAGCTCAGAAAGAGCAGTCCTGTCAGCGGAGTATCCCCTCAATGGCAGTGAAGTGGTGCAAAAGTGTGGCTAGGACTTCACTACCAATTCTTTAGCAACTCTGATTGCAAAAAGAGGCCGTGTCCCTCCCCACATCTGCCAAAAAAAAAAAAAAAAAAAAAGGAAAGAAATTGAGTTACATTTTGCAATAATTCTAATGGAAATGCTAATGGGATGAACAGCAATACGAAGCCAGTGAATGACCCAGCAATTTCATCTGTGCTGGCAACAGATGACCATCTAAACCATGTTCGGGTAATTCTTCCTCTCATTAGCAGCACAATAACTCATACACGCAAATCCATAGGCATTTGCTATAATTTTTTAAAACAGGGCTGGAAATAGAAGTAAGTGCATGCAGTCTGCAAGCGTTACAGCATATGTTGGCTGTAAATCTGTCTGGAAGTGGCCCGATCCTGTTCCTGGGTAAACCAGTGGGAATTTTGCCACTGACTTCAATGGAAGCAGGATGGGATTTTTTGGACTTATTTTAAAGTGGGTCTTTGTTTCTTTGGAACAAAGTTTTCAGCTTCACAGCTATGTTTCAGTACTTGGCTTGAACTCCAGTCAATTCACCTTTCATGTGTTTAACAGATGGGGCTTCTTTGCTGCTCACCTTCTGCTTGGCATCGGCACTGGAGCAGGGCTCATCTAGGTGACGGTCACCCAGGACCTGGCATGTGTGGGACCCGTGGTCATGCTGTGGGGCTGAGCTGAGAGGAGACAGGAGCTCACGCTGCCCCCTGAACACCTTTGGTCTGAACGTGTTAGAGTACTTTGAAGAGAGAAAACCACTGCCTCTGTATTTATCAGCACCATCAGGGGAAAGCGGCCAAAATGTCTGTTGGAGAGCAAAGGTGAGTGGTGGCACAAGAGGGCTGAGGAGCCCGGGGGTCTCTGCTCTGCCCTGAATGGGTCTAGTGACTCAGTGCTGTGTCATGTAACATGGAAGTTGTTTGCAGTCACTGTGGCTTTCCTAAACCACCTGTAGCCCTTTGAGGTGGCACTGTGTTGGCAAGTATTCCATAGTATATATATACACACTTTCAGCTTAAGTGTGTAAGGCAAAGAGGCTTGTATATGGTTATAAGTATCTCCTGCTGCCACCGTAACTTTTGAACCTTGGGGCAATTTCATCAGAAATATAAATCTCCTGCAAGGTTTGAGAAAACAGCTGGGGACAGAGGACAGAGAGACTGCTCTCGTGCTATCACAAGAAAAAACTGAGCTCAACCTTTATCGTACGGCAGTGGATCCAACCACATGCTAGGCACCTCTAGGAAAGCAGCGTTCATTTGTCCTGTTGCTCACAGAGCTAATTGCTTCATTGATATTCTTTTTTGGTGGCCGCAGCGTGACAAATCTAGCTCTTTTTTTCTCTTCAAAGAGTGCACTCTAATGCTGCTCCTTTCTGGCATTGTCCCTGCTCCCACCTGGCCTCCTTGCTGAGCACTTTTGGCTCCCCCTTCCTGGCTCTGCCTCTATGCTGCTCCCCCCAAAGACCCCTGGGCTCCTCTGCCAATTGTCTTCGCACTTTCCCAGGAGACATTTCTTCTCCCTCACTCTTTGGTAGCAGTGCACCCCCTCTCAGCTGTTGATGGTTTACAACTCATCCATCCACCCCCCATCTGAAATTTCCACCACAACAAAAAACTCAGGAATGAGGCAATTAATATGTATTATTTCAATAGGAGGCTTAAAAACAAAAAGCTTTTGCAACAACTTCCCAGTCAGAACCACGGAGACTATTGTAAGGCAGAAAACCTAAGAAACGGCAGCTGTAAAATATATTTAAAAGCCTTTATTCTTTCCTATCACAATGTGGCAAAAGAGACTAAATACAGCTTTCCATTTGTTTAACTAAAAGCTGCCATTCCTCAGTCTCTTTGATGATAATGATACCCACAGTTACAATCAAACTCCAGCACACACACGGAAAACTTTGAGCTCTGTACCAACTTTGCACAATGTATTATTAATACTGAGATTTGTGAACCCAAATGCTCTGAGGTGCTGAGAGCAAGGGAAAGCCTGACTGTGCTGGGCTCCTGGTTGATGCTGATAAATGTAGCACACTGTGGAGGAAAAAGAAAAACCTGTAACTTAATATTGTTTGTATTACAGTAGCCACTGGACCTACTATGCTACACATGGGGAGAGACCATTTAGGAGTTCATAATCAAGTAGAGAACTCAGAGAAGGGGTGGGAGAGAAAAAGTATTAGCAGTTCTGTTCCACTAATGTGGAAATGAAATGCAGTACACTGAAGGACTAGTACTGCCCCCAGGCTAACACTGGGTTGGGTCCTGAATCACTTGTCCACCGCAGGAAGACCAAAAGACCCTACTGATTCTCCTAAGCTGCAGCTGCTTGGCCACAAACCCACCCATCATTTCATGGAGCCTGATAGTTGTTATTTTAGTGCATTTCTGTACTTCAGCAGATTTTTGGTGTTAAGCCCTAAGTTTAAGCTTCTGAGTGGAACAACCTGAATTTGAGGAGGCCCATGTGCTCCTAACGTCCTGTGAAGGCAGCTTAGCACGAGAGTGAAAACACTGCCCTGCAGTACAAGCTGCCCAGAAAATGGGCAGCTTCCTGGTTAATTTTCTGTAGGTCCCAATTCCCCCGAGGACCATCCGGTGTAGTTATTTGAGGCATGGGCCTCTGTGCCTCTCAGCAGCCATGCTGTGCCATCCTATTGACTGTGAAGCAGGCTTAGCACCATTGATTTCCATGAGAAGTTTTACTGCAAATCAATGGGATTGTGTGTGCAGGATCCTGAGGAGACGAGGAAGAAATGTCTGGGGAAAAAGGAGCTATGCTGCAATGATAAGGAAGCAGCCCTGGCCCAGAGGGAAACTGTGACTCAGAATGTTCAAGGAAAGGGAAAGGAAGCAGGGAAAAGCTCCTCTGAGATTATGGATTTCTTGTCTAGGAAGTGACACAAATACAAGGTCTTGAGTTGAGGTGCGCACATGTGTCAAAGGGAAGATTACAAAGACAGTCTTCTGCCTGCTGCATCCAGCAGAGCTGTTCCCAGCAAGATCATAGCTTCGCTATGAAATCTTTCGGTAGGTAAACATGTACATAAGTTCTGTGCCAAATGCACTCTGAAATGTTCCCAAAACATGGGAGTGTTTGTCTGTGATGAAAACATCTCAGCCTTGCTTCTCGCTATCAGCTTGGATCCACTAGATCTGTTCCCTTCCCTGTCCACATCTGTCATTTATTAGCAGAATACATGCCTTCTTTCTGTTGTGAAATTGCTTTTTTGGGTTACTGAAACATGCTTGGTGATGGCAGGTGAAAAGTAGTGGTCCCTTAGGACTTTCAGGGACATCCTCACGTAAGTGCTTTGTGATGAAAACCCGTTTCCAAACAACAGGGTATCCAGCAGTATCAGAGGAAAGTTCCTACCTCTGATATTGCACAGGCGTAGACGTATGGCACTCTCTCCCTCAACAGTTTACAACTTGACTAAATGCAAAAGTAATCCACGGGCTTGTCATCCACGTTGTATCTGGTTCTTGGTTTCTGTCTGCTTTGTCTCTTCAGATTGTAAACTGTTTTAGGGAAGAACTGTCTTTGATTCTGTGTTTGGACAGCAGAAGGGTCCCAGTCCTTGCTGAGCCAGGTACCGTAATACAAATAAGGCACAATAATTTGTTTTAAAATGAACATCAAAGAAAATAAAAGATTAAAAGGGAAAGACGACCTTTCATAGCTCAAAGCTTCCCCCCATGATAGTGCTCCAGAAGAATGTGCTCTCTGCTGGAAGGAGCGTCTAGCCCAGTCGCTGGGAGGGCCGTGCGACGTACCGCCACGGGAGCCAGCACTGGAATGTGCCTGGGCGCAGGGGGAGAGGAGAGGTCAAAAGCTAAAGCATGATAAGCAAAAGAGAAAGCCCTTTAAAATATACACACACATTTTCTTGCCAGGATCTATCAAGCAAAGAGCCAAAGCATGGTAATGGCATTTTGTTTATAGGAAAAAGAAATCGCTTCTGGCCTAAGAATGTCTTTGCCAAGTTTCAGGCAAGAGGGAGTCAAAATGACTTGCTGGTTTAAGAATGTGTGTATTTTTAAGGTGGTGTTTTAATAAGATTGCTGGTGTGTCCCTTTCTAACACTGAGCACGCAGCCCTGTAAGCACTTACTCCGGAGCACAACACAGTGTGGAAGCCAGCCCGGCGGAAGTCGATGGCGGCACTTACAGCTAAAGACATCATGCTGGCTTTGCAGGGCTCAGCCGCTTGGGTCACATCCAGACGTCAGTGAAGTTGATGGATGAGCTCTCACCAGCTTCAGCAGACTTTAAATGAGGCCTTCGGTTTCTGACTGTAACTGGGTAGGTGTCCACAACTGTGCCCCTCTAATTTGGTCTATAGAGAAGTTGCTGTTGACCCTGCCTGGAGTGGGGTCCACCTGGAGCTTCTCCAGCGTAAAGCTGACCAGATGCTGCCCTGTGGGTAGGGACCTGCAGAGACCATGGGTGGTGGGTCATTTTGGGTGCTTTTACCAGATGAACGCACAGGGCTTGGGTCACCTCACACTAGCAGGAGGTTATTTGATTTTTCAAGACTCTTAACCACACCCTACTGTGTCAGTGGGGTAAGAAAATCAAACCCAATGGAAAGTCCTCAATAGCAAAGCCAAGTGCTAGGGTCTGATGGAGGGGCAGAGGGCTCCATGGTCCCCTCTGCCAGTGAGGAGAAGCTGAGGGGGATTGGGCACCCCCCTTGCAAGCTGGGAGCCTGTGCCAGACTGGTGCTTCAGGAGCTTTAATGCAGACTCTTGTTTCCACAGCACATCGCCACATATAGCCCATGCTTGGACAGTATCAGATGCCTGTCTGTAAGGGAACTGCTGAGTCCGGAAAGAAAACCCACTAGCATCTGCAGAAAAGCTGTCCTTCATATGAGGAGCCCCTAGCGCTGGTGGCAGCATGGAGCAGGGAGATGTTGGAGCACAGAAGGAACCAGGTAGGTCATTTGTGGAGATGGAGACAGGAGGGATGGCTGTCTGCAGGCTTGGGGTTTCACTTCAGGGGTTTCTGCTGCTGTTACCAAAAGACTAGGCCTGTTGGTATGTTACAGTGGTCCCAGATCTGTCCTCTCCAGCCTGGGTCACGGTGTGACCCCTTCCCCTCTTCCACTTTCCCTCCCAGGTCCATTCACTGTACCAAACAACAGCATGCAATCATCTTGCGGGGCTTATTTCTGCCTAATGTACCCACCCAGTGGGATTTCAGTGAACATTAAAGCAGTAGATGGAGCCTTTAATGAAGTTAACCTGCTGAAACCAGGAGAGCGTTTGGTTGAAGTACACCTGAAAGCCCTGGATTACACAGCAGCTGCTTCAAAAGAAACCCATTCCCTCCTTTCATACCGCTGCCGTATTGAGAAATAATACAGCACCTTTATATTCAGTCTAATTTAGTCAGCCTGCCGAAATCTGAAAGCTTTTTTTTATTAACTCTGGAGATGCAGGGGCTTTCCTCCCCCCGCCGGCACCACTGCTCCCCCTCGAAGGCTGCAGGGAGCAGGCCCCCAGCAGCACACCCGAGCAGCTCCCCAGCCACGAGGGATCGCTCCCCACTAATCCAATGATGGATTTTAACTCCATTAGTTTTGCTTCCTCCATTCTCTTCCCTGTTTTCTTCCGTTTATTCATTTTCCCCCATCCCCTTGTTCTGTCTCTTTGTTTCTTTTGCCACCTCCCTTCTCTGTTCTTCTCTTCCTTTTCCTCATTTTTTGTGGCTTTTTTTTTTTTTGCTCCCCTCTTTTCATTTCCCCTTTCCAGGCTGCCTCAGCTCTCCCATTTCCCCTGCAGCGGTGCCTCTCTCTGGCTCTCCCCGTGGCTCTGCCACACACCGTGGCAGAGCATCACCGGCCCGGTGCCCACAGCAGTGCCTGTGCTTCGGGCCACACCACAGCCAGGCAGCGCGAGCACTGGGTGTCCTCTGCATGCCAGCGGTGCTCCCCGGGTGCAACATACCTGTGGGCACGAGAGGCAGCAGGAGGAAGCAGCTCCCTGCCGCCCTGCAGCTGCTGGCAGCTTGGAAAAATGTGGTGGTGGGGGGGTGAGTTAGGAGGAGGTGAGCAGTCTTGGGGCAGCTTCTGGGCTCGCCCTCTAGACAGGTTTCGACCACAGACTAGTAGCCGCGGTATCCCCATGAAAAATTAACTGGGAAACTTGCTAATTAAGCCACCTCTACACTGGAAGTTTATGGACTTGACTGCAACGTGCCAAACTGCTTTCTCCAAGTTGGGGGATTGGCCTGCTTTTTGAATATGGACCAATTCCCGAGTGAATAGTCTGGCTGAACACTAGGGCTAATGGGATGCTAAGGTAATTATTGGCTATTTGTGGCTATAAAATGAGACCTTGTAATCATGCACCTGATAGACTAATAAAAACATTTTATACGATGCACTTAGAGCTTTTTAGCTGAGGAGCTCAAAGCGTTGCACAGAGGAGGAGAGCTGCAGCCTGCCGAGCTCCTGCGAGGAGGCAGGGAGACAACCCGCGCCGTCTGCCCCCGTGCCCCACACTCCCACTTCCCGGGTATGCTGCCAAAAATGTCCGAGTCCCTGCTCTCCTGCTGACTGACAATACTTAAGGTTTTATCTAGGCTGGATATCATTTTTCCTCGCTGTCATTCCTAACCCAGTTTCTGTCCTGCCGTATTATTTTTTCTGGAAGGCTGTCAAGTTCTGCATTGGAAATAGTGTGTTTTGACATAAAACTGGGGGAGAGACCCTGTTTGTCCAGCTACTCTGGAGCCCAGAGGAGGGTACAGGAATACAAGACGCACTGGGTTTTTATTTTCTTTTAAATCAGGATTGAAAAAGGCTCTAAGGGAAAGCTGGGGGGTTTCCTGCTTTACAGACACCTCCTGATGGTCAGTTCACGGGGTGAGAAGGACTCATTTAGAAAGAGGAAGCTGTGATTGAAAATAAATGAGTCTGTATGATCAATGTTGAAAAGCAGCTGCAATTAGAGGGAAGAGAAGAGCAGAAGCATGCCAGGGAAAACCCTAGGTACGTGGGCCCTCGGGTCAGCAGCAGGGATACTAGGCAGTGTTTGAGGAGGCAAAGGCTTTCTGCTGGAGGGGAGGAGAGAGATGGGGGAAGTTTCGCTACATCACAGCTCTGACTAACGCTTGGGCTGCACAATTGCTTCCACCAAATTTAATGCAGATGGTACAATAAATATTAGAGTACCACTATATTATGTGTTGTCTCATTCTCAGTGAGGTTTTGTGGATGATTCTGACATACGGATATGGAAAAATGCGGCAGTTCCTGATGGGTTTGGTGACTTTTAAGTCCCCACGGGAGGACCAAATGGAGAGCCACAAGCAGGCAGAGCCACAAGCCCTTCGCAGAAGCGGGGCTTCACCGGCACAGAGAGCTGACGAGGTCCAGCCTTGCTTGGGGCAAGGAGCAATGCCCACAGCAGCAGCTGCCCTGGAAACAGGCAGAGGTAAGTTCAGGATGCATAGTTTCACCTTATGCTCGGTTCCTTCAAGACCGAGAGAGGATCTGTGTCTTAAATGCTCCCATCAGAAGTATTTTTTGGACTCTCTTGTAAACGAGCTGGACTAGCAGGTGTCACCAGCGTGGTTGTCATCCTGTCCTGAACACCTGCAGTGGTAAAAACTGCAGGAGCACTGCCTGGTATTTCAGTTGTGCCTTTCTTTCCCTGACAGCAGCACGTTGTGGAAAGGAGACTTAAGAACTGACACGAAACACATGGCTGGATTTGTGGAGAGCTATTGAGAAGCAGCTGAGAGAAACCTCTGTGAGCAGCAGGTAACTTCATTTCCCATCACCGTATTCTTTCCTAGAGTTATCTTCTCTTCTTCACTCAGTAGTGGATCAGAGCTGGTAACAGTTCAGGGCTGTGTTTGCACTCTTCTGTTCACCTTAACCAGGGGAAATGCCTGAATGTAATGCAAGGAAAACTGCCCCTGCGCTGTACGGTGTGTTAAATGGGGCCATCTCTGTCTAGGGCTTGGTAACCTCTTCTTTTCCATGCACATCTCAAGAGAGCAATGATTCATGCTGTGGATTTATATTGCGCTGCGGTATCTATGTTATGGTTCGCAAAGGCTATTTATACACACAAAAAAATCACACTTTGCTAGCTTGATAGTAGTCTAACTATAAGCAAGTAGTAAATAATAGTTGCATAATTGCACACCAAAATACAATAAATAAGGCAGCAGGCTCAGTTGCCACTGACTTCAACAAGTGTTGGAGCACGTTTGAGCCACAGAAGATGCAGGATAAGGTACTGAAACACACGGGAGGAGCAGGGACGCTGTGGCCCTCGGGGTAACGGCTGCAATATCAGACGTGTCTGCCAGGCCAAATCTGTTGCTGTCAATGAACTTCCACTGGCCTCAGAGGAACTGGGCGCACTCGTGGTGTGTGTGTGTGTGTGTGCTCGACAGGTTGGCATCGTGATTTCACTGACGTGAGCTGGTGATGGTACCCGCAACTGATAGACAGCAGAGTACAAAATAATTAGTCTCATCACCTTCAGTGAATACCAGTGAAATGTTCGTACTTTCCCTCTCACCCACACAACGATGTATTTTGCTTCTGCCACATGTCGGTATTTCTTCACTAATTACCAACTTTAAAGAAGCGAGGTAACGTGGTTTTAATCCCCTTGTCTACTGTAAATCTGGAAGTTACAGCCGACAAGCTAGGGACTGATTAACAAAGTAAATGGCACGGTTTTGCGCAGCTTTTCGGTTCGGGGTCCTAGGGCTCGTTTCACCGGTGTGAAGTCCCTTTCACCTTCGAAGTCCCGGGACGTCGAAGGGCCGGGGCGCGCGTTAGCCCCGCCGTGCCGGGTACTGGCTCTGTGCTGCCGCGCTGCGCGCCCCGAGGCGCCGGGCAGGCTGCCGGCCCAGGCGGGGGCCGCGCACCTGCCGGGCACGAAGGCGCACAAACTTTCCGAGCGCTCTCCGGGCTGCTGCGAGCGCTGCTCCGCGGCTCCGCGCTGGGAGAGCGCCGCGGCGGAGCCCGGCGGGGACCGCGCGAGCCGGCCGCGGGCCGAGCTCGGGGAGCGCCGCGCATCCCGCTCCGCTCCGCCGCATCCCGGAGCTGCTCCCCGGCCCCTCCGCCGCGCCGCAGCGGCGAGGCAGGGCGCTGCCGGTCCCCGAGGCGCTGAGCGGCGACAATCCTTGTCCTGACGCTCCCCCCTCCGACAGCTGCCGGCTGGCTGCGGCTCGCACCGCCCCGCTCCTCCGCCGGCCCGGCGGCTCCCGGCGGCGCGGCGCGGAGAGGGGCCCGGCGGGCGAGGCTCCCCCCGCCCGGAGCCGGCCGGGCCCCGCTCCCCGGCCCCGCGGGGGGCTCCGGGGGGCTCCGGGGGGCCCGGCGGGCGGCGCCGGGGCGGGCCGCGGGTGCGGGCGCCCCGAGGGGGCGGTGCGCGGGCGGGCCGGGGGGGGCCGGGGGGCGGCGCTGCCGCTCGGCGCTGCCAGCCACATGCCGCCCTGCCTGAAAAGGCTGCGAGGCGCCGGCGGGGAGCGAGAGGAGGCGCAGACGGCGCCCCAGCCCGCACCGACACCGACACCGCCACCAGCGCCGCCGCCGCGCCCCGGGGGATGCCGAGGCGCCGGCCCCGCGGGTCGCCCTAGGGGACAGGCGCTGCCCCGGCACCGCCCGCAGCCCGCAGCCCCGGCCGGGGGGAGCCGCCCCCGCCGAGCCCCGAGTGGGGCAGGGAGGCGAAGCCCGGCCCCGCACAGCCTCGGTGGCGTTGGTTTTCTTTTTTTGGTGGTGGTGCTTTGATTGTTTTTTTTTTCGTGTTTTTTTTTTTTTTTTCCCCGCTGTTGTTATTTATTTCTGGCGAAGGATGGATACGTTTCTTCTGGCGTGGGGATTTCTAGCGCTGTGCTTGCCCGGCTCCGGAGGCACGGCGGACACAGGTAAGGCGGGGATGCCCCCGGCCGCCCAACTTTCGGGTGCCCGTGCGCGGCCCCGGGAACCGCTCGGGGACCTGGGGGGATCCGCGCCCACGGCGTGTGGGGCCGGGCTCGGGGCGCATCGCCCGCAGCCGCCCGGCTCCCCTCGGCCCCGGGAAGTTGCGGTGCCGCTCCGTGCGGGGAGCCGCCGCATCCCGGGCACAGCACCCGGCTGCAACGCCGGGAAACTTTGGGTGAGCGGGGCGAGGCGTGTGGCGGAGCC
The DNA here is from genome assembly GCF_964211835.1 of Anser anser. NCBI lineage: Eukaryota > Metazoa > Chordata > Aves > Anseriformes > Anatidae > Anser > Anser anser. The sequence continues at coordinate 27,166,824 of NC_139726.1, forward strand.
GCGCTGGCAGCAGGGCAGGCTTGCGGAGGGGGCACCTGGCTGCCGGGCCCCTGCCCGCGGTGAGCACGGACCCGGGGCTATGGCACGACCGGCCCGGGACCTGGCGGGCTCCGATCCGGGCTGGGCTGTCAGCGGGCAGGGGGATGAAGCCTGCTCCTGGCGCTTGGGCTGCTCCGGCTGGGGGCCAGCCGAGGCAGGGCCCTCCGCTCCCCAGTCTCTGGCTTTGGGTCCAGCTACTGGGGACGGTGGAGTCCCCGCTGGAGCAGGCGCTGGAGGGGAGGGATGTGCTCACCCGGCCTCCCTCCTGGGGCTCTGTCTGCGGTCACCACCGCAGGAGCTGCCCGGCAGGACGGTGGTGCCAAGCCAGCAGCTGCCGCGCTGGGTTTCTCTGCCACTAGCCGGACCCACAGGACGTGCCCCAGCTGGCTGTGGGGCATGCAGGGTCCCTATCCATGGTGTGACCCAGGCAGTGTTAGGTGGCGAGGGTCTATCCATGCCTTCTCCCTGCCCCTCTGCTTTCCCCTTGCCCTAAGCCTCATGGCCACCACCTCCCCCTTGGAAAGGGAAGTGGGAGAGTCTGCCGCTGAGAACGTCCCTTTCTTGCAGCAGCAAGGCACAGACGTTCCCGGCACACGCTTCTTGTACATGGAGTTGCTGGTTGGCATCGCCTCCTTTCCTTATGGCTGTAAAGGAAAGAAGAAAAAAAAAATCCCATGTTTTGTTCATTTAGGAAAATAAATGAATAAGCACTCAATGGGGGTAAAGAGAAAGGGTAGAGTCCTGCGAGGCCCCTGCCGGGTGAACCAGCCTTTCCACATGGTCCCCGTTCCAGAGGCGCTGTCTGGTCCCCTGGAGTGGGTGCTGTGCTGAGGCGCTGACCTGGGGCTTGCTCCTGAGGATGCACTGGCCAGCCCCAGCTGCGATCCTTGCGGCTGCTGAGCCTGTGCATGCACGTGTGTGTCTGTGTGACCACCTCCTGCCATCCTCCTGTGGGCTCAGGAGCAGGACTTCTTGTCGGGAAGGGTTTTATGAGCCGACCGTGTCGCTGAGGCCACTCAGTCGCTGTAAGAAATGCTTATTTGAACGCGGGGTTTTCCCGGCTAAGCAGAGCATCACATGGTGTTTGAGCCAGCAAGGAAGTTGTCTCCCTGCGGCTGACACCAACAGCTTTTTGCCTAGACGCTGTTGTTGTGCTTCAAACCTGGTCAAATGACTTGATTGTGAGCCCAGTGAGCAAAGGTATGGGGTAACGGGACGCGCGCCTCCGTCGGGCTAAGCTCAGCTCCAGTAAATTAGCCAGCCTAGTAAGAAAAACATGCCCGAGGTAGATGGATTTATGTTTCAGTCTGGTGTATCTGAAAGCCTTCCCCCATTACGAAAGTCCGTCTTAAGGTTCCCCGAGGGAGGTTAAAAGAGAGGGGAGATGATTTTAATAGACAATAATATGATAATCCGCCTGGAAAAAAAACCTTGTGCAATATTTCTACAGCAAGAGATAAACAGTGCAGCTGCCAATTTGTATGTAGCCGAGCAAACCCTGAGATAACCACGGAGGGGAGTGGGTGGGAGACCCTGGAAGATAAATCTGGAGGCTGGATGGCTGTGTGTTTTTCGTCTTCCTTTAAAAAGCAATCAAGTAAGAAAGTAACAGGTTTGAGTGACCCGAGTACCGAGCTGTGCAGACGATGTTTATGCAGCTCTGAGCGAAGCTCACTCTTGAAGCCTTCCCAATAGTTTGCTTAAAAGCTGGTATTTTTAGTAATGGCTTAGGAGCTGTAGCGAGGTGGGGAGGGGGACCAAAACAAATTGCTGCCAAGCAGGCGCACAGCCGTGCACATACAAACATGCACACCCACCCACACAAGTGTAGCGTAACGCCTTTTGCCCGTTGTGCTGTTAACTCAGCTCTTACGGGGAACAAAAGCTTTTTTAGCCTAGGAATCAGACAGTTGTCAGGAACATCACTGAAACGCCTGATACAAGCTCCGTGGGGGGCTCTGACCCAGGTTAGGATGTTGGATTTTGTTTTCCTAACTTTCCTGCCACAGCAAAATCGCCGTGTGTGGTGCCTGGAGTGACAGGCAGACCCCGTGCACGTCCCAGGGGCTCTGCGGGGCACTCCCCATCTCCCTGCCATGCTCCTTCACCTCCCTGCTCACGCCGCCTTGGCATTTACCCCACGTTTGGTACCTCGGCGTGGCTCGGAGGTTAAAGTGGGAAGGCAGCCGGCTCTGCTGGGCCGGAGAAGGCAGCGCTCCCCATCCTAGCGGCGTGCTGGTCCCAGCGGCGTGCTGCTCCAGGCGGGCAGCTTGGTTTCCTAACAGAAAACTCCAGTGCCGCCGGGCTCCAGGACATGGTGGCCTTGTACCACAGATAGCCCGAGAGGAGAAAGCATCCTTCATGGGGTTTAGGAAGCTGTCAGGTTCAGATAAGGCTGGGATCCTATCCTGTGGGACCCCCAGTTGTATTAATAAGGAAAAATTAATTTTTAAGCACTGGGATGGCTGCCAAATTATATGACCTCTGACAGACCAGCTGTGCTAGGAAAATAAATCGTCTATATCTGAGACCTGTGATCCTATCTGAAATCGAAATAGAAGAAGTCGGCATCTAGCCATGGTGGTGGGGGCAGATTGCAGCAGCCTGAGGGCAGGCTGGAAGCTGCTAAACTTGCTCTCCATTGTGCAGTGAAGTCACCACCAGCGCGTCCCCGTGGGGTCTCGGGAATACAGTTGTCTAATCCGGGAAGTGTGGAAAGCCGATGTGCCTGCACACACCCAGGCTGGGGCTGACGGTGCCGGCACAGAGATGCGGGCAGAAGCGGGTGTGAACGTTTCCAGCTCTACCCTCGCTCTGTAGCAGCCCTTTGACACGTTTCTAATTATAATACACACACAGACAAAGAGGTAGCTGGGCTATTTTCGAAATCCCTGTCTACACCCTGGTGGAAACCGCAATACTAGCAACAACATAAATCAGGGCTGTGGCTAGCAGTGTTGCACACGGCTTCGCGCTACAGTAGCATGGTTTTAATCATACTCAGAATCAAAGGGTCAGCCTTCCCCTTGCCTGAGCCAAATCACAATCTCAGAAGGCTGGATCCCGAGCCAGGCTTGATGCCTGTGCAGCGAGAAGACGCGAGCACAGACATGGAGGGGAGGTTTGTCAGGACGAGGTCGGCAGGCGCAGGGCCAAGCGCTCGAAATGACAGCTCGGATCTGTGAGCTTTTCTGCGTGCCAGCAGTGCCCTTGGATGGCATGGGGGGTGCTAGGGTAACAGTGGGGGGCCAGCCCTCCAGCTGCAGCCTTGGTGGGGCTGCCCATTCCCAAACAGGGTTGGGAAAGGGGTACAAGCTGATGGGGAAGGCAGAAAGCCAGGCTGCAGTGAGTCGGCATGGAAAATAGCTGGAAGTATTACTAGCAGCGATGGATGGCTGCAGAGACTTTCTGTCTGAATGTTTCTCACCCTTTCTTCATACTTGATGAGTCAAAGAAAACGGGTCCTAGAGATGAGGTGCTGGGCTCAGGGTCTTTGAAACCAGCCCTGATTTCTGCCTGTGCGTTTGAGACAAAGGCGAGACATCTGCCCCAGCTGTTCTGCCCGGTCACCCCTGGCTGTGAAGTGCTGTTGGTGTGGGGTTTGAATGCCTGCCTCTCTGCATCTCCCTCCTAGGGAGATGGTGAAACCAAAAGGACGCTGTCCTTTCCTGCAGCTCGTGTTTTCTGAAAGGTGGAATTTTTAAGGGAATGCCTGTGGGGAGAGGGAGGGAAGAAGCTCCTGCCCCACTGTGCAAGTAGACGCAAATGCAAACAAACCCTTACTATCTCCCTCGCCCCTCCTCTCTCTCCACCAGCGTGTAAGTCTGTACCATTTCCCTCACATGCACAGCCCCGCTGGTCCCCCCCGCCTTGCTGCCTGCCACGCATGATCCTGCATCGTGCCCTTCCCCGTGCTTTCCCTTGTGCTCTCCCTCATGCACCCAGCCGCTCACCACAACTTTCTCCCTCGTGCATGTCCCCAGGCTCGCTCCCGCTTTCCTCTCTTTCTGTTTGACCGCTGAATATGTGCTCAGCAGGAAACAATGTGTTTGAGATGCTCGCCAGAATGTGTAATAACTTCGGTGCTAGTAGCAAGGCTTAGCAGTAGCTGGATTAGAGCAACTCGTCGTAAAGGCTGAAGCTGCTGCTGCTCAGCAGCGTGCACAGGGGGAGCTGCAGCGGGGCCTCTCGCCAGGTGGCTCCGGGGGAGCTGCTTCCCATCCCGTCCCGTCCCATCCCACCCCATCCCGTCCTGTCCCGTCCCATCCCATCCTGTCCCGTCACACCCGCCTGCCGCCGAGGCACTGGGTTGTGCTCTGCGGCTCTGACAGCACCCCTGGGAAGGAGGTGGTGAAGGATTCAAGAGAGGCTCTGCCAGCCACATCAGGAAGAGGCAGACATAAACCGGTGGGGAAAGCTTGGGATTTGAGTTTTTGTGAAGAACGAGCCCTGACAGATGGGCTCGAAAGGTGTGAGGGAGCTGGGAGAGCACAGGGGACTTTGAGAGATAAGATACGCTTTTTTGTTTCTTCTAGGAATTGTCATAATAACAATAGTAGTCAGTAATTCAGAGGCACTGAACACCTTCCATCAAGCCTGAAGCTCTTTTCAGAGGAATCCTAGGTGAATCTATGGCTCTTTCTTTGATGTGTGGAGTTGGAAATGTCTCTCATTTTCCTCCGTGGCCCTCAAACCACTCTAGTTTTGATAGTGTTCACACGGGTGTCTCAGCGAATTGTTTCATCCTCTTATCATTTCCCAGTGTAGCCTACAGGTAAGGTGGCAGGCTGCCATGCAAGAAGCCTCTGCTTTATTTCTGCCCCTTCTCTGAGCCTTCAAGCCTCCCCTAGTCTCCTGTTTCCCTACCTGCAGTACTGGCGAGGCTTCCTCAGACACTGCCCAATCTGCAGCATGAAGGTCTCCCAAAGCTGCCACCTACTCGTGGGAGATGGCAGTGTGTTTCCATGCGATTTCAAACCCCTGGGAGTCTAAAACAGAGGCAGGAGGAACAGGCAATGGTTCCTGAAAGTTCAATATGCAATTATCCCCTCCCTTGTGCACATACACACACGCTCACGCACCTCTTGGATGATTACCGCAGTAGCCAGGAGTTGTAATTCCAGACCCACCAATTACATTCGCGGGAAAGCCAGGAGAATTGTGTGCGCACATCTATATAAAGACTAACAACATTAAGCCGGTTGTTCTATTGGAATTGCATTAGCCTGTGATATAAGATGACAAATAACAAAGTTAGTGAAGGTGGCACCATGTAAAACCAGGATATGAAGCCTCATCAGAGATACAAATGTTTGGGGGAACAAAATCCAAAACCCCAAAATGACAACATTTGAAGGTCAAGGTTGCTTCTGACTCAAGTCACAAGTGGTACAAACTGATGCCTGCCCCTGGAAAGCAGATATCCAGAACTGCAGGGCTGGAAATCAGCTGAACTCCAGTGATTTGAAAGCAAATTACCTAGATTTGCCTGCAGGATTTGGCCCTCTAGTTTTCCACAACGGAGCTCGAGCAGGTCTCTATTTCAGGTTTCCATTTAATTCCCCTGTGGATTAACATGGCACAGAAAGTGCAGGTATGAGAAATCTCCGAATCTGTTCTCTCTCTTCCTCCCTCAAACGCTCCCTTCTTATTTAAAAATAATTTCAAACGATTTCTTTCTGCAAAGGCTCACAGCTAAAATGTTCCATTTGCTGAGCTTTCCGGAGTTCCCCTCTCATTGCTGTCCAGCACTATAAAGTGAATATATTGCATCCTTCCCCAGTTGCCTTAGGAAGTGGTCAAACGGCCGCATTCCTGAACTGATGGATTGGCGCGTTCCTTTCTTGCCTGAGCCCAGACAGTGTTTTTATGAGCCTGTCTCATGACAGGCTTGAGACGCTTTGATTCAAACAGAACCCTAGTTCAGATCACAAAAGCAGTCTTCACGTTCTGCTTTGCTGTGAGACTACGTTTAAGGGAAATTCTCGTTAAACTGGTGAAGACCCTGGGTGAAGCGTTCAGGGAACTTTCCCTGGTTGTGCGAAATCCCCAGGTGTGGGCGTGGGTGTCGCTTGGGGATGAGCTGTGCGTGTAAGTGCCTCGTGTTGTCTGGGTGTGTTTGTCCATTAATTTGTTCAGGAAGCCTTTGAAGCTTTATCTCGCAATCCAAAGCAAACATGCTCATGCTAATATGATCTATGCTACTGGGGATAAAAAAAAGAACTAATCTTATTAGCTTCCTCTGTGCTCCGTCTCTCTCCTTGGCCAATGGCGAAGCTGTACATGTAAATCCGAGAGCTCCCAGTTGTGTACCAGCCTCTTGTGGACGTCGTGCCTTAGGGTTTGAGGTTCGGCCCGCACCGCGCTGGGAGCCTGCAGCGTCAGCCCTGGGGCCGAAGCCCTGGCAATGAGGCAGGGTGGACATTAGCAGCAATGAACCCCCGCCAGCAGAGATCTGTTTCTTCCATCTGTGCCGGGGTTTGGCAAAGCACATGGATGCACGTGGACCTTGAAAAACTCAGCTTCTGGAAGAGCTGTTTGACTCGAGCAAAGTTTGCTGCGCAAGAGCCCGTGCCAAGTTCAGCAGTTTTGGGAGCACTCGGCCCTCCACGCCTGGCCCCGTATCTTGCAGCGGGGCAAATCTCCCCTGCCCAGCACTGAATCTCAGGATGTAGAAATCTTCCTTGGTGGGATGAGAGCATGGAGCTGGGTGCAGGGGCTTGCACGAGGCAGAGGAATCAGTGAGGAGGTCAGGAAGCGAGTCCTGGTGACTTGGGGCTCACGGGATCTCGCTCCCTTGGTGCCCTCGAGGCTGCTCCTTCTGAGCAGCACAGACACTGCTGCTGCTGCCTGCCTCTGGGGCAGCAGGAGCGCCTTGCGTTCTGCACACAGCCCTGAGTTATATCCCCAAAGTAAACTGAGCCCAGCGGATCAAAACGTGCGATGGTTCCCTGCCAGACGCTGCAGACTCCGAGAGGCTGTAGTATGTGTGTTTGTTGTGAAACGGGCCTCTCTGGTGATGATTATTTTTGTTACAGGCAGAGTTGGCTTTAGTTTCTGTGTTGCGGGTCCAACAATAACAGTGAGCCCTGCTCTCCTGGGGTGAGGAAAATCCAGTGGGGTTTAATCAGCAGGAAATTCAAGTAGGAGAACACGCTGCTCCCGTCCGAAGGTTTCAGCATACGCTGATGAGCTACAGAGCTGAAAACCCCGAGTGTGGGTGGAGGTTCCTGGGGCCGGGCTGCTATTTTTGGGTCCCCCTGACCGTTCGTTGCAGCCCTGGGGGAAGCTGGGGGAGGCTTTGTCCAGCAAAGGAGTGGGGGGGTCTTTGTGGGAGTCTGCTCCCATGAGCATCTCCCGGTCCTCCCTTTCTGTCCCTATGTCTTGGTGTAGGTTCCCTGTTGGGTTGCTGGGATAACCCAAGGCACTTGGTGGGCCATAATGAAAGAGGGCATCTGGGGATTGACCATCCCAATCCCTTCCCACTCCCGCACTGACAAGAAGTGTCAACCTCTGCAGCCTCCACACCGGGGAGCCTGGCTGCTGGCCGCGGCCTGGCCATGGGCGCAGCCTCCCTGGCCGTGCTGCCCCGCGGGCTGGCAGGGCCCCAGCGGTCGGCTTTCCAAGCCTGCGTTCACTGACTGAGAGGCGGGATGTCCCATGCACCTGGCAGCCTTGGCAAATACTTCAGAATTCAATTTTAATTTTATTAAGTGAATTCAGGGCTGGTGAAAGCTGCCAGAGTCCATTAGCCGCAGAGCACATCTCACTTCCAAAGCACACGGCCTGGGCAGTAGCCATGCCACTCGCCTTTTTTCTTTCTTTTTTATTTTATTTTATTTTTGCATGGATCCAATGCATCAGTTTTAAAGGACAGGTTTACATAGAACCTTGAACCTCTTCTGTGTGCAAAACAGGCCTGGTTTTGTATAGAAAGTCAGTGCTTGGCATGTCTGCCGAGACAAACCCTTTGTCTGTCAGTGGGCGCAGTGATGGATTTTTTTGTTGCAGGTGTTTGTCTGCTAGATACCAGTGAATCAATAGAAAAAAAGCCCAACAGAACAATTACAAAGATATTAAAGTCATTTTACCTCTTCAGATAAACTCTAAGAAGCCCCTGTTTCCCTGGTACGCTGTTGCCCACTGCATAGCCTGGTGCTGTGCGTGGACAAGATGGAGCTGTACGGAAGTAGCCCTCTTCATTAATGTGGAGTTTCTGGGGGGGGGGGGGGTGAATGAAAGGGCGAAGTCTGCTCCTCTCAGAGAGACACATAAGCTTTCCTGCAGGTGGAAGGCCTTCCCTGCCGCAGAAAGATGGTGACATTTTCCTGGAGGTATCTAAACACCTGAAGGATGTGGCAGGATCTCCTGGCTGCTCAGGGGGTTCACCTGCTTGTCCCATTTTACCCACGAGACCACAGATGCAGAGAGCTGGGCTCTGGTCCCTCTCACCCTGGCACCCAAGCACTGAGCTGACCTGAAATCAGGTCAAGCTTGGGGTCTTCCTTACCTTGGTCCCGCTGAGCTGTGATAGCTTCAGAGGGCAAGGGGAGAGTTTCTAACATCAGGGTAAATGAACATTACTGGTTTTCCGCTCTTGATTTCATCTGTCAGGGAGGAGCCAGAGCAAGCTGGAGCCTGGTACCCTTGTTCACATAGCAGTTCCCCTCCGACTGGCTGGATTGCAATGGCTCACGGAGTACTCATAGTACCCGGCACGAGTGAGGGGCTAGCAGCTTCTGAGCGGTGGGTGATGTTGGTGGTATCAGCCTAGCGGGTAGCATGTGTGTGAAAGCAGGAGAGACGGGGAGGGGATGACGAGGTGTGGAAGGATTGACTGTATTTTCATAGCTTCGAGACTTTGCCCTTTCCAAGAAAAATAATCTGCAGCTTGAATATTTCTCTTTGCTGGAGGGGGTGGACATGTGTGCAAACGAGGTGTGAATTTTTAGGAGAAGGTGTGAAAGTGCGTACATAAGTGAAGTGTGAATTACACGTCTATTTGTACGCTGATGTCAACAAGTCCCTGAGTTTCTTCCTTCCACGTGAATGTCTCTCTCTCCCCTCCCTCCCTCCCCCCAAACCCACAGAGACACGTGTGTGGGCAAATATGCCTTGCTGAGAAAAGAGGTTTGTGCAAAACTGTAGGTTTGTAAATGTTTGTGTGTTGAGCAAGCTCTCCTGTGGAACAAAACCAGATGTTTTTTGGTATTCTCGGCTCCTCCGTGGCAGCATTGCAATTTTTTCCCCTCATTTTTCAGGATTCTTACAGGATTATTTTAAGAAAAAGAGAAGGCTGCAGAGATGCCTTTGGGTGTGTGAGAAGAAAGTTATTTTAAAGAATGAATGTGTTAGGGGGCACCAAAAATATGGAGGAAACAGAGGCAGTGCTTTTTTGAGGCAAAGGAAGCCTGGCTCTTGGGGGGCAGCCAGACCCTAGCAGGACCTTCCTGCTGATGCTGCACTTTTTTCCAGGAAGCATCACCCATGAGGGTCCTGCCTTGCTCCTGCTCCTCGCTCTGGCAGGAGGACAGCTCGGACTCCGGTGAAGGGAGGAGGCACAGAGCCACAGGGCAGGGGCTGAGCCCACGCCAGGCTGTGCTGCTTTGCTTTGCCAGAGCTTTGTAGTGAGCATGGCTGCGGGAGGGATGGGGGCAGACCGTGGTGCCAGGAGCACTGTGGACCCCTTCGGGCCCCATTGCAAGTTGTACATGTCCAGGCTTCAGGAAAGGCCGCCTGCACCCTGCTGGTGTGGGGAGGCTACAGGGACACCCCGTGGTGGGGACAGCACTTCCCCTTTGCCCCTTCCTTTGTGGTGCCTGTTTCTGGCTTCTTCTCCGGTGCAGAGGCCCTGGAGGACGCTCAATGGTTTGTGTCCCACGTCTCACCCCGTTACTCAAGGGCAGGGAACAGGGAGCCCCTCTTGGCGCAGGATCAGGGTCAGCAGGGCAGCACTGGCCGCTCTGTGTTCCTGGCTGGCTGCTCTGCGGAGGGGCCACAGGCTCTGGCTGGTTTTTTTGCCAATTTTGCTGGGCAGGAGGAGGTAGTGGCATTGTCTGGAGGCAGCTGTGGGGCCATGATGCTGGGACAGGGCAGTGGCAAAGGAGAGGCACGCAATGGGGGCCCCATGGAGAAAGGGACTTTGTTGGGATTGGTAATGCGTTATCAATTGACCCTGTGATGCAGATTTTCCTCCCAGCAAGTAATGCAATAATAAATTTGATTTGCAGCGTTCATGAGATTAAATGTTTTTTTGAAGATGAAATCACCCTCCAGGGCCTGTTCTAACCCAAAGCTGGGAGTGCTTCCTCTGCTCACCATGTAATTGTTGCCAGCAATTTGTGGGCTAGCCCCACAAAACCACCACTGCTGATTACCGGAGTCTGCAATTCCAACTGCTCGGGTTGCCTGAAAGGTTTGGGGAGGAGGAGGAGGCCAGTCTGCCAAGATGGGGTCGTGCGGGCAGGCAGAGTTGTGGGGGGAGAGGGAAGCAAGCGCAGAAAGGCTGCTGCGCGGCTTTGTGCCAGGGCTGGGCAGGCTGGATGCCTTCCTTGCCTTTGCAGCCGGCCACGGGCTCGCTGCTCAGCCCTGCTGTGCCTCAGTTCCCTTCCCTGGGAGCAGCAAAGCTCCCTGCGCTCCTGCAGCTGTCCCGAGGGTTGCTCGTGTCCAAACTTGGTGTCTCTCGAGGCGGCTGTGGGAGACTGCCATGGAGCAGCTTGCAAAGGAGGCAAAGGAAGGGATAAAATGAGACAGCTCCAGATGATCTGATATCAATCTGTCTCTTACTTTATGGCTCTGTAATTGCCTAGGCAAGAGCATTTATTTCTCTTTTCTGGTCTGTGTGAAATGTGGTATGTAAGTGTGGCAGGAGATAGAAGGAGAAAGGAGTCAGTTTCTTGTGTAGAATAATTTCCCCTTGCCCAGAGATTGGTATTGAACTATTAGAGCACCAACCTGATGTCAGAGGCCTGGAGAGTGACCTCTATCAGCCCACTGCTAGAACTGGCCCGCAGGGACCCGCTGTACACAGCTGCTGCCCAAAACCTGTTTTAATGCCTTGTTCCCTTCCGTGTCTCTGCAGCTCAGCCATGCGGGGGCCGCCTGAACTCCAAGGACGCCGGGTACATCACCTCCCCGGGGTACCCCAATGACTACCCCTCCCACCAGAACTGCGAGTGGGTCATCTACGCCCCTGAGTCCAACCAGAAGATTATCCTCAACTTCAACCCTCACTTCGAAATCGAAAAGCATGACTGCAAGTAAGAGCCTTCCTTTTCTTCTCGAGTAAACAGTCATATCCTCCTGCTTTTGTGTGGCAGTATGGGCATGGTGCTCCCTTGCGTGTGAAAACAAGCATCAGTGCTTGCGTGTCATTGCCTTTCAGGGGCAGGTGTGCCTTTACCGGCCGGGCAGATGTAAGATGCTTCTTTGAACGCACAGGATGAGCACACACGGGACTGAACTTGTTGCATTAGCCTGAAATCACCTAAAAGCAAGAGCTAACTGGCTTTCAGCCTGAGTCTGACTTGAGTTAAAAGGCAGCTTGTTTTTTTCTGTGTTGTGGTGGCTTCTCTTTTAAACCATGCTGGGAGAGCAAAGCAATTTCCTGGTGTGTAACGAGGTGGAGGTATGGCATGGAGAGCCCTGGGGCTGGAGACCCAGGCTCGGGTCACGTGAGGCTGAGAGTTTGGGCTGAGGGTCCGAGCTGTTTGGCTGGATCTGATTCTCCACAGTGCTTGTTCTGCTGTGCTTAGTAAACTGGGGTATTGGTTTTGTTTGCTCTTCTTTTTCCCCTAAGAAGGGTCTCAGAAACTAGATGTCCAGGAAAAACAATTAGCAGCTAGTAAAGAATAATTAACAGCATCAAAGGGCACCATAAAAGGCTGAGTTAATAACACGGTCTCGGCAGGCGTATAAACCTGTGTGTTTCATCTGGAATCTGCAGCCAGCTGCAGGGATATCTGAGCTGGGAAGGAGCTCGGGGTCTCCTAAAGCAGGCCTGACACAGCGGTCTTGCCAGACACGCTGCTCCTGTTGATTAAAAGGAGGTTATATATGGAGAGGGGGACTCTGGTTGCAAAAAGGACAGAGGGACTGGGGAAGCATTTATGGGGCTGTAGGATCAGTCCTGTGGAGAACAAAGAATTCAGCATGGGTTTGATGATGTACTGAAGGTTATAAAGCATAGAGCTGGATCCTTAGCTACCATAAATCAGCATAACTCCTCTAACTGTAACGAAGGTGTGCTGATTGATGTCATTGGGGATCTGATCACCCCCTACAGATAAAGCCTGGGCTAATAAGGCTCTGAGCACCATGAACTCTCCATGAAGTCACTCTGTGCACAAGGAGTTTAGCACTTTGCAGGATCAGGCCTGCATTTAGAGAGGGGAGAAGGCAGAGAAAGGCTTAATGTGGGCATAAATGAACACAACAAGGCCTTGGCAGTGCTCGTGAGAATAATGGCTGCTATCAGATTTTATTATTGCTTGTACAGGCTGAGCTGTATAGCCTTCTCATAGCTAATGCAGTCGTCCCAAATTCATAGTAATAAAAGCTTTATAGGCCTACATTCTCAGTCCGCAGAGTATGCAGTACATATCGGGCAGGACAATTTGTGTAGAGCGGGGCTGAGCTGGGCAGGAGGGTCTCTGCTTCTCTGAGGTCTCGGGCAAGCAAAGCCAGGTCAGCCAGAGTGCCAGAAACCTCCACGGGCACCTGGCTTTTCCTCTACGTCTGTGAAGTTGTCGCTTACAGCTCTGAATACTTTGGACAACTTTTGCCACGTTTTGGTGCTTGTGAGAGAGCAGAGCCTGGTCCTGAGCTGCAGGTGCTGCATGCTGGGGGGGCTGCCCCGACTGCTGGAGCTGTTGTCCCTTTGCTGCTTCCTGCTTTGTCGTGGCAGATCATCTGTCGATACTATGCAGTCTGGCACTTTCCTTTTCTGTGTGGGTGCGCACAGGGCAGCCTTGCAGGAGGGTTTGTGTTGGAGGCTTTTGGTCCCCAGAGCTCTCCATGGGACGTGAATGGTGAGGAAAGTTTCTCAGGGGCTTGATTCAGCTGAGCAGTAGCATTGCTCTCTAGAAGCTAGGAATTAACATCAAGCCTCTCTTGAAAGTGAAGTTTGCCTGCGTCTCTGTTCCCTCAGCTGCTGTGTGTGTGCAGGTGAAACAGGGCTCATCCACAGCGCACCTGGGCTTTTGTTGACCCCCGATACGAGCTGGGAGCCCAGCAGTGAGCGGGTACCTGCCCCCCAGGGCAAGCACCGGGTTTGGTTTGAAAGAACTTGGTGGGAACCATAGCTAAATCAGTGAAAGCAATGCAAGATGAACACTGCCTAAAAGAAACAGATGGGAAGAAGACTTTCTGTTTTTATGTGACCTACCAGAGAGAGACAAATCTTAACACAGTGTAATTGCTCGGACATGAAGCAGTATTAACAGGTGACCGTCTAGTAATAAATACCATCCGAGTGTCAGAGGGTTTGTTATGAGGAAGCAAAGGTCTCGCTGCAGCTGCAAGTGGGAACCTCAGCAGGAGTGGGAGTTCAGCACAAAGGAAACATCATCTCAAGTCAGAGCCTTTCTTCTGCCATCTGAACATTAATATAACGCATGCTCACACAAGAATGACAGGCTGATGAACCTGGCTGGCACTCGGTCTCTGGGCAGACGAGGTTCCCCCTGGCCTGGTGTTGCTACCTGGCAGCTCTGAGCGGGAGCAGGGCCAGTCTGTGCTTCGTGCTCCAGCTGCCAGAGGTAAACACCATAACCACTTCCTTTGTTGCTTCTTCCTTCGACATTTATTTTTCCCTTATTAGGCTAAAGTTTCTTCCTCATCGAGCATAACATTTACATTCCAAAACCCCATCCTAAGGCCTACAAAAATATCTGCGAAAATCTCCTCAGTTTTAATGCGTCCCCTCTGGCCATCCTCCTATCGGCCTCAGGCTTCCCTTTGGGACAGGAGGCGTTTCCTCCTGTGCTCTGCACAGCGCCTGGCACCCTGGGGACCTGCAGGGAAAGGTCAGCGACTTCCCCTCGCCGGGCAGCTGGCCGGAAAGCGCCGCGGCTCTGCATCTGGCGCTGCCCGGGCGTCGGAGCCAGAGCTGCCTGCACCGAGCAGGCTGGGCCCGGGTGGGTGCCGAGGGGTGGCAGCGACAGGCGGCTCGCCGGGTGCTGATTATAGCTATTGTTTCTCCAGAGGTACATCTGGGCCTTTATTTTTCGGCCGTGTCCAGCTGCATTAAGTAACTGCACCCCCCCCCCCAGCCATCATCAAAGGAGTAATTGGGTATAATTGAAGCCCCAGAAGATGTTTCTCTATCTCTGTGCTTCATCTGTGCTCTGAGGAAGCGCCTTACTTTGGAAAACACTTCCAATAAAGAAAATTGGCTGCCTCCTGCAATTGCAGCCCTTGTGCTCCAGTCGTGGCGGGGCTCCCCTTGCAGGGGGGTGTGAGAGGGGCCTGGGACCCCAGCCGCTGCTCGCCCTGTCCTGCAGCCCCAGGGACACAGCGTGACGGCACAGTCAAAAAGGAAGCTTGATACTCCGATAAGACACTGCCAAACTATTCAGAAGTAATTGTAACAGCCTGTCCACTCACCCTTCTTCCTCTCTGCTCTGCAAGCACAGCTGTGACTCGGGCAGTGGGACCTGCACTCTCGGTATCTGCTCCCTGAACAGGGAGGTGGCATCCAGCGGGAAAGAGCATGCTACTGCTGCTGTGAAAGGTTTGGACTCTGCCTCAAGGCATGGCGTCGTGGTGGCTGGGTAGCCTTGTGCATGCCAGGGTTTATTTCTGATCCCAGGAGCGACCTGAACCATTTTTCCCAGTGTGCAATAGCGGGGCTGTGCCCCGGCTCCCCAGCTGCCCAGTCCTTTCCAGCTGCCACTTCTGTTCTGTCTGTGCTGCCTGCTTGGAAAATCCAAGTCAGAAACCTCAGCTCAGCGTGAATCACCACGTTTATAACCACCTTTTCCATTCCTGCGTCCTTCCCACTACTAGATTTCTCTCTGCACCGTTAAAAGCTCCCTCCAGAGACTGGCTGCTGGCTCTGCTGTCCCCAGCTGCACTCGCTGGCTCTGCCGGGGGACTGGGCTGGGCAGAGCCGCCCTGGGTGCCGGGACGTTTCTGCCTGCATGTGGCAGAGGCACGCTCTCCAGACCGCAGCGCGCAGGCTTACACTGCCTCTGCGAGCAGCAGACCTTTCGTCTGAGTCATAACATCTGCACCAGTGGGGTATTATTATTTAAAGCAAGCCCGACCTCCAGGCTGGCCACGCCATCAGGTTTTTCTGTCGCCCTTTCTGGCAGATACTTCCCAGCGAAGGATGCTAACTGGGGCCGCTGTTCCCTGCCTGGGCAGGATCTGGGGGACTGCAGCCGCGGTTCGCAGCCCCCTCTGGTGGCACTTGCCAAATGCTGGCGAAGGTCTCTGGAGACGGAGCTTGGGCTCCAAAAACAGGCAGGAGGCAGCAAATTGGAGGCAGCTCCGAGCTGCAAAGTCCGACTCTGCTTCCTGTCTTTGGGTCCCCGTGTCAGGCCCTGGGGGTTTCCAGAAAAAGGAACTGCGGCCACCATTAGGAGGAAATTTGTGTGGTTGTCATTTTGGCCTCATAAAAGTGTGCAATATGGTGATGCTAAGAGAGGAGAACCACGTTGAGCATCGTGGTGTGTACCGGAGACTGGGCAGACACAGCAGGAGATAGCCCTGCTCCCAGCTCATGGGGCAAAGGGGACCAGGGGGCGATGTCGGAAGGTGCCATGCACCCGGTGCCCATCTCGTGGAGTTCTCCCCCATGAGACACTGGCAGTAATGCACCAGTGCCTTGCAAAAGGTCAGACACACGGGCACAGCCAGCCAGCGGAGGCCCCCTGTGGCAGCATGCCATCGCCTGTGCTTCCAGGAACGGGGCGCTGGGACGCGACGCAGCTCTGTGTTCTTCCTGGAGAGCAGCGCAGACGCTGGCCCCAGTCCCGTGCTCGCAAGGCGGGGGAGCTGCCCCAACCCCAGTGCCACCAAGAGGAATGCAGCTGGTGGCTGCAGCATCCAGCCCCGCTCTCCTGGCCGCCTCCTTCAAACAAGCATAATATGCAAGAGGCCTTCCTTCCATCGGCCAAGGTTAAGGGTAGACAAGGCAGCAATTATGGACAGCTAATTAGTAAATGCTTTGAAAAGTTTGCATAATTAGCTCATTAGTAAACATTTTAGAAACAATGCAGTTCATGTCCAGAGTGGGGAAATGCTTAGGAAAGAGAAATTTGGCTCACTACAGACACCAGAGTTCAGGGGGATTCTTTACCAGGCTGCAGTGGGAAGCGACTGGGTCTCCTGCAAAGCTGTAACTTTGTGGAGGGAGGAAGTCAAAGATGAGATGTTAAGGAAAGCATTTGCTTGCTCATACATTTGTGGCATGGGTAGCCAGAAGCAACATTTCTAACGTACAGGAAATAATTCAGTCTGGGTAACATGACACTGCAGCTCAACTTGTCTTCAAATGAGCTTCTGCTGTTTTTTAACTCCATCCAGTATCCGCTGTATGG
Organism: Anser anser; assembly: GCF_964211835.1. NCBI lineage: Eukaryota > Metazoa > Chordata > Aves > Anseriformes > Anatidae > Anser > Anser anser. The sequence continues at coordinate 27,183,407 of NC_139726.1, forward strand.
TTCATAATTCCTGTCAAGCCCCAGTCATTTTCCAAAACAAGACATCAAGAGTGGGCTAGCCTCAGTGACGTTTGACCAGCTCAGGGCGATTCACATCTCTGGACTCTGCTGCCCATCTGCGGAGCTGGGAGGGCTCAGCTCGCTCCGTGGCCGTGCCTGCCCATGCCCGGAGCCTCTCCCAGGGAGGTCAGGCTGTGTCCAGGCTGTGAGATGGGCGAGGGGCGAGGGCACGCTCCTGGGGTCCCCAACGTCACACCGCTCACCAGCATCTGGTGCGCAGGGGCGTCAGGTCTCGTTCTGCACCTCGTATCCTGTTGGTGTGATTACACATCGAGGGCCAGCTGGTGACGCTGGGAACAATAGTGTCAGACACCTCTCCTCTCCTTCCTGCTAGGCAAGAGGCAGCCTTTCACCTGCTGCTTCTGCGGGTGACACCTCTGGGCAGCGAGGGAAGGAGCAGGACCCCTGGGGAAGGGGCAAGCATGGGGCCGTCTGTGGTGGTGCCTCAGGGACGGAGTTCAGGATGCAGCTAAAAGCAGCGGTACGTGTGCCTTCTGTGAGCCTTCAGGGCCAGCCACGTTCCAGCTCTGAGCCCCCTGCATCTTTACTGCACAGCACAGATGCCGTAGGATGGGCTGGAACAATCCCCGTGCAGATGGCCCGATGGTAACCGCAGCACCATGATGCACCCCGTGCCCTCGGCTCTCTTTGCAGCATCCTCTGGGTTTGTAGCGGCTCATCCCAAACAGGTGGCCTCAGGAGCCTAAATGCCAGTAGGGATCTGAGCCTTCATCACTTTTTTGGCTTTGTACAGTGGGGTTAGCAGGGCACTTCTGTGTCATGGGTTTGCTGTCTGGATGCAGGAGTTAGAAGGTTTAGAGAATGTAAGGAGAGGCCAGAATGATATTTTTAAAAACATCCTTTTTGGATAAGAACCAGATGCAAAGCCTGGTAAAGGCAGCAGGAGGTTTTACCTTGATTTCCATAGGAACTGAATTAGGCTTTTAATGAGCAACTGTTTGCCTTAGCTGCACACAGCCTTTTTCATGGATATCATGCCTATTGTTAGGCTGTAGCAGAGGAGTGACAGACTCACCAGCAGTATCAGGGCTGGGAGTTGTGAGATTTGGGTCCTTCCCCTTCCCTGCTATTGATTCACTGTTCCTGCTTTCACAAATCATTTTAAATTCCTCACTCTATAAAGAAGAGATGCACACCTGGGCATCTGCAGGCACAAAAACCAGTCTAGATAGCAACAGTGCCTTACACATTCCCTGCCAAAGGCTGCCGCGTTGCAGCATCACTCAGGACCAGGTCAGAGCGCCACAAACGACAATTGGTTCCTTCCCAGCCTTCCTGGCTGGGTGTGAATTCTGCAATTAAATATGAATGCAAAATAAAAAAAGAACAGACTGCAAAGAGCAGACTGAAAACAGAAGAAATTGCTGGCTGCTTTTGGCTGGAGCTCAGCACAGAGCTTGTTTGAAAGACCTGGGAGAGGTTAGATTTAGTAGGAGACAAGTTCTCCGTTTTCTTTAAATCAAGCGGCTGCACATTACATTGAATGGCAATGTAATAATACGTTGCAAAGCACAGCCTGGTGATCCTGGAATTCCTTATAAGTTAATAGCAGTCATGGTCCACTAATCACAGCTAGGATGTTTTAAGCAACTGTCTTTGATATATCAGCTCAAACACTACGGCAAGGCCTCCTTATGCTGGCTTAGCACGTAGATCATTAGAAAGAGTGGATAACCTGTTTGTGTGTTTGTTTTTGCGTTGAATCCCAAGGGGTTCGTGGGACCTACGTACAGCATCGCTGAGCAATCCCAGTCCAGCAGGATAGTGGTGGTTTCAAGGTAGCTCCAGGACAGACGTGGAGATACTCATGTCTAACAAACTGCTATAGAGGCAGAGCCTGAAGCAGTGGGGTCAGACAGCAGAAATCCTATATGCCAAAGACTTGCTTAGCCCTGATACAAATGGCACAGAAAGCGGCAGGGTCTCACTCCCTTCAGAGGCACAGAAGACACCGAGGTCGGTGTGAGGAAGGGAGCGACCATGCTTCTTGAGGAAGGGACCCCTTTGCTGAGAGCCAGCACTCACCGTTGGTGTGGGAGAGCCCCACGCTCAGCCCATGCCTGCCGAGGCCGTGCCGCCTGCACAGTGCTTGCACGGGAAGCAATGTGTCAGAAACCCCCAGAGAGCCCGCAGAGCCGGGGGTTGTTGACGGATGTCCAGTGAGAAGGAGGACCCCCCCCGTCGCCTGCTGCCAGCAGGAGATTTTATGCATGTGTTCAGCTTCCTTCCTCTTCTGCGAGCGTTAGTGTGAGGCATTATTTATGTCGTTATTTTGCAGAGAAAAGGGAAGGTGTAACGCCTGGCTCTCACACGTTGTGCCTTTGGTAATGCTGATGTTTGGCTGATAACCGTGAGCAGGAACAAGGTCTGGGATCTCCATCAGCAGAGGGGACTGACTCACCATTGATCTCTGTTCACTGCACCTTGTTGAAGTTTTTTGACCCATTTGATTTCTTAGGTTTTCTTTTGTGAAAACCCTCTGATTTTTCTGCCGCTCAGGAGCAAAACATATCTCTGTGTCTTTAAATATGGCAGATGGGGATTTCTTCAGATGTCCAACAACTCAATTGATGGAGACCTCAGGAGACCTCTCCCCTTCCCTGTCCCCCTTCTCAGCCTGTCTTTTCATCTGCAATCTGGAGATGTAAGGGCTATAGTAATAGAGTGTCAGAGGAAGTAATTGATTCATCACACGCCGAGAGAGGAGTCTGTTGCCTTCAGTGTCAATGGAGCTGAACCGTAGCCTGGAAGGGTGAGGGCAGCTTGTAAACACTCCATGGCTGAGCTGGCAGGACAAAGCAGGCGCACCGCCGAGGCTGAGCGAGGGGATGATACAAAGGGTAGCTTCAAAGGAAATCTCCCCGAACAAAGCAGCGCCAGGCCCGTGTTTGTGGGAGAAACGGGGACACTCCCGTCAGCTTGCACCCTCATCCAGGCATTAAGTGCGCTCAGACCCTTGGCGAGGCTCAGTTCAGCTGCAAGTATTTTGGGGCTGAAGGGGGTAGGAGATGCCACGCTACCCACCCAGCATGCGAGGCGGGATCGGGCAGGATTGGTGCGCTGTTTGCCCCAGACTGCTCTCGCTCCGAGCTGGCTCCGTGAGGTTTCAGTGGAAGTGCCCGAACAGCAGCGGCTGCAGGCGGCAGGCTCTGCTTCCCAGCTTCCCAGCCCTGAGGCTGGGCTGCGAGCTGGCTGTGTCTGAGATGCCGTGGGGTCAGAAAGCAGCTCCGTGGCGGGCCGTTCGCGGGGAGACCCCTCGTCATTAAGGAGGGATGGAGGTGGCCAGCAGCGGGAAGGGGCTGGTCAGGGCTCTGTCTCTGCAACCTCGTTTATACGATCACAGCTTAATGATGTGTTTGTTTCGGTTCCGTGCTGAGAAAAGCCAGTGCAAATGAGTGATACGTGGAAAGCCGAGCTGCAAAGCTCCCATCTGATCCTGGCTATTACCAGCTCTTTCGTTCTTCACGGCGTGTTGTGTCTAAGGCCACGACTGAGACCGTGCCAGTGAGGCGCAATGGGATATCGCCCGCTACATCTCTGTGGAGGGTGTTGTCCTCGGGGTGGGGAGTGGCACAGCAGAGCATGTGGGCATCCCCTCCTCTTCCTCAGCAGCCACTAGCCAGCCCCAACCTTCATCCCCTGTGGCCAGCACAGCCCAGAGCTGGTCCCCATGTAGTGCCTGGGCTGTCAGGCACTGCTTGCTGGCATCAGGAGCTGGAGGCGGGAGCCTGCTCACCTGCTTCTCGCACTGCAAAGCGAATGTTTGCCCTCTCCCTTCTGCCTGGTCTGCTGCTGTTTGGCAGTAAATTTTCCTCTTGCGGTTGTTATCTTTTATTATTACATTTTTTTTCTTTCTGTTAGTGATCAAGTTGCCTGCGAGTGGTGACAGTAAGATGACACAGAAAGCAAAGTCTAATTTTTTCCACAGATGGATTGTAGCAGAAGGAGGAAAGTGCAAATGTAGTTTCTCAAGTGTCCTGCATTTTGGGGGTATGAAAGGGCTGTGAGTTGCTTCAGTTCCCTTGCAGCAGCAACAGAAGGCAGAACGCCATGGGAAGGGGGGCTATTCTTAACACACTTCATATATATTTTATTCGTGGTCTCACCATGATTCCCCCCCCCCCCCCCCCAAAGAAAGACTACCAAAGACATCTTGCAACGAACGACCCCTGTAGCTAAATATAGAAGGGTGAGGAATTTATAGAGATGGTTTTGGAGACAGAAATAAAATTAAACAGCCATGTGTAACTCCTGAACAACAGCCTGCAGAAAACCCCTAAAGTGCACATTAGCACATCTTGTTTTCTTATATAATGAACGGTTTTCCAGACATGCCCCAGATGAGAGCACTTCTCTACTCCAACGCGCCTTTCCGCAGCGATCTGGCAACACAGCTTGAAGAAGGCAGCCTGAGGATGAGCGGCAAAGCGTGGGGAGCCTTTGCTCCCCCACCTCGGGGGGGGCAGCAGCATGCAGCATGGTAGGAGCTGAAACTCCCTCCTGAATCAGAACTCGCCACAGGAGCAGTTTACAGATATGTTTTATTCTTTCCTTTGCAAGCTGTATTTTGGCTACCTTTTATTTTATTTTATTTTTTTTTTCCCCTGCATAACTTAACAGTTACTGCTGAGACTCTTCCTATCAGTGGTGCTTGTACGGGGGTGAAAACAGTCCAAGGAATAAAAATAGAGGCTATTTGTAGTTTCCATTTTTTGTCTTCAAGACATTTTTGAAGAAGTTTTCCAATCTGTTAGGGTTATTTTCTCTGTCTCTGTCTCTCTCTCTTTTTTTTTTTTTTGATTGGATGACTGGATTTTTCTCATTTCTCAGAAATTCTGGTTAGATTTTTGAGGAGATAAAAGAATCCAAAGCACAGTGGAATGATTACAAAACCCCACAATACTGCGGTTACACAAGACATAATTGGATGCAACAAATTCAAAACAAACTTCCGAGAAACCCTAAGCAATTATGCACCCCCCAGGCCTGCTTCTGCCTCTGCTGCCACCAGATTTTAAGTTTTAGTCTCTAAAATCCGGTGAAATCCCTTCAGATGCAGAGCAATGATAGCCTATTTGTGTCTGTTGTTGCCAGGGGTAGTTACTTATCAGGGCAAAAGCAGGGCAACCTCTGCAAGCTCTGGGCGCATCTTCTGCCTCGGCATGGGTACAAGCAAGCCCACAAGCTGCAGGCTGAGCCCAGATGAATCTCGTGCCTTCAGCCACCCAAAGGTCAGAGCAGGGGAACGATTAACCCTGTCCCAGGATGGGTGCAACGAGTGTTTCCACTGAGAGCACGGGACACACTTATTTAGTTGGCTAAAGCTGGATATGATACAAGCTTTTTAGGTCTGCAAATCCATATCAGGCTCCATGAGGACTGATTCTCTTCTCGCCCCAGGATAAATTAGGAGTGATTACCCTTAAAATGATGAGTTACACAGGTGTAAAACCAGTTCAAGTCAAAGGAGAATCCAATTCATCTGCTGTATTTATAATTAATTACTCTGATTAAGGGCTGGCAGCTAGGATCAAACTTCATTGCTCTTGTTTCATCAGACAGCAGAGGTGTTTGCATCTGCTATGAAAAAAAAATGCTATTTAAAAGTCCCCAGTAGTTTCTGCAGCAATTTAACCTTTGAAGGGTATGTCCTGCAGTTGCTCGAGGTTGTATAAACATCACAGAAAAGTTTTCTCGTCTTTCACAACGTAACCACCCATGAAATGAGGATTTGGTTTGAAGGTGGCATAAGAAAGAGCATGAAGATGGGTGGTGACACAGAAAAATTGACTAAGGCAGCTAGCATGTAATGGACATTAATTCTAGCTGGCTCTTGATTGCAAAACAAGCCCTGTGCTGCTGGTTCACCATTTCTTAACCATATATACCGCAGCTGCTATCTCATTGCTAAGAAGAAGCCTTTTCTTAGAGCATGTTTAAAAAACCTTACTCTTTTTATAAAATTTCTGAGAAACAAACCAGCCTTTCAAAGGGAACGATTGCATTTGCCAGCTGACATTGTGGCTAAGCAGGTTCCTGCCTTCCCCTAGCTATCCACGGAATATTAATGTCTGCTCAACTTCACTGGCGTTGCAGTTTCTCTTCATATCCTTAGCAGATGCATTCGAGATACTGCGACATATGGTTCAAGCAGACCAGAGGTCTCGAAGGCTCAAGTCAACACTGGGCATTCCCAAATTTGGGGCTGTTGGCATGCAGTCAGTACCTATTTGTCTCTCCGTCTATCTAGGCCAGACTCCTCTAATATAATATAATCTGTCTAATCAAGGCTGGCTTCTATTCTTGGCTGTGCTGTGAGCTTCCTCTGTGACCTTGGGCTAGCCACTGCTCCTTGCTGCCTCCCCACCTCTCAGGGTCTTGTGAGGACCCCTTCATTAATGTTTGCCAGGTGCAGTCATGAGCCCCATGGAAATGCCTATAAATAACAGCTCCAAATTAAACATTGGGGAAGTTCAGGTTAGAGCCTTGCAACTCTCTCCCACCCTGGCAAGCACTGGGAACTGGGCCTAGCTGTGTGTGAGCACTCACCTCCTCCAAATGATAGCTCTGAGAAAACTGCCAGCCAGGCCAGAGCTTGGTCTGGGAAGCCAGCCCTCCTTGGGCTTTGAAGCAAAGCTTGCACACATTTGTGTGTTGGGAGGACCGGTGCTATGCCTGTAAACATATAAATGATTTATCATCCCTATTTCTCTCCATCCTAAGCTAATGTCCCCGTAATGTCCTTGAAGCGTGTTTCAGTGAGGAAGGACTTGGCATCTCTTAGGATGTGGGGCTCAGGGGCAGTCGCTTTGTTGATTATGCGCGGAGCAGTCTGGGTCCCAGAACAGCGCTTTGTGCTGAACGGCGTTCCTCGGGAAAGGAGCACCCAGAGGAGCGGCGCAGGCTCTGGTGCTGCTCCCCAGGTGGGTCGCAGTGCTTCTGAGCTCAGCGGTACCTGGGTGGGCACCTGGGAGCTCTGTGCTGGCCTCGGGGAGCCGTGGAGCACGGCTGAACAGCCAGGGAGCACATCAGCCATTTCACAACAGAAAAGGACTAAAAAGGTGGAGGTCTCCTAATCATCGCAACTGGGGCTTGTTGGCCTTTATTGTGCCTCACAGCCTTTCTGCAGCAAAGTGACTTAGGGAAAATAGAGAGAAAGAAGAGACTGGGAAGCAGAGAGGGTTGACTGGGGGAAAAAGCAAGCAAGCATGAGTAATACACGCATTAGAAGTGCTTTATAATTAGTTTATAAAAGCTCTCTTAACATCAGCAAAGCACTTTCTACTAAAAACCTTTAATAAAAGCGCAGCAGTATTTGTAAGCATTGTATGTTTTCCGTTTAATTCTGTTAAACAGCTACAAAAAGAGCGTCTAAGCAATGCATTTTCCTCCTTTCTCAACCCCCCATTGTCTGGGAAGTTAAAAGCACTCCAGCTTTGCCTCCCTGCCTTAAAACTCCCCAGTGAAAAGTACTGTGTTGGAGGTGGTTTCAAACCAACTGGCTGCCCTTCCCACTCAAGCAGCAGCTGAAAATATCCCGCTGCCGGGGGAGCAGCCAGCTGCGGTCACCTTCTCTGCGAGAAGACTTGGTTAATCTACTGACCACAGCTGTGGGTTATGGATGCTGCACCCTACCCTCACATATTTACGGTCAGCTCGTGGGAGCAGTGCCTAGATGGGGAGAAGTGGCCATGAAATGTGACCTCGGAAATGGCAGCCTGCCCAGCAGAGGGGACAGAGGAGTCAGCTCACGAGGATGTTGGTGCACATTGACTGAAGCAAAGGATCTGGTTATATGAGTGAAATGCAAATTGCTGGGTGCTGGTCAAGGCAGTGTGGATGCCATCACTGCGTAAATGTGTCCCACCCAGCCGCGCACTAGTCTGTAATTATCTGGGAATTAAATGGTTAGAGCAAAAAGCATCCCCAGGGTGGGGTTTTCTTCCTTCCAATTTTTCTTCTTGTTTTTCACACGGGAAGAACGAAGCCTAGAAACGATGCTTATGCTTAACAGAAGCAAAGGTCTAGCCAAACTAGATTTTAACATGGCCAGTGACCCAACGTGAGGAGAATGGGGTTTATCAGCTTGTGTGATTGTGGGCCAAGGCACGACTGAAGCACGTGGTGCCAGAAGAGTCGGTGCTGGGGATTAGCTGGTATTCTCGCTGAAGTTTGCAAGTCTCGTGTTTTGGACCGGCTGTCTTTGGTGTTTCATTTTTAAAGCCTAAAGCTTAATTGCTATGTTGGAGAGAAAGGAGGTGCTCCCCCTCCTCTGGCCAGGAGTTATCTCCTGACTGTAATACTCTCCCAGCTCACGCTCTGTTTATGTGACCTGAAGAAAGAGAGTTTTGCCTTATGAGGAACAGAGGCTTGGGCCAAGTTTCTTTAGCTAGGAACAAAAACTCTTATGTGTTTATATTCATTTTATATTTGGCAAAAATGATTCCCTGACCTTCTCCTAGGGGCTTTTTTAGTTGTTTGTAACATTTGATTTATTAAGGATTAGCTCCACTAGGAGAAGGCTCAGTTAGATGCTTGGATGAAGCCAAACAGGGTTTAATTCAGAGAGAGGCAAATATTTCCTGATGGTTTACATACTAGATTCATTCTTTTAATTTTCCATTTGCGGATTGCCCAAGAGCAGATTGCAATATTCCCAAATTGTATGTATTATTGGAAGTTATTCACCCATTCAATAAGCAAATATTTCTTGGTCCAGAATTTGCTTCTGAAATTGCCAGGGCTCCTGCAGCACTGGGTGGTTTGAGAAGCCCTGTGAGGAGCCGTAGGGTGTTTGGTGTTGGCTCCAGCAGAAGCTGTGATCGTTGCAGGCAAGGAGCTGAGGCCGTGTCCAGTGTCGGCGAGTTATAACTCCACGAGGACACAAACAGATGTGTTTCCCTGGGATGCAGCTAACCTGTGCCTGTGCCATGCAAATGGCAGCTTTTCCAGTCCAGTACATTACCTGTGTTTTGCCAACATTCATGTTTTTGACAAATGTATTTTTGCCACATATTCACAATTTCACTAGTCGCCGGCAGTTCTGCAGCCCAGACGTGTGCTTCAGCTGTGGAAGGGCTGCACACACGGCGAGATCAAGTAGTTATTTAGAGAACAAAATGTCCCTGCTGTTTGTTCAGCACTACTTTAAACAAATAGACAAACAAGGAGGAAAAAAATCTACTTAGAAGAAGCACTAACACTGCCCTCTATGTTCTCCCCCCTGGGGAGAGGACGGGATCAAACCACAGATGATGGACATTACTGGGGTCACAGAGGGTGCCGCTGGATGGTGTTAGGGTAGTAAGGGGTCACGAGGTGGTGGGGAGCTGCCCGGGGTTAAGAGAGAGCAGGGGAGCAGACCATCATTTACATCCCCGCGCTTCCACCCGCCAGCTAAGCCAAACACTCTTCCTGTGCGAGTGCCTTATTTCAAGACTGCTTGGATTTCACCTCGGCCAAGCCAATTGCGTTTGTAACGAAGTTAAAGGCTGGGTGATTAGAGCTAACTCAGTGCTTGGTCCAGCGTAGACAGGATTTTATCTGCAGGCATTTTACTTTTGGCTTTCAGCCCAATTCAGTCCCAGAAAGGAGTGAAAGTGAAGCTGTCCGGGCCATCTTTCTTTGTGGAGGAGCACATTGAGTCCCTGTAAGTTTGTTTTGAGGTTGTTGCCCGCCAATGTGTGCTTTGCAGATCAGGAATGAGTCACATGAGGATCACTCTGTATCCAGCAAGCTACTTCTCCTTTCAACGCTTGATTCCTGAACGGGAGATCTTGTGACAAAGAAGAAAGGCGGATTTCTGGCAGTGAGGAAACGCTGCTTCCCTCCGCAGCCCCGTGAGAAGAGCTGCAGCGTTTTTGTTCAAACAGGTTGATACAAAGCGAATAAGCAGTAGAGGAGAGATGGGCAGTTTCTGTAAATAGCAGCGTGCTGGCCAGAGACAGGAGAAGAGGGGCGGGAGAGCGCGGCTGTTAGAAGACAGCTGAAGAACAAGATGTTCGCAGAAAAGCTGTTTGTTTCTTCGCAGCACGCAGAGCCTGATACTACCTTGCCGTTAGTCACGACCTAGATGAAAATACAAAGGGATCTGTGGGAGTTTCCCCTTCCAGCCAGACTTTGCACCAAGCTTTTGTCTCTGCAGCGGGAGGCAGTTCTTCCAAACCAGCCGACTCCTCCCTCGGAGCGGTGCCTGGCGGGCAGGAGGAGCATTGCCAGGTGGAGGTTGGCAAAGGCAGGCTGAGGTTGCAGGAGGTACGCCGGGTCAGGCAGTGGTCAATGTGGTTACCCCGCTCTTCACGCAGCAACTCTCACCCACAGACGACTTTGTTGGCACTTAATAGAAGAGGCTTACTGTCCAAGTGCTAAATAAATATGCTAGCCACACTTGTTAAGGAGCAATGTGGTGTCAGAGAGTGCACAAAATAGCTACCCGCTCACATTGATTGAACATCGACTATTTTTTAATGTCTGGTGCATGTTTGGCCAAATCCCACCTGGAGAGTGGAATAAACTGAGCTGTGCTAAGTGGCACAATGGCACTTAAAGAGAGAGATTAGGGAAGGAGAGCAGCCCAGGAGAGCTGTAGCTGAGATTCTCCCATACCAGAGACTTGTGACAGTACAGGCAAATTGTGTCCTAAATTTTGCAAGTTGTTTCTGAAGTGGATGTGGGCACAGTAAATTGATGATGTGAGGAGCAACAGGGAAAGGGACTTAAATGTAGTCAGCCAGACAAAAGGGAAAAATGTAAGTGTGCGCATATATGTGAGTGACAGGGTCCCAGGAACCTGTCTGGAAGATAGTTCTGTGAAATACGCAGATAAAGAAGTGTTTTGTTTTGTCCCCAGCATCCTGAAGCATCTCCCTGACAGATGGTTTTAATGCCTTTTCACCTGCCTCCACAGGTATGACTTCATCGAGATCCGAGACGGGGACAGCGAAGCAGCAGACCTGCTGGGCAAACACTGTGGGAACATAGCACCTCCTACCATCATCTCTTCTGGCTCCTCTCTCTATATCAAGTTCACCTCAGACTACGCGCGGCAAGGTGCCGGCTTCTCCCTGCGCTATGAGATCTACAAGACAGGTCAGTGTCCGAGTCAGTGCCTGTCTCCCAGGCCGTTTGTCACAGTCATCTTCACAAGGAGATGTTGGCCACCTTTTCAATATGATTTTTAGCATGTTCTCCACAGATGAAGGGCTTTTATTTTTTTCCTTTAATTTAAGCAAGTCTATTTCATCACAGTTCCAAGAAGGTGAAGATGTTAGTTGCACATGATAGTGCATTTTTGGATCGTAGTGTGGCATCAGAGGCAGGATGTGGTGGTTTTACCATGTTTTTCTTTGTTAAATGCTCTCTCGAATTCAAGGACTTAGAAACATATCTTTTCTTCGTGGCATGTGTAAAGCTTGTTAGGGCTAAGTGGGGATTGTCCCTCTGTTAGGAGCGTATGGAGCTCCCCCTCCTGTGGAGCTGCAATTCAGGACTGATTAATGACGCTGTGTTTTCTCTCCCTGGAAGCTGGGTTTGTAACTGGGGAGGTCTGGCGTTCAGGGGACTGCTGTCAGCCGTGCCGTAAAGGGGCTGAGACGGCGCCTTCCCAGGCGGATATGAGAGGAACTATTCATAATTCTGTTTAATACCAAACTGTTATTGAGGAAAGTAAAAGCTGCTCAAAGGCCTTTTAATAGTGTTTCTGTCTAAATATTTGTCAGGATTGTGTGTCTGGGAAGGAGGCTTGAGAACATAAAACCCGCTCTGTGTGTGCTGTGTGTGTGCGGGTAAGTGAGGTGTGCCTGATGCCGAGGGAACAAGAGCATGTTTCGCATGGAGATGCAGGTGCCCACTCTATGCCCACATTCCTGTGTTTTGTGTTGGAAGAAAACACACACAGCTTTCACGTCATCGCATCCAGCATGAAAAAAATACCCATGCCTGGTAAAGATTCACAAAAGAGCACCAGAGGGTGACTTACCCAGGCACCAGTGCCCAGGGTTCACGTGGAGGACAGAGGTTCACAGGCACCCCCCCAGCCTGGTCACAGGTGGGTGTGAATGTGGAGGCTTTGCTGCACAGGGACAGGAATGGGATTCCCCAAATTTATTGTGAAACAGTGAGGACAAGGGGTGTCTGGAGGTTCTCGTGAATTAGGAAAGTGCTGTTGGTGATAGCTGCCTGGGCTGCATAGCCAATCATTGAGCTGGTCTGGTGCGGCCAACTGAGGCCACTGCTGTTTGTTAGCAGTTAAGATGTGGACTGGTCCTGATGGAGTTTAATGGTTCAGCTGACTGTGGGGATTTGCTGAGGCCAGTTGCCAGCACAGAAGATGGCAAAGAGTGCCTGTGTTCAGGCGGGAAGACTCTCCTCAGCATCCGTTGCCGCTCCCTCCCTGTACACACACCCCCCCCCCCGAGCCCAAAGACTGCACTGCGTTGTGCTTGTCCCAGGCCAGGTCCATGCCCTGCCTCAGGGCACGGAGCAGGGTGGAGTGGTCAACCCGGCAGAGGTGGCCAGGTCAGGCAGAGCATGGCCAGCAGGAAGGGATGGGACAGCTGGCAGGAACGCTGCCTGTCCGAGTGGGAGCCAGGAAGCTGCCAAATTCATGGGAGAAGGAGATTTTGTTGCTGCTGGCAGGGAGGGAGGGAGGGGAAGCAAGAGCTGCTGTGGGAGATGGTGTTGGTTGGAGGCTGGAGATGAGCTTGTGTCCCTTGATGTAGATCCCCACAGAGCTGCCCCCACATGTTAAGTCATGCTGGCACATCCCCAGCCACCATTCCCCTGTTGCCAGCAGCCATCCCCTCCAGAGATAACCATTCTTCCAGCCACAGCCCGTGAAATGCAGCCCAGCAAGACAGGTTTCAGCACAGGGGCAGGGGTGAGCGTGTGATCGGGAGCACCGCAGCCCTCCTTGCCTGCCTGGCCCCTGGCCCCAACAGGGCTCCCAGGAGAGTGTGGCCGTGCTCGCTGCGGGGCCACTACATCCGAGCAAACCTTGCCTTTTGTTTTCAGACGCAGGCACGGGGAAGATTCAGTCTGAGCTGCCAGGGTAGCCAGCAAGGGTGTCATCAGCTTTAAAGGTCATTGGATTGTTATTGTCCAGATCAGTAAAGGCAGCGTTGCAGCAGCTTCTTTCTTCCTTACAGGTGACCTACAAAAACAACACATTTCAACTGAGCATTTATTTCCACACCTTGTCTAAATTTTCCTTATCGCCGTGTGAGAGAGGAGAGATCTGCATACAAACAGCTGCATACCAGTCTCCAAGTCCCCTGATGGGTATCAGTCAGCAGTCTGGGGGCTGACAGAGGAGCCGTCTGCCCTGGCTGGTTTAGGCTCCCTGCTGCTCGCTTTGTGAGTCAGCTTGGCAGAGCTGGCCTGAGCCCTCCATCGCTGGGCATCAAAGTCTCCTCTCAGGCTGGTCCGTGCTGCTGAAGCCAGCATGACTCCTGTTTATTATCCGCAACGTCCTTACGAAAAGCTGATCACTGTTTGCTGCTATCAGCCAAACTGTAGACAAAGATGCCAAATCTGATAAGAGCCCCACACAAGGAAACGTGTTATCGAACACAGTGACATAGTTATGTCTCTCTCCTGTCTCCAGAGGACAGTCCCTGACTCCAAACTCTGGGTTTACTCTTTGATTTTCTCCCCAGCTTGGAGCTTGCATTAGTTTCTGTTTATCTATTTGTCTTGTAGCTGTTCAGAATGAAGTACACCCTTATCCCCATTCACAGCATTATGCTGTGATTTGTGTTTGGCCTTATTTTTTGCCTCTGTGTTTTACCCCACAGGTTCACACCAGAAAAGCCGGTTGCTTCATTAGGCAGTCAATTAAGAGACCCTCCTGAGCAGCTCTCCAGCTAGGCGCTGCATAATGCGGGGCCAGGATCCTGCCATTACTGCAGGCTGCTGGCCTGACTCCTGTAGGTTAATGCTGAACTGAATAACAAGTCTCCCATTAGCCCTGGGAAGGCTCGTGCTGCCTGGAAGAGCTGGAGCAGAAGGGTTTGCAGAGGAGAAGGCGGGTGTCCCAGCTAAACCAAAGCAGAAACCTTTGTTAACGTCGGGTTGCAGCCGTGGCCGCAAGGCCCTGCAACATCTCCTTTCCCCTCCAATAGCTCCAGGCTGTAGATTTCTGTTGGCCATTGTCCTGCCTCCACAGAGCAGCAGTTTCAAAGTCACCGTGGTATGAATAAGTCACAAATTCCCCTTTCCCCAGCCACCCCGAGGCACCTTGGCTCTCTGAGAGGGGGCACCGAGCTGCGGCAGGGGCCAGTGCAGGGGTCAGTAATAAATAAGAGGCAACATTGTCTGCCCAACTCGCAATGCAAAGGTCTTCCTTAAGGATAGAAATAACTTGCATTTCTGATGCGGACGGCCGAGTCTGTGAGAAAGAGGGCTCTGTTCCCCCTCTCAGCAGAGCCCCCCGCCACGGCCCCCATTACCCCCGCATCGCCCCAGACGTATGCTGGAGCTGCCCCTCCACCCTTGCGGAGCTGCAGGGCTCAGGGCACCGCAGGCTGACCGCATGCCTCCCGAGGGTTTCCGAGGCTTCCAGCTGACAGTGGAGACATTGGCCCTCCCCAGCCCCTCCGGGTCCTTTTGCTGTCTAAATATTTGCACTTCCTGATTTTCTCAAGAGGAAACTGAGGCATAGATGTCCCTGCCAGAGGGAGAAAGGTTGCAGGAGACCAGCCCCCAGGGAGAGCTTTCTCCAGAGAGACCATGTTCCCATTACTCTTCTCTTGTCCCCTCCCAGGAGAGCCCCCTCCCTGGATGGGAGCTCCTCCATCTGGGCTTTGGGGTGGGGGACCCAGGTCTCCCAGCAGGTCACTGTTTGCAGGGGCTAGCAGGGGAAGCCCAGCCTGGCTCAGCGTGGCCTTCCAGGGCCACCCCCTGGGCATGGAGGATGCAGCAGGGGTTGGTTTGCCAGATCACAGCCCTGGCTTTGAGAGACTTTGGAGGGATCTCCCTCCTAGACCCATTTTTGGAGTAATTGGCAAGGGGATCAACAGAGGCATACGGGTTATGTTTCCAGAGCTGTCTTAGGTATTTAGACACGTACTGTCCACTCCAGTGAGTGCACAGACTTTGTTTCTCCACCCATGGAAAGCTTTGAAAATCACACTCTCCGTCCTTCCAGGCAATTCACACAGCTCTTGGGCCACAGAAAATGTCCAGAAGTGAATGCACAACCCATCAAAGATCAAAATGGGGGTTCCACAGCATGTCAAGCTGTCAGGATGACGCTGCATTGTTAAGACTGTGGTTTTTTTCCTGCCACTACAGGTTCCGAGGACTGTTCCAGGAACTTCACTGCCTCCAATGGCACTATTGAGTCTCCAGGTTTCCCTGACAAGTATCCACACAACCTGGACTGTGTCTTCACCATCATAGCCAAGCCAAAGACAGAAATCCTCCTCCACTTTCTGCTCTTTGACCTCGAGCATGATCCGCTGCAGGCAGGCGAGGGAGACTGCAAGTACGACTGGCTGGACATCTGGGATGGCATCCCTCAAGGTAAGCCTTGGGGTGCCATGCCAGCATCTTCAGCTTCTCTTAGTGTCTCACAAAGCTCCAAAACTCTGTGGTCTGTTTCTTAAGACCAAAGGTGCCTAACCTTAGACGTGGCTGCAGCATTGCCCCCCACTAGGGGCACTCCTTGGTTGGCCATGGGAATGGTGTGCTTGCAGAAAGCTGCATGCATTAATCCTGAAACTACTGCTCTGCTGTAACCACTGATCTGAAGAGTCCCATGGGACACTCCCAGGTGCCACTGGTCCTCGCTAAGAGAAGGGCAGAGAGTTCATGCGTGCTTATCTCCCTACGCTGTACCAACACTGTGAAATAGAGCAAATTGGAGCGTTTCCCAGCAATTGCAGAGCAATGTTTGCTGCAGTGGATATTTCTGCACAGCACGCCGCCTGGCACTGGGCCAGCAGATGTAAAAAATAGCACATCCCCAAAGCCTTTCTTTCATCCCAATCGGTCCTGCAAAGGCATCCCCGCTGAGAGATGCCAATCTGCTGCTGACCCAGGAAGCTGGTGGAAAGGCAGGCATTACCTTTGCTGCTCTTTCTTTTGCAGTTGGCCCCTTGATAGGCAGGTACTGTGGCACTAAGATGCCATCGGACATCCGCTCAACCACCGGCGTCCTCTCGCTCACCTTCCACACTGACCTAGCGGTGGCTAAAGATGGTTTCTCTGCTCAGTACTACTTGATCCAACAGGAAGTTCCTGAAAGTAAGTTGGGAATGTGGAAGTGTGTCTTGGGCAGTCGTGTTGCCTGTTTTACCCAAGTTCTTCCCTTGCAAGAGTGTGGCAGGCAGAAGCGTGTCCAAGGGCTCATTCCCCACTGGCAATAGTGACAGAGTTATGCTGTCTGCTGTTTCTCACAGAAATGAGATTTAAGGAAGAATCACGCTCTCAGACCTTTCCTAAACTTTTCACTTGCTCACAAAGTCTTCTCACTACTTTGGGATAGAATCCTTTGTGTATGTGCTCAGCCCAAAGGATTTAGGGTAAGACTTCAGCTCAGCGGGTTTGGCAGAATCATTAAAACATTAGGGAAAATCTCTACAGTTTTCCCAAAATTTGCAGCCCCGAAGTACAAATTGGAATTTCATGTCTAATTAAGAAATGCCTAAAGCTCCAAGTTCAAACCAAAATTTGTTTTTAATCCCTTATTAAGGGAGATTAATTGAACTGGTGTGAGGACAAAAAGTTGTGTGTTTTGAGAATGATCCTTCGTGGTAACACTTGCAGGCTAGGAAAGATTCAGTTGGTTTTCCCATCATATTTTTTCATCAGAGCTACAGTTCTCAACCTCTGTTAGCAGTGAACATGTGATACAACAGAAGCCTTCAGGACACCCTTCAGTCCCAGAGAAAGAGAGGAGGTCTCTGCCCCTAGGCTGAGTCCATGACAGAGAGCAGGGTAGAGAAGGGGTTGTGCAAGGCTGGGGGCAGCTGGGTTACAGCCTCTTGCTCCACAGCTGAGTTAAGGACGTCTCTGCTGAGACTCTGGGAGTTACAGACAAGCACGAGCTCTTCACCGTTACATATTTCCACACTCTGTTGATCTGTTCTTTAATCCCCTTTCTATTCTGTTCTTTAAAAAGTCTGGGAAATAAAACATTAATAAGACACAAAGCTTGAGAAATCAAGCACAAGAACCCTTAAAGGGTTAGGCCTGTTTTGATTCATGCTGGTGTAAACTGAAACTTTAATGATACCACTGAGATCTTAACTTGGTCCATCATTTCCACACGGGGTTGACTTGGCCACATTAAAAACAAACAGTTTGGTGGAGCCCCATTGGCTTACAGCAGCAGCGGGCTTTGTCCCACACGGTATTTCCTATCACTGTTTTCTTTGTTATTGCTTTTATAGGACAGCTGCCATAAAATATATGAGATGTGCAATAAGATTGGGCTAATTGTGACTTTCAAAAGCCTTAGAAGTGAGGAAACACAAATAAAAGCATGCCAGAGTCTTTCATGTCTGTGGCTGGTCAATGCGCATGAGCCTGACCTCCCATATAGCGCACGCACGCATCCACACACATCCAGGCTCTCACATGCACGCAAAACCATTAGACCTGCCTGCTCCAGGCCTTGACGTCCCTGTTGGCAGCACAGCAGTGAGCGCCCTCCTGTTGTGCCTGCCCACACTCCTTGCCTTGTCAGTGCTTAGTTTTCACCGTCAGCCTTCAAGAACTTCATGGCAAGGGGACTTGGGGCATCTTGATGGAGGTGGGGAGAGGGAAGGGGCAGAACATTGTGTCAAAACTGTGCAAAGGCAGACAAAATAGAGAAAAGGAGAAAGATCCGCACTGTATTAATTTTCCGAGGGCCAGGCAAACATAAAGCTGCCCTGTCTTTAATTTTGCAGTGCCATCTGTGAACATGCACAGCACACAAGATGGTACAGATCTGCTCATCTTTCCAGGCAGACAGCTTCGCTCGGGGTTAGCTGGGGAGGATAGTTCAGGGCTGCCTTCCACTTGGGAGTGAAATGCAGAGACTGTAAGCTGATCCGTGTATGTGTGTGTGTGTTCCCGCTCCAGACTTCCAGTGCAACGTGCCGCTGGGGATGGAGTCTGGCAGGATCTCCAACATGCAGATCAGTGCCTCTTCCACCTACTCAGATGGGCGATGGACACCCCAGCAGAGCCGGCTCAACAGCGATGACAATGGCTGGACCCCCAATGTAGACAGCAACAAAGAGTACCTCCAGGTTTGTGTGCTTTCCCCGCCCCTCACCTCGTCCCCCGCCAAATGGAGTGTCGTGCTGTTAAACTGACCCTTGACCACAAGGCTTGTTGAATTTTTTATTGCCTGTGTGGCTCACGGGGAGTGAACAGCAGGGGAGCTGCGGTGCCTCCATGAAACGAGATGGGCTGGCTCTCCCATTAGTCTGCACAAGGGCTGGCTCGACCCACTGTCCTTCTCCCACCCCCCCTCCTTCCTGCCCAGAACTTTGATGGACTTTCCAGTGTACTGACAGAAATTGAGAGACCTCGGCCACTTACAAGGGCCACTGACTGCCACTGGCCTGAGGACCAACGTCTCCAGGAGGCACGTGGAAAAACAGCTAAAATGATATTTATCTCATCAGCGATGTGAGGAGTGTGAGCGGGCTGAATGTCAGGCAGGGGGTTGTCAGAGCCAAGGCTTTCCCTAGGACCTGGTTAGATCCACAGTCTGTGTCCACATGAGGTTTCCGGCTGTGTCTCATTGCCGTGAGACGTTGCTTGCTGAAGGGCCCTAGGAACGGGAGGTGGTGAATGTCACCGCCTCAGGCAGACACCTCATTCTTCATTCATGGCAGTGCTACCAAGCCAGCTCTGGTGACCTTTCTTAACCCACACTGTAAAAAAAAAAAAAAAAAAAAGAAAAGCACGAAAGGGAAATCCAGGAACTGTAGCACTTGCTAATTGGGCATCATGCTTTTATTTTACATGGAAAAGTCAGCCCTTGTCCTGTTTCAACAGACATGAGCTTCCAGGTTCTGTGCAGATCCTGTTGCTTGGTCTGACTCAGGAAGAAAGCTTTGTGATGGTGCCGTATGGACAGACATCAAGACAAGTTACGCTTGTCCCATGGTCCTACCTGCAAGCATCCTGCTGAAGTCAGCCTGGGGCTTTTGTGCCTGTTGACATCAGTTCTTACATTCCCGTGTGCCTCCCCAAATGGAGGGAGCATTTGCATGTTTTCATGGGTCAGAAAAACTAGCCAGGAGCTAACTGGGCTCTCAAGTGCTCACCACTCTGTCTCTTGTCCCTTTTTCCCCTGGAAAGGTGGACCTCCACTTCCTGACTGTGCTCACAGCCATCGCCACACAGGGTGCCATCTCCAGGGAAACCCAGAACGGGTACTATGTCCGTACCTACAAGCTGGAGGTCAGCACCAATGGGGAGGACTGGATGATGTATCGCCATGGCAAAAACCACAAGGTAAAGGCCTTTTTGTCTCTTTTGTATGTGCCGTGGTGGGTCTTGCAGTCGATGGGAGGGAAGAGAATAATGATTTTACAGGACTGCAGGATTTAATCTGTGAGGGACCCTTTTACTGATGAGGGCTAAAAGACTGATGATGCTTTGAGCAGAAATAGTCCTTTCTCCTCTGCACAGCAATGAGGAAACACGATTCCTTGGAAAACCTGGCTGCTGTTGCATCTTTCGTGGTGGCGAGAGTATGTTCTTTGACTGCAAATGAAGGAGAAAATGCTTTCACAGCCTGTGTTTTGCCATACAAGATTCATTGAGCTTTTATGGCCGTAGCCCTGTCTGCATGCTGGGTTAACAATCACAAAACCACATGAAACTGTAGTTCAGGAGTTATTGAGGCCTGGAAATGAAAGGGCACAAATCCTAAGAGGGGATCACACCATCCCAGAGAACAAAATGAACAATAAATAACGAGGAGCAATTCAGGCTGCCAGAGCTCTGGGATCTGCACTAGCAGGCGCAGTCAGCAGTGGTGCATCGAGCCCTGGGAGCTGCTGTGTACTCTCACCATGCTCCTGGGAGGCTAACGGGGATGGGAGCGAGGGGGGAGAGGGTGTCTGGCCCTTCCAAGCCCTGCGTGGCCAGGCGAGCCTGCGGCAGTCTGCGCAGGAGCTTTGGTGTGTGGGGAGAGCCAGCCGTGGAGTTAGGGCAGCCATGGTGCTGGGCTGCTCCTGCTGTTTCACTCGCCTTGGTTGTGTGGTTGTCCCCTGGTTAAGGGCACCTTGGAAAAGCCTTTTCCTGCTCTCCTGTGGAGCCACCAGCGCTGCTGCTGCAGCTCAGGTCCTCCCCGCTCCTGTGCCCTGATCTCTCTGTATGAAACGGGTGGCCGGGGGCCCGCCTGCCTCCCCCCGCATGCACGTCCCAGCAGTTTCTGCTTCCTCAGCACTTCTGTTAAATTAACTGTCCCCTCCCTTTGCTGGCACAGGCGCTGCTGGCATGAACTGCAGTAGCCTGCCTTGTCCAGGATTCATCCAGACATTTCCTTCCCTTCCGGGCCATGCGATTTCCCCTTCCCCACAAGTGGTTCAAATTCACTCTGCATCCCAGAACGAGTCCCTGCCATGCTGAGGCCCCTAGCAAGGCTTCATACCTGCAATATTTGGAGCATTTCAGCTCTTCGCGTGCCAGGGAGGTGGTGTTAGTGCTATTTTCGAGGTAGGGAAACAGGCACACGGGACAGCAGAGCATCCCATAGGAGAGTCAGCCCCTGGCTCAGACTGGCTGCGCTGGCACTTGCTGCCAGATAAATTGCATCCATCGGGTCGTGACACACCAGCTCCCCTGGGACAAGCCCCAGGGCTGCGGCTCATGGCAGAGCTCCTGCCATGCTGTACGGCGGAGCCGCGCTCTCGTGCGGAGGCTCCATGGTCTCCCCGAGGCCGCTGGCTGCAGCAGGCCTTCCTGTGAGCCAGGGCCGTCTCTCCTCGCCCTGGGCAGGCCGCAGACACCAGTGAGTGTGAGGTCTCACTGCGGCCGTTGCTGCCAGCCGAGGCAGACAGGAGACTGGCAACGCGCCAGCTAGCAAGATGAGCTAAACAGTTCAGCCAGGCTGGCGTTTCCAATAGCCACGTGCAAGAAATTCACCTTTGGGAGTCTAACTGAGGTGGGAATCTGTCCTACAGAGTGATTTTGGTCACTTGTGCTAGTAGACTTCCCATCCTCGTGATCCCAGGCCCTTGGTCCTCAGCTGGGGTGGAGCAGGATGGCACACAGCTGGTTTCAGCACTGCCAGAGCAGTGTACATCGGTCCGCAGAGAGCAGGGCCCTACAGCCTGGCTGGTGCCGACCCAGAGCAGTCCCACAGCCACGTGCATTGCCACCATGCCTGGGTTTGGCCCTTGAGCCCCATCAGCTCTTTCCTGTCCTGCTTTCTGTCTTCACAGAAAGAAGAAAAAAAGGGGGGGGGGGGGGAAGGATAAAATAAAACCTCTCTTTTTTCACTCCTTTATTCCAGTCTCGCCTCTTTCCCACATTCTGGCCTCAATTTAGCAGGCACCTCCCCAGGCTGGAACACAAGTAATTGCTTTTTGGTGGTGTGCCTACCCCTCAGTCAGGGACTGCGCTCCCTCCCCGCTGAACGACCAGCCTCAGGCAGCCCAGGCACTGTGCCGTGGGGCCAGGGGAAAGCCCCTCGTTCACAGGCCTGGCCGGGGGGGGGCTCCGGCCCCCGTTAATCTCAGCCGTTCCTGCGCGAGGGAAGCTCCCGGCGTCTGCATTGAGCTTGCAGGTACCGCCCTGCGTCAGTGCGGTGCTCTGCACACTGCGGGCTGCAATGGTGGAGTGAGCCATGCCAAGGAGATTTGTCAAGTCTGCCGCAGCTTGATTTGGTGCCACAAGGAGCGGGGAGGGGAGGGGTGGGGTAGGCAGACAGGGACTCCAGTCCTCTGTACATGCATATACACACATACACACATACATACACACACATATAGATAAGTGTATATATGTATATGCAGATGCACGCACACACATAGGGGGTGTATCAAACACTGCTCTCAATTCCTGTTGCCTGTGTGGGCCAAAAGCAAAGCTTTGCTGTGCTGCGGGCAGGTCAGCTAACATTTACGTCTTCATCAGGGAACTAAAGCAAGAGAAAACCGGTGAGTGCAGGAGGGGTGGGCAGAGGACGACACAGAGGATGGGGAGCTCTGACCTCCCCTCCTTCTTCTCCCGCTTCCCCTCCCGGCTGTGTCTGGGAGGAGTGGGGCCAGGCTGTTTCCCTGCGAAACGTGATGGCTCACCTTTGAATCCGCAGCTGCTGGCACTCGTGGCGAGGGAAATGGGAAAGGCAGGATGGAGCGGCGGAAAACAAGATTAATATGCGCTCACGGCAGACGGGGCTGGCGGGACTGTTTCCTTGCCGAGCGCTGCCACGCTCTGGGCTGGGGAGGCAGCGGAGCTGCAGCCGGCAGGAGAGGCACGCCGAGCTCACACTGAGCTCACACCTTCCCTGGCCCCCCGCACCTCTGCTGGACTTCCCCGCCAGCCCAGCAGCCCACTCCCTGCAAAGCCCGGACAGCACTGCTGTCCCCCTGTCTGGGGGTGGTGCCCAGTCCTTGCCGGGACGTGGGACCAAAGGTGCGGAGCTGTCTTCCCATGTGTCCCCTGAGAGAGGAGATAGGCAGGAGAGCGGCCACCACCACGTATTGCCACCACACTTGCCCCTTACTGCCCACCAGAGCATCCCCTCGGGACAGGTCTAAGCAAATCCGACCCCAGAAAAGCCACACTGGCTCTTTCCTCCTTGCTGCATCCTGCAGTGAGCTGCATAGCCAGAAGCCCCAGTCCTCTTCGTGCCACCAACAGCGATGCTCCTGCTCTCATCTCCTTTTGGGGGTGTCTGCGCTTGCAGACGTGGCAGGGGGACGAAACCCCCTGCAAACGTGCCCAAGCTTGCAGGGGCCAGGGCTGTTGTCCCTGTGTGCAGGCAGCGGTGTCATCATGGGTCTCGCTGTGTCACCTGGGGCTCGATGGCCCCCAGAGGTTATCTTCCAGGCACTGACCCTGCAGTTTGTGCTGAGATCTTATCTGGCTCTTGAACCCTAGGAAGGAAAAGAGCACCTGGCAGGATTTGGCCTTTTGTTTCTGGCCATTTTCTTCAGGCAGATTCAACGGTGAGGACTTTATTGGAAAACAAAGTGCTCATCCGTTCTGATCCACTTCCTTCTTTGCAGGGTCTCGGGTTCCTGCTCCCATGTGGTCTGAGCTGCTCCACGTTTGTAACTGCGGAGTTCGTATTGCAGGGATCGTGTAGTGGGAGGGACGGGACAAGTGCTCTCGCTGTTTCTGTTTCTGGTGTAAAATGGGAAGAGTGCACCTGAAACTTTTGCTTTGAGAATCTAAGTCAATGGAGGAGAAATGGCAGAAAGATCCAGCTGATGCACATTTTCAATTTCTGATTCATTTTGGTAACTTTGTGCTTTTTATCAGCTAACCTTCCTGGGTAGTGTTTCAGGTGGATGCGAGGAGGCAGGTCGAGTTGCTGCAGAGCTGCAGCAATATCTCAGCTCTGCATGGAGCTGGGGACATCAAAGGTGTTCGGTGCTGGCAGAGGATGTTGAGGATGACTCTTTGGAGACCTTCATGCCTTCCCTTAGGAGCAGTCCTCTGTCTTTTTAGTTCTTAATGAGGTCTCCTGTGTTTATTCACCTGGGGAGAACGAGAAAAGCTTTCACTCCTGTGGCTTGTTTATCTGGAAAACTCAGGAAAAGCTCCCATGATCGGCCAGAAGGCCACGAGTGCTTCTGCACAGAGACATCACGGTGCAGAGTTTGCCCAGAAGCATCCCCTGGTCCCAGCCTGCTTCTGTTGCTTTCGCGGGCAGGACAAAGACATCAGGCTTTGGGAAAGGCAGCCCCGTGCGTTCACCCTTGGTGCAGTACCAGGGGAGAATTACAGCCCTGGCTCTTCCAGCACAGCTGCAGCTTTGTATTTCTGAGCCTGATATCTCCCGTGCAGGCTAGTAGAGTGCTGCTCATCGTGTCCCTGGTGGCTCCCGGATCTGAGTGGAGTCTCTCAGAGGCACCATGCTGGCAAACCCACCCCCGCACACTGTACCTTGCCCTGGCCGCTGTGCTTCACTGCCTATTGCCAAGTATCATTTTTCTTTTACCTCCTTGTTCCTGGATTTAATAAATCCCGGACTATCCACCCTCCACTTGAGCCAGAATCCTCCCACCATCAAACATGCCCCATTTTGTGCCTTCCCTATCTGAAGAAAAATAATCTTCCCTACTTTTCTCCTTCATGCTTCTCTGTCTAAATCCTGAAGCCCTAATCCTGTTAGCATGCTCTGTTCCAGGGCTCTGTCTCCACGGGAGTAACATAATCCTGCCATAAATCTAGTGGGTCCAGAGAGACACATACATACGGATGAAGGCAGAGCTGCTGCCATCCTTGGCCTTCTCCTCTGCCTCCCCAAGCCGCTTTCTTTAGCTCCACAAGAAATTGCGCAGTGGCCAAGCAGCACTACAAATGCAGTGGGGGAGAGGCTGCCTGCTGTCCCCTCCCTGATGCACTGCCTCTTTGACTTCATGGCTCTTTTTGTCTCCCACCCTGCTCCGCAGCTGGCACAGCTCCGTACCCGCTGGCACTAATGCAGCTTCAGCAGTGCCCCTGTCACCTCGGGTCAGTTGCAAAGTATCAGAAACACGACTCGTGAGTGCTGGTGGGGAGCGTGCGTGCGTGCATGGATAACCTGCCCGACCCTCCCCTTGCCTGGGCGTCTTCTGCTGCCACTTGCTTTCTGCAGCAAATTAATTAAGCTACATTGATTATCAATTTAATTGTACGTGTAGGCCTGCCGACTGGACTAGAAGGGAAGTAAACATAAAGTGTGTGGGGATGGGACTGGTGGCTTTTTGATGCGGCGGTGAAAATGAGTTCCCTTGGCTGCTTCTTGGAAGGTGCTTTTAATTTGTTAGTGGTTTTCCCATCCGTCTTCTGGCTCCGTCACCCGTCAGTGAGTGCGTGTGCATGCGCGTGCGTGCTCTCTGTTGAGTGTGTGTATACATATATCCCTAGATTGCAGCCAGATTTTTTTTTCTGCTGGTGTAAATTAGTGTGACTTCTTCAACTTCGATGGTGGTATGTTGATTTACACCATCCAAAGACTTGGCTCAAAATATGTGCTGAGTGGGAAGGAAAGCAGATAGGATGGGAAGAATAGCAATGTTCTATTTTGGTAAGGGGGAAGAAATCTTTGCTTTCTTGGCGCTCCCGATTTCACACATTTTCCTGCTAGTTCTTCCCATGCCGTGAGTGCTAATTTGAGGCAGGATGAAGAGCCTGTTCAAGTCAACGGGGCTCTCCGCAGTGCTCTTGGGCTCTGGGAGCGGCGTTTGTGATATGGTCAAACCATGGGCTGAGGACAAGGCTGTGGTCAGCAGCATGCGGAGCTGCGTGCTCATGGTGCCTTCTGCCTGGGGAAAGAGGTTTAAAGGCCAGGTGTGCAGGAGGACCCTGCTTTTCTAAGTGCTGAGCACCTGCCCTCTGGAAACTGGGCTCCTTTCTGTTGTGCTGAACTGGTTGGAAGCAGCGACTTGCTGTGACCAGCTGGGGCTTTTCAGAAACAAGGTATGTCGGGGCAGATGCTGCCAAGGCAGCTGATACCGGAGCTGGGAGTCAGGTGGCACTTCTGCCCTCGGGAAGTGGGAGTCTGCGGCCGTAAGGCCCCAGTTGGGATTTGTGTCGCTCGTGGAATGCGAGCCAGTCAGAGGAAATTACTGGGCCCCAAATCCAAAGCAGAATTGAGGTTGCTCTTCTTGGAAGCAGGTGGTTGGGACTGAGGTCACATAAGAGATGCTTTCAGCAACGCATGTGGTAGTGATAAAATTTTTGGGCTCAGTCCTGCTTCTGCTTTCTGTCAAGCTTGACTTTGCAGAAGTCAGCAACAAATTACATTGGTGTAAATTTGGATTCTGGCCCCTGATGCTCGTATGTGTGAATTGAGCTAAAAAAGAACAAAGCTGCAAATATGTTAAACCAAAAAGAGCAGCAAACCTCATCAGTGACTGTTAAACATGCTGGTCCATATGCAACCTTTGGCTCGTGGAGTCTTCAGACTGCTGCCTGCGGGAAGCAGGGGGAGGTTGCCAGGAGCAGGCTCCCTCCAGGCTGCTGCACCCGGGGGTCTGCTGGGGCCACCGACAGGAGCTGCTCTGGGACAGGGGCACCTTTGGGCTGACCTGAGGTGCCCCTCTCCGTGCTAAAATTGTGGCACAGGCTCAGACAAACATTTCCCGTCCTCCGGTGTTAGGTTCAGAGGTAAGGTGTTGTGTGTCAGCTTGTGTGTCAACACAAAGCTGGAGGCTGTGCTGTGGTGTGGAAATGTGTCCTTTCAGCCTGGGTGTGTGTGTGTTCCTACATGTGTACAAGGCACGCACACACACGCCTAAGGAGCATTTCACAGTAACCACTTCTCTTACAGCCCTCCTACTGGAAGGAAGGGTATTTGGTGTCTACTGAGCAAGGAAAGGGATGGGAAGTGGGGTCAGACAGGATAAAATAGGATATTAAAAACACATAAACCATGCTGTGTTGCTAAACAGTAGCAGCATGATGCATATTCTCCAGATTAGCATTTCTGCTCAAGTTCACATCGGCTCCAAATCCTAATTACCGGCCAGATTTGCAAGCGAAGCCCTCTGCGGGCAGCTCCCTGGCCCTGACAGGAACGCCGCCGTCCCAGGGCAGGACCGTGCTGTGCGGCGGCAGCCCCGTGCGGCCTGTGGGGCTGCGAGCACCACGTCCTTCTCTGCAGACACCCCAGCGTGCTGGATCCTCGGAGGAGAGCAGCAACATGTGCTGCCTGCAGACCTGGAACAGTGGGAGACCTATAAAATGCTTCTTAACTCCTCCTCAAGGCGAGAGGCCAGCATGCAGCCTCACCCCTTGTTCTGTCCCGACTCACAGGGATCTGCAGCTGGATTGTTTGACTCCTGCCTCTGACAGGAGATCAGTGCCAGACATTGCACTCTCTTGCTTCGCTCTGTGATAAACTTAGCGGAAGCTCCTGTGCTTAGCATGGCATATGCAGGGTAGGAGACTGCAGAAGAGCCCAGCCAACATCTCAGTGCGTCTGGTGCTCCTGGCTGAGATCAGAGGATGCTCTAGCCCTGTCCTGAAAGCCTGTGTGCTTTGAGGGAAAGAGGAATGCATGCAGCTTCAGTCTGGGAGTGTTAGTGCTTTATGCTGGGGGCAGAAAAAGGGTTGGAAATTACCCTCAGATTGGGTATCGCCTCTTTTCCCCTTTTTGTTCCCCCTCGTGGCACCACAGCCTGAAACAGAAGCACAGCTACCCAGTTCTTGTCCGGCCTATTAGAATAATGGGAGGGAGGGGTGGATCTAACATCCATCTGGTGGTTATTGATTATGGCCATCTGGTAAGACAGCAGCCTTTTCATATCATGTCAGATCATAAACTCTCCCAAAAAGCTGTCTCTGTGTGACGGGCTGCTTGTGCACTGGCGAGCAGGAGAAGGGCTGGGATGTAGCTCAGCGCCTGGGGCAGAGGCAGCACCCTCCCTGCTCCTGCGCCGCTCGCGCACAGTGCTCCCCGTGGAGCTCAGTGTGACAACATGTTGGTATGGGCGAGTCCCGCAGCCCATGTGCAGACCTGCCAGCAGCTCAGCTCGTGCTGTCTGCCCTGGGGCTTGCCCTGGCCAGGGGCTGGCCCTGCCCAGAAAGCCTCTCCCCATTTTTCCCTGCTGAGGTTGTTTCAGCTGCTGAGCTGGTTATTTGCTTTGACTGCTGAACTGGTTATTTCTTTCCTCCAGGTGAGGACATAATTGTATTCTTGTCCCCGCTCCCTTGCAGACGTTTCAGGCCAACGAGGATGCCACGGAGGTGGTTCTCAACAAGATCCACAGCCCAGTGCTCACGCGTTTTGTGCGCATCCGTCCCCAGAGCTGGCACAACGGCATTGCCCTGAGGCTGGAGCTGTACGGCTGCCGCATCACCGGTGAGGATCCCCCTTTTCCCCTCAGCCATCCTCTCCATCCTTCCAGCAGCCTGTCCCGGGGCACTCCCGACCCTCAGAGAGGCTGTCACGGCTGCTTGGGGCAGCAGCAGTGTCACTGCAAGTAGCACGGAGGCACCCGTCCCTCTGGTTGTGCTCAGGGGAACCAGGACCCAGCCCCTGGAGGTGAGGGTAAAGTGCCTGGTGCTGGCTTAGTGCCCAGAGCTTAAACCTGCAGGGAAAACCACATGTATTCCCCTCCTCTGCCCCAGCTGCTCATGCCCTCTCCTTCCCTGCAGATTCGCCCTGCTCCAACCTGCTGGGGATGCTCTCCGGCCTCATCCCTGACTCGCAGATCTCAGCCTCCTCAATCAGAGGCTACGACTGGTCTCCTAGCATGGCCCGCTTGGTGAGCAGCCGCTCAGGCTGGTTTCCACGTGTCCCACAAGCCCAGCCAGGGGAGGAGTGGCTGCAGGTGGACCTGGGTGTCCCAAAGAACATCAAGGGCGTCATTATCCAGGGGGCTCGCGGCGGGGACAGCGTGACCACCACCGAGTCCCGCTCCTTTGTGAAGAAGTTTAAGGTAGCCTACAGCATGAACGGAAAGGACTGGGACTTCATCCAGGACCCCAAAACAATGCAAGCCAAGGTAGGCACTGCTTGGAGCAGCTGCAAAATGAGATATGTTTCTGACTATCTTCAGTCTGATGGTGTCTTGGGAAATTAGCTTCCACTCCCTGCACAGTGATCGTGGAAGTTGGGGTTGTCACCATGAAACCCCACGTTGCATCTCCTGGTCCTGCTCCTAAGCTGAACTAGAGCATGTAGGTTCCACCTTGCCCCAGGGATGGCAATTCCCTTTCACTTCTTGCTGCAGACCAGGCATGGGGGTGTGCCTTCTGCTCTTTCCAGCTCCTGCAGGTCAGAGCCCACAAGATGGTGTGTCAAATTTTGTTTGCCACAAACTAATGGCATATTTTAAGGGAAAAGGTGTTACAGTTTTTTGTTGCATCTCTGGAACGGGAGGATGAATCACAATTTCTCTTTGGGAAATTTGCTATATATGAAGTCCCTTTTACCACACCAGTGTGACCCTGAAATTTCCTATATTTCTTCCAGATTATGGGCAACTCCAACAATATGTCTGCTTAGTACTGTGGGGGTGGCAGAGGGCTTGAGGAATAAATGAATTCTTTGCTACTGCCTGCTTTGTTTTTATGCAAACTCATCTGCTTCTGAAAATTTGGGTATGTTTTAATTTTTCCTGATCCTAAAAATGAGTCTTAGAAGGCCTGATGCTATCTATAGCCCTGTGTTTATTCGCTACAGACTTCAGTTCATGCACGCAAGCTGAAAAGTGGCAGTACTTAGACTGTGAGGAAAACTGAGTGTTTGCACTAGCCTAGAACATGCAGTAGCTTCTTTATTTGCCAAAGGACAAATCTGATTTTATTTATACATGAAGTTAGTGGATGTTCCACAAGCTTTCCCAATGTGGCTTGGATCAGAATCTGACCCCTGGATATAAAGCAGAGGCCAAGAGAGATTGTGCAAGTTTCTTAGAAACAGTCTCTCTGGTCCCCTTGAACCAAGGAGGATCAGCCCACTTGCTGCTCAGCTGAACTCAATGGCCTGGAGTCAGACAGCTAAACTATTTCAAACTGCGTTTGCATCCTGCCAGACCCAAACTATCAAGGCTGGTGAAGAACAGGTGGGATGCATGCATCACGTGCTTTTTCTCTCTCTCTCTCTGCAGCTTTTTGAAGGCAACATCCACTACGATATCCCTGAAGTCCGGAGGTTTGACCCCGTTCCTGCCCAGTATGTCCGAGTGCACCCGGAGAGGTGGTCCCCAGCAGGAATAGGAATGCGCCTGGAGGTGCTGGGATGCGACTGGACAGGTAGGACACCTGCTCCTCTGCCCACCGGCTGCATTGGGGCAGCATCAGGGGCTACACCAGCAAGGCATGAGAGTAAGGTTATTTCTCTCCCAGCTGTCCCACCTTGGGGCCATGCTGTGGCAGGGAGACTCCTGCAATGACCGCAGGACCTGCAGAGTGGCCTGAGCCCATCTTTTTTCCTCCATCTTAAAAGCAACTCAGGTCTGGGGCTGGCCTTGACTCCAGACATAGTGCAATGTTTGGATCCATGAGTGGCATTTGCCCTCACCTCCCTTCTACCCCTTTCAGATCTTTTATCTGGATGTTCTGCAGGCTTTCCCCCTCTCAATGTTAGTTAGATAATATTTGGGCTTTTCAACCCAAATGAATAAGACAAAGAAGTAGGAAGACAAGCAGAGAGACAGAAGGGGTTCAGTGACTACTACAGGTATCTCGAGCTGCCACAACAAGGCTTTGCCATGAAAACAACTCTAATTGAACCCCATGTGGAAATCCTATTGCAAGCAAGAATGGGGATTTAACTCTACAACATTCCTAAGAAGAAGGATATTTGTTCACTTTTGCCCACCTGTTTTTCACAAGTGAAACATCTTGCAGATGCCATTATTTTTAAAGCAGAGGTGAAAACTGTCTAACACTCACTGGGATAAATAGAGGCTGTGCTTCTGACCCTTCTGAGGCTCAGTGGTGATTGATTGCTCCATAGTTTCATCCCCAAAAGCCAAAAATGCACCCAACAGTTCATTGTTTCTGATGCTTGTCAGTGCCAGGGGCTAGTGGTCCTTTCCTTTTCTTTTTTTAAGTCTTTTAATAATCTGCTTAAATATAAATCTGGTGTCCAGATGTCAGCGATAAAGAGGTATGATTTCCATTTTATAAACACATCTGTAGAAGGCATTTTCTTATAAGAATTCCTGTTCTCAGAAGCTTAAAATACACAGAGCTTTTTTTCCAGCCTGTTGTGTAGTCTTTACTACCCTTTCCTCCTGTGCGGTTCTGTGAGATGCATAACAAACATTAACAGCAAATCACAGAACACACGTACACGCAATTAATAATGATAATTTGTCACCTTTGAAATCAATGGCAAATCTACCCCTGGACAGGGAAACCATTATAGGCAATCTAAACTTTAAATCAAGATAAAATCTTGTTTTAAACCTTACAGTATCATCTTTGGGAAGGCAAGCACCGTGGTTTCCATGCAAGCAACAGGAGCTGAGCTTCTGCACAGAAGTGCTCAGGCAACCCCCTCACTGCTGCTTCCTGCAGCTCCCAGGCATCTCCAGCTGCCAGATCTCCCTGGCCCATTGCTGACCAGCACATCAGAGCAGTGCAGCCGTGCTGCAAAGGGAGGCAGTTGCACAAGACCTCTGACCATGTCCATGTCAGTCCCTCTTGAGCACTCCCCCAGATTTAAAAAAAAAAAAAAAAAAAAAAAAAACAGAGGAATTTGGCTTCAATTTTTTGTCTTATTTTTAGTCCAAATTTTCTTTTATGGCTATGTCCATGTTCAGTTTCAATATCAGCAGCAACAGACGATGTTTTTTCCAGGCAGGGTGCTTTATGGTCATTTCCCAGTGTGGCTCTCTAATCATTTGCACGTTGTAATGTTTAAAACTCAACTGCCAAGTCATAAATATTCTTAGCTTTATTGATCTACAGGCATTCAGCTTTGTAATCAGAGCAGGGCTTGTAATCTTGTGGATTCACCATGTTATAAAGAGCATTTAGATCCCCGATGAAACCTGGGGAGCAGAGATAGCCATGGTTTTATCTGCATGCTAAATGCAGGCTGGCTGCATGCAGCAGCCCCTGACACAGCCAAGATATACAGCCTTCCTTTGCTGGGAGGACCCAGGCACGTTGCACAACTGGCTGTGAAGACTCAGGCAATTGTACTTGCTTGGAAACAAGATTAAGAGATGGATTAAAACAAGCTGATTTAAATTATTTTCAAGTGAGGGACAAAGCCAATGTGTACCCTGCCCAGCTGTTTTCGTTTCCTATCAGCAACAAGCATCTTAATTACTGAGTCAACCAGGTAACTTGGCAGCAACTGGGCTCACAAACTAGTTGGCTAGTAGCTCAAACATTGTGAAGCAATTGGCTTCTTTCAAAGACCTGCCAAATTTTTTCCTCTGAAGAGTGGAGATTGATGAATGTTCACTTGCAGCTGGCTTACTCTCCTTTGAAGTTCCAAACATCTGGTTTCAATTGTTCAGTGACTTTGCATTTTGATCATCCATTACCACCAGTTGCATAGACGCTTGCTGGGCCAGGGAAAGAGAAAGCAAGCAAGAGAGACCTCTGTTTTTCACTTTCCATTTCACACATCACGTTGTCCTCCCTGCTATTTTCATTATCTCGTGTAACCATCTTGTTGCAGCTCTGCCATGGTAACTGATTTTTCAAGATACATTTCTGCTGCTTGTCCAGGGCAATACAACACTGCTGATTTACATCCTCTCAGCATCTGTGTCCCGTATGGGACTTGGCTTTCAAGGTCCTTCCACATTGTCACATTTCAGCTATAAATCTCAATATACAAGAGCAACAACCTAAAAAATGTACCGGCTTTAAATAACATGCAGCTTTTGATATGTTGCCTTCACCTGCTTCTTCCCTACCCCCTTCTTTTTTATGACATTTTTCTGTGCCTGGCTGCTTGCAATTTGCTTCTTGGTTGTGTTTGGAGTTTTATGGGGCTGTAACAAATTTGAACTTACAAATTAAAAGACTTTGAGGTTATTTGGCATTTTACTCTGAACAAAAGACAGCCATTGGAAAAAAAAAAAAAGTGGAAAAAAAAAGTTTATGTGCAACATGTTTAATAACAGGAAAATAAAAGGGGAGAAAGGAGCCTATGGAAAATATTCAGCGTATTTAGCCATTTCCTCCTGCTTCTGGCTTTATTAAATGATATCCTGAAGGGTGCCGACAAAGAAACACAATCACACATAACTGAGCAAAGCAGCCTCTTTTTCAAAGTGGAAAGAATAAAGCCTGCTGTACTCCAGTTAACGCACCCGTAAAAGGAAAGACTGCTGGAACCTAATGTCGTTTACTGTTGATCTTAATATCCTTCTCTTTCTTGCTTAAATTTCCCCTGACACCTACTTTGAGGTTGTTTCACACGGGCCATGTTGGAGAGAGGGAAATTGGACAGAGACGCTTTAAAAGCGTAGTCAGAAGCCCGGAGTGTGAAACCAGATGCTTTCTGCAGTGAGCCAGAGCGTGCTAGGGGATTCTCTGGGTCCATTTGTGGTTACGTCATTTGTGGGTTTGAGTGACTTGTTTTATAAATTGGCACAATCGGTGGGAATGTTGTGTGTGTTTTTTTCATGTGTCATATGCCTTTATGAAAGGAAAAGATGTTCCGCCTGTGATCTCTGTTATCCAATAATGACAGCCAAAAGGATTGCCAACACCCATGTAGATTAAAAAATGTAGAAAAAAAAAGTAGCATGTATGTCTAGAGGAGAGCCTTGTCCAATGGGGACTCTAAATCAAAGGAACTCCCATATGGAAACAGCCAGTTCACACCAAGTTCAAACCATGCTAGCATTTGTAGCATGCGAAAATTTCATGGTATTCTTGTCCTATCTCTTCCTGCCATTATAAGAACACGAGAAAAAAAAAATGCTTTGTTTCCTCCTATCTGTTTTTGTTTGTTTGTTTTGTTTAGGGTCTATTCCAAACAGCATCTCTACTCCATTTTTTTCAGACGTGAAGCCCACTGCAGAGACGCTAGTGCCTACTTTGAAGAGTGAAGAGACCACCACCCCATACCCAACTGATGAGGAGGCAACTGAGTGTGGTGATAGCTGTGGAGAAGAGGAGGGTATGTATCAGAGCAGCACATCTTTATATCAATAAATGATGGGTTAAGAGCTAAGCAAACACTGTTATCTTCCCATTTGCTCCTATACATGGGGCCGATTCCTGGAAAGCTTTGAGTAATGTTATTAGCAATAGGTTGAGATCAAAAAAAAAAAACAATAAAAAACAGCCAAAATCTGATAAGTTATATCAAGGAAGGATGCAAGAGCAAGAAAGATAGCAGCTAATTCAGTCCCTAGGGTATGAGATTTGAAGAGCTGCTCTCCCAGCTTCCTTACGTGACCCGAAGCAGCTCACTTAGGGCCCTGTTTAGAGCCACCTCTATACTAGATCCCTTTGGTTGCATGTCATAAATTCAGAAAGTGATTCAGGGGAGAGGTTCAGACTGCCTATTATGCAGGGCTTCTTTTACAGAGGTCACAACTGTGCGAGTAAATCACACCACACAGAGAAGGCAGGTGTCCTGAAGACAACTTGTCCTACGAGGATCACCTTGCCTAATGCCAGCTGCTTAAAAACTAGGAGGACAGCCTGAGTTCCTTGTGCAGGCAGCAGAGAGAGGGAAGTACAAACTGTGAGCAGGAGTTTGCCCCTCCCAGTCTTAGATGGCTGTCAGATAGTTTGGTATCTGTGGCACTTGCCTGCCTCTTCTGACTGTAGAAGAGGCTGAATGTTAGTTTAGACCACATGCTATGCTTCTAGAGAGCTGATACAGCAGGGACACTAATCCTCTGTGCCTCAGATACCTTCCTGTAAAAACAGACATCATATTCTTCTGCTCCTTGCAAGGGTAGTGTGACCATCTAAGCTGGGAAACGTTCAGATTAAGGGGAGAGGGTATGGGAGAGCTGTGCAGGGTTAGATGTACAGTGCAGTGCACAGGAGATGCACACCCCTGGCCACAACAGCAGCTTGTGCCTCAGCACCGGGGCTTGGACATTTACACAAGGACTCCAAGGAAAAATCTCATGAGGAAATGTCCTTTGAGATAGCTCCTAGGACTTCTGTCAGTGCAGCTTCCAGTCCCAGAGAAAAAAAAAAAGAAAGAAAAAAAAAGGGTTTTAAAATGTATAAATTTAAAAAGACAATTAATTAATTGGCCTTTTCATACCTCCTAGCGGGATTCTCCTGTAGTTCAGTTCTGGAAACGCAAGTTGCAGAAGTAGCTCAAAGGGCCTGCTTCTCATTTCTGCCTCGATGATGAGCCTGTGCAACCCTGCTACCAGTGAGGCATTTGGGAAGCTGCCGAAAGGAAATTTAGACCAGCAATAGTCTATGCAGCAACACAGTTCCTGAACGCAATCCAGTGCAAGAGTGAGCAGAGTATGCTGTGGAGCATGGAACCAGCCTCCATGTCAGCTTCCCTCAGATTTAGCAACAATTTTCTTTCTCATACTCCATAAACAATGAGTGTGTTTCTCTGGACAATCAGATTTATGACAGCCAAACAGAAACAATGCTGCTCTCCAGGGTATGAGATTACATCGAAATAAAAGGATTCATGATCTGCATTGTTTTATTTCAAACTGGGAGCATGTAAAGAAAGCCCTGTGCCCCTTGCAGCAAAGTTCCCTAATGCCTATTGCTTGAGTCACTCACCTCCTTCTGGCTATCGCTTGCTTTGCGAGCACTGTGATTTAAAACTTCCTCTTTACCCAGGAAAAACCCCGTCTATAATTGGTCTCTGACGTGCATGTCCGCTGAGTGCTTGGGATGATCTCAGACCATCTCTCCAGCCTCCGTGCCTTATGGCTGCTTCCCCTGCTGAAGGAGCCAGCAGCTGCCTCGCTGCTACATGCAGCCCCTGGCATGTGCCCTCCTGCCCACGGACTTGTCTCTGCAGGAAGGCTCTCCAGAGCTTTTAAAGCTCTTGACACAGAGGGATTAGCTCTGCTCCTGTTTCACAGATAAAAAGTTAAATGACGCGCCCAAAGACCATGTGGTGAGTCCATAGCAGAGCTAGAAATAGAGGCTGTCTCCTTTCACTCAGAATCCAAAAGCCTGAGCTCATAGTGGCCCCACATTTCCCCTGGTAGCATTTCCACGACAAGGTAGGAAGCAGTGAGTGACAGCTCGCCACGTTGACAGACAGCTCCCGTCTGGTGCAAGTGGCTAGATCTGTCACTCAGGAGCTGGGTTTTTGGAGTACTTGAGATTCTCCTTTTGGGGCCAGAGCAGGAACTGATGAGCACAGGGGCACTCAGGAAGTACTCTTCCCTGACATTTAAGAAGGCATTTAATATTTGACCACTCTAGGGGATGAAGAGAAGGTGCTGATTAGAGTCTGGAAGCATTTGGTACTTGCTGTTATATTTGCTTAGTTTGGTGGATTAGCTGCGGGATGTGGTGTGAGCATTTTGATGATGCAGAACTTAAGGCTGATCCCTGGAGCTGACGAAATGTGAGATAGGTTAAAAGCATCAGCGTGAGTGAGATTTCATGCTTTCTTCAGTACTTACGGCTTGCTAGCTATTTTAGTTTGGGGCTGTTTTTAAATAGCAACCCTTCGTGGGTAGGTCATTTTTTTAATTCAAGTTTATTTCGCTTCTATTTCTCTTTGTAAGATTTCCATCTCCCTGCAAACTTCAATTGCAACTTTGATCTCCCTGAAGATCTATGTGGTTGGTCACACGACTTGGCAACGGGGTACACGTGGTCTTTTCAGCCTACAAGCACCTGGACTGGCAACTCTGAACCAAGTCCCGAGACTGTGCCTGGTAAGATGATTAATACCATACCAATGTAGGGAAGAGGGAGCTGATGGGCCTTTCTCCATGTGAACAGTATGGCTGATTATTGCACAGCTATTAAGAGTTGTGAAGGCTGTGCAGAGCTGAATGTTTTCTTTTGTGGAAGCTTTCAGATGCTTTGTTTTATGGGTTCATGACTTATTTATAGGACTGTGACTGCTGGCACTGAGCTGTACTAACTGTCCTCTTGAGATAGTCTTGAAGCAGACACTGGGCTTTGAATCCCCTGTGACTGTGTAGGCTAGTCCGTGCTTTGTTCCACATCCTGATCCAAATGTTCTCCATAGGACCCAAAGTTTTTTCCCCAGAATGCATTTCTGCTTTTGTTAGAGGTGCATTTCTTCCTCCCATATGTTGCTCAGATTGCATATAGACTTCAGCTATTCTGCTCTCAGGGCTTGCATAGGCTCCCCTAAGTGAAGGATGATGTAAGCCCTAAGAATGCAGAAATATGCCAGCTTCTTGCTGTTTGACTTTTGCTCTTTTTCTCTTCTGTGCTTTGAAAGCAGAAGATTTGCATGTGTGTGGCAGAACCTAATTTATGGAGGACCTCACTGAGATGTGCTGGCATGGAAAGGGGCCTGCCTCTGGCGGTGTGGTTGAGAGATCAAGTTCTTCAGCTTCTCATCTTGGAACTCGCTCTGGGACTAGTGCTCTTTCCTTACCTTCCTTGACTTTGTGGCATGGGTGGCATGAAGGACAGTTGCTGGTTTCCATATGACAGTAGCCTGTGTCACTGTACCATCTCTTCTCTGCACTTGTGTTCATTGCCTAGGCAGCCCAAGGCTCTCCCAGGGAGAGCTGGCTGACCGCACCTGCCTTGGCTCAGCCCTGCGCCCGGTGACTCCGGCGTCAGCACTCCGCGTGCCCAGGGAGCGGTGTGTGCCACGGGCTCCCCCCAGCTCTCCCCGCCCACCCCAGGAAGGTTGAGTCTCGAGATGCAAACATTCAGGCGAACCTGTTAGCCACCTGGCAGAGGCACTGGCCAGATTGGCAGTGCCGCCAGCCAGTTGGAAAGCCGTGCAGCCAACACCTGGTAGGCAGTGCTAAAGAGGAAAATATGTATTCCAGAAACATATGGGAAGAGGAGAATCTGCTACATCTCCACACACAAATCACCCCCACACAAATGCACACATCATTTTTCTCTTCAGCTCCTGAGGTGCCCAGCATTTTTCTAAGAGACACAGTAATGCCCTAAGTGCAGCCTATACGGACATCTGACAAATTCTTTGGCGTGACATAGGGTCACAGTGTCTGCTATGGAGAAAAACATTTTCATATTTCAAGTGTTTATCTCTTCAGCATTTGAGTGCTTTAGAAGATTAATATCTGGAGATCAGTGGAGCCTCAGGCAACAGGAGAGAACACTTACAGCCAGCCCCAGACTTAATAACCCTCCCCATCTCATTCGCTGTAATAATGTTTAATTAATATAAGCCTCCTGCAAGTAGGATAAAAATTACTTATTTTTATAACTCAGACTCAATTTTTCATTTCATTTCCTCTCCCCCGAGTCTCCCTACAATTAGTTGGCCGTAGTTTCTTAGAAGACTGTGTGTGTATGTGCATGCACAGCCCGGGAGAGCCTGATGCTTCCTCAGACATCTCAGCATGCAGTTCTGTTTTTTACCCTTCTTTCACCCTTTCTTCTCTTTCTTAGCTATGAATTTCAAGGCCACATCGCTGCAGCCAGGAGGACTTTATCCTGCTGAGTTCAGTGATCTGGTTGGGGGCCGTGTCCTGCAGCGGGAAGCTCCTTTGGGCGCATGCCCGGGAAGTCACGGTCCATATAGGCAGAGGAAGGGGAGGAGGTAGTGGCTCCAGGGGGCTGAAGTGATTTGCCTGTGGCCATTGAGGAAGACAGCAGCAGAGCAGGAACAAAACAATTTCTGAGCCTCCAGTCGGTCACCTCAGCTGGTGGGGAGGTATCCAGCTGCTCACGGCAACCCAGGGCCAGGCTCTGAAGCAGCACTGGCGTCCCTTGCTCTCATCCTGAGCAGCCGTGGCTGTGACGCCAGCCGCAGGCTGAGGGGTGGCTGTTGGCGCTGCCAGAGCCGTCGGCTGGGTGGGTGAGGGACGCAGCCCTGCTTCTGCCCTGCCCACACAACACAGGGCCGCAGAGGGACTTTGGTCCTGCTCGAAGAAGTTAAGAGGACAAGACACAAAGGGAAACAACTATTTGCTTTTTTCCTCCCTGCACAGCTTTTAAAAAAACCCTCGAGAAACATGAAAAAGAGGCAGCTCTAGCCCCTCGGCAGGGACAGAATCGAAGCATTGTTTGGTTCACACTCCCTCATTCTTCCCCTGGCTTTCCCTCACGCTCCCTCCAGCACTTTGTTTCTACTTACAAAATTCATCTGCAGACTCCAGGGAGCAAGGAATGAAAAGCCCTTGTTCGGGGTGGTCTTTTCTTGTGAATTCCCCACCCCAGGGTGAGCAGTTGGGTGAAGGAGAGCAGCTGTGCTTGGTTTAGAGGCAGGGCAGAAGCTAACAGGAACTCAAAGCCGCTGGAGCCCAATTTGCTTTCATTTAAAGGTGCTGGCCCTGGCTGGAGCCCGCGGCTGCTCCACAGTAGCAAGGAAATGTGCTGTGCCTTTAAGAGCCATGTGGGATGTGTTTCTGTTTCTTTTGAAAATGGCAAAACAAAAATTAAAATTAAATGGAAAAAATAATAATGAAAGGAGGAGCCCTGGCTCAGTCTGCATGAGAGAGAGGGGGAAGGAAATGACCGTGTTGAAATATCCTCTGTGAGGCACTTGATTAGAAAAATCTGCTGAGAGACAGGCCTGAATTCCTCAGATATCTCCTGATTTCATTTTATGCGCTGCTTGCAATTCCTCCTTGTCTTTGGCGCAGAGAACTTCTTGAGACTGACAAGACACCCACTGCTCTCATTCCACTATTTTTATTTCCAAGATACTCTTTCAGGCAGCTCTGCATTTCTTTTTTTAGTCCTGTGTTCCTTGGGCTCTTCGCACCATGGATTAGCTCCACGTCTTCTCGTACAGGCTCCCGTTACATGTCTGGGGACCCTGTTGGTGAACGTGGACCCAAAGTGCCCAACTCAGCAGAAACCTAGCATGGTTCCAGCTGTTACCCTGCCCTTTGCAAGCCTGAAAAATATTCTTGCTCCCTTTCCTATGCCCCCGTGAGAGATTGCCAGGATTTTTCCCTCTGCGGATTTTCAGATGCTTCCCATCTGTAAAAGGATTCCCGAGAGCTGCACCTAGCAAGCTTCAGGGAGCAACAAGTTCAGGTTTCAATGAAGGTTCTTCCCGTCTCCTGCTGCATGCAATGGCAATATGCCATTGGTGTCACGATAGAGGTCTTAAGGACCTGAAAATAAATCTGGGTTGGAAAGTTCGGCACCTTAACTCTTCACTGTTTTTGAATTTCACAAGGCTTGATCCTGAGGGCTGTACAGATCGTCAGTCACATCCTTAGCTGGCAGGTGCAGTTGCATTGCTCTCAGTGCTGCACTAATAAGCTACTACTGAAAAGCTGGATTAGGCGTGTTTTGCTTGTTTTTATCCCTCTCCTTTTCTTGCAGTCATTTTGTAAATACTTTGTGATCCTAGAAAAGCGCCGTGGCATCTGCACCTCTAGCACATGCTGCTTCACATCTGACCAGAGCCCACAGCCAAGCTGTGAACCCCGTGTTGTTCAGGCACTGGAGGCCGTGTGTGAGCGCAGAAAAAGAAGCAATTTTAACCTTGTAGCTCTCCTGACATGTAGGTCCCGGGATGGGCTGCAAAAACCCACTGAGAGCGTCTGTTGTGGGCCGTGGCCTCGCTGCCTTTGAGGGTGAGGAATGCCGCTCATTCGGGTTGCAGGCACTGCAGGGAAAGGTTTATTTGTTTCAAAGTGTTTCCAGCAGAGGAATGTTTGCAGTGCTCTGAAGTTTTGTAAGAGCTTATTTTATAAGGAAAACAAATGCTGAGCTGTTTTTAAGCTGACGGTGACCCTTTAC
Organism: Anser anser; assembly: GCF_964211835.1. NCBI lineage: Eukaryota > Metazoa > Chordata > Aves > Anseriformes > Anatidae > Anser > Anser anser. The sequence continues at coordinate 27,223,925 of NC_139726.1, forward strand.
CGTTCCTGTGTTTTTCTCATGGGATCTTTCAGGGGGAAGGTTTTATATTTTTCCTGCAATCTATGAGAACTTCTGCCTGAAGGCCTTGATCCTGCTCTGCCCAAACCAGCAGAAAGGTTCTTGTGGTGTTAATGGAGTGGGACTGGACTGGACTGGGTCTGCACTTACTCTCGTGGGGCTTACTCTCAGGGCTTGTGCCCTGGGGACACATTTTGAACTCTTGGGTTAATCTTGTCCCCTTTGAAACAGGAGGGAGTTTTACAGCATGGGGTGGTGTGAAGGTCGAGCACTTCTGTGCAGTGAGTGAGCAGCTGCATGCTGTGGGAAGGAGACCACATACCTGTCCGTGTTTCTCCCTGCTCGCCTCACGTGGGGTGCAGACTGCATCTCAGCAAAGCTTTGAAAGGCTCTTCTTCCCCTGGTTTGTGGAGTGAGGACAGCAAACCCTAAAAAGTCATTTGTGCCTTGGCTTTCCCTGCGGCGTGATGGAGCTGGGATGCCTTGGTCCCAGGTCATGGGAGGTTTGAAGAGCAGTGGCTGGGCTGTGCAAGTCCCCTGGGCTCAGACTAGGGCCAAGCTGTGGCCAGGCTTTGGTGTTCTTGTGCCCGTTCATGAGAGAAGGGGCATGGCCACCGTCTGTCCCTGAATTGAAGAAAACATTCCTCTTGAGCTTACCCATTTATTCTTTGCTCACCTTTCTGAGGCCTTAGTCACTTTTTGGACCCAAAAGCCAATGACACGTGCTGGCTATGAAACCAAACTGGAATACTCTGTGGAAAGCAGGAAGCAGTCTCTCAAATCTTAGTGTGTACATCTCTCTGGAGCTTCACAGCCATGACTTAGCAGCCAGTGAGTCACAGAGCCTGACTCCGAAAAGCATGCGTGAGCGAGCAAGCAGAAAAGCACGCGAGCAAGCTGTGCTGCATGGCGTACGCGGTGGAAGCACTCGCTCAGTGGGTTAATGCTTTTAATTGTGCATGCACAAAAGCCGGGCGCAGGTGGGTCCGCGTGCACCCTTTCATGTAGCCAGCACGCACGGTGCCTGCCGGGCTGGAGGTGGACGCCGCGTGGCGGTGAGCGGCACACTTAGCATAAATGTCAGGCTCTAATTGGCATTTGGTTCGTCAGGGACACTGTACCCTCCCTGCACTCTCCGAGGGAGGTCGTAGGACTTGCAATTGTGCCGCACTGTAGAGGACACGAGGCTTAATTAAGAGAGAGGATGTAATGGCCTATCCATTAGAAAGGCTCCGACGTGTAGGTTGAGGGCTTGGTTCTGGGCAGGTGTAGGGTTTTATGCCTTTTCCTGAACTGATTTAGAGACTGAAATGGCAAGGACTTGGCAGGCTAATTAACACATAATCAAAATTGAGGGGATTTTCCTGCAGATGCACTGATCTAGTTAATATAAATATTAGTTTTACGGAGGATTGATTTCCCGTCGTAAATGGAAGTCTGTCATTGAGGAGAGGCCTGTCACTGCAATTACAGTGGCAGCCTTTTGAGGTGAATTTGCATGATTTGCCAAAAAAATAAAAATATAATAACTACCCAATTTCAATCTGCATATTCATGTGGCTGTCATCCCCTGCTACGAGAGCACCCTGCAGCCACGGGGGGATCTGAGCTCTTCTGTTCCCCCAGGAAAGGCGAGGGCTGCTGCGGCCTACAGCTCACAGGCCTCACAAGGACGGCAGGATCAGGCCCCGCCGGGACGTTCCCCTGGTCCAGAGTGGCATTTGTGGCTGTGCAGGGAGTGGGCAGGGCTCAGAGCAAAGATGTAACACAGGGGATTTGGCAGACAGGAGGTGGCTACCGGTGGGCTGCCATGCTGTTTCTAAAACATGCCCTAAAACGAGTTCTGCAATAAAGAAGAGTGCAGTGACCTTTGGAGGGATGTAAGTGAAGGCAATTCAGCATGGGGCATCCATAGGAGCAGCAGCTGTAAGTCAGCAATATCCAGTGAGGGGGAAATGCTAGGGGAACCTGCAGTCTGGGTAATCGCTTGTGTACATCCTGCCCAACATGTTTTGCTGGAAAACCTCCAGATGTGCTGCCGAGACCGATGAGGGAAAGTGTATTTCTCGGGAGAGGGGCTGAGACGTGCAGGACCCAGCACACAGGCAGGCTGACCTTGGGGAGGGAGCGGCTGCCGTGGCTCGTGGCTGCAGCCTGACCTGAAGTGCAAGGCTTCATCCCCCGCTGCCCCTAATGGCCTCTCAGATGGCTTGCTAGCAGGAGGGCACAGGCACGCCAAGAGGAAACCGCGTTGGCCAGATGGTTTATTTGCAGGGCCCGGCTGGTGATTTATCTGGGATGCACTGCCATGCACGTACAAGTGCCTCCACCATCGGCTGGGTGGGGATGGTTGCACGTTCACGCTCCTCTGGCTCCTCTACGTCCAGATGAACCCATAAATCTTCCATGAGATTTGCGCAGTAGCCTCAGTTGCAGAAACAGCAGTAGGTTAAAATGCCTGAGCTTGTTTGTCCTGCCTTCCTCCGAGCCGGCATTTTGAACTGCCAGTGCCACTTGGGTGGGGGCCGCGATGGCCGTGTGAGATGGAGCACAGGCTGCACAGCAAAGTTCTGGGAAAGAGATTAAAATGCATTTCTGATCCTGGAAGAATTGATCAGCTAATCATTGCAAGACTCCCTTCAAGCGTTTTAGCAGGGGAAATCAGCCTTTCAGGTGCTTTCTGTGCCAAAGCCTTCCATTTACTGTATCAAACAGCAACTGCTGGAACCTCCAGGCTCCCACGTGCGGTTCCAACAATCAACTCCACAGAGCCCTTGTTCAGTCAGTCTCAGCAAATCTGTGGGGCTCTTCAGAGGGTCCAACTAGCCATTAGAGTGATCCAGCCATTTCATCTTCAAATGACACAGAAAGTCGTGTCTGCTTGTGCCCAGTTTTCTCCTCCAGAGGCTGTTATCAGGAGCAGGAGAGTGTGGTAACAAACACAAGTTCAGTTTCATCCCTGGCAGGAGAAATGTGACTCAGAGACACGCAGGCTCTCTTGCTAAAGCTCTTCTGCCAGCCGGGGTGTTGTGAGGCCAGGCCAAGGCAGCGATCACGAGGGGCTTCCAGCTGCACAGTCAACACAGTCCCCTGTGACCAGCTGAGGGCTTTGGGTGCATCCAAGGATGGCTCACGTCCCCTCACTCAAACAGGCTGCCTAGATCCTGCCACCAAAAAGGTCAGTCCTGAGCTCTGAGGATCTGGATTTGATCATTGTTGAGCCTGGCTGGTGCTTTTAGTAAGGACTTGCCTGTGAGACCCTTTCAGCTGTGAGATAATTGTGTAATCGTAGTCTGATTTGCTCTTCCACCTTGCTTGTTGCTGCTTTTTTCTTGTTGTTGCTTTTTTCTTTGAAGAGGCTTGTAGTGAATTACAGAAAGAGGATTTTAATTCAGGAGACCTTGATGACTTATTATGCCTTATCGCTGCTCAGGCATGGAGTACAGCTCGTTCTTTTTTTTTTCTTCCTCCACTTGTTTATCTCCCACATCTCCTCCTGCACCACCAGCACTCCGAGGTAAATCACAAGAACACTCCTCCATTAGAGAACGGCATGGTACTTTCTCAAGTGATTCACTCGAGCAGGAGTGGGCAAACATGCTTTCATCTTTCTTTCTGCTAATGTTTGTTGGCATAAAGTGCCAAGTGACCCAAGTGCATTTTGCAGGTGCTGGAAAACATTGCTGGAAAATGTTTCTCCTTTATGTGGCCGGTCAGAGACAGATTTGTCCTTCATGCAGCAAAATCCCTGAAAGTTCATATGGAGTGGATACGCTTTTGCGGTATTTTGGTCATACATCCCAGGAGCAGAGTGATGGCAAGTCTTTCTGCTCTCTTGCCCTACATTTATTTCAGAAAGCTGTGTAGCTCACGGTGCTTGTTCCAGCCCACCTCTCTGGCAGTGACAAGCGTGCAGCAGGCCGGTGGCTGTGCAGCCACCGACACAGGTCACTCAGGCTGGGACGTCACCCAACTGCTGCGGCACCAGTGAGGTCAGCTCCAGTTTTCTGGATGGGTTCTGTCTTTCAGTGTTCAGGAGCTGGGCTCTAAATTCAGGTCTCTCTCTGTTTTAAGTTTTGGAGGTGTTTTGGGTGCACTTCCAAACATTCTTAGTGCAGACACTGCTCTTCAGCCATTGCCGTGGGCGCTGAAGCAGCAGAGGGAGCAGGGCAAGCAAGAGGCAGGCTGCTGCTCAGAGCTTTGCCCATCAAATGCAGTGGGATAAGGTGTGGGGGAAGGAAGCGACAGACCCTTAGGCATGGCCTGCAGAAGGGGTAACCCTACACGTGCTAGCATTGAGCACCGGTTGCACCCGCCGCAGCAAGAGTAAGCGTGTTCATCTCTCTGTTGAATGAAATGCGAAGTGCAGCAACATCTGTCGTTGGCTTGTCTGCCTGACCTCGTGCTGCAGATGCTGCAGTCAGAGCAACCCAAGGGACCATGCCATGCCATTGATCATGATGGGGAGAGGTCAGGGAAGGATCAGATCAGCTACATGGTTGGCTTTCAGTCTGTACTGAGAGGCTTCAGGAGTCCAAGCTTCAAATGGGAAACTCCTGAGGGGGCTTCTCATCAGAGAGGTTTGGAAATCACTGATTCCAGACCAAACCAGCCATGCCAGGTATTTTTATCCATGGTCTTTTGCTGCTATCTGTATTCAGATCAAGCATCTCCCGAGATATCAAATGTACCAAATCTCCTCCCCAAGGACTGACAAAAAGCATGGCACAATTTTAAAAGTGACATTAAAGAAAGTGAATCTCCTGCAGTCTCTCAGCCACCTTCAAGTCTGCAGCTACCCAGATGTCACCTGTGCTTACTTCACTCACTGGGACTCTGGGCTACGCTTAAAGGCCTGTTTTGTTGCATTATGGAAAAACCAAGAGCCAGGCTTTCATTTTGTCATGGATATCCTCAAAACAAAATTGTCAGCAAGATCCTGACTGAGGAGTATTTACTGCTGGGGATGAAAAGAGGCAGGAAGGACATGTCATGAGACCCCATCCCAAGATGAGTTTTGAACACTTGTGGTTAGAAAAAACCCCACCTCAGGTGTGTTCACTGAGCAAATTCTCAGAATAAACGCAACTTCCCCTCCAATGTCATTATCTTGACTTTCGTTCTTCCGACTGTAACTACCCTTTAATTTCTCCCATGTCAGCCTTTGGCTTTCTGTGGCTGTGGGTCTCCCACCAGCCGGCAGAGGCGGGTGGGGAAGGCGTGCTTCTGGCTGCCCTGGCTGCACACACACAGCATGCCGGAGCAAGACCCCAGTCCTGCAGCGCCTTCCTGGTCACATATCAGGAGCAGGCACGTGAGCCTACCGAGCAGTGCCAAAGCCACCCAGCAGGAGGTGAGCCACTTGTTGCAAGTGACCGCATGAAATAATATAACCGTGTCTTCTTCCTTGAACAGATGGCAAGAATTACCTGCAGTTGCAGAGCAGCGGAAGGAGGGAAGGCCAGCGTGCCCGGCTCGTCAGCCCCACCATCTATCTGCCCCGGAGCGCCGTCTGCATGGTCTTCCACTACCAGGCATGGGGCAGCAATGGGGTGATGCTGCGGGTCTGGCGGGAGGCCAACCAGGAGCACAAGGCGCTGTGGGTCATCACGGAGGACCAAGGGGAGGAGTGGAGGGAAGGCCGCATCATCCTGCCGAGCTACGACATGGAGTACCGGGTAAGGTGGACATGGAGTACCGAGTAAGGTGCTCGGGGCAGGTGTGGAGCCAGACAGCATCTCCAGCATCCTTATTGTGGCGGTGCAGAGCCTCGGCCCATTCATCATTAGGGAATGTGGCTGAGTGGGGCTGTTTGCATTGTGTTTCATGGGTTACTATAGTAACTAAACGACACTGTTTGTTATTCAGAGAGTGCCCGTCTTCTGCACAGACTCGGGCCTTTGTTCAGCCTGTTGCCTTTTATATTCCTCAAATCTCCCACTTTGCAAATATTTTTCCTTCTTCTTTTTTTTCTTTTTTCTTTTATTTTGATTCCATTCTGTGCATTTCCCCCCTTTCCGATGGCAGTCAGACAGACAGAACAGAGGCAGGCATGCTGCAGAGGGAGCAAGTGCAGCAAGCAGCCCCTCTGCAGCCTTGGCGTGGGAGAAGGGAGGAGAAACGGGGGCTCACGTGTGACCCCCCTGCTCGGGTACCTCAGAGCAGCTCAGAGGGCTGGGTGCAGCACTGTGGGTCAGGATCAGGGCCCGATCCTGCAGTCGGGAGATCAGTGGGAGAGGATCACAGGCGGCACCCCATGGAGAGGCGGCATCCTGGGGTGCCTGTGGTGCAGCTGGACCCCTCCAGGCAGCGCCCGTCTGCCAGGGAGCCTGGGCTGCTGCTGTCGCTGATGAGTGAGCATCATCAGCACAGCATCAAGCTATGTCAAACATGGACAGAAGCACGGGCCTCGCGAGGGAGGCAGCACTTCCACAACCACCCCAGTGGGGAGCCTTGCTCTGGCCGGCTCCCAGCCCTGACCCAGGGAGGTGCAGCCCTCAGGCCACCCACCCCTCCAAAACGCTGCCTTCCACAGGGGTCAGTGGCCTGCGCTTGGGACCGGTGGCTCTGACAGTGTCCTATGCACAGACAGACACCTGACTTTTGGGGGAGGTCTTGTCACAGGCAGTCACAGGTCCGGGTGGGGAGAGATCTGTGACATACGTAGCCCCAGGAAATTATTTGCACCCTCAGCAGAAGGCAGGGAGATGTACAGCCAAAGATTTGCACTGGGGCTGCATGGCTAGTTTGCATGTGTTTGTCTGGCTTTTTAATAAAATACCAGTAAACACAATATGCCTACAGATAAGAATGATGGGCACTGGCTGACTACTTTGTGCATTAAACATGAATATACAGGCATTAGCTAAATAACGGCATCATTATGTAAATAATGCAAGTCTCTCCACTCAGCAGTTCTTAGAGCTAACGACTCTATTTATTTTTGTAAATATATTTTGCCTGTGATTAAGTAGGAATAAATTGACCCTTCTGTAACATTTCAATACTTCTTATGTAACGTTGATGGGAACAGCACTTTACAGTTAATGTAGCTGTGAGTTTCATGCCCTTTCCTAACTTTTTCTGATCGTGGCCCAGTTGTGGGGACTCTATTATAAACACCACAACACAAATCTGCTGCTGCTGTAAGTCAGCGCTGTGCCACTTGCATCATTTGTGCAAAAGGGGAGGAGGTGGCCTCCAGTGCTGAACATCAATTCTACGTGAGAGGCATTTAACTGAGCAAATTGCAAGCTGAGTGCTGCCAGGACAGGTAGCAATCTCCCTGCGATCCCACCCCTGCAGAGCAGCTTTCCCTGGGGACAGGAGTGGCAGAGGCAGAGGAAGGAAGCAGGACTGGCCTCAGTTCACCGCAGGTGTGCAGGGAAGGCCAGGAGCAATTTCCTGCCCCTTCCCTCGGGAGCAGGAGCCGCTCTCTGTGTCCCAGCTTGACACTGACATTTCTGTCTCGATTTCCCACAGATAGTGTTTGAGGGATTTATACGCAACGGCCACTCAGGAGAGCTCGCCCTCGATGACATCCGGCTGGGCACCGACATCCCACTGGAGAACTGCATGGGTACGTGCGGGGAGTGCGCGGGCAGCCGGGGTTGGGGAGCCTGTGCTGACAGGCAGCCACCGCTCCTCTGTGCCATTAGTTACCGGCAGTTTCTGCATCTCAGCTGGGGTTTTCCTTGCCCCTGGAAGAAATGAGGGGGAAATCAGTCCCTGGGGGACAGGGATCTCTGACTGTGTTGGTGTGACAGGCAGGAAGCACATCTCTGCTGTGCCAAGCTGAAAGAGCAGCTGAGGGTTACCAAAGACTGTTCCGTGTGATAAGGACATGCACCAAATTTAAAAGGAAAGTACTGGACAAAAGGAACCAGCTGTCAGTCAGTATTACATGCTTAGAGGAGCTGATGAGTTCAAAAGGAGTCTTCTCTAATAAGAAATAAAATAGCAGAGGGGTTTAACAGTGATGCTAACAGAATAACAAAAGACATTCTTGTCCTAGAATTCACCATTCCCCAAACCAGGCCAAAAGCCAAGTAGGTTCACTCAGTGTGAAAGACAGAGAGGACTTTGAGAGAGAGGGAGGGAGGTATTTTAGCAGTTTGGTGCTGGTGGAGCAGTTGCACTGCCCTGTTCCTCCAGCTGGCATATCCACGCACACACTCTGATGGCTCTGCTCACCATCTAGTTTGGGTGTGGACTTAGAGCCATCCCAGCTGAGGATGGGACCAGCTGTATTCGGTTGGTGGGATTCGTGCTGAAAGCTGCCCACAGGAGGGACACCCTGCTCTTCTGCGTACCCTGGGGGAGGCAGGCCTCACTATTAAACACCCACAAACTCCACTGAGGGAGGAGAGTGTCCTGGTGCCCCCTACCCTAAATGGGATGGACGCTCCCTTCCAAGGTGTGTGTCTCAGGGAAAGAGGCACAGGACGACTTGTACATGGGAAGGGCTGGTCACATAGCTTGCTGCCACGGGCAGGCAGGCGATGGTGAAGATGGTGCAGGAGCCAGCATTAATAATAGAACAGAGGAGCAGGACTGCCCCGGAGACGCTCTTGAGCACTGTAGGTCCCAGTTCCTTTGATGCTTTGAACTCTGCTGGTCTCCTATCTGCCAAAGGAGCTAATGCTCCATATGTCAAATTCCCTGTATTAAGGCTTGACAGCAGTGTTTTAATCCCTTGCCTTCTATGGCATTAAAGAGAAGCAAGACTGATGATTAACACAAAGAGCATTTCCTATCTAGCTTCTTTTGAGTGCAGCAATTCACCTAGCTCCAGTGTTATTGTATCTCGGGCCTCATGAACATAAAGCTTAATATTTCAAAACAAATGCATTAATAAATTATAAAGTTTCAAGCATTCCCTGTCCTAAAAATAACACCAAACTGCTACATTAAATTATTTCTCCCATTCTAGGAAGTTAAACGGGAATCTTAAAACCAATAAGGATAATTTGTTTCAGATCATTTCTAACAAAGAGCTTCCACTGCAAACTTTAACATAAATCATGGGTCATTTCCGACATCACCAAAATAATAATGAAGCAGTAGAGATACGTTGCTGCTCTCTCTGTCACAGCCATGAGAATAACTGACTCCAGCACAGGCTACTGTTTTTCAGATGTAACCCTGGGAAGTAATCTGATTCCTTTTTAGCGTGAAAGAACTTTAATAAGTCACAATAATTTTTTCCTTTGACAAAAGTGTCCTTCTCATTCTGAACTTGAGTGATGATTTCATAGCACTCAGCAGAGCCAGAGTCTGCTTATGTGACTCACAGGCATAATGCAGAAGTAATCTAAAAATAATCAGAGGTCTATTACTTCTGCGAGAAAGTAATCAGTAATAAGCACTGATTATTGCTTTTCAGATCCAGTAATTTGTAATAGATTACTTGTTCAAAGTATCTTGGAAAAAGAAGAAATCACTTCCTTTGTTTATTGGTACTGTGAGATGGAGAGGAACATGGCATAGGTACTCAGAAATGGCACAGTTCCCATGTGAATAATGATGCCAGAGTCGAGACAGAAACCAAACTGTTCTTGGAAATTTTAGGGGGATTCAGAGTTTCGTCATTGGGCCAGATTGTCTTCAGATGACTCAGGCGAACCAGCTGAATCCAAACGACCCTCAGCTTACCACACTTTTTTGTCTGAAGCCTGTGTCCAAGTCGAAGCTTTCTGCATCTAGTCAGTTCTTGACCAGGACAGGGTTTCTCCCCGTTGTGGTGGGGTTGGCTAACACCCCACACTTCTCCCAAGTCTGTGGGGCACAGCCACACACCAGCTTTTTTTGGATGCTGCAAATCAGTGGAGATGTGAACTGTGGCCTTGTCTGTAATATCCCCCTCTCTAATTATAAATTTTTGTTTTCCTCTGCAGAACCCATCACAGCTTTCCCAGGTGAGAACTTCTACTTTCCAGGTAAAATTGCACTTCTCTTTGTGGTTTCATTCTGCTGGCATGGGCTTTTAAATCAAAGGAAAGTTAAGTGCTTGCTTGTACAATAAGCAAATGTTCTAAGCAGTGAAATGGCAAGTGTGTGCTAAACCCCTTCTGGTGCTACAGCAGGGGGTGGCACCCTCTGGCTCTTGCTGGGTGACAGGGAGCAGGCAAACAGTCAAGTCCCACTGTCCTGGGGCTGAGCAATGCCAGGAAACCTGCCATCAGGGGTACCTGGCCTCCTGAAGAGCAGCAAAGCCTAAAATGTGAAGGCAGAGGAGTAAAGGAAAGTTACCAACTTAGTTAAACAAAAATAGTAACCAATTAAAAGTGGAATGAGGTGGCAATGACTTACGTATGTGTGGACGAAGGCTGTTCTCTAGTTCCTGGATGCTCTGGCAGTGGTGATGTTTGAGCTGCTGGTGAAGGATGGTGGGGTCGGTCTGCTTGGAAGGGGAAAGGAGTTGGGAGGTATAAGTGGGAGAGCAAATTGCTGTGAGGAGCTCTGAAGGTGACAGTCAATAAAAGGAAAACAAGGTGAAATGGTGCATTTAATAGCTTAATTCTAGCCTGAAGGATAGAAACTGGCATTTCTCTGATCCAGCCTACAGAGTAAGATAAAAGGTGGGTAATTCAGAACGCTTCACTATTTGAGCAGTGGGGATGCTGTTTGTCTTGCTCTGGGGTGGGAAAAGCTGTCTACTTTGAGGGAAAGATCAGTTTAGTCTCTTTCAGTTTAGTCTCTTTGGGTTTTTTTTCCCTGTTTTGCCTTCTGGATTTTGTTTTCCTTCCTGCCCCTTCACAAATGGATCCGGGGATGGGCTGTGATGAAGAGCAACCTTGGGGCTCCCCTTAACTCTGAAAGTTGCTTTGCCAGTTTGGTCAGCGTGCCCTTTGCTTTCAGTTGGTCATGGTGTCCTTATTCGTTCTGTCCCCTGCTCTACTGATGGTCTGCTCAATACGTCTGGGCTCTGCCCTACAAGCACCTGCATTTCCGTATGGGGGAAAGCTGCGTCGGGCAGGTGTGTGCGCTGGGAGCTGTGGCAGTAGCAGGAAAGTAGGCACCGAGACCGATGGCAAGGGAGCAGCTCCCTCCCCGGGGCCTCGTGGGGCAGGCGGCGGGGCACTGCCAGCGGGGGCACACACACGGGGCTGTGCTGGGCCTGCCTGGGATGGAGTTCACTTTCCCTGCAGCGGCCCACAGAGTGCTCTGCACTCGCAGCTACAACAGCCCTGGTATCACACCAGTGTTGTGCCTATTGCTGAGCAGCGCTGGCACAGCACCAAGACCCCCTCCAAAGCCCCAAAGCCAGCAGGCTGGGGGTGGGCAAGAGCTGGGGAGGGAACCTCACTGGGGCAGCTGACCTAAAGCAACCAAAGGGATATTCCGTACGGTGTGCTGTCACACTGAGCAATAAAAGGTGGGGAAGGGGAAAGAGAGGGGGGGACTCTCATTATGAAAACGTCTGTCCTCCCAAACAACCGCTCTGTGTATTCAGGTCCTGCTTCCCAGGACGTGGCTGAACATCTCTCGTTGATGGGAAGTAGAGAATTTCTTTTTTTCTCTCTCTGTGCTTCCGCATGGCCTTTGCTTGTTTTTTTCCCTCTTCCTTTTCTCTTTAATTAAATTATCCTTACCTCAACCCGTGAGCCTTTTTTCCTTCCAGCGTACTTTCTTCTCCCCTTCTTCTTCTGAGGAGGGGGAGTGAGAGCGTGGTTGTGGTGGAGTTTAGCTGCCCGGCAGGGTAAAAACACCACAGTCCTTTTACTCTGTGTGTTACACTCGTAATAACTAGGAATTCGGGCTTGCTCTTTGGTAGGCTGCTTATTTATCCTGCTGCTCAGGCTTGTGGTGTTACTGAAAAGCTGCTGCAATGTTCTCAGCTAGAAGCCAAAGCCTCACAACCATTCCACACTCAAACCACCTCTCCGTGTTCTCCTGGGCCTGGTCTGGGACCTGTTTTGCAGGCAGCATCCTCATCTTTTGGGGCTTGTAACGTGCATCATCTTCAGTTTGAACCTCCTTCTGCGTCCTGATGTAGAGTCTGCCCCAGAGTCCTGCTGACACGGCAGGAGTAGATGGGACAGAGGGATGGAATGACCAGGGAAAAAGAAAAATGCAGAGGGAAAGGATGAAGTATGAAAGATGAAGATTGGGGAAAGCATGATAGATACGAATGAGGTGAAGACAGAGATTCCCAACAGATGGAGAGGGAAAAAGGAGGGGAAGAAATCCCTGGGTGTAGGAAAAAAGGAGCTGAAGAGGAAAGCCTGCAAAGGAAGCATTGAGATGTTCTGTAGCCCCCACTCCTACAATTACATGTTAAGCTGAAAAAGTCAGATGCCATTAAAAATAACAAATCCTTGCTCTCATGGCTCAGGAGAAAAGCTGAAAATGCACCTTGCAGGCTCCGGGATCACAAAGCAAATAATAAGAGAATTGTGTGGGAGGAATACCTTCCAGCTAGTGGGTCGGGATCTTAGAAGACCAGTCAAGTGTGCTTAAACTGCACTCCATTTGAGAGTTGATGCATCTCACCCTGAAAGAAAAGGCATAACAAGTGGCTGGCAGCAAGGAGTTAGATAAATAGCAGGCTAAAAATGAGAGACATCTTCCAGGAAGCGTGGAGACAAACCGTGGGGAGAACGCACCTCTGGGACTGGTGATTCTCCCACACGGGGTGTCCCGGCGTCAAGGCAGGGATATCTCCCTGGAGAAATGGCAGGTAGCAGTTAAGGGGTTGGGGCCAACACCGGTTCTGTGGCACTTGCATTAGATGAGTTTAACACTTGCTTTCATCTGTGCTGTCTATACAAATCCCAGCTGTGTTGCTTGTCTGCAGTGGTTTATGTCAGTGATTTTGGAGAGGAACACGAGCTGTGACACGGCAGTGGCAGAGCAGGGCAGGCTGCTCTAGGAGGCTCTCTGGAGAGGAATTTCCCCTTGTTTCTCAGGGTGAATTTTGCTCCTTCTTGTTTTGGGTTTTAACATCTGTTGCACATCTCTGAAATCACCACCCGTAGTCCTCCGTGCCGGGAAGAGGAGGGGTGGCCCTGGCCAGGCTGGAGGTGTGAGCACAGCAGCACACCCACGTAAAACCCTCCAGACTGCAGGAATTCAGCTGGGTTTCCCCTGACCTGTGTCACAAGTCATGCCTTAATCAGAGCACCCACGAAGTGGACAGGAACAGAGAGAGGCATTGCTTTGTTAAGACAAGAGCCCCAGCGAGTGGATGAGGAAGGGCAAGTGTGTGTGTGGTGGAAGGCAAAGGGGAGTGGAAGAATTATTAAGTTACGAAGATTGATTTTTTTTTCCATCTCCCTGAGCAGAGAACTTTTCCACAGATATAAAAGAAAACTTCCAGCAAGCAGCAGAGCCAGTAAAAACAGAGCAGATAACATCAGCTCTGTGCTGAGTGGACTGGCAGCTATATTTAGTGGCTGACAGCGTAAAGAAGAACAATCGTTAATGTTGGGAATTGGCTTTGTTAAGAGCTGGAGACAAGCGAGTGTGATTCCTTAATGAGTGCAGTTGCTAAATGAACTCTCCAGACGCTGCTGTCTCCCCAGCAGGGCTGCGAGGTGCGGAAGCGGGGGCTGAGGCCAGGTCCAGCTGCCCCGGTGACTGCACCACCCCTTGGGCTTGCGCCCAGCTGCAGCACTGGGACATCAGGAGTGGGTCAGAGGGGACCAAAGGTCGTCCTGGGCTGGTGAAAGCCTCCAGAGCCCCCGGAGGATCCTTCCCACAAGTAGGATCGTCTGGGTGCACCACACTGCCTCGCACCAGTCAGGGATGTGCAGGGAAGGGTCGGGGGCACAGGCTGCGTACCACGGCACGTCTCCCCTCGTACTCCCACCCAGTGTGTACCAGGCCTGCGAGAGGTCATGGTCTGCAGATCTCTCACTGCAGGAAGGTGCTATGTAAGCGCAGGCTGTCACCAAGTGTAAACACAAGCGGCCCCTGCTCCGAGAGTGAGCCCACGGTGTTCCCCCCGCCCCGGCGCTGTCAGGCTCTGGCAAGGTGTCGCTGAGCCAGCAGGGATGGTGGTGAGACGTGCACCGACCCGGTGGGGCTGCGTCTGCAGCGGGACACAGCGGTGGGTTGGCAGTGAAACTCGGGCTGTCCCACATGCTTGTCCCGGCCCTGTCGGGGGCATCACACACAGCCAGCCCCCCCATGCAGTCGGGCAAGGATGTGGCAGGGTGTTGAGGGGCTGTGGGGACATGATGCCTTTGTGCCCCTGTGCCGGGGCAGCAGGCAGAGGGACAGGAGGAGGTGGGGGGCTGCTGCCTCCATCCATCAGCCCAGCGCCGGCACAGCCTGGCCCCCACCACGGGAGGGACAGGGGCGGCTGGGGTGAGATGGGGTAAGGGCGGCGCAGACTTCTCATGAGATCCAAATTTCTTGCTTGCAATGACAAATATGTGGGTGGTTCCCAGCCTCCTGCTTTGTAAAAGCAGGATTTGTCTTGTCCATGTGGTTTTTCTTTGTTTTAGTTAGGGGTTTTCTTTGGTGGTTTTGTTTATTGGGGGTTTTTTATTGGTGTTTTAGCTACGCATCTGGGTGCAGTTTTCGTTCTCATTTTCACCCCCTGTGCCCAGGTTTTGGGGAGATGGGGAGTGGAGGAAAGCCTTTTGACTAGCTGAGGGAGCATTATTTTGCCTGATCTCATCAGCTAGCGACAGCAGAAAAGCCATCATCATCCCGACAGTGCAGCCAGTGGCTGTGCTGGCAGGGCAGTGCAGGGGGGGCGGTCAGATGCCCTTGCTGCTTTCCAAGCCGGGTCCATCCTGCACTGTTTTGTTCTTTCCCTTTGGCATCTTCTGAGCCTGTTGAGGAAGCCTGTGCCCTGTGGCAGAGCAAGCCCAAGCCCCTCGGAAAGCTTCCCCAGGGACTCCATCCCCCATGAAGCAGCAGTAAATAAATGCGGTGCAGAGGTGCACCTCTCCCAAGGTCCTTACAGCTGGGAGGTCTGAGCCGTGCGTGCAGGAGGATTAGCACCCGGCCATTCTCCAGCCGTGGGCGTGAGCACAAACACCAGCGCTCCCCTCCCCGCGCCTGCCCGGGACATGCGTGCGGCTGCGGGCTGGCAGTGAGGCTCCACACGTCTGAGCACCAGATGTGCGCTGCCGGCCCGTCCCGGCATGACCCGGGCAGCAGCGGCGGCGTGCCCCGGCCTCCCAGCACGCTGCGGGTGCAGGAGGGGCTCACCCTGCCTGGGCTGAGCCCAGGCGCTGCTTCCCCCTGCGTCCCAGAGGCAGCTGCTTTCCCTGCCCTGGCCGGGTGGGTTTTGTTTGCCTGCGTGAATTCGGGGTCCTGGCTTGCTTGAGCTGCCAAGAACGTGAGCTTCTCATGTGGAATGTCGCAGCCCACACCGCTGCAGGAAGTCAGCATGCATCATCGTGCATCATCGTACCCATCCTTCCGTGCTTTAAAAAAGAGTAATTAAATGTGAGTCTGTGAATGGGGCACCTAGTGAGAAGTGAGAGCAGGTCTGTGTGCCGAGCACGTTCGAAAGAGATCTTCCTCCCTGTCTTTGCCATAAGAATAACAAATGTTTCTCCCTGTAATTTCTTTCCCAGTCTCCTGCAGTAACTTCCTTGGCCATCTGAGATTACACTCTTCCTCCAATTAGAAACGTGATGAGTTTTGTCACTGCTTGACAACATCTGCCATGCGGAGACAAAACCAGGCGGCTGATCTGGAGAAGGCTAAAAAAAAGAGGGAAAAAAACATTTGTTGATGCCAGAAATAACAGTAATAATAGCGTGCATATGGAATTTGCATTGTGAGCCAGGCAGGCTGATTAATTAAAAGGGAAGAAAAAGGCGCTTTGACACGCGGCTCGGCAAACACCAGGCTGCACGCCCCGCTGGAGCACGCCCCGTACCCGGAGGTGGCCCCGGGACCTGGTGTTGCTCGGCGCTGTACTCTTGCAAGCATGTGTGTTTCTGTTTGTGCGTCTGCATGCCTCCCACCTAGCAACCCTGTTCTGTGTCTCCTCCCCAGGGGCAACCCTCCTGCCAGGGACCGAGCCCACAGTGGACACGGTGTCAGTGCAGCCCATCCCAGCCTACTGGTATTACGTTATTGCCGCCGGAGGTGCTGTTGTGGTGCTGGTCTCCGTCGCGCTGGCCCTTGTGCTCCACTACCACCGGTTCCGCTATGCGGCCAAGAAGAGCGATCACTCCATCACCTACAAAACCTCCCACTATGCCAACGGGGCCCCCGTGGCCGTGGAGCCCACCCTAACCATAAAACTAGAGCAAGACCCCAGCTCACGCTGCTGAGAGCCGAACAGGAACGAGAGCGCAAACAAAACACAAAACAGACAGACAGACAGAAACTAAGACTTCAAATTTGTTGCCTCAGTTTTGCACTTTTTTCCTTACCTAGCATACGTGTGAACTCTTAGACATCTCTGTCCCTTCTCCGTCCCCCAGCCCTCCCTGAATCTTTTACAAACTTTAAACTAATGCTGCATCTTGGATCGCCAGAAGAGACACACCGCCCCTTCACTTCAGAAGTGAACGCTCCCTTTCGATTCCTTTTCGAGGACTGTTGGGGTGTCGGGTGGGGTTTTTTGTTTTGTTTTGTTTGTTTGGGGAGTATTTTTTTGTTGGTAGGCTTGTTTGGTTTGTTTTTTTCCTCCTCCCAGTAGGCAACCTGCAAGGAGACTTGATGGCGAGCCTGGAAGTGTGTGTGCGGCTCGTGCGCGCGTGTGCTCGGTCTGGGTGTGTGTAAGTGTGCATGGGAGTGCATGTGTCTGCCTGACTGACTGAATGTATATTTAGATACAGCCCCTTTTTAATTTGCTTGTTATTGCTTCTACTTGCACAGGGAATGCTTTTTTTTTTTTAAATTTTATTTTATTTTATATCCCCCCCTTCCCGCCTCCCCTTGGAAGGACTGGGACACATTTATGGTTAAAACCCTGATTTGTTTACTTGGGGAAGAGAACAATGCTTTTTTGTTGCCTTATGTAGCTTTGGCTGGGTTTCTTGTTTGATAGCGTTAATGTCTCGGGTGCAAAATAAGAAGAGAAGGCCAGGCTGGACAGTAGGAATGTCCACCTCAGATGGCTAGAAGAATCCAGAGAGGTTCATAGACGTCCGAACAGTAAGATCTCTCCATCTTATTCTTTCTGCAGCCAATGTGATAACACAGCCATTGTTGGGAAGCGGGGGATGACCCTCCTCTTCCCCCACCCACAAGTGAATCTATTTAAAGTTGCCTTATATCAGAGAAGCTCATATTGAATGTTTAGTTTGTATCTGTTAAAGCCAGCCTTAGGGTAACACATAGACTTCAGCAGGTCTAAGGTGGATGCTAAATACTGTAGTTTCTTGAGAGTTGGAGGCTTATTTATTTTGTAAGTATCCTCGCTCTGGGTGCTGATGGTTTTGCTTTTACACGGGGAAGGGGGAGAGGGCTCCTCCTTGTCTTTCTGCTAGAATCGTTGAAGGGACAAGTATAATTCGCCTTTCTGGGTTTTGGCTTTGTTTTTTTCCTCTGCCCGATTCATAGCTGCTGAATCATAAAAGCTGCCAGTTGACTTTCCAGAATGTCAATTAGTTTTGCATTTGCTAATGTTCTGCTTCTTAAAGCGTCGGTAACACCTAGCAAGCAAAGCCTGGCAGGCGCACCGGGGGGGCCGGCCATTGCCGCTGCCTCAGTGTGCCCCGACTGTTGAACTGCCCGGTGAACTGTCATGGAAATGCCTTATGTAAATTACTGAACGATGACATGCAAAAGTGGTTCAAATCGTTAACTAATCCGTTTGCAGGCAAAAAAATGTACTTCCAGTGAGCAAGGTTCTCCCTCTTGTTGGTGTTCCTTTGTGGTGAGCGATCACGTTTCCTCCCCCTCCTAAACTTGCCAGCGCTCCCCACACCTCCCCTGCCCTGATTATTGCATAAAGCGAATCCCGGCACACAGCTCCCTTACCGTCCCTGCCATCTTGAGCTTCCTGTTGGTCTGGGGAAGATGTGGAGACGCAAACACAGCTGCGTGTCTGTGGCATCGGCCCTCTTGTGGCGGAGCCCTGTCCCCAGGGGACCTCTGCCGAAGGGGCTGTCACACTCCCCTCTCACCCCACGCAGCCTGCGTGAGCCCCTCGTGCTGCTTACCAGGCGGGTTTCAGCAGGACCCCCCTCAGCTGCCTCTAACGCAGAGCAGCCCAGGGCCACTTGGGCCAGTGGGTGCTCCCCAAAGTGCGCAGGAGCCCTGCCGGGCGGCAGGGACACCATGCCTGTCCCCACGGAGCCTGGAGGGCCCCAGGGAGCACTGCTGCCCAGCTCCCCATGACGGGGTTCCCCGGGCCGGGCCCTTCCCCGTGAGTCCCATCTCCTTCGGCCAGACCGTCCCTCGCTCAGAGCAGGTCACCCCGTGGACTTTAGCAAGTGTGCCTCGGTGTGTCAGAGAGTGTGGCACCCTGTCTCTAAAACTGAAATCACCAAAGACAAAACAGGTCACTTCAAGGTTTTTACTCCCAGTTCTCCCCCTCTCCTAGAGCCGTGACATCCCCAGCGTTGCCCAGTTGCCTGTGTGTGAAAAATATCTTGTGGAAATTTGAAACTCTTTGAAGATGTATTGTGTGGAATGTAATAAAATGATGATATTTTTATACAAATATCTGGGGTTTTTCTTCCTTCTTTCTTTGCTAACGAGAATGCTGTTGGTCGAAACAAAACAGTGCTGCAGAAGTTGACATTTTCTGTCAGAGCATCGGGGCCGCTTCCTTTTGCCGAGTGATGCCCCCGTTGCTGCAGGGCACAGGCCCGTGGCTCCTGGCAGCGCAGCTGCTGCCTGCCCGCCAGCTCGCTGCACTCAGGATCGGGCCATTAACAGTGGCTTTTAGATCCATTACATTTGTAACAGTCCTTGGTGGGAGTTTTGGGCGGCTGGCCTGATGCTTAGGATCATCTGGGGATTTCGCTAGCGTTGCCTAAGTGCTAAATAGCTCGATGTGACTGTGCAGCTTCTCCCGGCCGGGGCCCCTGGGGACAGGACATCCTGGGGTGGCTGCGCTGCCGGCTCAGCCGAGCCCTGCGCTCAGCCCCCGAGCACCACAAATGATGGGTTAGCCATCACCAAAACTAATGGTGGTGATTGCAATGCGTTCCTCTTCTGTAAAACCCTTTCTGGGCCTCCGCGTGTTTGGTTGGCAGTGTCACGGTGCCCAGGTTTGGAAGGAAGAGTGCATCATCCCCTGCCTGCCCTCCACCCCCATCCGCAGCCCGTTACAGAAACCTCTGCTGCAGCATTGCTCCTTCCCATCTTGAGGAGCACCTTCTGCCCCTTCAGAGGAGGCAGCAGCATCACGTTTCACGTGAAATCTATTTTGCTGCCAGTTTGAGAGGTTATTCTTTCCCTCCTACATTTATTTTCCTTCTCTCCTACTCTTTACCCTGGCACTGAGCATAGCTGTGCAGTGAAACTTTGTGGCTTTACTTGGAATTCGGGCCATCAGCAAAAAAAAAAAATCAGCTGTGATCCCTCGCTTTGGCTGTTCAAACACAAAGCAAAGCTGAGGACCCATGCCATTGGGGTGGGGGGTGTAGAGGGACTAGGTTTGGAAGTTTTTTTTTGCTCTTAATTGTACAGCAAAGCCTGTGCACTTGTAATTTGCATTTCGTACACTTCAGTGACTGTCCAAGCAAAATTCAAAACAAATATGCACATGCGAAAAACAGGGAGGGAGAGAGTGGCTGATGGCTTCCCAACAAGGAGGAAAAAAAATCTGTTAAGTAAACAGACGAAAAGGGAGGAATCATTCAGGGTTTAATTATTCCTTCTGCGCACCACAGCCAGATTGACCGGGGAGCTGGGTGCTGCTCAGACTGCAGTACATCACGGAAAGAAAAGCAGCTAAAATTAGCATGTTTTGTTTAGAAAAATTAAATGCAACTTCATGTGGCTGGGATGCAAGCTCCTCTGCAGGCAGCTTCGGGCATGTAGGGGGTCTGGGCAGGCGTTGGCAAGGTGACACGTGGCACAGGGCTGCTTCCCCGGTCTGCAAGGGCACGGTTTGTTTTTTGTTGGGCAGGGGGCGGGTTGAAATCCCTGTGCTGGTGAAGGCAGGGGAAGGAGGTCGCAACCAGGCTGTGTGGGCTGCACTGGGATTTTCTCCCCTCTAGGAACCCTGTATTAACCCACTGCCTGTCGAGCGCAGTCCCGGCTCAGCCTGTGTTGTCTGAGGCTGGACAGCCGCTGGGCGCTGGGCCATGGCGCTTCCATCAGCAGCTCCGGCGGCCCATGGCAGCAATGCAGGCCTGACCGCCAGCCTGAGGGGTGGTGTTGGCCAGCACTGCCTGACACACAAACAGGAACAACGGGGAGGGTGACAACAGTGTCCAGACACAGGGGGGCATCTGGCTTTTGCCCAGCCGCCGGCCCCTGGGGGAGGCAGTGGCTGTGGTGAGCGTCAGGGAGGTGCCGGGGCCAGGTTAGGCCGCACCAGGACACCTGTCTTCACGCTCGTCGAGGGCAGGGTGCTATGCTTTGAAGGACAGCGCTGGGGCTGGAAATAGCAGCCTGCTGGTGTTGGCCACCATGGCAAGCACCCAGCCTGGCTTCACGTCACCAAAGTGCTTTCAGTGGGGGTCTTCATCTGCCCAGCCGTGCTTCCCCACCTTCTCTGGGCATGGGAAGCCTAAGGGCGGTGAGGGACATCTTGGTGCCCCCACAACGTAGATCTGAGGATAGGGGCCAGCATTTTTACTGCGCTGCAGAGGGCCATAGATTGAGGAGGAGAGGGTTCTTGTTTGCTTTCCTTAATGCTGAGCTCTAGCCAAAGCATGCTTTTAATTTTAAAATTGGCAGGGAGTTTTGCAAACCAAAAAACATTCTCTGTTTCTGGAGGGGTGGGTGAGGCAGATTTTCAGCTGGAGGTGGAGCGGATGGATCTGAAGAGCGGTTCCTGCCCGAGTGCCGGTGCTGCTGCAAGAAGCACGCTGCTGCCCTCCCAGCGCCGTGCTGAGAGGAGCCGTGTCACGGCAAGGCCCTGGTGGCTGCCCTGCTGGGTCAAAACAAAGTGATGTGTGTTGGAATCACACTGCTGCTGTGGGGAGAGAAGGGCTGGATTGAGCAGAGGGAGAAGAGCGAGGGTGAAGCTTAGGCTCTCTCCACCTGGACTGGTAGCAGTAGCTTCTGGCTGCATGGTGGTGGACAGGGCCCTGCCCTAGTGCAGGGACCCAGCAGGAGGCAGCACTTGGTGCCTGGCGTTAACCCAGGCAAAATTGGTCGAGAAAGAAACAGCAATTTTCTTTCTCAACGGTGGTCATTTGCCTTGGAGGAATGCATCTAAGCTCTTTAAAGTGGGACTTGGGTGTCCTTGCCAAAGCACCAACCCAAGTAGTTCCTGGTTTGGGTCAAGGGTTTCTGTCTGAGGCTGTGGGCACCACTGGTGCTGGCATCAGTAGGGACGTGCCAGGCCGTGTGATGCACCCACCTTGGCTTCGTAGAGGTGAGCTGGCACAGGCGGGTTTGGAGAGCGTGCCAGAGATGTGTGTGTGTTGGTGGGAGGCCACAGACCTCCTCCGCTGGTGTGCCTGCGGCCTGCCCTGGCGTCGTGCAGAGCACACAAGCCAGGCCCCTAGCCCACCTTGCCCCGTCCCCCCTGCCACTGCTGCTGTTTTCAAAGAGCTGTACATTAAAGCTCCCTAATCTCTGCAAATACTAATTCTCTCCTCTCTCCCCACGTGAGCTTATAGCACTGTGGTACTTAGGACGCTCTTTGTCTTTGATTAGAATCTCATCTTTCTTTTTTCAGGTCCCATAAATTAGCCTGTTAGCTGGCAGTGCTCTCAGATCCAATATATAACGGCCTTTTCTCAGCATCCGGCTGTTGCCAGCGACATCGCTAACATCATCTTTTCGGCATGAAGGGCTAGGTGCCCAGCCATCCTTCAGCATGTGCCTTTTGCTCAGGAGAAAGCTCTCCTCAAGTTTAAATACGGATCCCCTTAACTTTCTTGCCTTCCATTCTCCGGTGTATTTTTTATTTTCATTTTTATTTATTCCTCTACATTTAAAATGCAAAGTGAATTATGCCAGAAAGTTGCCCTATAAGAAGGACGCTCTCCACAGCCCAGGGAAATACTTTTCCCATTCAGCCCAGCAGTTTGCAGGGCTTTTCTAGGGACTGCTTTCGGGGGAGGCAGCTTTCATGGCCTGCTGCTTGTGACAATATTGCTGAGATTTGTCACAAAGGAGCCCAATTAATGACAAATACCAAGCTATTTGCTGTGACAGGATATCATCTCCACTAGGAACTGTGCTGCGACCACCGGCTTCAATTCCCACAGACAGCCACGCAGCCAGATCTGATTTTGTTAATGACTCAAGAAACCCCAGGATGGAAAAAGACCAGCCGAGTTATTTTTTTTGCAAGGGCAGTGCAGAGCCCTGCGTGACACAACACACAACCCAATAGCAATAACGTGGCATGCAGCAAATGGAAGAATAAGGGTCTACCAACAGCCTGAGGAGAAAGGAGAAACAGCGAGGGGGAAGATATCTTTTAAGCAGAAATTGGAGTCATATTAGCATAGGGAATTGAGAAAATTGCTAGGAGAGCAAATAGATTTGGGGCTGGGTTTTTTGTGTAAGCATTCTCTTTTTTCAAGTTTTCCCAGTGCTCCTTTCTTTCAGGCTTGAAGAATTGGTGTTCTTTCCTTGATTAACTGATACTTTGTTTTTTCTGGCCTTTCCCTCAACACTACCCTGGGAAATAAAAAAGCACCAAATTGCTAGAGTGTTCTCAGACAAAATTTAGAGGAGCTAGAATATGGAAAGGCAAAACACTTCCCACTGCTGCTCCCCTGTACGTGGGCTCCCCTGGCAGACAGCAGTCCAATTTCTGCCTCTGCTGATGTTGACAGGGCCGTGCGGGTGACGCAGTGGGATGGCAAAATGTCACGGCTTGTCCTCCGGCTGAGGACCAGCGAGGCAGACAGCTTTGTCTGTGAACTGCTTTGCAAGTTATTTTCCACATGTTCGGCTCTAAATGTTTGCAAGAGGCCCTCAGGCAGTTCTCCCAGCCCTAAGATGTTGCCATCTGGGCCTGTCAGTTCTGGAAGTGTTGAGAAATCACGTGAAATGGCTGCTAAAGTGAGGGCTTGTTGTACACCTATGTTTCTTCAACAAACTACCTGCAGCGTAGTCACTTAATTCCCTGACTCACCAGATGCAAAGCTCAACATCAGGTGGGGCAGGTGCTGTGTTTTGTCTGTTCATGTTGCCAGGTTCACTTGAAAATTCAAAGAAATCCCTTAATCCTTTGAGTGAGGAGGGCAAAGGACACTTCTGCAAGAATGGGTATTTGGGAAGCTACCAGTGCAGGGGATTATTGCTGTCAATCTCTGGTGGGGAGTCCCCAGTGAACCAAGGCTGACATGCCCTGGGTTGCTGCTGCTTGCCACAGCTTCCAGGACAGTACCAATACAAGTTAAGCTTTAGACTTGCAGCTTTAGACTTCCTGGGTAGGGAGCTGGTCAGGGATGGGTGAAATACTAGGTGGTTCAGTGAATGCAATGCATGTTTTCCCCTTCAGCACGAGATGCTGCCATGCTGAATCGGAGGTGGGGTGGCCACAAGGGTTCCAGAGAGTAAGGTGGCATTTGGGCAGCATGGCACTCAGCAGAGCTGCCCTGCTCTCAGAGCGAACCTCGAAATGTCACTGATAGGGATTGGCCCATACCGTTGCCCATGACAGCAAAAAAAATGCATTTGATGATTCAGGAGGCCTTTCCCAGCCCTAAAGCTTTGTGCAAATACATGCAAGTATTCTTTTATATGGTTTCAAATAATTTCTTCACATATGGCTTTTTAGGAACAAGTTATGTTCTTTGGGTTTAGTTGTTTTTAAGTAATCTCATAAAACTCTTCTTGCTGTTTCTGTACAAGACACAAAATAGCCCTGGTTTTCAACCACAACTATTTCAAGGATGTGACTTCTACTGCTTTCTAGCAGTCCCTGATTTTCTGCATTCCTGATCTGTTGAAGGTGCCTTCTCAGCCGAGGACCCTGAGTTACAGTCGGCTTTGAAAAATCTAAGCAGATCGAAATGAAAGGGCATTTTCTTTTAGAAAACTGAAAGGAAATGTGGTTGCTATACATAGAGATAATGCTAGGAAGACTACACAAAAAAATTGCTTTTTCTCAGATTACAGCATGTGCATTTGGTTACTAGTGCTTGATCTGTGCTGAACAATAAAAAGAAATGTCATCACTAAAAGGAATTTGATCAGAGAGATGTTAACATAAATGCCTAGATGTGGATACCCATATGCCACTCTCCCCATTTCAACCAGCTTTTGCATTAAAACATGTAATGATGATACATGGCTTCCTCAAATTATTATGAATTTATCTGAAACCCAAAGAGAAACTGGGTCATTGGAGCTCTGTGTCCAGTAAGATGTATGGAGAAAGATGAAAAGTAGAGAGTGCTAAATGGATCTAGCATTAGTGGCAAGTAATGATAGGCACTAAGATCCTATTCAAAGTTATAAGGATAATACCCTTGAGCATGTTAATAGTGAATTATAGCCATTATGTAGGCACCAATGACAATATTTTAGTGCTATTCAGGTTATCTGGTTTCTTTTACTTCATTCTCTTTTTTTTTTCATCTTAAAAGCTGGTCATTTGGCAGTTGTGAAATGTGATGTAGCAGGAAGGTCCTATTCTCTTGAGTGCACAAACATACTCATTGACTTTGGTCAATGAAGGAAAAGGAAGAGCTCTCCCTCCTTCTGTGAGGAAGAGCCTTGCAGTAGTTTAACTATTATTTTCTTCTGGCCAGCCTCATAGTCCAATGACCGGTGACGATAATGCCCCCAAAAGGCCTCTTTAAACAAACATTGCTTCCCGTTTTGTTGTTCTAGTGAACTTCCCAAGAATGGAGGATGACTTTCCGATCCCTGAGCAAGACTTTGAAGACAACGACGATACCGGTTGGTACTGAAAAGCCACGTGGGCTATTTATCTGGGGGAACTTGTGTTTCAGTATTAGATGCTACAGTTACTCACAAACCTCAGCATTAATGAGGTTTAGGAGCTAGACCATGCTTGAGAACATGCACTGAACCGGTGGCTTAATGTCTGGACAAAGACATTAGTTTTCTTTTCTTGTTTTCCTTTTTCAACAGCAAGCAACCTTGCAAAGTCAATATATTGTATTTGTGTTAGGACAAGTGGAACTGATCTTTCAAGCATTAATTGCTGCGTGTGTGGCATTTTGACTTGTAAATGGAGAAAATTAAGTCTGGGATCTGTGACAGGTTGTTGCCATAGTTTTGAACCCATTGTCACTTGAGGGGCCAGAGTTTCAGTGGGTGTAAAATGCTAGCATGCCATTAACATAGCCTGAGGTGTAAAACGGAATTAGGGAGCTTAACTTTCTTGGCATTTAGTTGCTTCATAGTAATTCTGGACCTGGGTTAGAGAGCCCTGCCAAGACATAGCTGTGGGGGAGCATATGATCTTGTGAGGCCTTCACAGCTCCAAGTGAGAAATGCTTCAAGGTGAAAAAAAAATGATCCCTGGATAATAAGTGCCCATTCCACTGCAGATTACTTTGGATCGGATAGGAACGACACACTGTTCTCTACTAACTCTCCAGGAACCCCGAAGCTGGAGAAAGAAAAAAGCTGGCTCTACACCCTGGATCCGATCCTGGTGACCATCATAGCGATGAGCTCCCTCGGCGTCCTCCTTGGGGCCATCTGTGCTGGTCTGCTGCTCTACTGCACGTGCTCGTACGCAGGGCTGTCCTCGCGGAGCTCCACCACACTGGAGAACTACAACTTTGAGCTGTACGATGGCATCAAGCACAAGGTCAAGATGAACCACCAGAAGTGCTGCTCGGAGGCCTGACGGGTGCCCTGGGGATCACCCTTGGCGTTGCGCCTGGTGAGGTGGGCTGACAGGGGGTTACTTTTTTTGCTGTTTTCTATGGGAACTGAATGCCATAATGGGAAACAAGCGGCGTGGGAGGTGCAAGGGGAAGCACTGCTCCCACCGCCAGGTCCCGTCAGCGGGTCGCACTCCACCAGGACCGAGCGGGCGTCCCAGCGAACCGGACTGTGCCGGGCGAGGGGACACCAAGACCCTTGTTTGTTGGTTCATCTTCATTTTCTGCTGATGTGAGTGGCTGAAACGTGGTGAGGGAGGCTGGTTTACCTTTCGGATGTGAGAAACTAGTTGTCAATCGTTATTTTCCACTTCCTTTCTCTGATGAGTTGCTGAGAAGGCTGAGGGCTTTCTTCAGCCGCCCTGTCTTTAGAAATGACATACACGCGCACACGGAGACCCTGTCCATTTTAGACCCTGTCCAGATACTGGTTTGGCCATAGGATTTGTGCATTTCATACAAAACCCAGGAAGCTGCAGTTTCCAGTCCTGCATGTAAAAGCCTGTTGTTACCTTTCACTTTCTTTCTCCTGGCAGGGGGGAGAGATAGGATGCTGGGTTTGGTGTCAATGGTAACAACAGCGCTTTCTAAGTCATTAAGAAATAAAATAGAAAGGAACCCTATGTGTAGAAGCACCTCTTTGAGAGAAGCTGAAGAGCCTTAAAGTGATTTGTGAATAAGAGCCATTTATTAAATCCAAATCTTGGATTGAAACAGCCGAGGCCTTCATGAGGAAGGCCTTTCTTTGAATCTCCCACCCTTCTTGATCCTGCCCTTTTTCCTTTCCTTTTTTCTTTTCCTTTTTTTTTTCTTTTATTATTTTATTTTTTTATTTTTGTTATAATGAGAAAATTGCAGCAAACAAAAGACAGTGTCTGCCAGGTTCCCTGCGCTCAGGCATTCAGAAGGGAGCTTCACTGGGGCTTGGACTCGAGGCACGGCGCCAAGGCCTCCCATCGGTGCCAGCGAGGGAAGACGAAGGGTAACAGAGGCCGGAGCTGTGCCTGCTGCCCCAGGGAGCCCCGCCATGTGCCCCCTGCTCCCCGGGGCTGCCAGGCACAAGCTGGCACCGCCAGCACCTATGGACCAAATTGCTGCCATCTTCTCATCCCCTTCAGAGTAGACCGGCACCGCTCCTGGTCAGTAGCAAAAACGTGGTTTTATTTCTGAGCTGTGTTTTGTCTTAGTTTAAACAAGTGCCTTAGAAGAAGTATTTTTCCTCCATCTGATGACCAGTGCTGTATCGAACAACAAGTGAGGTCTTCATCCTTCCCCGGCAAGATGCTGTTCTTCATGGCTCGATGCTGGGCGCAGCCCGGCCGAGGAGCCTGGTCCTTCTACTTTCAAGTGGTCTGGCTACATCGTCCACAGCTGACACCTCCCCACCCAGCTGTGCTGTGGAGAGGAGTGCTTGGAAAACAAGCTAATGGAGAAAAAGAGTTCAAATGCTGGGCCCTAAACCAATGCCTCCATTTCCAGGTTAGTACAGATGGATTGCCCGTATCAGCTTGCACATACATAAGGAAGAAACTTTTCCAGCACGCTGGATTTGTTTTTTCAGGAGCTCTTCAGAAATACCTGTAACGTCCTGGTTTTACATTTTGGCTAGCATAATATTATGGGTTGGGGATGGATTTTTTTTCTCCTTACTAACTGCGGAGCACTGTAGGTGTGATGTGCTGCAAAGCTTGGTTTACACAGTCCTTGCAAACACATCCTGCAGCAGGCCAGGTGTTCAGGAAGATGAGCAACATCTGGAGAGGAGATGAGCACGGACAGTGCCACAGATGCTCCGTGCTGCTGTGGGAATAGAAACATTTGTCTAGTGTTTCATGAAAAGCTCCATCAGACAGTAAGTTTTTAGGCGGAAAAAAAGACTTACCCACTCTAAGAAGTATGCATGTTTTACTGGTGAAGCAGATGCTAGCAGCTGTGTCAGCCAGACATCCACATTTCATACACACACACACAGACTCAGACACACACACACAGTCCTTTATTTTTTTAATTCATTCTGTGTGCCCGACAGGAACGGCAGTAAGCCTATCTCAGATTCTCCTCTCGAGTCACCTTATTTCTTCTGGCATTCTTCATGTACAAATTCCACATGGGTGTTTTCCTATACGGAAGGAATGTGGGCAGTAAGAGGAAATGTACCAGACCATTTCAAAGCTGGATTGCTGCTGCTCGATGGTTTTATCCCTTTCAAATCACAGGAAAGGGGAAGGATGAATGGAAAAGGACCATACAGTAGAAAAGTCAAATTAGGCAAACAA
Organism: Anser anser; assembly: GCF_964211835.1. NCBI lineage: Eukaryota > Metazoa > Chordata > Aves > Anseriformes > Anatidae > Anser > Anser anser. The sequence goes on from NC_139726.1 coordinate 27,252,096, forward strand.
TAGGTGAAAATATATAATTAAAAAGGTAACGTTATGGTGTCTAGTAGGCGTACAGAGAGAAGAGTTCGTATATACATATATTCAGAAATAGTGTGTTTGCACACGCACGTGGATTCTCTGTATGTATCGTGTACGTGACTTATTCCGTGGGACTGACTCGTGTTGCTGTATCTCTTGATCCGGGGCAGGAGAGCACGGCTGGTCCTGGCGCTACCTTGGCATGGGCCTGGGGAAGCTGCGCACGGGGCTGGAAGCGGCCGCCCCGCAGGTACCGCTGGCCCCTGGCAGGTGGTGCAGGGACCACGCGTGCACTTGCTGGGCAGGAGCAGGCCGATAATGCTGCAAAGCCGATACCTCACTTACCTCTGCTGGGTGCTTTACTGTTCTACTACAGAAAACTGTGTTTGATTGTAACTTCAACAGGGAAAAAAAAAAAAAGGTCATCAGTGCATTCAACTCATTGCATCCTCCTCTGCAAATATATTAGGTTTGCTGATCTCAATTCCCTTTGTGAAATTCAGAAGAATAAAAAAAGAAATCAGTGTTAATGCCTTTCCTGAAATGGGCCATTGCCTCCACACCCTTCTAATGGTGAGGACGTGTGGCCAGCAGGCGGGCTGCAACGCGGAGTGATTTCATTTTGTGGGAAGGTGCTGGGGCTGAGCATGGGAATTAAACCATTAAGAAATTATATGCAGAAATGGAACTTCTCCAAGGTTTGCAGTTCAAGGTGTTTGACCGTTCACTGGCTGAGCCAGGACTTATGGACTTAAAGAGCTTTTACTGTGATTCTTCGGTGTAAAAAAAAAAAAAAAAAAAAAAAAAAAAAGAAAAAATCAAACTGTGTTTATATGATTTGTACAAAAACCTTTTAAAATTACTATTTAATAAACATTATGGTAGAGATTATGTCTCAGTGGCTTTTTTTTGTTTATGGAAGAAGAACAACAAGAAAACGAAACCAAGAACTTTGGGCAGCCCAAAACCCCTGGGAAACCGCAGCACGGCTGGAGGTGCATGGCCCTGGGCTGCCTGTCACCCCACGGCCACACACATCCTCCCCATGACACGGCCTCTCTTCCCCGGAGCCAGGGAGGGCACAGAGGCTGTTGTTTCTGTAGGAAACACCACACTAGATGTAGTGTGGGCTGCATGCGGGGCTGGGGAGGCTCAAAGCACGGCAGCATGGGTGAGGCGCCTGCTCTGTCCCTGTCTCCTTCCTGCCAGCCTCGAGGCACCCAGGAGGCCGGGGCCTCCCAGCTTGGGCACCTGGGGGGGCTGGCGCTGGAGCCTGCGAGCCCCCAGCCCATCACGGGGCGTCAGGAGGGGTCTCCTGCAGCTGGGATCCTGGCACCGGTGGGCGCAGGGCTGCAGGGCCTGGGCTGGAGGCGTGGTGGGGCCAAACACATCTCAGAAAGGCTTTTTGTGTTTGCTTATGGGTGCCCTGGCAGACAGAAGGTGATCTGTTGAGCTCCAGCACCTCCAGAGCAAGTGAAATCTTGCAGCCATCGCCCTTCTTTCAAAGCGGTGGCTCCCAAAGTGCACGCTAAAGTGCACGCTAAAGAGTCTCCTTAAGCGACAAAGGGCAGCTGGCAGCTTCGATGGAGGTGGCGGTGTAGCTGCAGCCCTGACAGCTCTTCCTTGCCCAGAATAAAGTGCTGGTGTGTGGATCGGTACCTGGGGGAGCGGCTGTCAGGGATGTCAGTGGGATGCAGCAGCAGATAAGTGACTCAATCAGTGTCAGACCTGTCCTGCCCTAACGCCGCCTGTAAATCTCCCCGGCAAGAGACGTGCCTCCGCCAACGCGAGGAGCAGGAGAGCAGGCAGCGGGGAGCTGGGTGGCGCGCGGCTGGAGCTGAAGCAGGAGAGCGGGGCCGCAGCTGCTGCCCAGCACCAGGGGCAGGCATGGAGCCACTCTGCACCTATGACATCTCCAGGGGGTTCAGCAGGAGCTGGGATCCTGCGTGGGGCCCCGGCTCGCAGGGTGAGGAAGGGCCAGGGGACGTTTTCCACCCACCACGCTTCCAGCACAGGTGGGGGTGGCAGGAGGCCGGGGCACTTCTCATGGCACAAGAGCGATCAGCGGCACAGCAGGCCGAGGACTGTCCCACTACAGGCTCTGGTGATGCAGCCTCACCTTGAGCGCTATGTGCAGTTTTGGGCACCACAGTATAAAAAGGACATAAAGTATATAAGGACATAGTATAAAAAGGAGTGTCCAAGGGTGAAAGAAGATGGTGATAGTTCCAGAGGGAAAGACCTATGAGAAGCAGCTGAGGTCCCTTGGTGTGATCAGCCCAGAGCTGAGGAAACTGAGGGGAGGCCTCATGGCAGCCTGCAGCTCCCTCACGAGGGGAGCGGAGGGGAAAGCACTGATCTCTTCTCTCTAGTGACCTGCAATAGGACTTGAAGGAATGGCATGATGTTATGACCGGGAAGGTTCAGGTTGGATGTTTGGAAAAGGTTCTGCACCCAGAGGGTGGCGAGCACTGGAACAGGCTCCCATTTCACCGTTCTCGGCCTGCTCCAAGAGGGGTCCAGCTGCTGCCACGCGTTCTCCAGCACTGATTGCAGCCTTGTGCACACCCTCACCCCTGCTCTCCCCCTTCTTTTAGCTGTGCCTTTGCTCTCTGTTTTAGCAGAAAGTCTTTTCAAATAATGGCTTGCTGTCTGGACAGCTGGGGGCTTGGCAGTGAGGGGGAGCCATGGGGCTGCACTAATGAGTAGATTCTTAATTAATTAATTGCAGGCAGGTGCAAACAGAGCCTCCTGTCGCCTCGCTCTGCTCTGTCACTCTGAAGAGCTCCTCTGCCTCTCCAAATCTGCCGCTGGGTGTCCAAGGGCACTGAGCAGTACCAGAGGCTGGCTGGGCACTGCCCCCCCCAGGTACACAGGACCAAGGCTGGAGCTCCCCTCCCCCCCCGCTGCAGCTTCTGGCCTCTGTCCCCCGTTCCTGCCAGGCTCCCAGAATGGCACCAGGCAGCCCCCTGGGCAGGGCTCATTGCACCACGACGTGTGCCTGTGCTGCACAAGCGGCCACCTCACACGTGAGTGCAGCCAGGGCGGCGGCGAAGGGCCAGCACTGCTCCCTGGCAGCCACCACGCGAGGTCCGCTGCCAGCACCCGCCACACAGCAACGCGTTCAAGGCAGCAAGCTCGCCATGACTAAAGCAGCTTAATAGGGAAATAACTAATCCTTAATGTGTTGAGAGGGAATGACTCCTCTCGAGGCTCCCGTATCATAACTCGGCTGCACCACTCATATCCGAGATGGAAAGAGCCAAATTAAACACTTGGCCCGGGTGCCAAAAAACAGGGGAAGAAATATTGCCCCGCTGCCTTGCGCTGCTGCAGTGGGTGGAGGACAGCACAACACGCCAGCTCCACGCTCGGGCCTGTTTGCTGCAAAAGGCTTTGCGCACATTTCCTTGGTTCACAAAACCAGAGGAAATGGTTCTCCCAGATGCTGCTGGTAATTTCCTATCGGCTTCCTCCTGGCTGGTGGCGCGGGGCTGCTTTGTCACCCCCGCAAATGAGCTGCTCGCCTTGTGCTTAATGACGGCGCTGACTGACTCCTGTACAGAGGCTGTCAAGACTTTCAGTGCTGTTTCTGCCCTCCTGCTCCCTGGGGCTTATCCAGAGAGCAGCCCTGCCCTGGCTTCCAGGCCAGCTCTCTCGGCAGCCCTGGCGGCACGTTCCTGGGCAGAGCAGGACCCCTGGGCACAGCGATCCAGAGGCAGCCTGCCTGCCACAGCCCCCAGGGTGGTCACTGCACCCTCACATTTTCAAGGCGACCTGAAACGTGCTGAAGGTGCCCGGGTGCCCAGGACACTGCAGCAGTGGAAGTCCAGCTCTGCCACAGCCTCACGGCCTTCCCTGCTGGCTGAGGGGCTTTGCTGACTTGGGGTGAAAAAAGTTTCTGAGAGCCAAAGCCTCTCTACCTCAGAGAGAAATAAGGATGATTTAAGTAGTCTGCTTGTGTCTGTGGTGGAGAGTGAGTCCCCAGCTGACACATCAGAGGGAAAAGCTGTAAGCCATGGCTGCGTTTATTACAGAAGGAAGTTGGGATCTGCAAAGCCAGCCTCTTTAAGCACTCTGCGATAGCATTTTAATAAAAAGCACAACAAGTCCACAACAAATCACAGCTTTGAAGAAAAAAAGCGTCAATTCCTGTCAAGTTTTGAAGAATTGTCTGAGCTTGTAGAAAAGTGAATTCATGCTACGTTTCCCTCACACTTTGCACTGAGCAAATCCACAGCACAGCCGGGCATGTGGCAAAGCTGCAAACCGTGCCGGGGGCGGGGGGCGCAGCCGCCGATCCAGCCTCTGCAAGTCCTCTGGAAGGACTGAGGCTTAAAGAAAATGAAATTTATGGTCCGAGCATTAAAATATTAAAGGACCTTAGGAACAGCCATGAATCTGATCTGGGGGGGAAAGGCAAGTCTGTCATCAGGCAGAGACAAACGGCTCCGGGACTTGACAACTCACATAAATCTGGCAGAGGAGAAGAAATAAAGCCCAATCAGACTCAAAGAGAGAAAAAAAAAAAAAAAAGGTGATGAAAAGATTTTAGGGCCTAAAGAGTGAGAACCAGAGGGAAAGCTAAAGAAGATAAGGACTTGAAAGCAGAGAAGCCATTACAAAAATAGCAGCAGCAGTAGGGCTGGAGGTAGAGGAGGGAAATGATTAAAAATTGCCAAAAGCGCACAGGTCGCAGGGGTATTTTTGATGATCTCCCCCAGGAGAGTGCAGCATGTGTCTTAGTGCAGAGCATGCCTGAGCGAGGGGACAGATGGACAGACAGACAGACAGATGTTGGGGCGGGTGCCAGCCCATCTCTGTCTCCCCGTGGCCCCAAGCCGGTGCGGCTGGGCAGGACTAGGGCTGCACTGAGCAGAGCCCGCAGCTGGGAGCCGGGAAAGGGTGCGAGGAGTGCCGGCGCTAGAGAACACCGCCCGCGAGCCAGACCTCCAAACGCTGAACAAAAACCAACCTTCAGCTACATTTTGGAGGAAAACAAGAAGCATCTGGTTCCCTTCGCTGGTGTACATAGCGAGAGAAAAGTTGGCAGTACATTTGATTACCATAAAAGAGAGAGCTATGCAGAAAAAGCCACATTAGAGTAACGTCGCACAAAACAAAGTTAAATGTCTGCCTTGTTTTGGACGTGCTCATGGTAGAAATGTGAACAAAGGTCAGCCCCAATTAACGAGAGCTGCAAATGAATTGGCCAGGCTGGGCCTGGCACCCTGCCGCGACGTCTCACCCAGCAATTTTTATTTATCGAGTTATTTATTTCCTTGGACGAGGAGGCATCCTGCAAACATGGAGGAAGCCAGGCCTGGTGCTTCCAAGGGCCGCCTGCCCTCTCCCTGTCCCACGCCCACCTGGCTGCCCGCCGGCAGGGCAGCTCTTTTGGGGCAAGCAGAGGGTGCTTCCCTGTGGGTTTGTGGCACAAAGGGGTTTGTTGCATCCCTTTCTGACACACTGGCAGCGATTTACTGCAGAAGTAGCTAAAAACAGGGTTTGGTTTGGTTTGGTTTGGGGAGGGAGGAGCAGGAAGAGGAGCCCAGCCCTGGCTCAGTGAGGCTCCTGGAAAGGAGAAGCCGTGCTGGCAGCCCTCACATTTCTGAACTCGAGCAGGACACGGCTGCTGGCCCTGCTCCTGCAGCAACGTGCCCTGAGCGGCCGGGGGCTCAGGGGAAGGATGGAGCAGCCATAGGCAGAGGCAGCAGCACCAAGCCCTTCCTGCAGCGTGCCCTCATTGTGCCCTGGGGCACATCTGGCCCCAGCCCTGCAGGCCAGGCATGGGACATGCCAACGAGGAGCATCCTCACCTGGCCCCGAGCATGATGAGTGAGTGATGGGCCCCACTTGGGCGGTGTTTCAAAAATAACTTTGTTGTTTTCAAAGAAAGAAGTTATCGCCACCGACATTGGGATTAGAAATAGTCAGCTGGGTTCAGCGGGTGGTTCTGGAGGATGGGAAGGGCTGCGGTACCCTGTATTTCTGATACCAGCAGTGTGACAAGCAGGACACTGCTCAGTGACTTAAAAAATGAACACCTCTGCCTGAGGTTATCGGCCTCAGGATAATGACAAGGTGGTGAAGGCAGCAATGCTGCTCAAATTGAAGAGATTCAGGAGCCTGGCCGGGGAATAAGTTGCGATGATTCCCCCAGATACTCGAGCTGAAGTACAGATAACGCCGATAAACCGCACGGCATGGAGCGAGCCAAGCAGTGACAGTGCCTCATCACAGCTGCCTGGGCAATTTGGCAGGCTAGAAAAACATTTTTGCAAATTTGGCCAATTCCCATCCATGTTTTCCTGCAGCACCTGAGGGATGCCCAGAGGAACTGAGGCTGGATGAGGGCGCAGCCGCTGTGCCCAGCCAGGAAGCCGCCCAATGGCCAGGAATGCCTCTTCCAACACCCCAGTTTCTGCCAGGCTGAGGTCACCAGCTCTTTTTCCAAAATCAGTGTAACCCTGCAGTCAGACCCAACCATAATTCTGTCCCTGGAAAAAACAAACGTGTCTCTTTTAAACGAGGAGGCTGATTATAAACCACCGCCTCCTGGCTCCCCCATCCAGCCCAGACAGGGTTCATGCCATTTCAGTTGGCAACAGGGACAGCACGGCAAGCCTGAGGCTCGTCCCCCCGAGCCTCCTCCCTGTGCACGTACCATCAGGGGCTTTGGCCCACTGCAGGAGCAAAGCCTCCACAAGGGCTCCTTTATAGTGCCCCTGTGTTGCATCACTTTACGGTGGAAATTAATTTAGAAAAAAGCCTTATTAAAAAAAAAAAAAAAAAAAAAACGAAGTCACACCTCTTTCTCCTCCACCACCCTCCCCAGGCAGTGACGGGGGATAATGAACTGCTGGGACTGTCATCCAAAGAGCTCTTAATGACAGTATTCGCCATGTGTGTGTGTAGCATCGGCTGTTCTCAAAGCTCTCATTATGAATAGTTTTCAAGCTGTTTTGACTATTATCTCCTACAAAGAGAAACTCGCTGCTAGCTGTTTGTTTCCCTCGCTGAAGCTGCCCAATGTGAGCTGCGTGGAGCAGCAACACTGCTCCCCTTCCTCGCCCCCACCCACGTGGCACCAAAGAGATGGACAAACGCAAAGGGGACAGACGCACTCCCTTCCCCATCCTTCGCCCCCTTCTCACTGCCAGGCTCCTTTTTCAGGCTTGAGCTCCCCATCCCTGCAGGCGGCCCAGCCCAGCCACCGAGGTGCAGAGGCTCCTCCAGGAAGCTCAGGAGTGCCAGCCCCAGAGTGACAAGGCTCTGGGCAAATCCCTGGGGCATCCAGAGCCCACCACTATGGCAGCTCTGTTTTGGGGACTGTCCACTTTGCAGGCTGAAAGTCCCCACCACAGGCTCGGCAAGTGAAGGGGGACCCAGCCCAGGCTTCATCTGCGCTACAGAGATGCCACAGAGATGCCACAAAGATGCACTAACCCATCTGTTCTCCCATCTTTCCCTGGACCCTTTGCCATGAGATGCAGTACTTTGGAGGGGCAGCTGGAATTTTTCTGGCATTAATTTAGTTTCGGTCTGCTCACTGTTAACTTTGGGCTTGCTGTGTTCTTTGTGGCTTCTTTTCTTATAGAAAGCTTATTTTCTCTTAAAGCAGAGAGAGAAGCAGCTTGGCACCAGACACTTTAAAGATGTTTGAACATTTGCAAGAGGAACCAAACACATTTTCTGAATGCTATGAAAACCACCTTGACCACTGATGTCTCTGCAAGAGCCCTCCGCAGACACACATCTCCGACTCAAGGTCACAAAGTGCTTCCGTGGTGTCAAGCGACCAGTGCTCCAGCTCCATAACACCACCCGAGGCCATGCAGGGACGTGGGACGGCTGGCAGATGCCAGCACCCACCACCACTGACCCCGTCCCTGGCAGGGGTCCGGACGCACTGGTCCCAGCAGTGGGTGGCTGTGCGTCCCCGCGGGCACCAGCCGAGTTTACCTGCTGAAGCACGCTGAGATGTGTGCTGCTCTGCTCCATGACAAGCAGCTGAAACAAACCTGCGGGAGGCCAAGTCTGTCCGAGAGGCTTTTATTACATCAGCCCTGCCCGTCTCCACACCGGTAACAGCTACCTTGGCAGAAAATTGCAAGCTGTTCCTCTGCGTGGGGCCAAGCCCGAGACGAGTTTCCCAGCCACACTTTGGGACTGTGCTCAGATATTAAGGGGACCAGAGAGTGTCATTACTGCCAGGTGATAAAAACAGCCACTATTTGTGAAGACTGATGGCCTTTGTAAGAGCTCCCAACAGAAGCTCTGCTCTGCACAGTGGATAATAACAGCCATCGTGGGCTGACATCCCAAAGCAGCTGCATTTTCCAAGGCTACAGAAGTGACTTCAGGATTCCTGGCGCCACGTTTCTCAAGCATCATTTTTTGGCAGTTGCAAAGCCAGGATCAGTTAATATTCTTAGACGATCACAGCTTTAGGATGTCGCCTGCTTTCCCCCCACTCACAGCTCTGCTTTCTGGATTTCCTCCCTGGCCCAGCAAGGCTGAGGTCTCACCATGAGCAGCGACTGCTCTGCGTGGGAGTCCGTCCAGCAGCCAGCAAGCAGCGCTCCCTCTCTACCTTCCCCTGTGACACGCAGAGGAAGGTTTAAGCCTCCTTCTCTGACAGTAACATAACTACCAGATCACACTATGAAGTCATAAAGGCATCGCAGCATCACGCTGCAAAAGTCACCCTGCAGCAGTGACGCCTGCGCTCCCAGAGCAGGCTGCACCTTCACTGCCCTCCCAGCCCCTTTTCACCACCTCCGGACACTGCAGTGCCCCGGCCGCATGGGGACCATCCCCGGTCGTGTCACCCTCAGCCACCACACACCTCCCCAGCCCCGGGCACACCCAGCAGGGACAGAGCCCAGCCAGCTCAGGAGGTGAGGGCTGTGCACAGCACCACACAGAGCCCCACGCACCAGGTCCTGCCCACGCCAGGGACGGCTTCAGCTCACGCTCACCACAGGCACCCCGCTGCCGGCATCCAGCCCTGACACCTTTTCATCCAGCTCAAGCGCTTTCTTCTGCGCGGGTTTCCTTGGCTGAGATGAAGACTTTGTGAAGACTGCTGGTTCCTTTCTAACCTTTCAAGGTTCCTTTCGGTATGAAGTTCTCTTCACATCATCCCCAGCAGATGCAGGTAATAAAATCACAGCAGATTTATGACTTTGAGAATCTCATTATGTCTATCTATCCATCAGGAAAAGGAGCTGGTTTTGAAAGAGGCAGGAGATGGATTTTGCTGTTATTATTTATTGTTTAAAAAGAAAAAAAAAAGAGAGAGAGAAAAAAAAACTTAAATCCTTCCCAGCCCCAATTGTAGAAAAGCATTTTCTTAACTTACCAAGAGCAGCTCCTGCTCGTGCTGATGCAGGACATGGCACCTTGACTCTTCGGCGAGACAGGAGTCCCACGTCTGTGCTCCTTGGCTGAAGTGTCTCCCAGGACCAGCTTGAGCCCCAGCAATGGTGTTGCCGTGGATGGCAGTCAGTCCAGGAGGGTTGTGCTGCTGGAGATCCACTAGAGACAAGCCAGGACTGCTTGAGGAAGGACCATGCAGGCCAGTCACTGCTGCTGCCTGCCTGTGAAGGTGAATGTGCTCACATCACAGTGGGGTGGGCAGAGAGAGCCTCATGTGTTGCCTTTGTCCTTGAGGAACCCCATGGCCACTTTGGCATGCCCAGGTTTTGGCTGTGGGGCTCAGGTAGGACCTCATCCCATGTCCCTCCATGCCAGCACAGACACCATGGCACAACCCCCCCCACCCCGGGAAGTGCTTTGCCACAAGGGGCCAAAGGCTGCAAATGGAGGATTGGGTGGCAGGAAAAGACCAGGAGGGACCACGAGCCTTCAGAAGCTGTCACACACCAGGGATGAGGTGACACCCCCAGCAGCACTGGTGCCACTGTCCTGGCCAGCGGGCGCAGCCTCGCACCGAGCAGCCGCCCTCGGCTCTCTGCGGGACGGCGCAGGAGGCTCCTTGCCCTGTTCCCATGCTCTCCACTGCTGCTTTCCCAGCTCTCCTCCAGGCATATCCCATCTGCCCCTGCCCATAGGGATTTGGGATTTTGCGCCACAATGCTGGCTGCCTCGCTGCTCAGCAGCAGAAGCTTCTGGGTGGTGTCAGAGAGGGTTAAATAAGTATTTTAGAAGGATCCAGGCCGATGGAGCATGGTAACGGGTCATGTGTTTGCCATGTCCTCTGACCACATCAATAAGGGATTCATCACTACTAAAGTCCCCACTTGGGAAATACATTTTCCAAGTGTCGTTCCAGCCAAAAGAAGGCTTTGCAGACCTATTGTCAACATGATTTGGCAGCTTGCTTGCAAATGCTTGAAGACAAGCAAAGCCCATTCCCAAAGCCCTCAGCAGCCCCTGGTTTCCCAGCCGAGGGGAACAGGAGCACAAAGGGCCCAGTACAGCTCTGGGTTATATAGACCTGGACAGATCAGGGACAGGGACTGGGTGGGACTGGGACATGATAGACACCTGGCACAAAATTGTGGTCTTTGCAAAGTCAACAGGAATTTGGTCATCAGATTGCTGCCTTGCTTTCAGCTCCAAAATAATACTGGGGACTAGGGCCTTCAGTCACTCCCTGCTCTGTTTTGTGATGCAGAGCCCCTTTCTCTGAAAACAAAACAAATCAGTTTTGATCTTTCCAATCAGCCACTTTTGCAAACACACGCCCTGCTCGACGTCTCTGTTCATACATCAAAACACTTGGCGAAACAAAGCAGAAACCTGCTCTTCCTGTCAACTAAAAAATTAATTAAGAAAGAGCCCTGATTCTGTGGAAAATAAAATAAAAAATAAAAAATAAAAAAATCTCCCTTAGCTCTTTAAGCAAAAAAGGCCATGCAAAGATTAACCGCTGTTGAACACCCATGGCCATTTTATTTGAAAGGTGACGTGTCTGTAGCTAAAGTTTGAGAGCCTGCTTTGAGAACCCTTTCTGTTTCTTACAAAAAAAAAAAAAAATCTCTGATTGTTAGGTCTGATTCAGAAATGAGGGAAAAAATAATCCAAGAGAAAGAGATAGCAGCTTTGGACAAGACACCATGGGCTCCATTAAACAAAAACAACCTGTCATTTGCATTCACTTGGCAAGTGACTAGACCTGAAATTGGCTGCACACTTGGTGCCCCACCATCACTTTCCAGGGAGAAGGCTGAAATATTCTTATCCCTATTCATTAGGCCAAAGCAATTCTCTTAATGCTACTGAACCAGTTGGGGACCAGATCCCACACGTAGTGTCATTGGCAGTGTCACTACATGGACTCCCCCTGCAAGCAGCCAGGAGAATTGATCCTTGTTGCACCCTGTCCTTCCACAGCCCCCTCCCACGCCACCCCACTCCCGTGTAGCACACAGCCCGGCCGGCTCCTTCGGCCTCAGCCGCATGAGGGACAAGGATGTCCGGGTGCAGAGCGGAGCTGAACTCCCTGCCATGGCCTAGCAGAATGAAGGGTGGGCTCTGTACCACACAGCAAAGAAGAATCATGGCTTTTTCCAGTAATTGGAAATATGATGAACCCTTCATTAAATTATTCGCCAGAAACTCGACTTCTGTTAGGCGAGGCTGCCACTCTGCGGCAAGCACTCGAGGCCGTCGGCCAGCACAGCACCCTGAGCTCCTTGCGCATCAGCTGAGTAAGTCTTTACTGCTTCCCAGACTGTGCTTTGGGCCACATTAAGCAGCAATATCGCAGCACTCAGTGTCGCCCGATAGCACGGCAAATCATTAGCAGAGGGTGAATCATTGTAAAAAGGCTGGCAGCTCCCTCATGCCCTGTGTGAATGCGCTGCTACTGCTGCAGCTGCTGGCGGCTTGGGGCCAGGCTGCATGTCCCTGCCCGTGGCCAGTGGTGTGTGGCCACAGCAGGGTGGCAGGAGGAGGGTGGCCCCAGGCAGACAGCGAGGTGTGCCCAAGCTGCACACCCATCCCAAACACCACAGCCAGCAGCCCTGCATCCCACCCATGCAGGGAGCAGAGGAAGGAGCCCCTTCCAGCTCCCCCATGCATTTCCCTTTAGTGTTCTGGCCGGCCATGAAGAGAGATATTTCTTCATATATTTTCTTCAGTATTACCAAGTCCAAATCCTTGTGTTTGTCTTCTGCTGGCACAATAACTTAGAAATGTGTTGCTGCAGAGAGCCTCGCCTGCCTGCCAGCAGCTCCCGCAGCGGCGTGCCAGCAGCAGGCAGGACTCCTCACAGATCCTTCGCAAGCTGCTGGACCTCACCGAGCTTTCCTAGAGACACAGAGGGGACAGAGCCCCAGCTGAAGTAAACTGCTGTAATCGCATTGCTATTCCTTTGTTGTTGTGTTTTGTTTTTTTTTATACTGGCTACCGATTTAGCCTGCTCATTCAGCAGCAATGCACAGCCGGTGGCTCCACTGTGTGGAAAAGCTGCCGCTTTCTCCCACCAAGGCAGAAATTGGTGTTACCTCCTCTGTCAGCAGGGACGGGAGGCGGTGGCAGACTGACCCTGCAGCCTGGGAGGGACTGATAGAAAAAGAGAAGTGTGTGAGCAAAAACCCTTCACTGACACAACAGATCTCCTTACTGGGTCAGCCGGATGCTGCATCAGCATGGTCAGATGGTGTGTATAAAGAGATCCCACAGCTGGTTTGGGGTAACAGCCTCACCAGGCGGGTTTCAGGCTGCTCTTCTCACCCAGCTGCAGAAGGCCAGCACCAGACATGTCAGCGAGCACCGCAGGCAGGGCTGCGCTTCCCACCACCAGAAGACTCCCATTTCAGAAAGCACCTCATGGCCTCCACGCTCATTTTCCCTGCTGCCAGAGATAAAGGCTGTCCCAGATGTGCTTACAACTTTGATATTTTTTTTTCAAATCATTTGAGAAAGCATCTTGCCAGTTGGAAATGATTGTCCTAAGCACAGTTGGCTCAGGTGGCAGTCTTAAAAATACAGCCATTGTACCAAGAGTTTAACATGGAAAAGTTAATGGTCTGGCAGTGAGGCAGTAGAGGGAAAGCTGATGCTGTCCTGGGGTCTTGCGGTTTGAGTTAACCCCACTCACCACAGGACGAGGGCACGGCGCCCACCTCCACACTGCCAGCCAGCACCACCCCACTGCTTCCCCCTGCTGACCCCAGCCCCTTCAATGAGCACCAGGACACCAGCACCTCTCCCACATGGAGCAGGAGAACATCCCTGTCAGAGGACTGGGGGTCTCCAGCCATGCTGCAGAAGCTGGATCCCAACTCTGCTATTTCTCGGCTGTACCCCAACTCCATTATTTTGTGTGTGCGTGCTGTGCTGGCTGCAGGCATGGGGAGCCAAGCGGTGGGGCAGTGGCCGGGGGCAGCCCACAGGGGACAGCTTCTTCCCTTCCTTCAGTTCCTCACAGAGAGACAGGAAGTCGAGTGCAATCAGTTTGGCGCATATCTATTTACTATGAGCACATATGAAAGACTCACAACAGATCTCCTCCCCCACCTTTGGCAGGCAGCCTACGTGTTGGCAAGCAAAAGATGTTATCTTAAGGATACGCTGTAATACCCTGAGTCATGCTGGAAGCCTGAATCCGTGAGGAAGCCTGCTGAAGCCAAGGGCCTAGTGCAGGGACGCCATCTTCTTACCTGCTGCTGGTGGGGCACACACCGTGCCAGAGCACCACGGGGCTGACAGACAGCAACACCTCAACACCAGCGGCTGGGAGATACGAGACCTGGGCCCGAGGTCAAGATGACAATAGCATAGCTCCACTGGAGCCCTTTCGCTGACATCCCTGGCTAAACCGTACCGTCCCGGCAGGGCCGCAGTCATGTGAGGCAGCTGCGGGGTCAGCCTCAGGCGCTGGGTCTGTGGGCCGGGCCCCTCACAGAGGAGCGAGGCAGCAGAGCTCAGCCGAAGTACATCAGTCAGGGAACTACCACGTGGTTGGGCAACAGAGCATAGCAATCCAACTGAGGAATATCAAATGCAAAGCCCGGCATTAGCACAGCACTCAGCTTAGCAACTACAGGACTCCAAGGAGAGGGAATTCAAGCCCTGAAGCAGCCTTAAATGAGGAGAACTTGGCAGCCAAGAGCTTTAGGGGCATGCCCCCATCAGGCAAATTTGGACATGACCATCAGAAACCTGAATATTTCCTGGGGGCAAGAGAGGACTCCCTCTCCTGGACTGTAAAGTTTTCTAGACAAGCAGGTATTGGCTCCTACTGTTTCAGTGACGGTCACATTTAGTAGTAGCCAGAGAACAGCACACGCAGAGCCTCTGCGGGTGATGCTGCATACTGCAAGAGTCCTCAGCAAGCAGCAGAGCCCAGACCACAGAACATGCTTTCATCAAATAGTGCAGCAGCAAGTCCTCATGCATCCCTGGGCAGACAACTGGAGAAATGGTGCACCACTGAAATGCGTTGAGGGGAAAAGGGGGGGCTTTAGGGGCACCCTGATGTGTGCAATGATAAAGCAGTCCCAATGGGGCAGCATTTTGGGGTGAGATGGACACAAAATATATCATATTACTGCCATCTACAAACTACCAGATGGAATTAACAGGTTTGTGGCAGCTGCTAGCTACTGCACGTAGATGTATAGATCTTCAGGCCAAAGGATCAAATAAAATCATTTAATATGAACTCCTGCAAGAACCAGGCCACAGAATCATGAGTCCATAATTTCTGCCTGATGCTGGGCATGTCTTTTAGGAAGATCTTGAATCTGGATGTAAAGATATTGAAGGATGCAGACTCTACAGTCTCTGAATACATTAGCAGATAACCTTAAGCAGTAACAAGGGAGATGTCACTTTTTTGCCTGTCTTCAGCTTTCAGGCATTGTGTGTTGTTATGCCTTTGTCCTCCAAATTAAACAGCCCTCCGCCCCCATAAATCTCATTCCTAAATAAGTATTTCGAGATGATGATCAAGCTGCCTCCTAACCTTTCCTTTGTTACACTAAATTAGTTTAAACTTCCTTCACGACTCCCTCCAGGGACAGTTTTCCAGGCTCTGAACCTTCTGCTCCCTGCAGCGGCCTCCCCTTGGCTGCCTCCCCTCGCTGCCTCTGCGGCAGGGCAGCCAGCGGCACAGTGATGAGGCAGGAAGCTGGGGCTGATGAAGTAAATCACACTGCTGGGTCAGGAAGCGACTCCTGGTCATATCACTGGTGTTCAGAGGTCTCCAGAAACCACCTTGGCCCAGCACAGACAGGCTAATACCCGGCCTCCGCTCCTCCGGCCCTGGCCTCTGCCCCTTGCCGCCGCCGTTACCCCCACGCCAGCCGGCACCAGGCAGCGCTGTGTGCAACCGAGTCTGCAAAGCAAATAATTAACAGCAGTAATTAACCTCTCTGCTTGCTTTTATGCAGTCCCATCAAAACTCTGGGGTGCTTTTGTTTACTTGCTGTGTGACAACAGCTTGATGGATTTATATGAAGAAAATTAATAAATAGGCAGTACCCGCGGCAAGAAATAATTGGGAGGACTTAATGCCACTGATTAAATTACCCATTCAGAAAGCAAGAGCTCTAGCTAAGCTCCCCTCCTTTCCCCTGCCTTTTCTCCTACACCTCTGCACCAGGAGCCCTCAAAGCAGCCCTGCTCGCCCCTCAGCTCAGCACAGCCCTCTCCCTGACCCCCATCTCTGTGTGCCCCATCTCTGTGTGCCCCCATTTCCCTGTCCCCCCAGCTCTGTCCCCCATCTCCGTGTCCCCCAGCCCCGTCCCCCCGCTCCATGCCCCCACGCTCGGTGCCGCTCCCGTGAGCCCCGAGCTCCCCCTAGCGGGGCCGGCCCCGCCGCTGAACCCCCCGGGTGCCCCGGCCGGGCTGCGGTCCCCGGGCACCCCCGGGCAGCTCCTCCCGGCACCGCCACAGGTTGCTCGGAACCTGCCGGCTGTGCGGGTGTGGTTCCCGCAACTTGTCTGTGTTTTGTTTTCTCTGTATGCCTGGAAAAGGGAAGCACACGGATTCAAGGCGCAGGTGATGTTTTCAGGCACTGTTCTGAAACGGCAAGGTTTGAGCTTTGCACCCCACTGCCCACGGAGAATTAACACGTCCCTCCCTTCAGAAAAGGAAGGCTAGTTACTTCTGCCAGCACTCCATCCCAAGGGCCACAATATTTGCTGTTCCTATGGGGTCCTGAGTGCACACTTTGCATTTACCCCAAAGGGCAGGAGGAGCTGCCTGGGCACTGCTCCAAGCCCATGTTCCAGGTGGCTGCTGACAGGGGTGGGTCCGGTCTCCTTCCCCCACCATCTGATCCACGGTCTGGCTCCTTCCTCCATCCAGAGCTTCAAGAAAACAAGGTTCTGACTTAGAACATGATGAGATTGGTACTAAAAGTTAAAGCAATGAGACTTGGGTTTACTTACCCTAAGCCTATGGGGCAAGAGTTTTGTTTTTTCTCTCCCGACACAAGATCAGCCCCTTCTTTCCTCCCTATGAGAGAGCAGAATTTCTCTCTGGGACCTCAGTGAAGGTCCAGCTGCTGGAAGGACTGACAGCAGAGAAGCCCTCCTCGCTGTATGATGGAGAAGAAATGCAACCAGCCTCTGTGCTTCTCCAGTTTTGTGTTGACATTTCTATTCCGCGTTGCTCCTTATCAGCTCAGGGCCAGCCTGGCCCACAGGCAGCTGATGACATTTTCAGTCATCGGCATTTTTCCAGTTGAGCTGAGATTAAGCCAGAGTCTTCTCATATGGTGGATGGCTGAAAAAGCGCTAACAAGGGCCTCGTCCACAGCTGAGACTGTGCCGTGGTCTCGCAGTGCTCTCGCTGCCACACGTGTCGCATTACAGAGCCGCAGCCACACACAGCACCTGCACCTGGGAAGGGCACAGGGGTCTGGTGGCTGTGCTAGCGGGGGCAGCACCAGCACACAGACCTCCAGCAAGGCAGAGACCTCAGCATGCTGCTTCCATTGGTGAGTCAGCTGGATCCAGGCGTGCCCAGGATGTGGCTGTGGTCGCTGCCGATCTCTGAGGGACGCGTGGGGATCCTCCAGGTCCTCAGCAAGAAGGGAAGCACAGAGAGCTGTTCCCAAAGCCACTGGAGGGCAGGGTGAGAGCAAGAGCTGCTTTTTCGGCAGGGACCACAACACCGGGTGTTTGCATGGTGTGCCTGATGTCCACGGCCAGCACGTCTGCTGAGCGGCTTGCAGCTACTGGTGTGCTTACGATACGCACATGCATGAGGGCACAGGCCTGCGATCCCCAAATACCCGATTGTACTTGCAAATGGAGCCGCACGGTGTGTAAGTGCACGTAATTTGCAGGTGCCATTAATTTTCTCCGCAGTCTGGTTTTAACTGCAGGCAAAAGAGTTGTCAACAGGAGAGCGCACCTGCGGGTTTGGAGGCTGGCTGAAAAAGCAGCAACAAAGCAGCAAAAAAAGCCAGGACCAAGCAAGGCAGCCTGACAGAGCACATGGGAGAGCTGCATCAGCAGGACAGAGCTGATGCTGCTGGCAGAGCCGGACAGGCACAGTGCCTTGTCCCCAGAACAACCATGGGAGCTGCTTACTTGACAGCCTAATGACACTGGAAGTGCTGCTGGGGGGGTTGTCTTCTCACCTGAAGGAAAGCCAAGGTGACAAACACCAAACAGGAGCTTTTTCGTCACAAAGGAGGAAAAGAAATCTATCAGAAAGCAGCACACTCATCCAGCAAAGCCTCACTCCCATCAGATTGTCATGGGGAAGTGCCAAGATATGTACAAAGTGGAAAATGAGACAAGAAGCAGCTTGGAGAGGTTTGTGGCGCCTGAAAATGAGCTGCACACTCAGAACAGCGGCTGGGAAGGGAGGAGAACCCAGTGCCACCAGTGGGACCGGCTAAAAAAGGAAAGCTGAAACTTTGTCCCAAGTTCTTGGAGCGTGAAGGAAGGGGAGTAGCTGGGGTACCTGTTTCAAACTCATCTTCTAGAGCTGACTGAAAACAAGGAGAAGGCTTCCTCTACTTGCAGATGGGATTTTGGCAACCACAGACAATTGCCTGCATCAGGGCAGCCACTGGGAAAGGTAAGGATCTGCAGCCATGCTTCACAGGCTTGTGGAGTGAAACAGTTCTGAAGGAAAAACGGGCGGTGGGGGAACCTTGGACTGCAAAGGCCACGTCAGCTCCCTGGGTCTCAGGGTGTTGGGAGGGGACCCCGTCTTTCCCTACACACTATAATATTGCAGAGGAGGGAGGAGAGCAACATGCAGACCTTGGATTTTTGGACTGTAAATGAAAGCCCTTGTAAGAGTGCTCTGCAAGATAATCCATGGGCTGTCCTCCAGGCAGGTTAGGTGGTTCTTGGATTAGGCAGTCCTGAGGAGGGTTCCCCTGCAGTTCACTTTTGATAATGCTCTTTTTAAGATCCTGTTCTTTTCATAAAACTTGGCCATAAAAGTAACCTTAGTGTAGGAATGGGCAATACAAGTCCACCCGTGGAGATCTCTTTCAGCCTGAGAACCAAGACTGCACCTTCCTGCAGAGGAGAGACAATGAAATAGCTTTTTGCAAGTATTCAGAATCAGCATCGTAAATCATGTCCTGACACCAAATCTCCATTGGCAGAGGTAAGAAACAGCCCAAATAAGAGGTTCTCTCTGGGCAGGACATGATGGATGACAGACAGGGAAGTCTCAAGGAAAAAAATGTGTTTGTGGGGACAGCAGGAGCCTTACCCAGTGAGTCTGGAGCTGTCAAAACCCAGGTTGTCAGGATAATTGAAGAAAAGCAATTTCCTAAAGCGTAACGAGCTAGAGCGAAGGAAATGTATTTCCTCAGCACTGGAAACAGGATATACTGAATTATCACATAGTGGAAGAACCTAGTGAGACATTTTGACACACGTCACTCAGGCATTATAGAGCCGCAGCCTCTTTAGGAAATTAAGTAATGAGGGTGAATAGGAATAAAGGAAAGTGCCTGTTTGGAGAGGATGAAAGGCATCCAGATGTGCATGCGGCCGTGGCTGCTTCATATTGTTTGAGACTTTCAGCCCCAGAAACAAAAGAGACAATCCTGATGAAATATGTAAGCCTTCACTTGAATGCTATCAAGACAGAATCAAACCTAATGTTAAAGCACAAATACAAAAAGGAAACGCAAGAGGAAATGAAAAGTGAAAGAGAATCTCCCCTTGAAAAAAATAATAAAGATATTCCACTTCCCTGCGCTTCCCGTTATCTGCTCTTGCTTGGGGAGCATCAGTTCTGCATGCGGCAGCCTCCGCACAGACCACAGGGAATTTTGTGGGGTGCAGTCTCTGGGTGCAGGAAGAACAGCCAGCTCTGGCACCCCGTCCTGCCCCTTAGCAGCCCCGTCCTGCCCCTCAGCAGCCCTGCTGTGCCCAGGCTCTGCAGGGCGCACACCGGCAGCCCCAGCACAGCCACTCCGGAGCAAACTCAGAGCAGGTCAGAAATGGCTTTGCCTTGGTTATTAAAAACTCAGGCAGTATATAATTGTATCTTAAAGGGTATTCTAGAAATATATTCTTTGAAATGGGGCTCTGCTGAGCGCCTGACTGCTGCCCTCATCTAACTGGTGCCTCCCTCTGCTGCCACTCCAGAGCAGTGTTTCCCTCAAGCATGGACCATGACAGTAAGGTTACTATAAGTGGAGTCCAGTACATCAATGGATAGGAACAATCCCTAGATAAATCATTAGCGAATTACCTGCTTGAAAATAGAAGTAGAAAAATTAATTCTATATTGTTAGCAGCGTGACATCCTTCACACAAAAATAACAGCCGCAAACTGATTTTACAACGCAGGCCTTGTACAATAATACTTTCCTTTGCCAAGCCATTTTCCCAGAGTAAACAAAAACCTCTGTGAATGCTTATCTTGGTATAAAACCTTGCAAGAAAAATAAACAGAATGATGTCCAAAATGAAAAATAAAACAGGACGTGTTGGTTTTATCTTGCTAGAAAACCCATAAAACTTAATAGTCCGAGTGTGAGAGGTTGATGCCGTTTGCTCTGATCAGTGTATCCCTTCCATCAAACAGCACCTTCCACAGCAAGTCAGGTCCCAAACAGCTGCAGGAAAAACAGAGAAAACGAGGCTGAATTATGAGTGATATGAACAAGTAGATTTATTTTCATGGCATTCATGACCAAAGTAAAAATATATTTTTTTCTATTGTTTTGACGTATTTAAGAATTACACACCACAGGTACAAATCTCAGCCACCGAGTAACATGGAGGGGAGCTAATTAAAAATGCACCTGTTCTCCTGCCAGGGGGTCTCACAGCCTGCTGGCTGCCTATACAGGACAGGGTGGGCAAGGTGGGATGGGAGGACTGATAAGGCAGCAAGAGGGTCAAAAATTCTGTCTGTGCTAGCTCCAGAGACTGCAAAGCGAAGCTTTGGACATGAGGCCAAAGCAAGCAGAGAGCACTGTTAGCAAGAGCCAGGCTGCAATGAAGCAGGCTCAGGGGAGCAGTGCAAAACCTGCAGGGTGCCCATGCCAGGGGCAGCCGGTGGGCGAGGAGGAGGATGGCAAGTACAGTCACTATGAAAGGTGCTGCTCGCTGCAGCACGACGCCTGCGTGAATGCAGCAAGGCATGGATTGATGCTAGCAGGACTGCTAGCTTTAAAAGTATTTGTAATGGGAAACAGCGTCTGATAAAGGCATCATCATTTCTGGCATGTCATGACAGGAAATTTGCTACAGGCAGCCAGCTTTGCAAGGCATGCAAAATATCACAGAGGCTTGGGTTAATTTTTCTAAAAGTGCGGGAAAGATGACTTGTCAAGATCCTCATCTCCATCGTCATTGAAGGGGTCTAGTCAGACGACATACTTATGTACTAGACTGTGACTGATTCTGATTTCATAATTACGGGTACTAAGAGTAGCTGTGCCAGGCATGGCCATGTACCTGGGCAGCACTGACAGAAACAACAGAGCTGCATGAGGAGGATAAGGTCTGGCAAGGAACAGCTCTGAGCTCTAAGAATCTAATTTTACTCACCAGAATCTCCACAGCAGCAATTTTAGTTGTAATCTGAGGGAATGGAGGAAACAAAACAAAAACATTATATTGAACGGGCAAAACATTGGGAAAAAAAAGAAGGAAAAAAATCAAAAGCTATATTAAACAGCAGGACCCAAGGGAGAGCAGAAGAATGAGATTAATAACAAAGGTAGCTGGCTGGCTCCACTGAGCAAATGCTGGTTAACAGAAAAATAATTTCTGCAGGATTAAACAAGGCATTAAACTGGTTGGGGCAGAAAAAAAAAAAAAAAAAGAAAAAAAAAGCCAAGTGCTCTCAGATATAAGTCAAGTGGCTTTACTGACTTCGAACACTCAGCTGGACTGAAAAAGCTCTTTACTAAAGCAGCCGTAGCAAATGCATGCAAATTGCTAAGAGTAAAAATTATAGAAGCCTACACACTTGGGGAAACAGCCTCTGCTGATGCTAATACATGTTGCTCTGGATTCAGGCAGCAAGTTCAAACATCTGCACCAACAGGCAGCAGGAATGTGCACAGAGGAACCCAGGTGCCTCACGTACCCCATATTTAATCTGTTTGCATGCATCTAGAAAGCAGCACCCCTCAAACCTTTCTCCCCATCCCACTTCAGTTCTTCCTAATATGGTGGTGGCAAAGAATATTTTTTATTAGCAAACGGAAAGTAAAATCTGGCAAAGGCATGATTTTGAAGACCTATTCAAAACTGGTTGGAAGACCTTCAAGGCCCCCAGCCTCAGCCAGGTCTCCCAGCAAAGGGAAGGACCAGCACCACCATCCTGGCCATGGAGAGATAATGGGGAGTTGTCACTGGATACCACAGGCTCGGTATAGAAATGATGACAATATTTGCTTTGCAAAATACTCATGAAGACTTCCAGCATCCTTCTCTTCACAAATTCCACTTTCACGGCTGTGGACCAACTCTGCTGATGTGGCAGTATTGTAATTGAGACCCACAGTTCAAAATCAAACTTTGGCAGAGTACTGGCCCATATCTGACATAAATAAGTATCTGTGTTGTTGTTGATGCTTTAGCAGCAGCTGAGGGAAGCAGGGTTGCTCCTACTCCTTCAGCTGGAGTTTGGGCCCAGTACATCTCCTAATGAGCACTGCCACTCAGTGCATGCAAAGCCACAGCACAAGAAAGGCACAGCTTGGAAAGAAATGCTCCAACACTTCAAGGTACGAAGAAATGCTGGAAAAATAGTCTTTATGAAGAGTAGAAGAGCTTTGTAAAGCTACAGGGAAATGGTCATGGTGCTTTAGACAACTTCCTGCTTGGCGCCATTTTACCTGGTATAAGGTCACTGCCAGGAGTAAGACAACAAAGTGTGTGGGCTCTGAAACCAAGGTTTTTGTGCAGCCATGAAGCCCTTTATGGCATGAGCAGTACAACAGGTAACTTTAACAGAGAAATGCTGGGATGCGTTGACGAGGGATTATAGTTCTGAAACAGAGAAGGGAGAGTGCCTCAGACAGAGGTTAGCTCTGCCCCCCCAAGGGCTTTCTCTCTGGTGTGGAAGGCCTCTGCATGCAAAGGAGGTGCAAAAGGTGAGTGGAAATGGAGTTGCTAAGACCATTACACCCTCACAGGAAACACAAGGGAGCTATGAGAAAATACTGGTCAACATGACAGCATTTTTGCCTGTATCAGCAGCCTAACCCCTGTCCGTGTCCTAGGAGGTGTCACAGTACAGAAAGCCCCGAAGATCAGATTTGCAAGAGGCCCTGGGACAGCCGCCTGTATGGGGGTGTGTGATGGGGTGTATGTATTCTTCCACCAAGTGTTGCACAGCTTTAAGTTGTACGTTTGAACAAGCAAGGACCTGAAGCCGGTGTACAAGCTGAGCACAAGCAGGTAGCAGAGCCAGACTAAGCTCGGGTGACAGGACTCCCCCCCACCAGTGGCTGTCAGCCTCCGCAAGTGAGATGTGAGGGGCGAAAAGGACCCACGGCCCCTTTTCCTTCAGGGACATTTTAACACAACACTTCAGTTTTACCAAGTCTATTCATTGACACCTTCTACAAGCCATAAATTAGCAATAGCAGTAAAACAAGGCAGCCATTCCTGGGCTGAAGCTCATGGCAGTAAACAAAACAATCACCTCCTAGCCCTTCAAATAAGCATCATACATCTCCAGTTCAGATTTGACAGCTGCAGAACACCAGCCCCGTGTTTGGGTGGGAAGACCCAGGAGGGAGCGTGGAAGATCGGTCCCATTATTTTCTGCAGATGGGACAATTGCCATGGCCATGTGGGAAGAGAGAGAGGCTGTCTTCACCTCTGCAGGAAGCCAGCTCCCACATTTAGTCAAGGTTTCTCCTTCCAATCACTTCACTGAACATGAGAGCAACACTTGCTCTTGTAACAAAACTTGTCACCTGCTTTTCCAGCACAAACTAAATGAGCTTTCCTGAGAAAATAACTGCCAGCTATTGTAAGGCTACTGTTGGAGCTCAAGAAGACTGGCACAATACAATGAAAGATGTACCACATTCTTCCTGATCTGATACTTCAAATAAAATCTATTTGTGTTTCGAAATGCGGCACTAGAGAAATGACTGCTTGGTTTTGTAAAGTTGCAGGCTGAGAGTCATGCAATCATTTTCCAAGAGCATTTCTTTGTTGCTCATGGAAATGTTGGAAGAAAAAAAGAAGAAAAAAACCCACTCAGGTGATTCAGTTGGTTTCTGCCTTACTCAGTACAGGAGCATTTCTCCCCAAGCCCATGCTGGAGCACACCTGACGCAAGCACAGGCAGCTCTTTCTGCTGGGAAGTCTTTCCCCATGAGAAGCCTGCATTTTCCTAACTTCCTCCTTACTTCTCATTGTGGCCCTAAATCTTACACCAAATAGCAACTTTTGCTGTCCTGTTAGAAGCACATTTTTAGTAACTATTTTTTCCCCCGTAAGAATCAATTATTCTACCTTTCGCCATTTTGTTGTCTTTTCAAGGGCTACTCCTGTCTCCCATGAAGGTAAGATATTACAGCATAAACTCATACAGCCTTTGCTGCGAGACCTTCGCAGTGTATGTTCGCATAGGAGACCACATCATTCACTGTCACCACTTAACCCTCAGCCTGAATTACAATCAGACACTGCAAAATGCAGCTCTAATTGCACTGTCTTGAATGGCTGGGCCACTTTTTTTAAAACACTTTTTTTTTTCTAAAAAGAAGAGTCACATTACTGAATCCTCTCATCATCAGTCTCTGTTAATAGTTATTCTGATGATCAGAGCAGCACTAAGGGAGACTGCCTATGAAAATCAGAACCTGGAGCATGGTCACACTGAGGACGTGACTGCTTCTCCCTTGCAAGACAAGTCCAAATGCACTAGGGAAGGAGACTAGAAAAGCAAACATCAGTGGCAGCACATACCCTCAATGGCAGAAGGAAAAGGGGAAGACTTCACAAAACAAATACTGTAAGGAAGATGCAGCAACCACCTACTTACTGCAAAGTGTCCAGGGCACAGTTCTGGTTAAAAGAGCACATCCTTCATGCTCCTGTGGAAAAGCAGCTCTCAGAGAGCGGCCACTGCTCTGTAAGTTTTGTACAGACAAGGTGGCCGAGCTCACAACGGCCTCAGCAGCATGGCAGGAGCTGCAGCTTTTTCTTCCTGCAGAGCCCTGTCAGAAATGTGGTAGCAAGGGTTCTCCATGCTATGCATCCAGGCAGCCACCACATACACCCCTGCCCAGCCATCCTGCCTGGGGCTGAGGCAGCCCCAGTGGCATCCTCAGCATCAAACTGCAACTTACCAGTTTCAGTGATGAAACAGATATATATATATGTCCCCGAAAACATAACATCATGTGATAGAATTTTGTCTTATATACCCCTTAAATAATATTTCAAGTACAGCTCTGCAGCTCACAACAGAAAACAAGATGAAGAGGATCTGCTCCCTGGGTCAGTAATCCAGAGCTAGAAAGCACTATAATTAGAATCAGGAGTGAGACTGAAGACCCCAGTTTGTTTGCAAAACTAATTAGCTAATGTTATTAAAAAGCAATATAGAATAAACCAGAGCACAATCAGACTCTACTGCTACCCAAAGGACATTTGTACTTAGGATATTTTTTTAAAAAAAAATACAACAACAGCAACAAAAAACCCACAACAGTTTATGGATTAGATTTCAGCCTGGGCAATATTCGTACAATTTGGGAGTTAGCAAAATGGCTTGGAGAAGAGGGTTTCATCATAGAAAACACAGCTACTTCACAGCAAGTTTTATTAATACATCCAAAAGAAAGAAAGAAAATCATTTTGTCACACTATATACAGATAATACATACAGTGTTTTATACACATATTACATCAGTTTTTACACAAGAAAAATATACATAAAAATGTAAACTTTTGTATACAAAAACCCTTAAACAAATTAAACAAGGACCAGATAACAAAAGGAGACCAATCTATTATCATTTCATTGATTTTTTTTTTTTTAATGGTAATACAGTACATTCATTGAGAAGTATGAGGAACACGTGAGCCAACTTTTCCTATTTAAAGGGAAAGTACAAACAGGAGCTCTCCTGCCCGCCCCTGGAGTGCTGTTGGCGAGCGCTCTGGCACCAGGAGCAGCTGTCGCCGCTGGGACTGCACCGAGTGACCGCTCTCCTCAGACACCCCCATGCTCTGCTCTCTCCAAAAGCGGCACACGTCCCAGAAGCAGACACGACTGGGCTTTCTGTGCCCATTAGCTGGTCTTCCAGCTAACACCGCGGTACGGGATGCGGCCGTGCAAGTTTGTATGTTCCCTTTAAGCAGTCATTAGGTGGATTTAGCTTTGCTGTAGCAAGTTGTTTATTTTTCCCAATGTACGGTATGCTGAACACATGTCAGGGATGAAAGGGAACAAGGAAGGGGTGTAAGAGACTGCTAATCCTTGCTACCATGCAGTTACTTCAAAATCAGTTACGTTTGCAAGCTACAATTCACTGGTTCAATTACACTGCCTCACCTTTGCTTTCCCACTGCAACTTTATGCTTTTAACTCTAGTGGCCAAACAACTGTACGAGGCTCTTTGTTACAAGGCTGTTTCTGATATCAAAGTGTGATCAAGCTACCTTTAAAATGACACCAAACACAAACTTCTCTGAGACAGCCTTAAAAAGAGTGACCAATCCCTCTAAAGCACTTCAGATTGTCCATTTGCCACCTTCTCTTTCATTAAACCTAGGACAAAGATATTTATTGTTAATTGCAAAAAGGATATTGGTTGGGACTCTGACATCTGTTTTTCTCCACTTGCAGATAAATATTTTGGGGAATTTAAAAACAGAGCAAAGCAAATAAAAAAAAAACATACACAACGATAAAACCCAAACCCTAAAACCTCAGGCATCAAATAAGAAGGGAATAACTACCTCGTACAATGGTGAAAAAACAGTTGCAGAAACTCTTTGGAAACAAACAACAGATTTCAATGAAGGCTTCTCACATTAAATAAGTTAAAGACTTGTTACAGACATCTTCATAAAAACATCCATCCTCCACAAAGTATGTTAAAACGTAACACAATAGTGATGCACTGGTATTTTTCCTGGAAAGGACAGAAGAAATAAGATCTCCTTAGTGCTATCAGTACTACTAAATTTAGTAGGTGAACGATGATTTAAGAAGTAATGGGGAAAAGTAATGGGGAAAGCTGTGTAAAAGACACCATGAATCATTAATTCTATTTGGACAAAAGGGGGATGGGGCAGAATGTGATTACAGTATGCCTCAGAAAACCCTGAATGAAATAAATACTTAGGAATTTGTTTTTCCATTTCTTTCTTATGACCATCTAAGTGATGGTGGGAGTAAGGGCTTGTCTGCTTGTTTTTGTTCTTTTCCTTTTTCTTTTTTTTTCTTTTTTCTTCTTTTTTAATAACAACCCTCCTAGTAAAAATTCAAAAGACAATTACAAATGGCTTTAGACAATTAAGTCTCCTTTTTAAAATAAAACTTTGATAACACATTTCTCCGTTTCTTCTATATAATGCAGCCTCAGTGAAAATATTTCATAAGGGCCAGCAACTTGTAAAAAGTAAAAAAAAATAAAAATAAAAAAAATTGCCAACCAAGGTTCATAACATATACACATGTATATGCAGGACATCTACACTCTATATACATATTTAATATACGTATGCATGAGTATATATCAGGAGAGAACCAATGAGTATGTTCTCCACATATATAAACTGAAATAGCGTAATATATGTGTGCATATAAATATGTATTATACACACACAGTACACAGACATACCCATACACACGCCCAAACATATGTATCATAGAAATTGTCATGTATGATTGCATGAAAGCTCAGATGGAACAGTACATCAGTTACCTTTTTCTAATAGAAATGCAAGGAAGACAAAAATTCCATGGCTGAATCGTGGCCAAGAAAAATAGTGCCATACCCAGACTGAAGGTGTGGAATGCAGGAAGGGCTCGATGACAGAACTGGAACAGCGCTCTCCATTGAAACCAAAACGTAAGCTAGCTATGAGTTTCAACAGTGCTTACATGTGACTGAGCAGGTTTCTGACAGCTGCTTTCTGCTAAAAGGATATGGGAACTCAATTTAGCCAGAAAACAGAAAATAAAATACTTAACAATTTCCTTGCATAAGCAAAGTCATTCAAGACACAATGAGATGCAAAGTACTAGCATGCTAATGGTCAACTCCGCAGCTCATTTTAAAATGTTTAATGATAAAATGTAACGAGCTGTGTTTCTCTTGATATGTTTGACGACACCACCACTGCTCGGAACACAGCACAAGGCTGCCTTCCGACTCCTGCTTTCCTTACGGGAAACACATACTGAGCTCCCTTTTCTACCTAGGGCTGAAAATTTAAGATCTTTTTCAGACAATTTGTTTTTCTAGTTTTGAGTATTCACCTCTAAATTATGGTGCTGGGTTAACCTTTTAATATGCTAGGTAGCTTTGCATCAGTTTTCTAAGAAAAGCTTGTGTTCATCTGCAAATCAATCACAGTCATGGTCAAGCACTATTGAGTATCTGGAAAAATCTGCCTAAGATCAAGCAAGTGCTTAGGGCCCAATTCAGCTGCCACTACAGTCACCAAGAGAATTTCCCTAACGCATAAGAAGAGCTGGATTGGGCCATTAAAGCCAATTACTGCCAGCAAGATAAGCTTTAGGGATACCGGGGCAAAGAGGAGCTGGAATGGAGGCAATGAAGCAGCGAAGCAGAAGAGGTCGGCATTGCAAGAGGCCTCAACACGTATTAACATAAAGAGAGGCAGAAACGTACCAAGGAAATTCGACTTCGAGGGCTGAGGTAACAAAAAAACAATGGTGACCAAGATCAGACCCATTACTGATGTCATCCAAATCCTTCAGAAGAATTAAAACCACCTTGTTTGGCACAAGTGCTTACCTCTTACGCACAGGCTACACAGATAGTCTCTCTCTTTAGCTCACACACTTATTCATGTTACAACTAATGTGTGTGATACTACGCATATTCCATCTACGTATCTGTATGCTTGTATATATAGACTTAGATCGATTGCATTCATATGTATTTATTGTACATCATGAGGGCAAGTCCACATTCAGCAAAGTGCTACCAACATCTCATATACAGATATCTCTCTCTGTACAGGTATACACAAAAATGGGCCTATTTTTCCACATAAAGGCATAAAGATTTATGCTGCTGACTCCCACATTACCACCAAACGATGAGAAGGAAAGGCCTCTGACAAATTCCACCTCCCTGCCCGTTCACTTGTACATGCACATGCGCAAGAAAGGAATTGTAGGGGGGGGAGCTGTGTCTGGGGGCACCAACATACTGGGAGGGAGGGGGATGTACAAAAACATTGACATTCAATTTGCAAATGCACTTCAAAAAAAAAAAAACTTCAAAAAAAAGTCTGTGCCATATTGGAAGCTCTGTTTTTCTAAACAGATTTTAAAGTCACCAGGATCACCATCACTAAAAGTGATACTGTATGAATGAATAACAAATAGGTTTTTATTTTCTCCAGCCTAAATATTGTAACTGATGAACAGTATGAAGAGTAAGCAAAAGCATGAGTATTTCTGATTCCTCACAGTTTTGAGTGAGAACTCCCATAAAGAAATTTTGCTTCTCCAATTATGAGAAAAGCTAAGTGGACAAAATTAAATTCAGAATTTCACAGCACAAGTGAAACTCCCTGGACTGTAAGTATATATTGCTCTGCAATCCACAACAGCAATTTTTTTTGGCAAAAATCAATACATACAAAGACCTTCAGGAGAGAAAAGAATCTACTTTGAAAACAAGACGCTTTTACAGAATGGAGATCAGTCCATAAACAGTACCCCTTACAACCTAATTTGAAAACACAAGTACAACTGATTGACCACATTTTCTAAGTCAGACCATGGGAGATTCGGGTATTAATTTGCAAAAATAAAGTAATCCCTCTGTCACACCATCCCACCAAATACAGACCTTCCCATTTGAATTTCTTCTGAAAAATAACACTCAATTCTCCCATCCCTTTTCCTCCCCCATTTATTTTATTTAAAGGCTGTCTTTGGAAACTTGGTATTTTCATGGCATTTTAAACAGGGCTCAATGCAACTCATTGAAAAAACAGTAAAATTGACATGATATCAGAGTTAGCCTTATAACAGAAGATTATGTAGTAGAGAGTTTGAGTTATTTATACAACAGTGAGGACATAATAACCCCCTACTAAATAATCACATTTCTACAATACATTCCATCACCTCTCAACTACTTCTCTCTATACAAAACTATGACCTACATACAATATACACATTCGTATCGCACATACATCCCCCCCAATGCATATCTTTTGTGTGTATATATAATACATACATGCACACAAGCAGTCTAATTCTATTTATAAGTCACAGTGGGAATTCCTTTTGTGAGGAAAGGAGGGGGAAAATTCCTGAATAAGACACTGTAGATTCCTAATGTTCTGACTTTTCAAATTCCAACTCACAGAGCTAACTGGAAATAAATACATTAAAAAAAAAAAAAAGGTCTTACAAACTTGGTTCACAACTTCCAGCTACAGTAGTTGGATTTTTTTAATTTGATCTATTTACCCTGTAACTAAATTTCTAATCATAGGTACAAACCACAGATAAATTATTGCAGAATGTAACACTCAAAATAAAATTTAAAAAGAATTATCGGAACAGTAATATAAGGGTTAAAAAGAGTTCTATGCTTTGTTGATACAGGATACCATTTTATTTTATTTATATATATATATCTATATATAGATATAGATATAGATATCTGCAAGGTAGCAAAGAATAGCTGTACACCTTGACACGGCAAAGATCCAGTGTAAAAAGGTGCTTCACTAGTTTGTTTTTTCCAAAAAAGCTTGTATATAATTTTATAGCTATTAAAAACACATATGCAACATAATTCATTACACTCAATACAGCTTTAGTATAAAACTTATAATTTATGAGGTGATGTTAATAGCATAAATTAATATACCATTTCTCTTAAAATCTACAATAAGTATTCTGAAAGCTCATTGGGGAAGGGTATCTTTAAATAAAAAGTTTAAAGCTGAGCGTGATGAAAAAGATTCTGTATGTTGAACTTGAGATGAGAGCCCCGAGAAGAGAAAGAGTCCCTAAGCCAGACACTGGACTAGAAAACTGAACAAGGATTTCTCTTTCTTGCGCTCTCACTTAGATGACGCTCTACCTTAAATTATTATTTACTTTTAAAACTATTTACTTTTTTTTTTTTGTTAACTGCCCTTATTTCCACAAGGAATCCCTGAGACATACCCAAAACTGTACAGTGAAGGTAATCACTGTCAGAGAAACTGGTTCAACCCCTTCTGGTAGGATGTAGGTATTTTGCATGAGAACCGAACTGTCTGTCACTTCAGAATGAATCTGTTTTCACTGGAACCAACTACGCTTTGAGACGCAGGTTAGAGTCATTTCAGGGTAAATCAGTCCACTCCAAAGTAGAAGCAAATGACATAGCAGTCAGCTACATTAGAGCAATCTGCACCGAAGTTAAAGTTTTCCAGAGGATATCTGGGGACATCACCTATCCAGAATTCACTTCAGTGGGCACCGGCTGACAAAGACAGAAATTGGGTAAAGCAATAGCATTGCTGGACCAAGTTCAACATGCGCATTTTCATACGCATGTACTCTGTATAACTCACCGTGTGTTTGGGGGCCTAGCAAGGGAAAGGAGTATGAAGAATGCATTTTTCTACATCGACTATGTACAGTTTTAAGGTCAAAAGCCTGAATTTCATCCTGTTCACTTCCAAACTGAATTCTGTGAGCCAGGGAAGACTGAAAACTTACTTTAAGGAGATGGAAAAAGAAAGACGTCTCCAACTACTGATGTCCATCTACAGCCAAACCCAATGTCTTCTCTCATGCTTCCACTATGTCACCTTATTCCAAAGTAGCCAGACAACAAGTATGTGGAAGCAGAATAAAACAGGGAAAAGCAAAGAACTCAACAAGCATGAGACAAGTAGCAGAACAGCAAAGGAAAAAGCTCCCAAAACCAAGTCACTGTTTTTTTTTTTTAAAGTGGCTGAAGACATGAGTGAGAAAATTGTTCCAAGACACTTCTTCTGCAATTCCTCTTTCTTCCCCAAACTTTTCTTTTCCAACAACATTATTGTCTAGTTGTAAAGACAAAAACAAAATACAGCTGATAGAACTAAGGTCTCTGATGACCATGACCTCACCTAAAGTCCAGATTTAAGCATAGTAAACACAAATGTAGATTTTTTTCTCCACCAACTGTCCTTACTTTTAGTTGGACTTCTTCATGCAGGTTATTAAAAAGAATCACCTAAAATTTGTCTTCATTATTTTCTACTGATGCACTTCACAAAACAAGAGGAATCTGTGAAAAGGTAGATGCTTGCTAAAAATGCCTACACATTTACGGCTAACGTGTGCACTCCTGGGATCAAGGTGGCACCACAGCATCTAATTCATAACGTATCACTCACTGTGTTATGAAAAAAGATCTTACTCACTGCTCTGAGAAATATTTCAGGTCGTTCTAGCACCCAAAATGTGTGCTATGAATTGCTGGAATCTCTCCTCCTTTTCGTTTTACAGTCACATTCGCTCAAGACCAAGCCACAGAAGACTTAGCGGTTGGCATTACTTATATTGGAGAAGTATCTGAGAATGGGAGAATAAAAAAAAAGAATGGTGAAGAACGCAGAGGGGAAGTAAACAAAGGACTGAGGAGAGGAGAGACAAGAGAAGCAGCCCACAACACCCCACTACTAAATGTCACCCAAAAGATCAGAACAACTGTATGATCAGATCAGAAAGACCTAAAGATATGGTCGGTGCATTAGCCCAAACGTATTCCTTCATTTAGTATTTCCGCCACCACAGGGCCTTGCAAAAGACCTACACTAGGAGGAGACTCCCCTTCACATGTAATGGCAAAAATATAAAAGCAAAAAGAAATATCCCATCAGGAAAGCTGCCCAGACACCCACACAAACGCCTCACTGCAGGTTAAGTTGTCCGAAAACTCCTCCTGCCACTGTCCCTGCCCTCCAGAGTCTGCAAAAAGTCGACACCAGGACCTGACTCTTCTGCTGATGAGCTGGTGCTCATCAGCGCTGCTGAGGCCTACAGAGAAATGCAACAGCCATGCTGCTGCAGCAACAGGTGGAGCAGCTGGAGTTTTGGATGCAGACCAACAGCATGTTTTTAACCACTAGGGCCAACTTCTCAGTGAAGACACCTTTACAGGCTTTATTTTACTTCTTCTTGAGACCCTGGCAAGCCAATTCAATTCTAGACTGCATTTAAATGTGGTTACAGCAAAATGAAGCTCCAAAGTGAATCTGGCTACTAGTCTGCATGTTCAGCCGCAGGCCCTTTGCCTGGGCCATGTCCTGGTGCCAGCTGCATCAGACTGTACCTAACAGCTTACATCAGGGCTTCCAAATTACTGAACTAACAGCTCCTCCCTCTTCAAAAAAGGCAGCAACTTCCCTTGGCTTCTCTTTCCGGTTATGGATGGCTGTTAATATCTTTTTCTTTGCATTTGTATTTGTGACACCATCTCTGATTTTCACCGAACAGGCTGTAACCTTCAAGGCATTTTTCAACGTCTGCAAATGAGAGGTATGATTCCTCATTCGCTAGCCTGCTGGGTGAAGTGGGACATCTAGCTGTCGCAGTCTTCTCCACATGGCAAGAGGCAGACCTACACCTGTGCTACCCCTCAGCATTATCAGCTTAAATGTTTCACTAACTTCTCTGCCCAAAGATACAGAGAAGCTTGCTACCAACAAGAGAACTAAGCAAGAACCTGGGGGGGACTGGAAGGCAGGACAGGACAACACAACGCATCTTTTCCATCTTCTTGCATCACAGCAATTACAAGGCCCAAGAACAAATCAGCCTTGAGGTATCAAAGTACATACAGCTCCCCTCAAAGCTGGCATGAAATCTTCCTAAGTGAAAGGAAACATCAAAGCATGTCTAACAATGTCTTAGACACCAGGCCGGCACGAGGCTGCTTCTGACCAGCCTCCATACACCATTACGTGTCATTCTGTCAGTACTTACACTTTTGTACAAAGACTAATTGAGGTGCTGCTATTAACCAAAACCAATCTTACTGGTATTTTTTTCTAGGCCTCTTTTTTTCCCCTCTATTCTTTAAAACTGAAATCTTATGTCAGGAAATTAACTTTTAAGTTAAACTAGCTTTATTCAATTTGTTAACATGTAAAGGACGAGATAGATATTGACCATCTCAAATGAATGGACTGAAATTGCTACACTGACTCTTTGGTGAAAGGGTGATTAGAGTGCTAATTGCTGTATGAGGAGATGATATTCAAAAACCTCTGCAAGAGAGCATGGACTCTATTAGGGAACCACAAAAATAGCAACTGTAAGGACTACCTTAACTAGACCTGCAGTATGTCCCAGAGGAAGAGGTGTGAAACATCTCTGGCTGCACAAACTCTCAAATTGGGTCTCTCATACCCAACAGCAGGATGCTGATTCACTGAACTCAGTGAGTTGTGTTGGTGTAGAAGCCCACCTGCAGGATTCATCCTGTAAACCTAAGATCAAAACCCCTAACTGCTTGGTAGGCTGTATTGTTGGCCGTGAAAAAATGGGAGGTGAACCAGGAAAAGGCAAGAGTGGTGGCCCATTTCAGAACTCTGTATCAGACCGGACAGAGGGATTCCTATTTCAAATGTATACAAACAGAAATTTATTTTTAATAGTGCAGCTTTATTGCAAACTTAGTTTGCTCACTGAAAAATGTTACGTAGTCACTTTTCTGGGAAAAGACATCTAGGGATATACAAAACTGAAGTCTAAGTGGGGGAAGAGAGTTGATATCCTAGGCTGCCTTAAAGGAATACAGGTACATAATGGCCATTGATTTCAAATGGGAATTATGAACCCGCGTAGTTTTGACAATTTTTAAAATTTCCTGACTAAATCAATGCTTAGGTTAGGAGCTGAATTTTGTTCTGAGTTACACCAGTACAAACACACAGTGACCTTAAACCAAAGAGCTCCTCGGAAATTTATAGTGATGTGAGCAAGCAGAACTTGACTTCAGGTTCCTCTCCTTCCTTCCCACCCAGCACTTGCTAAGAAAGAGAAATCTAATGTGGGGCAAATTAATCTGCACTAGCTGCAGCTTCACTGGAGAGTTTGATGGGCACAAGAATAATTTCAAGACCAAAGTCCTGAAACCAATTTAAGAAATTAACATCCTCTAAAATGACATGAATACACAAGCAGATTAAAGAATTAACCATTTGGTATACTAGTTCTCCACTCTTTTTCAACCAGTCATCCAGAACACATTGAAGAAGGTATATGGACACAAGGAAAATCATTTGCAAATCAAACAGTTGTCTCCTCAACAAAGTGTGGGGAACATAATACAAAAATAAATAAATGCCTTGTCAGATTTGCCTCATTTCACAATACCACTGGGCATTCCTCAATCAGCAGGACAATCACAAGCAGGATTTCATAGGCTTCAATTCAACTTTTTACATGATTTAAAAACATTTAAATGTTACAAACATATTTAAATCACCACTTAAAAATATTCGGCTTATATTATTAAGATCTATTTTACCAAGTATGAAATAAGGACTTCATAACAACAGAAGCATCAAAATCATTTTTGTTTCCTCCACCCACATACACTTGCAATTTCAGACAGGACATACGCATCATCCATACTCCTTTATGTTCAAGGAGGACAGATCTTTCAAGAAATGGGATAGTATGATTGCTATGATAGTAAAAAGACAAGACCTGTCCCATTTAAACTCCGTTCCTTAACAAGATGAAAGGAGAGGTTTGGGTCAGAGATTTTGGTGCGGGTCTGACTGCTAAAAAATGTATTTCTATACTAATTAAACTTAGTTCAATGATCCCTTGCTCAAACAATGTATTAGGCCTCCCTATAACATGTGCTTGGTATCTCCATTTTCTGGATTAGACTAGAATACATGCAGGTAGGATGTTTTATTGTAAGGTAGAAGGAAATGTCTTCTACAGTCAGAGACTGAAATGTGGGTTTTTCTGTTCTCTCTCATCTGCATCTCAGAAACAAACCAAGAAGAGTAAAGACTTATACTAATTAAACAGAAGTTACTGTTACAGTCCAAGTCAGTGTACAGTAGCAAGTTTGAGCCCTATAAAGTCACAAGCAAATTTCTTTTCTCACTTCCTGATAAAGAGATACAAGTAAACACCTCAGGATTTCTGTTGCTGTTACCCCTTGGATTAATAAAATAAATCTAAAAGCTAGTGGACTCCATTCTTTAAGAACTGAAATTACTACCAAAGAGTCTTAATACTATCCTTCAGCAGGTAGGCAGTAAAAGCAGAACTGTCCTGCAGACAAGAGGAATTCTTATCTCCCTATTTTGCTTTAGAGATTTCTCTTTTGGTTAGCCATGACTACTGATAGGTACCTGCTAGTTCCTTACGTACATTCAGCTTCACGTACAGAGCATCAAATCCCACAAGTGTCTCAAAAACTATATGGCTCCCAGGAGAAAAAAAGCTAACCAAGAAAGTCTCAGTAGCTAGTAATAATTTGAGAAATGCATCCATTTGGAACTTACCAAAGGGTCTGAACTAGACTTGTGTGGATGGGCAGAATACCAACCGAATTCTTCCAGTTTCAGCTGGGAAATACCTGTCAGCCTGTCAGACAAAGAGTCTGGGACAAAGCCACACTTGAAAAGGCAAATCATCAATGCTACAAGGCCACAGTAATTCAGCAAGGGAGGGAATTTCTGCACAGGAATCCTCACTGTACCATGATTCTGTTTCAATCTTTCTGGTTTTCTTTTTTTTTTTTTCTTTTTCCCTGGGCTAACTTTGCATCAGCCTTCAGATTTCTGGGCAACCAGTCAATTGGTCCCCTTGCTGCTCAATGAATTAAAAATCATCATCACAAAAAACAAAAGTCAGCATGCAGTAAGAACAGTGACCAGTTCTGGAAGGGAATAACTCCCACTTCTTCACCAAAAGAAAAGGAACTGCTGCTCCCTGCACCCCAAACACACACACGCACACGGAGGAGGTCAAGACACTATTTTAAGAAACTGTCAAACTCATCCCAGAACCATGGTCTTGTTTTAGGACTTCAGTGCACCATTCTCAAATCAATGTGTGCAGCCAAGTTTTCAATGCCAGATGCTACCTTTGGAAAAAAAAAGTTTGTTTGTTTTTTTTAAAAAAGAGAGAAAATCAAAAATTAAAAAATAAAAATCAAGACTTCTGCCCACAGGAAAACTTTATAGCAGATGCTAATGGGATGGCAAGCACTGATCCGAACCCTAGGAAACAGTAACATGCATCAGTAATCTGAGGTATCTTCCCAATTCTAGGTCTTACTGCTAAGATCAATTACATCCAGTAACTGTGCTGTATCCTTAAGGAATTATTGGGGAACGGTGAACCTGCCTGCAATAAATGAGCACCGGTGCATAACAAGCACATGTGAACGCTACAGCAAGGTTCACAGGGGGCTAACCCTGGTCAGTACTGAAGCAGGGGTTTTCTTCTTAACCCCCTCTTAAGAAAAAAAAAAAAAGAGAGGACAGAAAAAATAAAGAAAAGGAAGGAAGGAGAAAGGAAAGATAGAAAACACAGGTCCCCCATCTACCTGCACATAGCCAGGCAGACAAGCTCAGTTGGAGGTGGTGAAGGGCGCGGATGCGTTATTGGTACTGGTAGCGGTGGCACCGGTCACTGCGAAGCCCGTGGGAGGAGCTATGGAGCTGTGGCTGGGCTGCAGGTCCTTGGGGATGCCACTGTGGGAGCTCAGCTGGTGCCCAAAGGCTGCGCTGAACTGAGGGAGCTGTTGCTTAGGGGAGGTGGAGGCCATGAGTTCAGCGGAGGCAGGACCCATGCCACTGAAACTGGTCTGCGGTAACCCCGGAAGCACACTGGAGCTGTTGGGGGTCACAGTGGCGAAGGCAGGCTGTGTGGTCTCTGAGTGCGAGGTGGTAGGTGGTGTGGACAGGGAGGTGGACAGGAGGTGTCCATCTGCACCAAGAAGGTTGCTAAACGGAGAGGGGTCCCCAAGATTGACAGGAAGATTTCCCCAGTGAGTTCTGGGGTTGACCACCCCGCTAAGTGGCACATCCAGCTGAGTTGGGAGCAAGTGCTGTGCCATCATGGGCATCTCTGCTGAGAAGGTAGCTGCCAAGTTATCACCAGGAAAGGATGTGGTGTGAGGGGATGTGATATGGTCACTGTAGGGAGACGGCACATGCTCACTATCATAATGGCTTCCATGGGGTGAGGAGTGTGAATGGTCACTGCTGTATTGCTGTCGTGAGGTGATCAGGTCATCTGCCTTGCTCAGCAGCTGGGCAGGGTGGGGCCTCTGGGAGGCATGGCTGCCATCATGAAGTCCATGAAACTGTCCTGGGAAGGCTCTCTCCCCAAGGCCACTCTGGCTTATCAGAGTGGCAGAAGTAAGGCCGACGTTGGCTGGGGCTGAGAATTGCCCCTGGATCTGCCCTGCCAGGGGCGTAGGTGGGTTGGACAAGGTAGCAGAACGGAGCAAGTTCTCATCCAGCTCCAGACCGGAGAAATTATCATGTACTATACGCCCATTCAACAGCTCCCCCAGATCGGTGTTAACCTCTCGACTCAAGGACTGCATTCCTGGAGCTCCAGCACCTGTAGAGAACACCCCTATCCCTCTATCTGACAGCTCCTGAACTGGCACACCATCTGTCTGTGTAAGTACTCCAATGGTACTCAGGCACTCAAGAGAAGTTACAGCCTGTAGGGCCCGTTCCAGTTCTTCAGCCTCTTCTGTAGTCGGAAGGAGATCTCCATTTTTACCTGCAGAAACAGAGCAACCAGAAATTAGAAAACTCATCTCAGGTAAGCCCAACACTGGTACTCTAAGGATGCAAAGGTGAAGAGAGCTCAGTACAGAGCCGCAGTGTATGATAAGCTTCCAGAATGGCTTTGCAGTACAGAGAAAGTTTCCTTCACGAGTGTTGACTAGGTAAGCAGTGTAAGAAAAACTAGAAATTACACCTTCATCTCCTGTGGAATTCTCCCCTTCCTCTTCCACATACTGCAGTGCAAGATACCCCCTGAACTCACTAGATTAAAAAATCAATGCTGCAATAACACAAGCAGTCCCTTCTGTTTACCACACAGCCTCAAATGTACACGATCAGTACAATTTAGGTTAATTTCAAGTCAAACACACACTGATGTCATATCAGATCTGAAAATGAGCAAAGAAATCACATCCCCCAAGTCTGGGCTGTTCTAATTTCTTTGTTACCTGTGATAGGTACTGAGCTTTAGAATCCAGGAATTCATGCACAGTTCTGATCAAAAGCTAGTTTCAAAAATGCATTTAAAGACTTTATTTTCACTCGCTTCT
The DNA here is from genome assembly GCF_964211835.1 of Anser anser. NCBI lineage: Eukaryota > Metazoa > Chordata > Aves > Anseriformes > Anatidae > Anser > Anser anser. The sequence continues at coordinate 27,291,055 of NC_139726.1, forward strand.
CCTTTGATAAAAGGCCAACATTGACTGTGATTCCAGCCCCACTCAATGGCAGAAAGATGCCATTACTGTGAATATGCTTGATTAAACTGCAAGGCTGACAGGCAATAAAAATGCAAAATGAATTATTAAAAAGCTAAACCAATTAGGATTTACAGAGCAGTAATTGTAAAAGCAAGCAGTGAACTACACACACCAGCCTTTTTAAAGTCTGGTTTATTTCACAGCTCACAAACAAACAATAAGGCAGATGCATTCTCCCTTGTCTAGAAGTTATTACCTTTCTGGGAAAGCAAGCAATCCCTCAAAACATACGTTTCAGAAATACTTGCTTCTTCAGTTCACAGACTGTGTTCGCACTAGTATAGAATAAACTAAAATAAAATGGTACCTTCAAAGAAATCAAAATCTTGCAAGTCATCAGGCAGCCGTGGCAGGACATCAGAGAAGTCCTCCTGATTCAATTCCAAGTCATGTGGAATGTCTGTAATTTCATTGGCGATATCATCAGGCAGCTCATCGGCACTCAGCTCTGGGGTGGAGGGGCTCCTGTACAGAAAGTACCATTAGTCCTTGGTTCTCAACTTTGATTCCTCCAAATGAAAACTATGAATGCATAGCCAACTATAACAGATGTTTCCCCATATAATTAAAAAAAAAAAGCATCTAGAAAAAAATGCTTTTAGGAAGTTTACACTTAGTCTACCGATTAAATACACAAGATGTGGCATTAGAAGCAAGGTACTGTATCCATCAAATTTAACATTTGTTCAGATCTAAAATTACCCACTCTAAGATTTTTTCAACAGTCACATGGAGATGTAGTTTCTAGTCCTGAAGCATCTCACTGCTCCAGATGCTGATCAGCACAGCAACATCACACCTTTCTAAGCTCCTTTACAGCGTTCGAGCTAGCAGTGAGCAGAGTGGGACAGGGCTGCCACTGACCGTATGTGGGGCATCTCTACTGGCAGTGAGACACTGGCAGGCATGGTGAGGTTCCCTTGGGGCACTGCAGGAGGAATAGGTTTCTGGGGCCGGCGTGGGCCTCGCCTTCTCTTCTTCTTATGTTTTTTGGTAAGTGCAGGTGGCTTTGTTTTTTTCCTGGGTTTCCTCTGCTGCTGGTGCTGAACTTTACGGGAGCTGTCCCCTCTCAAGAAATTGTCCTTTGGGAATAAAACAATAGCAACGGGAGAAAATTAAGAACAAATATTACCTTCCTTGCCCCGGTCGTTCCACATACATTTACACATAATGCAAGAGAGATTGCTAAATTAAACCCAGGCAAGATACACAAAATAAACTGTTTCCTTCCTCACTGGATCCCAATGGCAAAAATCACATAGACCAAAACATGAGGTATGGTAAATAGTGTGTAATGTCACTTAACAAAATCATCATAGCAAACCCTAACCAAATAGAGCAAAAACTGTAACCTTTGGGAGCATTCCTGTGGTGAGGTGACAATACTGGGGTTAGTGTGTAGCAGCTGAAGCCACCATCCTCAAGCACCCACTGCCATAAAAGAGGGACACCACACTAGGGCTAGGGACTTGTAAAGGGTGCGGGTGAGCAACTGAAGCCTCGTTGCTTTTGAAGAGCAACCCCCTGGCCGATTACAAAATGAAACAAAACAACATTAATTTTCAGTTGCCATTATACTGGGAATGGCAGAGGATTTTATCTGCTGCAGAAGTAAGTCTTGAGAGACTCAATAAAGATTGCCTGGGAGAGGGGGAACCAGCCCATACAAACCTTTTTGTGCAGCAGAAGCCCTCACATTTTAACCCAGAAAACTCAATAATTCACTATTATTGGAGATTAGGGGCCAAAAACCATCAACAAACAAACAAAAAAAATGCAATCCAAAAATAGAACAAATGAAAAGGGCAGTTTTATGCCTACTGCCTTGAAGAAAAGGCAAGACAGTAGTGAGCGTGTGAATTATCTGAAAAATTTTGTTCAGGAAGACTGAGAGCATAAAAGGTGAGTAGAGGACATCATCTTAATTTGTGTATTCTCTCAACTTGTTGTAGGCCACTGCTTTTCCTCTGGGATGCACAGACCCCTGAAGGGGATCAAAGAAAACTTTTCTAGTCACCAAAAGGTAAATGAAGAAGCAAAACCATTATCTTTATTCTTGTAATTGTTATCTACATTTCTTCTAGAAAATATTTTGGGCCCTGTGTAGTAATGTTGTTTGAGAAGTGGTGCTCTGACCATAACACACTCATGCTACGTTCAGATCCAAGAGCCAGGAATCAGTCCACATAAAATGACCACAGGATCTCTCACAAAGATTTCTTATTTCTTGATTCAGGAGAGGAGTCAAATATCTTTCAGTGAAGGATATTCTCATGTGGACTTTATTATATCATCAAAAGTATATAAAAGATTTTTACAGCATACTTTACGCTAGTTGGGAATGTCTTATCCTCTTAAGAAAATAAAAGGGAATGAACTCCTAAGTTTGTAAACTTGCTGTCTGTCAGGCAAGAGTTCACCCAATACAAAGAAATAATTACATTTTTGGTTTTGTTCTTACCATTTTTTTGGCATGTTCTTCACACAGAGGTGTCTGATGTGTAATGTCAAAAACTGGCACAGAGCACTGTTGACCATCTGCAAACTTGGCTGTGCAACTTGAGAAGAGCTGCTGAGAACGGTTCAATAAGATATCTGTGCATTTCTGCATCAGGAATAACACACAAGGCAACGATGGAGAAACGCCCTTTGATTTATCAATCTGATAAAGATCAGAGCCTTCAACTCTATCTGTCCATAGATGCTATTTTTAATGAGTATCTTAACTTTGTTATTCAAGTTCAAAGCTAGGTAAGGCTCAAACCCAACTTTTAAAGTGAAAAACTGCATTCATGCAGAATCACTAATGATTTTATTATATATTGAGATAGTTTTATGGAAGCAGCTATTTCACTAATGAGTTCTTAGCAAAAAGAAGCCTTTTCCTGGAGTCTTAATCAATAGATCAATAGTACCAGTTGAAGCAGTGTAGTCAACAGGACTATTTCCTTACAGACTAATGACAATCCTTACTGAAACATTAAAGAAAGACTATTTCTTAATTCAATCTTTTGAGGTACATTCTTGGCATTTATCTTTAGAGCACAGACAAAGAAGTTTCAAGATTCTTCCCGCTACTCTGAAAAAAGATGTGCAATCAGACAGAAAGGTCAAGTAAATCTAAACGTAAGCTCGCTGAGATTTCCTTCAGAAAAATCCCCTGCAGGAATAAAAATGTTTCTCGTCTTAAAGCAAATCAAACAGATACTTCATTGTGTTTTTTCAAACATTAGAAGTATTCTTTCCACCTTGGAACAGTTCTCAGACTGATTCTAACCTCAGCATCACTATGTATGTTCAGAAAATGTTAAAATGCAAAAAAGAAAGGACAAAGAAAATGGAAAATGCCTGGAGAAGGCAGTCTGGATTGCAGACTTTGACAGAAGGGCCAGAACCAAAAGCTTCCTAATTTTAGGAGAGGAAATTGGAAATTTCTTCTTAGTGAAGAAAGTGCAGAGGGAACAAAATGGGAATGAATGCAAAATTGAGTATTCTTGACTTCTCTACACTACATACACCCACAAACAAGACCTCTTGACCTTAGAAATAAAATAAAATAAAATTCTAAATCACAAGGAAAATCCCCAACACAGCTGCACACCATGATACTCTCTCAGAGAGGTTTTTGAACTATTCTGCAGACAATTTTTTTTTTTTTAAGACCTGCAAAAATCAACCAAGAAAAACAAGGCATTTGTAACCTAAAAACTGAAAAGGTGCTGCTGTCTGATGGCAACTGGAACAGATAAGCACTAGTCACTTAAAATACCAAAAACAAAAACACCAAACAAAAGGAATTACTACAACAAAAACCTCCAACAAGTATTCATCTATAAAAAGACAAAGTCTGCAGAATTCTTAGGTATTCCAGGTCAGAGGCAAGCCTGTTTATAGCCCTCAGACTCAAACCTCATATCTAGTGTGCCTCCTCCTTTCTGTGGGCCTCGTGCATAGGACAGGACTGATTCCACCCCTGAATACAACTCTCAAACTTAGTTAAGAGGATACGCTGAAAACAATGCCTGGTGAATGGAAGGGCCTTGTTAGTGCACTGTTCTCCTTTCGAAGTCCCACTACAGGTTGTCGGTTCTGCATCTCTCTGCCTCGCTTGGCTTGTGCTGAAACAAAAGCATAAAAGAGTTTGAAGTCAAAAACGCAGCCTCAGATGGTAATTTAGCATGACTATTCCACTGACTGTGGCACAGTAGAATGAAACTTATAGCACACGTGTGTGTATGTCATGATCCAGATGGGTGCACACTACTACCACACTCTGAACAGGGATACAGAATAGATGTCAATGACAGGTGAAGGTATGATGCAGTTAACGGGATTATTGTTTATTTCATGGGACATTAATTGTAATGAGAGGTGCTATGTGCTGCTACCATGTAAATACTACTATACCCTGCAACAGAGTCCAGAACAGCAGTAGGTGTCACCATAGGCGACCCTTAAAATAAGGTCAACCTTCAGAATACGATGTATTGGGTATGCCCACACAGGCAGTCGAGTGCACTTTCAAGCCTGTTCATAAATCAAAACATGCCGAGCATCCCCAGAGCTTACATGCAAGCATGTGCTCAGACAAACTCAGACTGAGCTCTGGAGTGGCAGAGCCTGAGCGTGCTCAACATGGGTAAAAGCTCTCCTCCATCAATGTGCTACAGCCCAATCCACCAGCAGGTGCCCGGAGCTGAGCGTTTCTTCAGCACAGCCTCAGTGCTTTGAGCCTGAACACAAGCAGGCGACCAGTCAGCAGTGTGGATGAGTACTGCAAGCGTTACACAGCTCGCTTGGTGTTAGCCTGCTCTCAAGGCATTTGTCACCTTTATGTAGATAAAGCTGGCGGTTCCAGGGCTGAATTTCACCTCTGTACACGCTGTTTTCTAGGTTGACAAAAAGCTGTCTGTAGCCTGACTGTTTTCATTCAGCCTTTACTGTCATCAACTGCACTTTGACTGAGCAAAGTTTTAGTTAGCAATATTACCCCTGTGAAACATTTCATAACTGAAAAGACTGTGGTTACTTAATTCAACCAGAGCAGTGATGACAGACATACCTGGCTTTGCTAGTCTACCCAGAACAATTTAATCTTTTGTGCGATAAAAGGCCTTAATAATGAAAAACCCAGCAAGCGTTGTCAGTTATGGCAAGGTTTTTACTGTAGGTTAAGTTTGGAGACTTTTATGCATCTTCATAAACTAGTCATGTACCTCTACATTACACCTCTGAGCAGCTCTCCCAGCATCACTCCACTTCCCCAGCAATAAACCCTCCACTTGCCACAAACTACAGCCCATTGTTCAGGAACGAGAGCATCCCATGATAAGAATATACTCTCAGCACCCTGCCTGCCTCTCATGTCAGCTCTCCCCACCCCCATAGTCACACACTCTGTAAAGCAAAACCAGAAAAACAAAGGAAACTGCTGGCACCCAAGACATAACACCAGAGTTCAGACTTACTCTGTCTCTGTACACATATGAATCAACCAACTCTCAGTACGCTGAGAGCTGGAGGGATGTTGACATTATCTAGAAAGAATTCCCACAGAAGGTAACCTTCAGAGTTGTTAGAAGATATTTATTTTGTTGCCGAGTTTCATTTAATGTTAGATTGAGTTAAATCTAACAAAAAGCATCAGCTTAAGTTTGATTTGCTGGGAAGAGAATTAAGAGGAGATACTGACTTTAAAAAAAAACAACAAAAACAAACACAAAAAAACAATGCTGTCTGAAAAAAGAAATCTATTGAAGCAGGGAACTAAAGAACCAGACTGGTCACGCTCTAAAGAACTGGACTTATTAAAGTACCAGATATTTGTAGCTAGCCAAAATACATAGATTAACTAACAACAATAAATTTTTGCGGGCCACTAACTTCTCTCATGACATTTCACAAGTCAGGCCCAGCTAGAACTGAACAAATGATCCACATTTTAGAACAAAAAGCTGAAAAATGCCTGTCTGCATGGAAAATACTGTATGCCACGTTTATTTTACCCTGCAGGCAGACATTTATATGCCATGGCTGTTCTGCCTTGTGCATGCCTACCAGTTTCACAGTTCAGCATTTCAGCTGCAGCTGCTAGATACTCTGCCCATCTTCACCCTGCCCTGACCCTGGGTTACTGCAGTTGCAGAGGAAGGTCTAACCTGGTACGAGCACAGGTCGCTCTCCGGAGCTCTTGTATCAGTTGCCCAGCACGCTCCGGCTCTCTGCTGGCCGCCTGCAGCAAGGCTTTCCGGAGCGTGTGCCGGCATTTCTTCTGACGGGATTCTGCCCGCTCCAGGCGGCAGAGGTGCTTGTATTTCTGCTGAAAGTAAGTGCAAAGTCTGGTCACCCTGGAACTCCTGTCATCTGCATTGTCATCATCGGACCTAGAGGAGGGAAAATAAAAACAAATGGGCTTTAAGCATATTTTTTTTAAGGAAGTAAATTTGTCAGTTTAATAGAACTTTAAGTTGGTGTCCATCTTCTAGTCCCACAGACATACAAAGGCTGGTATCAGGCAGGGATGCTCTAGAAAGGGTAAGAACAAGATCCTTTTTTAATTCTAAAGGTACTTACCCTTCTTAGTATGTCATTATTAGAGATTACATCAATTTATCATCAATTCTGACACATTTAAATGTCTGGAGCCTGCTGTTCAAAAAAAAAATCTATACTGTTAACCTTTATTTACTGTAAATGTCTCAGCAAATGAGACAAACTCTTAAATCAAAGTGCAATTAATGGAGAAGACAAGGGTGGGGAACTATGTAGCGGAAATTTATTGAAGAAAGGTCATGTGGAGAAGATAGTCAAATTCTAACAAGTACCAAAACTGCTGACCTTTACCTTTTCCAATTTCTCTTACTTTGCGCCAGGCAGTGTTTTCCTTTCTAAACCAAAATACACTCATACAGCCAGCATGAGGCTCTACACACTCTCTCCCTCTTGCACTAGATATATACCAATGACATGCCCACAGCTGTAATGGAGTTATTTCAGCCTTCTTCTTCAGAAGTGTTCAGAAAGCATCTCTTGATTTTTATCATCCAAACTCAACCCTGCAACTTTCATAGTCAAATGAACCTGGACTGATATCCCAGTCCTGTCACAGTCAACTGCAAAAATGATGTAGGGGACAACACCCACATGGGACCAAAGTCCCCATGATTCCGCCAAACTGTTTCTGAGACGGTTAAAAAAAAAAAAAAAGTGGGGGGAGAGTGATTTAAGTACCAGTGATTACTTTCTAAGGCGATTTTAAGACAGTTGATGCAGCTTCCCCCTTGCTCCAAGGTTAAACTTGAGTTATCCTACAGCCACAGAGAAGAAATTAATGTTTAATTCCAAAGTCACTGAGGAAAAAATCAGACCAGTACTAAGCAATGATCAGAAGGAGGACTGATCCCACTCTTTGTTTGCTTCAGAAAGCCTTTTCCCATTTATCTTGGCTTTCTGAATGTCCAGGCACATACCAACAAGGCTATCAAAACCATGTCAACATGTTCGTAAAAAAAAAAAATCACCAAAAAGAATGAAATTATCACCGGGACTTGTTAAAACAATAGGTTCCCTGAAGCTGCCAAGCAGTCCTACACACCAAGCACTCGTTTGCACAAGGATGCTCTTGTTCCCAGAGCAACAGAGTGAGCTGAGGCTAAGCGAGGCAGACTTTGTTCAGTTTTCCTTTAAGTTTTTCGTTATAGAAATGAGGAACGTTTTGTTAACTTTCCCACCTGTAAAACAACGGAAGGGCAGGGGCGAGAAAACAAATCCAAACAAACGAAACAAATCCAATCCTAATAAGGTTCATACTGCAGGGCTTGGCTGGTGTGACTGAGTGAACTGACACCCAAACCTGCACACGGCAAGGCAGACCACAACTGGCTGATAGCAGAAGGATGCAAAATACCAGCTGCGATATTTAGTAAATAAACTAAGATCCAGAAAAGCAGACAAAACAGCTGTCCCTGAAACGCAATATGACTAAGACCTACTTTCCTTTGTGGAAAATCTTATTCCATACACATGCAGGCTAAATTTAAGAGACGATTTAAAAAAGGCATCCGTCTTCACAAAGACTGCCCACAAAAACTCCACGTGAGCAAACACTGCCTTGGCATAAACACACATTTTTAAAGGTTTTATGTAAAGCCAACCATATGATGTATTTTGCCTGTTAAAACAGATTACAGATTATTTTCAAGAAACGTAAATTGCAAGTAATTAACCTCTGGAATAAAATGCTAAGCAGTAAACATAACCTGTTAAAAGTATTTAATGTATGCAATATTGAAAATATTGAAGAAAAAAAGAAAATACACTTTTAAGCTCTCTTAGGAAATAATGCCTACTGGGAAAAAAAAAAAAAAAAAGAAAAAGCACCCACAGCCTGATTAGAAAAGTTAAATTATTTACTATTTAATAAAGATTTTCCTTCTTTTAATGTACTAAAAGAAAGCAAAAATATGGATGGGGTCAGTTACACACAGATAGGTAGGTCTAGGGTCTTAAATGTTTTGCTATCTGCTCTAGGACAAATTACTTAAAGAACTTTGCAGACATATTAATTTAAAATATGGTTATAAAAGTTAATTTGTAATTAAGAAAGGAATATTCCTTAGGAAAAAAGTGTTTCCTTTTTTGAGAGAGAAGTGTTTTTTAATGCAAATTTGAGATCTCTGACCTGACTCCCATTGAAATAGACAGAAGTCACGGTATTTTAATGCATTTTGAACTGAAATTTATGAGATCATTTTAAAAAGCAAGATTAAGATATATATACAAGACAGAAAAAAAGTCATGCTTGCAACAAACAATGATTTATTTCAAGGCTAACAGCTTCTAAAAACCTATTCTGAATTTTGTTTCCAGGCCAGTTAGGTTAACCAAAACATATTTATTTGCAGGTTCAAAGAGACCTAAAAATAGCACAATGACACTTTTTTTTTTTTAATCCTAGGCAAGTATTGAAACCGAAAGATACTTTTTACTGCTGTCTGTTTATAAACAAGTTTACCAACTTCTATTTAGCCTATTCTCTTAAGGTGCCTATATAATTTTTGAAGTACAATTTAACGTGTGGCATTTCATTTTTTAAAAGAAAACTGAAAATGCATGCAAATGATCTGATAAATAATCCAAAAAGCTTCTTCACAACCCTTCCCTTTAAGGCTGTCGTGTGTAATCATCAAGGGAATTCTTGCTGATTTCACGAAGAAAACAAAGACGGCACAACTTAGCAAAAGGGTAGAGCGAGCAGGCGGGCACGGTGACAGCGCCGTCAGGGGAGCACTAGAGCAGGCTCTCCTTTAAAGCTGTTTGTTTTCCAGTACTTTCTAAGCTACAAGACCCCGTGCTGGAATCACCTGGGGGGCACCCTCCTCTCTGGCTGCAGGGAACAAGTCTCATTCCCCCACCGATGAGAGTGTCCCCACCAGCTCGCTGCCTGCGGCCAGCCCCGCACTGTCACTCCCACTGAAACACCCGCGCGTGCCTCCAAGTGCTGCCACGTGGAGCCCTGACTCCGCTGGAACCCTTTTTAAAAAATAAAATATTGGAGGAAAGAATAACGAAAGCAAACATTTGGCTTGTGTTTCCACAGATGATGGCAACAGTATAACTTTTATAGATTAAAAGGGTCAGAAGGCAAGCATACTCAAAATGTATTGCTGTTTGTTTAAACATTAATTTTAAACCAATCCAGTGATTTTCTGAGAGTTCAGGAGCCACTATAGTATTGCATAAGAAGTCCAACAAGAAGTCAGAGGATTCTGCCCATTATCAGCCAACCAGAAATGCTGAAAACAAGCTGTCCGATAATGCAGAAATGAGCTGTTCGCTTTCTTCTTCTAATCTGCTCTGAGAAGCATTCCTCCTGCTATCTTCCGCGGAGTCAAATGGAAAAGGACCACAAGAGCAGACACAAATGAAGAAACAACTATCTTTTAACCAGCTTTGCTATGGAAAACAGTAAGTAAATATCCAAAGAAATAGTTTGAACTAATTCATCTTCAGCAGCAGACAGACTATAGTGCAAAAATGTTGAAGTAAAATACTTCAGGTAATAACATCCTCTACAGAAGCTTGTAGAATAGAAATAAAAGTTTTAAAAGGCTGGTGTCAAGTGAACATGTCTGTGTTTATTCATAAATAAAATTAGGAAAGCTGCTGAAGAGCTAATACTGGGCAGACTGATTGAAGTACAAAAGCAGCTGGTACTATACAAAAATATATCCATAGTGATCAGTTAATAAAGAATTTAATTGAAGTGCATAAAATGCTAGAATGGAACAGAAAATGTCAAGACAAGGTATCAGTATGTGAAAACAAGGAAGAATTCAAAGGAAGTTAAGACAAACAGAAGACAAAACATACACAGATGACCTTTAGAAGTTGATGAAAAAAGAGGGATCTATGGAAGAACCAGATCAAATGTCAAAGAGAAAAGAGTGTAAGGGAGTCATTTGATAGATATATCTGCTTTGAAAATTATCTGTGATTTAAAAGATGAACTGAAAGTTTGTTCGTATTTTCCCAAAACATTTTAGTTCAAAAGCTACCTTTTAAGTAAAAATAATATTTGTGGAAGTTTACTCTCTGACTACTGATTCCCTAAAACCAGTGGTTTTTCATAACTGCAGAAATCCTTTCTTTTAAAAAAGGAAAGTAAAGATCTACACCCTGCTACTAAGCTTTGATTCGCTAAAGGCTCTCAGTAGTTACTGTCTTGGTACCTGTCTTGTTAACTGAGATACAGCTCTCTTGTTCACCTTGTGGACAATCTTTAGAGATGGTTAGAAGTTCTGGTGAGTTTCAGGATTTCCAGTTAATCATGAGAATAATGATGTTAAATGTTACTTAACTGTGATATTTAAAGATTCAACAAATGGAAGAGAGCTGTAGTATCAGAAAGTCCATTCACACAGTGAAAGAGAACCCTGTTATAGAAACGACAGTCAAACCTTACTGAGACCCCAATTACCTTTTGTTACCAGTTTCTTTACAATACCATGCTTGGGATGCTTTGCTTTAACTTTGCACCTTAAAATTTACATTAATAGAGATATGAATTATCATATCCTGGTGTAAGTCCAGACTCATGGTTTATCAGAATAATTAGAACACTGCAAGCCTTTCCGCATCAGCTGCTAATACCTGCTCTGTTTATCCCTTCAGTCACAACACTTCCTTGCAGTGCTCCAAACTATTTGACAAAGGTTTATTCAACACTTCTTAATTAATAAAAGAAATACTATGCCCTTTAAAAAGACACATTAAAGCAAATATCCTACGCAATTACCATAAGGAGTAATAAGTAAAATGCAGCAGGTTTACTACAAACCACACACAACTCCCTCCACTTGGTTACAATTCAGGAAATATCTCTACTCAGCAAGGCACACAAGTTCGTGAATAAACTTCACTAAACTCAATTAAATTTAGGCAAATAACCTTGAAATTCTTTCCTGGTGTATCCTTCTAATAGCAGACTGCATAAAGGTCTCTAAGTTAGGTGAAAGCTGGGACTGAAGGTGGAAAGCTGTTTCGTAGGTCTTACAAACAAGGTGGAAAGCTGTTTTGCAGCTCTTACAAACAAATGATTCAAACAATCCTTTGTTTCAGCAAAGCACTTAAACGAGTGCTTAGGGCCCAGTGCCTCCACATAAAGTAAAGCTCACATTTACATGATTTACTGCATCAAGGCCAACATGAATACTGAAGAATCATACTCACTCATGTCTTTCATAGCCGAGGCTTTCTCGGATAGACCACGCGACCTGGTAAGGGGAGGCTTGCTCTGAATCCTCGAACTCCTCTCCACTGTCTTCAGACCAATCCAGCCCTAAGAGAATTGAAAACATGAAAGCTGGGTGAAAAGTGTATCCACCTCACACAACTCTCTCAGCAACCCACAGCACAATTATGCTTGATTAAATATATAACTTTGCCAATTACACTGGAAAGTTATTGTAGCAGCTTCACTGTGGTATGCAAATAGCATGCACTGATTTTTTTTTTTCCAAATTTGAGTCTTCCATTTAAAATTCTTATTGGCCTTTTTATCCATAAGCAGTGAAATCAAAATCACTAGCTTTCTTACCTACAGAAAATATTACAGTTTCTGTACCAAGCACATGAAATCTTTAGAGATGAGGTAAGAGAAGTCCCTGCCACAAAGAACTGACTGCCTGGTAATTTTTAACGCTATATGATCTAAATAGGTCAATTCCATTTCTGTTTATATTCTGACCACTGCTCTGTGCCAAAACATGCAGAGAATAGGAAAACTGTAAGACAGCAGCATGGACAGAGAGAGATAAGGAGCTACGCAGGACATTCCTCTGCTCAGTCTTTGTAATTGCCTGCAAATGCATATATTAGCAGGAAAAGAGAACTACAAAGGTATGTGAACACTCAGGCACTTTTACAGAGCAGCATGCTTTGGCTTAATGATGATACAGTAGGATCAACTCATTGTATGCACCAGCAACCTCTGTTAGACAAACTAACTGGACTCTGTTTCTGGCTTTCCTGTTAAGTTCTCAGGTGAAAAATTTCAGCTGAAGCATCATCTTTTACATTTTTTCCTACTCTCTCTCCCCCACATCCAATGATACTCTTGGCAATCTCTTGCCGTTGGTGGGATAAAAATCCTGTAGCCACTTTTACAAGCCATCGTTATTGCTTTTTCACTTCCTTGTGTGCTCCTTTAAAACGGAGCAGCAAGTTGGCCAGAATTAAGAAGAATTTTTGCTGAAAATAAACCAAACAACTATATCTGAGATGATTCTGAAGTCAGATGCTTTCAGTTTGGGAAACACATCAGTACTTGGTTGCCTACTTTCCAAGTTAGAGACATACATACACATTTGGAATACAATCATCAGGAGCCCCTCCAACATTGAGACATTTAGAAGCAACACTTACACTAATCAGAAATATCATAAACCCTATTTTTCAGTAATATCAGCATCCTGAAAATACCTTAATTCTTTTTTTTTTTTTATTTTTAAGATATGCATATGAACTAAATTATTTCAACACATTTGATAAAATGCTAGAATTATACTAGCAACTTAATTGTTTTCTACTCTACCCCCATCCATAAAGGAAGGGAAAAAAACTTCATCAGTGGATAAAGACTGTGCACAACAGATACCATCTAATAAATCATTTACCCGAAGTTTAAAAACAAAAATCAGAGGTTGGGTTCTTTTGCTTCCAATGGGCACTGCAGAAATGAAGGAATAAAATCTAATCCAGACTCAGCAATACTTACACTAAGGACTGCAGCTACATTAATATCCAGTAACATGCCTCTAATAGAAAGTACACATAAAACTGAGTGCATCTCTTTAAAGATTCTGTGCAGCCATCTCTAGTGCTACTCCATCATTAAACAAATCCTAAAATTTTCTGAACTGCCTAACTACTCTTTAATATTAAGGCATATTGTGAAGAAGTAACACATACATTTTCCTGGTCTGCCTTGTTTAATACATGAATTCTGTTACTTTGCCAGATATGAAGTCTTCCAAGTGTATATATTCATTTTCACATTTATTGTAGCATGGTATTTGCATAACTCTACGTTTTTAGGTCTAATCCATTTTTCTACTAAGCCTCTTTTTTTTTTGGAAAACATATTCCCTTCAGTGCAAACATCACTTGATAACGTAAAACATTAAACACAGAAAGTGATCTTTCTCAAGACACAGGTCACTTTTCAAGCTATTTGGGTCTGTGACACTTGAAAGCGCCTCTAGAGTTGCCATTCCGCAGAAGACCTGCATTACACAGAGGGCCATCAAACAGGATTTCTGAAGAACAATGTCCTTTAGAGAATGCTATGGGATGCTAATTATCTTCTAAACAAATAGTCAAGCTATCCCGTGAGTGCCAAAGTGCAGATCTTAACTGCAAATTAAAAAAAGGTTAATTGAAATGGCAAAAATTACAGATGTTTGCAATGAAATAAGATATTATATGAAGTACTTCCAATTTTTTTGAAGTCTTAAAAAAAATTATATCAACACCCACAAACGCATCATAAATGGCATTCCTGCTCTAATATCACACACTGACCTCTATTTCCCTTTTTCCTATCAGCATTTAACTTGTTTGGAAAATACAATCTAAAACTAAGCAGAAAAGTACGGTAACTTTGGAGAGTGAGGGAGATGCAAGGGCTGCTAGGTGTACCTAAGTCTGCATTCATAATCAGACAAATAAGCCCTAAGGTCTGCTGCCTTTTTAGAAGCTTCATAGAGCACTACAGCCATAGCAGCAGGTTGGCTATTTCCACTTACATTTTTGCAAGCAGCAATTGATTAGCATGGTTTCTAGATAATAAGGAAGGAGGAGACTATTTCTGCACTGATATGCAGACAAGTCTCCACCTCTCTAATTACCTGTATAACGGCACTGCTTTCCTGCCTGGCACAAGGACAGCCTTGGGCTTTTGTTAGCCAAGTTCCACATATGAACAGGCCCAGTCATGAAAAACTCTCTTGTGCTCCAATTTTCCTAGCCACGTTAACCAGAAATTTACATCTGCACAGAATGATGGGCCAATCTCCAAACTTTCACTTGCACTTATTTTGTAATCTGCACTTGTCATATATTTAACATTCAATCTAACCTTGCCTACTCATGTAGGTACAGTTTGCACTACACCTTTACTACTGCAGTTGCAAACCGTCCATACAGTGCCTATGTGATTAAGCAATGTTCTTCAATACCTCAGCTTGATTTCTCAAATGGTTAATGGGACATTAAGAAGAATAAACAATAAAAATGTCATAAATCATATATGATAGGTCCAGGCATTCCCTTCATAGAGAGCAGGGCTAAAGAAAACATCAAGAGTTCAGGTTTCTTTCATAAGGACCACACGTGCAAGCAGGACGGAGCTATGGAGACATTCCTCTTTTGTGTTCTGGTCTCAGGTTAAAAAAAAAAAAATGAGAGGCAGTGCATTTATTATCTACCCACCTAGATGTGGAAACAGATCAGTGTCCAGCTGCTGTTTTCGAGTGCACAGTTTCACCAGTCTCTGTAGCCGGCTCATGCAGGATGAGTGCGGAGAGAAGGCTGTGGCTTTCATTAGGACCCGATCAGTCCTCGGAGGGTCCGTGACCGGAGCCCTAGCAGGTGGCAGGAGGGGCAGAGGTCTCTTGTTAGACAACTGCCGGGCTTGTGCTATAGTGTGTGTGGTGGGTGCCACTCCCTGCATTGGTAGGCTGGTGTTCGGAGGTTGAGGTGACTTGCAGACTAAGCCCTGCGGTAGCCCTGTCGGCTTTAACGAAGCTGATGAAGGTGGCAGATGGGAGTGCTGCTGCTGCAGAGGCTGCTGCTGCAAAGGTGCAGGAAGGGGGCTAAAGTGCTCTTGGCGAACTTTTAAAATCTCTGTCTCTCTCTGGCGCTGCCGGTTTTGAGCCAACTTGCTCTGCAACTTTTTCCTCACCGTTGCCCCTTTCTTTAGGTCATCATCCTCCTCGTTGAAAGCAAAGGGGTCTTCTAGTTCTGCCTCCAGGTAGTGGAGAGGAAGCCTAGCCCCGGGAGGGGAGAGGGACATCCCATCCAGCCCATTGGGCATCTTCAAGGCCAAGGTGGGCACTGTCAGACTGAAGGCCATAGTATCCATCTGATGCCTGACCTTTACCTCCTCTATGGGATCATTCTTTTTCTTCCTCTCCTTTTTCGGTATAAAGCCAAGTACCTGCAGGTGGCTGTTGCAGTACCTTTGAAAAGTAAAAGCAGACAGTTCTTAATTCAGTTCTTGTAAGTAACACCTGAAGAAAACAGTCCACTAAGGGGAAATCCACATACAACATGAAAAATTAATCAAAACACAAGGGATTTTATAAAAAGTGTACACTATCACTTCTAATACAACAGCTAATTGTGGTGTTCCCGACCTATAGCAGAAAATAAACTTTTACGAGTGACAATTTGAAATCTTAAGATACAGAAGTATTCACTGGTTATTCGTTAATAGGAGATTCACACACTGTATTCAAAATATTTACTCTCTAATAGGGTAAATACTCACAAACCAAAGTGAACAAAACAAATGGCCTGATAAAAACACAGTAAGAACTCAAGCCATTAATTCTGATCATACAGAACCATTTCAAAAGCTCCCAAGAAAGAGTACAGGGAAGAATACTTCTTTCATTTGGCTGTCCTTTCACTGGAAGTAGTTAGCATTTTCATCAACACCCACATCATTCTCATGAATCCCAATTGTAGTAGGGAGCAGTTTCTCACAGGGACAATCTCACTGGAGAAATACCTTCTTGAGAATGGTCAGTACTTGGTCTTCATGAACAAGAAGCTTAAATATTAAGTCCTGTTATAATAATTTAACATAACAATTTTGTAGCCAGAGGATTAGCTGAATGTTCTTCAAATAAAAATTCAGTTTAAAAGAAATTCTCTGTTCTTGGAAAATGTTTACACAATGCCAGGAATATGTATACATACAATCCACAAACACAGACTCCAAGCTTCTCTAATGTAAAAATCTTTTAATATAATATATAAAAAAAAAAAGGAAAGCCTTTAAAAGTTTGTTACAATTTATAGACTCAGATAACATACTAAGAAATAAACAATTATTTTTTGTCTGGTTAAAACAAGCAGGTGTTAGAAATACAAGAATCACAATCTGATCCTTTTCCTGCCTCTATAGAATGCCCCTAGCAATCAGGCTTCTGCCTGATCCCTTGCAGGATCCTATTTACAACCTGCAGCTCACAGCAGAAAACAAAGATATGAGGAAAGACTGATGTCTACATCATGGTATTTATGGACAAGATAAGGGAATATCCATGAAAGTATTCCAAATCGAATAGAATCAAATAGAATCTCCTGGTCTTCATGGAGAAAAAAAATAACACAAAAGTCCAAATCAACTCCCCAGAAGGTATAATGCTTTTGTTTAGTAACTTCCAATTTGTTGTCCCACCCCTAAAGAAGCAATGTGTGAACTGCTTCTAAAGGGTCCATAAAAGGTAAAAAAGAAAAAGCAAATTCTTATATGCTCTTTAGCAATCTCCATATATGTAGTTTCTTGAAGGATTCACACCCATAAGGTTTTACCAATCAAAAAAGGCTGAAAAACACTACTACATATTATTGTCTAAATAGCTTCTTCATTACATTAAGTTGTAAGTAATAAATGTATCTAAATGAGACAGGATGAAAGCCAGCATGGAATGGAGTTCTTATTAGAACAGACTAGAATACTGTAAGGTCATACCAAGAGGTGCACTTTTAAAAATTAAATTCTGTAATGAGGTCTCAATAAAACTTCCGTTAAATTCAACAACACTATTCACATAATTAAAATTAAGCATTTTCTTAATATTTTTTTTTGAACAAGACTCAGATCAGTTAGAATAGCACTTTCAGTATGACAGAAGAAAAACAACAGACAAGAAAAGCACAACATTTTTTTCCCCTTAATCCAATCAAAAAAAATTTTGCTCAGTTTGAATGTTTCCCTTATATTGTTCACATCTCCATGCTGTGTTTGTGCAGGAGTGAGAAGGTAAAACTGTGAAAACCAAGGAGAAAGCAAAATATAGAAAAGGTGAATAAACCCATGAAAAGGTAATTAGTTTATCATCCTTCTCTGAGTTTTAGGCTGTTATGTGTTTTGCTTGTTCGTTCAACTCTAACAGGATCATTTTTACATGACAGAGAATAAAGCTTTGGTTCTTACAACCGACCGTGCTGCATTACTGAAAGCCAACAATATCTTACACAGGCATCACCTCTGGACACAAATCCATAGATACCAGACTACAGCATAAGGAAAATACAGATCACACACTTGCAGACTCCAGTACCCACTGACTTGGCTCTGCATCAATTCCCTGTTTTCCAGCATAATCGAGGCTGATACACTTTGCCCACCAGACTAAAAGGAGCAAGAAGAAATGGGGACTAAGTCTTCTCTGGTAGCTCTACATGCAAGCAGCTTTGGCTAGGCATAATTTATGGGGACCAACTCCACCATGGCCTTGCCAGACTCTGGCCGGTCCCACGTGGAGCCAGGTGGGCATGCACACTGAATTACTTCCCTGCCCTGCAGGCTCCAAGGCAGCTCTTTAGCTGGCCCTGGCCCAAACTGGCTCTGGCTTTACGTAGTGCTGCAGAGCCTGGTGCAGATGTCAAGTGGCTCTGCTGGAAGCAGCCGAGAGCCAGCTGAGTTGAGGCAGGAAGTTCTTTGGATCAGAGGTAATGCCAGGGAAACAGCTCATGCTCTGTAGAAGACAGACTACCAGGAAGACAGACTAGCTCCTGGAAGTAGCACAGTGCTTTCCACGTGGCTCTGAGCTGGAAGCCCAGGAGGGTGAAGCTGGCCCTGCACAGAGCCAGCGCTGGTGAGCCTGCCGTAGTGGCACAGTTTGTCCTTTCTGTAACCTGCCGGTGAGTTATTCTCAGCTGACAGCACCATGCTGAGTACCTAATACAGTTTCTTCCCCTTCCTTATTCAGCACTAAAGGCACCTATTCTGGAGCAGGTAAGGTCAAATGCAGCCAACAGGTACTTCAAGAGCAGTGGGTTGATATCCATTAAAACCATCATAACACAAAGCTCACAAAAGGTGATGGGCCACAAAGGCAGCAGCTGGACAGTTTCCCACATTATGGGGAAGTTAAGAATCCAGAAAGCAAGGTTTTCTACCTACACCTGCATCGTGCTTCACAATACATCCCAGGTTTGTGTTGGGTTTGGTCACTTATTTCAAGGAAGATCTAATTAAACTGCAGAGTAGCTTGCATATTAACAAAATATGTACAGACTCGCTTGAAAGAAGACAGATAAAATTATGTTTAACCTACCTGAAGTATAACAACTCTATAATAAAAAAAATAAACTGAACTTTATTATCTATGCATGTATTTGAAAAAGAAAAAATGAGGAAACGTATTCAAGAGGAAATGCAGATTCATAGCCCATGTTAGTGTATGTTCTTTCAAAGCAAAATCGTGAATATAGAAACTAGACTTCAAATAAGGCAATGAAGTCATGCACTATTAATAGATTTAATTTGTAGAATGTTAATGGTTAATAAGAAGTTTAATAATATAACAGAATATTAAACATCGCCGTGGCTAGTGGCATCTCATTTGTCCGGGGTCAAGGGATAATTATTTTTAATTATCTGTGGAAAGACTATGAGGCTTTTGGCATATAATGCATGAAACCTGTCAAGACTTCTTACTTTTCATAATCTTTAAAGATATATAGGAAGATAGCTGTCAGAGCATCCTGCTTCTGATCATGTAGTTACATGTCTGAAACTGACAAAATGACCATCTGACAGAAAATTTGTACACAGAAAATTAAAAGCTGAGAGTGAAGAACTCAGACAGAGCAAACATTTTTATATTGAACAGAATGTGAAAAAAGTCTCCTAAGAAACACATACAGGTTCGCCTGCCAAAAATAAAAAAATAAAAAAAAATGTTTGGAGCAGGCGCAGTCTTATCACTAGCATTCATCAAGTTTTATTGTTAAAACTAAACTCTGCCCTGAGAAGCAGTCTTTTAAAATATTCTTTCAAACTATCACATCCTCTCATTTGAAATTAAAAGTTTATTTTCTCCTTCAGACACCTGCTGTCCTCTTCAAGTACTGTAATGTGACACTCGACATGCAGTTGAATTATTCTAATATAACATACACCAGATGTCATGACCACACTTCACTTTAACTTGAGAAAAATCAAAAAGAACAAAGTGTGAACTCGATTCAAGGTGTAAAGAAAAATCTCAAATTCCATGGGAACATATGAGACCTAAGAAGTGTCATTAAGTATTATCATTTCTATTGTTTTTAAGTATGAATCCTTGTAAACAGCAACTCTGGCTGAGTCCGTTCTTACATCAGAAATTACAGCATATCATTTGCTCTAACAATGTCTATGATCATTTTTACAAGCTTATTTCCAAAGTGCCTCAATTGTACAGCAGCAAAGAAACAGTCAGCGACTGTCAAATTACAGCTTAAAGTTATTCATCTTGTGCCATTTGAGCATTTGCCCTACAGCTTTTGACAAACATTCATGCTTTTTTCTCACTTCATCAGTCTCCTCAACTGAAATGGCAGGTGAAGTGCAAGTTAATTTAGAGCACAGTCCAACTGTTATTTCAGACAAGAGAGGGAGCTGTGAGCCGAGAAGGAAGTTATATGTAGGGCACAGTGGGAACACTGCTAATAATGCAAAAGGTTAGTGAATGGCAGCTAATAATGTGAAAGGTCAGTGAAGAGTGGTTTGGTTCTTTTTTGGCATATTTTGTTTATATTTTAGTTTAAAAAAAAATGTTTCTAACAGAACAAACCTCAGGTAGTTAACAAACACATTAATTAAATACTGTGGTACTGGCAAAACCTGCAGCAATGACTGAAAATTTAGTCATATTTACCAGCCAAGATCAGAAAAAAATCTGCTATTTCACCCCAAGCAGCACCAATGAGATTTGCCTTCAAAAAGTCTTAAAGAGAAGAAAAAAAAAAAAAAAAAGCCCTTGTGGTTACACTATAGGCTGCAATTCAGGAAAACGTGTTTGAATTCCCAGCTCTCCAACAACTTCAAGCATTATCTCTTGCAAGCCATTTAATACATGGGCACCTCAGGCATCTTCATTTGGGCAGGGAGAGGGAGAGAAAGAGAGGAAGCAGAGAAGAAAGGGAGTGAACAGCACTTTCGCAGCTGGCTGACTGTTATCAAGCAGTATGTATTTTATTCCAGTAATACACCACCACAGATCAGTACTAAAGCAAGATCACTGAACTGTAATTCTGCATTTGTCCCTGTGTGTCACTGCTCCCTAAGCCCAGAAGGTATGCACTTTTCAACTGTTTATCCTGAAAAAGTAGATGAAAGTGTGCTTTTGCCACAGCTGGCCAAACAAGTGGGCCCTTTTAAGAGCACATACTGTGAGTGACATGGCAAATTAGTTAGATCAGCAGATATTGTGTAGCAGGTTTGATCCACAATTTATAGTGAATTTGAGCGAAGCAATGAACTCTTCTGAAAACTTGGGACTAAGTTCCTTGGGAGTAAGTTACTGTCCCCTTTGTGTACTTGACACCCACTGAGAATAAAATAAAGTTTACTGGTCTTACAACAAAACCCTCAAAGAAACATCCTGGAATTCAATACACTCAGGCCAGTTCCTCCCTTATCCTGAAACCACACACAGTCTTAAAAGGAAGCTCATGCCTACATCCCAGCCACTTCCCACATCGCAGACAGGCAACCGCCACTCACCTACGATCCTCAGATTTGGGGATGGGGTTGGTGCAGCGTTGGCTGTTATACTTGGCCACATATTCACATTGCTTGAAGGGGGCAGTCTTGTCCTCCAGAACGTGTCTGATACAGAAGGCGTAGCCGTTAAGTCGCCTCTGCTTGCACAGTTTGGGGCTATACGAGCACAAGGGCTTATTGTCAACCTCAGAGAAGTGTATGTGTTTGCCTTCATACATCACGTGACTCTATTCCTTGTGAACATCAGCTGAAAGAACCAAAATATTAAGAAAAATCACATAAGGAAAAGAAAATGCATTCAGTTATACATTGCGTGTTTCATGTTGGTGGGAAGAAGGGTCCCAAAACAATACCTGATTTTAAATCTTCTGTATCATATCAATGTTAAGAGAGAGCCCCAAGGACACCACTATCCTGGAATGATGAATCAAGATGAAGCAGATTGTCTACGGAAAACATCAAAAAGGTCAAAGTCAGTCAGAATACAACAGATAGGATCATCCTGCTTAATAAGTAGGTGGCCAGAAGCAGCCATTTAACCTGTGATTCAGGTAGCATCCAATAAACCAAAATCATTAGCACAATAGTTTTCAACTAGCAGTCACAGATCTCTGGAAACCATAAAGGGAAATTATTGAGGAAAAAAGGTTTACCATCACCTTACTTAAACCTGCCAAAAAAATTCCACTCATCTACCAGTAAATTATTAGGAGCTACAAGTTGAAAAAGGTTAAGCAACGAATTAGATCACCTGTTTTCAGGAATCATATTGAATGCTAGTGTAACATTAAACCAATTGATCACAGAAAGGTTTTCCTTCAAGTATCTTTGCCTACAAAAATGCTGGAGACTATCTTTGCTCTACCAAATATTAATTTTATCATGCAGTGCAGGATTTTTTCTTTTTAAGCTGTCTTAAACCAGCTATCACACCTGGTGAACAGACTTCATATCTTAAATTTGCACAAGCTTTTGCAAGCATCATTATGAAGTCCTTCCTAAGGTCATCACAGTCCTTCAGAGCTTCACCTGCCTTATTGTGCTTGCTTTAGGTAAATGCTGCCCTTAATGATTACCCCCATTGACCCCAGGAAGGCTGAAATGTCATTTCAGCAGGAGGCCGTTTTCTTCCCCATTGCCCCAAAACAGATTCCCACAGTGCAATGAAATACCAAATTCATGAAAACTTAAGGTACTCTTCACAGGGATCTCCTGGAAAGAGTCCAGCGGAGGGCCACAAAAATGATACAGGGCCTGGAGCATCTTCCCTGTGAGGAAAGGCTGAGAGACCTGGGTCTGTTCAGCCCGGAGAAAAGAAGACTGAGAGGGGAGATTGATAAGATATCAATGTTTATAAATACCTGAAGTGTGGCAAACAGAAAGATACGGCCAACCTCTTTTCAGTGGTTTATAGGGACAGGACAAGGGGCAATGGCTACAAAATGTATCACAGGAAGTTCCTCACCAGCATGCGAAAGAACTTCTTCACGGTGAGGGTGACGGAGCACTGGAACAGGCTGCCCAGGGAGGTTGTGGAGTCTCCTTCTCTGGAGATATTCAAGGCCCGTCTGGACGCCTACCTGGGCAGCCTGCTCCAGGGAACCTGCCTTGACAGGGGGGTTGGACCCGATGATCTCTTGAGGTCCCTTCCAACCCCTACAGTTCTGTGATTCTATGATTTTCTACCACTATGCAGTCTTTAGCAATCAATTTTTTTAACACACACACAAAAAAACAACAAAGCAGCATCAAGTAATACTTAACAGTACAGACAAACTGCAGCTCCTCTGCTACAGCCAGCTTAGCCTGCATAAGGCAGCTCTTATTCAGAAAGGCCATCCTGAAGCACAGGAATAAACTGAAGATGGTGTGTTCAGCACAGTTCAGTTTCATACGCATTATGTATCAAGCAAAGGAATGTACATAGAGGTGATATTCAGGAAATATGTAGTAAATGAAAGACATGGGACAAATGTACAGATTACCACCTCAACCGACTTAGCTATTCCCAAGGCCCCAAATGGCAAGCGAAGGGAACCTACGGCCTTTACAGAAAAGATCCCACTTCCTCTGGTGAAGGAACAAGCCTTCTCTCCCCACTGCATAAAAACACCTTGAGAAAACAAGAAGTACCATGACATCTGGGGATCCAGGAAAGTAACTTTAAGTCACTACGGTAAAACCAAACACCCTAATGTACCTCTAGCAGTAAACTGCATAAACCAGACACTTCCATTAGCATGCATCTAGCTGTACAGCCAAGCACTAAAAATTCAAAGATACACTTAACAATTACTTAAATAGTTTTACAAGTACACACGCAGCACACGCAGCGTGCAGGTTGGAGACTTGCCACAAAACGTAGGTGGCACAAACGCCAGCGACCTGATTAATCATTTGACAATAACGAGGATCGTCCCGTATTTCCTCTTCATACACATAGTTCCCTTTCCACACTCTGGGGCAGGAGCCTGGCACTTTGTTTACACCAAACAGCCAAAACACAAGCACAGATATCAAAAACAGTTCCCATCACCTTTCCCTTGATGCATGGGAGCACAGGAAGGAGCAGACTGCATAAATTTGAAACTGATCACTGGAGTATGGCCCTTCACAACACATTCACCCTACAAGCAACTATGTGAAAGAAAAGAAATCCCACAGCCTAGAAATAGGTGGTGACCTGGGTTTGGGTCCCAAACGCCTGACAAAAAGCGCTCTCCATTACTATGGTAGAGAGAGTAATCAAATGGGTCTTAACTAATTGCATCTCTTACACAGAGTGAAACTGACAAAGTCTTTTGCTCTGGAGTTTGCTGCTCTCAACAGCTACCCAAAGCTTGTATTTGTGACATACTGGACAGGGTGAAAAATTGGAAAGAACACCTGAATCTTGCAAAGATGAGGTGACCCACATGCTGCTCTCTTTCTCTTGTATTTACCAGCACCTTTTAAGCTACTGCTATTATGCTTTGTAGAGTTTTTGATTGATCAATGACCTCCTTCTCTTTTGCACAACCCAGCAATATTTCTTGCCTGAAGGTTATCAAGCAACAGACAAAAAAAGAGTTTTTCAGAGCAGTTCCAAAGTAAACAACAAGAAACATGTATCTGGGGATACTAAGTTAGGTTTCTGTAAGAAAAATACACTGCAGTTCCCAGCCACTATAATCCTGGATTTATTCTTGTGCCCCCAGTCTTATTTTTGGATTTAGCTCACAATTAAGTCTTATTTTTACACTTGACTGTGTCAAGGAAGGCGCAGTATTTTCCATCTCACTTGTCAGAAAGATGCAGGACACGAGTATGATGCCATATGAAACATTTAAGCAAAAATACTAACAGTAATCCTCAGGGAAGCCAATGAGCTCAAACATGTATTTGGGGTCTATATATACACTAAGAGAAGCTCATAAAAATATAACCATATTAAAAATCCTGATAGGAATCGAACAGTGCAACTCCAGAGTAATGAACAGAAAGCGAGCTAATACACCTGGCAGCCAGTGTTATATAGAAGAACTATAGCAATTCTCTCAAACTGCAATGATATCTTTATTGGCAGACTCCTATACAGACCTCCAAAAGACAGCAGCACTGTGCGGACACACTGCCGGAGACTGAACTCATGCTATGCCTAAAACAAGCCTTTCCTTTTAGTTCCATGCTACATACATATACACACACACTAACACAACAAAGACTTTTTAATCTATCAATTCTGATTTAATCTGATGTAGTATTTTATTTCGAGCAAAATAGACAGGAGTTCTTAACAGAGCTTTTTGCTGCTACACAAAAGTAGCACAAGCATGGAACAGGCACAAGTCGCCTAACTGAAGAGAACTGAAACTACACTTAGCTAAATAGTGGGTGGGGGAGAAATTATTTTTGTCCCACAGGATTCAGTAAGAGATGACGGAAACATGGACTTCCCCTGGAAAAATCAAAAGCTCAAGCAGCTGTACTTTGCTGCAAAAATATCAGGGTAGAAAACCTTTTAGAAGTTGTTTTGGGGTTTGCAGTTACACTCCACACTGAAGCTGTAGACAGGTTCAAAACAAACACAATTCATGCCTGCATGTGCTCACACTGGCTTTAGCCACAATTCATGAATGAGAAACCAGACGCTACTTCTTGAGGAACCTACATTTTCCTTAAACTGCTTCTAAACAAATGATTTAGAGAGTCTGAAGCAACAATGCAAAGAACAGAAGAGAACCCAGAAATCTGTCATTGCCATTTGTCATTGCCAAATGATGTAGGTAGGACATGAGTGATGCTGAAAAAAATGACAGTGGTAAGGGATAAGGTGAATACAGAGCAGTCATGTACCAAATCACACAACATTAGAACTAGCGGTACTTGAGAAAGCTAGGTTGACTCAAAATATATTAAAGAAATATTTCTTTATTTTTGCTACTCGCAAGTGGTGAGCTGCTGAATTTGCTGTCACGGGAAGCTACAGAAGCAGACAGCATCAGCAGGTTCAGAAAGTTCACAGACAGTGGGGACAAACAGATACTATAGGAAATGGGCAGTGACGTACCTGCCAGCATGCCTAATTTAATAAACACGGATGTTGGAGAAGCAAGAGAAAAAAAAAAGAAAAAAAACACTAAAAAGCAGCTGGGCTTTCATACTGTCCCTAAATAGCATCAGTTAGTTCCACTGTCCAAGACAGAACAGTGGGCTGGATCGACCCCTGATCTTACCCAGCAGGGTACTCCTTATGTTCTTATAAGCTTACCCCTAACATTTGTAATTTGATAACATTAATTTCTCCCCTTCTCCCACTTTTTACACCCGAACAGATGACTGGAAGATAATCTACTTGCCGTGGTAAAAGCCTTATCTGGACACGTGAAGAGCAACAAATTGAGTGTCCTAGCAAGGCTTTCCAGCAAGGACAGGCAGGACCCAGAGCAGAGTCACACTCTGTGAAAGCACCACTTTTAGCAGATCTACTTGTTCCTGCTGAGTGCAGCCACTGGTGGCCTGTAAGACAACAGGGAGTGGTTTGTAAAGTGACTGTGAAAGAGAAATAAAAGACTTAAACACACACATGCACACACCTGTGCAACTGTCAGTGCCTGCTGCCAGGCATTGGAAGAAGCCAGCTCCCAACTGCTTTTAGGACTCGCAAAAAGGCATAATAGGTTTCCTTGCAGTGCACATCAACTCCAAGGCAACTAAGCTGTAGATCTGCACTCCACATACCCTCTCCTCAAACAGTTAAAGTCCTTTGGAGAGGTCAGGAAATGCTGTCACAGCAAACTTTGGGGAAAAATCTTTGCTAGATCACACAGAGTATCGGCATCATGTCACACAGAAATTTGGTACCTTGCATCATCAGTATTTTACAGAGAAGTTAACGGCTATTAGAAAGCCTGAAATTTTTTTTACAGTCCCATCAGTAATTTTACAGACCCATCAGTAATCCCAAGAAAACCCTGTGCAGAAAATAATTTAAACCATGTGGGTTAGACACACTCTTAAATGTATGCTCAGAATTTGACATTCAACCTAAACAAGACCAAATTTAGGCAATGGAATCCCCAAATGCATTGTAAATTGCAACACAATTACACATCCGTGGTTAAAAGATGTATAATTAAGAGGAGAACTTAGAGGTTCACAGACTGCATCCAAATAAAAGTCATGACTAAAGACATCTTAACAGTGTTGGTTTGAATTTTCTAACACCAGTGCAGATTTAATGCTGTATTGCTTGGTGTGTTCATGAGATTTCACAGACAAGGTACAATAGTCTACACACGCTTCCAAAACCATCAACCTGAGGCTAGAAAGCAGAACTCAGATCTCCCTGAACCTCAGCTTTTCCACAAAAACAGGCAGCATAAATAGTAGCTTTACCAACTCTTCAATTTGACCAAGAGATGAATTCCCTGTGTTCCACTTGCCTGACCCTTTTGCTGGGACCAACAGTAAATACATGGATTTTAAAGTGTTTTGGCAACATGCAATCTAATCCACTCAGAGATGAGCAGAGACCATAAAAAATCATGACAAAAAGACACACATTTAAAGCTACCTTACTGTAAAACCTTCCCATCAGTACTAGTAAAAATATAAGAAAGAAAGAAAGAAAAAATACTCCTTTTTCTTTCCATTTCATACTAGGCAATGAGCACCTCCCTGGGAAGAGCTCTGTTCTATCAAGAGAAGCTACACCACATCTAATTGTGGTCAACATCAACGCCACAAAGCTGTAACTTCTGTCCCCATCCTACGATCTAACCATAACTTTGGCTTAGCTCTGGTCATTTAACAACTCAGGCCTCTACCATGCTCAGCTACCAAACCGAGCCTGCTGTAATTCTAGAAACAAAACAGAGTCTTATTAGTAAAAACATCCAAAACGAGACAAAAAACACTTGGAAGCAACCAAAGTCAGCTACGTGAATGTTTATAAGGGACAATTTTATTAACCAGAGGAAAATCCTTGTTCAGTAAGACCTCTGAAGAGCCCCACACAAGTACAGGCATTGCATACGTGTGCCTGTACCCAAATAGATCTACCTGCAAGACCAAGGCACTTAACATATAAGATAGTACAAGACATTTTTAGTCGCCACCTAGAATCATATTTTGGACTAATTTTGCATGTGAAAATCTACCTAGGAAGACAGAAGCAGCAACAATTGTCCTCATTCTGCCTTTTTAGAAAGCTTCTACTCTGCAAAAAGACAATTTATATTGCATAAGAACGTCCAGTGTATTAACAGAAAAGCAGTAGTACATTTTAAGCAACACTGGCAATATGAATTATGCTTCATAATACAATACAATAAATACAAAACTAAATTTTAGTATTATTCCTAATAATAACTAAATAACATATAGACTTGTAACAAGTTCCAATCGACAGCAGAAAACATAACTAAGGAGACGAGGGAAGAGGCACTTTCCATTCCAAACTGATCAGGTTGTTGTTTTTGTTTTCCTATACAAAATGAACTTCAGCAGGCAATTTAATTTCACCGGATTCACCCATCTGATAAATAGTACCTTAAATAAAACGTGACAAAGACAGCCCAAAATCTGAAGACCAACAAGCTTTTAAGACCGCAGGAATTTAAGAAACTTCAAAGGATTTCTTAAGAGGAAAAATGCTCAGTAGGAAGATTTGTAACTGAAAACCATAGCTACGAGCACACTCCTATAGATTTCAATAAAACATTTCCTAAATACGGTTATTCCTGATCTAAGTAAGGCTCCAGACTGGTTCCATATCACTGGAAGTCTTTTGAACAAGGATTTCTCTATTTGACCTGATGGTCTAAGGCCCCAGTCCTGCAGTCCTATCCACACAGGCAGATTTTCATGCTTGCACAGAAACACAGTTATTTCAACATGGCTATAAACAAGACCAGGGTTTGCCAGGGAGACTGGGGCTGCAGAAAGAAGGCCTTCAGACACAGCAATAAATGGGACATTTAGGCAATTGCAACATCACAAAAAATGCACTTTAAAATGTTATCTCAAAATATCAAAACCACGATCCAGAGAGAAATCAGAGACTAAAACATACCACAGTATACCTTGCATCTGTACTTGAATTTACAAAAAAAAAAAGCCGTAAGTCCAAGTCTTTTATTTATTCAAATAACAGCTAACCTGCACTTGCATATGAAGTTAAACAAAATGCCTTAGCCTTATTTCTAGTCCCAATGGTGCAAAGACAAACAAACTTATTTTCGCACAATACCAGAGTATCATTCTTGCTTCAGTGGGAACACTCAATAAATAAAATAAAGCAGCAGAGCTCCTCACAGAGCAGCCTTTTAGCAGTTGTAAGCTATCGAAGTTTCAATACAGTATTACAATAAATTTGTACCTCCTGAGGGTCTACCATACTGCGAGAGCATGGTACATGCAACTCTGTAGGACCAGGCCCTACATAAAACTCATTCATTCATCATAAAAGTATTGAAACATCAAAATCACTCCTACTAAGTAAATTTGGGGTTGCTTTCTGTAGACAATTTAGATTTACAATTAAATTTATCTTACATGTGTGTACATTACAAACAAATCACATAAAAGGCTGAAGATGGCTGCAAAAATGTCACTAGACTGCAAGTAACAGCTTCACACGAAACATTAGTGTTAGGGTTTATCCATCACCAGCACTACCCGGTCAG
Organism: Anser anser; assembly: GCF_964211835.1. Classification (NCBI taxonomy): domain Eukaryota; kingdom Metazoa; phylum Chordata; class Aves; order Anseriformes; family Anatidae; genus Anser; species Anser anser. The sequence continues at coordinate 27,320,593 of NC_139726.1, forward strand.
TAAGGTCTTAGTATGACACTCTGACAGTACAACGGTGCCCACAGGATAGGACGCTCAGCTGTAAGGGAATGATGCATTGCCCTAAATTTGCCAATTTTAAGTATACCAATCCTCAAAAATTGAGAGCATCCTTAAAATAAACCCTCATCATATGTTGTTAAGTAACAAAGTTAGAACTAACTATAGATCTACATATTTTAATCAGATGGTGTAATATAAGGCTTTAAGCTAAGTGTTACTGTCATTCCCCAAATTTATTCAAGGTTACTTGTACAAAGCAATTAGCCTTCTAAACTAAAAGTCATTTTAAGGAACATTTAAACCAAAGTACACATCTCCAGCATTAGAAACCAGAGCTATTTCACCTGTGCTGGGTGAAGCGTGTTGGCTGGCTTTCCAGTGGGCTCACTTCAGAACTACCAGACGTTCCTTTCCCTGAAAAAAAGCATCCTTTCATTCCCAGCTCCCGGCAGCAGCACCAAGTAGGCAACTCCTGCCCCACACCTGCCCCAAGGACCGACGGGGCCCCAACCCACGCTGGGACCCCTTGCCACATTTGGGGACGCGGGACGGGGCCGGAGTCCGAGTTCTACTGTGCCCTGGTTGTTGAGGGGCCTCGAGGGGAGCCCCTTCCCCTGGCTGGGGGGCCATCACCCCAGCCCACTCACACCCACCGGCCGTGGCAGGGCTGGGGGTGACCGGGGGACCCCGGGCAAGCCTGGGGCAGCCACCAGCCCTGGCACATGGCAGGGCAGGGAGGCGAGGCTGAGCTGGCCCCTCACCCCCCACCCTCGCCCCCGGTTTGGGGGGCACCCCCGTGCGGGGGTACAGCACTGGGGGAGGGCACTGTAGGCACTCTGACGACCTCCCCGCAACCGCAAAAAGCCCCCTCAACCACCCCAAAAAAAAGTTGCGGGGCGAAACCACCCTGGGCGAGGGGACACAACGGGGAGGGGTGCGGGGGAGGTCGCGGGCAGGGGGGGGCGGCGGCCGCGTCCCGGGGCACCCCCGGCCCATCCCCGCGGCCACCGAGGCGGGGGCGGCGAGGGGGGCGAGCACCCTAAAAACGCCGAGAAACTTTCCAGGCCGCGGCCGGCGCGGCCCCGCACGCCCCGCGGGACCGGCACCGCCTCCACCGCGGCGGCCCCGGACCGGGCTGGGGGCAGGGGTGCCCCCCACCCCCCCGCACCGCCGCCGCTGCTCATTAAAAGTCATTTTGGGAAATTAATGCCGCCCCCGGCCCCCCCGGCCCGCGCCCCTCCCGCCACCCCCCCCCACCCCCCTTCGCCGCCCCGTGGAGGTGGGGGGGTGGAAGCAGCCCCGCCGCGGCGCCCCCGCCGCCTTCCCCCCGGCCGCCCGGCTCCGGCGGCGGCGGGGCTCGGCCCGCTTTGGGCCCGGGGCCCGGCGCGGGGGGCCCGGCCCGGCGGGGCGGGGAGCGGAGCGGAGCGGCCAGGCCGCGCCGCGCTGAGGCCTAGCGCCCCCCCGCCCCCGTTCTCCCCCGCCGCCCTTCACCTCCCGGGCAAAGGCGCCGCAGCGCCGCGCCCCGACCCTCCCGCTGGGTCCCGGCCACCGTCTCACCCCCCTCCGGGGCTCCTCTGGGCGCCCGAAAGCCGCAAACCCCCCCCGGCTCCCCTCACCCCCCCCGCTGCGGCCTACCCCGCCCCGGCCGATCCCCGGCCTCGCGTAGCCCGCCTCTCCGCCCGCCCTGTACCCTTCGCACCGCCTGCCGCGCTACGCGAGCTCGGGGATGCAGGCCGGGCCTGGCTTACCTTTCCAGCTGCTTTTTTTTTCTCCTCTCTCTCCTCTCCCCCCTTTCCCTCTGTTGGGCTGACAGATCAGAGTTTCCTCCCCAGCAGAGGGACTGGGAATGGGCTCGGGCTCTGTGCTGAGGAGCTGCTGCCCCCCTGGCTCTGAGAAGATCCTGATTTTTGTGGGGAGGAAGCTTTGGGGGCTCTTTATTATTTTAAAACTACAAAGTGCTCAGAGGGTAGGTGATTATTAAGGGGAATCCCTGAATATATTCTCCAGCAAAGAAGGCAGGGCTGCTGGGGCTGCTCAAGAAGAGAGCCAGCAGCCTCCTACAGCACCACTACAGGCACTGAGAGGACATAACATCAGAGAGCGGTTCCTCTGCCCTCCAAAACAACAACTTTCCTACCATCTTGGAGGTAGTAGAGGGAGAGAGGGAGGGGGAAAAAAGTACAGAAGGTTTTTATAAAGTGTCAATTTGGGGGAGGGAGCCAAATGGCCAAAAACAAATTTTTAAAAATCATTTATATGACTTTTTATTTTAAATAAAAATAAAATACAAAGGCATGAGGGTTAAGAGATAATTTTCTTTATAACGAAATAAGATCAGCTTTCTGGGGAAAAAAAATTAAAAGAAGGTATGGTCACTTTTTTTTTTAATTTTTATTTTTATTTAAAAATTTATTTAAAAATTAAAAGTATTTTTTTCCTACAATTTAAAATGTAGATAAGTTTTTATTGCTGTTGTTTGATAGTTCTAAAAATGTATGTACAATTGTGAAAGTTGGTGTAACTTTTTTGGTGCTGCTGCTCTCAATAGAACAACTGAAATTGATGTGGGACTGTTTGGTAGAACTGTATCGTTATGTCTTCTCACTCGAGGCATTGTAAATAAAACTGAATGTACAGGTAGGAAAAAAAGCTCTTTTAATATTTTTTTTGGGGGGGGGGGGGGGAGGGGGATCCTGTAAAAAAGCCATGGGGGATTTAATGCAAGTGAGTGGAGCCTGTGATATGTATCTGAAAAATTCTGCTTATCTGTCATAAATTTAGCATTGTCTGCCCTTCAGTATGGAATGTGAAAAATAAAGCTCATAGAAAAAAAATGGAGGTAATAATTGAATTTTCTTTTTAATATTTTCAAAGCACTTTACAGCTTTCTAAAAATCTGTTTTGGTTCTTTTTAAGTTACTGTTTTGATTTGGGGGCTTTGTTCCTGATATTTATGAATAGTGTTATTCCTGACTTCTTTCTTACAGAGTTGAGAAATGTTATTAATTTATACTATAATACCTTGTAATGCAGAATGGTCGTTGTGTTTTTCTTTTTTGCATAAGCTTTTATTAAATTGTTTAAAATGTATGGAAAGCTGTCAAAATAATGTGAGATGCTACTGTGTATCTATAGGTGAAGACACTGATCACTGTGTTCAGCAGACCTATGATAATATTGCTTGTGATAGGTTTATACTCAGCCCTGTACAGGGATGAACTGCTAAAATATCTATTTATTTCTCCTGAAGGAAGATGAAATAATCAGAAAACTAATGAGCTATATATATAAAAAAAAAAATGCGTTTTTTTCCATTGTAAAAATTAGTCAGGTGGTATAGGCTAATTGAACTGCAATCAGACTGAAGTCATGTCAATGAAGGTATTGAATTGTTAGTATGTTATCACCCCCTCCCTTGCCTCTGTCAGATCTGAAATATATTGCATTATCTCAATTACGGTAAACTTTTATTTAAATATATATATATTTCTCTGAATTTAGATACATTCCCTCATGAAAATATACATTGTGAGTTGCCTTGCTAGTATCGTGAGTGTAGTTTGTGTGTTTATAGTGGCATTTTCATTTAGATAAATCAGTTTGAATTAAAGTATAATTAAAAGTCACTTGGTCTGTGCATCAAACTGCATATTTTTGCTCGACTGGATTATTTTTTTTTAAGATTATGGTTGGTCCAATTAGCATACTTAAATAATGTTGAGTTTTGCATTCTGTGAAGTTATTGCAAAGCTTTTTTTTTTTATCAGATTATTAATTTATTAAATGCATTATTCTGCTCTGACATTAGGAAAAAATAGTAATAATCAAATGCGTTGCTACTACATCTTGTTTTAAAAGTTTGTGTAGAAGTCATGGCATAAGTAGGGTACTTCATAATCTTACCAGTCATGATTGTGTTGTTTGAAGCATGAAATGTAATGATTATTTTTGTAGGATATTTAAACAAAAATACTTTTAAATTTTATATTTAAAATTCACTACAGGAGTGACAGGGATTACAAATGTTGTTTATGATCAGGATGATTTAAAAAAAAAAAAAACTTTTGAAATACTACAAATAATTGATCTCCTGTGCCAATGGATTCAAAAATTTAACAAATGCAGCATAAGCTAATATTTCCTTTTATTCTAAAAAAAGTAAAGGACCAAATTCTCAGACCCCAGTTTTTCAAATGCTTGGAGGCCTGATTAATAATTGAAAAGTGTTTGAAGAATCACTTAATACTTACTTGCATAAAACTCTTACGAAGTCATTAGGATTTGATAGAGTACAGAATTCAAGTTTCTGCACTAAATGTTTTCTTGCGTATAGCTATGTGTTGAAAAGAATTGACACTTCTAACTAGATCAGTAGTTTAGTGTAACTCAGATGTAAGTTTGTTCTCTTTATTGCACAGTTAAAAAAAATTTAGTGTTTTAGAGAGGGAGGCATAACACAAACAACCGATCTGTACTGAGACTTTCTGTGGCACTCTTGAGAATGCCCATACAGCACACTGAGGACTTTTTAAAAATGGGACATAGATGATACAACGTGTTAAAGAAAAGGCTATGAAAGCACTTGAGAACCCAACTACAGAGACAATATTAAACCCTTTCTTTGGTTTATGTGCTTGACTTCGCGGGTACTGACTTTAATCGGATTACATGCATGCCTAAATTTAAATATGTATCATAGTAGCATTACACATTTTGGTGACATCCTGAGATCTGTTTGATGTGTGTTAATTGCAAAACCAGAAGCATAATGCTAAAGAAAAAGAGAAACATTTTGAATCTAATTTGTAATAGGAAAACTGGAAAGGGATATTTTTGAGTGTCTTTTTCTAGGAAAAACAAAACAAAACACACAACTTTTTAAGGAGGATAAAGTAAAGAGGAAAAAATCACTAGATCTTAGATACACGGACTGTTGTGTAATTATTCAACAGAGAAATGAGTATCTCCACAATATGTACAGAGGAATTTATTTAACACAACTTTATTTGTCTGAGAGAATTCAAAATATTTACTTTTAGCTACTTGCTAAAAATTGCAAATATTATTTTATTTGTTTTGCTCACAACGAAATGTTACACTAACACTTCAAAGGAGCAAATTCTGTTAGGTTTAGTAATGTAGAATCTTAAATATATAAAACATTTATGGACAAGACTCGTAACTTGTGAGTCGCATCATTTTGACAGAGTGGCTCAGCACTCTGGAGTTATTTTAGAGAAAAATTCGGTGTCTATGACTCCTGTACAAGGACGGCATGTGACCCCAAAGCAAGAAACATCCCCTGTGCAAAATGCAGACGCGAATTCTGGAGATTCCATTTCCTCATTACAGAATAGGTCTGTGTGGCCAAACCCCTGGACCAACCGCTCCAGCCAGTAGACATGCTCTGTGCTTGAGCACAGGGTGGTCAAAGAAAATTAATGTTCCCTAAATCACTAGTTCCTAGCTAATGAAGCATACTTTGCAGATGTGCCTCACTAGTATTAATAGTGAGACAGAGGGCAGCATCATAGCGAATAAGCTTTGTGAGTCTAATAACAGAAATTAAATAAATGCTTTAGGTTGTATACCAGTTATTGGAGGAGGCTGCTTCAAAAAGCAAGCTTTGACTCTCTCCCAAGGTCATATGCGGCCCAAATGCAGACCTCAAGCACCCCTGGAGCATGACTTAGATTTGATGCACGTAGTGAAGGTCTTGGCTTTTCAGCAACAAGTGTTGTGATGTTGGTGCCATGGTATTACTGCGTGACAGACACACAGGTTCTGAGGAAACAGTTCCAGTGTCTTTAAATGCTTGTGAAAGTGATCAGCAATGTATTTAAAATACATGAGAGTATTGGAAAGGGGAGGAACAACTGTGTGTGCAGACTGTTAGAGATTTTCATGCGTAGAGCCACATTTATGTATAAGATCTTGTCTTTAGGAGTTTAAACACTGATGAGAAAAAAAAATTCTGATAAGATCCATTCATCTTAGTAAGACCTTGAGCAGCAGTTTTATGTAGTGTTGGTTTATTTAATTGTGGTAAGTTCTGGAGTCAAGATATCCACAGGACAAACCATTCATAGAGCTAACTCATTTTGCTTTACTTCATTTAGTCATAAATGCTAGCAAAGCCACGCAAAGTACAAATGACTATCCTTGTTTTTCAAAGTCTTAGGATCCACATTAAGGCTGATTGGAGCAATGGGAATTTTACTGTGGATTTCAGTAGGAGTAAGGTTGCAGAAGTATTTAACCAGTTGGGAGCAGACGTGCTAGCATGGTAATGTAATTAACTGATAGTGAACTGAACTGAAAATAATAATTAACTAAGACTTTACTAATCTGTTCATTATCAATGTGTATTTTAATCTGCATTAAATAAATGGTATTGTCTCCTAAATCTCAGCAAAGACAAAATAACATGACTATCAGTTGTAGGAATGTTGTCCAGAGTACATTGCAGGCATCTGTGGAGATTTCTTTAAATAGAAGACAAATTAATGGAATAAACTGTCCCAACAGAATGCTCTAATACAGTCCTATTTGACTAGGAAGCCCACTGTTAATTGAAAGTATACTACTGTATTTTTACTTATCTATCAATATTTCATTAACTGTAATCGTGGCGGTTAAGAAGCTACACGCTTTGTGAGCAGACCTTCTTTCAGTTATTCACTTACATTCAGGTTATGGCAGGTCTTGGTCATCTCTGAAAATTGGACAGAGGAGAATTCCCACTCCGTACTAAATCAGTGATCTGTTAGTCTTCTGACAGTGACCTGTATAAGATGCTTCAAAAAAGCTGTGGAGTATCCCATGATGGATAACTCGGAAATGAAAAGCCTGTAGGACAGGATTTTTCAAACAGTTTAGCTAACATCAAAGCATGAGGCTTAATTAGTTCCTAGGGTCATGAGATTCCAGTGGATTTTGAAAAAAATTATACATTAAGCTCTTTGGTTTTAGTATGTTTCTTTTTGATGTTTGTTTCTCATCTCTGATCCCTTTCAAACATAGACACATGTGACAGAAGGTGACAAGAAATAATAAAAGTGTTTCTTTGAGATACTGGTTGCATTTATTCAAAATGTTGAATTAGCATTAGAGTGCTGGGATGTCTCTACCAACTGGTATTTCTTAGTAGACCAGGAGGCCTGACCAGGTAAATATGGCACAGTGTTAGGTGCTGTGGTAGAATGGATGTTTGCATGTAGCCAGAGAAAAATGTTTATTAACAGCATTTAGCATGGGAGGCTTTGCAGAATATGGAGTCACTCATAAAGAGTTTAATTTGCAAGGTTTTATGTACATCTCATGACTGCATGTGAAGCCCCTCTACTGTGGGGAGTTCTGGATACCCAGACACTTTAGGACACGTTGCTGACAACATCCCCTCAGTTAATATGCATCATAGTAAAGCTTCTTTTGGATAAAACATTACACAATGAAGAGGACCATGATTTGTACTTGTCCTCAGTGTTTTGTTTCTGGACAAGAAATTTCCTTGTGACTGTAAATTTAATTGCTTCTTTCCCCATGGTACCTTGCCTCATTGACATTATGTGCAGATAGCTGCAGGAGATAAATTACATATGTATTAGTGGTTTGTTTGTTTGTTTTTGTTTCTAAACAGGAATTACTTTATTAGGCAAGACAACTTTTCTGTTATCTCTGAGAGCTTACCGCATAGAAAGTGTTCTTGTACTCCTGATAACAACTTGTTAGTTGTCATTGAAGTCAACTTCCAGGTGCTCTCCCTTAATCACTTCTTACTTTTTAATATATATATATATATATTAAAATCTCCTACGATGGTAGTCACAGTTAAGCTTTCTTCTATCAGCTTGCTTGTTAACACTTTTTCTGTTCATGTCTTATTTGTGCTTTGACAGAGTCACTCTTTGTGCCCTTCATCACTGAAGGAAATACCTATTTAAATGAGATCACAAGAACAAAACATGGTTTTTAAGGGACTGTTGTGTTTTAGGAGAGGATGTTTTGGCTTAGCCCTTCATTGGAGTATTTTATGAGGTGAAGTGTCTGGGGACAGGGATGGAGGTGAGGTTTTATTACTTTTCTCTTTAGATTAAGGCTGATGTTAGGCTGCTGCTCTGTATGGTTTCAACAGTAACACAGAGCACATCCCCAGACCAAACAGATTCTTGCAAGACAGTGGCTGCTGTTGGTCTCAGAAGAGGCACTGATGCCAAATCTTTCACTTCCTGGGGAAATGCTACAGACATTTCCTTCTCTGCCTTTAGCTACACTTGAAAATACATTTGAAAATGAGGCAGTTACAACTATTTTTATGAACGGCCTAGTTTTGTTGGCTGTTTCAAAGTCTTGCTGAGAACACACCTCAGTTTGACTTGACTTTCCATTTGGGACCACTTTTTTTTTTTCTTTTTTTTTTTTCAGTCAAAGCAGCTCAGTGAATTGCCTAGAATGTAAAGTGTCCCTCTGGAATTACAGGGATGTACCTGGGGGCTGCTGGTGCTTCTGGGAAGGTGGATATTGAATGTTCGGTTGGTGTGGTGGTTTTTTTGTTTGTTTTAAATCACACTTTAGACTTGTGCTTAATAGGGCTTCACCTTGAATTAACACACCCTTTTCCTTTTTCTGTCTCTCTACAACCCTCTACTGAAGACAGGGCTACGTAAAGGCAAGGTTTAATTAAATTGGGGTTAACTGCATGAATATGAGAGTTCTGTTTACATAGTGCTACATTAAGAAAAGAGGGGGCTTAGTAATTAAACCCATCCATCTCTCCCAGACATGTAATTGTTCTTTCTCATGCTGTCTATGCAGGCAACAGAGTACAGGAAAAAGAAAAAAAAAAATCAAAGACAGAAATTAGAAAGTTAAGAACTCTATAGCAGCATTCTCATACACTTAGTATTATTCTACACTGGAAAAAAATGTAGGTTTTCCTCTTTAAAAGAAAAAAATTAAGAAAAAAAAAACTTTTAAGTTGGAAATGATGGCCTAATGAGTGTTCCAGTCTGCATGATTTCTGGAAGGATTACTCTAAACCTATTATACTAGTAACTCATTGAGGGAGTAGCTAGTTTTCTTCCAAACTTACATTATCCAACATTACAGAGCAGAGACTCACTGTTCTGTAGTCATTCTATCGCTTCAAAAAGAAAGCCCACAGCCCCCTCCCCCACTTTGCTATAAAAAGATCAGTGCACACAGAAACCATACTGAGATCTTTCTTCCCTGTACTTGTACCGGTGTATCTGAAGGCCTTTATCTTTTGCTAAATTTTAAAAACAGTTTAGTATTACAAAGCTGTGTGAAAACCACTTACTCTTTTTCATGACATAAAAATAAACTGTATTCTTGAGTATTTTCTCAACTGCAACTAAACAGAGAAACATACAAATAAATATCTAGAGCAGTGGGAGGTGAACACTGACACAAACCAGGTATGTTTGCCTTGTTCCTCAAAAGAGGAACAACTTGTTCTGAAAGTGCATGACAAAAATAGCATGTTCACACCCTCAGCAGTGTTTAAGATAACTGAATGCTCTGGAAGAACACTGATTCTCAGTTGCTTACTGAGTTCTTCTCCTGCAAGAAGCATGAGCTATATGAATTACATAGGTAACAAACTGTTTAATATTATAATTTATTTGTATACAATCATCATGTATTCTGCCTCTAGGTACGGTAAGTTGAATGCTGCATGTTGTCTCCAGCCACAGCAACAGTCCTATATTAATGGGACTACTTGAACTGATGAAAATATGAAAAGAGAAATACCACTGCCTAACAAACAGATTTTTTTGGGAAAAAAAAAGTATCAGTCACAGTTGTTAACTGCAGTAAATACTTGGATGAAGTTGGTAGCAGTGTGATAGTAACTAACTAGCAGCTGGCTGGCTCTTCCACTGCATGAGCACCTTCAACAACAGCTTTCACACACTTGGCCATAGTCTGGGATGCTCTACTGATTGAATCTGGAAAGGAAAAAAATAAAACACTTTTGTGTAAACTGTTAATTTTCAGCATATAACGATACACACAGAATATAAGAGATCTAGTACAGGACTGCATACAGATACAATATAGAAAAACACTTAGCTGAAAGTACAGCCTTATGGTTTATGGAAATTCCATATAATTTTATCAGAAAATCATGTTTGAAGAAAAAGACAAATCCTACATATCTTACTGGAAAGTTTCAAATGCCTCAAAAATCACACTGTAGAGCAAAGTAAAATGTATTGCTAATTTTGGATTGGAAAGGCCTTACTATACATACCTGTCATATAGAAGTCTTTTATTGTGAGCTGTGGTGGAACAAGAGGATCAGCAAGAAGCTGCTGCTTCACTAACTGTGGCAGGAAAGTTTAAAAAAAGAAAAAGAAAAAGAAAAAGGTCAGCCAGCTGTATGATAGGAACTTGGTACAAAAGTATCTGTTTAGTGAAGTCTGCATTCACTATTCAGTGCAGACCGAGGTATGTTTACAATACTATGTATGAAGAAGGCCCATTTCTTTGAAAAGCATCAGGCTACATAGATCAAGCTTAAATGCTTTGCTTCTGGTTACCTTTGATAATTCATTTGCCTGCTTGAAGTAGTTAGCCTCCTCCACATCATCGTATCGGACCAGATTAGGAGATACTTCTTCTAAACGCTTCCGTATTTGATCAAGGTTCTCATAAGGCAAGGTCATACCAGCCATCTAAGAGATTCACAGAAAGAAATGCCATCAAGTCTAGGTGTTTAATACATAGTATTTTCAGTTACCAATCCATTAACACACCTAAAATGAAAAATCAGGAAAAATCTACGCTTCTGAAAACATAAGCAATTATAATGTACAAAATAAAGCAAAGTTGCAATATTCTGTTGGGCTTTTGATGCCTACGGTTAAAACTACCCTCTTAAAAAAAAAAAAAAAGAGGCTTGTCTGTTATACAAAGGGGAAAAAAAAAGTACTTTTCTCCTTCCATATAGATAATCTCATTTGTACTTTCCCTTGCTTACTACCAAATGTGATAAATTGATGCAATTATCAATGCATCATGTTTCCAGTGACATGTAAGCATATATTTGATCTTATCTGATACCAGATCCTGTCCTAAGCACTGTTTTCTTTCTAAAAAGCAAGAAACTATCCTCCCACCAGTTTGCTCTAAAGTGCTTTGTGAAGACCAGCAGAATTTGCAGACAATGCTTCAGCCATTATGCATTCCAATAGCAAGCAGCAGCTACAACATTAGTGCTAGCTCCAAAAGGTAAACAGTATAATTTAACTCACAGAATTATGAAAGGATTCAATACAAAACACTACTACTTAAGACTACAAGCGTGCATTTCCCTGAAAATGTACCTCGTTTTGGAAACACTTTCCAATATGAAAGGAACTTAACCACTCACTATACTTTTATTAGAAGCAATTCATAGCAGAAATAGTACCTCAGAGACAGCTCTAATAATTCTCCAGTCTTCCCTTGCCATCCCAGGTGGTGTTACTGCTACTCTTGTCTGCTGGGCCCTGCCTTCAGTGTTCACATATGTGGCTGCCTTCTCTGTATATGCTGCTCCTGGGAGGATAACATCAGCCATGGGAGCTCCCACATCCCCATGATGTCCTAAATAGATGGACAAAGGAAACAGTAAACAGCCATGTAAGACATAAGTAAGTCAAACTAAAGAGGAATGCTTTACTAAGGCAATACAGAATTTCTAAGTTCCCAGAAAAAAAAAAAAAAAAAAATAAGTTTGAGGTTCACTTAAACTGTGACATAAACCTATTAGGCTGATTGCTCTGAGTTTTTACATGCCAACTGGGGAAAATGAACAGCCTGCAAGCAGTGGTTAAATGGTGGTTCAGCCTCTGTAGTCATTCAGCTTTGGGGGAACTTCTGAACAAGGATATTTAGTGAATTAAGGTAAGACCATGTTTTGGTAAGATAGGACAGCTGGGAACCAACACACTTTTGTATGCCAGGTTTGAAGCTATGCTCCAGAAGGCCAAACTGGTCTATATTCTCATATTAGTCATCAACATTTTCTTATTTTTACCTAAGAAAACAGATAGCCAGTATCTCAGCTGTTAGTTGGAAGTTTCATTTCATGGCAGAAAATAAAGGCCATAATTTATCAAAGGGTCAGATGTGATTGTAAGCGTATGACACTGTAAAGGTGTTCTCTCCAGCTTTTAGATGGTAACATTTCTAAAGTTACATCTACTAATTACCTTGATAGATGATAAAGCAATCCTTCGGCAAATCCTGCCGTGTTATACAACCCGAATCTGCTCCCAAGAGGTACAGTACTTTAGGAGGATTCTTCCTAATTGCTTCCACTCCTGGTTTGAAACCCAGATCCAAAGCAGCTACCTGGCTTGCAACCCTGTAGGAACAAACATATTGTAACCGCAGGTTATTTCAGAATTCTCCCTCTCCCATCAGAACAAGCCTAACTTTTTTTGACCAAATATTTTTTTTGGAGTGTCATAAGATGTCTCTAACAGTAATAGGACAAAAATGAAGCATAAAGGCAACTGAGAATTTTGAAAAAAAAAATATTTGATAGAATATTAGGTTGGTTTTGCTTTTTGACAAACTGATGCTGTCTTCTTTGGGGAATCTCACCTATTTATGACGGGATAGCAAAATAAAGGTAGGCATTACGGGTGAGGGTGACAGCTCACTTGTCATTTAGAACACTGAGGTTCACATTTTGGCCATGAACTGAGCTCAGCAGGATTTTAATTTAGGGCACTCACATGGTAGATGAAAGACTAATTACTAGCCCATCAGCCACTCTGAAGCATCTTAAGTCCACCATTTCATTGCTATTCATTTATTCACACGCACAAAACATTTTAAAAGAATTAAATCATCATTCTTGTTTTCCAGCAGTCTCTTTCTTTTCCAAAGAAACAGCTTTGCATAATCCTACATAATCAGGTACCAAGTTTGTGATTATATGTAAAAGAAAAAAATACCAGTACAGATCTTCCAATGTTAATGTTGTAATAAGTAAATTGAAAAAAAAAATGTTTATCCTGTCATACAGAATAAGGATTTTTTTTTTTACCTATTAGTATCCCTCAATCAGTTTTGAGTTTGGTTCTAAAAACAACCTAATGTGACTTTTACACCTTTTGAGTCCTTTTCTCCTTATGTTTTTCTGATACAATCAATAATACAGGTTCTATTACGTTAAATTCCTTTTTACACTTAAAGCAGAGAGATGGCACACCAAGAGCATAAAAGTCTTGATAGTATGGAAGACTGGCAAGCCACATGTGAAAAAGGTAGCGTGGGTGTTCTTTAACAAGTCAGCACCTTGATATTAAATGTTCCAGTTTGAACAGTGGGGTTTTACATTCAAGTCTTCTTCAGAGGACCAAACCTTCCTCTAGCTATACTCGTTTTACACCAACAAAGCACCTTTTGGAAGGACTTTGTTGTGTCTCCAAATCTGAGAGCAACTGTATTTGCTGCAATCATTTTTCCTTTACAGAAGTTGTCAACTTGAGTTTTAGAAAGAGTGGGGAAGGATTGTCACAAGAGAAGCTTGTCTATCAAAATGAGTAATAGCCCTTGAAAAGCTTTAAAGCACACCAACCACTCAGTTAAGATGCTGCACAATAAAAGGAATATTATAAAAAAACGTATTACTTAAATACAATTGCCATTTTGTTTTTCTTCCTCTAGATAAAAAAAATGAATTACTTAGCAAGTGATGCTGGTTTCACTGTCTTTTACTGAGCACTGTGGTATGATATTAAGCTCTCTTATATTCTGAACCTCTAAATTTAAGTATTTAATTCTGCATTTAAAACTAACAGAATAAGAATCTAATATAATCTCATTAAGACCCTGAAAAGTTTGCCAGGTCAAGAAACCCATTTTTACTAATAAGTTTCTGCTAATTATATTCCCTGCAGGTTCTAACCTGATAAGGCACTTGTGTATACATAAAGAAATATATGCACATCTATTACGGTAACTTATGTAGGCCCAGCATTAAGTGAATGAAAATGGCTCCCAAAAAAGCTTTAAAAGCAAACCTGTGAAGGATGTTCATGACTTTCCAATCGGAACCAACACTGCTTTTAGTCCTGGCATTTTGTGCAATGGTGGAAACTGCAGCATGGATAGCTGCTCCATCGCTGCGCTGCAATGCTGCACTACCTACCACCACCACTGGCTTTTTGGCCTGGTCGAGCACCTGTTAAGAATCAAGACATGAATGCCAAGGCTCTGAAGACAACTCTTGGTGCAGATAATGTAATAAATCCCATCATTTCTACAGAAGTCTGCCATGCAAAACTACAGTTCTGAAATTGTCATTGTTTCATGTAGAAATAAACCCAAGAGAAATGACTGTAACAGTAAGCTACTTTGTCAGTACTGAACTATACTCTTTATAACCAGACACCTAAGTGGAAACAGCAGTGACTGAAGCAGCCTGTTCCACATCAAGAAGTATTTCAGGAGTTTCCTGCACTGGAAAGTTTTACAAACTTGAATATATTAAACAGTTCACACACACTTGGTGCTCACCAATCATTACCTCATCTCTGCACTTGATTAAAAGCAAATAGCCCCATATACAATATGGTACTTCTGATCAAATCTGTCTCTGTAAGGAATTCAGGTTATTATTAAATTTACCCAAACTCTAACAGTCACATTCCTAAGTTGTGCATACCTTGCAGAACGCATGTTTTCCAGAAGCAATGTCCTGTAGTATCTGCGGAGACTCTCCTAGGTGATCGTATGTGTAGGTCAGATTCACAGGAGAGCCAACAAGGGCCACGTGCAAGTCATTGTGAAGCCAGCTGAAAACACAGCAAACATTTTATAACATCAAAAGGAATACAGATTTAGTCAACCAAGCCTGCTAATGTAATTTCCCCAAATAGGACAAATTCTTTCAAAGCAGTTTAAATGTCATTTACTGTTTTCATAACACGTAGCTTAGCATTATTTTGACTGTTAGGCAAGCTCATGGTTTTTAGAGCTATTTCTCTGTGTACATTCTGGGACCAGTGCTGCAGTACACCTTATAGGAGAAGTATACGACTCAGTCTCCTTCTCCCTCAAACTTTTGCCAGTTCAGTGGAAAAAGGATGCACAAAATGAGATGCTACACCTTTAAGCCATCTTTCACAGTGTTAGGCAAACACAAACAAACAGAACAAACACCTACAGCTAATATTAAGTTTATTCTCTTCTTTAACTCCTGATTACCTTAGAATTTAAATTGATTTGTACAAGGAAAGCATTTTGAGTTTGACAATGCTCACAGTTTTAGAAATCCACTTATTTCTCTGATACACAGAAAAATCTAGCTGGTTACAAATTTCTCATTTATTGCAGCTTCTTGTAGTAGTTTCATAAAAGACACAAGTCTTTCATAAATCTAATTGCATCTTTCTTTTCCCCTCAACATTTTAAAGTTGTCATTGTTTAAAATTATGTATTTTGGAAAATCCCTGAACATTTGGTAGGACAGAATTTTTTTTAAACTCAGTTACCTCCTGCTGACGCATCTTGTTAAAGATGAATTAGCAGTGTTCAAAAGTTTGGAAAACGGCCACATTACTTATCAGAGAAAACATTAAACTTGAATTACTGCTTCTAAATCAGCAAGCCTGATGTGTTATAACAACAATACAAAAAGGCAGCAAACTGATAGTGAAAACTGTTCTTTAAAAATATGCTTTAACAAATGTCTGTGAGATGGAAAGTCTGAAGTGTCTGCATTACCTAACAAAGGAATAAATAAGTGTATGGACCTGTGTAAAATGTCAGTAAGAATTAACAAAATACAGCTTACACACTATGGGGAGAAGAGCTGTGCTTTGTCTACACGTCACCATCCCCCTTTACTAAAAGGGTGAACAAAATTCCCTGAGTCCACCTGGATGAATGCTCTCAATGTACTGCCTGCGGCTCCAACCAAGCATTGTGCCAAATCCAGACGCATTTGCATGCTCATTCACCACTAAGGGATACATACCTCTTTCGAATTCTAGCATTAAAAAGCGGTGCCTCAAAGCGTGGATTGGTGCCAACCAGGAGCAGGACATCTGCCTCCTCCACTCCAGCAATCTTGGTATTAAGCAGGTAGTTAGAGCGTAAATCTGTGCTATAGCAAAGTGATAAAAGAATAAAAGAAGCAAGGCAATGAAAATTCAGTACAGGGAAGGAAAGAAGAACTAAATGAGAAATAAAGATTCTAGATCACAAAATGTTTTTTCATGTCAGGAAGAGAAAAAATATTTTTTGATTTGAATTACTAATCCAAATACAATCAAAAGCTTCTCTCTTTCCTGAATATGAGACAACCAAACATTAAAAGAATTACAACATAGATATTTTCTACGTTTACAGTTATTATAAGCCTTCACAAACTCCCATCTGTTATTACACAGCTTACAAGACTGCTATTGTCCTATGGTTTCCACAAAACTAACTAGAACTAAAATGACTGAATTATCAAACTTCTTGTAAAAGTATAAAACTAGCCCGCAGTAGCCTATTGTTGAACTGGAGCAGCCTCTCTATATATAAAGCAAACAAATCTTGCTGTAGTGGAGACTTTTGCCTCCATTCACAATCAATAAATACTCTATAAATGAACATTGCAAACTCATACAAAACTTGCTAATACATCAGCAGTTACTATCCTTGGCCCTTTGAACATCTTACCATAAACTTTCCAGTCTGTGAGTCAGTTCATTAATGCAGTAATTACAGACAAACTTTCCCTGCATTCTTACCCAGCTCCATCAGTAGGGAAGATCTCTTCAGTGCAGAGCGTATCGCAATTTACTCTATTCAGCAAGTCTTTTAGAGCTATTAGTGCTTCTGCATCCACCAGTCCTCCTACAATTGCTGCTACATCCTTACCTTCAACAGCCTGTAGCTGGAAAGGCAAAAGGTATAAATGTGAACAAAGGAAACCACTGAAATAAATTCCCTTTGGACTTGGGTAAATGTTTGTTACCTTAGGATGAGCCAAAGCCAGCAGTGCAATCTGCTAGCCTGGAGTAACACCAAGTAATCAGCAGTATCTGACTTCCACAAGGCAGCAATTCCAGCTCCTTCAGAACTCACAGCTAAAGCAAACAACAGCTCCTTATTCTATGCAGATCTCTCTTAGTTGAATTATTGCTCAGATGTGGCTGATTTTTATTTGGTGTGGTGAGGTTAGGAAGACTGGTTAATGCTTTTATTTTAATGAAGCCACAGAATAGACAGAAAACAAACTTCCAAAAGACAAGCTCAGGTAGTAAACTCAACTCAAAGATATTGTCTGAGAAGCAATAGCTTTCATAACAAACCCTGCTACTGTACCACTGGGAAAAATATCCTTGAGGAAAGTTCAATTACAGTTATTCAATTCTACTTTATCCCACATAAAATTTTTAATCAAAATCCAGAGCAGTCATGCAGCACTTCATGTGAGCACCAGAATCAATCACTGCTGAGAGAAAGCAATGAGGCAAGCACAATTCAGATAAGTAATACAGAATTAATGGCTTTGATGGCGAAAGTGTTTGATAGCACAATTTCAATAAATTTAAAGATTCTGATAGATCAGAGTAATTCAAGAAAGTCACTTTCTCCTGGATTTCTGAAGTAGTTTAGCTTCCTATTTAAATAAAAGTAATTTCTCTCCCAATGCCTTAAATTATGCACTGCCTGCATGTTCTTGAAATAATAAGACAAAGTTCTTCAGATGGTCTAATCCACAAAATAATAAACCATATTCAAAAGATAAGAGTTTTAACTGGAAATAAAATAGAAGCCAAATTCTCCCTACTAACCTTAAAGAAAAAAGCCCTTTCCTATATGGCTGTTTTCCTATTAATAATTTTAATATGCCCAGCTTTAGAAAATAATTTTACAATACATATATTGAAAATTATTCTTACCACACCAGCAACACGAGTTAACACATCCTCCCATGAGGCATAAACAAATAGTCCTTTCTCATTTTTGATCATTGGCTGAGTAAGCCTCTGACGCTTCAGACCATCATAAGCAAACCTGAGTGAACACCACTAATATTAGTAAAGATCAAAGACAAGGATAACTGTGTATACTAAATATTTTGTAGGATTGTTCTTTTTTAAAGAGCTTGCAGCAATTAGAAAAAGAAGCACGAGAAATATTTCCTCCAAAAATTCAATTTTCTCAAAAACATGCAAAAAATCTGGCAAATAATTATTGGGAAAAAAAGAGGCTACAAAAATGAAAATATTACAAAAGCCAATAGCTTCAATTATCATATTAAAGCTATGTTTTTACCAATTACACTTCATTGTACCTTCACAATAGTAATAATGGAACTCAGAAATCAGCACTACTGTCCACGTTTATGATTCTGTGCATGTTGCACATGCATGCAAACACCTCCCACACACCTTGTTTTGTCAGATATCCATTCCTCATTGATATCTTCATGCAGCCTTGGCAAAATTCTCATCACTTCTCCAGTCCTTGTGCTTACTACAATGTTGCTTCCAAGTGCATCAAGAACATCAATTGACTCTACCTTCCTGTTTAGGAGAATAAGTAAACCATTTGCAGTTTTCTATATGCCAGCAGCAGCAGACTGGTCAACAAACATTTAGAAAAAAAAGTGGTGTAGGTTTAGCTTTAGATACAGTTAAGAGCTTAGTTTCACAGATATTTAATTTAATATCGTCAACAACTACCGAGTTAATGAATTTGAATTTTACTTTATACACATTTTTTCTAAAAAGCAATCAGCATAACCTACAAGATTAGCAGTATATTTTACAGACTATACTTCACAAATTATAACATCTTTCATTTTTAGAATGATTTTTGAGTCAATAACAGAATTTGTGTTAGATTCAATCTACTAAAAAGTCTACAACAAGAACGCAGAGAATAAAAATCTGAGAAAGCTCTTGGTATCAGGGATGGAGGGATGGACGCATTCTTAAATAAAAGTATGTAAGAAAAACAGAGAAAGCTGCATCTTCAGTGTGAGTTGAGATACACACCTTGTCTCCCATGGGCGTGCAGTAAAGGCATACGGCTTGGAGGTCAGAGCACCAACTGGGCAGATGTCAATAATATTTCCTGATAACTCAGACATGAACATTTTTTCAACATAGGTACCAACTTGCATATCATTTCCTCTTCCGGTTGTTCCCAAGTCATCTACCCCTGCAACCTCACTAGCAAATCTAGTAGACACAGAAGGAATGAAAAACAAATCTGGAATGTACAACAGCAACATGGCACATTTTTCAACTCTTATTTTCTGAGGATAAAAGATTAGCATAATCTTAGTCCATATGCCCGAAAGAAGAAAACAACTATTTAGATATATTAGTCAGTGCCATCACATGCAGGACTATACATCTGCTTAATTTCATTTAGACGAGGCTACAAAAAACAGGTGTAGTTAAATTAAAAAAAAAAAAAAACAACTGTGGTTCAGTAGTCATTCGATTTCACAGTTTAAGTCCAAGACCAGCCATAACTAAAAACTTTCTAGCACTAGGTGGGTACACTGTATTCTTTTCCATCAGACTAAAGTTAGCTGGTACTGAATCTCAGGACTACAGAACAGCATAAGTAGAGCTACCAGAGGCTGTCAAGAATAAACAAATCTTGCAGCTACGGCTGAGGACATCACCAGTTCTGCCTCACAGAATCCTGACTTTGTTTTCGTGTTTTGGCCACCTCTCTCTACTTCCTGTATGACAGCTGTCTGGTAGCTCTGGGAAACAAGTCATCAGTCCCTACCAGAATAAAATTCTTAAGCACAATCAGAAAAGAAATTAAGTTTGACTACCCCTCATGTTACTTTCACAAGTAATAAATTAATACATATATCCTTGCTCAGTATCCTTCTCCAGTGAAAAATAAAGGACATTACCTGATACATCGAGTGCACTGTATACACCGAGTCATGATCGTTTTGACTAATGGACCAATGTTCTTGTCCTCAACAGCACGTTTACCCTCTCTAAATCTACTCCTGTCACTGCCAAACATCATCGATTGATCCTAGAATAGACAACAGAAAACAAATGTATCCAGGCTGCTGGACAGCACCTAAGGCAAGAACATAAATGCATGTCTACGCAATTTAATTGGATGTTTTACCTGTAAGTCACATTCTCCACCCTGATCACAGATAGGACAGTCCAATGGGTGATTTGCCAGCAGGAACTCCATTACACCCTCCCTGTTGAGTTCAGGAATACAGTTAATGTTAGTTTTATACCCGTTAGCAGATAGTACAAATAATCAGCTACAGGAGGCTAAAAGAAAGGTACCTTGCTTTCCTGGACTTCTCAGAATTTGTTAGTATGTTCCAGCCCTTCATAACTGGCATGGCACAAGCAGCTACTGGCTGCAATCATCATAAAAAGCAAGAGTGAGCACAACATATTTCTTCCCGGTATGGGCAGAAATCCCTGCCTCCCCCCCCAAAACTCTTACATAGGCATCTGTTATTAGTTTAACACGTTGCAGAAATAAAAAGGTATCTGCAAGGAAAATAAAAGAGAAGCAAACCAATTCACAGTCACTAGAAATCATACATAGTAAATAGTTGATGTAAGTTGATGATTTTGAAAACCCTTAGTAGTGAAGTTTGCAGCATGCATCATTTGTTTACTGGGTATTTATTTGTACACAGCATTTCCCAAAAGTCTTAGTGCAAGTTTTTTTCCCAAGATTACTGCAAGATTAATAAAAACTCATGCTCAGAAAATGAATCCCTCCTACTTTTCTCTCACTTCGTGACAGGGACTATCTTCAGTCTTTAGTGATGATCCAAAATTTCCAGAAATGCAAAGCTCACACTATTGAATTCAAGTTGAGGTGAGCTAGAAAGCCTTACGTATGGTAAGCGTGTATTTAAAGGTGTAATCCAAGACTATCTCTAAAAGAATGCCTTAACTATCCAAATAGATTTCTTAGAACAATACTGCTGAAGACAGTATACAATCATTAAGTTAATTCTATTTTACAGCAGACTTCAGTGATACAAATTGCATTAAAATACTGAGTAATAAGTAACTGCAACCTCCACTTAGCTAGAATAAAGCTGCAAACACTAATCTCACAGCTGAATTCAAACATTATCTGAAATTTACTACTTGTGTAACATCAACTGAAAATCTGCAATTGAAGCCTTAACTACAGAACATAAAAACATATCCGACTAAAAATACACAGCTATCAAATGGTCATCTCCAGTAGCAGGATAATCCATAAGAAACTGAGTGACTTTGATCCATAGGTCTAAAAGTAGACAATTGCTACAGTCCAGCGTCATACTTCACCTTAACGCATATAAAACACAGAGATGAACTTAAATGCAGACGGGAAAGACCTGCTTGCAGCAGTTGAATTACAGCAATTTGTGTGCTAATAGCGCAGAAAATTATTTATATGATAAAAGCAGGCCCTAAGCACAGCAGAAAACTGTAATTCCTATGAAACGCATACAATACCTTTGGAGCTTTCTCTATTTCCACAAGACACATCCTGCAGTTTCCAGCAACAGAGAGACGATCATGGTAACAAAACCGAGGTATCTGTATTCCAGCCTTTTCACAGGCCTACAAAGAGTAAGAAACAACAGAAAATTCAATTTGAGTTGGATCTTTCAGTTCCACCTCATAAAACATAATGGAATTTTTCAAGGAATACCAGTTTTAGTGCTCAGGAATATAGTGCATTCAACCTTTCAACTTAAGTTGACTAAACTTTTAACTTTCGTAGGAAGAAATTCTAAAAACTGTAGTCAAGCAGAAATATGTAAAGTTATTAACTATATTTTTTCAAAAATGCATAATTGAGGAAATGCGAATTGACCTTTCTTCATTCTTTCCTTTCCTCAAAGAACAACGAGAATTATTTTTAGTAAATAGGACACCAAAAGTAAAAATAATTCTTAAAAAAAGCATGCACTATTTGAACAAAAGCACATAAAAGAGGAAATTTTGAAAAATATAAAAGAAACAATGGGCATAATGACTTCAGATAATTCAACAACACGGACACTCTGCACATAGGTCAATCTTCAACCTTAGTAGAACCCCAAGCCCAAAGAAACATTCCTCCATGTCATGTCTGAAGAGGGGACAGGAAGACAGACAGAAGAGATTTCCAGAGAACAGAGGAAGGCCTTTCTTGTATAGATGCACCCTGTCTAATGGGATTGATGCTATAGCACTAGCTTCACCTGCCAGGTGAAACACCATCGGTCTGGGCTACTACTTCAAGATCAGCATCAAAGCACAGTCAGGTTAAAAAAACTAAAAAGATCTAATTTTTCTGATGATTTCTACCAGAAAAATTATCATGCGTAAGCACAAACAAAAAGCTAACAAAAAACATAATTTAAGAAAACATTACACTAGACTCCAGCTGGGGGCATCCTAAAACCCAACTGAATTAGTAACTTATCCAAAGATGCAATTATCTAAGTCTGCTATTGTATTGCTTAAGCTTTGCAGTTTGGATTCAAGCTGTATGGATCTTCTTTCAAGCAGCTATGACAGACGCTTCTTTATCAAATTCTGAACTCCTCCTGAAGGATCTCTACCCACATGAAATGTCACCACAGACAGTGAAAAAACCCCTACAGTATTTCAAGAAACAATACAAACAGGATCTTTGCTACTGAGAATCTGAGACACCATAAAGAAGTGAGATGGGGGGATCCAAGAAAAATTTAGGCATGCCATTGCCCACACCTGAAGTACTGTGGTGCCCGGGTTCACCAACACAGGCTGACCGTCCACAAACACCTCTATTTGGTTGCTGGCTGCCGTGGCAGTTGTACGTCCTGAAAAACATGGAAAGGGCAAATAAATAAACGTCTGTCACACGCCGCTAGAGGCAAGCTGACAGACCCCGTGCTTCTCATCTTACAGTTATACATTACTGATGTAATTCCAAGTGCAAAATGCACTATATAAAAACCCAGTTCTGCAGACGAAATACCCATACGTGCCCTCCAGCAAGCCCACTGAACATATGTGTGTTTTACCACCGCACCCGCACGCAGACACTTACCACATACTCTGGAGGGCTGGGCAGCCCCGGCCAGGGCCCTGCGGACGGCGGGCAGCCGGAACATGGCGCTGGGAAGAGAAGAAGGCGCCTCGGTCTCTGTCCCTTCGGTCGCTGCCCGACGGGCTCTAAACAACCAGAGCAGAAGGGCCGCCGAGCCCGGGGTCACCTTGGGGCCGCCCCCGCCGCGGCTCCCCCCCGCAGCCCCCGGCTGCCCGTCAGGGGAGGGGAGGGGAGGCAGGGCCGGGCCGGGCCGGCCCCGTTCCCGTTCCCCCCCCGTGAGGCGGCGCCGCTGCCCCCGCCGGGCCCCGGCCGTTACCTGCTCGGAGGCCGCCGGCCCTTCCCCCGCAGCCGCTATGGCGGCCGCTTCGGCTCTTTCCGCCGCCCCCTCGGCTCTTTCCGCCGACGCCTCGGCAATCTCCGGGAGCACCGCCCTGCGGCGCGCACGCTCGGCGATCTCCGGAGCCGGCGGCTTCGGGTATTTCCGCCGCCCCCGCCGAGCCCTCTCGGCCGCCGTCACGCATGCGCGCGCCGCATTCGGCCGTGCTCACCCCCTTCCGCTGCCGCCCGGGAGGCGGGGGGGGAGGGGGACAGGACGTGGAAGGGCGAATTTCTTGTTTAAGGCCGCAAAGCGCCCCGGGCCCGCCCGTAGCGTTAAGCGCCTCGCTGCGATCCCCCCTCCCCTCTGAGGTTCAGCCCCTGCGCGCCCCACGCCACGGCGGCGCAAACCCCGCCAGGGACTCTTTTCCGTCCCGCCGTGCGGAACGATACTCGCGCGTTCGACGCGGCGGAGGGATACCGCCGCTATATAAGGCGGGCGCAGGGGGCACGGGACCTCTTTGCGCGGCGGCGGGGCTGCGGGTGCGGGCGTGGGGCGCGCCGCTGCCGCCATGGGCTTCGGGGACCTCAAGTCCGCCGCTGGCCTCCGGGTCCTCAACGATTTCCTGGCCGATAAGAGCTACATCGAGGGGTGAGGGCGGCCGGGCTGCCGGGGGCCTGGCGGGGACTGGGGAGGCCTCGAGTCGCGGGGGGGGCGCTGGGCCTGCGGGTCCCGGCCTGCTGGGGCTGGCCTGGCGCCGTCCTGCCGGCGGCCAGCGGCTGGTGTTCGCCGTCCTCCGGCGTGCCGTGAGGAGAGGAGCTAATTGCGGCTTGTTTTCCGCAGGTATGTTCCATCCCAGGCCGACATAGCCGTTTTTGAAGCCATTGGTGCCCCGCCTCCCGCAGAACTGTACCATGCTCTGCGGTGGTATAACCACATCAAGTCCTACGAAAAGCAAAAGGCAAGGTATGGTTAAAGCACGAAACGAATCTATGCGCAAACAGGCCTAGGAAGTGTTGTGCTTGTTTTTGAGGGGTTAAACAAAATTGCACTTTTTGCCAGTACCACGTGGGTTTTTCTGCTAGCGTTGGAGCAGGAACAGCTCTAGAAGCAGAGCAGACCTCTTCTGTCAGTATGTTACACGGGTCACCTCGAATTTCAGGAAGCTGAATCTGCCTTTGAATGCTTGCTGACACTTTCAGTTTCAAGTCTCAGAAGCTTTAGGAAAGGCTTGAGTTGTGTTGCTGCCTATTACACAGATAACTGCTGAAAGCTGAAATTTCTTGCCAGTAATTTTCCTTGGGTCTCAGGACAAACATACAAGAAGTAGATGACAAAGCGTTTTTTAATCCCAGAAAATTAAACTAAATCAAAGATTTACAATGCAGAAGCCCATATGAAGAAGGGAAACTATAAAAGCAAATGTTATCTTTTCTCTTTTTTAGTGATTTTAGTGTTCATGAAAGGTGCTGTATTGACATCCATGGAGACTGCAGGCCTCTCTAAAAAGGTACAGCATAGGTAGTGTCAGTTGCTACACTGCCTCCTTTATGTGCCTCAGTCCTGTTGTTGAGGGAGTTCTTGTAAAATTGGGTAGCTCGATCACCAGTGGATTTTTGAAGCTCTCTTAACTCTAAATGGGACTGAGATTATAAAGTTGCTTGAAAAAGTCTATTCTATGGAAAACACTGCAAG
Source organism: Anser anser (assembly GCF_964211835.1). Lineage (NCBI taxonomy): Eukaryota > Metazoa > Chordata > Aves > Anseriformes > Anatidae > Anser > Anser anser. The sequence continues at coordinate 27,345,692 of NC_139726.1, forward strand.
TTACTGAAAACTAAAGCTGGTTTTACGACATTAGTAACAACAGTTCACAGTAACAATAGACTACAGGCTTAGAATGAGACTACAACACTATGAGCTATATTTAATTCATGGGATTTTGGTCCCACGTACACTGTCAACATGTTTACTGTTTTTTAAATGAAAATATTTTTAGGTAAAGAAGTTCATAACTTTCTACGCAGAATACAGAGCAGATAAATTGTTCCATTACAAAAGGTTTCTCTATCCATACACACAGGGCAGCAGAATTGCGCAGGATCCATCACTGCTTAGACAAGCGATATTTTGACAATAGGATTTGCTGTAGTTTCAACTAGTGTGTTTTCAGGAGTATTGGCAATTGTTTGGGGGGAATTTCTGTTTTCAAGAAGCAGGATTACTGTGTTTTTAGTTCTTAACATGTTTTTGCTATGAATGTGCTTGTAGGTTCACTGATAAATTGGTAGTACTTGAACTGACATGTGAGAAGCTTCTTAACACCTGCTGTTTTCCTTCAGTTTGCCAGGAGTAAAGAAGGCTTTGGGGAAATACGGTCCTGCTGATGTTGAGGACACAACAGGTGCAGCCACAGACAGCAAAGATGATGATGACATTGATCTTTTTGGATCTGATGATGAAGAGGTACTGGTGACTTGTGTGTTTGTTTTTTAAGAATTTCCTGGATATGCACATTCTTGCCTTACTAGTTTTGGTCACCATAATTTGTGACCTTAATAACAAATCCTGCTCAGGATCCTTCTATCTTTGAATTCTTCTGGATCAGGATTCTTCTATCTTTGCATAATATAGAATTTTGAAAGATAAAAAATCTGGGTTAGAAGGGAATGTGTTGTGATGGGATGAAATGTTTGACTGGTTACATGATGAATAAAACAAAATCACCATCTTTCGGCTGACAGTCATGATGATTTGTTTTTTTTCCTGAGTAGATGCCAGTCAATCTGGTAGTGATTTAAAGATCCAGTGTTTTGGTGCTTTTCTATGACTTTGTATTTCTCTTTATCAGGAAAGCGAAGAAGCAAAGAAACTGAGGGAAGAACGTCTGGCCCAGTATGAATCGAAGAAATCCAAAAGTATGTCTGTGAAGAACTTTTTAACTCTTTATGTTGGGGTTTTTATGCATTTGAACAGGATGGCTAAAGACATCAGTTGTAATAGATAAACTTGACTGTAGTGAGACAAAAGTAATTGGCTGTACTTGAGTTGTCTGTGAGCTTCGCATTTCCCATAGCAAATCACTGAACCTTGGCATATTTTTTGTCCTGCCTATCATACTTCTGTTGGTCTTACTAACAGACTGAGCCTTGTCTATAAAAAGAGAACCCCAGGATTTTCTCTGATTACAACAGGCATAGAACTGGTATAATATATGTCTGCATGGGAGTCTCTGCAGGTTACTGTAAGAAAGCTGGTCTGTAGTTACTGAGGTTTTTAAAGGAAAGGCTGTGAGATGCAAGTCCTCCACAGTTACTGGTCTGAAACTGTTCAGTACTGTAGCAGTTGCAGTATTCCCTCTGTGGAAAATAAACTGTTACCTAGTATTAAGCTCCTTCTCAGACTCTCTGAGAAGGACTTCCTATGTAACAAACAGTGTTAGCTTACTGATGTTTATTTTTTTGAGTATTTCTTAAAAGTATGCACCTACATCTTAAACACTGGAATATGCATGTTTTAAGTTCCTCTTAAATGTATGTTGGTGCAGGAGGCCTGCCTGATGAAACAGGAAGTTACTCTTTTAAAGCTAGCTTTGCAAGTATATTCATGAGTTTTTTAGAAATTTCCTAGCTGTTCATGGTGATTCTCTTCTCTTTTTCCCCCAGAGCCAGCCGTTGTTGCGAAATCATCAATCTTGCTTGATGTGAAACCCTGGGATGATGAGACAGACATGGCCAAACTAGAGGAGTGTGTTCGAAGTATTCAAGCAGATGGCTTGGTCTGGGGATCTTGTAAGTAGGACAAAATAAAACACAGGGAGAGGGAGATAATGTGGTTTGTTATGATACTGTATGAATATGTAGCAGTGTGGTCACTGCCAATCTGAAAATGGAGGTAGTTAAAACAGTGAACAAATTGCCATACTACAGGACGTGTAGCACGAGCTGTGCACGTGTGTGGTGTTTGAACTAGCACCCTCCAAATAGCAAACTGGTGTTTCTCTGCAGAATCTCACTTCAGTGATAATACAAATGGGGTAGTCAAAAAGGTGTAGTAGTGCAGCAGCCAGGTTAAGATTCAAATACTAATTACACCTTTTGAAGCAGCTTGTGATGAGTGCTATTAGCCAGTTAAATCTTTGGTTTGCAATTTAAGGAGTTCTACCAATTCAAGAGAATTAAATGTTTTCTTTTTTTTTTCAGCCAAGCTCGTACCAGTTGGCTACGGTATCAAAAAGCTTCAGATTCAATGTGTTGTTGAAGATGATAAGGTTGGAACAGATATGCTGGAAGAAAGAATAACAGCTTTTGAAGATTATGTACAATCAATGGATGTAGCTGCTTTCAATAAGATTTAAATCTGATATATCTAGAATAAACGTAATTGCAAAAACTGGGCTCTGTGGTTAATTCAAAATCATAGGACTATAAAAAGCTTTGGGTTGGGAGGGACCTTAGAGATCATCTAAATTCCAACCCACTGCCATGGGCAGGGACACCTTGCACTGGAGCAGGCTGCCCAAAGCCTTGAACACTTTCAGGGATGGGCATCCACAGCTTCTCTGGGCAAACTGTTCCAGTGCCTCGCCACTCCTCATAGTGAAGAATTTCTTCCTAATACCTAAATCTACCTTCTTTTAGTAATCCAGATTGTTAATGTAAAACTTGGTTGACAGGTAAAATAGAAGGTAAAATTGAATTTCAAGATTGCTTCAGTGCCATAGTACCCTAGACTAAAGAGTAGAGGAAATAGGAAGCTTATGTTCATCATTAATCTAGACATAATTTTTTATTTAGCACTTTAAACAGGAGTATAAATTTTGTTTCAAGATGTTGGTGAATAACCAGAGAGTTGTATGGTGGGTCGGTCTGTTTTTTTTAAAGCTAAAATTTAGCTTTCACAAAAGGAATGGAGGTAAGTTGAAGGAAACAGGGAGGACTTCAATGCACTGGAGGTGATGTGAAATTGAAAATAAATTGTTTATCTGAACTGAGACTTGCCACAGTAACTTTCTACCATCTGTTGTGTGGACTTGGGCCTTCTTTCCTCTGGTGTTTTTAAAAAAAAAAATCAATTATTTCAAATTTTGCATCGTTTTCCGGGCTTCTTAATTAGTTCAGCAAATAATGGTGTTGATAAAAAAAAAGTGATAACTTCCTGTTTTCATATTCCAAGGTGCATCTGCACCTTACACATCGCAGACAAGCACTTCGTTAGTCTGAGGAGCAGGGCTGAGATCCGTGGAAGGTGCTATTAACTTACTGGCGACTAGGGGGCAGCGCATCCCTTCCAGAAGGCCTTCCGAAAGCACCGGCTGTCCAACCCCACAATGTGCTTGAGGGAGGACTAAGGGGGTACAATAAACTATGTGCTACAGCGACTGCAGGTGGATCGTGGTTTGATTTATAGACTGATTTTGCTAAAACAGTGTTGCAAGCTGTCCATCTGAACTACACTGGAATCCTTCATGCGTGCTTAGCATGCATGTACAAACTCCAGTTGGTGGGCATTTGTTTGTGATTTGTTCCTTTTTTTCTGAAAGCAGAAGGAAACTTGCTGCATGGGAACAACAAAAAGCTTGAGAACATGGTCTCCCCAATAACAAAACAGACAAGTAGGCAAGAATGCATTATTCTTGAATGACTGACCAGTTATGGGTCTATTTACTATTTTTTTTTCCCTGCAGTATCTTGCAGCATAATTTGATAGTTCTCCTTCCTTTGGCTTTTTTTCCCCATTGTAGAGTTTTGAATGAGCATTCCTCAGTCCAAGTGGTGCAGGCGAATAATTGGTATTTTTTGGTTATTCTTTGTAAGCAGAAATCTAGAATGCTATCTGTTTTGTTTAGGTATCTTCCACTACTCTTGCAGAAATTATTTTGGAGATAATTCTGTAACATGATCTTGGTGTGAATGAGGTAGTATTTACACTGCAAATATGTTAATCCATTTATTTCCTACAGATGGGGGTGACCTTGGCTTTATTCAATTCTGCTCTGTATCTGTCTACTCTAGGGGAGGCTTTTGCTCAAGGTGGTGGTTAATCTTGTCACTGTAGTTTTTATCTAAGGAGCTGGTCCTAGCAAAGCACTGTGAAACATTTTCTGACTGTTCTCCCATTTGAAAACCAAGCTTTTCTCTGTATATCTTGGTATCTGTGCTCATGTGGCTGACATGCAAGAAGAAAATTGAAATAAACCTTAATTCCTTCAGTAGAAAAGGTCAGGGTTTGCTTTCATCTAAAACTGTTGGGAAGGTGTGGTTCTAAGAGTGGACAGTCACTGCAAATCGCTGCTGAGAAAAGTAATGAACACGCTCTTTGGAAACAACTATTTTATTACTCCACTTGGAGTACAGTCAGGAAAGGAGTGCTAACACATCACTCTTAGAAAGATGTCAGGGAATATGTGAAGAAAAACTGCAAACAGTTGATGTAGGCACATTCAGCTGCATGGTACCAAAACATTATGATGAGTCACTATGTACTAGGCAGCGAATGACTCACAGGGAAGAATGCTGCTTACCAACTTTCCAGCCCAAAGTTAAACACATTGAAATTCCACTGATCCTGCCTCATTCTCCCAAATTCAGACCAGAGCCCAAAGAAACAGTTACAGACCACAATCAGACAGTTTCTGTTTGTACAGCTACCAATTCTGGATGTGCTCATCCATGCACATATATATGCTATTGTATAAAATATATTCACATATAAGACCTCGTTTAAAGTATGAATGCTACTTATGTGTGTTGGCATGTAGATGATCTGAAAGGCAGTTTTACTCTAGATACTTAGGTCAGGAACAAGGAAAAACTAGTTTGCATTTACCTAAAGCTTTATGCTTTTACTTTTAGCAGAGTTTTATCCTATGTACAGCTTCTTAGTTAAGTGGTATTGCCTCAGAAATTGGTTCACTCAGCATGTATATTTGCATTGGTGCATGTGTGATTCTACAGCAGAAAACAGGTTAGAACAGGATATAATACAACTGGGACTGCTGCCTCTTTCTTATGGGAGTGGACAGATTACAGACTTGTCAAATAATATTGTTAAATTCACTTAACGACACTGAATTCAATTCACTGATTTTTTTTTTTTAGAAGATTAGCATTAAGACAAAATGTTATACAACTTCTTAAACTCTGTTTGCAAGACCAGTAGAGAGCAACTGATAATTGTAAACCTCTCTAAATGTGAAAGCTTAAACATAGAAAAAGAACATATGATAGGGACATCCCAAATTCTTTGGGAACCATTTCTACTAACTGCACATTTCAAGTGAGCCAAAATCCTATATGAAACAGTTACTCAGTATTTTGTACCCAACCGGTATTAAGAGCACAAGACTAAGGGACCAGAAACCACAGCCTCCTTGTATAACTTCGAGTATAAGACAAAGAACAATGGGACAACACATTTTATTTCCATGTTTCTCTTGACAAGAGAAGGCAGCAAGTTAGTCTTCTCTGTCCTGGGACACTTCTCTGATTGCAGAGTGGAACTATTGGCAACTTCGCTGGGCTGGCATGTAGCCAGGTGATTCGTACTTTAAACAATACTAGATAATCGGGACACTCACAAGCCACTGATGTATGGCATGACCTCTTGGAGGAGGATGCCTAGATCAAAAGTGTTATCAGTGAGGATGAGGGGAATATTTTTGTGTGTTATTTTAATATCAATAAGCTACAGAACCCCAAAACAACAGGATTACAACAATATTCCTCATCAAAAACCCAGTTAAAGCAATTCCACTTACGCTGACAACTTTCAGTTCAGGGTGTCCACATTGCAACCACACCACACCCAAATGATGTGTCCTTTAAAAACATTTAAAGGAAAGCAGCAAGCACAGTTAAGCCAGCTGTTTATATAAAACTGTATTTGCAAAGATGCACATCTGACTGGCAGATGTGAAGTCAACTACACCTCCAAATCTGTCAGCTATTTTAGAGACAGATGGTGACAAGCTGTCACTGAGCAGTTTCGCAATAGTGCACAGGTGCATGGGTGTTGTCTGAGCTCCACAGCTGCTCGCTGACAGTTCCTGAGCGGCTCACCTCCCACAGTGCCAATTTCAGCACCTCAGAGACTGTTGTCTTGACCTGGGCCTGGAACTTCTTGCTGATGAGAACGTAGAGGATTGGATTGAGGCAACTATTGATGAAAGCAAGGCCAGTGGAGAGGGGAATGCCATCCTGCAATAAGTCATGCAAGTTTTCATCATGGTGAGCAGAAAGCTCCACAATGCTGAATATGTGATATGGTGTCCAGCAAAGAAAGAAAGCTACAACTACAGCAATAATGGTCCAGAAAAGCCTGCTCGAAGTCAATACAGTTCTCTTCTTCACTTTAACGATCAGCAATGAGTAGCAAATGACCATGGTCACTAGAGGAAAGAGGTAACCAAATGCAAGCCTCACCCAAATTAGAATGTGATGTCTCAGCATAACGAGTTCTCTATCATGCACGTGGAAGTTGTTGTAGCAAATGGTGACGTTGTTGAGAACTGTAGCTGTGTCCCTAAAGTATAAGGCAGGGCCACCAATAACTGCAGCTGATATCCAAATGATCCCACTGAGAATGAGCGTGTTCCTTATAGTCCGGTACTTGTAGGAAAAAACTGGGTGGACTAGGCGGATGTAGCGATCAAGGCTGATGAACGTCAGGAAGAAAACACTGGCAAACATATTAAGTAGTGCAATGAATGAGTTCATTTTACACAGCCACTTCCCAAAAGGCCAGTGGAAGCCCATTGCTACGTACGTGATATAAAGGGGCAAAAAGAGAACAAAAATGAAATCTGCAATGGCCAGATTGAGGAACCAGAGTGTAGAGACCGATTTATCCCACTTGAAGCCCATAAACCAGATGACAATGGCATTACCTGGGACTCCCAAAAGAAATGCCACACTGTAAAAGGAAAGGGAAATCATATGGGCAATGCTGAGGGTGGACTGGGGTGATTCTTCTTCTTCAGGCAGGTCATAGAAATAAGAGTAGTTCTCAAAATCTTCAAATGTCATGTTGCACAGCTGCTTTCTGGAAAAGAAAAGAAATAGAACAATCAAAGGAGAACTGTCCTATTGCATTGTAAATAATAACCTGCAATTCCTTTGAGTTCAGTTTCACATACCTATCACTCCTTAGCTGTCAACTGCTAGTACAAAGCTTGTGGAATATTCTGGCTGCAGACATTTCAAAAAAATACTCAAATCAAGACAAGTATCACTTGAATGCAAGGAAAACAGTTCCTGAAGACTTCATTTCTTAAGAGGGTGCTGACCACAATATCACTGGCAGAGTTCTGTGAGACTAGCTGCAAAGTTTCACTGCAAGTGTGATTTGTATACTTTTCTAGTTGGGTTTGGTATTTTACTTCTCTGATCCTGTTTGAAACAAGTTTTATGGACAGTATCTTTGCCAGAAATCAGAGAAGCACCAGGAATCTATAGAGGTGAAAAAATGCCAGAAAGAAAATGTTTTTTTTTTAAATTGATGTCCATCCCCACACAGCTAAAATAATAGTTAACAAAATATAGACACCGTTTTCTCCAGCAACTGAAAGTTCATAGGTTTATTCCTGTCTGTCATGTATCTGTCTTTGTATTAAGGAGCGACGATTCTCAGACCCACTCAAGGTATTAGATTCCCTAAGGCTGGGTGCTGTTCTTGTCACCTAGCAGTGTTGCTGACTTCAGGATGACTTATTTAGGACACAGCCCAGTTATAATATAGCAAAGGATGTAGAGAAGGAAACATAAGGAATGCATTTAAGGGCAATGCATACAACTGTGGTACTCTTCCATTATGATGAAAAGAAAAGTTTCTTAGGAGAATAACACACCCTGTAAGAGCTATAGCTGGAAATGTGTTGTGGTGTTTAGTTTGTGTATTTTATTGATTTATTTAAGACAAAGACAGACAGTCTGTTTTCTTCTGTTGCAAAGCTTCTGGAACTTACAAGTACAACACAATTTTTCAAATAGGAATTTTCCTCTAAAATCAAAGCAGAAGAGTGTAGGAGGGCAAAGAGTGGTAAAAAGGAAAATACAAACCACCAGTAAAATCAAGAAGAGAAAAAAAAAAAAGACAGGAAAACATCAAACAATGGTTGAACAGGAAAAAGCACTTAGAAGTTCTGTATTCATTCTACAGCATAAAGAATAGCACAGATGACCACAGTCTGACAGAAGTATCTGCCGTACTCAAAAGAAATATTCTGCTAAATTCTGTTTTCATTTAAAGCTATGTTGTTTGACTGGACTCAGCTGCGCTGAGAGCAGAATATGACCAACCTATTGGCCGTACGATGGATAAGCTCAGTGGTACATTTCTCAGCACTAGCTCAGTTCTGAAATGGAGATTCAGCCTGCACTTTTGGAACCCAGCTCTGCATTCCTGTAATTCCATTAATTCTAGTATGCTAAAGGACAACAGGAGCAGGATGTTGGGAGTGTGCTGCCTGCAGAAGCACATCTGCAAGTTTGTATTCATGTATATAACTTTCCTCCAAAAAAGTAGTTTGCTTACTTTGAAAGGATTACTCACATAAGCTACATATGTGCACACACATTGGTAGGATTAAATTTCTTATTTGTAAATGAAAGGAACAAGGTTAAAAATAAATACAAAAATTGTGTAATTTTATATCTCTTTAAAAAAATGTAATAAAAGTCAATGCAGTCTGTTTTATCAAGAGACTATGATAACATTTGCCCTTTGCAATTTACATCAGGTTTGAGGAATGTTATTTGGTTTGCTGTCCTGATAAAATGAAGTTTACTGGCCTGCATTTATGTAATTACTTGCCCGATGGGGATAGATTCTGCATCAAATACTGGTACCACCCTCCTGAGTAATTTTTTTCAAACAGCATAACTTCTGAGAAATAGTATAAACAAGAAGCAGTACCATTAACATCTGGAACAACACTGTATTTGGATAGCTTCAGAGAACACTGAGATTAATAATCCAATTTTAAGGGTCTTTGCCTGCATACAGAATTATGCCTTCAAACTGAATTTATTCAACTAAATAAATCAATGCAATTTTTCAGTCTCTTGCTGATTAGCATCCCGTATCCTAGTCACTAGTCAGGTTTGCTTCTAAGTTTCTCAGTAGCTAGCACAATGCAACAATACCAGGATTCAAGCATTTCCTCCACATGTGTAACCCCAAAACTTTTATTTCCCTCCTAAGTGCTAACAGTAATGACAATAACAATTGTTTGCCTACCACCCAACAACGTTCCTTTAATATTTAGAATTTCCAAAAATGATGTATAGCAGGAGAAAGAAAACATTGGATAACATTGCTCCCGAGGTACAGATACTGAGACTAGGCTCTATGGCTAAGGCTTGGCAAAAATTGCCAATTACACTTGCAAAGTCCAGAAACTTCTACATTTAACACATACACAAAGTACTCCTACAACAAGATTCATCACATTAGGTGCTGGTCTGAAAAAGATATGCCATAGGGGATATTCAGTGGAGCTATGTTGGTTTACTACAGCAAGGACACGGATTTCTTTTCTTCTGGGCTGTTAGCCATCATTTAACAGGGCCATTTCTTTGTATTACACATAGTCCCAAATACGAGCTTATTTATTAATAAACATTTAGAAGCACAATTGTCTTGCAATTCAAGTCTAGATCTTGAAAGTGAAGAAATTTAATTATATTCCTTATTTTGTTTCTTATTTTCTGCATGTTCTTTGACAAATGGCCTAATTTCCAGGCTGGGAAGACACTTTGATGAACCTGTCTGCAAACGGAGGTCCAGCAGAGAAAACAGACTTTTTGAAAATGGTTCCCATTTGGCTTTCAGGCCTACTGCTAGAAAGTGTAAGGGAGATGATGCAGTTCACTGTCTCAGTCCCTGATGGTCCAGGGTTGTAAAAAGGGGCCAAAGTAGGAAAATATTTTTCAATAAACAGGAAAGTGTGGTCAGAGGCCTGGCAGTAGGATTTGGGGGCAGCTACAGGTTACAGAACAGTGTTGTACTGCATTTGTATGAATATAACCAAGTTTAGACTTCATCCTGTCTTCTTTTTAAATACACAGTCTGTGTAAAATGTATGCTTAGCAGTTGTCCTTTGACTGGAGCCTTTTCCTGTTTGCTGAGGTCACAAGCAGCTCTGAAAACTGAGCCTCAGTTGCCTTGACTCAGTTGCTTAATTATGAATACAGTTGTTTAATTTTAAGTAAATAGGTTTCAGAATGTTTGACCAGGAGGTTTCATTTCCTGTCCTCTTCAGCAAAATTGAAATTAATTACTAAATGACTTCATAAGAATATGTAAGAAATATCCCTACCCCACCCCTGGAAGTGTTCAAGGCCAGGTTGGATGAGGCCCTGGTGGCGTCCCTGCCCATGGCAGGGGGAGTGGAACTGGGTGATCTTTAAGGTCCCTTCCAACCCAACCCATTCTATGAATATCACAGGCTGGCGCTCAGTGCTAGTGCTTTTCAGATCCTAGGACAGAACAGCCTAAAGAAACACATATTACTAATAAATATATCTAAAATATAAGGTCACCGTACTGCTGGGAAGAGATTTTACCACGTACAACGCCTTTCTCTGCATTTCAGTGTGGGAATGCAGAATCAGATCTCAATTGACAGATTCACAGCTTTTTAATTGCAAGTACCTGGAGTTTTTCTCTGCAACAAATATAGTATTTTAGAAAGCTGAGCCATAAAGACAACTCAGACAAATGACTGAAACTGCTTATAACAGAACAGCTTTTGTCTCAGTAAGAATGGCCTTGCAGTTATGACACGGGACCAGGGCTATCTATGGACTCTATTCCTGGCTATGCCACATGCATCCTGTTAGACCAGGGGAAGTCTTTTGACCTCTCCGTGCCTCAGCCTTGAGGTCAGTGGAATGGCTTTGGAATGAAATTAGAATGGGTTTTCAGTCTAAAATAGGAGAAGACAAACAAAACAGTTGCAATTTCCTTTCACCTCACTCAATGTAAAGTCTTCCTGGGGGTTCAAAGTTCTCTGGGCACCATGCAAGTTAGGGTTATGGCACATGTTTGGGCTGCAGCCCATGCAGCCCCTACCTCACATTTGGCCCTTATAATTTTAGACATTTACAGAGCGGTCCAAGGGAAGAACTTATTTGTTGTCTGTGTTAGTTAAAAGTTAACACAAATGTTTGAGTGGCAGTCTCTAAATCTATTTGTTCAGTGTGATGAACAGTGCTTGGAGCCTTTGGGCAGCTAAACTGATTTCACAGGTGGACCCTAATTAATAGGAAAATTATGGAACATGGAGTTGGCTGTCTCAACAGTTTCAGAGAGGGTATATAATGTACAATCCCGCCTTTTAACATCTTCATGAATAATTCTGAGCATATCACATTCCAAATGTATGATCTATGGCTAAAGGAAAGCTTATTTGATTGACTCACTTCAACATTTGCCATTTGCACAAGTCAGATGTTGGAGAACAACTAGCTTTTCAAAAGGTCACCCAAAGCCTGCTCGTCATGCTGTGTCTCAGAAAGTTCATCTGGGTATCAAATTCATTTGAGAGCCCTCAGAAGAAAAACTGTGGGACTTTTGAGGCGCTAAATTTTGAATGTATGTAGCTTCAGAAACATAAACTACTGGGTGAATTTCATGTTTATCCGTGAAGTTCAAAACACAGATGGTTGAGCAAGCTTGTTAGAAGTATATATGTATTTCTGGAAAGTATTCTACAAACGCGTAAGATCCTAAAACTCACAGGGAATACTGATGAGATTACAAACTGTCAGGGTCCTATGTATGTATTTCTCTCTCAAAGGCACAAAACCAAGATGACTGTTTGCCCCCATTCTTACAGCAAGAAGCACCTGGTACACCCATACTACTAAATTAAATCATAGCTATGCTACAATTAAGCCTAAAGCTAACCCTGCAGACAAAACTACTAGGAAACTGGCATTTTAATCTAGTTTACAAAAAAAAAAAAAAAAGGCAGAATCAAGGCTTGTGTGCATGTTTCACTTCCACAGAAATGCTCAATTGTTCTAATGGTCAGTACGCATATGGTAACAAAATGACTTTGTAAGCTGTTCTGAATTCAACAACTACAATGGATTATGATAGATATGATATGTGATTTGAAACCTTTTCAAGACACAATGTAGATGTATTTGTTCTAGCAGACAAGACAAGAATGCAAATAACCATCACTCACTGTTATGTCTCTCAGTGAAGCAGTGCTAGAAATGCATATGCAATGTACTAGCCAGATATCTCCTAAAGTGTATGCCAAAAGAAACTGTCTTTGAGCAAGGCTAAACATGACCTTATTAGTCAAAACACACCACTTCATCTGTGGTATTGAAGTCACCAGACCAGATAATAGCCTCATAACATTTTACACAGACAAAGTGAGTGTTAGAGCAGGATTAACAAACTCTCATAGAGCAGACACAGTTAATACCGGTAAAGCAATGATTTCAGACCAGGATTTTTGCTGCCACAGAAATGTTAAACAACAAATGGAAAACCCATCTTCATATCTAAATCATGCTGCTGTAATAGGAAAAATATCTACTGTAGGTCTGGCCTGAATATAAAAAATCACCCAGACAACTGCTGCAATTGAGCAGCTTACAATTTCCACAATCAGGTAACTCATAAATGCCTAGAATGAGCAACTGCATTTGGTAAAAAGTGATTTATTTCATGCAGATCCCAAGCACCAAGATTTTCCATCCCCAAAGAAAACATAGAAACTCTGATGTCCTTGGGATATGCACTGGAGGGGGGGGGAACCTGGTAACCATGTAGTTGGCACTGTCTCCTGCTCTCATTTTTTTTCTGTTAATACAGCTAAAAGTACAAATATCTCTCTTAGTAACCTTTTGAGCGTAAAGGTTTGCTGAAATCTTTGCAAGTCCATGACGTGAACATAACAAATTACAAAGTAAAAACAGAAGTTTACAGAAACAGTGCCCCTTGAGATTTAAAATATGGTCTTATATCCTATATGTCAGCACTGACTACGTATTTACATAACCAGTCATAACACCTAAGCATTCGCAGGCTGTAGTGAAACTGTACTCACATGGAAGTATCATTGGTCTGGTTTACAGACAAATGAGGTTGAGAATGACCTACAGGAAGTATCTGATCAAACCAGGTGCTAAACCTAGAATCCCTGCCTAGTTCCTGAACCACAGTCCAATCCTCCTTTCTTAAACATAACACTGTTCCCTCACTCATGATGAAGTAGAGAAACCACAGCTTCACCTCTGGGAAACCTTCATCCTCCTGAAGGAAGGCCCTGCCCTGTGCTGGTGGGAGCCAGCACCTACCTGGGCAGCCCTTGCAGATTCTGGTTGGCTTTCTTGTTTTCTTCTCTGGAAAGGAACCTGGATCTCTGCCATTTGTCTCTCATATGCATTAATTTGACTCTGCAAATCCACGATATAACTCAGAGCCACTAAGCACATCCCAGATGACCAAGCCCAGCAGGGACTGTGGGCTCGTGAGCTACCCAGATACTGTATTGGCTGTGCCCTCAGCATGTGGCATGTGCACACCAATGAGATATTGTTCCAGAGAAGTTTTGTATGTATCCTGTTCCTCCCCAAATGCCATCAGTATTTTCTTTAGCTATAAGCCACCACAATAACTACATATGTAGAGTAACGGAGACACCCACTTTAATTTTTTTGAGGTGCCTCAGCTTCACAGTGACTGGATTTCTAAGGTAATAAATGCTTGCATTTCTAATCAAGTATGACTTTTTATGTTTTTTATGTAAAGGTTATATGCAACTTTTACTTTGCAACTGTTGCATATGTTTGGAACAGAAGAAGATTTTGATGAGCTTTCCTATGATCATTAAATAATCATGCAATTCTGAGCATGTTTTTTAAATGGTTGCATTCCTTCAGCAAACAAATGTGTTAATCACAGTTCCCTCCTAACAGGAAATAGGAAATGAGAATAAAGTGAAAAGTTCAGACTATGAACTGTTGTCTCAGCAGACTGATTAAGGCCAATTAAATGTACGTTAGACAACAGCCATTCTGAAGTTACTGAAGGGTGACAACAGGTCTCTTCAGAAAAATAAAAATAACCTTCTCCAGCAAGATACAAAACCTCTATCAAATAACATAAGAACAACTTACAATCTACTATACTTATAGTCCTTTTAACAAGAAGAATTAAGAGCTAGTCCCAGGAAAAATTAGTAACACAGGTGATGAGATAACATACTTTATTTTGCCCTCACAGTTAATATACTAGAATCACTGTGTCCAGGAGATTAAGGGCTGTCTATATCTGTACCAGTGTACCTCTAATATTCATACAAAGATAATTCTTTTACTGACTTCAAGCTCAAGTCTAAAATAAGCATGGCCACTATTCTTGCAAAACTGGAAAAATCATATCAAAACAATTTCAGGAGGACTGGATTTTTATCTGTGTCCCAAATATGGCACAGGGAACACTCCCTAGCAGTGATAAGAACAGACGATGCCTATGACTTAGGAGCTTGGAAATACTGGTTTTACAGGCTTCCCATATTACCTTTTCAAATCACTTCTATGTCATGTTGAATTTGATGCCACCAGATATGGTACAACACCCTCTGGTAAGAATTTAGGACACCAACATGCTACTCAGTTTTCTTAAATGGACAATAGTACTCCACTAGCGATATGGTTTAGTGGAGTACTTAGTGTTAGGTCGGAGGTTGGACTCGATGATCTTGAGGTCTCTTCCAACCTAGAAATCTGTGATACTGTGATAGTTCTTAATATTTCTGAAACGTCTCACTAGAATGATCTGATCTGTTTAAAAGAAGATCACCAGAAAGACGAAATGGGAATGCAGAAAATGGTATTACATTGATGCTTCAGGGCTTACTACTCACCATCTTCTTCTCTCTCACCTAGGTGGCTTCAAAAGTGAACAAAACTTGCTGTGCCAGGCTCATACTTGCTGAAAGAGGCAAGTATTTCATGTTAGGAAAATACCCAAAGGCCCTAGCCTTTGAGATCAAAGCTTCACTGGGTCTAGGCACAGTAAGCACATAATGAGAGAGAATTCCTGCCTTGTTTATAATTACATGAGAATAAACAGCCACAAGAATAACAGAGAAAGGAACAGAAGCATCTTGCCCAAAGCCAAACAGTAAATTCAGACGTTGAGTTTGAGGCAGAATGGCCTGGCCAGAACAATGAAGAGGCAACTACCTTTTGTGGATAAGGAGAAAAGGTGCTGGTTCTTCATACTTTCATCTTATCACTCTTGAAATATATTCTCTGAGAAGTGTCAGAAAGTAAGATAGGAGAAGTCAGGAGAAAGAAATTAGGGAAGGAAAGAAAGAAACAAAGAAAGAGAAGAATATGGGGGAAGACAAATGAGGTTAATGGAGACAGGAATACATTGCCCCCTGTCTCCCAGATAACCATTCTGTGATTTAATCATGAATTCCAAAAGTGAAATTAAAAATATTAATTCACTTCCCATTAGATTGTGCATGTTTTTCTCCCCCACGTATAGACCTTCAAGAAACCCCCAGTGATGCCTCCTTTCTCTGTAAGTGTGTCCAGAAGTTATCTATGCACCTTTGACTGGCTGACCTGCCAAAAGGGAAAAAAAAAAAACAAAAACCAACCAAACAAAAAAAAAAGGAAAAAAAAAAGAAAAAAATTAAGCCAAAAGAAGTTAGCAGATGATGAAACTTTGGGGCCCACCATGGGAAACCTAATTGGTTTGGCTTCCATTCTTGTACAAGTAAAGCTAGGTACTAGATGGTCTATGGCAGTGAATATGTTAAAATTGCATCTACGACAACTCTCAATAGCTTTAGGGTTAGACAAATATAAAAATTAATATACTAGTCTTTTCTTCTCTTGCACTGATAACTGATGAAATGCTACTTTGACCAAAGAAACAAACAGAGAAGAATCCCACAGAAGAGAAGGAATGACTACTTTTCTCTGTGTGTGTTTAAGTCATCTCTAAAATGACCTGGATTTTTATAAAGAGATGCCAGAAAAAGAACAACAGTGGTAAATACTGGGAGCTGAGGGAAGAATAATGGTTTTGACAAATAACTTTGAGGAAAGACCTAGTAGTCATGCTGATGTATCGAGTGATCACATCTGGGGAAGGAGTAGGAAAGAGATGGATAAAACAGACAGAAGGACACTGAACCTTGGCTGGTAAGCAGAGGTAGGAGAAGGCTGCATACTATTTGGGAACTAAGGTTTCTGTGAAGGACTAGAGACTTCTGGAGTGCTGGCCCTTGCAGATACCCTTGAAATGAAACCTGACTTGTAGTGACGCATTTCGTTAGCTTGCCTTTAAGCCCGCTAATGAAAAAGTATCATATCTGAAGCAGGCCTGCTCATTTCCTCTAAAGAATTGTAGTACAATAAAATGGTGGGTCAGGTGTAAAAGACCTGCAACAAGCCAGCAAAAATGGTCTCTCTGGAAGAGAGCAGCCATGGGCTCATACAAAGCTTTTTGGTCCTGCCTCCAAGCCCACAACCTCTGGAACATACTGAAGATACAAAGAGCATATTCTGTGAGGACACAATTTTTCTGTTTGTCTCAGGAACTTCAAGCGTATAGTAAAAGTAGCAGCGAGTCTTGGAGAGTTGTTCTGTGCATGATAGTATCTTCCCTTCTAAAAGCAAATGTCTCTTGGTCACTGCTCACCCCAGCCTCAGCAGTTTCTTCTGGTACAGTGCCATGAGAACTGTTCCTCCCACTCAGTTCTCTTTTGCAAAGCCATCAACAACAGAGCCCTGCACTGTTATGAAACTAGTAGTTTCGGACTGAAAGAACGCAAATCAAGCCATTATCAGAAATAATGAGTGAAAATTAGCCTGACAACCAGCCACCACAGTGAGAGAGACAGCTGAACTGTTGGCACATTCCTGAGACAAAATGAATAAACAAGCTGATAACAAAAGCAATCATCAGATTGTAATCTTCTGCAGAACTAGTTCCTTACTGTTTGGAATAGCAGTTATTCATAAAAAAATAGTATCTAAGAACAGATCACAAACTTTTAAATCTAAATGTAAAATTATTCAATAATACAATTTTATTCAGCTGGAACAAGTTTTAATTCTTAGAGAATGTATACATCTTCTGTAAATCTACAAACATAATTCTGGGATATTGCTTCATTTTGCAAGATTGCATTTATAAAGGCTACAGGGGACAATGACATGGTTATCACTAAGTCTGAATATGAGGCAGAATCTAGCCCTATCTCATTACACTGCGATAAATGAAGTTTCAAAACTCTCTGTTTCCTAGAAAACACTGTTCTATGGACTCAGTGACAGCTAGATCCACAACCTTCTACTTATTTCATGATGGTTACGGGAAACACACACACCTTACATCTCAATCATAGGAACCTTTTTTAATTCTACATGACTAATTATTCAGAATGATTTTATTAGACTGTTCATAATTAAAGATTTGTTGATTGATAATTAATTTTTTACTTGAAATTGAAATGATTTCCAGTTTCTGTTCTAGAAGCTGTTCAGATCAGAACCAATGTACTTATTTTAAATAATACTGCAATTTGTGATAGCTGTAGGAGACATACTACCACTAAGCAGAGCAAACGAATTAAAACCAACAGGGTGAGGGGAAGATATTTCAGCCAAGGTCAGCTGGCATTCTCTGGCAGGATAAAAGGCTTCTTGAATTTTGTTTAAACACATCCAAAAGTTATTAAAAATTAAATTCACACATACTTTCATATTGTTTCTTGCTGCAGGGTTTGTTCAAAATAACCTTTGAAACAAATGAGAATCACATTCTTCATTTTAAGAAGTTCTTTTAGCCAGCATATGCTACACTACCTTACAGAATTTGCCTGCAAGTGTTGTTTTGTCACACATTATTTGGAACAAAGTGAGAGAAAGATTTAAAACATTAACAGAAAGATCAACCTACCTTCTTTATTCTTCAGAAGAAAGCGCACTGTAATTCAGAGATGTGTGCTCTGTAGCAGAAGGAAGAATGAAGTGATCTGTAGAGTTCAGAGTGACTTCAGTGTGATTCCAGCTGCTTCACTTGGCTACTGCCTTCCTTCTAATAAAGCTGCAGAATGATATAATGACGTGTTTGTTTTCAGCTGTGAGGAAGTTGTTTCCAACTTCCCTTGGTTTCCTAAACCCAGTTTTGAAATATTGCCCTTCTGTATAATCCCACTATTTCACCAAAATAAATGTTAGACGTGAATGAATCATTTTGGCCAGTGTCCAAGCAAGCAACAGATGTGGTGGCTGATGAATGGAAATGGACCTTACAGTTGCAGGCTGCTTTTTGTTATGCAGAGAAGCTGAACAGTATTTCTCTGTTTCTGACAACTCCAGTTTATAGAAAATAATTGAATGAGGAGAAAGATGCTTAAAAAGCTACACCAAAAGCATCGCTTTGTAACTGCATGGTGAGATACGTTCATTTATGTATTTATGATTAGTAGCTTCATCTGCTTTTGGATGTAAGAGAGAAGTGAGCTTCTCAAACTACCAGTCGTAGTCCCCTTGCCCATCAGTCAGTGCAACTCTGTGGTCAGACATTTGAACTGCATTTTAGGAGACTTGGCTTGAATCCCAGTTCTGTCAAGAGCCTACTGAGTGTTTGTGGTCAGGCCTCATGATCCCCATGAACCTTAGTTTCTCAGTAAGTAAAATGTGAATATTATTCGACTAGTATGGACATACCATAGCTTCACCTGACTCTGATGGTACTACACTCATCATACCATTCACTCCTTCCAGCAAAACTACCCTGTTTTGTCTTTCCTCCATGCCAGCTCTTCCTGTCCCGCCAATATAACTTAAAATGCTGATAGCTTGTATGTGAAGGGAAAAAGTATGAATGAAAGGAGGATGGAGATTATGCTATAGTGGGACACAAGTGTCCCTGGACCAGGACGAAATGACAACAGGGGGACATAATGTCTGTGAATATGTAACACAGGAGACAGACTACAGGATTGCTTGAAGAAAGAGCAGAGAACGACTTGAGGACCTCATGGTATGGCACCTAACTTGTCTATTTCTCTCTGTTTAAAGATTTCCTCTTTTTTCTAGGTAACAGATAGGTGAAACTTTGCTGATAAAAACTAATAGCAGTTTAATAGCAGTTCTCTCTCTCTCTCTGGTAAATATTGGGATAGGGTAAACGTAGGCACTATTTAACTGCAGATGTGCAGAGAATTTTGCCTGTAATGGCACATGAGTCTGTCTCTAGGTACTTTGCCAAATGCAGTTAATGTAAGGCAGTTAATTTAAGGGCTCGTTCAGCACTATTTCAGTAAGACAAAAGCAAAAATTACTGGGTAGAAATGCCCACATATGATCTGCACTAAAAGAAAAACCTCAGCAAGCAAAGTAGAATTACATACATGCCAATTACACTTCACCTTCTCAGTGCAGGGAGCACTCTGGAGAGTGCAATGGATTCTAGCAGTTTTTGGGTGGTGAGGAATCGTCTCTAAGGGGCTGTTTCCTTCTCCATAAAGTAAAGCACATTGGAACTGCTCTATAAAGGTACTGGGATGATAGGTCAACTCCTTCATTCTTCTGAAGCAAGGGAAGATAGCAATTTCCTTCACCCTTCCTACCACTGTGGCAAAAATAAAATCAGAGCTGCTAAGGATCCAGAAGAAATTTTGTGGAGACAAGTTTTCTTTGTAAAAGAGTTTGTATCCCATCCACCCCACCCCAAACAGCAGGTCACTACATTTCAAAGAGATTTTTTTGCCAGTGTGTTCTACCTAGATTTTTTTTGTTTTAAATTGAATGGGATTTCTGATCTGATGAGCAAATTACCAAATTTCTACAGTATAATCAGCATATGCAATGTACCTAGGAGGAAAAAAAGAACAGAATTTTACAGACAAAATTTCACTTAATCTGAAAGGATTTTGTTCTCCTTGTTTTCTGTTCAGAGCTAAATATATCACTTTATTCTTCTACAGTTTTGATCAGTCACAGTGGGAATTTTAAGTCCCTGAAAAATGAAAGGTTGGGCCCTAAAACTTTAATTTTATTTCCTTCTATACTGAGACATAGTAAAAACTTGAATGATGAATCCAAAATTACATAATTTAATATATACTTGCATGCAACTCATTAACCATGGATCTTTTTACTAGTGTGATCTTTTTAGATATTTTTGAATGTTATAAGCTTGGAAGAAAGTTAATGAAAAAAAAAAGCACCTTATTTGCTTTTTTGTCTTCTCATTTTTATACTTGATTGTATTTTATTTTGCCATGTCATTTGTGTTTTTCAACAGGGTATGTTAATGTGGTTTGGGAGTTTTAACTCTATACATTGGGGGTGTGTGACAATATGCCAGTGTTGTTCTGAAGTGGGACATGCATTCATGAACATACAATGCATGTAGGACTTGCAGAGCAGAGAGACAGTAATTTATACCTGGTGAAAAAATGAACAAGGAAGAATATTTTCATACAAATAACAGATTTTGGGTTGCCCAGCAGTGAATAAACTAGGTTTATTAAAAAGCAAACGAGTTTTAAAAATACTTCTGATTCTTTATTGTTAAACCCTATAAAACAAACCAAAAGCAGAGAATACATGGCCTTCAGAAAAAAAACTTTAGCAGTATTAAACTAAAGCACAAACTACAAACCAACTAACAAAACCAGCTTTAATTTACCAGGATTACAAACAACTGTCTGATAGTTCTGATAATTATTTCCCACTGTAGGACCACTGGGTTTTATCAAGCTGCATATTAGTATGTGCAGATAATCTGAAGAATACTGAAGAATACTCCAGACTAAACCCAATTTGCATTAATTCAATTAAGTCATATCAACCACGAATTTCTAAATTAAGTCTAACAAAATATATTTAGTTTTTCACACTTTCAATTAAACTGAACAAGAGAATAAAGAAAGAAACTACTTACCTTTTGAGGTATGCAGTTGTTTAATTCTTCCCTGTTCCTTTGTCATTACTTTTTCAATTAACACCTCATCGATTAAAATCCATTTTGGAAAGACAGAGTTTAACTGCCTGACAATCAGGATCAGGAAAAGAGTAATTTCCTCCCTTCCTGTAAAACTAATGACTATTCACGCCTATCCTTTTGGTAAAGCTGTAATATTTACTTGTGGCTTAACTGTGCACTATGTACCATAGTCAGAAACTATGACAACATTCTCCAACGACACATTTAAACCAAACTACCTGGTGAAGGGAGGTTTGGCTCATACAGGAAGGTCTGTATCCTTTTTCTATGCAGATGTTAGAAACCTGAAGATTTTCATGCATAATGTGTGAAAGAAATCCAACAATTGTGCAAAAGGCAAAATTCCTCATTTAGCTGTTACTTTGGTCTGGTAA
Organism: Anser anser; assembly: GCF_964211835.1. Classification (NCBI taxonomy): domain Eukaryota; kingdom Metazoa; phylum Chordata; class Aves; order Anseriformes; family Anatidae; genus Anser; species Anser anser. Next base: position 27,367,252 of record NC_139726.1, read on the forward strand.
AAACACACAAGCATAGAAATGAATTACTATATGTGGCTGTATATATATAAAATGTATATACATACAAGTTTGAGAAGCACCTGTAGAAGCAGCACTCAATGCAACTCCTGCAAACAAAAAGAACGAAGTGTTTCATTCTATGAAATCATTAATATTAGACAGTAATTTACAAAGAAGTGAATGAAAAACATATATTTTGATGATTAAGAATGATATCTTGAAAAAAATACTATTAGAAATAGCCTGTTTCTCGTAGTTTGCTTTTATACTTGCACTTTTTCCTCCCTTTCTACAAATAAATAGGAATGGTTTTCTACGTAACTTTTAGACCATAGCTATCCAGATTTTGTATTCATATGACAATAAAATAAGAGATTATATCTGCCAGTTAGATAATACTTGAAATTAATGGAATTTCCACAGTGCATCAACATGAACGTTCTGATATGTCATTGAGCACTAAAGGTAAGCTGCTGTTACTCAATGACTATAAGTAGCCAACTTGACAACAATATTTTTCCATTTTAGCCGAAGCTCTGTCTCCTTCCATACAAAGGAATGCTGTTTGGAATAATTTCAGAGAGAACTACAGAGATTACAGAAACAAAACAAAAGGCAAAGCAAACTATAGTTGTTTCACTATGTATTTCACAATCTTCAGTACTACTGTAGGAATGAATCAACTTGCACTTTTTCACCTTACATAAATTAACAGGAACTACAGAGTTACTCAGAGATCTTAGGAGACAAATGCTCAGAAAGGAAGCCAGAGTTTACTGTTATGCATCTAAGGCACCCTGGATTTATATTCTTTATGGATTGAGTCACACGTCTCAAAAACTGCCCAAAACCAAACCAAGCTAGGTTAGAAAAAAACGAAAGCACAGAGATGAACCTCAGCCACACCAGAATTTTAGCTACCTCCATCTACTCAAGATCTGAGTCACCAGTATAGTTGCCTATACCTATTCTTCCAAAGAACTTAAGTCTTATTTTCCATTTAAAATACAAGTTCTGAAGGTTCAGTTATCCATCTTTTATATAACAGGTCTTTTGATTAAAAACCCAAAGCCAAAACTCAATTTGGGATTGCATGGGTATTGTATTATTAATGGGATTATATCCTGGTGATGCACACAACAGACATGACTCTCACCTAGAAGGAAATTAAATTTAATGTTCTGCAATCATCCCTTAACAATTCACAGCTAAGTTGTTGAAGTTTGTCGTGATGAATAACAATGCAGAAAACAAGCAGGTTCATAGGGAGGAGAGGATAACAAGTACCAGTCCCTCACTAGTCTGCAGTTAGACTGTTGCTCCTAGCTGCTCTGCTAGCTGTGACAAAACTGCTCTGAAACACTAACAAACTGTAAGCAGCAAAATTGAAGAGTTCTCATCACCTGCAAAAAAAAAAAAAAAAAAAAAAAACACAGCAAAGCTAAGGTTCAGTACAAAATAAAAAACAGCCCCCTGAAAAAAATACGCTAACAGGCTGGGTGCCTATGTAGCACACATGGGTGATCAAGCAAGGTCGCTGCTTTGCAGCATTACTACTCAAAATCTTAACAAAAAGAAACATCTACACATGGAATCGTGGAGCCTGCTGGTTACCCTCTACAATGCTGTCTAACCATTGACATTCCTTAGGATTTATGGAGATGCAAAGGCTTTAAACTGGACAGTAGCTCCTTGCATATAAATGGAAGATGGTTCCTGAACACTAGTGCAAAGCTGATGCAAATCAAGTCCAAATCAAGCTCAATCAACTATGGATGCTCTGAGAAGCTGTGGTCAGTGGTTTAAGCACATATTCATTTGTATTTTTAAAGTTGCTTTTTATAGTCAGCTACATTTGTCAGATTGTTTTTCTGCTTAGTGGATGTAAACGCCTTTTGTGAAAGGTGCCAGGTGACCTTGACTCCTTGGGTATTTAAGTTATTTATCCATAGCAATGAATGTGAGAAAGGGAGAAGCAATGTGAGCTCTGCTTACTGCTCTGCGTTTGCCCTCTCCTCTGATCACTCCCCAGGGAGAGAGCATAGTTTTACTTCTACAGCCTACCCAGCCCTCAGCCTCTCTAATGAGAAGGGAGCTGATAAATCCCAATAAGCATGCTGCTTGTGATACAGGTAAAGCAAATTATTAGAAGCTCTGAAAAACACTTTGGTAATTAAGGGCTCAGTTCTGTGTATGAATTCCATATTAACTCTTCTACTGCCTTCAGTGAAAGCAAAATTAGCATAATCTCTAATAAATTAACAGTGGGCTCAGGGAAGGAAGCACAGGAAATCAATTCAACCAATGAGGCAGCTGAAAACCCAGCGTTTATTTGTCCATCCTAGTTCCTTAAGCTGCATCAAGATGCACAAAGATTAACCTTAACTCCTTATTAATTCACAATTATTATTTTTTAAGAAGACTATGAGCACCAAATTCAGCACTTAGCATGAACTTGAAAGTAGAATTTACAGGAATATTGAGACTAGAATTGCCACATTTTCTGTAAAGGCTATTTAAGTAGCTATTTGTCTTTTCAAGCTTATTAATTTCAGCTATAACTGGGGGCATATTGCAGATCTTCTGCACAGATGAAAAATATCTGAAAATTTTCTGAAGATACTACTGAAATCATTTGAGGAAGAGAGGAACAATTTTTAAAACGTTTAGAAGCCTATAGCTCTGCTGTCTGTCATTCAAGAACAAAAGAACCCAGTACTGCCTTGCCACGAGAAAGCAGAGTTTGGTACAACATGGCTCAGAGGCTACTGGCTGAATACTTTGCTGTAAGAACATTTCTTTGCTGTGCACCACACATCCCACGAGATGGGAAAATAGGCAAAAGGCATAGCTTGGGTCCAAACCAGAAACTGAACCCCAGTTACTTCAGTATTACAAACACAGACCATCCAACAACGTGGAAGAGACTTCTGTTTTTATTGATGGACCAGAAAACAGAGACACTAAACTCTGATCCAAAGAACTACTACAGTTCCAGTAATAGCATGCAAAATGCTGCAGAAACACAAACCCTACAAAAAAGCTTTTTGTTCAAAAGGTCTTTTTCTTTCCCCATGTTCAAAATTTTCCATGAAAACATCTCTATATTTTCCAACCATAAGAGAAAGAGGTTTCATTCAAAGGCTGCTGTTTTTGCTTATCAGCATCGCTAGACTAAAAGTAAGTTTTGTCCTTGGAGAAAAACAGAACTTCTCTATTCTACCTCATTTAACTTCCTGCTTTTTTCCTGAATAGGATAAAGAAATCTTTCTTCAAATTATTCCTGAGGTAAAGCAAGGCTGAGCGTCTGCTTGCTCTCAGATGTAAGAAAGTACTTTATGTGGTTTATTGTGGGAACAGAAAAAAAATATATATATATTTTAGAGCAGCCAATGTGGGGGAAAAAAATGCTCATTTAACTATCTTGGGAATGTATTTTGACCCCATCTTAAATTGGCTGCAGAACATCCACTGACTCAACATAATAGGATATACTATTTACAATTCCTTGACTCCTATAAATTACACTATGGACAAAGAAGCTGCAGAGGTATTTTACACTCAGGGTCATCTTACATTCATCTGCATCTATTTAAAACTGGAACAGATCCATTAAAATTGATGGATATAAACATTTAATTCAGAATATTCAAAGGAGGCAAGGCAAGTAGTCAACTTCTGGGAGTCTGAAAATTGAACATTCTTGAAAAAGAGAACTAATAAAACTCCAAGAAGCTTTGAGAAAATTACCTCTATTGGAAATACATTATTCCCTGCCTGTATAATGGGATTTAATATTTACTTTTGTGAAAATGCCTTGGAGTTCCTACTGGGATAAAAGGTGAGGTGAGCTAGAACTCATCTATCATTAGTCATCTACCATTCTTATTTAAAATATCTCAAGACACTCACATTAGCTCCTCCTATAAAACCTGCATTAAGTCTGTGCCATACCTATATTAGAAAAGAGGATGATTTCAAACATGCCAATCAAAACATTTTGCCACGCAGATGAGAATAACTCTGTTCTAAGTGTGTTTCACTCCCCTTATCTGGCTGTGGTTAATACTAGAACGTATTGTTCTGTTTTCTTCACAGCTGAAGGCTGTCAAGTTGTATAGCTCCCTTCAGCGTGGGGGAATGAAGTCACGTTTCTACTTTCCACGGCATTTGCTAGCATGTACCTTTCCAAAATTACTCTATATTTCAGGGTAATTTGGTAATGAACAACCATACTTGAAAATGCTGTCAGTTCTCAAGGGCTGATCTGACTATATCAATCAGGGAAATTTATTCTGTGTTATTTTTGAAAATAAATATAAAACAAAAGGAAAATAGAATCAAGAAATTAAAATTTAGGGACCATTAACATAGTCCCTTAGCATTAAGGGACTATTATTTCTGAAGCTAAAAATACTTCCATGCACAAGCTGAAGGTGAAAGAATATCCTGTAATTCATGATCAGTCACCACTGGTGGCCCCCAACCTACTTCCTGACCTAGTCCTGTTCTTTGTGTCACATTTCTAAAAACAAAGGCACAGTTATTTCAGAGGGATGAACTGGCTGAACAATTATTAGCAGAAAGCAGAAATAACTGTGGATGCAATACTAAACTATTTAGCATTTTATGATGAACAATGCGTTCTCTGAAAGCAAACATTCTTTCAGGTTACAAACGGGAAAAGGATCCAGAGGTGAGAGTTTCCCCTTTACTTTAACTCCAGTGAATTTTATTTGGTTCCACAAGGGGGCTGCCTGGACACCTAGACAACATTTTCCCCGTGTTCTCCTAGGTAATGTGGTTATTTGGGTCCAGTAAAGAACGAATTCCATGCAGTGCCAGAGAAATGCATACAAACCTCTCAACTGCTGCTTTAATTTCTTAGCAGAAATTCTCTTCTGAATTCTGCTTTAGGACAGAGTGTCCTAAAAACATGTTAAGCTAAGCTATTGGAAACATTTAAAACAATTGAGCAGTGTTAGGGTATGGTTTTGAAAAGTAAATTAAAAAATAATAATAAAGAACATTAGCAGACCATTATGCAGAAATTTTCTGAAAATGCTGAATTCTAATAAATTCTATAGCCTCACTGTTTAGTGACACATTTTGAGTTGTCTCATCAGCTGTTCCTTCTGGATGACTTGCCAGCAAACAAGCAGCAACAGCAGCTGTAACAGCAACAATAATAGGCTCTGGAATGAGCGCGAATGCCACAGAATGTTGCTCAGCATTATTATAATCAAGATCTCTGTATTCTCTAAAGTACATACGTACAAAAATACGTTATTCAGAGCAGTTTTAGTGCAAGAAATGAGGAGTTAATCTAATACCCCAGATATTTGGGAAGTTCTTATCATTAACTCTGATAAAGTTGTTAGTTTAAAATTTATGGAACCTTTGATTTTTACACTTAACAAGAATTATTCTTTTTTACATAACTGAAGTGATTACAAAAGAGATAAAATACCACAGGATATCAGATCACTCCTCCGTTTAGTCTGGTATCTGATATTGAACAGTAGCCAGCAGCAGATTCTTCAAAGATACCAAAATTACTTTAAGAGAATTTTGCATTTGTTAGTAATTAAATGTTTCAGTATAATGCCATGTATTATCGAACACTCATTCTGCTACAGAGTTGAAGAGATCCTCCTTTCCCAAGCCTACTCAGAACTGAAGTGCCCTACAACCTATACATGTTCTTGGACTGTCTTGAAATTTGCCATACTTTTTACAATCCAGGCTAGGTCTAGCAATCCACAATTGTGGACATTTGGCAGAAATACTCTCTGCATTCCTCAGAGCCCAGCCCTCAAATGCTGTTGAGTCATTCAACCTTTTGCTCAGATCCTCTGAACAATTTTACCAAAACAACAATTCAAGAATAAATTAGGCTATTAAAATCAGCATGGAAAGCAGATATACAACAAACTAAAAATCTAGGCAAGTTTCCTTCCTGATAGTTTTATCAACCTTGATTTTCATTTGTTATATTCTCACTTTACTAGCTGAAGCATACTGCTGGAAGAAATTTGAGACTCTAATTTTTAGGAAAATATCTATTGTTTATCTATTGATTGTCGGAAGTTACTTTTTCCTAATGTTTTTTTCAGAGGTATAACCTTGACATGCATTTGGCTAACAGGTGCAGAAAAGCATATCAAATCAAAGTAAAAGTAAAAAGCAAAGCATTGAAAGCTGTATGGGACAGTTTATGGAAACTTGATAGATGATACCAGGAAAGGGAAAAAAGTGGGATGCTTGGATCAAAAGAGTGTAATTTTTAAAAGGCAAAAGGAAGTTTCTCAGCCCTGCTTTAATGTTCATGCACGTATGTGAGGAGGAGGTTAGCTGTTCCTATAGTTAAGAGGAGAATAGAGGGATCTCTCTCAATACCTTACCTGAGCTTAAATCAGATTGCAACCTCAAGTCGATAAATACAAAAAGAGTTGGAAGGCAAGAAATGGCAGAATTTAGGCTTGTGATGTCAGGTATCTTTGATCAATAGTCCAAAAGATAGAATATTCCAGTCTATCCTTGCAAAAAATATACAGGAACATTCCAAGGGCAAGATACACGGCACTGTGGGATGGACTCTACAACCTTCTCTTTGTCAGAACTTGAGCTACACTGAAACCTCCGACAGGTATCTGAGCTTACTTTGTTTCAACAAGTTATGAAGGGTTGGTTAGTGATCCACATTAACTCACAAAGCTTGCTGCAAACCCGTCACAAAGGTAAACTATTTTAGCCTGAGATAACATGTTTCAAAGCGTCTTTGCCACAGCGGGAGTACACACCTTCAAACAAGGCAACTCTGCAGACAAGAAGTAATTTGGGCATCTGCCTGAGCTTTTACATATGCAAATCTTCTCCACAGAAATACTGCATCTGCAAGATTTTATGACTGCTTTTTACAAATCTCCACTCCTACCCACAGGATTCTGTCTAAAACTAGGCTTTCACTTGTCCATCACTGAAATCAAAAATTATTTCCATGTTACTGAAGTGACTGATTCTCCCTACATATCCTTGTATCACAGTCTTATGTCTTTCAAGATGCCTCAGCTAATCCATCATCTTATTCAGTTATGCCCAACAAAATAAATGTAGCTAGAATGAGTAAATAATGATTAACGGATCCTGTCAGCCTTAAGAGGCATAAACACTATGCTGTACGTACCTCAATGTAGTATCCCCCACTTTTTTAATCAGTTTGAGCTTTGCCAAGTTCTATATTAAACCAGGTAACAAAATATCACCAGGCAACTTAAATTCTGCGCTAGCTTCTTTGTTGGCAATGAAAATATCTCTATATCCATTCACATATCAAAATAATTCAACAGCAGTTAAAGTAGTTTCCCTCCTAAAGAAAAGCCTTCTCCTGCTGTTCTTCCATTTATGACTTTTTGTGTTCAATTACTCGTTCAGCGTGGGTGGACACTTCTAAGCTATGGTTTCATAATCACACAACAGCAGCCCTTTTTTACAGCAACCTCTGTTTAAATATTTCTCATTATGGTGAAGTCAACTTCCCCCCCCCCCCCATTGCACAATCCAAGCCTGCATCTGCACCTGTCTTCACACATAAGTGGTGATAATCTTTGCATCTGCCCAGATTGCTTAAAAAAATCCTGCTTCTTCAGCATAATATGAGAGAAATGTGCAATAGCTGCTTTCCCACAGGAGATTAGATAAAACACTGAATACCTACAACTGAAAACAAAAGATAACGTGAGCTATGGTCGCATTTGTAATCCCACTCCTGAGGAAAACAAAAGCTTTTTTCATTTGTATGGAAAGAGAGCGGATCTGGCATTAGGTCAATCAAAAAGTCAAACCAAGACTTTTGCTCTGTGGTAAGAGCCAGCTACAGAAGGCTCATCACGGAAAGCAAGCTGTTTTGTAATGATAAAGGTATAAACCCTACGGTCACGCCTCCAGCATGTGAAACAGCGTGCTTTGAAGGACAAAACAACCAGTACGTTTGGCAAAATAAAGCCTGTCAAGGCCACTACCTCCCAGAACTGGAAAACCACGACTCGAGCTCGCGAAAAGCCGCGAAGCTCCAGCTTGCTGGAGCAGGTTTTGGAGGCACCAAGGCTTTTCGGGGTCGTGTCACGGTGCGATCGCGACTCCCCCGCCAGAAGCCCGCCGGGGCCGAGGGTCAGGCGGGCGGCGCCGCGGGGCCGGGCCGGGGGCCGGCGGGAGCCCGCGCGGGCGGAGCGAAGCGCTGAGGGGAAGGCGCTGAGGGGAAGGCACCGCCCGCCGTCCCGCGCCGCCCCGGAGCAGGAAGCGGGGGATGGCGGCCCCTGACCCCGCCGCGGCACGGAAGAGCTTGCGGGGAAGGGACGGAGGTGAGGCGGTGCCGGGGAGTGAGCCGGGCGGCGGGCGGGCAGGGGAGGGGCTGTTGGGGCCAGCCCGGGCGGGCGTTAACGGGCGTGGTGGTGGTGGCGGCGGCGGCGGCGCCCCCTCAGCCCCCCGCGAGGGGCGGGCGGAGCGCTCCGAAGGCGGCGGGGCCCAGCCCGCCTCGGCTCGCTGTCGGCCCCGGCGCTGCCCGCCGGGACCGGGTGGGGACGGGGCGCGGAGCCTGAGGCGGCTCCGTAGGGAGCGGCCGCCTCCCGGGGCGCGCTGCCGCTGCCAGGCGGGGAGCTGCGGCTGGCGGGGCGCTTCCCCCGTGTTCCATCAGTGACCCCGGGTAACGGAGGTGCTGGGGAGGAGCAGTGCTGGTCGGCCTCTGCTCCTTTATAACCTGTTGCAGGACGAGGGTGGCACTAGACTTGCTCTGAGGCCTTCGACGCTTGTGTACGCTATCAAAATGCACTACTGGTTTTTCTTTGTGTACGTTTCATGCCTTTTGTTGGCTTCGTTGTGGATTTCTTGTTCAACACGCTTGTTTGAAGCTTTTTGTGCTCTGGCTGCTGTACACAAGTCATTCGATAAACCCAAAACCAGCATTGGTATTCAGATACAAGAGATATAAACAAAACTTCTGTCTAGAGATCTATGAAATCAAATGTTTCTGTGTGGAGCCTGTTCTTACGTTCACAGTTTACATTTTTTTTTCCCACTGGTAAAATGCTTAAATGAAAGTTTATGCAGATCTAATTTATTTTTTTAATCCATAAGTTTAAGATATTTACAGTTGGAATACTCTTAGCAAAGCCTGCAAATCTGAAAAATCCTTTCTGCATTTATAGATGTAGTGTCTGATTTGATAAACTAAGGATTGTAGTGAGGCTTGCCAGATTTTATTAGTATAAATAAGGCATCTACATAGAATGCTTCCTTTACGTTACTAGACCATGATTTGAGCTTGACCTCAGATGCCACGTAGGATCTATGTCGCTTCAGTTCAGATTTTCAGCTTGTTCTGCTCATCAGGGTTCTCATAAAACAGAGACAAGGAGAATTGTTTTTTGTCTCCTGTCAGCTTTGCAGGGAAGTATGTCTGAAAGGCTTTTCTCAGATGTTCACCTCTCTGTTACTTAGTGGTAGCACAGGCTTTTACAAGTTTTCCCTAGCATGACCCCCCTCCACAGTGAGAAAATCTGGTCCATCAAATCTCCTTGAACTGCAGAAAGTTGCCAAGGAGATGTAGACTGGAGTAACTCAGCTATTTTAATAGTCCTGCACAGTTTGAAGTTACTGCACTTGTAACTTAGTTTAAATGTGAGTCTGCATGACCCGATTTGGAGGCTGTTGCTTACAGAGTTGTGCTTGCAGATGAGCAATCTCTCTCAGAAGAGCACCAAAACCACGTAAATTATTCCTTGAAATAAGAAAGTAATGAGCCACTGTAGTAGTTATCCTCCAACATACTGTAGTTGCCGCTTTCTGGCATTTTCTGAGATGAAACTAGGTATTTTTATGTTGAGGTGTCGTAATCCAGTTTTGGGGCAGCGGATAAATGTTTGCGGTGCCCTCTGCTGACTCTGGAACGAGCGAGCACTTTCCTGTTTCTCATCAGTTGGAGTGAATGGGCTGGCCTCCTCTGTGGCCACTGCACTCTTACTTCACTACATAGTTGCAACTATAGCTTAAGAATATATGGATAGTAAGACCTTAGATTTGCAGTAAGTTGACTTGTTTACAAACACAAGGAAGAAGTTATTCTCCATAATGCATTATTCATGAAAGATAGTGTTGTGGGCTTTTTCTTCACATCCTTCTGGGTCCCAGCTGTGTATAGGGCACTGAACAGGGTGACTTAGACCTGTTGATATATCAAGAAAGCCTTTTTCTTGGTTGACAGATGAGCTTGTTTTGCCCACTTGCAGGATCACATTGATTATCAGTAAGTAGTTTCTCGTGGGTCAGATTTTCATGGCCACAGGGGATTTTTTATATTCTCCTGAACTCTTGGATATTGTTTGCTTCTGAGTATTGTCCCATCTCGTGATTTCCATATCGTTCCTGGAGCTGTGGGCACTACATGTTCTTGCTGTCTGACAGTGATATGCATCAACTTTACTGAAATCCCTGATGCTGTTTTCAGTTTATTGCTTTCAGGTATAAAATGGCAATGCTAAAGTGTTCCATCTTCTTGTGGCTGTGTAATGTATGTCCACCCTGTGCTAGAGTAATCACCTTTTATTAAAAACAAACAAAACCAGAAAAACAAATACAAATTGATCTCAAAGATGAAAAGCACAATAACAGTTGTACATACAGTTGAATTTGAGTCCTGCTCTGAACTCTGATTTGGAAGAGACAATTTCCTGACCACATGCAAGAGCACAGGCTTCTTGTTGCTCTTCATTAAGGATCCTAATGGTGGTGGTGTAAATGTTCCTTATATGCAAACTTGGTGGTGGCAATAATATAGTCAGAGCAAGGTTTCTAAGAACAATTATTATTTTTTTATTACATGAATTAGTACACTATACTACAGGAATAGTATGGGGGGGTTCTTGGAATTGACATTTTAAGGTATTCCTTTCTAACCATAACTGCTCTAGCAGCCCTACTATTTTATAATGTACAGTGTGTAGTGAGGAAAGAGCCAAACAATTAACGACAACAAAAACACAGTCGTAAAAAGCAAAAGTCACTGACTTGAAGCTCTAGGTTTGTCATTTCACAATCACATAAATGGTAAGCCAAGGGCAGGTCTAGGAATTACTAAGTCCTGAGTTTTAAGACAGGATGTGGTACTTTCACTGTGATGCTAGTAACGGGGGTTGTGGAAATTATTGTGGCCTTTCCCTGTCTGTAATATGGAAATTATGATACTTCACTGAGTATGTAATGATTAATTCATAAAATGCTTTGAATATCCAGGATACTGTAAGAGTTCAATTTAGTGTTTTGCTGCAATATCTAGTGGATTTACATAACCTAAACAAAAGAAAACGTTTTTCTGAGTAGGTTCATGAATGATGCTCAAAATAGGTTAATTTCAATTTGGTTAATATTGATGAATTTATTTTATGTTGCTGTAGAAACGTACTTAATTTCATGAACAATAGCATCAGCAAAACTTAATATGTAGGGACTATGAGGAGAAAAGAAGGAACAAAGTTATTCCAGAAGGAACAGTTAACGTTTAGGAAGGAAATGCTGTCAGAACTACTTCCATAATAAAAAAAGAAAGATGTACTGCAGACTTCAGAAAGAGGTTCATTAATTTTACTGTTTGTAAAGTGGTACAGAAAAATTTACATGCCCGAGGGCATGGAAAACATACATTATTAGCTCAATTTTAAAAGTCTTTTTAACTTAATTGTTGACAGATGGGATGAGAAGAGATAAGTGTCCTGCACTGCAAATGGCCTCCCGTTTGGCATTTACTGGGTGCTAGCCTGGAATCATCTTTGGTGGAAGAAGAAGGTTGATGACACTAAGGTTTGTACAAGAAAGTTGACTTTTTATTTTTTTATTTTATTCTGTAACGTGAAAGGACTGTGTGAATCTTGGAAGCTTTTTGTGTTTGGGAACCCTAGAGTATATTGCTGCAGTCAGGTTTTACGTAAAAATTGTGGGGTTCAGTGTTGGTTTGCAGGTATTCTGAACAATAAGGATTACTTTTCCAGCCTTGATGATTATTTTGTTTAGTGTAGATCTTGTATGGTTTTTATTAGCATACCTCTTCCATCTTTAATGTAAAGACAAGAAATTAAGCAATTAAATGAATTTAATAAGGTTACTGCTTAATAACCTAACACAGTCTAAGCTGTATTCATAAATATAGTATTTGATTTAATTAATTAGATCATAAATTGTCCCATTCTCCTGTCAAGGCTAGCATGAATACTTAAATATAGTGTTTGGGTAACCTAGTAAAGCAGAAATTGTTTTTTACAGTGTAGATTAAATTAAGTCAAGGTCTATAGTTGAAACAATATAGTGCATTTGAACAGCTTGGAGCTTGGACTGAAGGATGAACTTGAGGATGGGTGTGGGTTTTTTGTTTTTTATTCTCAGTTTCATTTTTGATTTACAGATGTTTGACAGAATCAAACGATCTGATGAAGCTTCTGCTTCTTCAGCACAAGGTGAGGAGATTAAAGTACATATTTTTTGTTGCAGCTTTTTATTAACATAATAATAGTAGACGCATTGGTTTACCTTAAATTCAGTTGTATAATTCAATTTTCTAAATTTCAATATGGAGCTTAGATGGAAAAAGTGGCTTCTGAATTATCCACAGGTTTCCATGCAGACATAATTTTCTTGTCTCTTAATAAGCTGTTTAAGACATTGTGCGTTTTGTCTCAGTGATCATGGATGTATGAGTCTATCAGTACACATTGCCAAATCTTGATTCCAGACAAATCAGAAAAATACCCACTCACCTCAGCCATGAAAGCATAAAGTTTATTTTATGAACCTCACAGAGCATCCTTGAGGATGAAAGGGTCTCTCTAAATGTTTTTTTGAATTTCTAAACTTTTTAACTTCCTTTAAAATAGTAGTTTTGACAAGTACAATTTAAGGGAGTTAACTGACTTCCTCCTCTTTGCTTTTCTGTGTTTTTTTTTTTGTTACTATAGGAATAGAAAGACATGGTGTTGAAGGTTCGCTACAACAGGACAGCAATAGCAGGTGAGTTAGGTGATAATCTAACTGGCATCCAGTTTACTGCTTGCAAAAAGTAAAACAGGCATAATCTGTTTTTCAATCTTAACTGTCATCTTGTGTAATGGATGACGATGTGATACAGATCAAATATATCATGGAGGTCTTTTGTCTTGTATCCACACTTCTTAAAACTAGGGGTGAGGGGCACTGCGACTTTTTCTGGAGAGACAGTTCTCTTCAGACTACAGTCAACTCAAATTAGAATATGTGTTAGCTGTACCTTCAACCTGTTATCCTTTGTTCTGCATTTAAGAAAAAGTTTTCTTTAGTTAAATTTGCTTGGGAATAGCTTAAAATACGTATTCCTACTTGGCATTGTAATTCTGAAACAGAAATGTTTATCTTGCAAGTTTGTTGCAGCTCTGTAGTAAGATAGATATTAAGAATTTCTATGTTAAGAACTTGAATTAACAAACCAATGTTGTTTTTTATACTGAAATGTCTTGGTAATATTACCTGCTTCTTTCAGTTTGCATACGAGAGGGCAAGAACATCCTCAGCCTGGAGTATCCACCATGCAAAACAGGCAAGGATACTGCAACTGCTGCCATGTACACTACAGTAATCTGGAACAGGTAAGAAGACTACGGCATAACACAGCAGTAGATAGCAAGAAGTACAAATAGGCTTTATCAGCTTACAAAATGTCATTCTCTACACTGAACAACCAACACTGAATGGAAAATTACCAATTTGTGAATTGTACTGAGTGTGCACAGAGAAGATGAATCCCTTTTTACCTGTTAAAAAGAAGCTGGTGGAACAGCATGCTTACTGCAGTTTGTTTTTCTGAAGTGTCACCCTGCCGTGCGTTACACTCATTAGGTTTATTTCAGTGGTTTTTAATTTTAAGATTTGTATAGACTGTGTCAAATATTAGGGTTAATATGTTAGATATGAAAGCTGAAGACATTTGATCAACTACTTCTCTATTTTTAACTCTGTTGATCTCTTGTCTTTTAGACTTTTCTAACTGGAGAGTGGAACCCTATTTAATCTTCTATGCTGTGAAAAGTCTCCACAGTTTGAATGAATTTTGGGATGTTTGCTCATATGAAGTTCAAAAATACCTTTAGTCATTGTTTATAGATATGTTTAGAGTATTTGTACCAGTCACAAGACATTTGTGAGCATCTCTCAGATCTGCTGATTTACGTTCCATTTCAGAAGGGGTTTTAACACATTTTAGTATATTATTTGTGACTCCCTAAGCATTCTTATGGCCTTGATGCAATGAGATTTTTATAGTAGAAAAGACTGAAGATTTTCCTTTCTACTTAAACATTTTCATTGTAAGGAGAAATGTTTAACCTGGGAAGTAACTTTTCTGAGCAGGTCAGTGCGTCAACAGTGATATTAAACTAGCAATATGTTTTGTCTTTCCATCAGCATATTTTCAGCTCCCAGCACAGACATTTTACCACTTACTGCAGGAATCGTATGGGTACCAGTAGCTTGATGGAGCGTTTCCTGCAAGATGTTTTGCAGCATCATCCCCACCGATACCATGACAACAGGTATAATACAGTTCATTTGTTTTTAAATATATCCTAGTAGAATGCATGTATTGCGAATCCTTATTTCTGTTCCATTTCTGAACAGTAAATTTTGCCCATTTGAAGTGAAACGTTCATATTGAAGGCAATTTGGAAAAGAGTGTATTTATGTAATCGTTGTCCAAGTGTATTCCTTTTGTGTTGTCTCTGCACTTTCAAACTTGATTTCACTGCTTAAGGATTTGATATAACACCATTGACAGCAATTAAATATGAAGACCTAATAAAAAGAAGGAATATACGGGTCAGCTAGAATATATACACCGTGGACTTAATATATATATTTCACAGTATATTTTATGGTATGTATCTAGTTCCTAATTTTGGCTTGCTGAATGTGGTGCTTGTCAGGTGAATATGTATGGTTATTTATTCATTATTCTTGGAGTTTGTTATCTTTAGAGTTACTACTTGCATGAATTAAGTTAATCGGCCAGTTCATCATTGCTCAGATTTTGAAAAGTGTTCTCTTTATTTATCACGTGCACATTTAAGAGTGATAAGGGGGCATATAAACTTTTTTCTGTACAAAGGCCAGCTGAAAGGAGATCTGTTAAGTCTCATTCCTTGTTATGTTCTGCAAGGCAGTCAAAAATCCTGATCTGAATTTATCATTGTATTTTGATAAATAACTTTTTTTCGCTACTTTTTCTATATCTCTCATAGAGGAAAATACAGGATATACTTTAAGGCAACACCCACATTAAAAAGGTAGATATCTCCTGAGGTGTTGCTAATACAAGCTTATTTCATTTGGTGAATAAAATCCACTAATTAGTAAAAACAAGCTATCCGTTTCCCTCTAAGTTGGTAGAATGAATAGAATAAGCAAAATAATGTACAAGGCCTAGATAAAATAGGATGGCAAGTGGGGGAGGAATAATTCCAAATCTATACAGAGTTTGGAGGAAGAAAACCAAAGATGGAAGAGAGCGTGAATAGACTTTTGTTGTGATTCTGCTCTGAAAAAGACTGAGTCAGAAAGTCATTTTTTTAAGTAGCATCTGGGATAAGAATAGGATTCTCTTCTTTCTTACATAAAATCTCTTGGATTGATGCATAGTTTCACAAAGGAAATGCTTATACAAACCATGCAGAAGCTGAATTCACACAAGGGATCTTAAGACTGTCATTTAAAATAATTATACAAATATTTGTGAGCCTTGATTTATTTTGCAGAACCAACCAGTATCACTAGTAGTGGTGTGGCAGAAGGAAAAAAATTCATCTGAGCTTTGCCTTTTGCTGAATTTCAGAGGATATTGGTGTTCTGCCTTTCCTCATGGTCAAAAAAAGGAAAAAAAAAAAAAAGGGGGGGGGGTGAGGGGTGGGGGGGAGAGGACAAACCATCCTTTCCTCCAAACTCTTGATATAATTGTTTTTTCAAAAAAGAAATAATATTGAAATATTGAGCATTTAAGAGACTAAATCTCTTTGATTTTTGGTGTATTTTGTTGTAAAACTGCCAAAAGTACCTAACTTCAGTTAACTGAAGTTTTATTTCACCCCCCAGAAACATCTGCTTGTAAATAATTTCTGAAAATCATATGGTATGCTAAGTGAGCGAGGATCCTGAGAACTTGCTAGTTTATCCATATCAAAATCCACTTAGTGCTATATACAGTCTTCTAGTAGCATCCAGATGCTGAGTGTTTCACACAAAGATGGAAGAACTCTGAGAAAGTTAAAAGATTATCTGTACTTTTTTTGTCTTGTCCTTTAGATTTAATTCTGATCTATAAGATTTTGAAGTTAAGACAAAGATTTTTTACCTCAGAGCTTAGGTGCGTGCACCAGTAGGGCACAGCAGTTCAGCTCACAGGCATAATTTGGTCATCTGATGTATTTCATTACATTGCATTCAAATGATAATAATCCTCTTTTTTAATGCCTCCAAGAACTTTCTTCTTGTGCTTAGTCAGTCCTAATAACTTATCTGTACTCCTATGAATTCTATCCCCCCCCCCCCTTTTAATTTTTTAAACCAGAATTCCACTGTATTCTATATAACATTTCCTCAGCCAGTGGTGTATAGTCATGTATTTGGAGTTACAGAAGGAATATTACAGATTGTGTCATAATTTGTATTCATCCCTTTTAAAGTAACACTGTGTATTGAGCAGGGAGGAGTTGTGTACTGCTGTTGGTAAATTGTTGTGGCTTGTTAGGCTCATGCAAAGTGTGTTTTAAGTTGTATCCATTGTTGTTTATCAAAATTGAACTAAGCCTCTCCGTTGCATTCCTTTATTTGTTCACAGGATTCTTACAGCATTTCTCTGTCATCTGCAGATTTTAATACTTTGCAAAAATTTTGAAAGGGCAAGTGAGTCATAAAACTTAGTCTGAACCAGAGGGTATTCTGCTTCTGATCTTTTTGTCATGGTGAAGATCGTTTAACCTATTTGATACTAGCAATCAGTTTCTGTTTTTTGATTGCTTTTTTTCCTCCACCAATAATTTTTTAGGTTTTTAATAGACTCTAAAGGACCTTAATGAAAGACTTTTGCATATCTAAATAGTCCATCTTCTTTATCCACTCCTTTATCACTGCCTAATGCATCTAGTGTTTGGACTTGAGAAAAATCTGAAATCAACTTTATCCATGGAGCTGTAGGTAGTGAGTCTGTAATAACAAACTTCTTTTCTTTGGGTGTGTTAATGCAATTTGCACTATTAGTTCAAAACAAATATTGACAGCCAATAGTTGATATGTACATCACTCAACTGAGTGAAGAATAATATGCCAGTTGCCAAAGTATAATACTCTTCAAATTACCTCGTTATAAATAGCATACAGTGCTTTATCACTTTTTTATATAGCCAGTGTGGGTTTTTTTTTTGTTGTGAGTTTAAATGATAGGAGGAGACTTTGATCAATAAGACATCCATGTGAATGCTGTTGTGTTTCCTTGGGAGGCTTTTTATGTTTGGTGGATGTTGCTTCAGTCCCTGCTCTGTGAGATACCATAGGTCTTGGTCTTCTGATAACTTCAATTTCAATACTACTTTGCATTAAAATGTTGTTTTGTTTATGGCTATTAGTGACTCTGTAGTTCTCCTCACATGACTTAATTAATAGAGATTTCAGCACTCTGTGAAGGAGTCTCGGAGCTGTTAGTAATTATTTTTGAGAGGCCACAGAGACTGTGTAGGATGTTTCAGAAGGACTGGGGGGGGGAAAAACAAACAAACAAAAACACGCAGAGATTGTCAGTTGTAAGTAAGGGCATAGAGGACCTACTTGGAGACTTCTTTGCTTAGATTATGGTATTTCCCTGGCAGTTGAATAAATGAGCTCTTCATAGGAGTCCAGAAGACAGTGAATTGATGAGTAATGGTTACTGCTGATTTAGTCAAGAAAAATCACATCGGGTCGTCTTCAACAAGGTAACAGACCTTGTGAATAGAAGAGAATCATCCATTTCAGCACCATCTGTCCTGTTGCATCTATCATGCCATCTATCAAAACCCCAGATTTTGGCATGTTCTTGCATGAGACTTATAAGCAAGCTAAGGAAAATGTGATAGGAGATTAAACAGTGATTAAATGAGTAACTGGCTGGAAAAAAGTATTTGTAATTATTTCTGGCTTGGGGGGGGGAGTGGGAGAGAGATCATGAAAGATCCAACAAAATCTCATGTTGGGTCATAAATGAGCCCTATCCTGAGGCTTGAAGTATGTGGTTTCAAGTATGAATTATTGGTGCATTTTTTTCTATTTGTTTTGCTTTACTTTTTGTTTCTGTTTTGGTGATAATCCTATGAAGTACGTTTTTGTTACGCTAAGTCTTGTCATCTCTGTAGAGGCCAAGTCACCTTTACTTTCAAATAAAAATATTTTTTGAAAAAGTACCCAAACCTGTTTTTAATTTTCAACCGTAAAACAGTAGTTCTAATGTGAGAATTCTTTTTCTTCTATTTTTCACAGTAAAAGACTGAGACATAGCTATATTCAGAAAAATTCTGTGATTGTTTTTCAGTATGAAGTAGCTAGTTGGAAATACTTGCTATAGGCTTACTTGGTATCAGCTGGCTTAATTAATAACTTTAGTAAACTCAGACATATTAGTGTCTGAGTCTTTCAAGGACTTCTACATGTTGACTACTGAATGCTTATAATCAAGGAAATTACTATACAGTAGAATTTATTCACGGTACTTCTTTAGCAGATGAATGCACCACAAAAGGTGCATGGCATGTATTAAAGCAAGCATCTTTTTTGACTCTTACAAGGTCTGGTCAAAACTTTCAGGGGAAGCATCGTATTCTCCCTTCAGCTGTATTTGCTACACTTCAAAACTATTTTCTTATTTTAATTTATTTTCAGCTGTTTCAGTATGTGTAACCTTGTGGGTTCCTGTGGTATATAAGAGAAATGGTCCATATCTGCCTGTTCTGTTAATTCTGCAAGAAATTTTATTTGAGGCAGTCCTAAAAACAGAGTGGCCAGTCCTAGGATATATAAAAGTGTGCTGTTGTCACAGTGAGCCTGAACAATCATAACTTGGCTTCTTATAGAAGTGAGTTAGAGCTGTGGTATGTCTGTGAGAAGCAATAAGCATGGGACTCCTTGGTGGGAATGTGTACAGAGTTCCTATCAGGCAGACATGTTTTGCAGGGAAAGGGGCATTCATACTCAATAGTATTTTTAATGCTGTGCCTTATTATAAAGTTCCGTTTCTTTACAAAAGCTCATTATTTAATTAATTATAGTTTTACTAAGGAAAGACCATCTTTCTAAGCTCACAGCTTTGAACAAACGGAAACTCTTCAGTTTTCTTGCTTTATTCTATTTATAAAATTATTATAACGTAAGTTTGGCAATTCTTAATGGATAGTTGCATGGAGAGAGGGTAACCAACCAATGTCCAGGTTGTTGTCTTTTGCTTTGTGGAACGTTTCTTGCTCCACTTTCTAATGGAATTTCTCTGTTAAAGTAGTAGAGCTGGAATCCTGTGTTTGTTCATTAAGTGTGGTGCACTCTAGGTAATTACTTTTTAAAAGCTATCGTTAAAAAAATCTTAAGCATATTTACAGTGTTTATATAGTTGGCTTTTTTTAATCCCTTTTAGGCCGACCTATGATGACATGCCACTCCAAATCACTCCAGCATCTGCTAGGATTGCTTGCCCGTCTTCAGAAGAGACGGAGAAAAAGAAGAATAGAGGCACACAGGAGATTTCCAGCAAAGACCAGGAGTCCATTGATGACATGTGCTCTTCTGCTCCATGCCCCTCTCATGAGGGCCCACAGGAAACTTCTGTAACACAAACACTTACTCAGAAATTAAAAACTGAGGAGGAACGTGTTATAGGAATATCCCAGCAGTCTACTGGCATTTGTAGCAATGAGAAATGGAATGTCCTGAAAGATGCTCAAACTGCAAATCATAGCCATGAAGACCAGTTTACGGCTGTGAGCTCCATACCTCAGCACTTGTCTGTCAATCCTTTAACACATAGTTCTTCTGTTAATCCTAAAATAGAAAAAAATGTTAAGAATTTGTCATCATCAAATAAGATTCCACATAGTGGATGTGATGAAACAGAAACTGAGATAGGCAATAGGGATGTGTTATTGAAACCATGCTTGAATCCTGCTCTGGCGCTGGCTCACCCCAAATACCCTTCAATTTCACAACAGAATCCTGTGTATAGGCACAGGGATTCTTTACGTATTACCTCAGGTCAATCTCTTTTAAAACAAGATGGTTTACAAACTCAGGATGAAACTTTGGTGTCTGATTTCCATCTCAGGGATACTGTGGGTGTTAACAGCTCCCTAGATCTTGGGACTTCCCCACAACTAGCAAGATGCAAAAATGTGAAGACAAACAGGGGTGATGAAAGTTCAGTGGATGAAACTATTGAAAATGTTATTCTGAAGTACTGCCATGGAACCACATATGAAGAACTTCATTTCAAAGAGGAGAACAATCTCTGTTTAACTGTTTCATCGCTTCTGGATCGTACTCATTTAGAGGGTTCTGAAATGAGTTTTGACTGTGATGCACCTATTCAATCAGGAACAGACTTACCCAAGGCAGCTGTAAAAGACATAGAGTTGCTAAAAGAGGTCCAAATAAGTTTGCAAGATAAAGACTATGGAACACAGCTCTCTTCTGTTTTAAAAAGTGAGTCATTGCAGCAAATAGAAACAGTGAAACGGGATGTAGTAGCTCATACTGAAGAACCAGTTCTTCCAGCTCTGCCTCATGTGCCTCCTTCTTTTGTGGGAAAGACTTGGTCTCAAATAATGTATGAAGATGATATAAAAATTGAAGAACTTGTGCGTGATTTCAGGGAAGGTCGTTTTCGCTGCTACTTTGACAGCGAATCGTCAGCCAACTTTAGGGGGAGGAGAATGAAGAAAAAAAAGCAGAAAGATGAGAAAAAGAATGATACTGCTGAGGGTAACAGAACAGAAAGTGCATCAGTTAAAGCACTGCCAGAATTTAATGATGCTTTAAGTGGTGTCTCTGATTTCGATAACCAATCTGTAGCTTCAGATATGCTATGCAACCAACAAATTCTTAAAATGCCTAGGAAAAGGACATGGCGCCTAGCTTCAAGATGCCAGGTGGTTAAAGTTAGCCATGGCACACAAACAAGTCTATTGAATTACCCTGTAACAAAAAGAAAAATGGCTAGAAGGGAGTCTGATCAAGCTGATCAGAAAGAAAGCATCACGTCGCCAGAAGGTGAAAAGACTCCAAACATGAAAACTAGACTATGTGCCCTTAAACTTCCTGAGTCCTATAGCAAGATTATGAGCCCTGTGCAACCCAAGACAACGGTGTATGTACTTTCATGTCCAGAGATTAAACAGTGTAAAGGTAAACCTGTAGACATTCCCCAAATGAGAAAAAATCGTAACTCCACAGATAGCAAGGACTCTATAAGGTATAAATACAAACAGTGTTCTTTGAAGTATTATGACCCACTGACAAATAGAATTCTGAAAATGCCTCCCAAGAGTTCTGTTGGAGAAAAGGTCAAAAAGCCCTCCCATGTTAGACAGCTTTTCAGAAGTCTCAGCTTTGATGCAAACATGAGGAAACTAGCTGATGCACAGAGAGAAGGCACACCATCAAAGTCCTTGAATTGGTCAGACCTCTATAGCTCATCTTCAGCAACTCTTCTGCCAGACCCAGGTAAAGGGAACGATATAGCATCAAGTCAAAAAGCAGATGGATCTTCCACAATTTCCATGGAAAGAACAGATTGTCTTGTATCTGGTCACTCTGAGAACTCTTCGAAACACCAGTCTGTGGTAGAAGGAGACAGTAGATTAACTCCTTTGAACAGCAGAGTTACCAAAACTCCTCTGACCTCCATCAGGAGTGAGCGATTAGAGAGGGAGAATCCAAAACCAATGTGGAAGAGAAAAGAAGGCACTAGCATAGAACCACTTTTTTCCAAAAAGGCTGCAGGAGCTACGTCTGTCAGATGCACTGTTGGGAGAAGAGGAAACAGAGTAAACACAGGCAAACAAACTTCCAGAACTATAAAACAGCAAAAAGAGGGAATGAGAAGGAAACTTTCTCCTTGTGCACAGAAATCTTCTGCTTTCTCCATACACAGGCACCAGACAAGGAAAACTACAGTGGGGAAGCACCTTAACAAAGAAAAGCCTGATGCTAAAAAATTAAAGGTGAGGAGGAAACCAAAAAGGACTTTTCTGAACACAACAGTCGTCACAGGGATTCCTGAAAAGGGGCAGAAAGTCACGCCAGGATCTTTTCCTAAAAAGCCAGAGAGCTTCTTCCAAAGTCAGAAGCTGGGAAGTAAGTGGAGATTGGGGTCACCCTAGCACTGTGAACCAACCCTCAAGAAGAACTTCTGCTGTACCATTACTTCGAAACTGTCTCGTTCTACCAGGTGAGAGCTAGCCACCAAAACATCTTTTTTTTTTTTTTTCTTTATAGCCAGCACCTGGAAAAGAAGGGAACAAAAGGAGGTCATAGACAAAGCAGTTGAAGTGTTAGAGCTGCAGAAAGTGCAAAGCCAGTCTAATGTGAAACAGGTACAACTTTAAACTGAGTTCTTGTTCCTGATATATGGGACATTATATATGGGGCATATATTGCACTGTCCTACTGTGTAAAGCTGCAGAAGTTGTGCATTTGAGTTAAAAGCACTTAGAACCCTATTTACTAGACTTCACTTGTGCATCAAAACAAATGAGCTTGAATAGTATCATATTGTTTTTATGGTATTATCAGTGCGTAATAGTGCACTACAATAGGGTAAATTAGAAGCTGTACTAATTGTGCCTATTCTCATTTTTTTCCACATAATTTTAAAGTGCAAAAAATGACTCATGCTAAAAATTAATTTAAGATATCTTAATCTGGGGTGAATTCTGTGTATGTATTTTGTGTTTGTATATATGCACACCTTGTTCAACACGTAATATGGTATATACTTGCCTATGGAGTGGTATTGAAATTAATACAGTATGATGCAGTTCAGATCAATTCAGTGTTTTCTTGAAATGAAATACAATTATACGTGTTTTTATACCAACGTTTTCTTGAAACCATGTCCAAATCAGTTATTTTGGGCAACAAGTCACTGTGGGCTGTTATCAAGCAATAATGGACCATGCTGGTAAGGAAATATGTCTCCCTTGGGTACTGTTCCAATGGTGGTGGCTATACTGAAACCTCAAATTCCAAAAGAGAATACAGGTTTAGGTTTACTTTATTCTGCTTTTTTTTTTTTAATAGCTTATTGATAAAGTTTATAGGTTAATTTTACATTCCTTAGTGAGGGTATGGAAAAGTTAGAGACAAGTAACAGTGAGTTGTTCTAATCTTAAATTTGAGATCCAGTGGGTTTTTTTTTGGATTTTAATTGGGCATACTGTTGGTTAAGTTTTTGTGTACTGTAGTTAAAACTATTTTAAATATTCAGTAAAACATTTAAATAAAACAAACCTAAAGCGGCATCAATCTAAATGTATTAAAATTAAAATATCTGTTTAAAACGGATATTTAAATAAGCTGAAT
The DNA here is from genome assembly GCF_964211835.1 of Anser anser. NCBI lineage: Eukaryota > Metazoa > Chordata > Aves > Anseriformes > Anatidae > Anser > Anser anser. The sequence continues at coordinate 27,390,907 of NC_139726.1, forward strand.
TTAATAAATAAATAAATTGTATTCCATTAGTGATTTTTGTTAGGCCATTGATGCTCTATGATTTTGTCTATGGCAAAAAAAAAAAAAAAAGACCATAGTTCTGTGGCTTTCGGTTATATTTGTTTCTGGCTTTTGTTTTGGTTTCTTTGGGTATGTTTTTGTTTGTTTTTGCGTTTGTTTTAGTTGTTATGATGACAGCTTATTTAATTAAAGTGTGTTTAGGAGACAAACCCTAGTCTTGAAGATGTTTCTACACTTTAAAATCAAAATGAATTGTTCACTTGTATTAAATTAAGCACAGAGTTAAATGTCGTCACAGGCAGGGCTCTGGTTTGCAAATTTGCAATTTGGTATATTATCTAATCTATCCTGTTGTAAAGTTATTTGTAAATTCTATACTTGTACAATACATCTTTCTTATATGCTGTAAGAAAGCATATATAAAAGACTGAGACCCTGCTCTCTCTGCCATTACACACTATATGTGTGCTTTCCCCCCCAAAAAAAATTCAAAACACGTTCTTGATTTGCTTTCTGAAGTGTCAAGGGTCACTAGTTTGTATTGAGATAAAGCTGTGCTATGAAATGTTGTATTTTGAAATACAGCATCTGAATGAAATGTAAAAGCTGTCATCATAAGCCACTCATTGTTAAAAAAGTAAATCAAAAAAAGAAAAAAATCCAACTATATAAATGTGCATATTTCCCAGGATAAGTCAACGATGTGCATGTACTTAAGCCAGCTGGAAACTAAATTACAAGTCAAATATCATCTGACGCTTCTTTTTTTTTTCTTTTAGTTTTGAAATAAAAGTCTGTTTCTACGGATGAGTTTTCCTATGTTTGTCAGTTGACAAAGAATCTTATGACTGGATTACAAGTCACTGGAAAAAAAAAAAGGGGTTATGAGTTCTTATAGCCCTAAACTAATTGTGCCTGTATAATTTAATATTTTGTCTAATATAAAACTGATTTTTTAAAGCAAAATTTTAATGGAATGGTTTTTATAGAAAGCCTAATTTTTAGATTAAAGTTTTAAAGCCAAAAAAAAAGATTTTTAAGATAAAGTTTGTTTTAAAGCAAAGCTTTAAATTAACTCTTAAGTCCCATTCTAACATATTTTTATGATACAAGAATGTTTTCCTATCTAATTTCTTCAGTCTAATTTTTCACGATATTGTACATATGAAAAGTATGGATTGTTCTGTTTGAGTAAGGTTTAATGCACATTCTACTTTGATTGCTAGTGTGTATTTGTTTACACTCAAAAATACTGTTTTCCATACTCACTTATTGCAAGCTTGTTTCTCCAGCACAGAAATTTCCTTGAAACATTGAGAGTAATAAAGTATATTGTGGACTATACAATGACTAACTTTTTTAGCATCTTTTTTTTTGGGTGGCGGGGTACATGATAGACCCCTTTGTTGAGGTGTTTTACTTTTTTTTTTAACAGAGAAAAGTTATTTAATTAAAAGTGTAAGTAGCTATATATTTACATTTAAAAAAAGAAGATGAACTCTAACAACTTTTATTAAAGAAGAAGACTTGAGGTCCAAGTCTGGAAACAATTCTGTGGTTGAAAATGTAAAAGTGAGATTTAATGTATGCTCAGATTTTATTCTATGCATCTTTTATGATTGTTTAAAAACCTCTTCTGTGCATGCTCAGTGACTGCTAGGAAAGAGGGGAGATTGTGGTATGAGAGAAGCAAATGTAGAATCTGCCTTGGAAGAAGAGTTGATGAAAATATGTATTAAAAAAAAAAAAGGCAGATATAATACCATGTGCATGAAGGACAAAGGAGTTTTTTGGGGATCTTGAGGAATTGTTATACTAATTCCTCATTAATGTTATATATTCTGCTGCTGTTATTGAGTAGCACGCTGTTCATTGACATCTTGGCTGAAACTTCAAAACATGGCTGTAGAGGCTACAGCAATGGAAAACTTGAATGCTGAAATACTTTCTCGCTGAAATACTTTCTCACTGAAATTGGAAGGATTTTTTTTTTGCATCATTGGACAAAGGTGCTTACCAGTATATTTGCATGTCTTAATGTGCAAAAGCAAGAAAAGATAACTTGACTGAAGAGGAACAAAGTCATGCTTTTAGAATCTAACTGGCAGCAGTTAGATGCAGAATAGCTTGCATAGAATAGAAAATAGAATAGAATAGAAAAATGTTACTATTTCTTCTGTGCATGTCATTTTTGACCTTCCATAAGTTCATACTTATAATTTCAATACAGTTAATAATTTTAAATAAGTCTCTCTCTGTAAAGTACTCATTCAATTTTTAAACCTCATTCTAAGCAGATTGATCTTTATCATTAGTATTGTGATCATTGAGTGTGATCTAAACTTTTACTGTGCTAGATGCTAAGCAAACAGTATAAGTCCCCCAAAACTTAGATGTCTGATGCTTGCACCTAGCAGTTCTGTTTTTTTTTTTCTGACTGGCTTTTTCATTTTCTAGTTCTTTTTGTGCTTGTAGTATCAAAGTACTCCTCTCTGGGACTTGCATGCAATGAGATATTTAGTTGTCTTTATAATGTGATTATGACTTAATCCAAAGATTCATGCTAAATTTGTGCCTAAATGAGAACACATTTTTATTGGTGTTCACATTCTTACAATTGGTAATGTATTTTGAAACATTTTTGCCTGATGTAGGTTTTTTTTAACTTTTTTTTTAATCTGCTTCTTTATCTCTACTGTTTGCGGTCATTTGACATAGTATGTGTTTGTAATAACATAGTGATGTCACAGACTTTTCCAGTGATATTGCTGGATGTTCTTTGTATCGTTGGCTCTCAGACATGCAATTGAATTTTTTTTCTTAATGTTATGAAGAGCTACAGGACAGGATATAGTATCTGGAAATAAATTAGTGACAGGTAACAGAAGGGGATGCTGTCCTGATCTGAAGTGTAGAGGAGAGGTTCATGTTTGTGTTTCAGTGCTTCGGAGTCTGCTTACTTCACTGACTAGTGCTAAAAGGATGTGGGATGATAAATCTTAATTTATTTAGCTGTTTTCCCTTGTCTTTCACCTAGGGTAAATCTGCCTCACAACGGAGCAGTCTGAATTCGTACAGAACAGTGTGTCAGCTCTTGATGTTTTGGGGATAAGAAAAGTAAAACATACCTCACTTGCTTAATGCAATTAAAGTCCAGCAATTTTTGTTGTCAGTGACTTACTTGCTGTGATTTACAGCATTCCAGATGATAATTTTCTGAAAACTCTGTACTCGCCTAAGTTTGAGCATGCCCAGAAGCAAAGGTTTTGTTCCTTGTTTGCTTATATTGTTTTACAGTTACGACTATATTCATTCCTTCAGCAGAACCAATCTTGTTTTAATAAAATAAAAAACAAATTTGTGTTTTTGTAGTCTTTTTTTTGAATTCTGGATGTATTAATTAACTTGAAAATAGTTATAATTTGTTGTGGAGGGAACACCACAAAGTGTCATTCAGTAAGCTATGTTTCTGAAGAAAGCTAATCATAATTTAAACAGCTGTTCACAACTACAATATCTTGATCCAGTGACGTCTTCTGTTGACTTCAATGAAGCCAGGATTCATCCCATCCTGTGGTAACTGAAGCAATGACATCCAAGGATAGCACTGAAAAAGCATTGGAGGTATTTTAGATGTCTTCAATTGCATTTTGGCAGCAGGAAACCAAGAAAACCAACCAATTGGCAAGGTGCCCACAGAACTTCATGAACATTGTTGGCTTTTAGTTGTTTTGTTTTTGAGGGCATGTTTATTAAAGAGGGCAGTGCCTGAAAGTATCATAATATTATGTAGTTTTCTACTTCACAGAGAAGCCAATCGATTCTGCATAACTGTAGACCAAATAAATCTTGATTATGATGATGATCTTGCAATGCATGCAGAAGAACTGCCTTTAAAACTGTGTGTAAAAATAGTTTAAATGTTTTCTGGTAAATAGAATACCAGAATTGTACTCTATACAATTTTATTGAACAATAGACTACCTTGCATAGAACACCTTGTTCTTTAAATTTAGTAGACATTTTCTGTTTGTAACAGTGCCTGTTTAAAACAGCATAATCTTTTGCAGGAGTGATGCATGCAAATGTGTCAGCTTGAATTGGCAAATGGCTGAAAAGCATAGACGTATTGTTTCTTGAGGCTTTAATATGTCATAAAATTTCGGGATATGCTTTGCAATTTTCAATCCATCCTTGAAGATTATTATGTATTATGTTATCTGAGTGTAATTATCTACTTCAGCACTGTTGTGCTGTCAAAAAGTGCCTCATTAAATGCATTAGATACAGTTCTACCTTCTAAACCTGGAGTGACAAATATCATACTGTAACCAAATTTTTGATCTGGTGATTGCATCTTTCCTGGGAGATGTGAGCAATTCATAACATGTTTATAGAGTGTCAAGTATAGTAGAGATCTAGTTTAAATTGGAATATTTGAGAGTTATGATGAAACTTATGTTTTAAGTTGGTTTTAGATTCATTGGAGTCATTAGTGGTTTAATGCTTGAAATTATTGTATTTGTGTGACACTGGAAGTTGTAATGATTTCCCTGAAGTCCAGAACTGTTTTTGATTTTTTGATGAGACACGAACACAAGTCATTATTATACATTATTATAGCTCATATTATTTGTCAGGCTTTCTCTGTCAATGTTCCTTCTTTAAGGAATACTGAAAAACAGTTTTTCACAAATACTAGCATCTGTAAATAGCTTTTTTGATCTCTTGCATCCTAAAAATGTATTTTAATGTATTAAAACTGGTCAGCTTTTCCTATTTGCTGTGTCATATTGCATTGACATTGGCACTAGTGCAACTGAAAATGTTCATTATAGTCTACTTAGTTATTAATATTGCAGAAACAAGTTGTAGAATCAAAACAATGAAAATATGTCTTTTCTAGCTCATGCAGAAAGCTGTCTGCTGGTCTGAAGATTATGCTGACAGAATTAACAGTGAAGGGGATAGGTTTAATCCTCAGAATGCGTGTTGCTTCCCTTGTGGATACAATGCACATGCGTGACGTGCCTTTTAATACACTAAAGTGCTAAGAAGACACGTAGAAATGAACAGTAGTAAGACTTACAGTTGTAGCAAGGATAGAATGAAACAAAACCAATGAATACTCAGTTTTCTGTTTTTGTATTTCTTATACGTTAATCTCTGTTTTGTCTGAACCTTTGCAAACAGTTATCAAAATCCATTTACTTTCTGTGATGATTCAGTTCAGATTCTATCATTCTTTCTTCTGGTATTTTACATTTATTTGCTTAATACATAAATAATATTTCTCTTTGGTAGTGCTCTTTTGATCCTTTCAGCAACTGTTAGAGGGGGAAAAAAGATTATAGCAAAAGTTGTGCACCTATTTCCTTTAGAAGAAACAGTTTAATAAATAAAAGCCAGAAGTTCTAAGGCTGTATGTGGCTACCAGTGGGTTTCTCCGAACACTGGAAGCATCTCTGTTATAATTCTGCCCTAATGTTGACTAATCAGTCAGTTGTCCACAAGGTGATGGAAATGCTTGGGCTTTTCTTTTCAATAGCATTAGACTCAGTCTGCATACAACAAAAAGTAAGCATACTGAGTTTTTGGCAACAGATATTTCATGGCCTTAGATTTTTAAATATCTAGTGCTTTTGTTTTCCACACTATTCTTGCAAATTATCATTTCCTGAGTTATTGCCAACATATCATATTTATGGTGGAATTTGGGGTCAGGATAATGTTGGAGTCAAAGTCAGCATATTTTCACCTACAACAATTAGTTAATGTTCATACAGCACTTTTTGTGGATATAAAGATCTCTTAAGTGTTCAATATTATCTGGAATTATCTTCAGTAATCTTACTTTAGATGTCAGTGTTTGCTTTTTGTGAAGTGCGTTAGTAAGCACATGCACTTTTTTTTTTAAGAGCTTAAAAGATAGCACGGTAACAGAATTGTATATTACATATTTCTTTTACTTCCAAGTTTATAGAGACATTTACAATGAAAATTAGTGTTCATTTTTTCTGCACGTAAAATATTTTTCTCCCTCATGCTCCTCCCTTTTAAAATAAGAATTCCATCTGCAATGCAGAGTTCTCCATCTTTACTTTCTCTGAGATTAGGGTGTGATGAGTGTCATTTGGCTCTAACATGAATATAGTAATTATGTAGCTATTGCTTATGCCTTCATACATCTGACTTCAAGAAAATTTTAAAAGGGAGCCAAGTATCCACATATGTCTCTAGTTAAAGTGTTCTGTTGGCTACCGTATCCTTTTCAGCTCCCTAGTGCAGCTAGTGGGTCAAGTCCTCTGTTTTCCTTTATTTCGTTTAACTGTAGAGCATGCAAAACTTTAATTTACAGATTTTTTTCTGTAATTCATCCACAATTTTTTCTTTATAAGACTTTCATTCAGGGAAGGTGGGGGGACAGGAATATTGTGGCCTATGAAGCATTTTATTTAACAAAGATTTTGTCATAAATATCTCTCAGTTGTATTCTGGCAAGCCATGTGTTCCCATCATCTCCTCTAAGTTTACAGAACCATTTGTTGTTGCTTGAGATTTCTGTATTGGTTTGCTTTGCCATGTGTCCAATAATTTGTTCTAACTACCTTAGTGTTAATTAGATTTAATGAATATTTTACAAATATTCAGGGGAATATACTGTGGCTTATTTCTTTGGGGCTTGTTTGGGGTTTGAGCTTATTATTATTATTATTCTATTTGCTTGCTTATTTTTTTTTATGGTCTCACTTGCCTGTGTTTGTAAGGAGATAGTATTTTGGCTTCCTATTGCTGATAATTAAACGAAATAGCTTCTTATGAGAATGGGTTGGGGAACAGGATTTAAAAAGGGGTTCCTTTGCTGACTTGTGCTGCCATTGCTTTCTCCAAAGCAGATTGGTGGAGTTGTGCAAAAAGGTAGGCTGCTTTAAGGGGGATTTTTATACTTTATCGTTTTATCTCCTTTCTTAAACTTCAGTGATGTTTACCCTGTAAAGCATAGCGATGTATGTAAAATAAATAAATAAAATATAGAACAGCTAGGCCAGTAATACCAGACAGATTAGTGCATTTTTCTATTGCACTCTACTAAATTTGCTGTTAGTAAAAACTTGATAAATTTCTATTGGAGAGCTGAAATTGCAAATATTTCCAATGTGTGTTTACATTGTTTGTCTTTCTTTTCTTTAAGTTTACTTTAACATGGGGTTTTGTTTTTCTTGTTCGCGTACCGTGGCATGTCTGTATCATCAGTTCAACTTCCTAGTCTGTCTTCGGTAGCATGGTAGTGCTTTATTTTTTCTTTGTAAATGTATTAATTTCTCTCAAGTTTACAAGGGGAAAGAATTAACATTTTCCAAAAGCTGGCTTGTGAATCTGAGCTCCATTGTCATCAGGCTGCATGATTCTTACTAAATTCTTGAATAACGTCTGGAGAAGGTGGAAAGACATCAGCTTCCAGAGGAGTATGAGTGACTTGGAAATTTTTTGCAAAGTTTTAAGTTGTGTGTGTGTTTTTTTGGTTGGTTGGGTTTTGTTTCTGTATATTATTATTATTTTATTTTCCTTCAACGCTCTTTTAAAGAGCTACATTGTGCATTTATCGATGTCTTGACAGTCAAAATGCTCAGGCTATAAGTAGATTTGAAAGGACTGAGTGCTGAAATTCAGCACAAGTTTAGACATGGTTAACTTTTTCATGTTTCTAACACTTCAAAGTGAAGAGGACTATCACTTATATCACATTCTCATGTTTGTACTTTCAAGGAAAGCTCACGGTTTTGTTTCTAAATGATGAATTCTGATGTATTTATATACTAAGAGTGGATGCTTTTCTGGGGAAAAGATCTTTTTTTTTAATTTTTAATTTTTAAGTAAACATTTAAACATTTGAGGGTGACAGAGCACTCAACAGGCTGCCCAGAGAGCTTGTGGAGTCTCCTTCTCTGGAGATATTCAAAACCTGCCTGGATGCCATCCTGCGCAACATGCTCTAGGTGATCCTGCTTGGCAGGGGTTTTAGACTAAATAATCTTCAGAAGTTCTTTTTGAACCTCAACTATTCTGTGATTCTGTGAAACTTTATGCAATTGATGTAAGTGAAGGTCACGTAGCATCTCAGACTTCAGGAGATGATTTTGTAAGCAGTGTGTGGGAGTGTACCTGCTCTTTTTTAGCTGTTTAATATTCTATCACTTGGCACCCATTGAATTTTTTCTCTTTTGATTGAAAAACATATGTCTATTATTCTGAAAATTAATGCTTGAAGAGGCATTAGGTAAAGGGGCAGAAAACATGGTTCTTGATTAGAAATTTTTGGATATAGCACAGAAGCCCTTCACGGTTTTTGCTGCGTTATCAAGGCTTTATCCATTTGTATTTGAGCATACAGTGGGCTTATTTGTCAGCTAGAATGTGTTTCATTTAAAGATAGATCTGAAACAAATTACATTGAAGTAATGGAGTTTTGGGAGAGTTTGGATGTGGATCCTAATTTTGCAGTTTGAATATGCTTTATTTTTATATGTATTAAATTACTTTGGAGTTGCTGTATATGCCCCATTCAGCAGAGTTTAATAGGACATGAATATAGTGAATAAGAGTCCAAATCTAATTAGAGATTACCAGCAGGTTTCTGTCAGTTCTGGGGGACCTGCTTCTAAGTTTCAACTGAACTCTATAACGCCTTTTTACTGTTCTAGAGCCAGAATGCTCCAGTTGTGGCACAATATTATCCACATGGTTGGTCTGAAATCAAACGATGTCAATGCAGAAACCTCCAGTGGCAGAAATAAGTCTGTATCTGTCCCTAAATAGGATTCCCTGTTCTACGGGGGTGTTCGTAGCACTGTTCATACTCCAGTAATGTTTCTGCCTGTTCATTTGATGCAACTGTCCAGCAAAGTAATTCATATATTTATCATACTGAAAGTGCTTTAAAATTAAAAAATAAATAAATAACAAAAACAAACATTAATTTACCTGTTTTGCACCAAACCAGCCAAGAAAGTTAATTGCCTTAGAGCTTCTTATCTGCTGCTTCCAATTAGGAATCTATTTTGTTTGCTTTTGTTCAGTGGTTTACATGTTGGATAACATAAAATCAAAGATCGCTTCCTGTCGCTGTGCCTTGAACCAAAATGCTAATTCTTGCTGTATTCTTAACGGGTGTTTTGATAGCATGTATCACAACACAGGCAACTGCACAGATAGGCTGCCAGTGTATGCGCTTCTCCCAGCTGCACAGCTGCCTCAGGCTAGCTAACTATAGCTTTATTTTTGTGTGTGGTATGTCAAAACCATCTATTTATAAACCAAATCAGAAAATGCCTTGGAACCATATTTTTTTCTTTCAGGCTTCACTTTCAGCTATCTAGAAGCTCAGTACTCTACATTGATACATTTGGTTATAAAATTTAACTTGTCTGAATAGTAATAAAACTGTTAAATTATTAACATTTTGGAACACAGATATCAGTCATAAAACATTTTAAAATATATTTGTATTTTTATCTGCAAGGTGAATCGAAAGGGTGTTGGGATGCACTAACCAGACAATGAAAACACATATTAATGTTTTTCCATTTTCCATTTCCAATTAGTTATTCTTGACAATACTTCTTCATGATAAACTGGTGTCATTCATGCTTTAAAGGTGGGAAAAGTGAGGTAATTTGTTTAAAAGCAACATGCTTTTAAACGTGAAAATGCTCACTAACTTTGACCTTCTTCACTTTCAAATCAACATACACACTGACTTTTAGAGTCTGGTTGTCATTCCCAAACTTTGCTAGGTGTTTATGAGGATTGGGCCCTCAGTGATGTGAAATGTATATATAAAAATTGGCATTCTAAAATAAATGGAGGTCCTTGAAAACTTGGGGATTATCAACCCTTCAGAATCCGCTGAAGAAACACAAACCCCCCAATTCTTTCTTATTTTCAGATCAATAAACTGGATTGTAGGGAGCCAACTTTTCTCCTGATTTTGTTGGGGCCTTGGTAGGTTGTTGGAGTTGAGATCTTAATTGCATGGATCAAAGTGCGTTAACTTCTTGTAGATTAATATTTAATCCTGTAAGTAGCCACTCTTTCCTCAATTTAACCATTCTCTAACATGAGAGCAGTCTGGTTAAGGAATGAATGGCCTATAGTTACCCATTGGCAGGTAATATTAGGAGTCTATGCAGATGACTTGGAAGCATTTACTTTACTAAATAATAGTCCTCTCTCACAGATTAATCTCCTATAACTAAGCACTTTCTTTAAATATAAATGGCTCTGTGCCATTTTTAGAACACTCAGATTACTTTGTTAAATTATTAACCAGTTTTTATCATCAGTAGGGGAGTTTTTACAGAAATGAGAACAAGATCTTACTCACGGGTTATTTTTAAAATGTGTCAGCGTGAAGGCTTGTACTTGTGACAAGGCTCATGAAGTGCAACAGAGCTGCTGTTGTATGGATTTTAAAGGAATTAGAGAAATCAGAGATAGGGAAAACTTGTTTTAGGCATAAAGCTCTGTCCAAGCTTGGTTCCTACAGTGTATTTTAATGTTCTGCTTCTGAAATCCTTTGATGCTGAGTCTGCTCAGCAGCTCTTGGAAAGGGTTTTTTGTTGCTTTCTTTTGAATCATATTTCAGGATCCAGCTAGTAGACTATAAATACTGAAGGAAGGGGAAAGATGGTATATGAGGCTTAATTTACTGGTAAGCATTCTGTCCTGACTTAAGACATAGGGTTGGCAGTAGGTTATACGTCATTATCTCTCTCTCATCCAGATTCTTTTATTTGCTTTAGGAGCTGCAGGTAGACAAACATTGAGGTCCTGTTTTGGCTGGAGGCCTGACAGGAGGAAGGCCCACCTGCAGAGTTCCTGCATAGGGGCAGCAGAGCTGGCGGGTTGCAGCAGGGCCTACCTCCCAAGCTCTCCATGACTTGCCTGAAGGATACCAGTGCACCTGGTCCCCAGCAATTCCAAATTCTGGGCAAGCTGAGCAGCATCAGTCATGGACAAATCCAAATGATGTCTGCCAGCTTCTGAGCAGCTCTTCTGGAAAGGAGAGGCATAGGCTCAGCTAGAGCTGAAGCTCCATCCTCCTTGGTAGGAAACTGGAAACAAAACAGGCCTGTTTTGCTCCAGACTGCAAAGAAACATAATGTAAGAATATTATCAAAATACAGCAGGAAATTGAATTATCTTTCTGTAGAGTAGAACTTACCTGTTGTTTTAACGAAAATACTTTGATGAAGGATGGTGTGACAAATGGGAGTTGAGGGAACATGGGTGTCTCTTCCTCTTAAGGCCTAGAGCATTATTTTCTACAAATAAATTTCAGCCTCTCTTCTTTTTTCCTCCATCTAACAAGCCAGGTCCAATTTTCCTATTCAGCTAGTTATCACGAGTGTTTGCTGAGCAAATATGGATGTCTTGAAGGTGATTTGTGAAATCGCTGAAAACTTGCATTACATGGCCATTTTTTCTCCTAGTGTCAGGGTGCCCAAATTTAAAATTTATGATTCAATAACATCATTCTCTGGTCTTGTTGTGCTGTGGTGCATTTCCACTTTTTGTACTAGGCCCATATTTTATTTTCAATGGAAAGCTACAGAATTTCAGCATGGAAGGTAGATACATTGTTCTTGCAGTTTGTATAGTAAAATGCTCTTCTTGCATTGGCAGAGCATATTCAGCAGATGGCTGGGCAAGGAAGGTTTAATCCTTTTCCTCCTGGCACAAGGTATGCTAATTACTATGTGCCCTGAGCAGAGAGTCTTCTGGATATTCAGCCACCATTCGTATTTGGACAGAAATATCTGATGAGGAAGGTGATGGAAAGATCCCTGTGTGTAGTTGAAGAAAACTATACTGTAAAAATGAGAGGGAGGAGGGAAAAAAAAAAAAGGAAAATCTGGTATCTCCAAGAGTCAATTGGAAAGGTAACAGGGCTTGCTGTCAGCCCAATTCAAATCCCACCAGGGATTTGTGCTGGGTGGAAGTTGGGTTTGGCAGGATAAGTGAGAAGAGATTACAGCATTTTCCATCAAAACAGTGTTGATTTTCAGGGAACACAGCAAAGAATCACTGTGTCTCCTGATACAGTCTTCTGAGACCTGTGAAAGACGTGGTATGAGGCTCGCTGGATGGGCATTTGGCACTTCTTGTCTCATTATTTTCAGTTCCATTGAAATGACAGTGTAGTATCACAGCAGAGGAGCTAGGAGGAGGCCAGGAAAAAAGCTGCTTGCCTAACAAAGGAAAATTGTTTGAAACCTGAGACACTCCTCCATGAACCCGGAGAATTCCCATTCTTCCAGAGCTGTTCAGAGGGGAGGCAATTCTAATACTGTTCCCAAGTCCTCGTTCACAGGTGCCTCAGTTCCAACAGAGATATGAGGACAGGAAGCCGAGGGATGGTGAAGACAAAAGTACACTGTGCTTGTCCTGGCACCTGCAAGAGACCTGAGTGCCTTTGCACAATTGCTGTGGTTACTGAGCTTTCAGGTGCGATCAGTGTTTGGATATCCTTCAGTGTTGTTGTAGACCAAAAGATTAGATATAATTAATGGTGCTTTTATATTCAGATTTTGCTCTAGCACATCTTAAACTGTAAATCAAACATATTTATCTCCAAGCCAGAATCCAAAGGAGATGGTTCCATGTTTAAATGCCACTCTGAATATCGACCTTCACATCTGAAAATGGTGATGTAAACATCACAGCTCCCCCCCCCAAGTGACTGGAAAATCAGACAAAAGTCAGGATGGTCTGGCTGCTTTACCTGAGGCCAGATTGGCTGTTGAATTTATGCTGCAGTTGACTGGACTAGCAGGAAGGAAGATTATAGTCTTATAAGACTTAGTGTGAATCTGGTTTTAAGTAGTGTAACTTTGTCTCAAAGGGAATGGAAGGGAACGTATTTCCCATTGGGTACAGATTAAGTGATGTGTTCACCCTGCTTGCTTAATTAAACATTCAGGAGATGATCAAAGACCGAAGGCTTTTCTCAGAATGAAATGTGTATTAGTACAACTGTTCAAATTGGTAGTTACCTTGAAAAGTCAGCAGTAAATGTTTTTATCTCCAGTGAAAGAAAAATTCCAAAGTGAAGATCACTTTTTTCCCAATATTTGGTCTTTTTAGAAGTTCAAGTTGTTACCACCTGGTATTTTCTATCTTAATACTGTAGTATATCAGCTGCAAGACCTTCTTTGCTGCCTATGTTCTCTCTTGACACCAGTAGGTTACATTTTAACTCCTGGTGATACCAGTGGAGAAGCTCTCAGAGTTCATCACTCCTGGGTCATGTTGCTTCTGCTCAGGGCCCTATGACGTTCGTCACCAAAATCATGGTGAGAGCAGCTGAGAGGCAAGCAGGGCAGTTCCAGCTGCGGTAGCCAGCTGGGAGATATTCAGTCTGTACATTCAGAGTGTTCCCCTGCTGTTTGAGCACATTGCTTCCTCAGTGACCTAGTTTTGTGAATTAAAAAAATTTCTTCATAAGTACAGCAGCCAAGAATTTTATTAACGTTTGCTAGTATAAAGTAAAGGTTACTGTGTCTTAATTTTACTAGGTTGCTTTAAAACCTATAACATCTTTACGGAAGTTAGGAAATAGCTTGTGATCAGTTGTCAGTCCTATGTGCATGCTTCTTCTAGAAATGAGTCTGTAGGGATGACTCAGGCTTGGCAGCCCAACAAAAGATGTTCCGTCTGTAAAACAAATAGTTACATCTGAAAATGTAAGACTGTTTCTTCATTGCCTTCTTGGAGGGGATGAAAAAAAAATACTGCTAGGATGATCATGAATATTTTAAATTTGAGCTCTGCATTTCAGCTGCATGACAGCTCATATAGACCAAGTTACATTTTATACCCTGACTGGATAAGCACATTAGTGCTTCCAGTAGAGGTTCTAGTTTCGGCTCTGCAAATCGTTACCTTTGCACATATGTGTCTGGGATGAAAAGGGGTTCTAGAAACTAGCATTTAAATGTCACCTTAAGCCTGTTTGCATTCTTATCTAAGCCTAGTCTGAGGACTGTTACCATCTGGCCACATATATAAGGCCAGTAGCAATTGCTAAGCACGGCTTCCCCGGTAGCCCAGCAGCAAAGAGGAAGTACCATGGGAGTTCTGTCCAGCCTTTTTCTCTCTTTAAATGGAAACCTTAAAATAGCAGTGAAAGCAAATTTAGGATTGCCATGCAGCTGAGGATAGGGCCACAGAGAATCCTGGAGCAGAAGTAGAATTACGCAGGTTTCTTCTGGTTGTTACTTGGCAAAATAATGCAAAAGAGATTATATAACTCTGGCTACATTGTTTTCATTCTAAGCATGATTTTTTTTATTACAGTGATAGTTCATGCCCATATTAATTCATCTATCTGTATCTCCCCCATAAAAAATGTAGGTGGTATAATGTTGTGAAAGACTATTGTATTGTTTGAACGGTGGCCCAATCAATGCATGGTTGTTGCTGTTTTCTGTAAAGAAAAGGGGAAAAAAACTCAATTTATCAATAGGCAGAATGAGGAAAAAGACATTTTGTGCTCAGCAAGATCTCTTTGGTAAATGGAAGCTTCATTTATTATGCAACTGTGTTTGAGAGCAACGTAATTTTGGGATAGGGCCAAGACAATATAAAAGTAGGAAAGCACTGTCCAGTGGGAAGAGCCTTGAACTACCTTTGGTCTGCAGAGGTCAGATTGTACTTTGGACTGTGCAATTAATCTGTTTTGTATCTTTGGTCATGTTCCCCTGCTGTTTTATGCTTCAATCCACCAAGCTCTACCAGTTGAAGTGTAAGAAGATTTATTTAAGAAATTCTTTTGCGCTTCAAGCCTGTGTGCAGCATCAGCATTTAGGAACAGTCATAAAAGCTAAGAATAATTCTAGTTTCTGTGACTAAGGTCTTGATTTTTGTAACCCTATGAAGCAAGTTTGGGGCATGCCTTTGTTATGGAGAGAGGGCTTGGTCTGAAATCCAGTTTAGTCAGGTGCAATTCCTTTTGATTTTTAATTTCTTCGGCAAGATAATGGAAGAGAAGCTGAAAGATGGTTAAAGTCGGAGCATTTCTCATCCATAAGATGTGGATGGAATTTGAGAGAAAAGCAAATTCATGAATTCCTTGTAAGAAGTAGTTTCACAAATAATCATAGAAAAAAGTATTTTGAAGTATGAGTTTTGAATCATAAATGTTCTCCATCCCTCCCCCACCCCCCAGCTTGGGGTTTGAGGGGACATGTCATAAGAAAACTGGTACTTTTTCCTTCATGTATGCTGCAAAGAAACTCCATGTAGAATAGAATAATGCTGTCTTAATTTCCACAAAGTCTTCAAAAACCGCTACGTTTCCATAATAACAACCCATAATAATGCGTGCTTAAACTCGTGGTTAACCAGCTAGATAAGCAACCCTAAACAATCATGTGGAACATATGCATGTAGAGAAATAATAAGACCTTTGGAAGGTGACTGAATGTAAGTTCATGTGGGCGAAAGGAAGAATGGAAGGAGCAGGGTGAAGGGCATAATTTCAAATCCCCAAGTGTGGGTTCTTGATGTGACAATCCACGTGGTCAGATTGTGTGTGGCTCTTGTGGGGGAGAGAAGGGAGTATCTGCTTCCATGGTTGTGAGGGCTAGGTGGGTTTTTATGTTGTTTGCTTGTTGTTTTTTTTTTTGTGTGTGTGTTCTAAGGGTTTGTGGCTGAGACTTTTGTCAAGAAAATTAGCAAGATGCTTGAGGGATGTGTACTACATTAGGAAAGACTGTTGGGCTTCATTTGCCTTTATATCAAAGTGACAAAATGGAAGAAGTAATCCCCTAAAGTATCCACTGTGTTATTGTGCTGACAGTTTGAGTCTAGTAAACTAGTAAATATTATTGAATTCAGATTATTTCTGGTCTTTGGGAAATAGAAAAGCTTACTGCAGCTTCCTTAGGAATCAAGAATCTGCTCAAGGAATTAACAGCAGAAATTATAAAAAGCATTCACTGGGGTCTCTGAATAATTTTATTGTCAACGTAGTAGTTTTGCAACATCACATTAGGAGATATTGTCTTTGGCAGGTAGGTGCTGAGAATCACCAAATCATCAAAATTTGGGGACCCATAGATGCAGACTGATTGGTGGGGGAAAGCTGAGAGAAAATGTTCTTTATTTGCATATCAAGATTGTAAGGAAATGAGCTTAGAAGGCCAGGACAGGGAGACAGGGCGGGAAGGATGATAATGCCAAACTGGGATCCATATCTGATGCTGAAACTTAGTTTTTGTCATGGAAATATCTGCTAGTAACTCAAGTGTAGGGGACACACTAGGCCTCTCATGCAATACTTTGATATCACTGCACAGATTTTTCTTAAAAATTTCAGACCTTCCTCTCTGGAGAAGTGATGGTTAGATATTGTTTTAGGGTCTCTAGAGGAGTCAGTCCCAAATCCTAGATGTGTCCTCAAATAGGAATCTTTCAGGATAGCGTGTTTCGTGTCTGATGATTCATCCCTATGCCTAATTAGGAAAGGAGCAGGGAAACCGGTCCAAGTTTATCTATGGAGAAAAGGCAGGACGCCTAATTGGATGTAGCAGTTTCTATTTTTTTCCTATTTTGTAGAGCTGCATTTTATGGAAATTCCAGGATTTTCCTTTCCTGACTAACACTGCTGTTCCTCAGCATTTTTACCTACCTTTCATAACACAGGATTACAGCATTGATGGCTGCAGCATCAGCACAGGTCGCTCTGCTGAATGCACACAGAAAACCAGACTGTAAAAATGTGTTACCTGAGCAGCAGCCACAGCACCTGCAAATACTGGAGAAAGTGTTTTTTAGAATTTTGGGGGGAACATGAGTTATTGTACCTTTCTAAATGCTGCATGTCCATATCCAGAGAGACAGCTTCCCAGTAACTAGTACCTGTTTTCAGTGAGGTTTAGTAGTTCAAGCATGCATTATATTGGCATGGCCATATTCCTTTTGCTTCTCAAGCTAATGCAGTCCTTGCTATTCTGGTCATCTCTGTGTTGGAGATAACATCCTTACTGTTTTCATCTACAGTTTCATATTTTCACCCATCTCTTCTTGGGTTTAGATGCTGTAAGCATCGACAGCCTGGTCATTTCTACCAGCAGGGGGAATGAGCTGTTACTGATAGCCCTGGCACAAGAACAGATTTCTGTTAAGCATGAATAAATTTAGGCTGGGAAGTAGGAGGATTTACGTAGTGATTCAAACAGTGAGCTTCTGGAGTAGCTTTCCAGTGGTATTGGAAGGGCAAAACCCCTAATTACTTTTAAATGCAATGTATGAGAGGAATTGTTAGTGATAGCTGGGGGCTGGACAGGATGCCTTAGGAGGTCCCTTGCAGTCCTTTTTTCCCATGTGCGTGTGTAAGTGGGTCAAGAAAAGAGCAACGATACCTTCCCTCTCCTTTGCAAAGTCGCACTGGAGTAGCTAGAGTCTGGCTTTTTCACAATCTACCGTTTGGAAGTATTTGATCAGCTGTGGCAAGTCCATGGGGTGTGAACTGTATTTATTTAGTTTTAAGAAAGCATAAACAAAAGTATATATTTAAGTAAGTTTTCCCCTAACACCCCGTCCTTCTTCCTTGACACTGTTTTTCATGTTAATGCGCAAGAGTGAAAGGAGCTAGCAGGGAGCGGGCCTGATGTCACAGACACAGTTAGAACTGCTTGCTTATTAAAAGAGCAGCACTTTTTTTGCTGGCAGCATATGTTTTACTTGCTAAGTATATCTGTATTGGAATAGATGACAAGTGTGTTCTAGATAGCCTCATTGACCAATGTGTTTCTGCTGCTGCTCTGTTTCTTATTAATAAATTGGGCAACATGGTGAATAATTGGAGCCTTTAGAATTTTAATGTTTCCATTGGTGGCAAAAGTACCTCACTGCAGTATCTTGTATACAGTGAGTTACATGCAGTAGTTTCAACATTGCTGGGGAATCCTACTGAACAGCTTGTAAAATCCTTTGGTTATGAATGCACAGGTAATTACACAAGAGTACACAGCGAGTTCGGTCTGAAATTAGTCTGGTGTAGTAGTTTATTCAAAATAAATCTTTACTGCAATCAAAAGTAGCTTACTGATGCTACATTTCACCTGAATACAAATTGAACTGTACTTAATAAAACATCTGACTCACTTGTTATTAGTGGCACAGTTGTATTCTTCTCTCTTCCTTGCCACATATTGCTAAGTTATATTCTTTTTATCATTTTACTTCGCTTGACCTTACCATTAATATTTCGCAATATTGAAGGAAGGGGGATGGAAATTATATCCTAACTACCATGTATATTCTAACCTGTAGTGCTGAAACATGAAACATATATGGTACTCATAGAAGAGTTCATTTGTGTAGTAGTACTAGTGAGAGGAATAGCTAGCAGTAATGCTAAGTATGCAGAACCTGGTAAATGAGTGACACTTGGAATGAAAAAGTGGCATTTCAACTGTACTATATTTTATAATATTAATTTAAGGTAGTGTTGTGCCCAATAGTACACAGGGTAAAGCTGGATTTAGGGCTCTGTTGAACTACTGACTAACAGGAGAAAGCTCTTCCTCTGAAGAGTCTGAGGTTGAAATCAAGAAGATGGTAAAGTGAAGAACAGCAGAAACCATGTTCTGCTAGATTTACAACTTGGAAAGCGATGCTTGCTTCAGAAGAATCTAGAGCAAGTACTCCGTTTCCTGAACCTCATATGTGTTTGTTGCATTACTGCAATGTTTATGCTGTTTTCCAGGGTTGCTGAAAGGTATTTAATGAAACTAAGTGGAACAGTAAAAATGAAAAGTATGTATTTTTTTCTGACCAAATGCTGGGTTGCTGCAGAGCTGTTAGGTGGTGGGATGTGTAGCAAGAGATGGTTACATTGTAAAGGGAAAAAAAAATAACAGCCATTATTACAGAAATACTCTCTTTCACACTAATGACTGAGGAGCTATTTGAGAATAGCTGAACATTGAGAATCAGTGAGTATTCAAATGTATGATTTTAAAAAAGGTTATACTAATGCATTGCATTGTTCATTGTAATTACCAGGTTTCTTCTAAATATAAATTATTCATACTTACACTGCACATGATATTTTTATATGTGCTGTAGTGTATTTTATGAAAGTAACGAAACATGACCTGCATGAAGTTTCAGCACAGCTTTGTCTTAGCTGTTAGTCCCATGCTGGGAAACAGAGACTGGCTACTGCCTTCTTTTGTGTGCACATTAGAGGTTTGTGTGGATTAGTTATGTGCCAGCTATGAGATTCTACTGGTACTCAGTGCCCATGTGTAAATATTGCTTTTTAGGCCTGCAGCGTGCTTGGTACCCCTCCTGCTCAGGACTCTTATATTTGTTGTATTGTTTACAGCACTGGCTGATTTATGTGCTACTGCCAATCAAAAGGAAATCTCTCTAACAGATCTGTCACTTTGTCCAGTTTTTGTGCAGCCTATGGCTGCGCCTGCTAGTGCTGCAGTCGTACAAGTCATAACCACACCTGAGAACTGCACTCGCCTGATGGCACAGTTCAGCAGTGGCTGCTTCTATTCTGCTTCTTTGCGCTGCCTGCGTTCTGTGGTGTTATACCCTTCAGTCACACAAGGACGGTCTTAAACTGCTGGTTGGTATCATTGCTATTACAAAAGTAACTGAGACAGTCCTTCTGTGTTCGGAAGATCTCCATTGAACTGAATATTTGAGATTCCAGTTTCCTCTTCTGTAATGATCATCACTATCGTTAACTTGATTGCAAGAATGGTGTAAGAACACTGGCTAAGTCTTACTGCTTGATAAATCAGTCATCTATGTTTGTATCTCCTGAACTTCTCTCCTTCATATTCCATCTGCAAGAGAAATATTTCTGTTTCTATTAAACCAGGAAATAGTTTGTGTCTGTGAGCAATATCCAGGAATACTCCACATGCCCCTTTGTTATAGGACCTAACTGGATTCTTGAAATAAGTGTTAGATATTTGAAGGTAGGTTGTTTCACTGATGTTGAAATCCAGAAATTTTCCTCATATCCCAGTAAGACACACTCCTGGAATACTCAGTCAGGAAGACCAATATTATTTATGCCTTGGGTAAGGAGCAAGTTCATTAAAAACATATTCTATAGAGAGACTTTTCCAAGTCAAGCGATACACTGACACTTTACTTTTTTTTTTTTTTTTTTTGTTCAGGAGATGCTGGAAAAAGAGATTAGATTGTGTTGAAAAGCTGTGTCTTTACCATTGAGGTAACAGAGCCTAGTCTGATATTTCCTGACTAGCTGACAAGTATGAATAGCCAAGACTACTATCAGCAGTTTTGCATCTGAAGCCTTATGATTTGAATTGCAGCATTACACAGTTTCATTCCATGCGTTCACTGACCCCCATCCTGATAAACAAGCAATGAAAAGCTCTGGGCAACAGTCTGCAGCTGTGATGTAAGCTTTATTTATCACCCAGATTGCAAGTATGTGTGTACCTTGTGTAATACATGTTTTCTTCGTAGCTAGTCTTGAAGCACTGGCTATCAGCATTTTCCTGCATGTCTCTGACTCAGAGGTTCCAATTTATTTAATTGGAAACAGATGTTGCCATGATAATCCATGCTTTTGATATTTTGCTTTCAGACATTTGCAGTGCAATCTATTTGAGATTATTTCATAAGGTCTTTCAAAGATGAAAGCAGGTTTAAAAAAAAAAAAAGGCACCTGTGGAGGCACTTAGTGGAGTATTTCATCTGGAGCTGATTATGCTCCTGAACTGCACATGCCCACCTGAAGCTTTTTAGCAGTTCTATAAAATGCAGCTTGAGCTACATCATGATCAGCACATGGGAGACTGAGCATGCCTGCTTGAGATGGTGCTATGTGATTGTGCTGCAGATTTCTGCTTGAGTCAAAAGGGCTCTAGAAAGAATTTGCTGTAGCCAACCTTTGTAGGAAGAGGTAATTGTTGCTTTTACACCTCATAATCTGGATAGTAAAAATAAGAACTGATAGTTTGAAGAGCAGATACTTCTAGCATTCGTTGTTGTTAGTGTTCATTGTTGTTAGACTTGTGTTTCTTGTCTTGCGGTTAGTTTCTGGATTTAAATTTTTAACTGTATGGTCTACTCTTTGATTCTAAAATATCTCTTTTGACTGTACTTATTTATTTTGGATCTAGGTGCACTGACATAACTGGTCCTTTGATCTGTTTACATGTTTATGGGGATAAATGAGGAGCTGCTGTTGGTTGAAAGGTTCCAGTGATATTTAATGATGAATAGCTGGGCTAGATGGACTGCATGGAAAGTGTCTGGGAAAATGAGTACTGAGGAATACCAATTTATACAGAAAACTAGTATAGGTTTCTCCCTAGGCCCAGCCAGCAGAAACCCTAAGGAGTTTTCTGTCATTTTTCACCCCAGGTCATCCCATAGCTTGATGCTGTCTGCCATTACGTGCTTGGATTCTGAGCTTCCACAAGTAGCACCTGTCTGACCAATGTGAGGTAAGCAGCATGTGCAGATTCAGAATGATTTTCAAAAAAAAAAAAATAAAAATAAAAATAATAACACTACTGTTATAAAATAGTCTGCATAGCAATGATTTGTCAAACTGCTTATTCTTTCTAAACTAGCAGTAACGGTAATTAACTTAGTGATACAAAGCCAGGGTTAGTGCTAGCTGGGCTCTAAAGAAAATTAGGTGAAGCCAAGAAAATTCGTCTCTCTCTAAATCTGTGTGGTACTCAAACTCAGCTTAGAAGGAATAAGGTGACAGAAATAAAAAGCAACAGCCAGGCAAAAAACGAGAAACATCTTTATTTCCTCAGCAGGGAGACCTGCACCAAAATAAAACGCATCTATTCTGGGGTGTTGGGAGTCTGTGGGCAAAATGCGTGCTAAGAATGTGGTATCTAAAACGGTTTGAGGAGAAATCAACAGTGAGGCTGCAGATTAGATTTCCTCCAGACTCCTGAAGCTACGGAGCGCACACAGAGCAGCGGCCCCATGGTCTCTGCGCCGTTATTTCTATCTCATCGCGGCGGTTCCCGGGGGCACCCTGACGGGGCGGGGGGGGCGCGCGTGGGGCCGTGCGGGGCGGTGGCAGCAGCAGCACAACGGACAGCGACCGCGCGGCGCGCGTGCGCGCGCGTGGGGAAATGGGCGGGTGAGGGGGGAGAAGCGGCGAAGGTGCGCGCGCGCCGCCCGCCCTCGCGCTGAGGTAACGGGTAACGGCCTCCCGTAACGGCGGCGCGAGGAGCCAGACGGGCGGGAGCCGCCTCTTCCCCCCTCCCCTCAGCCCCTCAGGCGCTGCCCGTCGGGGGCCGGAGCTCCGCGCTGCCCCCCGCCCCGCCCCGGCCGGCCGCCCCCCGGGGCGCTATGAGCCATGAAGCCACCCGGCAGCATCGCCCCGCGGCAGCCCCGCTGCTGCGGCCGCCGCCTCCCCGCCGCCTGCCGCCCCGCGCTCCTGCCGCTCCTCGGCCGCCTCGTCTGGCTGCTGCTGCTCCTGCTGCTGCTCCGCGGCTCCTCGTGCCCCCCGGCCGCCGCCGGTGGGTATGGCGGGACGTCCGTCCGTCCGTCTGCGTGTCCGTCTGCGGCCCCCCCTCGCCCCTGCCAACCCCCCTGCCTCTCCCCCGGCCACTGAACCCCTGTAAAGCGCGCTGCCGCCGAGCCGTTTCTTCCTCCGCCCCTTCCAGCTTTGTGTACGTGCCGTCTCCGGCGTCTGGAAGCCCGGGGCTCGGATAAGGTTCCCTTCGCTTGCTTATAAAAAAGGAGAAAAATGTCAGGTTTCCCTGCCTCCGCTCTTCTGGGGCTGGTGCTGCAGTGGTTTAGGTGGAGGGTGGCGTGCGGAGAAATAGGCTGGTGAGGTATGCGACAAAAAACAGGCGTACATAGGTGGGTTTGGTGTGAGTCTCGCTAGGAAGCTAACTTGTTTGGGATCGGATTTTGTGTGTGCATTTCGGTTATTCACTTTTGAGCGGGTTATGATAACGTGGAATGCTGGATATAGTCGTTTTGTGAATCGTTGCTATCAATTTTACATTGCACGTTGGTTGGCTGCGTTTTAAAATTTTAACAAGGAAGGATGCAGGATTTCATCTGACAAGGTGCCACTGAAGAAAAGGGCTCTTGTCAAAGTTAAGAGTTAGAAAACTTCCCATTATGTAAAGAGAATGGATTAGCATTCAGAGCGTATGAACTCTAATTTCAGTTTGTCTTGGGAATATGGGAAGTATCCTTAATCTTTCTAGAGGTGTGTGTATATATATTTTTTTCTGTGTGTATGTGGCTTGTGAGAGGGAAGAGAACTTATCCCCTACATCTTCCTTTGCTAGCTAACTACATATCCATTAAGGTTTTTTTCTCTTGGTGATTGAAAGGCATTAAAATATTTATAATCCATGACTGTATGTGAAACTATACATGCGTTTAAATAAGTAATGTTATTTCTGAAACCATTTCATGTGTGAATAATGAATCAGATCTCTCTCCATGAATAAGCTGTCTTTTTGTTTGCTTGAGTGATTAATGAAATATTAGAATACTGCAAGCTAAGTAGGTTGCTTTTTTATGGAAATAAACATATTCTGCCATATAATTTATGGCTGTCATTATCTTTCTTTCTCAGACCTGCATTGGAATGAAACGGCAGGCAGTATAGAGGGAGTCCTGGCAGATGAAGAGAGTACATTTCAACAGAATAAAAGCAGCAGCAGTAAAAATAACAGCTACAGCAATGCAATCCAGAAAGAAATCACGCTGCCTTCAAGACTAATCTATTACATCAACAAGGACTCTGAGACCCCTTACCACATCCTGGATACTAGAGCAAGGCACCAGCAGAAGCACAATAAGGTAGGATAAAAAGAGCCTTATCTGCAGAATTTAGGGGAAAAAAAAGTGATGTGGAACTGTGTTTGAATAGTTTATTTTGCAGATCTTCAAGACTTAATGTTGGTCCTCACCACCGTTTTTAGGCATTAAAATAGGACATGTAATTAAACAGGAATGCCATTTCCCTTGTTTTAATTAAAAACAATTATTTTAGATTTCAGAATGGTTCAGAAGCTGAGCTGTAGATAAAAATGAATGGGAATTATGCAAGGCTGGCTTGTCTGACCAATATACAATTCCAGTGGCTTGACTTATGTTATACTATCGTTAGCAAAATGCTTCTTCCAAAATAACTCCATTCTGGAGAAATGTTTGTATAGGGATTTTCTTCAGAATTCTGATCTTAAAGCATGAGTTACTCGACGTTGAGTGCATCATGCACTACCTAATAAATGCAGTATTGATTTACTGCCATTGTATGGCCAGTGAAGACCACTGTAAAGTGTTAAGTTTTTGTCAAATTCTGAATACCTGTTTTTTTTGTTTGATTGTTTTTGAGGGGGGAGAGTTACTATTTTATTTTGCACAGATACAGATAATAAATAGCAAAATGAATTTTCTGAAATTGTATGGACTAAATGATTTTGGTTTTGTGTGATAACTCGGTGAAGAGGTAAACCTTTTCTAATCTATGTTATTTAAGAGGCACCCCCTAAAATTATTCCATTCTATTTTTATAAATCTATGTTTTAAAAAATAATTTCTTAAAGCAGGTTAAAAGCAAAGTGAAGGTAAAGAAGGTATAGGAAGAGACTGCCATGGTAGAAAAGAGAGACAGCAAAGCAGATAAGTGTGTAAGATATTACTGTAAGACTTATCTATAGGGAAGTTCTTACCAAGAAAATTAACATTTCTTTTGAAACTTTCAAAAGATGATTTATTATGCATTATGTATGTTTTTGTTGGTATTGATTATGTGACATTTCAGATGTGAAATTAACATGGAGTTACTGTATAATCTTTGAAGTAAGCTATTATTGTATAGTTTCGATATTTTAATGAGAAGAAAGATTGCTTTCTAACTTATTCAGATGTGCCTTTGGATGTATCTAAATATACCAGTCTGTTACGGATGGAACAGAAAAGCTGTCCCGTTGTTGGAAAATGAAGTTACTTAAAAGAATGCTACCTTCAGAAGTAGCACCCTAACCTTCTTGAAGCATGCATGATGCTGGCTTGCAGAGCGGTTAAAAAGGTCTCAGATATTATTTAGGAAGGAATAAGCAGCATCAGTGATACATTAAACAAAACAACCTTCCTACCTTCGTTACCCTCTTATTGCTCATGCTGACAGAATGTGCTCTGTTTATACAAACATTAGAAACATGGGAAAAGTGTAAGTCCTTTGGAATTGTATTTTCTCTTCTAAAGCTGTTCACTATAATGGTGTTAGTATTTCGTTTCTTTGGGGGAATGTAGAGGCTTATCCCTTGACCCCTGGGGAGTTGCCTGTGAAGCAAGACCGTTCTTTTCAATAAACTTGTACACTGGGGATTTTCTTCGTCCCTTCTTTGGAGAGTGATATGGGAAGAAAACGATTTGCTAATGTTTGGAGACCAGACTTTGGGAATAGTGCTTTTTCCATGTTTCTATGTGAGGATTTTCTTGGAAATCCACAGAGGGGAATGCCTGCCAGTCTCTTAACTTGCCCAGCATTCCCACAAGAACATTGCTGCCTTTGTCTATCCTTCCTGTGTCCTACCATATCTCTATACCTGTTGGGGTAAAGCTTTGCAGAAATCAGCGCTGACAGAATTGGTATTGATTTCCTTGAGTATGCGTGGTGCTGAGCCTTGTGTAAAGTGGATCTTTCCACTCAGTGTCCATTTTAAGCCTAGGCGTTGCTAACACTGCAGTTCTTCCCAGAGAAGGGTTCTTAAAGTTGGGTGTTCATGGAAACTGACATAATGTTGACTTCATTCTTCTGGCATGAAACTTACATTGCTTTGATCCATTTAATTGAAGGAGAGGGTTGTTTATATTCCTTGTCTGGATTGTTTTTGTTTTTTGATCTTCTGCTCCCAGAGCACCACAAGGGGCTTCCCCTTCACCCCCAATTCCCCCCCGCCCCCAGCTTGCATCTCATGTCTTTCTTTGCAATGAAGTCTTTCCTTTGCTCTTCCATCTGTTTCACCAATAATAAGATGCTAATCAATATTTTGTTTATTTTGTTCTGTTGAACATTCACTCTAATCACCTCTTATATCCTAGGCAGACTTTTATTTCCCTGATTACAAAGGAAGACAACCCACAAAGAAAATACAAAGCAATTGGATTGTGAAAGATGCGCATGGGGGGGGGGGGGGGTTGATGATTTGGGGGAGGAGGACAGACACGAATAGGGGATGGATTTTTTAGTACTTGCTTTTATCCTTTCCCAGAATTGAAATAAATGCTATATTGTAGTAAATCCTGATGTGAGATTTTGCTGCCTCCCACACTGCTAATGAAAGGAAATAGCTAAAATACCTTTGTAGCTGGGTAAAGAAAGAAGTCTATATTTAGGATTCATTGTATGCATGTGGGGAAAAAATGTAAAGACAAATTTGATGACCTTATATGCATTGGGCAGAAATGGAATTAAAGTACTACTTTGTGTCATTCCCCCCCCCCTCCCCCCTTGTTTTTGGAACCATACATCCTTCAACCTGAGTTTTCAACCTTAATGGTCTCATTTATAGGTACATGATATGGATATACTCCCTAACTATGTGTATTATTCAATGGACCCTCTTTCAGTGGCACCTCGTTATTGTGGCCAGAAGAATAGAAACCATGTGGATAGTTTGTGGGATTAGGCTTGAATGCCTCCAAAATGCTGAATCACTATGGAGAGCAGAGTGGTGCAGGAAGTTATGTATGCATGTGAAGAAAGAACGAAAGCTAGAAAAATATGAAAATGATTGAAATAAAATTTGTTTTTCTTTAAAAGTCTCCTCCTAAAAGTAAGGATCTGCAACCTTTTTTATATATGGAGAATTGAAGGGCTGGAGAGTAATACAGTATACTGGGGAATCCAATTTAAATAATTTGTTTTTCAACGCTGATCTTCTTTATCCCCTTTCTACTTTTGAATTTGGTGAAATACCACATTATGAGAGGGCATATGTGATCTAAACTGTGGGTAGAACCTCTCTCATTCCTTCTCGTTCTTCCAAAAAGATTTTTCCTGCTGTTGACAAGAATGAACATTCAGCATAGTTTTGACTACGAAATGGTGTCTCTCCAAGGCAGACAGAGTTCTAGTGTATAAACTCTTCTCTCGTTATGCTCTAAAATATATTTTGGATACTTGTTACTTGAAGACACTAAAATCTATACACCTCGGTTTCCTCATAGTTAAAGTTAGCTGTTTTCTTTGATTTCTTCTGAAGTTATTTTTAGTGTGAAATGCTAAAAAAAAAAAAAAAAAAAGCACCTGCTTACAAAAATCCACTAAAGAAGCTCGCAAGAAACCTGAAACTTGCTGAAGAGCTTTGAGTTATCTGCGTTCTGCTCCTTTTGTCAACTTTTGCAGATGGATGTAGCCTTTTGATAAGCTCGTGATTGAACCAGATGACTGCTTTCATATGTTTTCATAGGCTGCACATAGCAGATTGGTAGGACCTAGTGGGAAGACTACATGGGTCATGATTTGTCACAGAATGCTAGGAGCAAATCCTTACGGTGGCCAGCAGAGGGAGAAATCTTACAACATCGGATGTGATCTCACAATAATGGAATTGGTAGAGGAAAAACAACTCAGGGCAACCATACCAAATTTTGAGTGGAAAATCGCTTGAATGATACACTTATGAAGGAAAGCTATATCTGCTGGGCAGTTTCTAACTTTTTGGATTACTGGAAATTGTAAGTTTTCATAATTCATAAAGAGGCAATGTCTTTTATGTCTTAATTCTAAGCTGTTAGTGTAATTTTCAGAAGGAAAGGGTTGTTAAGATCTTAACTACTGAAAGAAATGTGTTATAGTAGTTTTGACTGCAAAGACAGGACAGTTATACCTCCCCTCCCCCCTGGTTCATTTTGTGCTATTTTCCTTGGGGTGGACACTCCACTTGTGATTCTGTTCAACTCAGCTGTTCGTCACTTAAATTACAATGATATTCCTGCCAGGCTTAATTCTATGTTACCTTGTTTTAAAGGTTTTGAAGACTAGTAGGTCTCAGAGCGTCTTATGCAACTTCAGTATGTAGTGTGCTCAAATTGAAAGGGAAAGCATTCTTAAGATGAAGTGAAAAGAACGTAGTAAAAGAGGTGGTATTGAAGAAAAAGCAGACCTGTTTTGTAAAGGATGAAAGATTATGTATGGTTAATAACCTTTGAGTGATCCTGTGAGGTCTTACTGAAATACAGAGAGAAGTCCTATGCATTAATTATATTCCCTTTACCTATCTTAGGATAAGTCTTCACTTCTAATCCCCATGTAATAAAAACTGATCAAATTAATGAATGAACTTCATGTAGCTTATGTCTATGAGTTTAATAGACTGTTGGAGAGTCTTTGTAGTATTTCAGCTGATGTTTGCATTTTTTTCTGAATTTTCTGTGGTGCAGCTTCCATTTACAGTACTTGCAAACTGATGATTTTGTGTGCTTTGTCTTTTGATACTATATTGAATACGTATTTATATATTACTAGTGGCAACACTGGTAATCCTAGCATCTGGAACAGTGAAGAACGTTTTTTTTTTTAAATTTGGATTTGAGTGTGGGAAGATGTTTAAAGATTCACGCCCTTCTTTAACTCACTCTGCTATACTTGATTAGTAAGTCTTTGCTGCAGAAAAACTTCATGTAATTTTGCTGCTTTGCAGTTGGAGCAGCCCACAGCTGTCAAAGCAGGAACCTCTGCAGAGGTTTTTATATAATAAACATGTACAAAGGTACTTAGTCTCCTGCATACATAAGTAAAGAACGCTCGTGCAGGTGTGCACAGCTGAATGTATGAAAGTGGTACGGAAAGGTGATGGGTAGTAATTTTCATATGAGTACACACGGTGTAATATCTAGTCTGTATATTCTTCAAAGCGCATGCTAATCTGCTTTATATTCTTGTTT
This sequence comes from Anser anser, assembly GCF_964211835.1. NCBI lineage: Eukaryota > Metazoa > Chordata > Aves > Anseriformes > Anatidae > Anser > Anser anser. The sequence continues at coordinate 27,419,890 of NC_139726.1, forward strand.
GAATTTATATTTCTGTGTGAATCAGAAGAAGCCCATATTTCAGATTATACTTTAGGCATTGCATTACAAGGTAGCTGATAGGAGAATACAGTGAAATGATCAGGATGTATAGCAGAATTCCATGGATAATTTTTTGAAATATTTCTTGCCATCATGATGATACATGGCAATAGTAATGGCTAAAACACCTGGTGACAACTCACTGGTGGCTTTCTGTGCTAACTTGTTACAGGAAAAAATGTCAGTTTTGGGATGAAACATTTTAGTTTCATTACTTTTATCTGATTTCTGGTTTGTGGCTTTCATGGGTGGGTATACATTATTAAACTGGATTAACAAGGTCTGTATTTCACTGTAGCAGTAGAGTATCGCGTTCACCTGAATTCAAAGCAGTGTTTTTGCTGAACAGCAAGGATTTAAAATCTCATGTTCTTTTTATAACCAATGGTTTGAGCTGAATTTGGTGGAGGACGTGCCCTATGGCAGAGTAGCAAATTACCGCCAGTTGCTTTTCAGTAATTGCTTATATGTAAGAAACTACATCTATTGGAACTGATGTACGGTAATAGATTGCAAGGGTGTGTTTGTATACAGAAGAAATTGTTTTCAGAAATAACATTTTTATTACATCTCATACTACAGGATGATCTTTTTCTGGTATTACTATAAACTGAGAATACAAGTTCCTTTAAGTAACTTTAAATTTTGGAAAGATAAAAAAATATTTGATGGTTTAGAAATTACAAGAAAGGATATACATGTGTCACCAAATGGGCTTGATTGGACAAAAGAAAAGCTGTAGCAGATCAGACTGGACATCCATCTAGCTGTCCGTAAGAACAATCAGTAGCAGATGCCTAGGGAGGGATGGATGTATGGGTGTAACATTCGTGGAGTGCTACTTCCTAGACTGGTCTCCCAACCTCCAGTTGCTGGGTCGGGGTCTTTTGGGAACCAGAACTTGTTGTTTGGTTTTCACAGCCCTTGATGAAGTTCCCAATCTTTAGGTTATGTAGTTTCTTTTATATACACACTATTTTTGGTATCTGTGATGTCTTGTGCTGAAGTTTAAGGATTTTCATGTTTCAGGAGCTGAAGACATTATTACCAACATGCCACAAGTACTTTTGAAATGTTTTATTATTTTAGGTGATAACGTCAATTCTTGATGCTTTAGCATTTCCTTAGTCAGTGAAGTATGTTGAAACATTGGTTAATCTTTCTGAAAGGAAGTATATTCAAGAGTTTCGTTTAGTTAATTGGTTTGTAATTGGCTGTCAGAACAATAGTAGTGACAAAACCAGAAAAGATACTTAAAGTGGAAAACAAATTTCTTGATATCTGTTTCTTACAGGTAATTATTTAGTCTTGATACTGCTACTGTCCTAAAAAGTGTTTGGGGGAAAAAAAAAAAAAAAAAAGGTATTTCAAGTCATACTAAGTCTGTTAGGGGAGGTGAAAAAAATGCTGCACCAGGATCAAGCTGAAAAGAAAAGGAGTATGTATTTTTTTCTAAGCTAACTCTGGAAAAGGAATATAGTCACTTTTGATATTACTGTTTTGTTCAACTTGTTTAAGTAGAGTGTTTGGGATCACTGGTAGTATCAGTTCTACAGCAGTTCATAAACCACGTTAATGATAGTCTGACCTGTTTTACCCTGTTGGAACACTGTCTTCACAAAAATAAACTCTTGGACTATTTCTTCTTATTTTTTATCTGGAAAACAGCTGAACATGTTTTAAATGTATTTGCTTTCATTTACAACAATATAGAAAAGAATAAAGTACATGATTAATATATTTGAGAAAAATCGAATATTCTTAAAGTTAACTGCCTATAAGAGACTAGCTAACTTTATTTTCTTATGTTGAACAGCATCAGTCTTCTATACATCGGCTTGGTTACAATGCCAAATATAAAGCCTTTAATTGTGAAGGGATTACTGTGAAAGATGTCTTTCATAACATGTAATACAAGCTTTGCTCTGATTTTCTTACTCGAAGCTTTGTATCACAAATGCTTTAATTATTTCAGGCCTTTTAAAGTGAATGAATGCAATAACATAATTAAATGAACAGTGTACTGTGTTACTTATTATTTTGTTACATAGCCATCTGGCTATGGCGAAATACAGTCATTTATATGAAGCTACATTTTTGCTTGTTTTTGTGAGGAATGGGTGTGTATATTTGAAAGTACTCTTTTCAGATACTATTTCAGGTACTTCTCTTTTTTCCTTCACTGTCTAAAAAGGCAAATCCTTTTGAATCTGAATTTGGTGCAAGGCCAAAAAATTTACTGATGCAATTCATGAAAATAAGCATGTTTTCCATAACTTCGCTTTTTGCAGTTGTTTGTTAAAAATACTTGTTGCAGTGATTCTTTTAGATAACTTAGAGTGTTCTGCAAAGCTCTATAATACTGTTATGTGTTCATGTTTACAGGCTGTACATCTGTCCCAGGCAAGTTTCCAGATTGAGGCCTTTGGCTCCAAATTCATCCTTGACCTCACTTTGAATAAGTAAGTGCACAATTTCAGGTTTCTTTCTTTCCTGTTCTAAATTGTCTTCAACTTATGATACAAGGTCGGAGCACATGAAATTCCAAGATCTATGGAAAACTATGCTGTTGTCCAAGTTTATTAATACAAAATAACATCTAGTCTATTTTAAGCAAGGTAGATGTTACCCTTACTGACATCCGTACTGTACCTTTAAAATTTTATCTCTCAGAAAGAATAATGGTACCTAAAGATGAAACGTATAAAGCAATATCTTGGGCTTCAGAAGCCTAAACCTGACAGTGAAAATGCAGAGCATTTGAAACTTACGTTTACTCTTACATTTGTAAATGATCTTTATGATTACTAAGTATGTATTAATATATTGTTATAACTATGAATTTAAAATGTATAGTTCAACTATAATTATATTGCCAGCTGTTAAAATGTAGTTTCCAGTAATAAAAAAAACACCCCAATGATTAGGACCCCAATGATCCTAAAGGACTAGCATTTTCTGTGTATTCTGTCTATGGTATTTTTTTCATGCTTTGATGCAACAGAAGCAATTGCAGAATGATTGACTTTTGCTACCTACAGTTTCTGAACCTGTGTGTAATAACATCATAAATCACAGTAAAATACAGTGAACATGCTTCATATGTAGTAGAGAAATGATGATAGCTATCAGTAATTTAGTTCCCATATTGTAAATGCAGTAAGCATGGAAATGTTGGAGAAGAGAGATTACCATGAATAATGTTACAGAAAGTAATGCAAGTTGGTCTACATCATTTCTATTTATACCATGGTAAAACATAGTTCAGTATATTGGACAGTGACTGGAGATGTTTGCTATCATTTTTGCTGTTTTACTTGCATGCCTTCTCAGATTGATTTAGGACAGCAAAGCATTTACTTGAAAGGGCAAAGACCGGATGTGTCAGTGGCTTATGTACTGTATTTATAGAGAGACTCCAGTAGAATTAGTGTTTGAAAGGTGTGGATTTTTTTGCTTTGTTTTTAATATATATCGATGAACTGTAAAGTAAATATTACTTTAGTTGTTCAAGGCATGTAGGAATATTGTAAATATTTATATGACTGGCTCATCTTTAATGATTTGGAAACCATACTGTTGACACTATCATCACGAAGTTCCTCATGACGTTGGGAGTCTTAGTGGTTTGGCTGTACTGAAAGGTGCAGCCTAGAGTCTGTTTACTTGTAAGGTAAACACCAATTTCAGATAATTCTCCGGTCTGGAAGATCTGACTTATAATACAGATCATTGTTGGTTTAGTTGTTTGTATCGCCTCTGTTTATATCCGCAGCTGAAGATAGGGAGCTATGTTTCTCTAAAAAATGTAAGAAAGTTTTTGTGCTACTGAAAATTTGCACCCATAAAGTTTACGAATAAAGTAGAAACATAAAATCAGTACTAAATGCCAGACAGATAAAATCATCTATAGTATTGCATAAAAGTCAATTGTATTTTGGGCTGTATAGAAGTATGACCATCAGGTCGAGGGAGACGCATCTCCCCTGCTCTTGTGAGACCCCACTGGAGCACTGTGTTCAGCTCTGAGACCCCCAGCACAAGAAGGACATGGACAAATTAGAACAAGCCCAGGGGAGGGCCACGAGGATGATCAGAGGGTTGGAGCACCTCCCCATGAAGACAGGCTGAGGGAGTTGGGGTTGTTCAGCCTGGAGAAGAAAAGGCTACGGGTAGACCTTAAAGCAGCTTTCCAGTACCTGAAGGGGGCCTGCAGGAAAGCTGGAAAGGAACTCTTTACAAGGACATGTAGCGGTAGGACAAGGGGTAATAGTTTTAAACTGAAAGAGGGTACATTTAGATTAGATACAAGGAAGAAATGCTTCACTGAAGAGTGTGGTGAGGCACTGTAACAGGTTGCCCAGGGAAGCTGTGGGTGTTCCATCCCTGGAGGTGTTCAAGGCCAGGTTGGATGGGGCCCTGGGCAACCTGGTCTAGGGCAAGGTATCCCTGCCTATGGCAGGGGATTGGAATTAAATCATCTTTGAGGTCCCTTCTAACCCAAACCATTCTGTGAAAGCGTATTTGCAGCTTCTGCTGTCATTGAACTTTTCTGTTGTCTTAAAGGAAAAAGTAACACGCAGCATTGTCTTAACCCACTATTTATTTTTTTAAAAAAGCAAGCAACAACAAAACAAAACACTTTAAAAGTATGTTCAGTAATTGAAAAAAAAAAAAAAAACGTTTTTATCCACAGTAGTGTCAATTTGTTTAAACAACGCAGTTGTGTAATCAATGATTCTAGTATATCTGAACAATTTCTCATCTTTTATTTCATTTATGTGTTATACACATTAGAAAAGTTGTGTGAGAGGAGCTAACAAATTACTTTTTAATGATCCCTTTTCCACTAATGTGTGAAAGGCATTTAGCTATCCTCCAGTTGAAGGACAAGTGTTTCTGTGGGTAACTCTTACGTCCTGGTTAAAGATAGCAGTCTTTATGTTCTGGTGTAGAACTAAAACACGTTAGAGAGAAATAGCAAAGAACAGTGAGTTAGAAATGTCTACTTCCTGTTTTTTAGTGCTGAGGGCAGTTGGCTATATTGTGTTTGTCACAGAAACAGCGGTTTTTGTCTCATGGTCTAGCACCAGCCTCTGAATAACAGAGTGTCCTGCTCTGGGAGCCTTCACCTACAGGGATTCATTCTAAAGGCTGTGGCACAAAAAAGGAGTGGGAAATTCAGTACCAGAGCTGCACAGAAACAGAACGTAAAAAATAAAGACTTCCCACCTTTCCCATTGAAAACTAACTTCCTTCAAGATTTAGGGGTGGGATGGGGGTGTAGGTCATATTTTTCAGCTTTGCTTTCTTTTTTCTGTAGAAGTCCACCTAAATTTCCAATTTTTTTTTTTCCACAATGAAGAGATTATATGGAAAAAAAAAAACCTGGCATCTTTGGCATGAACTGAAAAAAAACCACATTTGACTGTAATATGACTTAAATATTTGAGACATTAAAATATGATGATTAGTGTGAGCGATCATTCCCTATTAGGTGAGAAGCAGCATTATAGCCAGCTTGTTGCAGCCAATATTATCCACCAGTTTTAAGCTTGTAAATGGTGTGTTGTCTTTTGTATGTATTTCTGAAAGGCTGAATGTCATTTGAGAATAGTCACAGAGCAGATAACATTGTTAGCAGAATTTCAAAAAGAAAGACAGTAACTGGATTTTTTGTGAATCTATTCAGTTTTTTTTTTTTTTTAATTGGAAATGTGAAAACTAGTCATAACTTTTCCAGGAGGAAACTTCAAATATTTATAACATTTTCTTAAAGGCAAGTCTAAATGCTTAGGGTGCTAAATGGATCCTATGAGATACATGAGCTGCATAAATTAAATATGATAGTATTACTGTGGCAAGTTTAGCCTGCTTTTAACAAATTTCTGTTACAGATGAGATGCAAAGAAATCAGTGTTAGTATTTTAAACAAAGTGTGTGTACTCATGTGAATATTTGTGGTCTTGAGTCTGAGCTGCAGGTAGGAGCTTTACTGCCTCATTTCCAACTCCCAGAACTGGAGGCAACCTATTCAGTTACTTGCTTCAGTGGGCATTCCGCATGTAAAAAGTGTTGGAGGGAGACGCTAAAAACTCTCCATGTTTTTCAACACACAATAATGTGAAAAAAGTTCTCTGTTGTCTTTGCAAGGGTTAGAAATACCTGATAATGTGGAGAAACTTAATTTTCAATTATTGTATTCAGCCGCAAACTAGCAACTAAATTGTAAGCAATATTTCGGTTATTCTGTCCTCTTACTATTTTGTTTCTCTAATTTTGTGTGTGTGTTTAGCATGATTCTCTTCAGCTATTCTGTTCCATCCTGTCATTAAGGCTATGGTAAAAATGTGTATTTATAATATGCATGCATGAGCATTTATATGTTCACTAATGTGCACAGTCTTGTGTTTTACTTAGTCACTATTCCAGAAGTTCAGTGGGAGGTAATACCAATCCTGCCACATACCAAGAGGCCGCACTCTTAGCTCAATTTCTCGAATGTTTACCAGCAGTATTTTCAGCTCCTCTTTCATTCCTTCTAGAACTTTCCAGATCAGTCTTTTTAATATTTACCTTGTCTCATTTTTCTTTATCTCATCCCTTTCTCTTTGGCCAATATCTATAAAATAAAAATGTGTGTGTGCATTTGTTTCTGTATGGGTTTTATAGAAGAGGACTTATAACTGCAGCCGTATAAATTAATGTTAGAGTGCCTGACTTACAAGCACTCAAGTTTTAGATTTCCCTGTAGTAATTAATGCCGCTGTGCAATGAAAGTCTATCAATAAATTCACATACAGTATAGCTTGTTTCAACAGAACTATAGGAAACTCAGGATAGGCTCATTTCTGTTAAAAGTTCCACTTTATTTTAAGTGCTCTTGGGAAGTATGTTCATGCATGGAATATAGTGGAAGCTTCTGAGAAGAATTTGGTTTAAAGAAACAAAAATCTGAGAGGACATGCATGCTGTTTGTCTTATTAAAGTGCAGATATTGGTGTTGTAAATGTTATCCTTCTTGTCTGACACTTTAAGAGTGAAAAGACTTTATTATGTGCGTTCTTTATTCTGCAATTAATCAAGTGTGGATATCACACCCTTCTAAGCAGGGTATAGAATAGCTGTTAGCTGAGATGTGACCACAGCCATTGGACTGGTGGATTGTTAGGGTCAACAAGCTCAGGGCATTGCAAATGTACATACGAGGAAATAAGACAATGTTACAAAATTCTACCTGGCAGGAGGAGGATGTTTATTGCCTCTTCCAGTGTAACACCTGTGGACACCAAATAAAGGAGGTGCTTTTCACAAAACATAAAATTAAAATAATGTCACAGACTACTAATGTGACTTATTAAACAGTTTACAGGAGTTTTAAAGGATTGCAAAGACAGAGAAGACATCTACTGAGGGCCATTAAAAACAATGATACTAACTCTGGTTTAGGAAACCCTAGTGTCACAGATCGCTGCATGCTGAGAAAATACACCCCAAAATCGCTACACACGTGTTTTTGCTGTCAAACAGCTTACTGTGCTTTTGCCTGTCTTGGTGTGTTCTAGGGGAAGAAGGCTATGTCCTTGTACTCCTTGCTTACATGTAACCACTGTAGTGTGGCAGTGCTGAAGAATTACCTTTCTAGCCTTGCAAATTTTTCACTGTTTTGTGAGATGGTCCTGACTTGTCACCTAGCTCTCTATGCTGAAGTGAATTACTGGGATCTCCAATTCTGCTATACTTAGGCTGAAATCTTTGCCTTTGGAGATAGTGTAAAGCCTGCCTATGCTCTACATCTGGTTAAGTTTGTCACACTAGCTCCTAAGAGCCTGTACCACAGGCTCTTACCTGACTTGATTCAAAGACAAAGCTAAAGTTACACAAAGTAGTTCAATATGGGAGCATGGATTAAGGGAACCAAAATAAACTTTTAGTTTGCTGGAGTACTAGAAGGAATCTCTGATTCTGCTATAGTCATTTATCTAATCTGAAGGCAGTCAAGTCAACCTCTATGAATAAACTTACTTTGCTAGTTCTAGTAGTAGAACTAAAATAAATTTAAAATTTGTGCTTGCATCCAGTTGGATTTTTCCTTTGTAATAAGAGTTGGTTTAAATCAGACTGTTTTCACTGGACACAAAGGAACAGAGCATGTAGATCGTTTAGTGAATTCAGTAAGAGGAAAAGAAACCCAAGTTTCTATTGTGTGCAGAAAAAGCTTGTTTTAAATTGAAGGAGGCTTTGGCAAATCCGATTACCATTGAATGAGATCATTCTGGCAAAGATGGCATCCCTCAGCTTTATGTTACAGGATAATAAAATTCATATTGATAATTCAAAACTACCTGATTCCCAGCTGGCTATGGAAGAAAGGGATCAACTAAAATGCAGTATTGAATGAACTTGAACAGTTGTTTAAATAAAATCTTTATTTTGTCAATTGCTCTTCTAGGAAGACTGTCATAGTGAATTACATTGAAATATTTTCCATAACAGTCCTCATATCTTCTGTAATGTTGTCTAGCATTTCATTTATTCAGATCCTTTCAAGTAGCACTTTTTAAAGTGGTATGATCTTTGGTGCTGTGGTAGAGGGAAATCCTGGTAGAAACTGAGCAAGATACTGGTCTTAATATTCTGAAGAATTCTTCAAGCTCCTACTTTAAAAATGCTTATTGAGGTAGCCATTAAAATATAGCATGCTCCATTCTGAGCTGGAAGGTTTTAGGACAGAAGGTGTCTCTAGAAGTACCTAACCAGAGGATCGTAAATTGTTTTCTGAACTCCTTTGAACAGATTCAGGGTTTCTTTAACTGGTGGAGGCAGATTGATCTTGAAAAATAATATGTAGCACTTTTCTATAAGAATATATGCACTTTTCTATATATTCTGCACTTTTCTATAAGAATTCAGAACATGCTGCTTTCCTGTTAATACATTCAGGAGATCTTTCCCCACTTGAGGACTTAAAAACAAAACAGCAAAACTGAACACCTAAAATATCACCTAGGGAATTTCAGCTTAACAAATTTGTCAGTTTTTTTTTTTTTTTAACCTGAAAGGCAAGCCAAACAAAAACACACACAGAACATAGAGCCAGACTGTGCATGAAGTGATTTTTAAATGTGTGCTATTTACTGTTACAGAATCATTATGATGTTAGTAGTAGAGTGTGGACTTTCTTTCATTTCATAATTATGAAGAAAATTGACCTATATGCCTGAATCATCAGTTGTTACTTTTAATTGTTTTTAAGCAGACATGTCTAGTCTATGGTGTCATATTTTGATTTTTCACCTCCTTAAAGATGATGTAAGAAAAAATAGTGAATCCTCGTTGTGTTTTTAAAAAAATAATATTTCCAATATAATTACTCCTTGGAGATAGTCTGGTCAGAGGCAGCAGCCAAGTAAAGTTTATTGTAAATAGATACTAGGAACTTATGTTAATAATACATTCACATAAGAACAGGTGTTGGTTTTTTTTTGTTTTTTTTTTTTTCAACAAAGGTTGTAGATACAGTTGAAACTGATAACAGAAAAAGGCTGTAGATGGCCAGTTCATTTGATGACAGCATCTTGATGATGTAACCAAATGCTGTAGAAAGCTCCAAGTTTCTTTTCACATATTTATGTGCTACTAACCTATATCTGTCAAATAAATGGTCAAAAATACTTGATGTGTATTCTGTTACATAGTTCACAAGATGTTTCCAAACTGGATTGATGAAATGCTGCTTCTGAGCTTGAAGCATTTCACAATACTTTAGAAAATCATTGATTGGTAGTAGGTTAGTATAAAGGAAATTTAAGAAGTATGCGAAAATGATAATTCCTCTGTACTTCCTGGAAACTAACATTAGTTATTTGTGTATGAGATTTTTAAAAAGTAACTTAGTGGCATTTACCTAGCCCAATCATTATTTTTTTTTTCCATCAGGATAGTTAGATGTCAGCTGAGGTAAGTTATTTCTCACACTGCAGTTCTCCTGCTATTGGCAGTAGCAGTGGTGAAAGGTTGTGCCAGGGAAGTGGATATGAGCTCTTCAGCAAGCTTATGCTGCTTTAACAGCTGGCCTGTGTCTTTGAAGAAGGCAACTACCAGAATAGCGTTTCTGTTTGCTGCTTATTTTGCTTATGTCTAAAGCAACGTAACTCTGGTAGAAGAGGTAGTGATGCAGAACAGCTCAATAAAAACAGTTATTTAGGGCAAACTAGGAAGGGCAGAGGGAACTTCAGAAAAGGACATGGTAAGCACAACTTTTTTTTATGAATTCAAGCACTATGTCTAATTTTGGATTGTAATTTGAAATAAGTGCTTATTATTAAGATGTACTAACATGGTACTGGTCTAAATATGCCTTTGTCTGATGTGATCACAACTTACACAATTGTTTTTGTTAATGCTCACGTGGTTTCCAGTGCTCATAATGTTGGAAAACCAAATTTGCTATACCAGGTGCATTTCTGCTGAACCAAAATGTAAATGGATCAACTGACAGGTGACAAAACACAGTCTAGTGTAGATTAGGCATAATATATATTTTCTAAAATTCAGAGCTGCCTTTCAGAAGTAAATTTAGGTATTCTGTCAATGATAAGGAAGAATTATTATTTTGTTATGTGGAGACCTCTACTTTATGCATGAGTTCTTATTCCTCGGGCATGTGAGCTTTTAAATGATGTATTCCAGGCCTTTATTACAGTGTTCTTATGTGTGTCTGTCTTTCATGTTGGGAAAAATGTTTGAAAGTTATTCTGGATTTTTTTTTTATCCCCTCTTCTCAGAGTATCCCCCCCTTGGCATTTGGGAAGTACATTGTGAGTAGCAGGCCCCAACATTCTTTGAAGGGAATTTGCTCAGCACAGAGAATTTTGTTGATAATACTTTGTATCTAGCAGGTCGACAAGACAGTAGAGTTGGAATGTCAGTGATGACGAAAGTGAAGTGTTTACTGGAAAAGCCACTGTCTGCTGCACCTTTGCTTTATGCATGTAAGATATAGATAGGAATATTCCACTATAAGCATGTCATGTTGGATACCCTACCATGTAGAACTCTGTTTATTACCTGTACAGTTGAAGGTAGTGAGAAGCTGAAGAATGGAGAAGGAAACAACTAAGTTACGACAGTAGCCCAACCAAAATCTGGGAAGAGAGCGCTGAAGTCTGCATAGATTCTGCAAAGGGTAGACAAAAGAACTTCTGAGCAGCTCTTACACTACGTGAAGGGAGACAAATCTAAGGGACAAATCCTCTAATTAAACTACAGTTAGTTGTGAGTCAGTAGACCCAGTGGGAATCCACTCACTGCAATTCTTAAAGATGCCAAAAGTACTGGAGAGCACTGAAAGCAGTTCTGAGATCACTCATGTAAGGTTGCTAGAAGACAATAAAAACGAGGGGAGAGATTGTGTGCTTGATTTGGAAACTGGTAGATAAAACTGGATCCTGGTGTTGGTTTGAAGAAGCCAAATGGCCTCTGTGGATTCAGGCAGAAGTGTCTGTAAAAATCTGAGTCTAAGTAAGCAAAGTGCTAGTAATCTTAAGGTTTGTAACTGGCCTTCTCAAGTAGTACTAACTTATCAGACAAAGTTTAAGAAACTAGCTTTAAGGCTTCAACTTTCAGCTGAGGAAAACATGTATAGCTATGTGAATGTGACTTAAAAGAATAGCAAATTTATTCTTGTGTGTCTGTTCAACCTCACCTCATGAGGTTAACCTCATCTGCTGTATGAGATTGCAGTGGGCTGTGATGAGACTGAGCAAAGCACAACAGTTAAAAACACAGAATAATTGAGGTTGGAGTGGGGATGTCCAGTCCAGCTGAATCCAGTTGATCAAGGCTGTTTCTAGTTGAGTGTAGTTCCAGGGTTTAAACATCCTCATAATATTTTTTTTTTATTTAACTTACACCTTATCAGAATTTTCCATTTTCCTACTTGTGTCAGTTACTTCCAGCCTTGTCCAAACTACCCTATTAAGTAGTTGAGGAAAGCAGTCCTTATATATGGTATAATAATCATGAAAAAGACAAAGAAGAAAGGATATTATCAGCACTCTTCGGTTTAAATGCTTTGTATATGTAATCCTCTTTAGAAGCTTCAAACCTTGCCACATTAAATTTTGTGAATGTTTGTATTGAAGTCATGGACTTGCACTATTTATAAAGTGTTTTCGTTTTCTCGCAGAAAATGTATAGCTTACCATGATGCGTATAGAGAAAGTAAGAAATGATTTTATGCAGCTAAATTTATTTTTATATCAGCACTTTAAATGTGTATCTGTTAAATACTGATATCAAAATGAAGGTTAAGACAAATGATGAGACTTCAGTTATTATTCATAGCTATTGCTGTTGGATTTGCAGGCACGGAGTGCCCATACTGTGGTCTCCCAGTGCCATCAAAAAGGGCTTTTAAGAGAACCACTGGTAACTGACCTCTGAAGGAGCTTCTCTGATAAGTATAATGCCTGATAAATGCAGCATGAAGAAACGATTTTATGAGCCAGTAGTCCCTGAGTTACTGTCTTATCAGGATTGCTAATAGCCTAATCTCAGTTTGAGATACCCATTATTATAAGTTGTTGTTAGTCATGAATTCCCATTAGAACTATTTTGTCAGACCAGGCTTCCATAATGATGATATTTTTTATTCATAGCAGCAGTATTTTTCATGTCTGTGTCACTAGCAGACCCTTTCATGATTTTTTTTTTTTAATTTGTAAGTGTACAGGCTCTGCTCTTAGAGGCCTGAAAAGTGCTGAGAAATCTGGACCACATTAAGTAGCATGTTTATCTTGCATATAAGATGGTGCCACAGTTAACATGTTTTATTGTTTTGCTGTCCTGAGGCTACTGTGCTGCAGTCCTGATTTTAACTGGGTGAGAGGTGAATGGGACATTTGAAATGATCCATGGATTTTCACAGGTTAGATAATCTTACTTCAAAAAAAAAATTGTAAGTTATTTACAGTGTAGGGATTTTTTTATGCTTCGGAAATGCCTTGCCAGTGTGCTTTGAAAAGAAGAAGCAAGAATGAGAAAAGAATCTGAGAACAAAAAGTAAAACGAAGAAAGGGGGTAGTATGTGGTTTTTGTTTTTAAGAAAAAAAATGAAAAAAGGTTTTTTGCAGATGTGAAAGTGAGGTCTTCAGGACAACCGTGTATTTATTTGTCTACTCTCGCATATATTGTATGTAATTTTTAGGTCAAATATGAAATGTTTTTGAAAACAATAATGAACTAAGCACATGTTTTGTCAGTAACAATTACTGGCAGCAAGAAAAGTTCTGAAGTCATTGGATTTTTTTTTTAAATATATATTTAAAAGGCTGATAATCTTACTCCAAAGCTAAAACAGGATTGGATTGCAGAATGAAATTCCTCCTTCTGAAACACACTCTGACTCCCAGTGCGTAATCAAACTATTTGCTGGACACAAGCTGCCTGATTTTTATTTTTTTAACTAATTTACAAGGAAAGAAAAAATAGTTTGAAGATTTTAACTAAAACATCTGCATAACAGTATAGACTATTCATATTTTTCTCATCTTGCTATTTCCTTTTTTTTTCAGTGATTTGTTATCTTCCAATTATGTGGAGATTCACTATGAAGATGGAAAACCGAAGTTTTCTAAGGTATTGTGCTCTTAAAATGTGGCAGAATGGTCTTTCTGGGGGAACAATGCAATTGAAAAAAAAAAAGGAAAAAAAAAAAAAGATTTGCAAGACTTCTTAAAACACCAGAAGCCTTTTTACAGACACATGAGGAAACTCATCTGATCTTGTAAAGATATCTCAGTAACACAAGAATAATACAACAAAGGAGACCTGTGTGGTGGGGATGGGAAGTAGGCAGTGATAGGTGGTAGTAATTTAGATGATCCAGGTAGTGCCGGAACAGTTACGCCTTGTAAAATGTAGGGTAGTCTTCATTAATTATTTATGTATCCTTAGCAGAAATTGAAAGGGGAAGAGATAACGGAAATCTAAGACACACAAACAAACAACTTGCAGTGACTTTTCTTTGCAAGAATTATACAGTTGGGAAACAAAAAAGGAAAAAAGGAAAACCAACTGAAACCTTAACCGCTGTAGTTACTACAAAACCAGCATGTTACTTGACGTCCAATTAATTTAATTTGTCAAACTGTCTCCTAAATTGAATTCAATGCCAATAAACTATTGATCCAAAGACAAAGAGATAAAGTTATGTAAGATAGTTTAACATTAGGAGAATCAGAATCATCTTTTTGTTGTATTAACAAAATGAAGACTTGTAGGTTCATAGGAAGATTATAAGATACATTTTCAGGGAATGACTTATTTCATAGCTGATATAAATGCTGGATTATTTGTTGTGAGTTTTCTATATATGAAATACATCTTTATTTAGAGTGAAACTTGAATAATTGCGTTTATGCCTTCAGCAGAGTGGGACTTGTTTGTTCAAATACTAGATGTCTCATTGATTATTTTGCCCTTGCTTTAGAGAATCCCAAAATTACATCATAGATAAGGGCAAAATAAAACAGGGACATTGCAATATAATTATTGCCATATACTTTTCTGTATTCTTCTACTGAAAATAGGAATTTGTCTCATGTAACGTACTAAGAAGGTGGTTTCATTTCATTAAGACTCAGTACTCTGCAGAATGGGCAGAAAAGCTAAGTGATGCAAGAAAACAGTTCCCTCTGGAATTTGGACAAGCTCATGCAATTGTTAGCTGCAGCACTAGCATTGAGCACTGCGGTTGCTGAATCATGAATTTGACTAGAAAATTATACTGGAACTTTAAACTGAGCAAAAGTACCGCCTTTGCGTGCTGCAGTAACTTGATTCAGACTTCCCAGGGGATCTTCTCTGAATTTATTTAGAAACAACAGTATTGCTCCTGAGGTCACATTAATGTCATAAAGGCTTCATTATAACTTCAGAAACTATACATGCAATTAGTTTAGGAGGTCAAATAAGGACTGCATCCTAAACTGCTGCAGTATCTTGTAATCCTTTTTAGACTTGAATAAATAAAAGATTGTTTCCTGATACGGATGCAAAGAAGTGAGATCTTGACAAAAAATAATGTTTTCTAGAATTAATTTGGGGTTAGAATTAATTTGGGGTTAATTTGTTTATAAGAGTGAATACACCAGAGAACAAACAATAATTTGTGCAATTGCACAGCAAACTTAAAAAGTTTGAAAAGCTGCTTGTGCAAGAAAGATGATCACAATTTAGTTGTTAAAAAGCATGTTATATGTATTCTTTCACTGATGGAAAAGTGAATACATAGTGATTGCTTTTTGTGTAATATTTTGATTAAATTGTGCACAATAGAGTCTATTAGGGAATTTCATTCAGATTCTGAATAACTCATTAAACAAGCTGCAAAGTAGAAATAATGCTGTGCATAGTTGCATTTACATGTTTTGGTAATTCCTCAAGTTATAGTAATTGCAGAAGCAATGGATTCAATATGCTTGTTGGAATTCAGATGACATGATATCAGAATTAATATCTTGATGATGAATGCTACATTTTCAAACAGTGTGGGAGCAAGATAACTGTAATGAAAGGTTCTTAATAAAACTTTTTAAGAATGCTTTTTATCTTTAGTTTAGCTGGTGTTACCATTGATAGACATTAAAGACCAGCTATTAAAATTAAGTAAATCAGTGTCATTCAGTTTTCCTTATTTAAGCTTCAATGACATATAGCACCAGAATTTCTGTTACTTAAAAGCTTCTAAATTCACTAATTCTTCTTTCACATACACTTTAGAAAACAAGAGTAATGTTGTAGTTTCTTTTTTAACGCTGATAGCCTGAACAGTCTGTTAATGTTGTTCTGGATGCTTTTTGTTGATAGACAATAAATATACTTGTTTACTTGATTAAATCGTTCCTATGAAGCTAGTTTATTCTATCCTTAGTCAGAAAAAGTAGTTCTGTAAGCCTTTAACAGTCCTAAACACTTTATTCCTCAGTGATTTTAGGGATTAGTAATTCTGCTGTCCAGCAATAAGGATAGAATTAATTTCTGCATGAGAATAGAGATAAAGGATTTAATAATGTGATTTGTGGCTGTCTATAGTATGTATTCCTAAAATACGCCAGAGTTCTTCATTTTTTTTATACGTACTTAGCTATTTACGATCAAAATAATACAAAACTGTTAATAGTGCAGTGTAACCCTACCCACATTAAATGGAAAAATTAAATATAAAAATCTAGTGCATAGAAGAAAGAATATTTAGAAAAACAATGCCTTGTAAAACTGTGGAAAGTCCCAAAAAACAGATTAAAAAAGATCTTCATGAAGTTATTTTAACACTAGTAATTCTTGCAGTGAGTAGATGATGGTTTGACAAAACAATTATTTCTGAATTTCCCATCTAAATCATTTATTTGTTGTAGTCTGCTGTTAAGATGTTTCCTAGAAGCTTCCTAGCCTCTGGGGAATAAAATTGTGCTTCCTCTTTCTGATTTCATGGATCTCTGTTTTCTACAAAAGGAGACTGCCTCAGTGTGATTCACACAGGGTACTCTGACACAAAATAGCCGGTAGCTTTGGAGCTAGAGCACATTTCTGGAAAGTGAGGAGATGGGAGTCGACACTCCTCAAGGTGACCTGGGAAATTGTTAAGAGATGAGAAACTTGGGTTAAGTGTTGAGAAGGGCATTTTCTTTTAATGATCTATACTTAATAAGCCACTGCAACTCTATTAGGTGAGGATCTTAAACTTGTCACTCTCTTAGATGTGTTCTGAACATGCCTGAAGTCCCCTTCAATGATTATGTTGCTTCTTTGCCCACTTTAAGGAGAGCTTAGTCAGGAGCTAATTGCTTTAGGAGAGGAGTGGTCAGTGTAGCTCGTTCTATGATGAGAAATTGGGTAGCAATTCTCAATCCAGCAAAGTTGCACTTTGATTTCAGGTGAAAGCATGTAGCATTCACTAGAGTTGGTGTGGTATCTGAGCAAGGCTTTTGAGAATCAGAACTTGAAGATTTTAAATATGTATCAAATGTTTCCTGTGGTATTTTGGCCTCTTGTTTTGTCCTGTTCCCCCATATTGCAGCTTCCCTTATCTGCCTGTGGAGAAGTGGCAGACTACATTCAGTTTCATTGAACACCCATTTGATAGGACTTCTGAACAAATTTGGTTCTGCCTAATCCCTGAAGCTATTGACTGTTCAAATCCTTCACTGTAGCATTCATCAGGGTCTTCCTCCCTTATTTCAAATAATTAAGGCCTTTCAGAACTGAGGTTTTAGAAGTAGTTTGCCTAATGTTTTTTTGTTGTTGTTTAAGTCTCTAACATTTAAACATGCTTGTAGGTAATTTAAATGTTGTTATTTTTTCAAAGCCAGGATCTTGTCTAAAATATGCCTGTTAATTTGGTTAGAAAATCACAAAAATCCTACCTTTTTTGAATAATTAGATTTTGCATCAATTTTGGATTTTATGTAGTTAAAATCAAGAGTTGACCTTTATTGCCCTTTTGATCTGCAGAGTAAAAATGCAACTGTATATTTTAGCATTGATAAGCTGTATTTACCTTCTGGCTCATTCATCATCAGTAATACTGGTACCTACATTCTAATGATACAACATTTTAATTGACAAATTTTTAGGGAGATCAAAATCAAACTTGAGTTGGTAGAATCTAAATCCAAGCCAAACACATGCCAGCTGATTGGTGAACACTGTGTTACTTGTAATTTGAACGGATCTGGAAGGTATCAAGAAATAACTCAATACTCATATAACCCGCATTACATAATGTTTCTTTGGAATCAATTTACAGCAAAAAAATGTGCTTTTTAAAAAGAGATAGAGAATGCTGTGAGAGCATTGTAAGTGCGATAGAATAACTCACGTTATGGCTTGAAGGCATTTAAATTAGTTTTTACCAGGCACAGTTTTTCTCTTACTAGCAATTAGCAATTTTCTCTTACTAGCAATTTGTCATTGGGATTTAGTTTAGCAATCACTGCTTTCTCTGAAGTTTTATCTGATGCAAGATGTTAGATCTTTTTTCTCCTAGGTTTTAAGCAACAGACAGGAAATCAGTGTAATTTTCCGTGGGTTTTCCATTTTCTTTTTTTTTTCTTTTAATACATGAATAGGGTGGAGAGCATTGTTACTACCATGGAAATATCAGAGGTGTCAAGGATTCCAAAGTTGCTCTTTCAACTTGTAACGGTCTTCAGTAAGTGTATTTCTCATTTTTCAAACAAGGCCATTAACTAATTACTGCTCTTGAATATTATCACTTAATGCATGATGGACTGAAATTCTCCAGGCCCAAAGATTTTTGACATTTTGATTTACCAGTACCAGCTATGCCAAACTGCTAACACATTTTTTAGTCTTTAAATAAAGTCTTTTGATACTGTCTCATGAAACCTTTTGAGTATGGCAAGCAACAATAAATATTTCACCAAGATGCCTTATTAAGGTGGAGGATAAACAAGAATTGTACTTCAGCAATATGCTCAGTATTCATGCATGATTCTATCAGCCTACAGAATAACTGATCTTTATTAGATTATGCAAGGAAAAAATGTAAGATAATAGTCCTTACTAGGATTTGTTACTCACTTCATTCTGCATGCTAATATGAGTCTTAGGACTCCCTTTTTCCAAGGTCAAATATTTACTCTTTGGTATTTTATCATTACATCACCACTACGTGCAGTGTTATTTCATGAAAATGTGCCTGATTTCTGGAAAAAAAATTATTAGTTTTTGCTGTATAGAGTGGAAATGTATGTATATGGAATTTAATATTGATCATATTTTCAGCCCCAAGTTTGGTTTTATTTAGTCAAAAATCTTATGTTGGAGTCAGGTTAATTCCCATGTAATCCTAACTATCACTTCTGTTTCTCCATGTCCTAGTGGCATGTTTGAAGATAGAAATTACCTGTACATGATAGAACCAATGGATTTGACCCACAGTACAGTAAGTTTATTTTGATCTGATTTTATACTTAATTTGGAAAAGAGAGTGCTCAAGAAATAGTAAATAGAAGTATTAGAATAAATCAGTAAACATGTGACCTGACTTGTCTATTCATAAGAAAAACAAAAGTATCGTAAAATACCTGATTGGAATTTACTTAAGGCGAGAAATGTGCAAACATGAGCTGCTTAAGATCTTTCTTTGCTTTTCTTTCATCTTTATTTTTCTAGTCATTGTTAATCATTTAGATATTGGAAGTAGAGTAGTAAGATATATTCCATAGCAAATGGCTATGGAATGTCAAAAAGTGTTTATTAATTTGTTCTAGTACTTGAACTAAAGGATTTATAAATTCATAGGAGGTATCTGTGGAAGTCATCTGTCTTAAAGCAGTTGGATCCAAGTTTGAAGCTGAATCAGACTGCTGTTTGATCTACCGTGTTTCCAGAAAGAGTTTAATAAAGTAGATAATTATATCTGGGTATCTTAGACTTTATATGTGTTAAGTCACTGTATAGCTTAAATTATTCTGATCCAGCATAGTCACATATTCATATATTTATATGTAATTTGGGATTTTATGTATGCAAATATATTATCTAGAATTATTTTTTCAAATATTCACTTCAAACTTTAAATATAATGCAGCTGTTCCTAAAACTATCTGCTAATAGAACTGACTACATTTCACAGACAATAATAAAAACAGGTAGGTTTCTATCTTTTGAATGGTTCAAAGGTTTGACTGATTTTCAGCAGAATGATTCTGCAACATTGAGACATTGTTAAGGTTCATATCATACTTCGTCTGTAGGGTCTATTCTAGGTGCTGTATCACATCTCTCAAATTTGCCTTGCTTTAGTACTTACAGTATGTGATAAGTAACATAACGCTGCAGAACTGATTTGTTTTAGTGACTACAAAGATGAACTTGTAGCCCAGAGAAAGATCTACAAAATCTTTGGCTCCTGAAGCTTTCAAAGAAATGGAATCAACATTCAGAGGAATCAGTATCATTTGGATGGTCAACTCTTGGATTGTAAAGGAAATAATACAGATGCTAAAAAATGTTACATCTAAAAAGACTGATGTTTCTCAGTCTCCTCAAAAAACATATTACATGCCATGTATTAAGCCATGTAATGCATTTTGATGTAATGCGTATTCATAGGTTGTAAGGTTGAAAACTGACAGTACAGATACAGTAAATTAATGGAAATGTTATTTATACAACGGTATAAGTATAGTAGTCAGAGGAGAAATTATAGAAGTGAGATATACCATCTGCCGATTTTGTTGAGGATTCAAGTGGTAGAATTCTAAATGATAAGAGGACAGATAAGTATTTTTCTCAAAACTTTTGAAGATCAAAATAATACAGCTACAGAGTTTTCAGTAGCTCATACTTTGATTGTACTATGTGAGATAAATATCTCGGGCCACAGGCTTCAGTGTGTAGGTTAGTCAGCTTGATTAACCTTAACTGTGGCAGGTGTTACATAAAACATCTTTTTGCAGTGGGGGGAAAAAAAGGCAAAAATGTGCTGTATTTTCCTTCTGTTCATTGTGTATTTTTCACAGAAATTACAGAACAGTAGTCTCTTACCTTTTGAAAAGAATTGCTTGTTTTGGCAGCCTCTGCAGAAGAGGTGTTACAGAAGAAAAGACAGGTATCTTCTAGAGCAGATACCAAAATATGATAATTTGGGGCATGTCAGACTTCTAAAGAAAGCATGCATTAAAAGTGTTCTTTTTATTGGTGTACTCAACAATTAGGGTGAAAAAAGCCTCTCAAAGATACTGTATTGATTAGTTTCTTGCATTTTGCTGCAATTAGGAAGATAGGTTTTTGTCATAAATAGTAAGCATATCCTTGCATTTCTTCTGGGAGAGGAAAACTTCATCTAAATATATATATATATATATATATATATATATGTACTCTTTAACTTGATTTATATAAGTAAATGGTTTACGTTCTCTAACACAAGGGGTTTAAAGGAGGTTTTTTTTTTTTTTCAAGTAATCTCAAAACCAGCTGTGATATCTGAGTTTTGCAGGACAGTGAATGGGCTGAAGCAGAGTAGCTCCATGATTTACTTAAGATTGCAAGCATTTTTTCAAATTAGTGCTATGCCAAATCAGTACTATGTTTGCGTGCAAAAAATAATAAAAATTATAAATACTGAAAGAAATACCTCACTTTTCACTTGCTAATTATTAATTAGAAGAAAATGTCATGTATTTTTCTTACCAGGAAAGTAAAAGTAGGCCACACATCATCCAGAGAACTTATGGAACACAAGCCTCCAAGCAGTTGCGGGACCCTGGTATGTTTTTGCTCATTAGTTTTTCAATATTGGATATAATTGTACGTATAACTTGAACAATTTGAATATTAGGCTAATAGAGTCCATTTAAAGTTGCTGATTATTTAGAAAAACTTGAAAAATAAATACTAAAATTATTTCACAATTATTGTAGTGGAATCAAAAGCAGATTAAAAGGCTTTCATTCATGAAGACCTGTATTTATTGTTCTGCAAATCACTTAATTTAATCAGTGATATTAATGCTATTGAGGACAAAAAATGAAAGAAAGCATATGTCCTAAGCCAAATTTGCAATCTTTCTACCTCCCCTTGCATGCTTTAATTCTAACTCTAGATTTCTGAATGGCTTGTGTTTTTATATGAAATATTGAATGTGTATTTTAAAAGAATGAACTTTCCAGTATCAAAGTTACTCTAATTTTGGTGATCTTAATCCACTTTTGGTTTAGACACTGTATATCATTAGTTTAAAATAATGCTATGAAATTCTTCAATTCTAATTTGTACAGAGACTGATTCTAGTTCTGAATGGCCCTTTCTCTCTGAACTACAGTGGCTGAGGAGAAAGAGAAGAAAGAGAGCAGTGAGTAGAAATGTGACCCCGAGTTAAGACCATTTATAAAAACATGGCCAAAAACATTAATTTTCCGATTTGAGTGAAGAGGGGCCTTATTTTATTATTATTTAATTATTTTGGTAGCTTAACATTGATATATAATACAATTATCAATAAAACAATACAATTCTTCTAGAAGCAAAACTCAGAAGTTCAGTAGTGAAAATGAGTTTAGAAAGTGGTAAGTTTTAGGTTTTGAGTCTCCTTTTTTATAAAGATTAATTTTGGATGAGGTATTGCTATTTGAAGGTATCTGACTTTATTTTTATTTGGCATGTTAAATAGTATGATCAAAGAAGAACTCCAAATAAGGACATCTCATTTGACTGGTTATTGAAAGAACCCAGTTGATAGTTGATAGTCCTTATGATCTGCGTATGCGTGAGAGCTTGGGGAATAACTGAGTTAAAGAAAATTAATTGGTATTTTTCCACTGTCTTATACAATCTTGGTATATTTTTTGAAGGGCCTATTTACTTTACTACTCATCACAGATTTAGGGAGAAAGTTAGTAAGAATAAACTAAGAGTTTCTAGTGTTTGAGACTTTTCTCCTTTGTGAAAATAAGAGAGCAGAGAAGCAGTGGCAGCTTCTGCATTGAACCGAAAAGCAGATTCTAAACTTATTCCTAATGTTGTGACTCAGATTTTCAGCCAGTGTCAATTATCAAAACTTGCTAAGTTAGTGGAGCTATGATGATTTACCGTAGTTAAAGATCTGACCCAGTTCTTACAGGCTTGCACACCCTACATAATATTTATAAGTAACCCTGTTATATCAGCAGCTGCACTTATTTTTGAAAATCACTGCATCTTCATGATTTCTCAGAGAATTTCTTTAATCCATCAGGCATCTCGTGGTATCTTTGAAGAAATGAAATATTTGGAGCTCATGATAGTCAATGACCATAAAATGGTAAGTATATCAATTCAGTGATTTCTTTTGATTATTATTTGTAGAGTGATATACAGCGCTGTACATTATACATACTTTTGGGTGAAAGATCTCATTTATGAGCAGCTGTTAATGATAATACTGTAAGATCTAGTCCAGGCCATAATAACTAATAAAGCTGAATGTAACTTCAGATTTTCTATGGCACTTTTGTTTTTAAATAATGTCTGAAATGTAATGGTATTACACAGAAAATTTAGTATGCCCATAATTATATCCTGTTTTCAAAGAGGTAAAGTAAGAGGTCAGAATTTGTTACTTTGACTTTAGTTTAACTAACTTAAATTTTAATGTAGCAAAGCCTGTAGACAAAACTGTCTCATGGTTCTTCATGGCTATTCCATGCTTATAAACACAATCTGTGAAGTAGAAGATAAGTGGTTTCTTTCATTCAGGAACCGTTTGTCATATATTTTAAAAAATACATACTTTTTCCCCCCTTTTGTCTAGTGGGATAACTGGAAAAAATGAGATCAGATGACATTGTTATTTAAATTTATTGCTCTCGCTAATTATGCCAAGTAAGGCTATCAAAGTGTCAATATGATACCCCTATAAAAATCAGAAAAGAGGTGACTGGAGAGTAATATGTTTTGTAAGGGTGAGATTCTTGTTCAGTTTCCACATCATGGGAATCCCACATCTTAGCAGTGAAAGATTTTAACCAGTAAACTATTGAATAGAAAGCAGATTGTTGTTGCTACCAGTCTTAATTTTTTTAAGTTACATATTATTTTCTCCTTCAACCTTCCTTCCCGCGATTTTTTTCTGAAATTTTTCTGGTAAAATGCAGATGTCCCCATAAATTGGTGAAAATACCTTTTTTCCATAAGAATTCTGAGGAGAAAAAGTGGCCAGCTGTGCCCTTCAGTGTCTTTCCTTTTAAAGAGGAAATGACATTCCTTTTTCTGAACTACACCACAGAAGTCTTATTTGTACTGGAGGTTGTAGACATAGGTTCAAAAGAAATAGCTGGGACAGTACAGTGTTTATATGTAAAAGTCATATAACATGTATCCCTTGAGCTGTGCTTTATTCTGATGAGTAGTTGTCATTTTGTACTATGGTAGACTCTAAACTGCTTTGGTAGTCTGAAAATCTGGTCTACAGGACTTTTCTGAAGTAATTCCTTCGTTGAGTCCAATAGCTACATTTTAACCAGAACATATGTGCAATGGAAAAATATTCAGTATAGGTTTAAAAGTTTTTTAGTAATGAAGAATATACTGCAACCAACAGCAAGTTACTCTATATCACTTATCTTTCTCAATGATTAGTTGACTTAGAAGCATATAAGGGTCATCAGTTGGCTTAGTCTTAGTATTATTTTGCTTCTGTGTGAGCAAGACCTTTTTATAAATCAAATTCTGTTGATCAAACAGTTCAAGCTTATTCTATGCACAAATAAAATAAACTTAAATTTCTGTAAGAGCTCATTAAATCTATCACTCTTGCATATTTTCACAGTGGTTTTATGTTGTTGTAGTGGGCCCTTTTGTCAGCGCTGAAGGACAATTTTAAAGAGCCAGGAATAGCTGGTATCAGAGCAGGATGAAATATTTTGTACTCGTTCCAGTGCTGAATAGACAGATAATATAACCTTCCCACTTCTGTTTCATAAATTATACAAATACCCTGGGCTAAAAATAACCTATATTTAATCTGTGTCAAATCAGCAATGTGGAGGGAATTTGAATGGGTAGGAAGACTAGGACAGAAATTTCTTCAACTGTTTTCATTTGCAAAGCCAACTGGTAGAAAAATATTCTAAAAGTGCTCACGTATTAGTTGTATGGTGATAGGGTACAGTAACTGAAGTTATGGATATTTTGTCATCTTGTTTGAGGTCTGTGGTTGGTGTTTCTTACGAACAGATAGCATTTCTATGTCTGTTTCCTCTGGCCTCTCTTGTTACAGACATGCTTAGCTGACAACCATACTTTTCCCTATGCTTGTTACAGACACTGACTGGTGTCTCCTTGCAAGTTTTATTTGTTAGAACTTCAGAACACAAACACTCAAGATTATTTGCTTCAGAGTTGTCAGTGACTCAGAAGCAGGTAATGATTTTTTTTTTAATGAGTAAAATGGATATACTTAAGGAAGTGTTCACACTTCCTTGAGTCCAGGAATTTATTGTGTTCTTTTAAGGTTTTCTGCTTACCGGTAGAGGGCAGATTTCTCCTGCAGCAAGATTATATGCTGGAAGAAGTATCAAACCTCTTTGGACATTGTTTTGTTCAGTGGTTAATATTACATATTTCCACAAAGTTTTCATTTCCTGCAGCACTAAAGATGCACCTAAATGTATTTAACTAGGTTGCATTTTTTACAGACTTAACTCTGCTTTATTTTTGTTAGAGAAGCTGCATTTAAAGACATTATGTCATATGCTGGTATTGATTTTGACATTTAAATAGTCTTCTGAAACCAAGAACATGTTCAAAGCCTGTAATTTTACCTTTCCACTCTGTGAAAGTTTAGGATTGCCTCAAAACAAAACAGCAACCTTTTTCCCCCCTTATTTTTGTTCTAGTATCCTGGATCTCCTTAGAGCAAATAGAATCATAGAATATCCCGAGTTGGAAGGGACCCATAAGGATCATCAAGTCCAACACCTGGCACCGCACAGGTCTGCCCAAAAGTTTAGACCATGTGACTAAGTGCACAGCCCAATCGCTTCTTGAATTCAGACAGGCTTGGTGCAGTGACTACTTCACTGGGGAGCCTGTTCCAGTGTGCAACCACCCTCTCGGTGAAGAACCTCTCTTCCCGATGTGCAGCCTAAACTTCCCCTGCCTCAGCTTAACACCATTCCCACGGGTCCTATCACTGGTGATCACGAATTAGATTCCCATAGCACTGCAGCTAAAAGTGTTTATGTTTGAGAATAGTAATAGGGGAGCTTTGGGTATTAAAATTAGCTGTGCATATACTGGTAAGACAGCATTGTGGAACTTAACAGAGAATGACTGCATATGTAGAAAATTACTGCAGTCATATGAATGAGTCTCAGCCATCATTAAAGAGTTTAGTGAACTTTGTGTTGTCTCTATGGCATTTTGTCTATATAAAACTAGATTGCTTGTGCAAAAATAACTGGAATTTACAGAGGTGGAAAAAATGTTATCTAATGTGGTGGAGGTGTTGTATTTCTTGATAACACTCTTTTGACTTTCAATTTGAGAAATACAGATTATTTAATTTTAAAAGTATAGCTGTCTTTCAAGTTTAATTTCACCTTGACTCCAATTGTAATTCTGGAAACCAGGGAGTTTTTTTCTGTAATTCCAGTTTAGGAAGGTAGTTGATCATCTAACTAACTTCTCTTGATGGGAGTAACTCCTGAGATGCTCAGAGAAGAGTCTAGACCCTCTTGTTTCAAGGACTCTGAGGTACCATGTTTCAGAGTGGGAATAGCTGGCATTTTCGTGGAACTTGATAATATTGCTCATTAGGTAATGCCATATGCTGTTTTTAACCAGTAGCTGAAATTAGTAAGAATATTTTTTGTGAAGATTTGTTACATTCTTTGTTCTATGCATTTTTTTGTTCCTTTTTTATGAATTTTTGAAGACTTACTTTTCCTGTTTGCAAATCATAGCATAATACAATTTTCCTTTTTAACTTTACAGTTTTTCTCAAGTCACGGATTCATGCTCAGATACTATAGCATGTCTTTGGAAAAAATTGACTTTGAATAGAAGGGTCTGGTGGGCCAGCATTCTCTCATGAGGTCATGTTTATGAGCTCTACAGGCAATGAGTTTACCTTGAATTTTGTCTTGAACACCTGAACTCTGATTCTAGATAGGATATTTTTTGTGCCTAAATGTTTGTTTAACAGATGTGAAAGGCTGTCTGGCAGACATGGTTTCCTAAATTTTCCAGGGATTCTTGAATATGAGATTCAGGCTGTGATCTGCAAAGTTTTTGAGTTTGTCCCTTTGTCTTTCCTAAAATATTTATTTTACTTCTTTGCTGTAAAAATAATGAATTAGTAATAAATATTTAAGTTCTTACTGTGTTCTATTTTTTCTTCTCCTTTTAGTTCAAAAAGCATCGCTCTTCAAATGCATACACGAACAATTTTGCAAAATCTGTGGTAAACCTTGTAGATGCTGTAAGTATCAATTTGTCTTTGGAAAATGGTATCACTAATTTAATTAGTTTAGTTCTGTATTTAAAAAGTTAACATTAGCAGATATCTGATAAAAAGAAAATGAGCAGCTATAAAAATTGCATTTTAAAACTCATTTCCAGCTTCTCTGCAGAAAGGTAGCCTGGGGTGAGTGTGTAAGAAACCACCAAATTTTTCTTGGCATTTTTCTCAAAGCTTGCACCTTCAGAGTCTACCTTTGGCAGGGTGGATTTCAAACTTGAAGGAGCTTTTAGCATTATTCAGTGCTTAAGAATGAGATGTAATCAAGTTTAGATTCATGAAGTAAAACTAACCTAAAGTGGTTGAAGCTGCAAGTGTAATTCACAAAGGATACACATATCTATTTCGAGAAAAATAGAAGGTGTAAATAAAAATTCTCCTTTATAAATCTGTATAGCTTAAAACTAAAATCACGTTGTAGTGCATCATAAATGGGTACCACTGATACAGATACCATACTTGTGTTTGTGACTAGAGTAATTTTACACAGAGCACACAAACTAAAGGTAAGATTTGTTGGAAAAATTTGACCTTGTCTCTTTTCAGAGCTGTGTTAGTAGTGAAAGCAGGATGGATTCTCTGGTAGTGATGAACGCAGACTACCCAAATTCTGACTCAAAAGTCCCCTTTGCATGTAATGTTATCAATACCAATAGAACTGTGTGATAAGATTCAAAGCAAAATATTGTCAATAGCTTGTTTAGCTTGGAGGAAGCAATAAAGTATTTGTATTTAATGTCTTACATATAAAGTATTACATATATTGAAAATTTAGGTGAATACACAAAATACTGGAAGTGGTAACTAGAAAAGTTTTGTGTAACCATCTGAAAATACTAAATATAAATAATAGAAATAATATTGCTACAATTCATATTGCACATTTCAAAAGAAAAGGCGGTAGCTTCATCTTTTTCTTATCTGATCATTATTTCTTCGTATTTGTGCTGCATTTTAACAACTATTTAACTATTTTTCCTTTCTCTGATTATTCCTTCTATTTTTCAGTTTTTCTTTGCCATGTGTATATTTAGAAATATTCAGCTTCTTTCCAGTGTAGAATTCAGTCCAGTCATAGAGATCTTTCAAAATGATGCCCTTGGGGCCTTTTCTTTAAATGGAGCATGAAAAGGAGCAGGGATTTCTGCCTTGTTATTCCCTTATGTTCATAAGAAGCTAGCTGTATTTCTTACTGAATATTACAGGGAAAAGGATACTGGCTTTCAGAGACTTTCAGTTTCTCTGCTCTCTATGCCATCCCTTCCTTCCTGTTCACTTCAGGAAGTATAGTTTTCATCTCAGCAAACATAAGTGAGGGCTTTATTGATCCAGCCATATGTAATTTCTGAGTTTTAATTTCATTGATTTCTTTCAGGTAGTTAACCATTTCTGTGGGTATGTCCTCAGCCTGCCTCCCTCACACCAAAGCATATTAGTATTCTTTTTCCTTAAAAGTTCTTGGACAAAACTGAGCTGGTCTGGTTATTCTCTCATTTTACTGTGTTTATTGCCTTTTCTTCCAAGCTGAATATTATGCACTGACTTTATTTTTTTTTTTTAGTAAGGATAAAGCTGCCTTGACATAAAAGAGTAGGGTGCAAGCCAGTGTTAATTTATTCGGTATAAATATCTATCATAACTGCAGGAGGATATTTGCAATTCACATTGTGTAGTGCAGGTATGGTTTGGAAAAAAATATAATAAAAACATTTTAAATGTGGTGCCTTATGGAAATGACCAAGTAACTTTTGAATATTTTGTAGATCAAGTAGCTAATGGATTAATTGTAAAAGCTTTTCAAATCATAACTGAGCATATTTGGTCAGTAAGTGTTCTTCATGTCCCATGAAATACTTCAGATTAGCAGACTGTCTATTATAGGTAAAGAATCTATCTCTCATAGATCTGCAGTAACCTTAATTAATAAAATTTGGCATCTTATGTCCTGATCCTAAAGTGAGCAGCTGTTTTATTTCAGTAGCAAATACCACGCACAAAGCTAAAAATGATATTTTAAAGCTGTCTTGTAATTGTTAGGGCCTGGTTGTAATTATTAGGGACTGGTTGTCGTTTACTTGCATCCTGCTACAGTGACATTAAAATTAATGTAAAATCTAATATTCTTAATTCTCACATTGCTTAAGTGGCATAAAGGGATCATAATGTAAATGAAAATCAAGCTTTGTGTGTCTTAATGTTTGCATCTATTGGAGAAAACTGAGAAGTTACTTAATCTTGACTTGAAGAGTTGGCTTTGGTTTTCCTTCGTTTTTGAAATCTTTTCTTTTTCTTTGAGATCATCCTGTGTACGTTTCCATTTCTACTTCGCTGATTTTTATACAGGTTTTGTGCAAAAATGAATATTGAAATCATTTGACATGAGAATTATAAAGAAAATGGAATAACTCAAAAAAAGTTTTTTTGTTTGCTTGTTTGTTTGTTTTTTCATCTAAAACAAAAGTTAGGTTGATTGGATTATTAACTTTTAGGAAATCTAAGGCATTACCAGCTAACTGTTTTCCCGTGTTTCCCTCCTGATTTATCCCTCTTGTCCTTCCGCTTTACTCTTACTGGCTAACTGTGCATGTTTGACCCAGTGTTCTACTCCTGTGCCTGTCCTGTCTCTGCCTTCAGATATACAAGGAACAGCTGAACACCAGGGTGATCCTTATTGCTATGGAAACTTGGACAGACAGAGATCGTATTAATATTCACCCTGACCCACTGCAGATGCTTCATGATTTCTCCAAATATCGACAACACTACATCAAACAGCATGCTGATGCTGTGCACCTCCTCTCGTATGTACTATTATACAATGACTGAGACTGTTACAGTTTTATATGCTTTTCTGTATACTGGTTTTGTCTACCTGTCTCTTATTGCTTACTTTTTTGCTTGGTAGTCATTACATTAACACCTGTCTTCCTCAGCAAGTTCAATCTATTTTTTAATGTGTTAGTCTATTTTTAATATGTGTAGTATCTACCATGGTTTTGTTGATTATATATATATGCAAAATAAAATGTTAATGTTTTTGCAACCTGGAGACAGTGTCACATATTTGAAGTGTCTCCTGATGCGCCCTTAAGGACACTTAGTTTTGCTAATCATCTATAATGTACTGCTTTTCCAGTAAAGAGCAGGAGAGGGCAGAGCTGACAGTATTATGTGTTGCCACAAGAGCATTCCAGTTACTGTATTTGTTCATATGTCATTTGTTCATATTTGTTCATACGTCATTCAGCTGCAGTGACGTTTATTAATGGAAGGTCTCCTCCTTTAGAGGTAAAATGAATTTTTTTCTGTCATGTGAGACACTGCATTTTGAGGGAAATTCCACTTAGATCATTAGACTCATCATCAACCCGAAGTAACAGTGTACTTTAATTGTACTTTAATTCACAGCATTGTAATCAAAGAGGAGGAAGAAGTGTGTTCCCCTGTGTAGCGTAAAGATTTTGAGCCTTCTCCTAGCCATGCTACGGAGGATGGAATGACAAATCTTTTGTATGAGATCCTCCTATCATTCTACTTCTGCAAGGGAAGATAAAGATAGGGGATGAAGAATTTCCTACAGCCTCTGCCATAGCTGCACTGTCTTAATACAGGCATTGCAATACAATGCTAATTTTGTCTTATAAGATATGCAAAGCGCTGATGATGTGCTCTTTAATTATTTTTTGCATGTGTTGTCTCCCTTGCTGAATAGATGTTCCAATTCTCTAAGTGTTATATGATTGTGAAGCAAGATTCTTTTGTAAATGTAAAGTATATTTCTGTTTCTAACAATGATAAGTGAGTGAAGAGTGCTACAGGAATCTTGCCTGAATTTCTTCACTTGAGTAACTGAATTGTAAAATTACTATTAAATGTTATTTTGTAAAAAATCTCTGAAAAAAATGACTAGAAGAAATTAAATAAAAGTTAGTGGTGCTGCAGGATGAGGTTCCAAAGAAGATGAAATCATAGTTGCTGTTTGGAATGAAAGATGAGAGTGTTCAAAATAAAATCAAGTCTGGAAAGGATAATAGGTGAAGGCTGGGCCTGATTTTCCTAAAGATATCTCAGTGTATCTGATAAGATTCTACCTTATGAGTACATGCTGGTAGATTGTCAGTTTTGTTCCTTTTGCTGTTTATCTTGCTCAAAAGCTAACAAAGAAATAGTTAGGGTAAGATCTTTCCCACAGTGTTCTGAAGCACTCGTATTCTTCAAAATAAAAAGTAGAAGTGACATTCTTACGAGCAGCCAGTTTTATGAAAGAGATCCAGCAAACTAATGTTAGTGCACTCATATGATAACCAAATTTGAGACAATAATATCTAGATATAAATAATTACTTTTACTGAACTAATTCTGTATGGCGTTAGCAAGCTAGCCTAGGCTGCATTAGGTAGAGCATCTCTAGTAGGTCAAGGGAGGCGATCCTTCCTCTGTACTCAGCACTGCTGAGACCACAGCTGGAGTGCTGGGTCCAGTTCTGGGCTCCCCACTGCAATAAGACAGACATGGACATACTGGAGTGAGTTCCATGACGGGCCACAAATATAGTTAAGTCATTGGATCATCTGAAGTAGGAGTTGAAACTTGAATCATTTTGCTTTAAGACCATAATTTCAAAAATTCTTAACACTGATACATTTTAGTACAGAATTCCTTCTTGACAGATGATAAGTTGGAATATATTCATTGTTATCTTTTTAAAGAAAATGTTGTTACTGAATTTTCTTAGGAATCTGGTTGGCTTATTTCTGGTTGGCTTGTTTATGGGTTGGGGCTAATACTGACTTTACAAGATAAACATAATACTTTGGTTGTATTAACTCTTTTCATGAGTTTACTCTGTTAACAATAGCTTTTGATGTTAGATGAGGATTAATGTGCATGTAATGTGTGTGAAAGTTTAATCTTTCATTAAGTTCTTGGTGCCCAATCTTAGTTATTTTCACTTTGTTTTTATTTGTTCATAAGGAATGTGACATTTCATTACAAAAGGAGCAGCTTAAGTTACTTTGGAGGGGTTTGTTCTGTCACCAGAGGAGTAGGAGTGAATGAGGTAATCTTTTACCACCACTAAAATGAAGTAAAATAGAAACTACTTTATAACTATAGAATTAATACGTTACAGTATTCAGAGCTTTAAAGATAATTTGCATATTGAAAAGTTAAGACATCTCACAGGCAATCACTATAGTACTGCTAACTATATTTTTCTTTTTAAGATTAATTTGTTCTGTCTGCATTATACTGTCATGAGTATCATAAACTTTTTTTTTTTTTTTTTTTACATATTTGTCAAATACAGACCAAAAATCTCAGACTAAAGAATTTGAAATGTAGCACTGAAACTCGTTTGGGATTTTCTCACTGTAAGAGGCTTGATCTTCTGAGGTGCTGATGGCATGTAGCCATTACTAATTTATTTTAGCTTAAAAGCTAAAACCATTAAAGCTAGTATTGATTTTTTTTTCTTAGTAATATTTTTATCCTCAGAATAGTGTTAAATCTAATATGAAAATCTCATTTTGATGTGGGTTAATCATATTACACAAAAACTGTGTTGCCTATACAGTAAGAAACAGACTCCTTTCTGTAGGTTGACCATTGGACAGGGATTCCCTCAGAATAAGAGGAAGATTTTTCCATTAGAGACTTAGTTGTGTTTGTTTTCTTTATATGCACACAGAATTGTGATTGGCTGGACAGAATTACTTTGTGATGTAGTAGGTATGTGGTAAGCCAGGATGAGCTGGGATAATATTCATTACAGTAGCTTATACTCTTACGCTTTCTTTCTTCTTTTTTTTTTTTTTTTAATTTGCTTTCCTCTTCAAATGCAGTATGGCCTCCCATTGGCCATGGCACAGGAATTAGCACAAAGTCTTGCTCAGAACCTTGGAATACAGTGGGAGCCAGCTGCCAGAAAACCGAGTATGTACATGGAGTCACCTTTTGTCCTCCTTAGCTAAATCTATAAATACTCTTCCTTTATAATATTCGAAATGAACACGAAACTTTTAACCATAGAAAAAGACATTTTATTTTTGGAAATATAACCGAAAACATTTCAGTTTAACCAAAGTGAGAGCCACCAGTTCAGCGCTCGTTTTGCAATGACCTCAGCAATGTCCCAACTTAGGTTAGATTCATAACTGACATTCAAAGGTATAATGTAAAAACAACATCAGTTTAACTCAGAATTCCTTACCTATTATAACATAATCTGTAATTCCTACAGAACTGTTACTCTTTTTTTTTTTTGAAAAACACCTTATTTATAACTGAAGAAACTGTAAGAAGTTGTAACCTACTGACATTTGTTCAACTTGGTATCTGGCTGCTTCACAGCTGGATTAGATTGATGTGGCCTTAACACATGTGGGGTGTTGATACAAAAGCTGCTGCTAAAGCCTGTCTGGGGAATAAGGAACTTTTTTTTTCCCCACTTGTATGTTGTAAGCAATTTGGCTACGTTATCTCTCTGTTTCTTCTGTGAAACTGTGAATGATAGTAGCAACTTTATTTTGGAATCACTTCAGAAATCTGTGAATTAGGAAGCAATGTGAAGGGAGTGTTGTTTCGTAAAGCATCACTTTTGAACTGTGTAAGCTTGGAAATAGCTAAAATATTTTGTTTTCTACATTGTTGTTTTCTGGTTATGGATAAAGCAGAGTTCATCTAATGTGGAAATCAATATTTTTTTGTCTGTAGGATATAAGGATTTTTAAAATGCTAGCTTAGTTTCCTTATTTAGATACCCTTTATAGAGGAAGATTAATGAGAGACCTGGATAGAGGAGAAATAGCCATAGAAATAATTGTGAGTATTTTCTGTTGAGGAACAGCATAGATTTAGTGCAGTAACCAGAATACAGAATGTTAATCTTTAAGACGTTCTTTCTTTGGTAGATGATTTTTATGGGTAGTTTATAACTTCTGTTTTACCAACCATAATACATTGATCTTTTGGTTTTATTTTATGAATTTTGTCACTGTTGACTTACATGCTATAGCTGTAAGTAAACTAAATCCACTTTCACTTAATTACTTTTTCTAATGAATTTTTGGCTGATTCACATATTGCTATTAATAACTATATGACAAAGAGGAAAAAAATATAGCCTGTCCTGTAACAATTTTCCTTCACGGTGTTCTGTACACATTTTAGGTTGGAGGAAGTGGGAACATTTTTAATCATCAGTATCGTGTACTACACAGAGCCTTGTGCTGCCTGTTTTGAGAGCATGTAGGGAAGAATGTTGCCAGGTATTTTTAGCTTTTTATACTGCCTGAAACTTAGTGTCGAGTCAAGAATGTGCACATATAAGAATGTGAAATGACCACATTCATTGTAAGTATATTAACAGTTCTTCAAGTGGGCTGGTTTTTAGGGCTGTACAGCGATGCAATCAGCTAAGCTTTGTATAATTAGTCAAGGTCCATTAGTTATAGTGAGTACTTCATTGTAAACATATTTATAACTGGTTTCCTTTTCTGTTGTATGTTGGTCTTGTCTGAGAAGAGTGTGACTGCACTGAATCCTGGGGTGGTTGCATCATGGAGGAAACAGGGTAAGTCCTAACAGTAACTGAGGGCTCTGGAATGAGTTCATAGTTTACATTATGACATAAATATTTATGTACTGGACTTTGTCCATGTGTTTTATTACCAATAATTGAAAATCTAGCAGCCCAATCATTTAGCTAATTGGTTTATCCTTTTCTATTTTTCTTTGCTATTGCCATTTTAGGAAGATATTCATGAATCTTAGATTTTGAAGTTCAAGGGAGTGTTATTCTCTAATGCTTTGTTACACTTAAAATGACTCAAAAGTAAAGAATGTACATTTTCAATGAAATAAACCCATACTTTTTCCGTACAGGTGAAAAGCATCATAATACAGTTTTGATAAGTGATATTCCTATTTTCTTCATAATTTTAATTATTTTTTCCAATTCCTTCAAAATTCTAATTTTGAATGAGCAGATCTCTCTTCTTCTGTTCAAGTGAATAAAAGTAGAAAGCTGAATGCTTTCAGCAAGTGCTCTCAGTCCTTAACTAAACAGTCGTTGAAGTCTGAGGGGGAAGTATATCTATATAGGACAAGACCAAGGTCCATTGCCCTCTACACACTGCCAAAGGTTCTGTATATTGTATTCTTTCTTTCTATTGTAAGCAATTGGGCAGAAAAAGAGAACTTCTGAAACATAGGTTTTTGAGTCCTAAGGTCCCTTCCTGCAAAATTCTTTCCCGCTGCAAAAATCCTGGAGAAAATTAGTTATAAATAAGACAGAAGGAGCTTAGTTTGTTCACATACGATATCTGGAAATTGGTTCTGCAGTAGAATTATTGTGTGGCTTTCCTGTGGGCTTGCGTTTGCCAGCCACCTTATGAGTGCAGCAGAGAATTACAGAATGTTTGTTTCCGTAATATGAAGTAAGGCATGGATCAGAATAGATACTAGCTTCATTCTCATGGTGAACTCATCAAAGTAGCTGTCTCAGATAGAAATGTCAGTAGAAGATGTTGTGGAACAAACCTCTTCTGCAGATAAAGTAACAGTAAAAAAAATTGCCAGGAGCAGATTATAGTCACCCAGAAGCTGAAAAAGAAGCAATGAATGAAATAGGTAAATTGCTGCAGTGTAAAGCCTTTCACTTAAATCCATCAGTACCAAAATACCTTTTATTTTAACACAATAATTCAATGGGGAAATGTCAGTTCAATAGCAGTCAAGCAAAGCATCCTTTTCCAATAACATTTGGGAAAGGAATGGAGAACATCCTTACGGCACTGTTACCCCCATCTTTGTGTGTGAATAGTTCTGATTCCCAGATCTCAAAACATGGCTATTAAAATTATTTGATGGTTTCTATATAAGAAGTGACTAATAAAATATGTTTTCATCAGAACGGGAAAGATATGGGGAACAGGAGATCGGAGAGAAGTCATCATAATCAGCATAGTAAATGATTACTGTCTTATGGTGTAAGAACTAGGGAGATGTGAAACAAGCCTGACAAATAGGTGGCAAAACAATCAGGATGAAAATTGTTCTTGTACCAGTCTATAATTAAGCTGAGAAAATCCTGCTGTAGCTCCTTGTAGATGCTAAATGAGTTTGGGATAACTCATGGGAGAAAATACAATGAAGATTTTTAAATAAGACTAAACAAGGCTTCCCAAGCAAGTTCTCGAGCAGAAAATTGTTGGAAGCTGGAAAAATATTCTGTAAATAGTAGTACACTGCTGTTCTGCACACCTTCCTGGGCATTTTCTCTGGGCCAAAATCAGAGATGAGATTTGGGAAAAGTTTGCTTGTTTGTTTTTGTTTTGTTTTTATTTATTCTGACCCTGTACAGCTACAAATGGCTACAAATTCTTTTTGCTTTAAAAAATTAACCTTATTAACAGGATCAGATGACTTGAACAGTTTAAAAACCCTAGCATGAAAACAGGGATCAGGAACATAACCCATTTTTTAAACTGAAGCTGCAGGGAAAACAAACCATAAAAAAAATGGATTATGCATGCAATCAAGAGGGTGCATAGCAGCTTTTTATAATAATGTGGTTTCATATTATTAAGAAGATTCAAAGACCATGGTATCCTATACCATGGATCTATATAATAGAGATACAAAAGTGCAAACTGTTCTGAAACTCCTTTTATTTTGTTCTGATTTTATTCTTTGAGATGTAAATCTGAACTGACATACACAGTGGCTGTAAGAAACAGGGATTTACAGTGTAAAAAATGTTATGACCCCTCTGCCCTCTTCCAGTAACTGTTGATGCATTTACTCAGCTACTTCTTTGCTATTTTAGGGTTTATCATTCCAGGAAGTTCTCCAAGTGCAGCATTGCAGAATACAAAGAATTTTTACTTCGTGGGGGAGGTGCTTGTCTTTTCAACAGGCCAACAAAGGTAATAAATGTTTAGCAGAGGTGGTGATTACCAACACATTATAATGAAAATGCAATTGTTCCACTAACACCCATCTGTTTTCAGATTTGTGAAAATATCTGTGTGGGTATTTTCTTGAGGTTACTTGTAATTAGCTGAATGTTCATCCATAACATTTAAAAATAATCTTGAGGAATCATGCAACTTGTTTTCCATTATTTTTTCATGCTCAAATAATGACAAATCTTGCAGTTGATTTGTGTAGCTAGATACATCCCATTTTAGAATAAATGCTCTACCTATTAATCTGAAAGTAGTGCAAAATAAATCCAGAATTGAGTTTGTATAGCACATGCTCCACATCCACTCTATTCTTGGGCTCTTCACCTGACGTTGTTAAAAGGAATTTAATTCCTAATGTGGTAATTGGCAAATCAACAGATTTTACATCATATAGGCAGTAGCAGTATTGTTGAAGTTCGTTTCATTTTATTTCAGGTACAGAGCTAACAAAGTTTGTAATTTATAACAGTTTCCTTGTACCATCCACATTCCTTTTTTTTTCTTAAAAAAAAAAAAAAAATCAAGGTCATTTTTTTTTCTGCCTAAGCGATAAGAGCATGACATTCCTCTAAAGCAGCTAAGTAGTGTAAAAATACTCCATGTGGCATTTTTTGCAATGTAAGATCAATCCAAAGTATTAATACACTATTTAATGACAATGTCAAACTTGCTGTCCTTGTAGAATTTAATACAGCATGGAGTACTAGACTGTTCTGTTTGCTGTGCTGTATCCTTTGGGAGACCATTACCTTGCACAATTAACTAAAAAAAATGTGCTTGTTAGTGTTTTTAATCTTTTCCTAGGGTAGCAGTTTTTGCTTGCAGAATAAGAGTGACAGAATTGTTACAGAAAAGAGTAAGTGGGGAGAAAGAAAAAGTTTCATTTTTTGTGATTAAAATAGGGTGATGATTGTCTAGCAAGGTAATGGGAAGCAATTGTCAAATTGCATACAGAATAAAAGTGCAGTTTACTTCAATGAAAGTGGTCCCAGGAGAATGGTTGAATTATCTTTATATGTTATCTGTGTTAGTGTTTCACAACTTCAAAATCAAAGGTCTTTGGGGGAAAAAATCATACATCATTTTGAGTCTTATTATTTGGAGGTAGGTAAGTGAGGTGGAAAATAGCGTACTTAATCTTGAGATAATTAAAATGTAGTTGTGTTAAGCAGTCACCATGATGTCATTTTTAATTTGAGCTTTTTAGTTTGTCTGTGATACATATGAACATTTGATGGTGTCCGTTTAATGCCACAGGAAATTTGTTTGCTTTTGTTCTTGAAATTCTCTGATTGACCCCTTTGCATTATCTTACCAGCTACAGGTCAAATAACCAGGTCTGTTTGATAGAGAACTGAATTTCAGGTTCAGAATATCAGATGTTGATGTTTCCACAGAAGCACAGAAATAACAATGGCTTATAGAGAAAGAAAAAATAGTTTTCTCAATCATGTTGACATTGCTACTAAAGAAAAGTACATATGGTTATTGTTTCAGTTTAATTTTGCATCCAGCACCCAAAATTACAGGTGCTGTTGATTATCTATGGAGTTTATGCAACAAAAGGAAAATATTTTCTTTTTTTTAATGAGGTGATATTGTTCCTCTTTTTATTTTCTTTCTTTTTTCCTTTTTTTTTTTTAAAGGAGTTCTAAAGCAATCTTAGACGATTAAGCTCTTCTCTGCCTGACTTTGATTATAATAGAATTTACCAATCAGACCTTACCAGTTGTTGTTACCTGCTGTTACCAGGTTGTTACTAGCAGTGAGTGTTCTGAGAGAGAGAGAATAGGGAGTGAGTGGAAAGATGTAAAATGGACATGAGAAAAAAAATGCAATAAGAATAAACTAGTTGAACACTGTAATGTAAGAAAATGTAAACAAAAATTACTGACTCCTGTCGTGGTTTAATGTACAATGTCTTAACTGTCCCTTAGAACAGCAGAACCAAAAATAATACAAAGAGCCTTGAGATTTTAGTCCAGCGCTAGGCTTAGGGGTCGACAAGAGTTTTGATTTACCTTTTAAAAAATATTACACTTAGAATTATTCTTAGATTTTCTTTCTTGCCACTATCAGAAAACATGGTGTAATTTGTGAATTACTGAAGAGTTTATTTCCTGGTTATTAATTGGGGAATGTATTGTTTTTCTCATTTAATTTTCATCCTGAACTGTAGAATATATCTATATTGTATTTATCTGGTCCTGGGAGTAACTGCTTAGCACTATTTATATTTATCTATGTTATTCCAACTTAATAAGACACACAGTAGCCCAGGTAGTTTTAGTAGTATTTCTTAGTGTTATTATTTTCATGCATGAACACATTACACTGGAATAGACGGAAGGTAATTGCAGGAGCAAGTATGGGTACCTGAGTAGATCCTAGAGATCATATTACTGACTGTTTTCTTAAAGGAATTGTCAAATTATGCAAGTCCATGACATTGGAATGAAGTTCAAATGTTACCACTATGAGAATTATTTTATTGTCTCAGTTTATATTTTTCTGGGGTGAATATTCTCTTAAAGGGGGCTAGCAGTCAGGTGGTTTAGCTGTACGTATTTCATGTCTGCACGATTCTGACTGGCTGCACTTGAAAGCCATGCAGCATGCCCTATCACTGTAACAAGGGATATATTCTCTGTGAGAGCGTGTCTGTAGCATTGCAGAGATGGGCTGTGTATGACAAAAAAAATCATTTGATACTATTTTTATTCTTACTTTTGGGGCCGGGGGTTTGGGGGTGCTCTTTTGCTTTCAGCTCTTTGAAACTACTGAGTGTGGAAATGGATACGTAGAAGCAGGAGAAGAATGTGATTGTGGTTTCCGAATGGCAAGTAAAGAGTTCTTATATCTTATTCCACAAGTTTGCCTCACAAAATACATTAAGATAATTAATATGATTGGTAAGAGAGGGGGAGGGGTTATGGAAATTAACCTGTTTTGCCTTTTGCTATGGAAAAAATTAATTAAAGGACTGTTAAAATATTTTTTTCCAGTGAGAATGAGTGCAAAGGTAAAGTCTATACTCAGAACAGTCTTTCTGTCATTTTAATGAAAAGGAGTTACTGTTTCCTAGCATATTTAGCATTGCACTATGGAAATGTTTACCCCTTTCCTTTTCCTGGATAGTGTGCCTGGAATGTAAGGTTCCTCATCAGTGTTCTGGAGATATGTGTCTTTGTTCAGACAATGAGTAAGCTGTTGTCTTATTCTCTAATGTAGAAATATTTGTAGAACTTTTTTTTTTTCAAAAATCTGTCCTATAGCCTTGAGACCTAGTTCTAGTAATTAACTATAGTTACACATATAATTAATTTCCTTAATTGTTTTTCTGCATTTAACACAATTTGACTACTCAGCATGCATTGGTACAGGCTATTCCCCACCTGTGTAGAGGCTTCGGAAAGTGTGAATCTACTTACTACTATAGCGCGTATGTCACCGTTTTCCCCTTACTTTACGATTTGAGCATTGCAAAGGATATTTTCAGCTGATAATTTCAAGTCATCAGTGCTAAAGTGAATCTTTTATCTGCTGGTACATGATAGTTGGTTGGAAAGATTGGGAAAAATATTTAAAATTGAAAATTTAAAAGATCACTTAATATTTTCTTCAGGAATGCTATGCAGACTGTTGTAAGAAGTGCTCTCTTTCTAATGGAGCTCATTGTAGTGATGGACCCTGCTGTAATACATCATGTCTTGTGAGTGTTCTTGCATTGTATCTATTGTTCTTCTCAGTTGTCTGTGGAAGTCATGCACTTTTTAAAGTTGCAAGTGTGATTTATGGAGAATGAAGAGAAACAACTCAAATATAGGCTGAGACTATTATTCCAGACAACATTCCAGTGGTTACTGCTCCAAATATAAAGGGAATAATAATTGCATTAGATTCATATTCATGTAAAAATGACATTTATTTGTATTTATCTATCATAGATTTAGAAAAAAAAAGATTTTGAAAGTATTGCATACTTCATTTTAGCCTTTAAAAGGTTAAGAAACTGGAACATTTTTCAACACTTTGAAATAGCTGTTGAGGTTGTGTTGTTTTGTGGTTAGACAAGCAAAAAAAGCACAAATATATGCGAGTTTAGTGTTTAAAAAGCATTAAAACGAAGAGTAATTCCAAACAGGAACCTTTAATTTTGCTGTTACATTATCTTACTGTATTCTTCATTTTCTAGTTTTTTCCACGAGGCTATGACTGTAGATATGCAGTGAATGAATGTGATATTGCAGAATTCTGCACTGGAGATTCTGGCCAGGTACGTATGCAACTCTCTCTGCCCAAATTATTGATATTTGCTTGTACTCACTTCACACCAATTTAAGAGGAAGACCCAGACTGACAATCAGTCCTGTCATATACCCTCAAATAACTGTACTCAGGGAAGGGAAGAGTGTTTTTTTTTTTTTTAATTCTAACAAAGGTTCTTAAATATAACAACACAAACCAGTATAAGCAAGCAAACAAAATCTAGTGGACTCAGAATATGACTTTTTTGGGTTGGTTTTTAAAACTCATGAGTTTTATTTTTATATCTGTACAATATTGGTGTCAGACATCCTCCTGTACTCTCTGCTTTGTCTATAGTTTAATTACTAAGAATATACTGCAGATGTGAATGGGTTCAGAGTTAATAACAGTAAGATTTCATGAAATAAAACAGTTTAAAATGCAAATGTAGAAAATATAGACAATTACAACAAATTGGGAATAAAATGCTATGTTTTTAAGAATGCACACGTGATTATTTTATAAATTGTACACGTTTCTCTTGAAAATACTTGGATAATTCTCAAAAGTACAGGAATAAAGAGCAGACAAAAGGTTATTTTGAGTTCTTTTAAATAGTTAACATTCAGCACATCTTCCATTTTCACAGTAGTATTGACTTGTTAGGTCATGTATGTTTCTTTTCAATACTGAATATTTAGCTCCAAGATTATATAAGAACTTCATAACTCCGCTGCAGCCTACTGTATCAGGTTCTTAACTTTGAAGACATAAGATCTCATAGTTCTCTTTGGGCATTGGCTGTATTGTAGATTACAATAAATTAACAGTAACCTCTTTGAATGTTGTCTTCTGAGACATTCACACTTACAGATAGTAGCTATTGGTGAGATTTTATTGTAAATCTTTCATTCTGTAGGTGGAGGCTTCTCAGTGGAGGAGAGAAAGGGTTTTTTTTAGCTGGAATGGCTGTCCTGAAAGTATTGGCTATGATGTACATTGCAGCACCATGCCCTTTCCAAATCTTCACCAGTCCCTTTTTTGTTGAAGAAAAGCACTGATGCTGGTGTACTCATAGCTTTAGTAATCTGAGGCTTCTGGGGCTAATGAATTGTTCGTATCAAAAATTTTTGCAATGCCAAGAGAAACCTGACAGTTAACATGATCATAATACAATATGGCTCTGTAATCAACAGGGTGG
This sequence comes from Anser anser, assembly GCF_964211835.1. NCBI lineage: Eukaryota > Metazoa > Chordata > Aves > Anseriformes > Anatidae > Anser > Anser anser. The sequence goes on from NC_139726.1 coordinate 27,462,407, forward strand.
TAGGCTACAGCTAAATGTTCTCTCACTTTCTTAGTGGGACTGAGAATGTAGTGGCAGTGTTGCACATGAAAGCAAACATGGCCCCAGTATTTGTAAGGAAATATCCTGTTACTGAGCACACCTGTTTCGCTTTTTATTTTGCCTCACCTCCTTAATTTCCATTGGGAATATGCGGAAAGTTAGAATCAAACCTTGTATTTTATAGCTCAAGATGTTAATTTTTTCATTTTTATAAATAGCTGTAAAGATTCCTCCAGTAATTATGTTATCTACCTCCTTTGTATGTTTTGCAATTGTCACTTAAAACCAGGAATATTCCATATGTGATCCTTTGACGGATTGCAGTACACATGATAAAAAATAAATAAATTTTACTCCTTTTCAGTGTCCACCAAATCTTCGTAAACAGGATGGATATGCCTGTGATTCTAATCAGGTATGTAATGTTCTCAAATCTCTGCACATCAGTTAATACAATTTGACCCAATACAAGTTTTTGTTTTTGTAAAGATCCTGTCTTCTGTATTTCTACATAGATATTGTCTTTTGGACATCAGTGTTGTTTGTGCTTAATACACTCTGTGAATAGTAATGATTTGTAGTTTGAGTAAGATCTGCTTGGTATCTTTACGTTTTTGCATGTAGAATATGAAATCATAATCCGTGTTCTTTACAACTATGTAAATGAGAGATACAAAGCAGCTGCTGAAATTTCAGCGCATATTAGACACCAACTGACTTTGAGAATCTGAGCCAAAATGTGTGGTCCATCTACCCAAATTCATGAAAACTATTATACACTCCAAGATGTGGATGAAGAATCAAAAATCAAAAGACATTTGTCAGGGGAGGAGAATGAAAGGAAACAGTGGTCAGTTCTCATTGCTAACATGTTGTGTTTTGTTTAGGGCCGTTGCTACAATGGTGAATGCAAGACAAGAGATAATCAGTGCAAATATATCTGGGGATCTAGTAGGTTGACTTCTACTACCTTAAATGTATTTTATTTCTACTTCGTTATTGCCTTTGTTTTATATTTTTAGTGTTTTACTTTTTGTTTTTCCTACTGTAAGTTAAAAGGTTTCTGCACAGTAGACGACAGTGTGAAACTGTGACTTGATTGCCAAACAAAATGTCAAGTTGCATGCTTGTTTGGGAGTGGTGACAGTGAGATTGTTCAGACCTGATGTGGTTGCAGACACAGACAGGGCAGCAAATGCTGGACTCTGGTGGAGTTAGGTGAGATTAGCAACTCTGAGTTACTATTACCAGGGAAAAAATGGGTTTCAGGATTTTTTTGTTTTATAGTTTCAAACGTGGTTTTGGTTGTTAGGTTGTTTTTTGTTGTTGCTGCTGCTTTGCTTTTAATGACAGTTGTCAATTCCCTTATCGCAGCACTGGTTCATGCTAAAGCTGCTCCTACCCTCTTTGTTGAATCATCCTATATTTATGAAAATTCATACATTAGTATGTATTTAATTATCCATATTACAAATTTAAACCTAGATGTAAACCTGATTGAGTAAAATAGAATTGTACTTGTGATGGGGTTTGCTTGCAGCTGAGAGGGGATAACTACTCAGTTTAATGACTTTGGGACAGTTCAGCAGAGCAGACCTATCAGGATGCTCTGTACTCTAGCACTTAATGTTTTCTTGAGTTTTGTCTAACTATAACTGCTACTGCTGCTTATGCCTATCTGAGACTCAAGAGTGTTTTAATTTTTTGGGGGGGGTGAGAGGTGAGGGATTTATTATATAACATTTATTTGTTTTTACTTTACTTTATCATCCTCTATATAATTGTGGTGCCTTTTTTCAGTGATTTTCAGAAAAAAAATGAGCTTGTTAGCAAATAATTGTGGTTTTAAATCTGTTAGTTCAGATTTTTACTCCTAAGAAGCAGTAGAAATCACACTCTGACTGTTCAACCTTGATTTATCTATGAACTCCTAAAACACAAAAAACAAACAAAAGAAACACCTTGAGTTGCTATCAGGTGTTGTTGTATGTCATAGATATCATTTTTGATCTCCTGAAATACAGATCAGGAATAAACGCAGTGGGAACAAGTAGATTAAAACTATGTGTAGATGTTATGAAGTAAACAAAATAACAAATAGAGTTAAATTCAAATGGAGAAAACAACACAGTTACTTTTATAAAAGTTCAGAGCAGATTTTGAACACTGGGGGTTATTTAGAAGAAAACATCTGTAGGTATTGCAGTTCTGTCTGTGCAGGTTCCCACTGTGGAAAGTGCTATCTCAGTACATACAAATGGTTAGATTTATAAGTTTTGTGTTAAAAATAATAGTAATACAACTGCAATAAAAGATTACGCAAGTTTTCAAAGCGCTTGTGTCACCATTAGAAAGTACAATCCTTTTCCTTTCTTCATCAATAGAGTCCTCAGGATCTGACAAATTTTGTTATGAGAAGCTTAATACAGAAGGCACAAAAAAAGGAAACTGTGGAAAGGATGGAGACCGATGGATTCAGTGTAGCAAACAGTAAGCACGTTTAGTAGAGACAATTGGTATTTTTAAATATATTGGTTTAATATTTTCTACTTTTTCATCAATGCATCAGCAGTTTGTTTAGCATTATTTTGAATATTCACCTCACAAGGTTTGCAGCTTGAGAAAGTTCCATGTCTGTTTCTGAAAAGTCCGCAGGTGACTCAGCAATACATTTCTAAAGAATTCTAGGTTTTAAGGATAATATTGTGTAATTTTTGTGCTCTCAGACGGCATGGGGTACAAGGCAGCAAAAAGTCACGGGTTTATGTATAATATACAAATGCCTCAGAATTGGTGGGGATAAATTAGGCTGCAGATTAACAGTGTTTGCTTGCTAGAGTGGCTCTGAGACTGTTACTACGTTATGCTCTTTCAGGTTTGTTCCAACCTTTATTTTGACCAGAGAGGAGCATTAGACATTTGAACAAGCTATATAGGAAATGGCTGATTTTTATTTGTATGTGCACATTGCTAGATGAATATTTGATTAAATTTCCTTTTCAAGTCAATGATTATTAATGGGTAGGCTTAACCTTCTCCTGATTTACTTACTATTCTGTAATTTTTTAGAATTTTTTTTTAGAATACACGTAAAAATTGTACTGGCTAAACAGTGTGTTCCCTCTTTGACTGATGTTAGTTACATGGTGTTATTTTTTATTTTGGGTTACATGATTAATTTCAGATAGGAAAATTAATATTTCAGGTAAGGAAAGAAGTGGTTAAATGGATTTTTGTACATATGAAGAATGGTGGTGGTCTGATATGTATACCAAAACCCTAATTTGTGTAAAAGCTTTTTTTTTTTTTTTTTTTTTGTCGGTAGAGAGATGCAGAAAAATGGTCTAACTGAAGAGCTTTTTAAAATATTTGCAGTTTTAACAAATACAGTTTCCAGCGCTCATCCAGCTGTTTGTATGACTCTGGGCAATTACAGAAAGAGATGGAAGCTTTAAGTGGGGACCCTTCCATTGAAGGAATGCACATGTAAAATAACAGCAAATAAAGTAGATTCTTTGATAAAATTCATGCACACCGTCATCTTATTGATTGTTATTATGGTTCTGTGCTCCTGCAAGGGAAATAAAATGCAATCAAAAATTTAAACTTCACATTAATGTATGATGTCCAAGCTGTTAAGATGTAGGAAAATGTAATGTAGTTTGATAGGACAAAGCTGTGTACAATTCGCCTCCTTTTCATTGTATTATATTTAGAGCACAGATGAAATTTGTTCATGTGAACTTTATGTGAATACTGTGCACTGGTACATTAGAATGCATAACTACTGGTTTCTGCCTCTTGTCATTTACACCAAATAGCATTTTATTTCTACACTTGTACTCTGAAAGTCTATCACGTGACTTACTGTCCTATATTACTTAATGTGATCATCAGCAGCATTGCTGGTCTTTCTGTTTTGTAAATTTATTTCATACCATTTCAGTAACTTTGATTTTTTGTTTTCATATTACAGTGATGTTTTCTGTGGCTTTTTGCTCTGCACTAATCTTACTAAAGTTCCACGAGTTGGTCAAGTTCAAGGAGAAATTATCCCAAATTCATTTTATCATCAAGGACGAATAGTGGACTGCAGGTAAAAGATAATTTTGCTCTGTCAAACCTAAATGAATGAACAGAACATAAGAATAAATGTAAAAATACATGATTTAAAAGTAATTGATATCTTACAGGAAAATTATTGTTCTCAGCATTGTTTCTTCTGATTAAAAGAAAATATTCCACATTTAAAGAGGGTGAAATGTGGGTTGCTCTCCTGATTATTCTGTCTCAACTCTCTATTAGCAGTACTTCACAGTCAGAATTTAATGGTCAGCATTATATTTTTCTGGAAAAAATAGATCTGTAATTACCAAAGACCCATGAATTAAACATAATATCCTCAGAGAAATAAATACCTATAGGGAAAGTGAAGGTTCAGAGGGAGAGAACTGTGAGGAGTTGCGGCTGGATAAGATGTTAAGTTACAGTTCAGTTAAAGGTCAGGTAAATGGATTTTAGTTTGCTGTGCACAGTACTGGATTTGTATTTAAAGACATTGGAAACATTACTGTCACACTAAGAATATTCTGTTATATAGTTAGAACCTGAGTGAACAATGATTCTGAAGTCTTCTATTATTCCACTGATGTTTTTATTTAAATGTCATCACCTGGGAAGTTATTTAGTATTTTCTAGTAATAGCAATCTGCAGCATTTACAAAGAAAAAAAAAAAGAAAAGAAAAAACAGTCCACCGAAGACTGTTTGCAAAACAAACAAGAAACTAAGGTACCCTTTTGAGTATTTAGGTCATTATCTAGACTCTTTTTAGTCTGACAACTGAAACACTTTGTCAGTCCTGTGGATGGAGAGAAAGGCTTGATAATTTTGTTGTATTTGTGTATGTATGGACGTGAGAAAGGTATGAAACTTTTAGTATCTAGACTGACATGTTTAATATTTTCAAAAGACTGCAGTCATAATACTAATACTATCTTTAAACTTATTTTTCCTAGTGGTGCTCATGTTCTTTTAGATGATGATACAGATTTAGGTTACGTGGAGGATGGAGCTCCATGTGGTCCTCATATGATGTGTCTGGACAAAAAGTGCCTGCCAATTCAGTCCTTGAACATAAGCAGCTGTCCCATTGGTTCTAATGGAAAAGTCTGTTCCGGTCATGGGGTGAGCCTGTGTTTGGAGTTAGCAGCTATGCTTCTCTAGCTATCTCTGTTATGTCTGATCTTAATGTTCCCTGTGCAGTTCTCTACATGAAAGTGTTCCTTGAGGCCTGCTGATCTCAAAAAGCAAATGTTAGATTCTAGGGAGCACTAACATCCTGTGAAGCAAAGATGAAATTTTAGAAAGTGAAGTTGTCGAATTACTTCTGCAATTATATCCAAAGTGTTTTGTTTTTGCTACTATCAAGAAAGTTTGACACTAGTTATTGTAAAGACTTCTGTAATGCATTATACCTTTAGAAAGTTGGCCCTCTGTTCATGGAATTACACCTGATGACTTAAGTTACTAAAATTGTAAAATGCTGGACCTCAACAGAGATATGTTCTTCCTGAACACACACACATTGTATCATTTTACATTCAGGTACATGATATTCTGTTATTCTACCCTTAAGTCCATTTGTCTAAGATGTTAATGTTTTGAAGAACAGATTCACTGTTCTATGTCTTAATGGTAATATTGTTGAAAACTGTAGGATTCAGTGGGCATATACTTGCCTAAGGGGCTGGACTTTGTACATGAAGGTGGTTTTTTTTTTTTCTTGTTAATGTGTAACTGAAGATTAGACATGAATTTGAGCCCTTCGAAGAAATGTCAGCTGGGTTCAAAGTTAACAAGAACCTTTTTCTAATCAGATAATAGAGGGTCTAGAAGAGATTCAGAGATTTAATCTTGGTACATTTTGAAGAGTGGCATGAGTGGTGAGGGAATTATGCTACGTTTTCTGTTTTGCTTTGGGTAATTTTAAAAGAATACTTCAGCTGATCAAACCTGTCATAAGATGCATTTATCATCATCTTTCTAGATAAGTTCCTTCAGTGAATACTTCAAGAAGCAGAGTGAGATAAAAAATTGAAAAACACATGTTACTTCCAATTATTAGTGTGTAAGTTAAGTAGTCTTTGGGTTTGTTCCAGTATCCAAAACATGTTATCAGCTGATGCCTAATGATCGACTTCCCTTCAAATCTCACAATCAAAACTTCATTCTTTGTTTTGTGTCTTTTTCTCATGTCATGCTTTTTCTTTAGTAATCTTTAGCAAGACATTCCATATTCCTTTTCGTGTGAAAGGTTTATAGATACTAACTTGTGCTATTGATTTGATATTGTAGGTTTTCCTGGTTGGATAGGTTTTCCTATATCTATGACAAATATACTGCCAATTTTAGTGAGTACATCCTCTTTAGAGGTCATTTAAATACATGTAGACTTGGAACTATTCTTAGAAACAAAAGCAGTCCTCATTGCTGCTTAGAGAAAAATGAGGACAAAAGCACTGAAAATCTTACAGTTTTTTCTCCATGAGAACAAACTGTAAATGAAAGGTTGTAAAGCATGACCTGCTCTTAGATTTTTAAATGGAAACGTTTGTATTCCTTCTGAACATCCAGGCCAAAAGTCTACATAGTTTGCTGGTGAAGAGATAATGAGTCTGGATAGTTTCTTGGTGGATGAGAATTTCTGTTCTTTCTCGCATCCTGTGCAGCTGTGTAGTGCAAGTGATGATGGAACCACTAGGAACTCTTCTGCTTTTCCTAGCATCTGAGTGTATTTAGAGGGCTAAAGCAAACTTTCAGGCTCCTGATATTTTATGCTCTTTCTAAACACTCAGTGTTATTGCTATAATATATAAGTGAATGAATTTTTATTGTGTGAACTAACTACCTAATTACTTTGAATAAATTTAAGAAAATACAGTTTAAAAACAGCTGTTTTTATTTCTTTTCTTTTCCAGGTATGTAGTAATGAAGCCACTTGCATTTGTAATTTCTCTTGGGCTGGGACAGACTGCAGTATTGACGATCCTGTCAGGGATACTGGTAACAAGAAGGATGAAGGACCCAAGGGTTTGTGTGATTTCAGTTGTAATGTTCTTTCAAATATTTATGATATTTTTTCAGTCGATACGTGGTAGTAGAATTAGCATATAGGAAGAGAAAAATACTGCACAGTCCTGTTTAGAGACAGACAGCAAAATTCTGCTTCATGTAGATGATGTAGGTCTTTCTGCTTTGAGAATTGATTAAACTTTTAATTTTCTAATTTAAATTTTGGGAAGATTTCAATACATAATAGTACATACTTTCTGATCTTTCCTTTGTCACCTACTCTCAATTTTTTCAATCATTATGATTGGAAGCTGACTAAATGTAGCTCTTACTTTTTATTTATTTGAGCATTTATGTTTTACTAGAGATTTCCAGTTCCCATAGCTCTTCTCAGGTAATTCAGAGAGCTGTCACATAAGGGAAAAGTCAAAATATCCCTGGTGAAAATAGCTTTGGTTCCTTGGCATCAGATTTCAATGGGAAGAAAAATAAGATTCTTATGGACTTACATTATTTTTATGACCATTATTGCTTACCTGTATAGTAGGTATTTCAACCTACTTCATATGTATATGAAGTAAAAATATGAAGAGGAGTTACTGTCAAAAATTTGTCAAAATTTTTTAGAGAGGAAGACAAGCACTTGAGATTCTCACTGACTTCTCTTCCAAACAACGTCTTTGGATTGTGCTGTCTAAGGTTTTTAAGTCTTCCCTGTTATCAGGATATTATCCAACATCAGACTGTATTTATCCAGAATCACGTATGCATTTACAGATAAAGTTGCCAATAAACAAACGAGAAACCTGTGGGGAAAAAAAAAAAAGATTTCAGCTAAATCCCAGTTCTAGAGCATTCTGCACATTCTATAAAGCTGATGGAAAGAAGCTTAAAAATGTAGTCCTTAGAGCTCACAGTGCAATTCATTACACTTTAAAGTATCCAGGGCTTCACGGGAGTTGGACTCAATGATCCTTGTGGGTCCATTCTAGCCCAGGATATTCTGTGAAGGGAAGACAGGATTTTGGTATGTCCCTCCAGAATGGCTCTACTTCTGTCACGTGTGCCATATTCCTTTGCCCCTTAGCAGAACGGTTCCAGTAGTTCTTTCCCAAGAAGTGTCAAAGAGATCATATTGAAACAGGTTCCTGCTGTGAAGGAAGTTCTCTAGAACAGCCCAGATTTATATTATGGGGAATCTTTGCAGGTACTTCCTGGATTTATAACCCCACCACAGTTCATTATTTAGTTGTCTAGTTTGTACTCTGTCTTACAAAGATACTTGTCATTCCATTTCCCATAAAACTTTCCAAACTTTGGAACACTGCTTACAAATTTTTAATTGCTTACTTCCAATTCCTATAGGTAAGAATTAATTCCCTCATCTGTAAAAAGGTCTATATGAAAGGCAGCACAGAAAGTATATTTATCTTGGTTAGATTCTTGTAATTCAAACTAACTTGAATGACTTCAGAATGGAAATACCTTTATGAAAATTCATGTATCAGTGCTGAAAGATTCTGGGAAGAAAATCTTTAATGAATAGTATCTGTATGTATTTCTGCTAGGTACAGATGTATAGCTTACACTCCAGTTTTCAGTGGATTCCACTGAAAAAAGGAAGAGTATGTTTTTGTTACAAGGTGGCTCAAAGAATCTTAAAAGACGAGTTATTTTTGTGTATGTTGTTGCAGTAATTTATTGATGCTGAATCACCTGGAAGTGAATTTAGGAGCCTGCACACTGACAGCCACTATAATCTCTTTTGGTATGCTAATAGAGGATTCCTCTGGGAGATGTCAAAAGAATACAGAAGTAACCTTCTGTACTTCTGTAAAGATTCAGAAATAGAATACTCGTGGTTTTTTTGTTGTTGTTGTTTTGTTTTTGAGAAAAGTGTAGCAGATTCAGCTGCGAGAACATTGCATCTAAACTAAATCCAGCATCACAAAGTGACATCTGATATGACCAGAAATCTAAGGAACAAGCTAGAATGAATATAATCTGACTCTCAAAACCAGGGCAGAGAAAATCCATAAAATCAAGCCTAGACAGAGTGAGTAGCCATATCCATGGTACTGATACCAAACCTTCAATTTTTACAGTTTTGATGATGAGTACTACACTTTATACGTGAAAGTTTTTAAGTGGTTAGTTATGTTCACGTGATTGGAATACAGCAATTTTTGTTTTATTTGTTCTTTAAATGTGGCCATATCCAGGTGTAAAGAAAATTGGAAAATGTTTTAGTATCACATTGTAAAAAAAAAAAAAAAAAAAAAAAGTACATTCTCAAATTAGAAAACACTGGATTTTTCTTACTTACATAAGCATATATATCATTAAGAATAGATCCAACCTAGCAGATATGCTTCTTGTTTTGAGTGTCAAAAGTTCAGATATTTGACAAATTCAGACTGAATACAAAAAATTGAAAGAGATTTTATATTGTAGTAGTAACATTTTTACAAGAATCTAGTGAAAGTTTTTGTATTGCTTACACAATTAATTTACAAATCTGTCATTTAAAATAAATAAATCTCCATCACTTCCATCTACTTCACACCTTATGTCATGTTTAGACAGGGACACCAACTCTTCCTGACAAGAACAATCCCTTGATGATGAGTTAATTCTTTGCATTAAACTACCTACTTGTGTTGGAATCCTTATACTTTGATATAAGGGGAAAGGAAAATATTTTGCAAATAAACTAGAATCGTGTTCATGTATTGTGAGAAGCTTTGATACAGAAAGATTTGCTTAAGTCAATATCACCTGTATGTTACATGATTCAGGGTTTAATTTCTTCCTATTTCAACTACTTACCATAGTGGTTAGTGCTGAAACCTAGTGCTTAAATAGCATGAGAGCAGATAATTATTTAGGAGAGTTTCTATACTTACACGAGTATATATCTTTTATACAGAGATGTGAAATTTCACAATAGCTTTAAGATTTTTCACACCATAGATTCCACCATTTTTCTTACTACGATTAGATTAAGTATAGCAAAAAAGTATTGCTATTTGTTTACATATTGTTGTAATTGATAATTGATTACTGCTTCTACTGTACTTTTCAGACCTTTGTATCATCCGTCAATTGCCTTTGCCTCCATACTGTACTTAAGGATTTAAAAATTGGTCATCCTTAATTATGTTAATTATGTTGGTATTAATGCTTGACTCTTGAATTAGTCTAAACTCAGCAACCTGTACTAGCCGACCCACAGGAGAGCAATTCAGGATGGTAACTGTTTGGAGAAGACAAGGAGTTCTTGCTGTTAGTTTTTGGTTACTGCAGAAACTTTGAATTATTTTACAATGCTGGCTAATAGTTTTGAAGTCAGTGGGGCTCCATATGCACACAATATTCTTTCTTTGCAATTTCACTGCAGAATTGGGCCTCTGTTTTGACTAGTGGAATAGTGTTTGTTTTTAATATAAAACGTACGTCTCAAGTGTGTGTGTGTGTTTGTGTATATTTATGGAATTAAAAAAAAAGAGAAAGTTTCAAAAGAGACTTATTGATGAAGATTATCAAGTTTTTGTCCCCTGAAAAAGTTCCCATTAGAGAATTCAGGTGCTTGTTTATGATCTGTTAAGACACAATGAATCTATCCAACTTTTAATCTTTTATAACATGTAGGAAATACAGGTTTTTTTTTCTTTCCTCAAAAAAAAGCTTCCTTCAAAAATAAGGCCTCAGTGTACTTAAGAGAGTCTCTGAACATACTGAAGTTCCAAGCTGTTACCTGAAGCACATTACTAGGGTAGGTTTTTCCTTTTAAAAAGTGTTAATTGTCTGTAGGTGATATAGATAAATAGGGTCCTGTTTGATAAATGCAGTAACAAACAAAAATATTACACACTTGTAAAGGACTTAATTAAAAGTTGTTCTGTTTTCTTTTCCCTGCAATTGAACTGTTTTCAAACAAACAGTTTTTATTTGCTTAGTTATACTCTGGATACAGTATCTTTCTGGTGATCAACAGGAAGTTTTCTTATTGGTGATTTATTTACATTTTGGCTGTCCTAAAATTAACTAAGCAGCAGGCTGAGGATGTTCCTTTTTTAAGTAAATAATAAAATCACAAGCTAAAAGGAATAAGTCTTATGTTTACAGGGAAGCTTTTCACTGAAGTATTTGCAGGGGTTCAAATGAAATCACATAAAGCTTACTTCAGAATTTTTAAAGCTACGGTATTTGGTAAATAAAAGTTTGGTTGGAGGTTTGGATTGCTTATCAGATGATGGATTATAAAGTAAAATATTCCTTTGAGGAATTATTTTGTTTTCATTTCAGACATATATGATGTGATCATTTCCTTAAAAAATCTTCACTTTTCCCTCCACACAGTGAGCATGGCCACTAACAGGCTAATAGGTGCAGTGGCAGGGACCATTCTGGCCTTGGGGGTGATTTTTGGAGGCACAGGGTGGGGAATAGAGTAAGCATTTTTCTTAGTTTGAGTTTTATGTCTGGTGCCTAGTGTGTGAGGTAACTGTATGCACCTGAGCCCTCTGTGTATTACCCCTTTAGCTTTGTCGTGTGGTGACCGTATTTGTCGTGTGATTTGACTGTGTCTGTGTCGTGTGATTTGCTCATGCAGTGTTGAACCTTCTCCTGTCTGGGATAATGTGGGGCATAAAACAAAAAGTTTGTGAATTTTTGCATTGTCACAGTAAAATTAAATGTCTGAATGTTCACATTATGCCAAATTACAAAAGTAATGGAAAAATGAGTTTGTTACTATTTTGCAAAATAGAATCAGGGTAACCTGGACTATTTGACAAAAAGCAAATTGTTTATTACACTCTTTGGGGCTTTCAGTCTAATAATGGTTCACACAATCTAGCTAGGAAAATGAAAGCTGATAATAGTGTATATAGCTAGTTTTACAGTAAAGCTTCCAAATATCCTGTTGCTAAGATTCTGTTACCTGAAGGCAGTAGAATGCTGAAGTATAGTCTTCACATATAAGCGTTAGCCCACTACCTCAATTTTAATAGTGGCTATTTGCTTTTCATAGGTGTGTGGAGGCTCACAGGAAAGATAGACTTTCCCAGGGCCTGTAGTCACATGGCAAAGAGCAATGGTTTTAAAACTGAAAGAAGATAGATTGAGATCAGCTTTAAGGAAGAAATGTTTTACAATGGGTAGTGAGACGGTGGAACAGGTTGCCCAGAGAAGTTGCGGATGCTTCGTTATTGGAAGTGTTCAAAGTCAGGGTGGACGTTCCTTTGAGCAATCTGATCTAGTGGGAGGTGTCCCTGCCCATGACAGGGGGATGTTGGACAAGATGACCTTTAAAGGTCCCTTCCAACCCAAAACATTCTATGAAAAATAGCTGTTTAGGACCCCCTTTTTTACATAACACAATTTAGTAAATTTTCCATTAACTTAGCCTGATTGTCTCATATATTGTCTTATGTTTGAATTTTCATTGAATTCTTCCATATTTAAAGTGAATAAAACTAGTATTGGCTTCCTGTATTGAAAGAACAGAAGTTTGTTCTTTGTTGAATGAGTGTCCACTACAAAATAGACTTTTTCTCAAACATTTAGCAACCAGGGAACACAGGAAGAAGAGAGATGATAAAAAGCGGCCCTTTGGTACTTTCTTATCTAAGTTATGAATGCATTACAATCAGTTAATCGTTGTATCTCTTTTGTGGGAAGATAGCATTTTATGGCTAGAAAGAAATCAGCATTAGAGTTTATCAAGGCTTCTGAAATTTCTTACAGGTAAATTACTTGCTGTGTTTTCAGTCTTTTTGTTGTGTGCAGTCGTCTGATAAAATCCAGAGTAAGATGCACATCCAAGTGAAATACAGTAGCTTGTTAAGTTGTGAACTGTTCATAGCAAGTCTTAGTTGTGAGTACAATGCCTGTCAGATGGCACTCATTTACCCTCCATCATGCTTATTCCTGTTGATTTAGAGCCAGGTGTGACTTTAAAGGTAAGTAAGTCCAAATAAGATATTTTCTTCCAAACTGTGAAAAATTACCTATTTAATTACTGTTGTCCAATCTGTGCACTGCTTATATCTGTAAAGCTCACCTTATTTCTTTTCAGTCTAAGTCTTTTATTAATATTCCTGAATACTCTTTGTGTGTGAATTGCTGGAAACAATTTTTAAAGCAAATGTTTGAAAAGATTTGGGAGAATGTATAAGCCCCATTTTGCTACGCTTCCTTGTAGCAAACAGTCCTCCTGAAGTAAATGTGTGGTCCTCAAGAAAGTATTCAGCTTAAGTTCATGGCAAAATCTGTTTTGTTTGTGTTGTTTTTTTTTTCCCCATGAAAGTTGAGTGGAAAATAATTTTTTTTTGTATACCTGATTTTTGTGTATACTAATTCAGAGCGCTAAATCATACTTATTTTCAGCAGTGTTTGTATACTCTTCAATTCCTGAATTGTATATTGACATGAATCAGTTCATGACATGTTTGCAGAGTAATTCTTACATACCACTGGATGTTACAAACAAAATCTGAGAAAAAAATATTGTTTTCTTTTAGCTAATCTTATATTCAAAAGCACTGATATGGGGAATGTATAATGGCTGCAATGAAGTTAGGTAACCCTGCTACATTTTAAAACATTTTAAAACTTAGGGTATTTTCCTATTGTAGTGTCTGGGACTGGACAGAAGGCTTTGGGATACTGACCTAACAGCTTAAAACTTTGAGCTACTGCAGTTGCCCTTTCTCTTTCCTTTGCTGATCTCTGGCTGCTACTTTTTCTTTTTTATTTTAGCTGTCTGATAGCTTTCAAAACTCAGCTTCAGAACATTTAAAACAGTAATTTTTTTTATTGCTGTGTTGAAGTGTTGATTTTGAGAGACTGGGATAGGAGGTAAGAACTGTTTTTGAAGGCTATTCCTGGATATTTAAGTGTTTAAACATAGTGTGCAATATGCTGCAAAAGAACTGTTGTGTTGGTTTTATTTTGTCTTGAGCTCAGATGCAATTAGCTTTACATCAAAGAGTACTCGATAGGTAATTTTTGTGTAGAGCAATTAAAATGGTAAAATACTCAAATCTATTGTCTGTTTTCTTCCACCCTGTGTAAATAGAGCACTTACGGGTCAATTATGAATTTCTTATTTAGGTGTTCTCTTGCCTTTTCAGAGAAGTGCACAAATATATTTTGTGCTGCTGCTTTTTGTTGCTTTTTTTCCTGCTCCACCCTTCCCCACTTTGTTGTTAAGTAGCTTATTGAGGATGATGAAGAGATGCTTTGATGTTTGGAAAGCTTAATGGGAATACAGCTTTTATGTCAACTTCTGTTCCTTATTATATAATCCTTTCCTTTGTCAAACAATTGTTTGTAAATTTAGCATTGACGTTAACGGTAGGGAGTCTGGACTCTGATTAGCAAGTGGTACTAGATGCTCTCAGCTCAAATTAAAATGTCTACCACCTTTCAGGGTCTACTTAAAAAATAAATGGGGGGGGTGATTTTTTTTCACTTGCTGTAGTCATAAAACGTATAGCATTTATAATGTTACCTTTCAGTTAAGGAATTATTTACAGATTTCTTAGTGTCCTCAGTTAAAGTTATTTCACTAGATGATGGAATAAGTCACAACAGAATTTACTGTCTAATATTAGATTCTATCTGTGGTAGAAGTCAACATAGCACACAGGGCAGAGACCAACAGCTTTGTTCATTCTTGCTATTAAAAGTAAGTTGGGCCTGCTGAAATTGTCTACAGACATCACCTTGTGTGCTGTCTGTATTTCTTGAATTGTTGACTACCCTTCAGTTGCTTCACTTAATGTGAATACAGTGGTTGGTTCTTGTCTTTCTTACCGTAATCCTTTATCACAGGTCCTAGTGCCACCAATCTTATAATAGGCTCCATCGCTGGTGCCATCCTGGTAGCAGCTATTGTCCTTGGGGGGACAGGATGGGGCTTTAAGTAAGCAATGCCGCATGTCTTCTCTTCAGTGGCTATGGCATTTCTATTTCTTGCTTACATCACTAAATTTTGAGTTCCTGCTACAAGATTTTTAAGTAACCCCCTCCCACAAACAATAACAAGAGAGAGAATTAGGCATGTGCTGAACAAGAGGAGGAAATGGATTCAAAACTAGCCAATGTCATCAGGGTGCAAAGTTGAAGAACAATAAAAGAAACAATTTAACATTCAAGAATTCATCCCAGCAATTAGCAAGCAAGCTCTTTTTAAATTTCCAGTTAGTAGTGTTGTTCTCTCTCAATTGAATACAGTGGTTAAAATTCCCCAAAGATAAATTTCTTGGGAAGCTTTTATTTTTGAATGCAATAGAACTTTAAAACTGATTTTTTTTTAAATAATCTAATCTCTTAAGTGAAAATGGTAAGTGGTGGCAGTACATAAGTAGTTTTCAGTAACAAAAATGCATTACTGAAACAGTTGTCTCAGAAATACCAGAGCTAACTTTCGTTTCTGGCTGCTTGTTTTTTATTACTGAATCACAATTTTAATAAAATTTCAGCTTAGCTTTAGAGATAACACTTTGAAGTCTCAAAGTTTCTCCTGAGAGGTAAGAACTGTTCTCACCTGTTTCTAGTTCAACGTGTCTTACAGCTATCAACAGTAACGTGATAGTCATTCTACTTGTGACCATTAAAGAGAGTCTTGTGCAAAGATACTTAATTACTGATTTTTTTTTTGTAGTGTCAGGTCTATATGCATGCATGGTCCATATTTGGTAAAAAGGATCTAAATTTAGAACCAGTGCTTTAACCTTACAATACATGGAAGCACAGAAAAAAGTAAGTTTTCATGCTATTCAAGTTGCTATTGCTTTTCAGTAACATGAATTAAGAATAAGTCATGATAGAACAATAAAGTATAATTCCTCAATAATCATTTTTTTATAATAATTGAAATAATGTTATATATTATCTATATTCATATTCCATGTATGACTTGAGGAAAAAAAATTCTAATTGATGAAGGATATAAAAATATAAAGATGACCCGATCATTATTTTCTCTGTTCATTCACTTTCAGAGGTCACCTGAAAATGTTTACTTCTGTTTGACTGTTACATTTTCATAGCGTCTGGTGACCTTAATTACACCTGTATATAGAAGCAAATATCTTTCAGCCCAGCTGAAAACAGAGTTTGCACACTGCTGGAAGAGACAATTATTTGTTCCTGTTGCACTGCCTGTCAGTATCAGGGTTTGCAGAAAGACCCAGCCCCTGCTGCGTTCATTCTAGTATTTCTCTAAACACTTGCTCAGGGCTTCATGCCTTGCACCTGGAGCTTGCCTGGAGCAGGCAGATTTAGCGCTCCCTGCGCTTCCCCTGGCACTGGCGCAAGCCGCAGAGCTCTGTGTGTCCCTAGCGGGAGTCAGAGCACTGGTGTTCAGTGCTCCTCATTTACTTCAGTAAGAAAAGATTAAATACGAAGTGTATAAAAACATCAGTCAATTTTTAGCCCTGGGTGTATATGTATGATCTTTATAAGCCTTTTTAATACCTGCTGATAGACTTACCTTGAGATGGTTTTTATTTTTTTACAGTTTCTCAGTTAAATAAATCCACTTTCTTGTACAATAAATACCCCTGGTTCGGTCTCCAGTATTTGTAAGCTACCACAGGACATTTCAAAACAATGTAGCTTTAATATAGTCCCATACCTTTACCATTGTGTCTCATATTATGACAGATAAATATTTTCCATTTAGTTAAATAATTGTTTTTAGTATTTATGCATTTTTTATTGTGTTTCTGCATCAAATTTGTGTTCAAAAGGAGAGATTCCAAATGAGGTATGTATTTTAGAACATGCAGTGACAGATTTGGATTTGTATGTGGTGTTAACAAATTAAGGAATTGGGATTCTTCCCATTTGATGGATCGAAAGATCTCATGTCTAAAGGTCCAGTCTGTGCCTTAAGCTTTTTACAAACCTTTTGTATGTATCAAATACACTCTGTAGTATTAACAAATACTTTTTTTTTTTAAACCATGTCCTATAAAATGCAGAATTATAGGATAGAGTTGTCTTTTTACCTAAATAAGGCATATAAGCAATGCAGAAAATTTTCAGGTTAGATGCAGAACTGATTGTTTTTTATTTTTACATTTTACTACAGTTACCTTTTTAACTAAATACACAAGCCTTGCAGAAAATTTGGCTATAAACATTTGTTAATTTTTTTCGATTTATTGAGAACAACAATGTATGCACTTCTAAAGTGATAATCTCAGAATCGCCACTATTGCAACTTCCCATGGGAATTAACCAAACTACATTTTGTTGAGAAGTATTTTTGGACTTGTATTATGCCATCAGACATATGTCTGCTTAACAAGTCATGTACTTTCTAGACACAGTATTTATCCCTAAATTACTTTTTGCATTACAAATGTATTATTCGTTTAAAACACAATACAAGCTATTAAAACATAAAAACTTTAGGTGATTCTGAATTTTAGGTAAACTCTAAACTGTTCTTTATCTGTCTTGTGCCTTACCAGCCTTTGGCCTGGACTGAAGGTCTTTTTCATCAGCACTGTAGCACCTGTTCTTCTTTGCATCCTGCTGTCAATCTTTTGCCCAAATATAAAGCTCATTATACCTATAGAGGATCTGTATTGGAAAAGTCTCGAAGTTGCTATTCTCGAAAGACCAAATACAAGCATTCATTCTGTAGCAGAACCTCAAAAACACTGGCCTGGCCTAGCTCACAGCTTGAAGTGCATGTTTCTTCTGGGGGTTGGAGGCTTTTCAACTTTTGTATACAAAAGAGGTCTTGCATATGTAGACCCTCTGATACTTTGCTTTAAATATATCTGGAGGGACAGATGAGGATAATAGAGGACTTTAACTTTTCCATTTTAAGCAAGTGATATGCAAATATGAGAGAAGGTAGCTAATGCTTTACAAACTGGGAGATGTGATTTCTGTTTCACAGGTTATCAGATTTTCATATGAACATACGATACTGTGGTGTCAAGTCCAAATCAAACGTAAGCTGCAACTAAGCAAATTTTGTTCATGAACTGGGCGGGGGGGAGGATTGCAAGGGAAGCATAAAAGTAGGCTTGATGCAAGTTTAGAGAAATGAGGTAAAAATTTACAGTCAATTTACAAGAATGAATTCTAGATTAATTTTTCTAATGAAGTTGACATGTGGATGGAATAGGGAAGGAAAAAAAAGTTGTCTGACAATCTTTGGGTGCATAAAGCCTTACAGAACCTTTCTGGTGGTTTGGAGTTAAAGGCAACTCCAAGCAGAGCTGTGAGTGGAGACCTTGTTAGGAAATAGATTTTATTTTGGTTGAGCTTCGCATAGTACTTCTAAAGCTGCTGGGGTTTAGACTGCATTAAAGGAAGTCCTATATGTTTCTATCGGAACTCTGCTAGGCAGTATACAGAAATAAGGCATTCATGAAACGTGACATTGATTTTGATGTAGCAAGTCTGTGCAAGATTTCAGTATATGGCATCTTATACAGGAACCACATAGGGCAATTTTACAATGAGAGTATTTTTTATGTGGGCCTTCTGCATTGGCTGCAATGTCAGTTTCAGGGCCATATGCTTGCTTATTTTTCTAGCATATATTCATGTACATTTGCAAAGCTACGGCAATAATATAAGCCAATTAAATGCTTTTGTTATCGACTTTAACAGTAAGACGGTTTTAGTAATAAAGTAATGGTGCTAAGAATCAATGCTAGTAAAAGTGATGTAAATGTGCTTGAAAAACTGCTTCTTGTTGTATCACAAGGCGTAAGCGGCTGATAGAGAAGAACTGATTGTAGGTACAATTCTATATAATTCCAGCAATTTTTTCGTAGCTAAAGAGCTCCAGGGTTTTCTGTTTTTTAAATGGAGGATTAACGGTTGAACTAAAAACTTGCTTAGTCCTTAGAGATGCCATATTTTTGTCTGGTCCATGCAGATGCATGTAGACCCCAAAAGCTTATGGAAGGTAAGGTACTAAGAATGCTATTGGAGACTTTGTGAGGAAGTAGGTTTCATGCAGCACTGCCTTAAAGCATGTATCATGACCTAGATACAGCCACTACCTACATAAACATCAGTATCAGAATCGAATTATGTATTTTCTCACTTTTTTTTTTCCAAACTAGTACAATAAACAGCAGGTCAGCATTTTATTTTAAGCTACTAATCTTAATATTAGCCTCTCATTTTGTTAATTTCAATTATTTTTTTTAATAGCAAAAGGGTCATTTATTTAATCTCTTGACCAGCATTTGAACCATGCTTTAAGAATGCTTATGACAGCATTGGCTATTTTAAATGATTGAAATACTGGCTTTGGACAAATCTTTAAATACTTCGGTAGAGGATTTGCAAGTAATATACTGTGTAACCATGTTCCTAATTAGTGGGGAAAAGAAATGCAGAGGATTACAGAAAGGTATTTCTTGCATATATCCAGCCTTTTTTAAAAACATCTTTTTTTCTCTGAAGTATTTTTTCCTTTGTAACAATAACCATGTTATGCAGTATTATACTTTATCATATTACAGTGTAGTATGTTTTTTTGGTTCAGAATCATCTATAATTTTGTTTTTGTTAGAGATTTTTTTCTGGTCAGATTACAGACTGAAAGTCTGACTATCATTATTTAACTAGGCATTAAAATGTTAAGTGCAAAAAGTAGTTAATGTTCTTAAAGATTTTCCACATGAACAACAAACTAGGAAACAGTATCATTCTCTTATGTGGCCTTCCCTACAGGTCTCTTCTGCTTGCCCTGCTATTTGGTTTCCCCACAGATGGTCCCCAGTTCGCTTTGAATACACTGTTTAAAGAAAGCAAACTTGTTTTATTTTCAGATCGAGGGAAGAATTTTAAAGGAGATTAGTTCAGTAATCAGTTGGAGTTGTGTATCACAGATAGTTGCTGTCATACATTGAAATACCCCACTAATTTTTCTAAGGCAGACATCCATGTACCTTGTGTCTTAAGCTCTATCAGTACAGTGTTTGAAACAGCTTTCAGCATGCACTAGTGCAGAGCAGCGCTGCTTGTGTCCCGGGCAGAGTACTCAAAGCCTCTGTTCTTCAAATGCTACAGTTGTCTACTGTCTGACTGGGCACGGACACGGGCCCAAGAAAATAGCATGCATGAAACAGGCCCTGGAGATGTGTCTAGTTAGATGATGTGATTGAATCAGAGTCAAAACGACCTTGCTGAAGCTTACTTGAAGTTTAGCCTAATACTGTGTGAAAACTTTTGCTTTTATAATACATAGCTATAAAATGGTGTGGGCTGCAAATATCCAGGATCTGAAAATCATCTAGTTCCATTTCTGTTCATTCTAATTTTCTTAGGGAAGATAGCAACTGGTTCTATTTGCTGATTTAAGAAACACTGCTGCCTTCATTGTAGTATTAAAATGGCTGATGATTCAGGATGAATCTAAGGCAGGTCAGGGAAGCACCTGCTTACTTCTGTGAAGTACTAAGACTGCAGCAGAGAGCTGTGGCAAGCTCTTAATGTTTTGCATGTGTACTATGCTGCCGTATGGGCACTGTAACTGATGCTCAGTGTTTCAGAGGCTGTTTCAGGCTCCTGTCTTAAGTGTTCTTTTGGTTCCTCAGGTGTTGTTTTTTTTTTTTCCCCTCTTAATAACACTCTTAGCAGAATATCCTAAGTGAAGAAAGGTAGTAATTTGATTAGTATCTTATTCCTTGAAATGTGTATTTCAGATGGATGAAATACAGATCTGGCCTCTGTAGCTTGCTCTAAGACTTAAAAAAAATAAATAAATTTACTTCTTGGTTTAATTAAGTTCAGATAACAGAATGTAATTTGGTACAGGTTTTAATGACTTGTACACTTAAAACTAACTAGAAGATGATACTTTCCTTAGAGTAAGAGGACAAGTTATGTCATCCAGATTTTTTACATGCAGTGATGATTTGCTTTAAGGGACTGACTAATTAGTTGGTCATCACTAGTGTTTGAATTTGGGTATCCTAGACAGTGTTTAAAGGGAGGACGGGGAAAAAGAAGCAGATATCCTTCTCACATTGAAACAGGCAGGTTTAAGTTTGCATAAGTATATGCAAAGCACGTTTTAAGTCACATTTAACCAAGTTACTGTATTCATACTGCTTACCATGCAGCTTCTGCAAGATGGCCTGAAAAAAATAAAAGTAAAAACTTACCTCAGATTTAACCGTATTACAGAGGAGGATGGATTGAGGTATTTAAGTAAAGTCAACTTAATTCAAATGAAGTGTTAGTACAGTACTCCTAGAGGGGAAATGCTTAAAAAAATAAAAATGAATATAGTGATATCTCAGAAGCCAACAATTCTTACAAAGCATGCACCTTACAAAAATGCAGGCACTGGTACCCAAAGAAAATACAGAACAAAGGATGCCTACCAGTCTTTGACAGTCTTCTCAAAAAGAAGTTACCTTTGCACGCATCCATTAGTGTCTTGATCCACTAGGAAAACTTCATGTATTGTATATTTAACATGGCAGCAGTGATGGTAGTTAGCAGGCTGCAGAAACTAGAAAATCCTGGGGATGATGTGTAGCTTTTAGGGAATCAATGAATTCCTGTTTCATATTTTTTGCATGTCAGTTTGGTGGCGGTAGTGGTGCATATGCCCAGTGTGAGAACTAAATGCATGAGCCCCTTGCTTGATGCCCCACATAAAGCCAGATACTGGGGAGGTTGCACCTAACTTTTGTTGTTGCTTTGTGGTGTCTTGCTGTTTGACATAGGATATCAGTATCGTAGGAGACTGGATATCACCTACCAGGTCGCTATCCGCTATTAACATTAAATTCTGACCGTGCAATGTGTAAAGCTGTCCAGTCTCCTTCGAGTGCAATGTCTTTGCTATATTTTGCACCTTACTGAGATTCACAGCAGTTGTGGTCAATAGTGTGGTAAATGCTCACAGAGGTTCTCATGTTTTCCTTGCATGAGAACATGCAAACTAAATTCTGGAATAACCAAAGATGGGCACCTGCTATGAGAACTAAAGTCTCTGTGTGCTTACATATTTACTATTGACTTGATTCCACTTAGGTATATGCATGCTTTCTTGGCCTAGTAGACAAACATTACTATGGTCTAAACATTTCTACAAATTTAGAGCATTAAAGTGCTACAGAAAAAAACTGAATTCCATATGCCAGTGTGATCTTTAAACTTCATAAGGAAATTAATACTTGATGCTGTGCTACAGGAAGCCTGCAACCAAATTCCTTGAATTGTTACCTCTTGGAAAGGTGACTTGTTAAGCTGACACAGTGTGAGCTTTTTACTTTACTATGACCTTAGCATTGGCTTTGTTCATGTAATATCTAACTAATATTTTGCCTTTTTTTTTTTCCTCCTCCCCTTTTCTACTCCTTTTGATGCAACCTGGAAGAAATGTCAAAAAACGAAGGTTCGATCCAAGTCAACAAGGCCCTATCTGAAGAGATGTAATTCAAAATGCTGCTTCTTGCACTACCGGATTTTGGGTATGGTATCTTTGCTGTTGGCTGTGCAGGAACTAAATAAGGAAGAACATAAGAAACAATAGCTACAACCACAATGTTGGGATGTTAGGAAATGAGAAGATAGAAAACTGTCCTTTTTGGAGATAAGTTCAAAATACTTCCTCCATTCACCCTTCTCTTGTTAACATTAACTGATAAGCATTACAAGCAAACAGTTTCACAATCAGTTTTTTTTTTCCTTTTCTCAAACAAAGGAGGAGACACACAGACCAAGTACAATGAGAGAACTATTCCAAAATAATGAAATAGCAAAAGATTTTTTTCCCAGCCTGCTGGCATTCTAACTTCACCTGAGTTCGCATGACTTCCTTTTTCTTAACAAACTCCTGTGGCATGAGGAGCTAATTACAAAAGGGTAACCTGCATGGCTCACATCACAAACAACTGACATAGCAAGCTGACCCCAAGCAGAATCTGCAGCCCGATAAATACAAACCACTGGAAAGTTGGTACCTTGGTACCAGGCTCTGGCAAACCTCGCAGCCATACAGCGTGCTCTGTCACTGGACTTGAGAGCTCCCTGCTCTATGAGCTCACTGTCCGCTTTGTTTGGTGTCCTGGGCCAGGAGTCTGTTGGGTACGGAAGTTATTGAGTGATGGATGTAGTTCTTCCAAGAAGGAAAAAGTGTAAATATGGAAATAAGATATTTGATGTATCATTTTCACAGATTATATATATACAGAGAGAAAAAGGATTTCCATATAAAAAGGTTCTATTCTTTACGTAAATCTATTTTTGATGTTGGGTTTGTTTTTGTTTTCTTTGCTCCCCCTTTTTTCTGTAACATGTTGTACAGCGAGTGTTCTGGGCTTGCCCAAAAAAGGCAGAGAATAGCATGCAGATGCAGGGAGTTCTGACACCAAACATACATGGTCTAAAGTTTGAATGCTTGAAACCAAAACCAATGAAAGTGTGTAAATGCATACCTACATATTGACTGTAAGTCTGGATTATTTCTTATTTTGGCTGGTTTTTTTTTTTGGCAGATTTTCTGTAATACCGTGTCAGAAAGTGACACCCTCAAATTAATCACAAAAGTGCCAAGCTTTTTTTTTAAACTATAGCTTTGTGTGTTTTTGTCTAGGTTCTGTGAAATAAAAACTTAAATAAGCCTTAAAACACTCACAATATGAAAAGCTTGGAACAAGTTATTCTCCTCTTCCCTTCTGCCCACCAAAACCAACTTGCAAAGATGCCTGACACTTCTGACTCACTCCCTGTATCTCCTTGATGCATTCCACTTTTCCAGGTATAACGCAAAATTAGTATTTTGACACTTTGCTACTGAGACCTAGTAACAAAATGTGCAAAAACCCCATATAATTGTAGGGGGAGGTTGTGTTGTAATTATTTTTTTAGGTATACCTTGTCTACAAACAGATTTTTGCAGAGCAGCAGTACTGCTCCTGTAGTAACCAGGCTACCCTGGGTATATCTGACATGAGAAAGGTATGAAGCTAGTTTAGGACTCCCTTATAGATCTGTAAGGTCTGGCTCACCCTTTTTATCTTGATTTAAAACTTACATGAAATAAATTATGTAAGTGAAGTGGCCTGAAAATTTCATTGCTATAACAAATAATCAGAATTAAAGATTCTTCTGTATTTTTTTTATTTAAAGGTTGGATATTAGTAACTATGGAAGTCCACTTTTACAACATATTCCATCTTTGTTCAGTGAAAAATCTCTCTCTTGAGTTAGCTTTAAGAGTCAGAACATCAGAAAACAATGCTGCAGATATCTTGTGACAAAAAAAGTTAAAGAAGAAAACCTTTCTCATTTCAGTTATTTCTTATTATGATGTTGGATCCAACAGTCTCACAAGAGAACTACAATGTATTGTTTTGGTTGACAGTTATTATTAAATGTTTCTAAACAGCTTTAACATAATCACATTAAACACTTACTACATTATGGATTAAAGGTGCTGCACACAGGTAGTCAATATTGACATATACTATAAATCATATTCTGAAAAATTCCTGCCTGACTTCAAGCAGAATTAAGTTAGTGACAATAATTCTATGGCAAACCAAAAACACTTGCAAATATATCAATGTCCTCTAAACTTAGTTTTCTTGGGAACATAATCCCCAACTTTAAGAGTTCTGCTCCCAAAGTAGGTGTAACCCCAACTGAAATACCAGTGGTTACCAAAAATTACATAAACTCAACTGAATATATGTAAACTACCTGTGTAATAAACCTTTGAGGAGCATTTCACAAACAACATTGTAAATGTGCGATGTGATGTTTTAAATCAGACCACAGTGGTCCCCAAATACTATGTACATATATTCAGTGCTGGAGTAACTTTTAATTTACACCAGCAGTTTCATAGGAATTATGATTTCTTGACCTATTTTATGCTCCACTCACCAGCCGTTGCCTGTATGTGGAAGAACACATTTGCTTTCTGCCCTGTGTGTACAGAATGTAAGTGATAACACGGCACAGAGTGGGTCCAGGCTGAAGTGCTTTCTGTGGTATTAGACAATAAAAGCTGTTTTAGCTAGGTGTTGATTTTCTACATCATGTCTTTGCTGTGCTTTGGAAAGTACGTATGCATTTAATTTGTTCATCACAGCGCCATCAAAAAAAGATATGGTCAGCAATGTTTGCATTTTGCCCACTGTACATTTGCTCCATTATTTATCTGTTCATCTGGACAAGAAACTGGTAACTATAGCTCATTCCAGTTTGCTGCATGATCTCACTGAATTGATCTGATCCTCCTAAAAGAGAAGTCTGCTAGGCAAATTAACAGACGTATAGGTGCATGTTAAAAGACACAGATTACTTAAGGCTGGAATTTAACAAATTTTTCTTTACTATGCAAAGATGGGTATTGCACAAACAAATTCAAGACAAATGTCTGAAGAAATGCCATAGAATACTTGAAGTTATGTTTTAAGCCTACTCAATCATGTTTTATATTCATTATTGCTTCCACTGTTATTCTTTCTTTTAAAAGTGATTTGTAATTATTTTTTTTTAATGCACAACTTGATGTTATAAATCATTTTTTGTTTGTGGTTAATACTCATTCATATCTTGTTGGCTGCTAACGAATGGAAATTCAATAGTCTTTGTTCTGCATCTTAGCAAGATGAGTATTAAAAGCGTCATGAACATGGAATGGCGGAGTTTTTAGTTTTTCAATCACTTTTTCCTTATTTATTCTGTCAGTTTTGTTTAATTTTGTGCAAGATATCATCACAGTTACAGCAGTGGAAACTGACAGGAATTTACTTTGACTTGAAGATCTCTCAAACTTTGTCACATCTCACAGCAAGGGTCCCTCTACAAGAGGATGTTGTGCACACACTTTCTGACACACGTGGGGCTCAAGCCTCAGAGCACAGGGCTGAGCAGGCAGGGAAGGAAGGCTGCTGTGCCTGCTTTATGCCCCTCTGCTGGCTTCAGTGAGTTGAAGGAGAGCTGTATGCATTAGTTAGTTGAGGAGAGCCTTTTGCATTTCAAAAAATCTGAATAATTGAAGTCTAAATGAAGTAATTTAAAAAAAAGTGTTTTAAAGGCCTTAGTAGATACTATGGTCATAATGTTAATGGATTATTGAAAGAAACTCAGTTTCTCTTCTCCCCCCCCCAACTAATTCCGCTTTCTCCAGCCCCAGACAAGGAAACAAATTAGTCTCTTCTCTTAGTCCTGCAACAGTTACATATGGAAGCACACTTCTCATTTAGAAGTGCAGAGCGAGGGAAAACTATCATTAATGGATCTATCATCCACTTTCATTTCCTGTCATTTGAACACAGAAGGATTTGTCTATAAACAATATTACCATACAGACATTCTTACTATAATTACAGTAGACAGTCAGTCCTAAGATAGGAGTTAAGCCCTTTGCAGCATACAAGCACAAAAGCAATAAGGGATTCATAAATGCTTTTGATTTTGCAAGAAACATGAATTGCTCTTTAAAATTTAGAAACCTTTCACTAATACACCAAGAAATATTGAAGAGTGATCTTCCTGGGGCACTTACTGTTAAGAACAAACCAACAAAACACAGCAGCAAGTCATGTTGTGCAAAGCAGAAAACCCCTCTTATTCCACGTTCACTTATTCCTACCCACAAGAGCTGAAAAAATAATTAAACATGATTCATCAGGAATACAATAGAGACTGTTTAAGTGCCTTCAGAAAGCTTGGAAAAAAAAACAACTAGACATTTTAATAAGTAATGATGCTAAAACCAACACTATTGAAAGCAAAAGGTCACACAATGAGATTATCTTAAAGCTGTGCATACTACAATTCTGTTCAGAGCTCAGCAAGCAAAGCAGTGCATCTTCAGATGTTAGGTTTTTTGAAAAAGTTATTTAGTGGAAGCATGTAATGCAAGAAGATAACGTGGCTTCTGGGTAAGTACAAGGACTCTATCAGGCTAGTGCAGACATCCCCTTAATGTGTTACTTCTGAGCAACTGTGCACTGCTGAAGGCAACATTGTTCCGAATACTCTGACTGCAGAAACACAGTAATCATGTACCAGTCCGCTTAAAATCCCTGTTAAAATTGTCTTTTAAAATAGCTTATTTTTTTCATAAGTCACGGGATGCCCCTCAACTTTACCACTAGTAGCATATTAGGCTGTGCTGTAGTACGTGCTTTCTGAGCCAGTACAAGAGGTGCCCTGCCAAGCCTGGTAACTCAAAGCATGAAACAACTCGGTGGGTTTTACCTCCATTTCACAAGCACAGCCATGCCCAGCTCCCATCACACAACTGGGGAGTTGTCCCCATCTCCCAGTAGTCTCCTGCACCCCCCAGAAGCCAGGTTTAGTCAGATGTGCCAACCAAGGGAAATCGGTCCCCTTTATGTGACACTTAAACTGGGGAGGGGCAGAAACCAGAACAACTTGCCTGGTCCAAGTCCAGTTTTCAGGCTTCACAAGCGCAACACTGCACCACTTGAAAAAAATTCCCCTAACTGTTCACATATCATACACTTACTGTTCATATCATACATTTACTGATTTCCTCAGCCATCAGACCAAAGTTTATGATCTTTGAATCTGCTTTTGGGACCAAGAAGTAGTAAGTTTTCATCTGTAGGTTTTGTCTATCACTTGCAGTCCTGCACAGAACTTCTTGAACACAGAGAAGTCCAGAGAGAAAGGCAGCTTATTAAAGCCATGCTTTTAACTGAGGACCAAGGAATGAGCACATAGCACACACATTACTTTACAGGCTGGCTACGTTCTGTGAGTCCCTAACATCAGTTTCTCCTCTCCTGCAGAGAGGAGTCTCCGCAGTCTAACCTGGACAGCGTCCAGCTAACTAACCACACAAGTGAACAGCATTTTTGACTAGTTTCCTATTTTCCAGTTTAGATGATGACCACTTTCTTCTCAGGAATGAAAAGCATCTGGCTAACTCAAACCTAGTGCTATTCGCATTGCTTAAGTTTCAGAGAAAACAGGAGAAATTGAAAAACAAGGACTTCATGGCAGCTGTGCTAAACTTGTTTCCATATCCATTGCAAAAAGCAATGGACTGACAACTTACAGCTCCATGTTTTCCCATTTGATTCCTTTCAAAGTATTCTGCGCACACTTGCATTTGTATGGAGATACGAATTCATACCCTCAAGCATTTTGCCCTCACACATTAGATCGGAGGTATAATTTTGAGTATTTGCCATGAAACAGAATAGGCACTGACCTTAATAATTCAAGACAGTTTTCCATTGATTGATTTGGTCTTTGGACCATCAAGGCTGAGGTTTTAAGTATCCACCCTTTAGAAGAGACTCCTCAATACACATTAGGATGCTACAGATTCACGGAACATTGAAACATTCTTAACTATTACATGAAAGCTCCACTATTCCCAGAAAAAACACATCCAGTATTCCAGAAAACCAAACAAATCAGCCACCAGTGTCCAATGCAAACGACAGCACCAGGACGCCTCGTGGAGCTGCAGCACAGCCAAATAAGTCACAGGACTTCTAACAGCAGGGGCATTTTCTTCACTGAGAGAGAACTTTTACCCCCAGCTAACTGTGTGAGCACACAGGGGGCAGAGCTCCTGGAGGCACTCCCAGTTGCTACAGACCTGCAACAAGTGCCCAGAGGAAGCCCTGTGCACGAGAAGGCTGCTGGGCAGAGCCCCGTGCAAGACCACCTTCCTGCGCTGCTGGCAAAGCGCCAGGGCCTCACCCAGGCAGGAGAGAGGGCAGGACCCCCCTGCTTGCTGCCAGAACCCTCCTCGTCACCCAGCTGCCACAGAGGAGCTCAGACAGGAGATGTGACACTCCCTGGGGTGATGAGCACACTCCTCCCTGGCCTCAGGGCTACCTGAGCTACAGGCCTGCTCCAGCAGAAGTACTGGAGGGGTGCTCGGGGGGTTACAGAAGAAAATGGCACTAGGAGCAGCAGCTGATTTTCTGTGACACTGCAGCTTTGACCCACCTTGGACAATGTCCTAAGAACCGTAACACATAGGCGATGGGATCTGTGCTGAATGACACCTTTTGCTATCAAGCCGAAGGAAGAGCCCAGGCTGTGCTGGCATAACACCCACCTTACTTTCCACTGGTGCTCGTGCCAAGCTGCACGGCAGCAGCATTAGGGACACCGAGTTCCATCTGTCTGCAGCACTTACGTTTGGCAAGGCCTGAACATCGGCCTTAGTGCAGCCACACAAAGTATGCTTCCAACCATCTCTGCAGCTTATGTAAACAGAGATGTGTTTATCTTCCTAACAAGAATCTCTTCCCAAATCATTGTTTAGAGCAGTCTAGTTTCCCCCCAAACACACCAACAACTATATAATTAGAGAATGACTCTACAGAACTTGCTACAGCAGTTCCTGCAGTAGTGTTAAGCAGTATCGATCAGCTCTTTCGAAGAGAAAGCTCAAGTTACTTTCATAATACAAGGACAACAGTGTAAGCCTCAGTACTCCACTTAGACAATTATGTAGGCATTTGACATATTCTGACCATCTGTTTCCTCCCCAGACCTATTCCCTTGTCAATGTGCCCCGCTCTAAAAGTAAGGGTGGCACAACAATGAAATCAGATGGATGCAGACATAGCGCACAAGCAAGCCTGTTTGTTTGGAAATCATTAATTTCTCCCCTATTTCTTTTCAGGTACATCTGAACCCTATATTGCTATTGCAAGACTTGCTCCATTATGAAGTTACTGTTAACAATGGCATAGTTTACAGACAATACATGCTTGACTAGGATTTCTGTGTAACGAGAAAGCAGTTCCAAGAAACTGGAACTATTATAGTACCCTACAGCATTCACTGAAAAGCTTCAGGAAATTAAAGATTTTAAATTCTCCCTTGCTTAATGAGGAAGCCCTGAACTCAAAGACTCAAAACTGCCTTACTCACAGGAAGTATGGAACAATTCCCTTACATAGCAGGATCCTGACTACAAGCTGTTGGATCAGAGGGCTTGACAGGTAGGCAAAAGAGTCAGGTCCCATTTCATTTTGCTTCAGTTTTCCTTCCTGATTTGGCTGGGTATTGTCCACTTCAACCACAAGATCTCTGACACGAACCACATTACTCAAACATGATCTTTAGCACCTAGACCTGAGAGCTCTGGTTTTAGGCAGAGCCAGTTGCCTGATATGGATTTCACAACCCTGCACACAGGCATTCAAAATAATACCTTTCCACAGAGTATGCTGCTCCTTAGGCATGCTTAATGAAGAACAGATCAGGAAAGAAGACCTTGTTAAATACAAGTAGTCTCTCTACAGATGCTCAAAAGCTGATTTAAAGATAAACTTGCTACATAGAATTTCAGCTCTAGTATCACCTTTGTAGCATCCCTTTGAGAATAGGTTTCAAAGGATGTTTGTGAAAGAAAGAGTGGTTTCAAAGGCCTTCTCAGAGTGAACTGAGCTACTAAATAATAATAAAAAAAAATAAAAAAACAAACAAATGAACAAAAATAATAAAAAAAACAATGCTTCATCTGCCTCTATCATACTGCTCCTTACTAGAAAATTTATGTTTTTTTTTTTTTTGTCTGATCTAACTATTCTGACTAACAGAGCTTGTACTACAACTCCTGGAAAGTTTTTCAAGAAGGTGAATTCCCCTGCCACTAAGTTATGCCTGACAACACGTCGATATTCCTAACTGGATGTTGCATGGAAATAGCTGTCTTCCTCTGACAGCAGCAGTAGCATATGTATAAGGCACCACCACATCTCCGGGTTAGGGAGATGCACTTTTTATGAGTGCCAAGGAACCCTAGGCCAGAACTGGTGGCAGAATGTATCATAAAGCAGATAGTTTGCTGGAGAATCAGCGGGTAACTAAGGAAAGCCAAAGATCAGTCTCACAAGTCCATCCCTTTTACACAAGACAGAATATTCTTACTTCTCTCCTGAACCTCCTGCGACCTCTTTCTTGGCCCTAAATAATTTGCTCTCCTCCCTCCAATTTCTTCTTGCAGACTAGTTCCCCCAAACAGCCTCCCACCCAAACAGGCAGGCTCCCAGCATTGGGTGCTGGCTGGCCAGGGGCATGCCAGTGCTGCTGGGCAGGTGGGAGAATGCAGGGCTGGCATGTTCCCCAGTGCCTTGCCAGCTCAGCACAGAAGCTGACCTGAGGCAAGCACACTCAAACGCCCTTCTCTGCCAACAGCTACAGAAAAGAAACATCCTTAGAGCAAGAAAGGGTAGGACACAAGATACCACATCACGATCCTCCAAGAACGAGCACACTGCAGATACGCTCTTTCCCCCAGAAGAATTGGCTCTAGCACACTAGCAGAAAGTCATCCCATAGTAGGTTTGCTTTCTGCTCAAACGCTAGAGAGTGTTTTTACTAAAGCATGTTTCACTCAACTGCTCTTTTTTTTTTATTTATTTATTTATTAACCATAACACACCACCCAGGGCAACTCTTCCTTCTGCCTGGAGTGCCTGAAGGTGGGTTCTTTTAGTGTCTGGGAATACTTGAGGAAGGAGAGGGGAAAAACTGGGGAGAACTAATGCCTTTATTCTTGACCATGGAGGTATCAGAGCAGTACCCAAATGACAGGGATGCCCCTTCATTCAGAAGCTAATAGTTGTCTGAATATAACTATTTTGAATGTCATTAAAGTTAAATTTCTCTAAAAACTACACTGAATGGTTAAAGGGAGACAACCTGTCCACAGGACAAGAATACTGAGATTTTAATGTGTTCCTTAATCAAAGAGGTTTATTTTTATTCTCCTGGAATGTTTTAGCATATCTAGATAAAATATGGGATATTTATAGTCATATTCTTTACAAAGGTCATTTGCATTTAGTGTCATGTCACCAAACTATGTTTTGAAAAAAATATACATTAATTTTCTAATCAACGTTCCTGAGTTTGCACTTAAAAAATACCTGCTCTGGATGTATTTTCAAAGTTCGTGTTAACTACATTTGACACAAGAAATATTACCGTTTTCACAGATTAATTTAGATCAGTGTCACTGATGAAGCCACTTCAGACATATGACTAATAGCACCTAAATTTACTTTTGGGAGAAGGCCCTAAAGATGCTACTGGTGACAGAGCTGCTCACATTTAGCAGCTGGTAGACAAGAGAGAAGACAACTTCTTTAATAAAGATCTCTTTTAATAAGGACCCGCAGCTCCTCGGCGATTCCTCACACCTCTCGTGGAAGCAGAAGCCCATGGAGAAGAACGCACACTCCACTTGCTTCCATTAAGTCCAAAATTTACCAGTGATTCAAAAGATCTTAATACCCAGAGTCCCTTCACACTTTTGGAACAGGATGAGAAGATCTAGCAATTCGAATTAAACCTCTTAAGTACTACGATCTATATATCTGCCACACAGTGGAAAAAGCAGAACAGGAACAAACCTGATTTGATGACAAATGGGGAAACAAACAAAACAGACTGAATGGCTTGCATGCCATACCACTAGTCACCTAGCATGAGATTGATGCAGATCAAGAAATACAAATCATTAGGTTGGCTTTGACCCGATTTGCTTACATGCAGTACTACCTGCACACCAGCTCACAGAAGATGTGCATGCATGTTTCTCTGAGTATTCAAAAGCAAGTACCAATTAGTAACAACGGGCAAAACACAGAAGTATTCCAGACAAATACCACAAACCCATGTGTTCTAAACTCCAGAACTGCCACAGGTCCATGCATTCAAATCATCCTTTACAAGACTTCACATTCTAGGCAGTTTTAAAGATAGGATCTTTTAAATACAGGATTTAGAAGCAATTAAAATGTTGCCTTCTAAAGTTGCAGGCAAGAACAACTAGATACAGGGTGCACCGGGAAAGAAATACCTGAGCGTTGCAACATATAACTGGCTAAGGTGCAGCCAAAGAAGGTGACAAGCGATAGAAGCACTGAAAAGCTCTGTCAGGTGGGATACTGAAGTCCTTTGTCGACTGCACTATTAAATGTTCACACAGGAGCCTAGAGCATGTGAAGACATGTTGAGGTAGCTTAGCTGGCTGGGTCTAGCAAAGAGGACACTGAAGAATGATCTAACAAAAGTCTGTAACTTCTGCTCAATTAACTGCAAAGATAACAGCCAAATTCTTCTTGGTAGAGCTATGCAGGGGCAACAGTCACCAATTGGGAAACTTGATCTAGATAGTAGGAAAACAAATTTACACCAACAGCACGGTATACCACTGGAACAGGTAGCCAACAAGAGTCTTGAAATATCATCCTCGGAGGCCTTCAAGAGTTGCCTAGAAAAAGGCACAGCTGACTTGATCTACTGCTGGTAACAAATGTGCCTGAAGTCAAAGTCTGAACTACAGACCTCCAGAGGGCTGCTTTCACCAACAGTTCTCAAACTTCATGAAATCCAGCAGAGCACAGAACTATGTGCTGATAGAGGAAGACAGCAGAAGCAGAGCACCACAAACCTTGCATAAGTCATCAGGGGCTTGAGTCCACTTCTCAAGCAAGGCCAGGGCCACCCCAGAGAGTTCCAGAGGGCTCCAGGTCCTGGCCCACAAGCACACAGGTTTCCTGCCAGTCCTATATTGTGTCTGCTAGCTCTATGAAGACGTTTCAGGTCATCACCAGTAGTGCATAACACTGAAGACATCTCCATTTAAGCAACTATGTCTCCACTAGTTAGAACTGGTTAAGTGTCCACCCACCACAAGCTGTTGTCCACCACCTTTCCTGCTGGCCATTTAATCACAGAGTAACAAGTCCAGAGGATCATGCAGACCAGTGCAGGGTCATCAAATACTTTCTGGCTGCAGATTCAATCCACCAGCTTGTGTCACAGGAGAAACTAGGATGTTGATTAGGAGTGCGACATTAACAGGAAAGCTTAAGAAGTAGATGTGGAGGATCCTAGCCCATGTCACCTGCTGATAGGGACAACCTCAAGGCTGTGCCTCCAGTGTCCCTCAGGCTAGCCCTGCTAATGGGTTTAAATAATGATCTTGTGAAACAGGGCACTGAGTAGGCACCAAGCCCCTGGTGTGATCTGCCAAAGCTGTACAATACTAGAAAAGAGTTGCTGTCTTCAGATGACCTATCTGAGCAGCAAGAATGGCACTATGAAGTCAAAGATAGGATGTAACTCTAAGCAAACTGAGCTAGAAACAAATTAAAAAAAAAAAACACCACCAAACCAGTGCTTCAGTACATCCACCAGTAGTCGACCATCAGCTTCAAATCATTCCACTAAAAATACCAGCACAGGGGATAAAATCCACCCTGGGTATTTGGCTGCTGACTTTAGCTAGAGCAGGTTCCCAAATAAAGTCACAACAATGCCCTCTGCAACTTGACAATATGAAAATATATCTATCTTCTGCAGCCGCACAAACTATTTATTGCGAGGAGCTTGCAAGAACCCCTTGGCAAGGAAGGCAGAGCACTCATGCTACGTGGGCTCAGGAAAAAATGCTCAGAAACCAGGACGCAGTTAAGTGGAAGATGAGAGCAGGAAAACAAAGCACTGCTCCTCAGCACTGCTCTATGCAAGAGACTGACCTGTAGGGAAGCAGAAACACAGGCTGCTTGGAGGTTTGCTCTGTGGAGATGGAGTTAGACCTCACATTACTCTGCTGGCAAGTACAGACACGTGGTCTTCTTAACTTTATTACACTTCATCTTTGGGCTTCTTGATGCATCCAATGCCATAGGTATAGTGGTACAAACACCTACAGAGCTCAGGAGGACATTGCAGTATGTACTCTATCCTTCAGCTAAAAGGGCTGGAAGACAAGGCATCTTTACGATACCTGCATCCTCCAAGCACAAGAGATCTTGCTGCGCACAGAGGTAACCAACCAAGCAGGACAAGCACAGTCCTCTCTAAAGTCTGTCCACATTTGCATACATCATGCATATTTGTCCACAGTTTGAAAGCACGTACAGGAGAGAGGAAAAAAACAAAATACATTTGACATTAAAAGTGTAAGAACCATGCTTTGATACAACACTAGTGCTTTGATACAGACTATTTATCAAGTTACACAAGCCAGCCTGAGTGGGGGTATAAGGGTGAGCAAATCATCTGGCAAAGATTCCCCCCACCACCACTTTTTCCCCCCCTTTCTACGTACAGAATATCAAGCTCCTACTGATAGGTTACAGACTGCTCAGTAGCCTACATGACTTCCTAGCTGAAATTAATTTTTTGAAATAGTCAATGTACTCCTCAAACAAGTTCTGCATTCGGAGGCTTTCACTGTCCTTTACTAGACAGTAGTGAAATTCTGAGTTCTGACTCAAAGCCCTCTAACTACCATTTTAAAAATTAATAAAAAATATCCACAGACTTTGGATTGAGCGTAAGTATTTCATTTCCAAGAAGCTCTTAGGTATATTTGTCAGGGAGCCAATTTTAAGCAGTTTAATCTCCTGCTTAAAAGAGAATTTGCAAAGGTATATTTGGGAGTTAGAGCCTCATTTTGCCTTTGTGGATTTTGAAGGAGAAAAAAAATAATTAAAAATAAATAAATGAATCAAGTCTCTCCCATGTAATGCAGACTTACAAACTAACAGACCTTTGGGATTCCCTGCCCCCCTCCCCCCAAGAATCCTAAGTTTTGCTTTTGCTGTCACTTGGCTTGATTTCATACAAAGCTGGGATAATTTAGAACCCAGTTCAGCAAAACAAACTTTCAGCTAAGAACATTCCTTAAAAACTTTTTTTTTAAGCTCCTTTATCACGCGGATAATTTTGTCAAGTTTAATGTTGCATTCATGTGCTCATGGAATCTAGAGGCAAGCAATATGCAGCAAGTACCATCATACCTTGCTGCCTCTCAGTCTCAATGCTGAGCTTAATTTTTATCTGTAAAAATACTTACATTGCTGAAGCAACTATAAGCCATTGCCTATTAACTGTTAATAGTAAACCACAATGGAGGGTTTGCAGGGAGCAAATACGAGCGAGCAACTCAGCACAGATGTTTATGCCTTTATTCAAAACATAAATACCCATGAGATACTATTCAACTTTTCTCTCTTCTTACCCTCAATTCCTATAGCCTGATCATCTCAGCATTTGCTTATATTTTGTTAGTATTTTTTCTGGTAAAAAACAAAACCAAAACAAACAACAACAAAAACCACAAACATTTCTTCTTCGAAATATCCTTCTCAGCTATGAGTTCAAGAATAAACTTTTCTTGATAAAAGTCTGCCTTGGCAGATGTCCGTAGATCTGTACTACAGCCCATCTGAATTAAATCCATTCATAAGATACGGAGACCCACTGAAGACGTGAACATCAGCTGTCAGGGGAATACATCATGCAGTACAGTGAAATAAAGATTATTCATAGCCTAAAAAGGACACAGAGAGCTTTACTGAGCTCATGGAATTGAATGAGACGGCCCACCCTTCTATGTTTCTTCTCCTCTAGAAGGCTGAGGTGATGAATCCAATTAACAAAAGCGTCTTTCCCAGAAATAGAATGTGAGTGCTCTGGTTCAGAGGGAACAGAGGCTCAGGAAGTATTTGTGGAGCTGAGTATTTTATCCGTAGCAGCATTTCCCTTGAGCAGTGACTCTCATTTCTCTGAGAACCCCTCGTTCAGCACCCTTGGGTCTACCCGAAGGATCCTGAGTGGAATGAAACCGATGTTGTTCTTGATCCAAAACCAGATAAAGTGCTCCCCAGAAGGGGACTCAATTAAATAAACTCACTTCTTAACAATGAATCCAGAAAGGTTCCAGCTTGGCAGACATGTATCAACTCACAAGAAACATTTTGCCTTTTCCTTTCCAGTTGCAGCCTTTTGCTCTACACTTAACAGCACGGAGAAGATTCCTTAGAGCACTTCAGCACAGACCCAGCAACATTAAGAAAAAACACTGCTATGGCGCCTTAGTCCTACAGCAGTCTGGCCTCCGGTGCCCAGGCCGACAAAACACACAGAGCCTTTTCTACTTTGGAGCTGCCTTTGGGTTACACCACAACACCCATGTCTTACAGCAGCACTTCCCTTCCCTCTCACCCCGCTCCACCCCCAAACACCAAGGCTAAGAGAAGCAGGCTGGTTACTCATTGCTATAACTATTATAGAAACTATTCCACTTGCTAAGGGCACTCCTGATAGCACAAGGGCCCAAAATCAGCTCCTAAGGAGGTGACTTAAAAAACAAGTATCCTTTTAGTCCTAGAACCTGGGAGAAGGCAGGGTACTGGAATAGCCCGTGTTTGTTAGTACAAAGAAAAAATGTTGGAGTTCCTACATGGAACAAGGCTTCGCTCTGCCATGTTTCACAGGCAAGCCATTGCACTCTTCAGTTCCTCCTGCAGTCTCTGTCTGCAGTTGGTGCTCACCATTCCCAACCCCTCGCTTCTTGAGGAATAAATGGAACATCTGCGAACTTGCCAAAGCCCTAAAACAGAGTTACCTATTGATTCGGGTCAGATGCTCTCTCATTCCCCCTAAGTTCCTTTTGCTTTTGTTATAAAGTAGTACTACAGACACAAAACACACTTTTATATGGATTGCTCATTGGCAATCAGAAATAAAGCATCAGAAGAAAAGAATAACTGTTTACTGCCATGGGTACATTTTAAGATCATGGGTTAGGAAAAGAATATGCTTCTCCATTTACATGGACCGAGCTCACAGGAAGATGTAAGTTAAAAAGATACAGATAGCTAACAGAAAAATCAGTGTTTTAGGCCAACTTGTCAGCAGACCCGCTAGTGTGGTCCCACTGACTTTAACAAAGAAAAGCCTGATACTACAAAGCAGAGTTACCTCATGGAGAAAGGATTACAGTTAGAAGTGCAAAGACAGAAGGGAACTGCAAATTAGTCTTGAAAAGAAAAAAAAAAAAAGGGGCTACTTCCCAGCTGGTATGAACTGGCGCAGCTGCACTGACTTCAGGCGCTCAGCAGAGCAGTGTGCTACGTAATTTGGCCTGCAGACTACAGAGTTATGAAGAATGGTCTCATCTGCCCTATTTGCTTCAAATAGCTACTGTTAAAAAAATGTGTGCTGGACACTGGTTAGCAGCCTGTTCCTGGAGCCCCAGCTCTTCAGGTTGGTTTCATGATTTATGCATGCTATGGGGTGGCTACAGCAGGCACACTGAGCACAGGGTGAGTTGCCACTTGCAGAGCTGAGCACGGGCCTTTTCACCAGTGCCAGAGTGAGTTGCCACTTGCAGAGCTGAGCACGGGCCTTTTCACTTTTCCCTACTAGCATGGCCTATTCTGGCACGTGCATCAAAGTTTCGCAGCCATTTCAAGTGGCTGGCAGTGGAAAGGAGATGCAGCAAAGAACCTCACAGAGAGGAAGTGCAAGAGTAACAGACCACGTTAATTTTCTGTGGGAGAAATGTAGCCCTTTTGGAAGGCACACAGCCCCCCCGCAGGTGGCTCTCCTTTGCCTTGATTTGTGTGAATTGAGCTGCAATTAACAACTCAGCCCCACAGCTGAAGTTAATTCCTGCACCAGGCTCTTTTCTGGGTCTCCACCTCACTGGCCAGCAGAGCTGGACCTGCTGCTGCTGTATGGGCTGAAGCCTGACCAGTGAATACCCCTTGTTTTGCCCCACAGACGCCTTCTCCAGGGGAGAGGGAAGAGTGGAGGACAGAAAGGAGACACCTCCAGCAACCAAGCACAGCAAGGACGGTGCCAGGTGGCCGAGCCTGGTCCGGACCCCGGAGCTCCAGCACGGGGACTTGCTTTTACCCTGACCCCCTCAGCGGCACGCTGCTAGCAGAGCGGGCGAGGGGCCGGCTCCTCTGCCACCGACGGCCCCTCGGCGCCGGACGAGCCCCCGGGAGGGGACTGGGGAGCTCCGCAGGGGGCAGAGGAGCGGGGCACGCCTCGCAGCGGGGGCAGCTCCGCCGAGGGAAGCGGGGCGGGAGGCAGGTAGCGCCGAGTGTCGGGGGCTGCTCTCCGAGCCCTGACGTAGAAACTAAGCGGGGCTGCCCGCCCCGGCTTCTTAAGGAGCGCGGCGGCGGCGGCGGGCGCGGAGAGCGCCCTGCCCGGCCCGGCCCGCCCTGCACGCCGCAGCGCCGAGGTAAGGTGCTGTGGGCCAAGGGCCGGAGGGAGGGACGGAGCGGGCCGGGGGCGGCGGTGCCCGGCGCCTCGGGGGAGCCGCGGTGCGGCGCGGGGCTGCTCCCGGAAGGCACCCCCCGAGGGCACCCTGGGGCCGGCCGCGGCGGGGGAGGGCTGGGCACCGGTGGCTGCGGCGAGGAGCGGGCGGTGAACTTTTGGGGTTCGCGCTTTGCGGCACGGCGCCGCTCGTTACGGGAGGAGGGATGGGGGGGTCAAAGAGCGGCGAGGAAAAAGAGTCGGAGCCACAAGGTGCAAATAACACGCGCGCACACACAAAAGAACTTCAATTTATGAAGGGATTGACCCTATGATCTGGAGTGTGAGGGGTGGAATTCAATGGAAGCATTCACCACGAGCACAAGTAGGGCACTAATGGAAACCGAGATTTCCTGGGCATTCCCCCGGCTCTTGACCACTGAAACAAATCCCGAAGCTTGCAGAAGACTTGAGCAAAGTGCTCCCCGTGTTCAAGCAGACTGTAAGGACCAGCGGTCGTGGCTGCTGGCCCCGAGCAGTGCCTAAAGCAGGACAGACTCTCTTATTATGTCCCGCCAGCAGCAGCCCCTCTCCATCCACCCCTCTGACAGGTCCAGAATCCCTCCTCCCTGTCTTACCCAGTTTTGTAACTTAGGAAGTTTCCAAAAGGGGGCTGGGGAGGCAAAGAAAGCAAAGTAACCAGTTCAGCTGTTAACCAGTGGAAACCAACTAACCCCCGCCCAAGTGACAGAACCCTCCTTAAACCCCAGTTTTACTAAACTCCTTAGTTCGAACTATTTGTTTGGGTTCCCTCCCACCCCTATGATCCTATCTGAGATTGCCAGGTTGTTTTGAAGACTATAAGCTTGCTAAACAGAGTTAGTTACACCCCTTGAAAGAGTCAAGGTAAGCAGATGTAGGTGCACGTTGCCCAGCATCTATGCACAGCTGCCTGCTGCCCAGCATAGGGCTGTGATGCACCAGCCAGGAGGAACGGGACAGTGACCCACAGGAGGGCTTCAGCTTTGCCTCTCAGAGAGCAATCAAAGCCTGCCTTCAGCAGCAGGGTGCAGAAGAACAATGCTTCTGGAGATCCTGATAGCAGCACGAGGACAGCCCCATTACTACCACTGCTGCCATAAGTGACAGCCCACTAGGCAGAGCAGCGTGGGAAGGGCGTGCTGTCCCTCTTCATGAAATGTGAGGCTCAGATCCAAGGCTGTCAAGCCAACATTCCTCATGGGATCCTAATTCAGACTGAATACAGACTTTACTCTCAAACTGCTTTACAGTCAAAAGCCTCCAAAATGTTCCTAAAACTTGACCATGTAGCCACACAGGGGGCCAGATAAGAATATCACTGTGAGAACTACAATCCCCAAAAAGTTCTTTAAAACTGCAATGAAATACGCTTGTAAAAGCAGCCTAGTGCTCCCTGGTCTTACACACTGGCTGTGGCTGGGCTACATTTCACACACAGTACCTCTGCACACACACTTACTCCTGCCTTTGACGTTTTTCATCACATAGCAGAGACATTGCTTTTGCTCTTGATGAGCACTCATGGAGGAGGCTTTCTACATGAAAAGCCAGTTGCTTATTAAGATAGTCTAATTAAGAGAGGTAGCTTTTTCCTCAAAAAGAGGACACACACACACAAAAAAACCCCAACACATGTGCTGAGCTGTTGCTTTTTAAACAGAATTGTTTGTCCTAAAAGCTGATTTTGGATGTCTCTGATTTCTGCAAATGGGAGGTTCTCCACACACCATGATCTAGACTAAAAATAAATCCCCAAACTGTTCCACATCAGAAAGATGTATTGGAAATATACTACAAATACTAGAAACATACTAGAAAATACACAACATCTACTAGAAATTAAATCTGATTGAGACAACTGAGCCTTTCTTTCCCCCAGAGGTTATTATTCTCAGGATTTCTCCCTTTGCAGCTACTTACCAAGTTTCACAATGTTAACATAACAGCCTATTGTCAGTGATCTCTGATAAGCTTCCATACATTTATATATGTGCACATATACATGCTGTACAATACAGCTGTTATGCTGTGGCTTTGTTATACCCCCTTTTCAGAATTGTTCTGCATTTTAGCAGGTAAAACACTCCTGGTCAATGGATGATTTTGCAAGCTACCATTAATTTGTTAGAACATACTTTCAACAAATAGTTTTCTCTTTGCTGCCTGAAGATCCCTGGAGTATGCAGAGTATTTTAAAGGTCTCATAAAATTTGGGGAAAAGCAAGACTTTCAAAAGGGTTAAGTTTTCTGTAAAAAAGAATGGATCTTTACTGGAAAAGTTTAAGAACCTGCAAATCAAAAAAGGCCAAAAAATTTTCAATATGAACTTCCAGATAAAGGAATTCATCATATGGATCTGAGGATGATTACCAATTTTTAACACACCCTTCTGCTGCACAGGATAATGCAATTCCACTGTATTTATATTCACACATGCAAGAAAACATACATGGATTTTTAAATAACAGAGAAACAAATATCATCATCTAGTGCCTTCTACATAATTTAAGATGCTAGGGTCTTTTTCCTGCATCTAACAGTGACGCAGGAACAATTTTTCAGCTTATTTTGGTTTTGTTATGTTTCAGTAACACAATGGATCTTGGTAACAGAGGGAGGAGAATCCACTACAACATGAGGCTAACCTGCTCTCTGCTAATCATGGGAGTGTTCTGTGTGACACCTTTCCTCTGCCATAGCCAAATTGATCCACTGGCACTTGGGCAAGCAGACCCTCAATGCTGGGAATCCTCCTCAGCTGTCTTACTGGAAATGAGGAAGCCTCGTATTTCTGACTCTGTCAGTGGCTTTTGGGACTTCATGATCTTCCTGAAATCATCAGAGAACTTGAAACATGGGGCTCTGTTCTGGGACCTGGCTCAGCTCTTCTGGGATATCTATGTGGACTGTGTGCTCTCCAGAACCCATGGCCTAGGAAGAAGGCAGCTTACAGAAGCTGAGCAGAAGATCACTACTCTACATTCCCAGTACACAAAGAGAAACCAAGGTTACTACTCATTTAATATACATCTCATATGCAATAAATAGACCCTAGTAGGAAAGGAGGGAGACACAGGCTTATTGTACTATGTGGTAACAGCACTGAAAGTTAGTGCCAGACAGTCCAGTACAGAACTCATGTTAATGTTCAAAGAGACTGCAGTAAAAACTTTGACCTCCAAATAACATGAACTCTAATGACAGCTTTTAAGTCTTTTTTTTTGGGGGGGGGGAGGGGGTGTGTGTGTGGAAGGAGCAGGAGAGGCAGCAGGAGTAGAAAGTTAAACACAGAAGGATTCAAACAAATACAACAGCTCAGCAGCTGAACATACAAGAGATATTCTTCAACACCAACAATTTAACCACTGTTGTGCCATGGACAGGCTAGTTCCAAATTCCCCCCATTCTGAGGACTGCATTAACCCAGGAACAGTCACACCAGTGCCACAGGGGAGCGCGGCACTCTTTCAGCAGAAGAGTAAGGATATGTTTAATTGCCATCTGGTAGTCAACCACTAGATGGTTCCTAGTTCTGTTAACTTAGTCCAACACACAAACAACTCAGGTGCAAACATAGTTTCAGGCACAGCTATGGATTCAAGAAGAAGAACGGGATCTATGAAACTACATGCTGCAGTTCCTCACTTCCAGGTTCCCTGCCCCAGAGCAGAATA
The DNA here is from genome assembly GCF_964211835.1 of Anser anser. NCBI lineage: Eukaryota > Metazoa > Chordata > Aves > Anseriformes > Anatidae > Anser > Anser anser. The sequence continues at coordinate 27,505,263 of NC_139726.1, forward strand.
CATAGACTTAAAGCATCTCCACACGCAGTAAGGTGAGAGCTGGTACTTCACAGCAGGATGTACAAAAGGTAGCACGTCACTTAGCCTCCCCATTCCCAGCAGGAAGATATAGCATAGCTTTTCCTAAATCTTAGTCTTCTCCAAGGCTTCAGTCCTAACCCTGCTACCAGCAATGCATCCTTCCCTGGAGAATATCCTCTTTCAAAAAGAGGCAAGTGCTATGCTTTGATGGAAAGGTAGGAGTGCTGCTGCCATCACCAACAGTTTAGTGCATAGGGCCTATGGACAAACGGTAGAACTGCCTTTCCACTTGAAAGGATTCAGACCCTTATCTCTACTTCCTAGATAAGAGCTTCAGTTATTAGGATTTGGGGGACAGTGTGGAATATTGAAGAACCCCTCTGGGCAGTTACCCATCAGGGTGTCTCTGAAGAAGGGACATGAACTCAGGATTTGTCTGCCCTGGGGACACTATATCTTTGGACAGTCCAGCTATTACCCATAAATCTGATTTTTTTGTGTGCATTGGAAGACAGGACTCAATAGGAAGGATCAAGAGGTCCTTACACCCATTCTCTGCAGAGTATTTTAGCCATCAAGCTAGGAGTTGTACTTGAATCAATCTCCCAGACTGAAAAGGAACTCATGCAGTGACAGATTCTAAACTGAACAAACCACCCCAGATGCATTTTAAAATGGCCTTAGATATCACAAAGGCAATAAACTGCTCAGTCTTGACCAGGCTAACGCACTTCTGGGTGCGAGCAGAACACAGCTTTACACACATGAGCCAGAAGTAATATCAAAAGCTAAGAGGACCACCATGCTAAAGCACCAGACACTTTTCTTCCCCCCCCCCTCAAAAATATAGCTTCAAATGTTGCTGTCTAAATTCCCTCTAAGCCTTTTGTTTGCAACTAGTTCTTCACATCCATATCACACAGTGATTTTCCTAAACAAACAATTTATCTTCAAGACTAATAGTCAAGATTAAAAGTCAAAACATGATGTTTCAAAGTACCATTTTTTTTGTTTTGTGATTAATACTGACTTTTGTTTACTCCCACACGCAGAGATTAAGACGCTACTACTTATTCTCACTTTAAGAGAAACAAGGATTTCCAACCCCCCCCCCCCCCCCCTTTTACGTCTGTTTGGTGAATTGCAATCAGCTCATCTGGTTTCTCTGTACCTTTGATTAACATCAGTTGGTAGCAGGCAGCTTATAGCAGTGACAGACTACACTTTATTTCTTGGAGGAACTATGTAACCTCCTATCCAAGTCTCCCAGTTTCTTAACAAAGCCAGCTGCTTAATCTTGGTAACCCTTGACCTTACTGCCTTGTTTAGTCAGTGAAAGCAGAAATCAATTGTTAGTAATTGCAGATAGAAATCACATCCTAGCAGACAATGAGGAATGGAATTACTGCTTCTTAAGCATGAATAGATGTACAAGCCTGTTTTCTTAGCCCAGAGAGAAACATTAACAGCATTTAAGTGACCTGATATTCTATTCCTATTCCACATCTACATGGGCAGGTCCAAATAGTTTTCAGTAGGCTTGTTTTAAAGGAGTAAAACAGTAAAGCAATTATTTTTTTTCTTTATACAGTTACTTCTACAACTGTTCATAACATCTTTATCTGAAGTTTTTTTTATCTTATTCCTCTTAAATATTTACAACAATTGCAATTTGTTTGAATGTCAAGATGTCACAAATCAGGGATGATCTATAAGCTGCATTCACCGTAGTTCCTTAAGCATACCGAATAGAAAATCAAGACAGATCTGGACATAATAATAATACTTTAAAAGCAGCATTTATTACAACAGCGTCAGATTTCAGAACTAAAGGATAAATCCCATGAGGTCATTGTGATAACCGAGCAGCAGAAACTGAGCTTGTCTAAGAAAAATGTAAAAACCCTCCAAGCAAAATTCAACCAAACCAACCCAACAAAAAACAACAACAAACAGTAGTCCTTGGTAAAGCTTCTAGATAGTACTGAACAGAACTATCCTGTCACACCTAAGAAACACCTCCACAGTTTCCCAGACTTGGCATTTTAAGGAAACAAGGTTGTCTGACTGTACACCAAAACAGTGGTAGAAGTATCCCAGGTCCAGACTTATGGCTTCAAACGCTGTTTTCTAAATCAATATAGTCCTGCTAGGCTCCTGATTGTAGTTACCAACAGGTCCGAAGATATTCTTCAAGCTCTACACAATCCATGAAAAACATAACAACAAAATCAGAACTACTATACAAGTTACTTGACAAACTGCTTCCAGCCACTGACACCCTACTTAACCTAGCAGTACAACAACATGTTTAATCCCCTAGACAGCCTGCAGAGAAGTACTAGTCAGCTTTAGATTGAGACAAGTGGGGAAGAGTCCTTTACAGTTACCCAACCAAAGCATCTTTAGTCATCCATTCCTTTCCCCTACCAGACCTTAAACACTGTGAAAAAGCAGGTTTCAAAAAAGCACTTCTAATATATCACAACAGAGTAAATAGATACATCATAGCTTTAACAACTCTCAACAAGCCAAAATAAGACTTAAAAAACACAAGGAAAACACAACTTTTGTACTCACAGCAAATCTTCCTGAAGAGTAATTGTAGAAGATCCTTCTCCAGAAGACACATACCACAACCCTAGCATTAATATTTGAAGAGTACAAATACAAAAAACCCTCTACCTCTTTTCTACCTCTCTCCTCCTCCCCCAGCAGTCTCCCCCCTAAGAGTGGCAACAGCTGTACACTCCTCCCCTCACAGATGCAGGTAACTGGGCTCAGATCAGCTCTTGCATATGGCCCAGCTGCCAGGGATAAGATACAACTTGCTGTCTCAATTCTGCCAGGGCTGCAGGGTGCCAAGGAGGGTTGTAGGGCAAAGGCTGCTGTATTAAGCTTTTTTAGTCTGGTAATTAAACATACACTCTGTTAAAATGTTACATTTTGAGAAGGCAAATTGCTAAGAAAATATCCCATAGAGTTCCTCAAGGAAATACCCAACATGCTGCTAAATGGTGTGGGAGATCTCATTCACTGTGCAAAGACAATGATAAGCAACTAAGTCTGTAAGACTGAGCAGACTCCAACAGACGAATGTTCTGACCCCACTAATTACATGTGGAAAAGTTTTATAGGAAGGCTGAAGGAAAAGGAAAAGGTCTGTGATGGGGGGAAAGACCAGAGTATTTGTCAATGAAAGACAACTTGCAAATGGAAGGATATAGCTTATCATCAAAACAAGAGGTCTGGGGCCGTGACAGATGTTTACTGCTGATAAAATAGAGACAGTAGCAGCTAAAGATGGGGGAAGCACGGATGTGGGAAACTGAGGCTCTGTCATTTGGAAATTAATTACTTATATGTGCTTTCGTGTCACTTTTCAGGGACATTTTCTCATATTCAGAGGTCACCAGTTCTGAAGAAGAAAGACATGTTTGAAGATTTAATAAATATACACGTGCGTAAGAGTAGATCTACATTACTTGGAAGAATCATTGGAGAGTTAGGGAAAAAGAGGAAATGACACATTTACTTCAAGATCTCAATCTGTAGATTTTTTTTGAACTGTTTCTCTTGGATTTTTGCATTTTAATCCTCAGTGATGTTAATTTACATAGTTGTAGCCATTCTTCCACCATGAGCACTGTATTTCTGATTAACTTTGTGTGTTTGTTATTTTTGTTTGTTTTTTACACTGCCTATGAATTTAGTCTCCTTAATAAACTGCATGGTTTATAAGCAGTTGCCTACTTTAATCTGTATGTATATCAGGCTTTTTGTAATGCATGTGACCTACTCAAATCATTACCTTTTGGGTGCCAAAACAGGAAACAACTGATCTTCCAACAACATATAGACAAACAGAGCAGAAAGTTGCCATAAACCTCCACCAGCTCCAGGACAGGATTTGAGCTGAGGTGGTGATGTTTTACTGAGTGCAGTTATATACACATGCAAATCAACTGTTGCTGAAAGACACCATCCTGCTAAAGTAGTATGTATTTTTATATTAAAAATATCTTCCAAAAATCTTTTCAGTTTACCAGCAAAAATAAAAATGTTAACAGGTGTTACCAGCTCCTGTGTTTTCACAGAACCTCTTTATGGTATTTCCCCCAGATTTTTATTTATAAAAGTGCTTTTAAAATGTTACATATTCTCTCAGAGTATGTAATCAGAACAATTCACAATTCTCATACACAACTTGAATTTGCTTCTTTTTTAGTTTGCAAGCTCTTTGTGACCAAGTTTTCTCTGACTGTTATTGATAACTCTAATAGGCAATTTGATATAAAACTAATGCAACAAAACTTGGGGCATGTAACATTTGATGCTTTGATGAATTACTTTCATTGCCTGGCCAGATGAACACAAACACAAAATTCAGCTTTCCAGGGCAAGTCCATTTAGTTGCTCATTCAAAGTTTCTTTCCTTGAGCATGTGGCAATTTATTTATTTGTTTAGTTTCAAAATGTCCAAAGAAAACCTCATTTGCAGAAGCATTTTGGGTGTGCAGCATGTTGCAGAAATAGGTCTGAGTAGTAAAATATTTAAATGAAATCTTGAAATGGTCACTGGGCCCGAACAAAACAAAACTTAAACATAGTCCCACTGGGTGAAATCCTGATCTAATGAAAGCAGATGGCAAACCTCAAGAAGCCTATCAACTTAAATGTAATCAAATTTGTGCTTAAAGTTAAGCATGCAACAAACTATTTAAATGTTGAAATGAGGACACTAAAGCAGTATGAGTACAGGAGCACATCCCTGCCTACAGCTACTGCCTACAAGACTGTTCAGCTACCATGTGGGAGGGAGGCAAGGGCATTGTTACGAGAGTTCTGCTCACTCTTGTTCTACTGTTGTTAATTATCTAAATTATATTAATATATCTAAAAGCTCCATTATGCACAGCTTTGTATTAACATGAGAGAGAGTCTTCACCCACAGTCCCTATAGCTACTAAGACTAACAACAGAGTATGATAGGGGCTGGATGCCAGTCAAGTAGGATTGGTATTGTACTAAAGGACGTTATCTCTTCCTGTATGCTCTCAAACTCTACAAAACACAAAAACAGACAATCTGAACAGGTACTGTTAGACTCTTCCACAGAGCCCTTTGGGAAGACGCTAGTGCTTCCAATCTTGATATTCTCTTCCTACAACAACAGGATCCCTAGAAAAGGGCTGTTGGCAGCCTTCTTCCTTCTGTCAGACAGCAACAGAAATGGAGAAATACCACTGCTGGCCAAGCTTATGTTTAGCTTAAACAAATTTGCAATACTGCTCTGCTTCAGCAAGTTCCTTAATTAACAGGCAGTAGCATCATTTGGCCTTTGAGGAAATGGGCAGGGAAGGATTAGTATGTGGAGGATAGACTAGGAAAACAGACGAATCTTTAGCGTAGGCCACCCTATGGAGAATGTTTGGAAATTGCTCATGTAAAGGAGACAACCTGTTGTTTTTAATTGTGTTGAAATCAAAAAGGGGATGCAATTGTATGTAAACTCGCATGTGATAAAATTCCTAAAGGAACTCTTACCTCACATATTTTCTTCTCTCTGAAGGACTTGGAGCTAAAATTGTTTTATAACATAGGTCTTACTTATTTTTATTCAGGTCTTAACAGTTTGGCATAAAAACACAACCAGATGATGCTGTTTGCTTTCGATACCCTCACTATAAACTGGGGCCTTCTAGGGTGGCTGTGTTAAGAAAAAGCAAGTGCTCTCAGTATGAGATGCAAGGTTTGCTGTACAGTCTCAAAAGAATAATTCAAAATTGTCCTGTGGTTAAAGACAGGATATTGCCTCCTATCACTCTCCCCTGTGAACTCTGTTGCAGAAACTGGGATGAGCCAGGATTGTTTTTGCAGATACTGCTCTTGGCTTGCTGTTTCTCAGTCTGAATGTGACAGGAGAAGGATGGGATGAATACTTCTGACTGAGATTGCTTCACTGTCAGCTGGACCGAGTGACAACAAAATAAAGGTCTTGAGACTTTGCCCCTTTCATCTTACAGAAAACTAGCAGCTAAATAGCTGCTTATTGATGTGGGAAAACACTTCCCTGAGTCTTTACCTGCTGCCATAAAATAAGAGTTAAATACTAGGAGGTTCAGGCATATCTATCTATAAGCATTTGTGTTCCATACCTGTCCCATACTGCATCTGACCAAACCAATATTTGTCAACTGTCACTGTTTCCAACCAATTTTAATTCAGATGCTCCTGCTCTGAAGGGTATTCAAAGCCTCATCAGAAGCTGCTGCATATCTTCTCATAACCATCAGTTACATTCCTTGGATCGTTGTTTTTCTCTTGGCACTGGTATACTGCAAAAGCTACTAAGCTTCTATTTCACACTACATTCTATTCATGTGATAATGTGGATATATGCACCTCCTAGCAAACTCATCACTATCTATTTCCTGTTTTCTGAGATCCTTCTCCCTCAATTATTTTCTTTACCTTTCATCCTCTTCACCCTTCATCTGCTAGAGAAAAAACGCTTGTTAGCTTTCAGTTGCATACCACTCTTTGTTGCTGTAATTCTTGGATGTTTGCATTATATGTAATCAAGGGTTTCTGTGATTTAAACTAGCAGAAAGAACCAGGAATGTTCCTTACCACCACTGCCATAGTGTAATGTCTTTCAAGAAGGTGGCTGAGGTGTTACTAAAAGAAAACAAGAGTTCTAGCCATTTTAATAAGAGCCAAACAGTTCCTTTATCTTGGTGATTATAATTTGTTATGAAAAATTGAAGAGAAGGAAAACATTTGTGGAAAATTAAGTGGTCTGTTGAGCAGCTTTTCTTCAGCACTACACTTTTCATCAGCCTTTTTCCTATTGCATTTCCTATTGCATCATATTATACATGAAGCTAAGCACCAGAATATATAATTTACCTGTTTTTTTACCCCAACAGTTTCCAAAAATATTTTGCTTTCACCCAAACTAAATTTGTTTTCTTAGTAATCACAGACAAATTCCTGTAAAAATTAGGAGTCTTTTCTCTCTTGGCAAGCTGGAGTAGTTCCAATGACTCAACTAGAATCCTTAAAAACATGCAAATGGTTCTCGAACCATGAGTGTTTTTGAGCCCACGTGCACATATTCATTCACTACTTTTTGTGCACCTTCTGCAGAACCATGATAGTACAATCTACAATTTCTCTCTCTGAAGTGGTTCTGAATCATTTCCATTTCTCAGATCTTTAAAATACTTTTGTGCACTATCAGAGAAAAATGTTTTCCTTGCTGCTGTCATTATGAAGAGATACAGCAGTTCCTACGAAGTAACTCAACCATGGCACATCAACAGCTTAAGAGGGAGAAATGGGTAATCATTTGCACTATTGAGGAATTCCACTTGGCAAATTTGCCATGAGTTCATATTGCCTAGTTTATACAAAGAAGTAAAACATCTAATAATAATATACAAATCTTCAGCACGCCCCATCTTCACCCCTTATCTCAACCTTCAGAACTGCTGTCTCTAAGACAATATGCAATTGAGGACACTCTCCATCATTACAGATTATACCAGAGTATCTCACTGAAATCACTGGTGTTGCACTGCTGTAAAACAAGCAGCCAACAAGAAGTGATGAAAGGAAAGCAATGAACACCTAATATTTTTCTCCTAACTATAATCTAAGTTCTTTCCAAGGCTTTCACTCACCCATCACCAAGATAGATAAGATACGGTAGGATGAATGGACCAAACAGTATGCAAAGTTTCTTTTGTCCGGTACCTTTCTTTCTCTTCAAATCCCAGACTGCTTGCTGCTGATGCCTAATAGATGATTTCTTAACTTCAAAAAGTGCAATCTGCTACCTACAGCCAGATATCTATTTCCAAACTTCCACATAGTATGTATGTTTTTATATGTGTATATATGCCCGTACGTATGTGTACAGGCTTGGTAAGTATTTTTAATACTTTTGAAGTTTTAGATTTACAGTGCTAGCAACCAACAAAAAATGACTTCTCACACATTTTTGATGCTGCAGGTAATATTGTATTCCTAATAACCATTCTATACTAAGCATGATATTCTTATTAACCATTCTACACCAATATATATATTAATCAATAATGTAAAGGCTCCTCTAAAGCAATTAAATTCCTCTAAATGTGCAAATAATCTTTTCCATTAATCATGGATTTATCAGTTTGGAAAAATGTGACTATCTAAGAATCAAGTATTGAGAAGTCTGATAGTTAAGAATTTATTCCTTCCAGTCAGACTAAGAAAAAGTGACGTGATAGAAAACACAGCATTGAAATCAACTGACTCAAGCTGTCTCTTATAGAAAAAAAAAGTTTCTGAAATACAAGCCATTATCAGTTAAATAGCAGTGAAAAAAAGAGTACAGGACAGTTGTGAATGCCAGTGTAGCATTAATGAAGACAGACTGTTTTTTTTTAAATCAGTTGCCCCTACACCTACTACACATGAGCTAGAAAACACTAATAGAAAGGGAACCTTATTCTCTAACACTTTTTATGGTTCCTGGTGAAATCAGTAAATGCAGAAATCTGTTATGATTAGTTATTACAGTGCAATATTTGAGATACTTTGAAGTGTCTGACATGGCGTTAGTTACCTTCAATAGTTCAGAGGAGCTGTAAGGTGAATGGCAGTTTCCATCATTTCCAAGTTGGCAAAGTTATTTGGTTGATGAGGTCAGAGAAGGATCTGCAAACACGTTCAGCTGCAGAGAAGAAATCCTGCTTCAAAGCTGACTGTTGAGCTGAAAAGAAAGGATTTTATGTCTTTCAGAGCATTTGATTGCTGCCAGAGCTCTGCAATACTCTTTATAAATCTCTAATTTAACACAATTCCATATGAACAGCAGCTTTTTCTGTTGCTCTCCTCATTACATCCTCGTTACCAAAAGTGAGGCATCGTGAGTGTTGAACAAAGCTCTGCTGTAGTAAGACCACTGATTACAAAGGCATTTGGACTGCTGCAATTTTGCCTAGGACTAGTGTCAAAGTTATTGTGTCACAGCATGGGCAACAGAAGAGACCTCCAGTGGCCTCATCAGTATGAGTTTGCTCCTTAATTGACTGCTGAGACTGACTTCCTCTTACATGCTTTGACTTAACCTGTTTCAAATTACTCAAGCGTTAGGGGCTATATTCCACCTTAAAGAAATGTGTTCCATCCTATAGTATAGCACTGGAGTACTTCTACAATGGCAAAGGTAAGATTTTGAGTTTCCTCTGAGGGTTAAATTATTATGAATGATATTATAAAGTAAACTGGATGAAGGTGAGAAAACATGTCTAGATAACCAGGAGAACTTGTACCTGGTTGGGCTTGAAGAGACAATGCATCCTTCAATTTCATCACTAGCTGCTGCAGTTCCACTTCCTCACTGACTTCCTTCTCATCAGGTGGTATCTGTATTGCACTGGGAGTAAGAGCTGTATTCCCCACAATGCCACTGCAGGAGTTTTCCATCAATTCAGGCAGATAAGTTTGATTCTCTTTTGCTTTTTTACACTGTCCAATAAAAAGTCCGTCACTCTGCGGGGTCACTGACTTCACTGGGTCTTCTGAGAATATAAAGTTCATTGTAGCAGGAACCTCAGGTGTCTCTAAAAGCTGCATTCTATTTTCAGAGTTGGGGTGATTCAAAGCTTTCCAGTCTGCACATGTTCTAGAAATGGGCTTTATTTGGGCAAAATTTAATCCACCCTGCATTCTCCCTTCCAGAAGGACATGCTGATTTCTTGGTATCATATTCTGACACAGTGAAAAAGAAGGATGTGTGGTTGACTGTAACATTGTCTACAATAGACAAAAAAAAAAAAAAAACACAAAAATAATTGATGTTTTGGTTGTTGGTAGAGATAAAATAGGTGGGAAAAATTATTTGGGGTCATCGTAATAACGATTATTTCTTTAATTTCTCACGTACTAAACTAATTCTTTCCACAAATAAAATATTTCTCTACAGTGAAATGAAACTTTGAGTTTGGACAATCTATGTGTCCATTTTTTCCACAATTCTGATCTGAGGACATCATATGCTTCAATGCCATTGAAAAGTGGCAATAATAATGTTCAAAGGCTAAATTTGCAGGAAAATCATCGTAAAATAATTAAACTAAGGGAAAAAAAAAACATATTACAGAATCACAGAATCGTCTAGGTTGGAAGAGACCTCCAAGATCACCTAGTCCAACCTCTGACCTAACACTAACAAGTCCTCCACTAAACCATATCACTAAGCTCAACATCCAAACGTCTCTTAAAGACCTCCAGGGATGGTGACTCAACCACTTCCCTGGGCAGCCCGTTCCAATGCTTAACAACCCTTTCAGTAAAGCAGTTTTTCCTAATATCCAACCCAAACCTCCCCTGGCACAACTTTAGCCCATTCCCCCTCATCCTGTCACCAGGCACGTGGGAGAAAAGACCAACCCCCACCTCTCTACAGCCTCCTTTAAGGTACCTGTAGAGAGTGATAAGGTCACCCCTGAGCCTCCTCTTCTCCAGGCTGAACAATCCCAGCTCCCTCAGCCGCTCTTCGTAAGACTTGTTCTCCAGACCCCTCACCAGCTTCGTTGCCCTTCTCTGGACTCTCTCGAGCACCTCCATGTCCTTCTTGTAGCGAGGGGCCCAAAACTGAACACAGTACTCAAGGTGTGGCCTCACCAGAGCCGAGTACAGGGGGACAATCACTTCCCTAGACCTGCTGGCCACACTGCTTCTTATGCAGGCCAGGATGCTGTTGGCCTTCTTGGCCACCTGGGCACACTGCTGGCTCATATTCAGCCGACTATCAACCAATACTCCCAGGTCCTTCTCTGCCAGGCAGCTTTCCAGCCACTCATCTCCCAGCCTGTAGCGCTGCTTGGGGTTGTTACGCCCCAGGTGCAGGACCCGGCACTTGGCCTTGTTGAACTTCATACAGTTGGCCTCAGCCCATCGCTCCAGCCTATCCAGATCCTCCTGCAGAGCCTTCCTGCCCTCGAGCAGATCGACACACGCACTTAGCTTGGTGTCATCTGCAAACTTACTGAGGGTGCACTCGATCCCCTCATCCAGATCATCGATAAAGATATTAAAGAGAACTGGCCCTAGTACTGAGCCTTGGGGGACGGCACTAGTGACCGGCCTCCAACTGGATTTGGCTCCATTCACCACAATTCTTTGGGCCCGGCTATCCAGACAGTTTTTAACCCAACGAAGCGTACGCCAGTCCAAGCCACGAGCAGCCAGTTTCAAACCTTTTAACATTCAAAATTCCAAAAACAGTCTGGTTGTCAGTGCCACGATGGTAGTTGGAATTTTCTAGTGGGAACCAGGATGGCAAATACCATTATTGCATGAACAGTCTGAGTAACTGGGATGCACTGGACACCTAACTGCACATGTGCAGCCAACCCTACATTTTGGGGACAGGCCAGTGTCATAGCATATACAGAGGATGGTATGACACACCAGGTCACGGTGGACTCCATGTGCTAGTGATATCAAGCTGTGCACTACAGATGTGTCTGGCCTTCCTGTATGTTCGATCTGAAAAACACTCTAAAAGCAGCATGGCCAAAAATGCTACAAAATGCTGTAGGTGGCAAACATGTATGAAATCCCTGTAAAACAGGGCCTTTTCAGAACCTTAGAGATTCTTTTAAATTACATTGACTCTTGTTCATTTAAAGTAATAAAATATTTTCTGTAAGAGGTCTGTATTACATCCCAGTACAAGATAAAAATTAGGAATGACAGAAAAGTATTTTATTTATTCTGTGTTAACATGGGACTCTTCTCTAAAGGAACAACCACAATGAAGTATCTAACACTTCCGTTGGAAACCATTTTCTCACTCTTATTGGAAACCCCTCTCGTTATTTTAATTGCAGTAGTATCTAAACATCCCAGACATGTCTATCTGTGGTAGGTGCTAGATATATACAGAATGAGAAGAAAATCCCTGCTGCAGTAAGCCTATCTGCTTTCTCTGAAGACAAAAAATAGAGCAGATAAGAGAGAATGCATGAAATAGTACCAAGATTTCTGGTCCGCAAGAAACGTAGTAGTTAGTGTTCAGTAATTGTCCACAGGTGTAAAGATTTTTCATACATTTCTCACTATACCTTTATATCTTGCTTTATTTGCTGCAGCTCCATTCGCAAGTTTTCATGGCTTGCTCTCAAGCTTTGGAGTGTTGTCTCTATTTTGCAGCTTTTGTCTTCCTGGCAGCTGTGAAGAAATTGCACTTCGTTCTTCCATTTATTGAATTGCTTCTTCATGTACCTTACAGGGACACAGAAGGGTGGGAATTTTGCTGGATCAGATAACCCATTACACACACACATATATCCAATCACAGAATAGAGCAAACACTGTAGCACAAACTTTCCTCTCTTTTTCCGTTCAGGAAATAGCTTCTGGCTTAGAGGCCAGTATTTCAAGAACTGCACTGCATAAACAGAATTATCAAGAACAGGAGTGTTCTAGAGGAAAGATGTGAGCTGAGTGGAAGTGCAGCCAGGAACCATGCCTTGCATCTTAGGGTTCTATGTTTCCCAAAAAGGTGGCTGAAACTGGAAGAGACATCACAGTAGTCCCTCTATCTAGGAGCAACTATTCTGGCAACTCTTATCACAGATCTCTGACCTGCAGACTCTGGTTTCAGTGGTCACAGACATGACTACACCCACAGCACATTTGTATATATATGCAAAAAAACGGAGGGAAAAGCAAAAGTGGCAGAAAAAGGTGAGCATGGTTACAGCAAAGCCCATACCATACACACAAAAGAAAAATGAACATGAAATGTGTAACATTCTAATAATAAGTATTAAATATTAAAATAATATTCTATCATGTCAAAGGTTTGAACACTAGAAGGGATTTCTGTAGTAATCTAAGCCTTTTTTTTTTTTCCAGCAGTTACTGTATCAGGCTTGTTATCTCTATTTGATTTACAGCATATTTTTATAGAGATATCCTACCTTGATTTAAAAACTTGAAGTGAATTATCAAGTTGACATTATTTAAACTAATAATTACAGTAATGCTGATGAAAGCAAAACAAAATGTTTTGTTTTGCCTGAAATTGTTTTTCCAGTGATCTTCACTTGCGATTTTTGTTGCTGAGCTACTTCATTCATCCCCATTTGACAGGAAATTATTTAAAATCTCAACATTCTTCACTGGAGCAGTAATGCCCACCAGTCTTCAGTTGTATTACTGTATTTACCTACCTGCTTTCATTTTGAATACTTTTGATGGAATCATACATTTTTAACATATCTGCTTCAAAAGAGGCTATTGCCTGTAATAAAAAAAAAGAGAAAAATATCTGTTCATAACTTTATCAGCAATAAAATTTCATTTTCTAGGCAAATTCTGCTATAGACAGGCATGGTAAATTGTGGATTTGGCCCATTTTACAGATTTACTAGTTAACTTTTCAGCTGATTACAACCAACTTACGTATTAATGCATTTCTAATGGCTATTAGAAAAGACTGGAAAATTTACTCAATATAGAACAAATTCTTTGTCCTAAGGCACATTCTAAGTATTTTCAGAATTAGTTTTGTTTTCAATCAGAACAAAACCTCATACCTTGGAATTTCTGCAAAATAGAATATTCTGATTTGGAAACAGTCTCTCCCAAGTCACACAACTGCTTTGGAACAAGGAGATGGAGGGAGACAGACTGGATACGTAAGGGAGAAGAAAAACCTCTGATCTTTGGATGAAAGTAGAAATCTGTGGGTCATGCAGGACAGTAGTTCCAGAAGTCAGGGAGAAACTTTGAAAGTAATCTGCCTTAGAGATATGGTATAAGATGGTTTGGAATCAGGTCTGCCATTTAATTGTAAGACTAATAGCTGAGACCCCAGGACCTTCAAAAGCTAATGGATTCTTTTAAAAGCTACCTTGCACTGGACCTACAATCTGCATCTTTTTAAGCAACCTGCACTAACAGATTTATACTCATTTTCCAATATGTTGGAAATCAATATAAAACTGCTCAAAAAGAATTTTCAGCCCAGAGGGAAAATGAACAAGACTGCAGTGCATGTGACAGAGTACCACTACAGTCCTGTCTCAGTGTTTTCCAAAATGACAAATGCCAGCCATCAAAATGACATGCTTAAGCAATATCTGCCCACCATTGCTACTGCAGATATGTGCTTGCTGGCACTATACCTCATGCTGGACAGAGTCCTAGAAGACAGTTATTCCAAAGGAGTAGCACAGGAAGCTGCCAAGGAAGTGACCTGACACATACACGGTAGTTCTCAGTTACTGCACTCTTGGCTTCTGGGAAGAACAGGATAAGTGGATGACACAAACTGGTTTGAACACAACCCAGTGTTCTGTATATTCCAAGTATGGACAGAGCTACCAACCTCTCAAATAAATATAGAAACAAAAAAACTGCTATGTACTTATTTTTATTTACACTATCCTTTCCACTCCTCTAGCATTGTTTCTATGCAGGGAACCTTGAAATAGATGGGTGAAGAGCTTTTATGCATGAGCTATTTTAGTTGGAGTGGACACTACTCTGGGTTAATCCTTAAGAAGGGCCCATTCTGTCCTCTTATATTGCTATGGTGACAAAAAAGGTCCAAGCCTATTAGGAATTAAGATGTCCTTCCTTGACATTTGCTTGCAGTGGGAGGACATGATGGCATTTTTTGCTGTCAGAATAGAGAGAGGGCTCTAGCTTAGGCAGTCTTTATCGTGCTGCTTTAAGACAACTAGAAAAAAAAAGAAGTTAACAAGGCAAATATTCCTACAAATGCTTCTGAAAGTCATGGAAGTCAAGGAGTCTTGTTCACTAAGTTTTCAGATTCCCCATTTTTTTCCGAAAGTGAGAAATTAACAAAAAGGTGAAGCTGTCCATTCTTTTTCACTGGTCATTAGACATCAGTTAGATAGTTAACATGGTAGGTCTTCCTCCCAGCTTTAGTATTATTACACCTTCATGTTTCACTCACCTGAATTTTTGTCTTGTCTTGCTCTGGTGTCTCGCTGTTATTCTTACTCTTGTGTGTTACAGTTCTGTTTTCAGATACGAACGTGGGTGACTCCAAGACAGGTCTGTCCACTGTGAGAGACAGGTTTTCAGGGAATGGTGAAGTACTGAGTTCTGCAAGGGGACTGTACACCAACAAAGAAATACTGAGTAGACAAAGGATCAAGTTTTCCATGGTTTTGGTACCCAGAACAGTCAAAATGCAGCTAATGCACTGTGTATAGACAGATAGCCATGCTATTGACTAAGAAAAGGGTATGATTTGGCTACGCCTGCTAGCATATTTTGGCTGAAAGAACGAAATTCCTTAAAAACAAATTCCACTCTTTCAACAGAACTTCAACAGCAGATTCTTTCTTCCATCCATTTAGCATCAGTGCAATTTGCTACTTCTCTTTTTAATTTCCAATATTAAGAAGGAGCTAAAGATATTATGAAATTCAACTACAAAAGGATAGCAAAGGGCCAGATACCCTGCTGTGCAGTCCATTCTAAGCTGGGAAAAGCCCAGATACCTACCAGTTACACAGTGACACCTATAATGGCAACTCCAAATTCTGCTTTTTCTCATTGACTGCTACCCAAGCATGAGGTAAGAAAAAACCCACAGAATTGCAAAGAAATCATGACTGCCCACAGAAGAGTAAAATGATATTCAGAACAAAGAGTGAATTTTTGTTGCTGAATACAAGTGGGGATAAATTAACAATGGAAAATATTTTGCATTTCACCACATTCTAAAGAATGAACACTGAAATATTCTCTACAAGAATCACTGTAACTATCACCCACTGATCTTAGTGTATATAAAAAATTTGGTTTCTAGTATTTTCCTAGCAGTGTAGCAAAGAGTTTTATAACCAGATTTTTCTCTTCCTTCCCAAAAGGATGAAATTAATTTAATTTAATTCTTTTAGAGAGGACTGACCTTTTTTCCCTTTTTCAGTCTCACTGAATCCTCATTTGGAGAACGTGAGATGCAAGAAAGCTGCTAAGGCTTTATATAGCTAGTAAAGAATTTCTCCCTACGTATGTTTTTAGTGCTTACCTTGTATCATTGTTCTCTTCACCTAAATATCAACCAAAAGGCCAGAGCAAGAAAGGAGTAACTATACGGAAAATCATAACAACCTCCAATGCTCATTATTAACTACTATGATCAGTGGAAACACAGTAATGAGTTTACAAACTAACTAAAAGCAGGCAAAACAAAGGTGATCTAAAAGAACAGTAATGGTGATGCAAAAAATCAGCTACTCACTATTGTGAGTAATCCCACAGGACTGAGATTCAGTGGGACTTGAGTAGAATGACATTCAGTGAAAACACTATGGTTCACATGCAGGAAGCATTCAGTCAATTTCCAATGAATTCGTTATGGAGGAGGTGCTTAAAAACCCATGCATTTTTTCAGTGACAGGTGCTAAATATTTGCAATGCTTGACCTTAGACTGAGCATAAGAAATGGCACAGAGAGAAAGAGATGCTAAAGGAAGGAGGGAAGGAAGACACAAGCATGTTATATTTCATAAGACAACTGGTCATTAGGTTGTCAGCATTGTAATCGTGGTTAAGCAACAGAACAATGTGCAGCAATTCCCTATTTGTGCTTTCTATTTTTTATGGAAAAATCATGACATGGTCTGTCATAACAAAGTCAGCTACTCAAAGGACACAATCAAGCAATATCCTACAGCCTGACACTTTATTCAGAGAGTATAAATTCATTGAAAACAGAAACTCACACAATCTTTTTGTGAGTAGGGAACTGCCTCTCCTCTATTATCTCCAGAGCCCTCCTTCTCTGAGCCTCCTTTCTTCTGCAGCAGTCTTGAAACAGGTTGTTCCTGACAGGGCGGAGAAAGTGCTTTGCACTCGCCTTTGCTGACATCTATTGGAATGAAGGATAAAAGAGAAAGGAGTGAATTTTCAAGCAGTTGCCCAGAAATAGGCACAACCCAAGGCAAAGGCAAGACATGTGCACCGAAAGGTCCATTCATTCAACAGTTGAAGCTGCTGTCTGAGCCCTAGAACTGTAACTGAAGTGGATGATGATGAAGGACCGCAGGCAAGATCAGCTCCAATTCTGGTATGTAAGCAAAACACTGTCTGGGACAAATTCAGGTAACCTGGAAATGTTTAATACAAGGTTTTGGCAATTACAATGATAAAGTTCAAAGGCACAACAAGAATTCTGTCCAACTAGTACCTAAGTTCTCCTTTCATCAACAGAAAGAAATAATTTTAATAATTGTAAGAAGTGTTAATGTATACAGCTTTCTGTGTTTCATGTTCTCCTCTTGCACAGTACAGTGAAAACCATACTTCAATTTGTCACAGCAGTGCCAGGCTCATGTATAGCTACGCTCTGTAGTTGTTTTATGGGAGGACACAAACCACTTCTGCCCCAGGAGTTGATAGGTGCTGAACATTGGAAGAACCCTGACAAACTGAACAGGAAAACAAGAAAATACACAGCAGGCACCCTAGTTGTTTCTTAATATGGTAATAACATTACCACAAGGTGTCAGCACAGTAAAGTAAAACAGTGCTGACTTTTCAAATCCCCTCTCAGCAACCCACTCCCTGGTACAGACAACGTGAAAATTTAAGCAGACACAGTCTCCCAGTGCTGAAGTCCATCTATGGAGCAATGAAAGCACAAGTTGCCCCTGTGATGGAGCTCAAGTAGGTGAGCTTACTTGGGCCTATGCTGGCTCTTCATGCTGTGTCCCCAGCTGACAGAAACAAATGAATCTACAAGTTTTACAATAAAGTTGAAAATCTCTAGAACAAAGGAAGTTTCATGCTGGAGTTAGTACAACTTCAGGATGAATATTGATTTCTGAATGATTCTGCGGTAGCATTGGGAGGAAGGAGCACTGGGACATACTGAAGGACCTTTCCACCAGTGTAAGGAAGTGCTGCAAAAGGCAAATCTGCCATACAGCAGTCTGGGAAGAGGACTCACACTATGACATTTCATGTCTCCATTCAGTTATTTCAGAACAGAACATTCCTAAAGTTAGAAGCCCCCTTTTTTCCTTTCCCTGACTCACTGTTCCCAGAGGAATAATACTAATGTCTCATGGGCACCATGGCTGATATGTACATAATTTTATAATCAGTATAGTTCAAGAGTCTCTTGCCAAATTGCCCACATAAAGAACCTGAACAGGGAAATGAATCAGTACAATAGGACTCCACCTGCACACAGTGTTCCACAACAGGATGTGACCTCTTATGTGGTTTGCGGAGACAGCCAGTGAAAAAGCAGACTTGGCAAAGGTCAAAATTCAGGCACTTCAAACAGCGATACCTATGAAGGTAAACAGAAGGATTAGGTTATTTCCCTGCAACAGAGAACTTGGTGTAAAAGTGAGATTGACTACTAGAAGTCCAGATCCCTGGGTTCTGAAGTGCAGAGAAGCACCTCTGTTTTAAACAAGGACTTTCACTAGCATTCTTTGAATGCAGGAGTTATTTTGTCCAAACGACAACAGACTAATCTCCAGAACCCACTCACGATTTTGATATTATTAATTTGCTCCATTGAAACTCAGTCCAAGGAAGAAACACCTGTTCTAGTATAATTTTTGAGACTGCAGTTACACCTTCATGTTTCTTATGCACCAGCTTATGTCTATCCACTGCTCTTATGAAAATGTAATATTACTACATTATTGATGTATGATTTGTGACTATACAAAGAGCTAAAAATGCAAAAAAAAAGACAGAACAAAAAAAACCCTAACATTCTAAGCTTACTATTAGTGAGAAAAGACTAACGGTACAATGTTCATTGTTTAATACAGTAGTTATAGCCTTCAGAGTATGCAAACAATAGTAAGAACTATTTATGTGGATGCTAAAGACTACAGTAATTACTGACATACCTGAGGCCTGTAATGGGGAAATTCTTGCAGACTCTGCATCTAACCTGGTGAGAAACTGTTTCTGAAGCTGATAATCTGTAACATGTAGGGAGCCACAGCAGAAGAGCAGGCTCTGATCTCTGCCAGGACAAGAATTTTTCTTCAACAATTGCTGAATTCAGAACCTGGAAAAAATATACATCTCAAGTTCAGCCATTTCCTTGAAAAAAAAAATGGTGTCTCATCTCCAGTTCCTAATAAAAGCTCTGATATTGCTAGTATAATGTTTTTTCATTCACATAAAATGCTGCTGGGTTTCAAAGGTTTTGGAATAAATGCAAGTCTTCAGTAGTATCTGTAGGTATCAATCCCCCTATACTGCAAGACTGATGAACAGCCCTGCCCCTTAAAAGTAGATATTGGTGTATGCCACATGGTAATACACTTGCAATTTTAATTTACCAGCAACATTCAAAGTCATTTCCCAGGACATCAAAATTTCACTCACCCCTTGGAAACAGCTGTGAGTAGCAATTTCCACACAAGACAGAATACAGCTTTCTCCCACAATGGCTGGGATCTGCATCAAGAAGAAAGGCTTAGAAACACCTCAATAAAAAACAGATGTTCCTATCATGCTCTGCTGAGATGGTGACAGCACACAGGTGGTGAAGCTTCGATAGAAACACCACTTTACGTACTATTCTGAAGAAAATCTATTCAAATTCATGCCACCAGTGTGCAATTTGAGAGTTCAGCATGTGTCAGAATGATTTGCTCCCAGCTCACTTACTCTAATGGATCAACACATTATGTTGCCATACTAGAATACTGAAGGACAGTAGGTTTGAATCTCAGGGGTCATTTTCAGACCCCGTGTTCAGCACCAGTTCAGCTGGAAATACTTGTATGCTAAGGCATTATTGTGCAACTGCAAGCTATTCTACTGAGTAGACATCTAAGTCAGGAGTTGCATTAGCAACAGCTGCATGCAGCTGTTCCCAGGACCTTTAAGCTCAGGCAAAATAAATGTACAGACATATTGATGCCAGGCATTATTCAGACTAAGAAGAGCTATAGGGTTTTATTCTTTTACCTACTCTGCATAGCAGATCCCTACGTCCACACAGTACCCTACTGACTTCAGTCCCATAAGGTTATCAAACATGAAACACATCACCCATGTGTGTTTTTCTCCTGGATTAGAATCCCCCCTACAAGACCTGTTGCCTAAGAGCACTGCAGTGGCATTACCTGATTTAAGTCTGTTAGCAGGCTTCTTAGGGCACTACGGGTAATCAAGGCCTTCTTCCCATCAGGAACAGCATAAAACTCAAAGAAAGCTGAAAATAACCAGAGGAAAGAAACTAGAATCCTAGCAGAGCCTTAAGAGTCTTCTAGCTACTCATTCTCAAGCTATGTGCATGATAATTGTGAACTACCAAGTAAGCCTCACAAAAAAGTTATTTACTTGTCTACCTAATGCAGGCTCTCAGTGACTGCTGTAACAACACTTTCCCCTACTGGCAGGGGAAAGAGGAGGAAAGCAAAGAAATTATGGTGATCCCTTATCCATGGCAGGTAAGACTGGTAAGGATGAAGGAAACACTAAACTCATTTCCATGGCTGTAAGAAATACATTTAAACAAATTTACAGAAGATATGCCCTATTTAAATTGTGAATTGTCAATTCCAAGTAATTTGAAAGGAAATAAATAATGTGCAATGGGAGAATATGAGGCCAATATGCCACTTATGGTCCATTTGTTCTCTGTTTTGAGTATTTAACTCAGGCAGAAATCTTTGTGCTGCCCATTGCACTGGGCCGCTTTCGTCCGTTATGTTTAGCTCTTTAAGCATTTTTTGTCTAGTGTTAAAAGGACTAAAAAAAAATCCAGGACCTAATATATAAATATGTTTTCTGCTCTAGTGAAATTTAAAACCAGGGTGTTTCTGTTTGTTTTTGCTAGGCAAAAAGAACTTGGCCTTCATTTTTGAGCTCTGCAATCTTAAGCTGTATTATGTCTTTTTTCTGAGACTGTTTATGCAAAGATGAATATGAACATTAATGAAAAAGTATTCTTCCACATGAGCCCTACAAGAAAGCAGTTGACATAATGTACTTTTTGCATGGCAAAACTATATTCTCTTTTAAAGTTAAAAAAATTCAATGTAGGTTTTCCTCAACATTTGGTATTTTAGGCAGTATATAAAACTGTATACTTCCCACCTCTGTATTTAGCAAGCAGAGTGTCTCCTGAAAGAGCAATTAAGGCACCTGCAACAGATCTAGTTTTGATATAACCCATTCCAGATCTAGAAAAATAAAACAAATTACACTACATTCACCAATAATGTAAAAAATGTAATCTCTTAAGAAAAAATATTGCTACCTTGGAAGACAACTTCAAATCTCATATCCTTTTGTATGCATATAACTGATGTAGCATTTTAGTGATACTTTATGTCTAGGACCCTTTGTCATTGAACATGACTACAATGTTAACTGTTAGAGATACCATGCAATTATAAAACAGAAAGACAGTATCTCCTTCAAAGACCTCACATTTCACTTAAGATATAAATTTACTTTTACAATACTTGCCTTAAAGAAAAAAAAAAATACTACTCTTCACTTGTGGAAAGCCTTCCCAAATATGAAAGAAAAAGTAGGACTACAATGTGTTTCTTCTACTATATCATCAGGCAGCTTCATTGTGGCCCCAGACCTGCCCTGAGCAACTCTTGGGTTGATTTCCTTTAATTTCATTCCAACTTGATTTAATCAAAAGGATATAAGCAGGAGAAGGACCTTCATTTGGCCATTAAATAATGCAAGTCACAAAGAATATACCTTAATTTAGAACCCAAGTTTGCGACATAGGCACCAAATGAAAAAAGCTTCTTTACGTGAAGACAAAACATATTAAGTGGAAACCATAAATCAGAAAATCTTGATATTCTATATTTAAAATATCACTTTTGCAAAGCAGTGTTACTTTAAAATATTGTTACATAAATTTGTCTTCAAGAATCTTTAACTAAACTGCATTGTTACAGAGCAAATTGCAGAAAGCTGTAACATAGCTTCCAAAGTATGATCTATCTGGGAAATTGTTGGTCAAAAGTTTCTAGGTTTTCAATTATATATTTAGTTTTTCCAGAACTTTCATAAAAGAAAATCCAAGATTAAAGTTATATAAGACTAAATATTTCTGGAAGACAAAGGGAATACACACAGAATATTCACTAGGCATTGCTGTTTAATGAAACTTAGTAAAAATGTATCTGTGACAGCTACTCTCAAAACTCATAAAGGTTTTCGATTGTATACCTTATACTTTAATAAGCATGTAAGGAAACAACCACACAGACATGGAAAAGCCCCTATATACTCTTGCCTTGAAACACTTTCCATTGTTAACAGTGGAGAACAGCACTCTGCGGAGAAAACACACTTAGAAGAAAAGCATAAGATGCTTTTTCTATCCTATATGCATGGCAAAAACAAAAACAACAACAAAAAAAAACACCTTTGTGAAAAAAATTCAAAAAACACATTATAGTATGAAGAAAATGATACACTGTCCCAGGAAAACAGAAAAAAGGATCAAGATAGATGTTCTTGATCAAGTTCTTCTGCAGAGAACATTCTTGTAAATGATTTCCCTGGGGTGGTACTTATAGCACACCAATTACAAAGCACTCTTAATGATTCTAGCTTGTTTTGAAATACACCCATTTATTCTTAGCCTTGACTCTCATAAGTACAAAAAGTTCTTAACATGGGATCTTAAATTGCAGTGATCATATAATTAAGAGTAATTCAAGACAAAGTCCTGCAGACCACTTATATCATACTCACGCTCTCAGTAAAAAGCTCTCCTCTGATGGAGGAGGGAATGAATTCTATCTGTAGTGAATAAACTCAACAATGAACTTAACCTTTTCTTTTAAATCTGATACAGTCATGAACCAATCTTGCCTTTAGTGAACTAATTAATTATTCACAAACAATACAGGAGAAAAGTACGGTCTACAAGCTGTACAGTATCAAAATACTTTGGCAGCCAAAAGAAGAGGCACTCTTTGTACAAAGCTGCTCACAGAAAGTTAGTATGGGCAGGCAGACATCTGGATTTCCTGGTATGTCTGGAAAGATCTGACCACTGTTCCTCTATTAAAGCTTTGTGCCTCATCTTCCTATACTTGAACTACTCTCACTGCGTGTAACTTAAGCAAAATACCGTCAACAAAGGAGAGTTTCACACAGAAATGACATAAGAATAGTAGAAACAGACTTGATCTAGCAGTACTTTGTGATGGATTCATATTTATGCTTCCTCTCACCTGTCAAACATGGCTTTTAGTAGGCTCAATGTGAATTTGGCAGCTCTTGGATCTACCTGGCCTGGTTTTTCTAATCTTGCCCTTTGGAACAGTTCCTTCAGCATTCCAAAGAGCTGCTGCACTTTCAGAGAAATCTGCTTTTTCCTCTGGCTCTGTTCACTAGACAAGATGTGCTAAATCAGAGAAACATCAATCAAATCCACTGTGGGAAAACAAAGGGAGAAACAAATGAGGATCCCTGCTTCCTCTTGAATGGAAGGTGGACTTTTTTTTTCTTCCCCAATTAAAAGTGCCTAGTTAAGACAAGTCTGGAAAACGAAATCTAAAACAGTATGTGACATAAAAAGGAAATAAACTGGGAAAGGTCTTGGTGGGTTTATGATGTAGCAGAACCTGTGAGGCTACTAAGATAGAAAGGACTCATCTAAAATTGTCTGGATGTGATTTTAGAATAGTTAGGAAGGGAAGGGAGATAGCATGATTAACTGCATCTGAATTATAGAGGAAAACAGCATGGTAATGGCATCCAAATTATAGACCTAGCTTACATTCTATGTATAGAGAGATACTATAAAACTATGCACCATTTTGCACTTAAAATAAAGCTCACTTAGGACTATGGAATCAATTTGTAATTTGATGCAGGGTTCTTCTCATGCCAAATACAAAGAGAAGGGAGATGATTTGGCCAAGGAAAGAGGCATAAAGGCCATATTATAAAATGTGCCATAACTAATAACCAGTGGGAAGAAAGAGCTATGACTTAAAGGTCACATCCAGTACAACAGAGTCATGATTAATTAGAATTAACATTGGAAGAAAAAGATTGGAGTTTATGCATGTATTCATTTCCCACCACTGTCCACATAAGGCTGCAGAAGAAGGAGAGAAGAACCTAGAATATGTCACTAATGGCCTTTCCAGTGCAGATGGGAAAGTATCAGTGCAAAACACTGGCAAATCTCCATCTGGAAAACTGAGTGCAATTCTGGTCAGCAGTGTTCAAGGAAGAGAGTAACTGGGGTAGCTGCTATGAATACTTAAAGGAAACACGGAGGACTAAGCAACACAGCTAATGAAAACCACTGTCTGTATGAGCTAGAACCTCCATGCTGTGACACACAGCACCAAGCAGATTTACCATATCAGGGCTGAAATCAGACTAAATATGTTCATAGAGGAGCATGCCCAAACACTAATAAGTATGGCCAGGGCCAACAAATTTGTCATCTTTCCCATGCTATTCTAAACACCTCACTGGCAATGATTGGGAGTTTTTATCAACAGACTCTTTCCAGTGGAAAAATCAAGACTTCCATTCTCAATATAGAATTTATATCCAGTAATTTCAAAACAAGGCAGGTGCCCAGGGCTTTGTTCCATAGCTCTTTGCTTGCACAGAATTCTCATTTCAAACCCAAGGGGAATGAGTGCTAGGCAGGGGTTTTCTGCATATCATACTTTAGTTTGTTCACATTAATACTTATAATGTTGCTCATTAATACTTGCAATATTATATTATAGTATATCCATTATAATACTTATAATGTTATAGTATAATAATTCTCATTAATACTTTAGCACCTGTCAATGCATTTTGATGATCCATGATTATTTCCAATAAATCATGCAAGAATTTGACATTTAACAAGTATAATAATATACAGATAAAGATTCATAATTGCCAGTGATGTCTATGTACCAATGTTGTAGATAGTAACAATACCTCAGTTCTCCAATGCCTTTAGAATTTTAATAATGCATTTCCACTGACATTCAAAAGTGGGTAAAAACTGAGTTGTATATGAACTACAATCTGGCTCTTAAGTGTTTATAATGCACTCTGAGTTTCTCACGTGGAAAATGAGAGAGCAAAGTAGCATAATAACTCATGGTGACAGCAACACAGAATGTTTACGGATTCCTCTCCCTGTCAAAGTATGAGATCCTCTTCATCTACTAACATTGGCACAGACTTTGTACTGCGCGTAGTTTCAGGGCTGTTCTGTAGACGGAATTCTGAACTTCATTGAAAGCCTCTGTGAAAGGAAACACATTACAATAGAGAGGTTCATGGGAAAAAGGGAAAAAGAAGGAAAATTGACATAATCAAATTTGAACTTAATCAAAATCCACAACACTTTGAAGGAGAATTCTGTTAAATTTTGATAAAAATGAAAATGTCCTTTTTTTTCCAACAGCTGTGTGGGGAAATGGTCTTATGATCAGTGACATGATGAGTCAGACAAATAATATTTAACACAGAAAGCACATCTGCTTCTTCAGGAATCAAGTCTACTCATGGACCTGCATGCTTTTAGCCAAGATCATACTGAAATAATATTTCTAAGCAAAACACCTTCTTGATCAGAGTAGAGATGCTTTTCTACAAGGAACAGTTTGTCAGTCTGCACAGCAGGGTTATTGTCTGGGATGCATATTGTTTCAAGCCTTAAACAAATTTTCTGTCAAGATCAACATCTGGGACTCTCTCAGAAGATAAGCAATTTACCGGAGCAACTGGCTTTTGACATCTCTGCTTAGTAATTCCACTCAAGCTGCCTGACTAAATCCTATGCCCTTAAATGACTTCAGCTCATTACTTTCACATCAATAAAGCATGTTTTTCTGAGTGCGAAGTAAGGGCTTCAGAACTTGACCTATAACTGCTACTTTACACACATACTCAGAACTTTACGACAGAAAAAAAAGGCTTGATCACAGTAGCTTTAGTAACTACAAAGGGACTTAATGGTTTTCCTCCTGCCCTCAGAGGCTTTCTTGCTGTAGTTCAGGGAGGAAGAGTTACTCACAGTTGATAAAGATCAAAGATAAACAACAAATACGCACAACTGAGTAGAAATAATTTACAAAACTCTCTACCTGTTTAGTCTGGAAATGGTCCAATCTGTGTGCAATGGTTCTCCACGAATGTGCCAGATTAATGTTAATAGCCAGCAAATTATGGGCTCTGCTGTTTCCCAGATGCTGCTTAGGATATAGAAATAAGCTCTATCAGCCATACCATCTGTCTACTCCTGCTCTTGTCACATTATGTTTTGTAATATTATTTGGAGATGTAGTATAGCATGTCATACAATGTGAAAAATGAGTTTTTACTTCCACGCAGTATCAGTTTTCTTTCTTCAGTAACCTGATCCAAAGCTTTTTTGAAAGGAACAGACTGACTCCCACAGTTTTCCATAGGCTATGGATTAAGTCCCAAATGCTTATTTTTCTTCTCTAAGAGGGAATACAAATGTTAGAAATGTGCACATGATCCAACTTGAACATCTTCCATGTGCAAGATGACTTTCTAAATGGAGGGAGTCTGTTTTAATAGCCATCTGCTATTCTCTTGTTTTCACTACATCTGTGATTCAAGCTCATCCTTATAGATGATATGTGGCCTCAAAGTAAGGCATTTTGTGCCAGTCAAGCGATAGTTCCAGAATTACCTTGCAAGAGCACATAAGTAAATATCAGACAAAGAAAAAAAGCTCAAATTAAATCAAAATATTTTAGGATTATTATTTATGTGAGGCTTTTTGGCAGCACAGAACAACTAAACACTTTCATTTCTCATAGGGATGGCACTTCCCCCTTGGACAGAAAACTTGCATGCAGCTGGTTCTGCAGTGAGTCAAATTTTACCTCAAGACTCATAAACGCCCCTTGTTGAGAAGCTGACAAAAGAATTCCTACACATATAGAAAAGAGTGCACTGTTTCCTGGCATTTCCAGCTAGTTACCTGTTCTGCATTTTGCACTACTTGTTATATAGCAGATGAAGTATCACCCAAGATTTTACACTTAAAAAGGGAATGTATAGCTATCCTTCACACCTACTCTAGAACATGTGAAAAAAACATTATAAATTATAAATTTGGAAACATGACCCTTGTGAGCTTGACCAGTCCATGAGTCAAGGTGGTAATGGCAATGGAAGATGACAGAACAGATCCAAAACCACAGGCAACACAGCTGTGTATGTAATTTATATGTTATAGCACAGGGATTCCAAAAGTGGTATGACTTCTTTACAATTCATTAGTTTCTGTCCAAACAGACACAGAAACATCTCTTGAGAAAAGTTGGGGGGGGGAGAGAGGAGAGAATAATCCTTACCCTGCAAGTCTGGATCCATCTGAAATGGACAGATGGCATTAGGCATTCTATAATGAAACAAATCAGTGTAAAACCACATTATCTAGACAGAGACATATCGAACCATTCAAATCAAACCTTTTAATCCGAACAATTTACTGGATGAATTTCAAAGATGAAATTAAACAGAATTACATAAAACAACATAATAGCTTTGGTGTCAGGTGCAGAGAAACTCCAGAAAATTGCATGATATCTGCTCAGGATAAAGCAGGGGTAACTCCAGTAGCTGCAAAATTGTATGAAAGGGAAAAAGTTTCAAGTTTCAAGTACAGCAAATGAGATCTTTCACTACTCAGTGTTTACATATAGGATTACTACACAGTCCATAGTGTATAATTTCAGGATAGATAGAGCATACCTTTACACCAGACTGTTCCCAAGATCCATTGATTACAATTGCTTACAAGTCTATTTTCTAAAATTCTCAAACTTGAAGGGTTAAGCTGAGCAGACATCACTTCCTTCTGAGAAGGAAGTGATAAAGGAAGCATAACCATGAATCTACTTATTTATGCACCTCTGAAAACAAAAGTAATTGTGTCACTGATATTAACAGTAACAAATTCTTCCCTCAGGACTTATGTCATTAACGTTCTAGGCTACATTATATTTTTAAACATAAAAATATAAATATGAATTCAGTATAGTAACTGTCAGCTCATATTACAGTTGAAAAACACTATGTGTAACAGATTTACGTTACATGAGACTCAAAAAAATGCCTTACAGTATAAAAAAAGGAGATTTGATAGAATAAATAAAAATTAAATAATTGGAAACTATCTGAAATGTAAACCATGATTTTGGTATTAAAACTATACTTACCTGAACTTTCACTTCATTCTTCCAGTGAGAGTCATTGATCATTTGTCATAAACATTACAGAATACTAGACAATTATCAAGGATAAATATTCAGTCATCTATAATTCTTGGATCTATCATAAGGGTGTTGCTCACCATCTTAATTGGTGAAAGCTGCAACTTTGTCTTTCAGTCTCTAAATAACCTATAAATATTTGAAACAAAAAAAAAATTAAAGCAATAATAAATTTGCTTTTTATTATTTCTTCATTACAGACTATAATGCCACAATTTTTATTGAAGTCCCTCTTTGAAAGAAATACCACTATGTTTCTTTTTCACTATCCTTCTGTTTTCTTCCTTTCTAAGGTTTAAAGCTTGGATTCAACCTTGAGTTCTACAAGATTGCAATTCTGCCCAACGTTTATCTAGGCATGAAATTTTGCTTATATAATTACTCCTAAAATGGGGGCAACAGTATATGCTTCTGCATAGGTTGACAGAAAAATCCATGTAGAGAAATCAATGAAATCAGAAGATCCTAAACGAGGAATTAAACATAAGTGTTCAGTGAAAGCCACGTTTAGCAATCTAAACTCTGCATATTTGCTAAAAGACAGACTTACGAAGACACCACTTGCCTCTTTCTTCCTCCTTTTGTCTCTTTACCAAAGGCACAAAATAAAGCGAGAATGTGAAAGTAAAAATACACAGTCTAAACCTACTTAAATAAGAATTCAATTTGCTCACTCTAATAAGAGTAGAACCACTGACTTCACTGAGTTAAACAGCATGCATAATCTATTAATGCTTGATACTGTAAGATGACAAGCTCTCTATCCAGTACAAGGCAATGTTTGCCCTTTCAATTAGCCATATAGATAAACACATTGGTACTACAGTATTCAGGATCTCAAAGTTAAACTTTATATTTTTTACTGAACTGGTTGTCATTGTGCAACATCACAACATTGGATGTTTTATACCCATGAACCCTGCCTGTAAAAAGTTATGAAAAGCATTCTTAACATATATACAATTTATATTTGTATATAGAAAACTCTACGAAGAGTCCAGATCTTGACTGCAATAGGAATGTTTGGACGAAATCAGATGGATCTACTCCACCATTAGCACACCTACTTTATAATGAATGCAATATGAACATAAAAAAACATCTGTCTACCAAAATATCACATCTGAACTAACAATATTCACTGATACACTATTTCAGCCAGGGTGCTGTATTTTGTCTACTTTTGCCCTTTATTAATATTTAAGAGCACTTCCACAAAACAAAAAAGAATTATAAAATTAATTCCAAATGTACAGGAAAGAAATTATACAATTATAAACTCTGATCCCATTAACACAACTACTGTTAAGTGCAGAACAAGAATAGTCTTACTCTTAAAATCCTCTTGGAATGTGCAATAAAAGTAACATGCTTTGATTACTTAGACATATTTTGTTTGTCTATACAGCTCCTCAGAATATGTACCTTAGGAAATAAAATGCATTATTAAACATACTACATAATTAAGTTAAATACAGAGAAATACAAAACAGATGAAGTAAGGCAGAAAACTCAACAGACCAATTGACTTGATCAGAGAAGCCGTCTTTCGAAATCAGACAACGTATGATCAACATTGGAAACATGCATAAAATAAACTACATTTGTTTCCTGAGAAGGGTGAAAATATCCTATATTGTGTTCAAAGGCTGAAATTGTCATGTCTCCTCTTAAACACAGCAATGGTGCTTACCTTTATCTCAGCTACTTACTAAGGGCCAGAAGTCAGAGAACACCATCAGAAAAGTCCAGTAGTTTTATAGCACTTAAATGTTGACTTCAAGACACAGTTCTAAAGGTTTTGCTTTTAAACAAATGTTGTTCACAACAAATGCCTGGCAACAGCCCAGATCAAAGTATCAGGTAATTGTCTAAGCAGTCAAAATAGAGAATGCTAATTAATTAGTAATAAATATCTTGAATTATTAAAGATAAAACTTCTTTGATCTTTGTTTCAAAGACAATTTTTCTTATCATTAGAGTGCAATATTTCTAAACTGGGGGGTCTCTACTAAGCGTCTCCCAGTTGCTGAGAAACAGTGTTGCTATAGAGACTGAAAAGGAGGTGGAAGCTGGCACACTAACGCAGAAAGCAGCATACTATAGCAGTTGCTGCAACAACACGAAGAGAGAAATAGTAAGCTCTAGCAATAATGTCCTAGAATAAGGATTGTTCTGACCAACCAAAAAGCTTACATACTCTTCAGTAGGCCAAAATATGAAAAATATATATATAACTTTTTAAAGATATATCTATTTATCTTAAGGCCCTTTTTCATTCATTTCTCAATGTAGAATTAGTCAATGCTAAGCATATCCTGCATATGCATCATTACTCAGTAACTTCAAAGAAAACATGTACCAGAAATTACTTAGTCATGTATTGACAATTGTGGGTTTTCCATAAGTCTATCACTATGTAACCAACTTTGAATATATTACCATATTTTAGATTTCCCATTATTTTCATTCATTCTTTCTCTCTTAGGCAAAAACCAAGAAATTTCAGTTCCCATTCTGTTATGCTTCCCTGAGGAAAGATCCCAATTTCCTTTCTTTCCAGGCCACAAGGAACACCTCATTAGAATAATTTAGGATATAAGAGACATCCAAGACAATTTGTTTTGTCTTTCTCTTTCAAATCTCTGAGATGAAATTTGTGGTCTCAAGTAGTGACTCAGAAGTCCAGTAAGCCTGCTTAGATATGAACTGTTTCTGCAATGCATTTCTCATTAACAGCTGTGCAGTGTTGGTGTTTGAAATGCCCAGTCGGTTAAAGTAGTATTTCCACAGGTAGAATAAAAGAAATCAAATGTTAAAAGGACTGCCAAATCATATTCCACACTGAAAAAAAAAATAAATTCAAATATGTTTTAGAGAAGTTAACTTTTCTTCTCATCTTGGAGAACAATAAGCCATGAAACAAACCAGGTATGGTTTATAAAAATTACTGATAGCATCCTTCCTCATTCTGTCCGTATCTACTGGTAAAGAACAAATAAACTCTTCTTGCTTTCCTCAAGTGAAATGAAGTCTATCCCTGCTAAGAGTTTGAACCTCCACATGAGCAGAAATAATGAATTTATTTCAATTGCATATATCAGATTCAAAGAACATGAAACTTTTTATTTTGCTTTAAACACTCACATCTGATAAAAAATTAGCAGGTACAATGATATTTCATTTAACACAGTCTCCATCTTTTAAGACACTGAAGACCTGCAAATGAAAGTAGTTTCTCAACAACCCTGTTTAGCCAAGGACTAATTAATTGTATATCTGACTTGAAACATATGAGCAGTCCCTACAAAACTAATGAAATAAAATCATGTAGACAAAAATGATCTTGTCACTAAGAAGATGCATGCAGTTAAACTGTTGTGTTAAAAATCAATCTTGCCTGAGAATACACATTCTCACACAGAAACTGTTTTTCATTACATTTGCAACTACCAAAAGAGGTGGAAATGTGTTGAATTTATGAAACTACTACTGTGTGTGACAACTTTGATCAAAATTGTCCTAGTATGGACTTTTCAGACCTTAAAAGATGTTTTTGAAAGATTTTATTTGTTTGAAATAAGTTATTTGTTGGTCATAAATGAGATTCTAGACTCATTAATAAGTCAGAAGTCTTGCTTTAGGCACCAGATTAAAACTTATATTTACACTGTTTTTGAGATATTTTTCTGCCTACAGACTCCCAGCTTTTGGATGAAGAAGGCAATATAAAAGCAATTACAATGTTTAGCATTTCTTTGTAGTTTGTTTTAGCATGTGAATTTTCACCATTTTCTCCTGAAGACATCTCTGGCTAAACCGAGCCAGCAGGAAAGGTTTCCATCCCTGTAAAAAAATAAAATAAAAATCAAAAACATTACAGATTTTTGCTAACCTCCTGAAATAGTTACACCTGCAAGGAGATAAGCCAGGCACGTAGGTAATACTGAATAGTATGGCATTTGATACCGATGTCACAATAGCGTGGGAAAGGAATTCGCAGGTGGCTTTGCGCTGTTTCACACGTCCCTGAATTAGAGATAATGAGGAAACAAGCGGTAGAAACAAAAACTTGAGCAAGGTCTAGATAAAGTAAATTGTGTTAAAGTTACAGTGTTAAAGATGAGCTTTGGGCAGTGGCCAATTGCTGGCTGGCTCAAGGCGCGTGTCTGAGGGTCTCTAACCAGTTGTAAGACAGATTCGGGCGTGTGGACAGCGTGTGGGGCTACAGGGAAAGTATATGTAGTAGTGAAAAAGGGCAATAAACGTCTCCTGTCCAAGAGCCATCAGGAGTCTGTGTCTTTCATCCCTTCAGAGTAGGTCACAACTAAGCAGTTAGCTGCTAGCAGAGGAATGGCTCTCTGCTTAGCATTTAAAGCAGCCATAAGAAGAATGGGGCAGCTCTAGAAAAGGAATGCCACACGAGCAGACAGCAGAGAGAAGGACACTTCTATCTAAGTGAGAATCTACTGTCTGAGTTATTCAAGATCATAACTACTGGAATAATTAAATTCTGCATTTATTAGGAAAAATCTTACTGTGTCAGTGGTCTTTTGCTATTTACAGTATTTTTTCGAATTTACAGTATTTTTTCCTCTGTTAGAAATTCAGTTCTATTTCCAGAGAGTAAAAAAGAGTAAAGAATAGTTTCAAAATCTTATAGTAGGGTATCTGGTGAAAGTTCTTTTCTAATAATAGTTACTTCTTTCAAAAAGATTTTATATTTAATTATCATCTAAGATAAAATGTGTCATGTGTACTTTACATTGGCAAAATCTTTTATTTTTATGCTAAATGTATTATTTATGCTTAATTTTTATATTCATAATCTGTGAATGACACAAAAGAAATTTATCAAAATAAGGCTTCTATCATGCAGATTTCCCCTTTCTATGGCATGGGTCAGGATATATCTGACAAGCACTTGTTACTTATGTTCGTCCCTGAAGGATTTTATATTCATTTTAATGGAAAGGGACATCAAATTAGAATTCATTACTTAAATTCTCACTTAAAACTTGGTGTTATCTTTTATGGGGAAAAAACCCACCTTGACGCAATTCTTTTTTAGTAGTGATTTTATCACGTCCATATGGATGCATTTCTTTTATTTTCTCTAGTGCAACGAGCTTTTCCTGAATTAAAAAATAATAATGATTTCAATGCCACCCATTCTTATTAGCCACTGAAATTTCTCACATAATCTTAAAATACGCTCAAATGAAAATAATCGGTATATGTTACTACTGTGACTGAAGATCACAAATATTTTAATGATGCTAGGATGTGGAATCTAGGACTAGTCCACTTAGTTTTATAATATTTAGACAAATTAAATTCTTTCTGTTTCATAAGGGACAAGAAGCTCTTGATGCAATTATCGCTTGCTGATTTTGCATTTTCTGAAAAAATCCCTTATTATAATAAAATCTGGCCTTCATTCTTGCAGAGTCACAGCCATAAGGATCCCAAAAGATACATTTCCTGGCGTAGAACTACTCTGGATACAATATATGCAAAATCAAGATTAGCAGGACAGAATAGAGAAACATTAAATTAAAGTTAATATTTCAGTTTGTACAAAGCCTGTAGAACTTGAGAGTGCAAATTCTACATCTCCCTATGTAAACATTTTTTATCATCTCCTTTTTGGGGAACAGAACAATAGCCTGTTCATTTCCCTATATAAACACTACATTATTTCACAATACCCACCCAGTTTTACACATGTAAAAACACATGTACAGCTTGAACATGCCTAGCATTTGTAGTAAGGGTCTCAGTATTCAAAGTTACATTGCAATGTACCCACAGGTGGCAGAATAGGCATACTATCAGATGCAAGAAATCATCACCTGTATCACATCATGGGATAAGCGTTCCAGAGCTTCCTGTGTAGTTTCATTAATTTCTAATTCTGTCACGACTTCCCAGCCACCATTCTGGAACCTCACTGGCATAGAAAAGACAATCCCTTCAGGAATGCAAAATTGACCTGAAGAAGAAAGAAAAATTACTCAAACATACTATTTCTGAAACACATTCTCACCAGTGTTGAGATTAAGCCCTACAAATATGCAGAAGTCTGCAGCTGTGCAAGATCTTAGTAGAGAGACTGATTTTTTTCAGAGCACAATTCAAGGACCAATGGGCTCCTCTTTTACTGTAACTTTGAATTTTTGTTTGATCTACACATAACAGTTTTACGTCTTAAAAAGTGGAAAACTTAAATCTTTTATTTCATGTAACATTTAAATGACTGCTGTGAAAATTTTCATTTATTGGTCCACCTATCTACATAAGATCCTGCTTGTATAGGTTAGGCTCTAAGAATTATAAAGATTCCATGTGCAAAACATATATATAAGAAAAGCATTTAAAGTAAAAGTCTAAGAGACAAATTGCAACAAGAAAGTATTAACCTAACAGATGCTTTTAAGCAGTGAATATCAAATCACAAACTTGGGATAGCATAACTGCTTAGATATGGAGGCTCTTACGCTGAAACAAACTCTCAGCCTATTATTATATTATGATCTGATTTACAATTGTTTACTAGTTTGAAAATTTTGATTTAAAAAATCCCATTATAGCTACTGGGGAAAGCTCTAAGGAAGCTATTAGAAAATATCTGAAGCAAAAATAGGTTTACCTTCACTAAGTATTCCCACAGAAACAATCTCCCCAGGAGGAGAACCATGAAACCAGTATCTTAGTACAGTAGCTACTGCATGAGCGGGTAACATTCCTGCACAATAACAGACACGGGAACTCAATGAACTCTGTGCAGACAGAAGTTCTGAATGAATCCATTTGCTGCCAACAAAAGAAGGAAAAAAAATAAGAAGGAAAAACAACAAACTATTAAGATGACTGTAAGAAGAGTAGTTTTCTAGAGGATAAAAGAACTAAAACCAAGAGAAGATAATAGTTAAAACTTATTCAAACTTTGCTGGAGGCAAGGCACTTAAAGACAGAAAGTACAGGCAAAAAGCGGCTCAAGAAATGACAGCAGGCATTACTTGTCTATGAAATATCATTTGGTCAAGTCAAAACTCTGTTATTATTACTGTTTACATTTGTTGCCTCTTATGTAAGGACCCAGCCATGAACTGTAATTCCCCTTTGCTAGGCACTCTGCAAGTATGGAATAGAAATGTCGGCTACCCAGTAGACACTGGAAGGTTTATACCAGAGTGGGAGCTCCACACAACCAGGCCTGAGTACGTCACCTCTGCTGCCCACTCACTCCAAACATCTTTTCTCTGATACTTCTCTTTCCACTAGAAGCTATCTAGATGCCATGTATCCTTCTAACACCTGTTAACAAGTCCTGTTTTGGGAAATTGTCAATATTAGTTCCCTCAGGCCATAAGTTCAATGTAATTCAGGTACTTCAAGAGGCAGATACGTGTTTAGTATTATTTCAAAGTTTTCTCAAGCACATTAGGTATCTAAGTCACTATCTGGCTTTTCTTTACTTCTTAAAGCCTGCTCATGATATGATACACACATAATACGTAGGAAAATATAAACAAAGTTGGCAGGGGAGTCAGGACTATACAGCACTAGGAACTACTCAATTTCTTTCGCAGACTCAGCACTTCAGCTTGGGTTTTTCTTTATGTACAGTGCTAATCAGTAAACAAAAATCTTTCTTGATGTTCATTAAACAGTTCAGATAAACACAAATTTTAAAAAGTTATTTAATTTTACTTTAAAAAACAAATTTGTACAGTACCTATCATAAATCAAATTCATCAAAGGACGTGAAAAATTAGCTGGGCCCCAAACAGCACTGTCGCATTTGTAAAGTTTTGTATGTGACAAATCAATGTAGTTACAGCCAGTAATATTGCCCCAGACAATCACATCTTTAACTCCTGCAACAGAGAAAAATACATAAATTATTTAAAAGAAAGACAAACACTTTCACAATATAGGTTGGACTAGATGACCTCTGGAAGTCCCTTTGAAAATGAATTATTCTTCAATTCAGTGTCCTGCCTTGATTGCAGATACGTTTTCATCTGAAAAATGCATCAATGTTCTCCATAACATTACATGAAACCTCACCAAAAGCTATAAGAGGAACTTTAATTAATATAATGCTGTTATATGTATTAGACAAAAACCTAATATTTAGCTGTTAGAAAACAAATCATATCACAAGCATACAGCAATGTTTCATTTAAAGTCCTGTACATGCAAATATTGACTGCTTAAAGGCAATCTGAAAAGAAAAAAAAAAACAAAAAACACATTGGTGCAACAGGAATTTCTCAAATAATCTGCTGATAGGCAAGTCAGCCTATCAGTTGTTCTATGAAATGCGTGCTCTCAAAGAAGTTCATCCACTGAAATCCCCAAATTCTCCCAGAACACAAAAACATTCACCTGCTGCATTCATATTCAGCTTCCTGGCCAGCATGGCTTTAGCTGCAGTTTCCCAGGATGTTGCAACAGCAATGACATTTTCAGGATTAATGGATGGGCCGTATGTGATAATCATCATCGCCTTAAGGTTTACAAAGGTTTTTCCTGCTGAAATTACTCTGACCCCCTTCTTTGCATTCTTCTCAATCAGGGGAGCATACACATGGCAGATCTCACTCACTTCTCTGATGTAGTTCTCAAGGGACTGGACTTCACGTTTTAAGAGGATATCATCAAGAACAATGATAACGTCAGCTTGAAGAAAAGCCTTATCTATTTCAGTGTGCTCTGAAATACCACGGAGGAGTGGGAATGCCATGTCTTCCACTTCCATTACAATACCACAAAGAACATTCTTAAACTCGTCAGTGTCGAGCAAATGGATACTGATTTCTGTGGTCATCCCAAACACTCCTCCATTTGCCAACAGAGGTATCAGCTGATAGCATATAGGAGCTGATGCACTAATAAAAGAAGGGTACCGAAAAATCATAGTTAAGCACTGTACACTGCTCGTTTCAAAGTATTACATAAATAAACACAAAGATCTTACCTTTACATTTGATTATATTTAAATAGAGCAATAAAAGATCCAAGCTAATGGTCTTTCTCTGATCTTAACATGTTAAAAATTAAAAACAGTTGGGGAATCCTTTCATTTGAAGGTTTTTCCATCCTATACATTTCAGGTTATACTGTCATTTAAAGTCTAGTGTCTTAGAGAACCACAATTTTTTTTAGGTATTTTGTTAGGATTAAGAGAAATACATAAATTTCTACAGCTAGACCTGCTAGGAATTGATTACTTATTTAAATATTTCCAAATATATTTAATGTAAGATAGCTGCATTACAAGATTTTGCAAATACCTGTTTTTCCCTCCAAGGTGATCTGGTGAGCTCATTGACACCTGTTCACATCCCTCACTTAAACTGGAACATAATGTAACAAAAGTAGAAATACTTTTCAATTCATATGCTGAATGCTCATAGTGAAGGGTGCAGAACCTAACTCAAATCAGCAAATTACGTGGATTCATGTATAACCTCAGAGAGTTATAACTCATATGTGATGCGAAAAAATGCATTCTTCTGAAACTGAGTGAAACTTCATAAATACTCTTCATACTTTCACCTGGTGATCCAGATTTGCAAAGGGTTGGTAAGATTTCTAATCTCTTCCTCCTCTTTTTCAGTTTCCACATGTGCCTGTAGGTTCTCCTCAGCAATGTCTAACATTTCCTCACTCAGCATCGTTGAGGTGATGCCATAATAGTGCTAAGAACAAAAAAAAAGGTGATCTCTAATCAAATGACAGCTCAAACACAGCAAGGTAATGTTAGGATAGCTTTATTTTACATTTGAAGGAGGAATAAAGAACAACATTATAAGAAAATGTAAAATACGGGTTTACAGTATAAAAAGCAGCTCATTACCTGAGCATATTCCAGAAAATCATTAACTCCTCCCAGAAGCAGACCCTTCCCTCCACGGTCCAACAGTTCTCTCCAAATGATTGGAGACCGTCTGTGCTCCCATCCATTCATTTCACAAATGTCACGGAGCCACTGCTAATGTAAATACCCACCCCACCCCCCCCAAAAAAAAAAAGTTTTAATACTTGTTCACTTATGATAACAGTTAAATGTTACAGTTAGTAACATTCTTATTATTTCCTCTCAATACATGATTACAAAGTGTCTCACAACTTACCTACATACCAGTGTGCAAAAATTGGCAGATTGACGCAAAGCAATTCATGATGATATACTGCAATATTTCAGCGAAAGAGCAAAACGTCCTACTAACTTCTGCTTGGTTTTACTACTGTAATTTTGCTCCATTGTCTTAATAACACTGAATATAGAAATGTTGTAAAGCAGCGAGAAATTTGAGGATTCCTTAAATAGGTAAGAAGTAGGTAACCTCTGCAGAAGGCTCGGTAGGCTGAAGAGGTTAATTGCCATTCACTTTACTGTTGAATTGGCTGAGGTGTCAATCAAAAGTATAAGGGGTAATATAAAGCACAATACTGTCTCATGAAGTAATACTGCAATTTTTCATTTTTATATGGACTACAGTAAAACAAACTTAAAGTAAAATGAACAACTGAGCATACAGCAAAGTAATTAGAAAGGCCCACTCACACTGTAAACCAATATATGAGATTTAATTTTATACTTTCGTTGTAATTCAAAGCCTTTGAATGCCAGAAATCCTCTCGGCAAATAATGGCTGTGAAAGTATACACAATCACAGCATGCAAAAAATTTACAGAAAACAGCAGGCTGAACAGTCACGTGTACTTAAAAAGACATAAACTTCAGTTTCTTGCTAGCAAAACACAGTTTCAGTGTGACCCTCATTTTATGTACATATTCTGCCAGCGAGAATGTTGAAACTTTTCCTCAGGCTGGCGCTCATACCCAAAGCTGCTTTTGCAGCACTTCCATCCACGTACCAAGACGCTAATGCGGAAAAGTAAGAGAGACACTGCAGCCAGGCACACTCCTTGCCAGGTGGAGCACTGTTATCTACCTCGCCTTGGTTTGTAGTCCCTTACCTCCCACCTGTCAGGGTGCTGGGTGATCTTGTGAACCCTGAAGTCCGGCAAGTTAGCCTGCAGGTAGTCAGCCAGGAGCTCCGCTTTGGCATAGTGAGGGCAGTTTGCCCTGCCTGTGGAAGCAGCAGCAACACGCCCAAAGGCAGATTTGGTGACAAGGGCTGGTGGGAACTCGAGCAACCCAAAACTTTTCAGACTTTTTCCACGCGCCCCCCCCAGACCCCCTCAGGCGCCTCACCCGCCAGCACCAGCTTGGCCATGCGCGCGCCGCCCTCCAACGGCCGCTTGCTTGGGGCGTCGCGCGGCAACGCGCTGCACGCGCCGCCTCCGCCGCTTGGCCCTCGGCGCGCGCCGTCCCCTCTCGCGAGGCTGGCGCAGGGCGGCCCGGCGGCATGGCGGCGCCGCGCGGCGGGTAACGGCCGCCCGAAGGCCCGGGGCGGGCGGGAGGGGGGCAGGTGCCCAGCGCCCCGCCGGGGGGGGGGGGCGGCCGGGGCGAGCCGGGCAGCGGCCCTCAGGGGCCCCCCCTGCACAGCACCTCCCGGGGGGGTTTGTCCCAAATGTTTTCCCTGCAGATTTACAGTTGAAGGTCTGCTCGCTGAGCTATGGCTTCCCTTTCAGATAAATGACTTCGTGCTCTCTTTCCAGGCTGGTTTCCGCAGGAGGAATTTCGTCGGGTCCCCTGTCTTGAGTTAGCACGTCAAATCCGTTCGTGAGACGCTCACAAAAATGAATAATAAGATAAGTAACTTGTTGAACACAGTCAGGTGCTTGCGTAGGTGCGGTCCTGTGCTCGCTCCCAAGTACTCAGCCGCCACAAGAAAACACATTTCATGGATTGGCGGGCACAAGGATCCCCTGGAAAATGTGAACTTCAGAAAATCCTTTCTAAATATTTTTCTCTCTCCACGTGGGTCATCTCTTCGGTTTCTATCTCAAAAGGCAGATGTTTTTAGCACAGGTGACGAAATACAACCAGAGAAGAGTACGGAGGCTATGGGGAGCAAGCAGGCTCCCCAGAGCTCCTTGGAATTGAAAAACTTGGAGGATGATTCTGAGGGCTTCAAGGCGAAGCCTCTTCTGGATCATAACGAACAATTCTTTAGTAGTCTCCGGAAATGCACCTGTCCTAGCGACGTGCTGGATTTGGCTTCAGAGTCTGCTGTTTCCGTTAAGCACTACACAAACTGTTTAACTACAGTATGGAGACTCCTCAAAAGCCTGTCTGAAGACCAGCAGCGTTACGAGAAGCAGCTGATCTTTGAGCACCCAGCCTTTGTCAAGCTTTGTCAGCACCTGCTGCGAGACTCCAGAAGGATGACACGGGCTGACCTGGTGTTCAGTCTGCATGCTGTGGTGAACCTCGGTGTTCCTCAGAACACTCTCCTAGTCCAGACGTTGTTGAGGGTATGCCAGGTGAGTATGAAAATCTCTCTTCAAAGTTTGGGCTGAAGTGTCAGGGTTAGTTTTGGGAGGCTGCCCAACATCAGAGAGATTTGGATTACATCCCTGGTTTAATCTGATCTTCATTGGAAATCGGGCTCCCTTAGTTAATCCGTGTGTAATTATAGTTTCTTCAATTTTTGAAACCACTGGCTGATTTCACATGGATTTAACAGAAAAATCATTACCCTTTTCAAATCAACTAAATGTGGCTGATGGGAGACCTTGTAGGACAATGGAGTCTTAGGAATTGACTTCTCGGGGGGAAGGCAGGATGGCGGGTGGAAGTTGAGAGTGGTCAGTTTTCTTCTCTGAAATTTTTACTGGTCTGAAGTAGTCTAACATTGTGAAACTCTTTAACAGGAAAAGCTCAATCAACTTGATAACCGGTGTATCTCGGTTTTGGCAACTACTTTAGCAGGGCTGGATAAAGACAAGAATGTGAGCGCTCTTCAAGCTGGATTACAGTGAGAAAAATACATTTTTCACGTGTTTTTGATATTTAAATATTGTATGAATGTATGTCTTATGTAAGTCATGGAGGGAATATCTGTACATAAAAGACATATTTTGGTTTTAGGATTTAGATGATTATGTGAGATAACAGCTGTACATAACAGTGATTTTTGGCATTGTCTTTGCGGTTTCAAGCAGAAAGGCTTCTGATGGCATAGGAAGCTAGACCACTCTGCAGCTGATACATATTCTGACTGCATTGCTACCACTGTTTTCTTGTGATGTTGGTCAAGTCCCTTTGCATATCTATGCCTCTGTTTTACCTGTGTGTAAAAAGGAGGTAATAAGGCTAGCTTAATTCATTAACTATTTTGATTTAAATTGATGAAAAATGCTGTTCAAAAGCCAGGGACTATTTCCTTTGAGTTTAGTAAGGAAAAATTACAATGAAAACAAGTTTTGACTTCATCTTTTTATACAGCAAAGCCTTCTGTCTAGTGTTTTATCAGAATAACTTCTCTGGTTTTAATGATTTTCTCTAGACTGATGAGATGTATGTGGGGAACTGATCTGCTTACACCTATGAGCTTGTTTTTACAGAGGCTGTCACAAAACTTGAAATAGATTAGTACTTTTGGTCCCAAGTCAGGTCCTGCTTTGAAAAGGCGGACGTGCTAGTGATACAGAAAGAGCAGGTTGTCCTGTAAGCTCGGGAACGCAGTTCTTGTAGGTTGGTGGAAAGCAGGGGAAAACAGAAACTCCTTCATCACATACTTATGATTCTTCTGTTCTATGATACCCCTTTTTGTTCCTGCAGCTCACAGCACAGCTTGTTCATTTTTTTTTCCTCACTTGCTCCAGGTCATTGTCAATGTCCATTCCCAAGTTTCCAGTCTGTTTCAGAACTTGTCTCCATCTAGATGATTCTATGATAAAAACGTGCAATGTTTTCTGCAGAAAAGTGTTAATTCCATGAGGCTTAATAGCACTCGCATCTGCACGGTCACCTGTAGTCTGGGCAGGTGACCCTAGTGTTCAGAATATGTCACGGACAACACTTATGTATCAGGAAACATTAAGAAACCATATATTTATACCAATGTAATTATTTCCATATGGGTAAACATCTGTGCTGCAGCAACATCATGTAAAGTTGTGCCAGCCTTGCAAAAAGTAGGCAGGAGACGAGCAGGGAGTGACAGCTGTAACTTGGGAGTATATCAGTAAGGGAGAATGGGGGTACATACCAGTTTCTGCTGAAACGAGGAAACCATCTCAAGGCCTTGCATTTCTTTCTTCATCAGATTACTAGCGGAGCAGCGAATCCCAAGTATCGGAGACATCTTTATAC
Source organism: Anser anser (assembly GCF_964211835.1). Taxonomy (NCBI): domain Eukaryota; kingdom Metazoa; phylum Chordata; class Aves; order Anseriformes; family Anatidae; genus Anser; species Anser anser. The sequence continues at coordinate 27,547,833 of NC_139726.1, forward strand.
TGCAAAACCTGATGAAATGCATGGGAAAAGATGCTCCAGTCTTTCTGAAAAAGAAATTAGAGGTGAACTTGGCTGAGGGCTCATTTTTACTTCCACAAAGCCTGTGCTCTTGCGTTGTTTTATGAACTGTGTATGGTTCTTTCCAGATGCACAAAGAGAGTGTATAATACAAAAGTTAACTGCATTTGCTATATGAATCATAGTCCAGCTATATTTGCAAGAGGAACTTAAATTTGGAGCTGGGAATATCACCGCGTGAAAGGGGGCAGGAAGCAATGGAGATGGTATAAAAGGAGTTGAGACAGTAAATTAGCAGTGCCTTCACCTTTTGTTTGGGTTGGCCAGATGGTATTTCATAGAAGCACTTATAGGCTGTTCTGTGATTCCCTTGCCCAACCTGTGGCTGGAAAACTGATGAAATACTGTGTAATTTCTATTGTAGATGCATCTTGTATTTACCCGTTAATAGACATGCAGTAAGAATATTGCATTTTAATAACCAGTAAAGCTAAACTCTGTAGTCTCATTTCTACTGTCACTTATATCAGTTTAACTGCTGCTTCTGTAAATGAAGTCCGTTCTGCACCATCATCTGTGCCTCTGTTCACATTAGTAGCTGGGTGTTTGTATTAAAGATATGCCACTCAGTGTGCTGTTGGATCGTGCTGAAAGCTTACAGCTCTTGCACATGTCCAAAATAGTAACTGCAGTCATATAAAGTAAATGGACTGTGCTAATTATATTTCTGCTGCTTTTTTAAGAGTTAGTATATGGTGTCATAGTATTTGGAAGTAAGTTTTACTGAGACTTCTTTAAAAAAAAAAATCCATACAAAGGCAAATTGCTGGGAATTGACATAGTGACCCAGCTAGAGAACACTTGATCTCTTCTGATTGTGTATTGAGAATTTGAAAGAAGTTACTTTATGCTTTTGCTTTTTGTTACTCCTTTTTCTTTCATTTAAGTCTGGACAGGCTAATGAATTTGGGAAAGTTTTGGTGAAGATTCCTTCACGATAAAGCGGTGGTAACATGTGAAGAACAAAGGATTTAATAAACTCTAATTCACTTTAGATGGCAGTTTTGAAAGAGATTGACCACCTGACTTACCTAAATGCTCGGCGTGTGTTTTTGGGTCTTGTTGCAATGAATTATTGTTCCATTCCGATCCTGAATGCCTGCAGTAAAAAGATCCAGGGTAAGAAAAAAATGTTTATTAAATCTCCCTTCCTTACGCCAAATTCTTCCCTTTCATGTCCCTTTCCTAATTTTCTTTAAAATTCAGGAAGTATCTTTGCTTTACAGAAGGGAATAGTAATGTGGAGTTGTTTGACAAGTGGCAAGACAGAAAATTAGTGATGGATAATGAAAACAAATAGTTCTTGCATTCTGTACCCTTTTTAACATTTCCCTGAATTATATATTTTTCTTTGCTTTTCTTCTGAATGCATTATTTAGGAAAAAGAACTGAATGCTAGAAGTAAAAAGTAGATTTCAGATAAGCTTTTAAAACAAATCTGAGTTGGAAATAGATGAGTGGTCTGATGCGATTAGTTGACCAACTGAAGGGAACATAGTGTTTCCCTGATTAACTGGTTTTCAATATTGAATGCTGCTTTATCTAGTTGACCTCATGCTGCAGTACAGAAAAAAAATAAAAGAAAGGTAATGCTCTCACCTCTCTCCAACCTGTGCAATGCATTTCCTGAGTATGTGTAGTCAGTACGTATTGATTCACACTTAAAATACGTGTGTGTCTCAAAAAACAGTAAGATATCAAAACAACATTCTTAATATTTAGGAAACAAGAATGTTTAGGCTGTTTGTACAGTCTTTATTTGTCCTGATGTTCATGTGTGTTAGGACACAGTCTTTAATTACATATAGTGGCTTCTGCCACAGGACTCATGCCATGCTCAGATGCAGGCTACATGGCATGCATAGAGTAAGCAGCTACTCGGTGCTTTTTTCTGCACTTTTTTTAGTGCATATCGTCAGGACTTACATGCTGTACATTGTGCTCTGGGCACAGTCATTTATTTCTTGACAGAAGTAACCCCTTCTAGAGTCTGGAGATGGAACAGGAAGAGGAGGGAGGGTTATCCATTGGGTGAGGGAATTTTCCAGCATGTTTTCCAAGTCCTGTGCTGTTGCTGGGGCTTTCAAGAAAGTAGCACCCTCTTCCATATCTCAGGACCTGAGCATAATTGTAGTAACCGTGTGTTTCATAAATTGAGTTAGTTTTTGCAGCAGTGAGGAGATGACCCAGTGGTGATATTAGTTTTCTAATTACACAGAGGAGAGATTCAGGTCAAAGTGTCCAGTAACACGAGATTCCTTTGATCTATTTTCTTTAAGAATACCTAGCATTACCAATCGCTGAATTTGATGCACAGATTTCATTGGCTTCAATTGCCATTGTCAGCACTGAGCACCTGAAGAAATGAGGTTAACAGTGTTTCATACTAAGCCTGGAAAATCACTGAGCCACAACTCACCAGGAGAGTTGAATTCATTTATTTTCCTACTATCATCTTGAGTCTTCAGGGAGAAGAAACAAAGTCTAGTTGTAGCTGTGCATTTTTCTCCTGCAGTCGCTGTCTTTCAGGACATGCATGTCACTCACTGAAGCAAACAAGGCAGGATGTTCTAGAGAGAGCATTGTTCTTTGGTACTTAATCTTCAACTCAGGAGTAGGTCCATCTTGTGTGGCAAATGAAGTAGCAGTGCTGTGCTACAGGTCTGTTGTGATCTGGTACTCAGTCTGTGTTGTCATGCTCATGTGCCAGGAGGTTATGTTAAGGTTTTCCAGGCTGACGTGCTAGTGCTTCATTGCTTGATAGCCTCAGTGCTTTTTAGAAATAGACACGCATTTATGGTTTCTTGCAGTTCTGTAAAACCAAATCGGAAAAAAATGTAAATTTCATCATGTGCCACAGTGCCTCCAACCTACAGCTCCCTTTGCTTTGTATCATTTGTCCTTTTTCGCTTTTCTGTTACAGAGAATATTCACGATGCTCGATTTTGGCATTTAATTCTTATTCTGGAAGCTTGTCACAATCTCCAGTACCGTAATGTAAAACTGTTTTCAACAGTAGCAGACTATGTTAATTCCATTGTCTGCATTTTGGACAAAAAACAGGTGAGTTTGAGACCAAATAATTTATAGTAGTAGCAGTAGAATAGGCAGTTTCTGGTGCTTTCCATGTTACCCTTTTAGGAATACCATTCTGAAGAAGTTCATACAGTTATATTTTTAAAATGCTCTTCTATCTATTGACTTACAGTATAAATAAATAACAGGAATGTTATGGTTTGAAAAGTTTGCTTTCATTAAAAATGCCTTTTATGAAAACAAAATCTAAGATCCACTTTACTGGCTCTCTTGACCTTACAAAAACACCTTTTGTTTCAGATTATCCTTTTTCTGTCTGCCTTCGAGATACTTGGCTTTCAGCCCAGTGAACTGATGGGTGTTTTTGCTGAGAAGGTGACAGCAGACTCTGAATTCTTGGACTTGAAAAGCCTTTTGATTGTTCTCCGAGTGTATTCACGACTCAACTACCTTCCCAAAGGCCAACATCATTTGTAGGTTTTCATTTGAGAATGCCTGATGTTATGTTGTCATGAATAGAGTAATATATGGAAATGTATGGAATGGCAACTGGTATTTGATATTAGTTGTGAAAAAATCCATAGTCCTGTTTTATTAATCTGTAAGGTAAATTTTCTGTCTTTTAGCATTTTTTTTCTATATAGGATTTCTTTTCTGAAACTGAAAATGGATATGTTCTTGGTTCTAGACCGATAAAGGTACTAACTCTGTTGATAGGTAGCTGTAGCCTCAAAGAAGATTCTAAAGCTAATGTTGGATTACTCGACATGTGATTGTACAGGACAATAAAATTTACTAGCACATAGTTTTATTTGAAATCCATTATAGTCTTGTATATTTAGATACTTTTCTTCTGCTTTTGGAAAAGGTTTTTTGAGACTCTTCAGAGCTGCTTGAATAAGTACCTTCCCCAGATTTCCAACACAGAACTGCTGAAGGCAGTTTATTCACTTTGCATCTTAGGACACCTTCCTCATCGTGCACTTGATCAGCTGCTGCAAAAGGAGAGCTACGAAGGACTTCTACCGTCAGGTTAGGCTTTACTTTGTCATGTTCTTTTTCTTTAAAAGGACAGTCTGCCTACCTAAATAATTTTTTATAATTGTGCTAAAGTTTATAACTTAAAGAAGGCAAACACGATTAATATTGAAGTTCACAAGAAAAAGCTGATGTAGTAATGGTGATTTAAGTGACACCTTAGTCTCTAATTATGCACTAGGGCATCTGGTTTATTGTCCTGGGCCTCATGGTGGCAACTGTTTAATTAATAGTTTGCGCACAGAGGTGAATGTGAGATTGGTGGAAATGGTAGAAACGTGTTAAGAGCTAGGGGTTCTTTGTTCAATAGATGTTCAGACATTTTTAAAAACACAGGAAATCTTAAGCTTCATAAACCAACTTCAGTACCTGGAATCATGAGTAGAATTTTATTTTGACTGCTCGGAGTTACTATGAGGAATTTGGAACACTGTTGTAGAATTTGGTTTCCACGTTACATTTCTCTACAGTGAGTAGTGTAGTTTATCAGAGGAGGAATTCAGTGCAGAGTAAAACTGACTTGATATTGAGCCTCCTTTGACTGAACCTGAAAGATGGAAAGCTGTAACTGGTTAGTTTGGGAAGGCTAGTACTCTTAAAACACAGTTTCAAAATTATGGCTAAAGTCTGATATCCCTTTGTTTTATAAATAGTCTTCTACTGTCTGGATTTTACAAATGACCTGTATGCATGCTCTGTTGTTTCATGTTCTTAAGGCTTCTGTAGTAACTGATGGCAGGCACAGAGATGTGTTACAGTAGAGGGGAAAGACTGGATAAATGGGAAGGTACCAGCTGTAGACTTTACTATTTTAGTTAGTGAATTGACAGTGTATATTTAAAAGAATATTGAAGATAATAAAAATCATTGGGAAAAAAAATTGGAGTTTGACTCCTATATTGAAATTCATTTGCTCTGAAGAGACTGTAAATGGTAACAAAAGGAAAAGTTCTGAGAGATGATACTTAGCCTGCAATATTTTTGTATTCTTTTTCAGGTGATCTTTACAAAGAAAAAAAGGAAATGATGCTTCGCTGTGTGAAGACATGTATGGAACTTGATAGCCCTTCCTTCACGAAGCCTGCATTTGTGCCAACTGAGAATTTCTCCTCATTGGTATCTCTTAATCTCAGAAAGGCTCGGGAGGCTCTGCTGGAACTTCTGGGAGATGAGAATATGTTTCGGCAAAATGTTCAGCTGCCATATAAATATCATATTGGTATGAAGACAAATTAATATCATAATATTTTTAATGTAGATGTATAATCCCTAAAATAATAAGGTGGTAACAAATTTGCATAGTGTACAGGTGATTAAAAGATAATTTTTTTAAGGCAGTCGTTTAACAAATTATATCCTTGATTGTTGAATTTATTTTGTAGGATGCTTCTGTAAAGACAGTTTACTGAAATTTTATGATTGCTTTTATTTACAAAACTGTTTTGGACTTCTTGTCAAGCATTAGCGAGCAGATTTTAACTGCACGTAAATCCAGTATGGCCAACTGTTTTAGACAGTTGACATCTTAGTATTAAACCTGGAATAAAATGAAACAGTGGCCTTCTTTTGTTCTCTGACTTGTTTCTCCTCTAAAACTCTGGATAATGTTTGGTTTCTACTTTCATTTATGAAATGGGATATGATCTTGACAGGTGATCATTTTGTAACATTTAGTTTCTTTTATATTTTGATGTTGCTTATTCTTTTGCCAGCCACACAGATAACCGATTTTCTTGTGCTATTTGTAATAGTTTTCTTCCTAAATATTTCTAACTGGGGATCAGATTACAGGAAAATCTGAGTACGTATGATGGACTCAGATCAAAACGAGTTTCTTTATGAGAGTGAATCATAGTTTAAACTTACATCCACAGTTTCTAAAAACACTTGGAGATGAAAACTCCAAGAAAACTTCTTGGAGATGTGCAAGCTTTAGCAGTTTATATTGGTTGCAGGGAGAGAAGAGCGATCAGTAATGTGCAAATTACAAGAGAACAGTAATTAGAAACACAGCAGTGACAGTGCCTGATAACTTTTTCAAATGAGCTACATAGAATATTAATTGTAATCTCTTGTAATGTTTATTGTTGTTTTGTTTTCAGATTTTGAAATCAGAATGGATTCAGACAGAAAGAAAGTGCTCCCAGTAACTGCAACAGATAATCATGCTGACACAAGTGTTCAAAGGTGTCTTTTTTGACTGTCTATTTTTTCTAGTAGGCTAGTTTTGTTTATATGTATTCTATGCACTTACGATTTCTACTGATTTGCAGAAGCAAAGTAGGTAACTTGTTATTTGTGCTCCCAGAAATTGCCATGCATGCTAGTTCAGAATAACACCTCATCTAGCTCGCTAACTTCTAATAGAGGCTAAAAAAAATTACATTCTAGAGAAAGAAGCAGGAAACCTCACAGTTCGGATAATCTCAACCTCCTGCAATGGATACAAATTTTGAAGTATGATTAAAATCCCTTCCAAAAAATTAGTACATTATGATTGTAAAATTCCAAGTATTACTGTGTCCAATTAAAAATTCAGTTATTCTCTTATGTCTCCGAAATTTGCATCCCAATGGTATGTTTTAGCAATGAATTCAGCTGCTGAAATACAATTTGAATAAAATGCACCATCATGCCCATGCTTTAGGTGATAATTTTAATCTTGTGGGGAAAAAATGACCTCTCACTAAATGAAGTAGGATGTACATCAATTAAGTAAGCCTTAACTAGAATTGGGTAATGCTTAAATTTGTGTGCTGGGTCTCACTGCACAGGAACATATTTTGTGTAGTTTGCTTTTTGAGAAAAAGAGAGCTATTCAATTGAGTAACAGAAACTCACTGTCAGGTTTTCAAAGCATTCAGCTTTCCTTACCCTTCCAAGTAGGTTTCATGGCAGGAAGTAACTGATCTTGAATATTAGCAAAGGATCAAAGTAAATGCGCAAGCTGTCAAAATAATGTAGAATTTGGAGTGATCTATTTCCTTCCCATTATGGGGGAAGTGGATGTCTAAGGACTTAATTCTGCTGTAGTAGTTTGAGTAGATGCTAGCACTTGAGTGAAGCTCACTGAAGATGAGAGGGTCTAAATTAATTAAGTCTGGAGAAAGAAAAGGATAATGAAATTTGTGCAGTCCTGATATTTTGCCTACCGGAAAGACAGCTCTATATTTTGCAATGTTGAAGGACGTCACTGAATCATTGTCTTAAACTCTTCTTGTTTGTAGATTGGCGTTTCTCTTTGTTCCTGTGTCTGCATTTTGTTTGGGTACAACACACCCCCAAGGGAAGCTTGCAATGAAGAAGCGGCATCTAAATAAATTGGGCTATCATGTGATTCTGGTAAGAGTCCTGTTATTTTCTCTGTTTAGGTCCTTTTATCAGCACAGTGATGAGTATGTTTGTTTGGCAGAACAGGCCCTGTAGGGAATGATGAGCTTTCTCCAGAGTGATAACTGCGTAGCATATCTGCTTTTACAAGGTGGTAATTGTGTCAGAAAGGACAGAGGAGCTCTAAAAGACAAGCTACCACTTAACATTGTCAGTGAAATAAATGTTACCATAGCTCAGGGAAAAAAAAAAGTCAAGCCACTGAATTGTTTGTACCTAAAAACCTGTGTGACTTTGGCTTATTTCTGTTTTTTTACAGAATGAATGATTCAAATTAACATGTTTTTCAAAGTAGAGCAAATCCCTATGACTTTCCCATCATTGAATATTTTGTTTATGGGACAGACTAGTTTGCTAAAGACACAAGAAATAATGTACCCTTTCCTTTTCCTTCTGTACAGGTTCTGAACAAGAAGTTTCAGGAAATGACAAATGAAGATGCAGTTGAGTTTTTAAAAGGAAAAATCTATTCTAAAAATGCTTCCCCTATCTTATAAAGTGAATGTGCCTGATAATAATAAAAGTAAACCAACAATTTTGTCTCTTTTTTTTTTTTTTTCCTGCTTAACTTAACAGACTGATTTTAATGGAAGAGAGAAACATTTTTTTTCTGCACAACTGCATGCCCCAAAGTATTTCAGGTTGAGAAGTTTGTAAAGTCAACAATGTCTGCTGGTAGTGGTGGTTTTCTTTAGTGGAAACAACTACTTGATTAATCTGAAAAGCATCCTGGCATCTATCACTGTTGAAATTCCTTAACTTTATTGTTATTTCTACGCCTCCCATGCCCCAAATAAAACTTCTCTCTCCTCTTGAGCTGGGTCAGAAAAAGGAAGTAACCATTTCAAGTGGTGTTGGAACCTGGCCTACAAACAAGCACTAGAGGGATTCCCTCCAACATCCAGTCGCCGTCATCCCCTGCATTAATCGTTATGCAGAGCTCTAGCAAGTAACTAAGCCTATGGGGTGTATTTAAAAAATACAGAGTTGTGTGAAAAGTTCCTAAGAAATCAACCTCACTCAATTTTCAGAAGTTTAGGACAAAAATGGTTCCACGAGCTGTATGCTTATTCTTTTGAACCTGTTGCTCCACTGCTACTGTAATAGATTTTGAGGCTTCTGACCACAAGATTACAGGTCTGTCACATCCTTATAAACTGACTTGCTCTCCCTTTCTGATTGTCTCCACAGCTATTTAAAGAGATTTTACAATACTCAGGTTTGTTCATTACATATTGTGATGCACCTCTACTACTAAAAGGTAAAATGATAGCATGGTGGAATTTATCACATTGGCAGAGGCCTACAAGTTCAAAACAGCTTTAAGAGTTTGAGCTCAAAGAACATAGAGAACTGGTACATCTTTTCTGTTCTTGATAATATTTACTGGTAAAACCCATTTGTTGCACTAGAATTACTGGAGTACTTAGCAAGAGCATTGCAATGTTTGGACCTACATACATTTGCCAAGAACGGGTCGCTTGTTTCTGCTGTACAATCAGATCTTCAGTCATAAATTTGCTCTACCATAACCACAGCCAAATTGGCATGAAGGGAAACAGCAATACTTACTACAGTGACCACACGTTACCTAATGGTGGTGCCCTTGCTTCACTTGATAAGCTACAAGAAGTATGTTCTTTGTCTTTCTGAAGTAGCATGCATGTATGGATAAGGTATTACAATAATGAAATAAGGTCAAAAAGAATGCTTAATAAAATGCACTGTGCAATTTCTTGCAGAACATGTAGGTAACAGTATGGTGCACATTTATGAAGGAAACCAACTAAAAAGCATCACAGTCTGGCATAAAAAGCATAGAGTGTTCAGCATTTCAACCTCTGAAATACAGCAAGTGCTGAAAAACAGATTTTTTTGCAATTGTAAAACTTAACCAGACCAGAGTTAATCTGCTTAACTTGATGTGAAGTTTATCATGCCTCTTTTTTTATCTGCTACTTTAAGGAAGTATTGTCTGCATGAACTCATCTGTAAAGCAGAACAGTGAGGGCCACTCTGATTTTCTGAGCTAGCCAACTGACTCATGGCCCTTGACAAGCACTGAAGGAGGTGTGAAATATTCTTGTCCGTGCTGGAGTGCTGGGTTGTGCTCAGAGCTGTGTTTGAGACAGCATTTGATTCTGTTCAAAGGTGAAGCCTTGCAAACCAAGCTGCTACAGTGTCAGCTGCAGCTCTCACCTGGTCTGGGGAACTGCTGTTTCTGCTTCAGGCTTTCCAGTCAGGTTCTCAGTAGCAGGCACGTAGCTCCTTCCGTTCAGGGACAAAACAGCAGGCAGGAAAGTATCTCTAGGGTACCAGCAGCCTGGACAGAGTTAGCCAACTGTGAGCACACAATGGCATACAAAAAATTAGTTGATTATTTTCTTTTGTTTTTTAAACGTCTTGTAAGTGTATGGACACTTACACAAGCAGAATGATGGAAGTGTAGTCCACCGTAATGATCATCTTGCTTACTAAAATATCTTGCTTTACACTACCATAATAATTGATTATTGTCACCTACACTGCTTCATAGTTCCAAGCAATACAATAGCTGCTGCCAGAGACTTAGGAGCTGCAGGTTTCTTCAATCATTACTCCCATTAAAAAGCTACTCCGCTGCAATGATGGAAATACACTGATTTCTCAGGAGTCTGATTCATGCAGTAAGGAAGATCTGATTCCCTAGTTTGTGTGACAGAATGTATTTAGAACATTTCCTCTCCTTCTCTGAATCATGCTTATTAAAGTTAGTGGTAGACCGGCAATGAAGATAACAATGATTTTGCTTTGGGTTTTGTCACTGCATGGACTGCTCAGTATAAAAGCTGCAAAATCCCCTTTTTTTGGGCTGAACATTTATTTAGCGGACCTGACAGTGAGGCTAACAGGGGTGCAAGCTGCACCTTTTTTTTGTTTATACACCATTTTTACAGTCTGCCTGCAGACTCAGGCAGGCATGTGTTTCTAACGTTTATTCACACTTAGAACACGTTGTAAGTACAGTAGCTGGAAATTTTTTCTGAACAAGGAATAGGGAACCTGGAAGCTGAATATGGCTTTATTTTATAGAGCCTAGGAGCGTACCTCATTAACAGAGGGAAAACAGATACCTGCTGTGGTGTTTGACTCACTAAGGGTATTTTAGGGGTACATCCAATCTAGCATGGCCAAAGGTTCTCAACCCCATATAAAGTGAAAGTAGATCATTTACTAAGTAAACTAAATTGCTTGCTAATCTTCAATGAATTGAAGGCTAATTAAAGAAGAGATAGCAAGTATACAGCTTAGAGTAATTATGTAGCGGTGACTAAAAGACAGTAGACTCAGTTGCATAAAGCAACCATTTGACCAGATTCATATGAAGACAGCGTATTTTATTCCTGGGCTGTAAGGAAGTCTGAAAAGAGGATCCACAAAAAAAACCTCCTTTCATTCTAAGCTATGAAATCACAGTATCACACTATCACAGATTTCTAGGTTGGAAGAGACCTCAAGATCATCGAGTCCAACCTCCGACCTAACACTAAGTACTCCACTAAACCATATCGCTAAGCTCTACATCTAAACGTCTTTTAAAGACCTCCAGGGATGGTGACTCCACCACCTCCCTGGGCAGCCCGTTCCAATGCTTAATAACCCTTTCGGTAAAGAAGTACTTCCTAACATCCAACCTAAAACTCCCCTGTCGCAACTTTCGCCCATTCCCCCTCGTCCTGTCACCAGGCACGTGGGAGAACAGACCAACCCCCACCTCTTTACAGCCTCCTTTAAGGTAACTGTAGAGAGCGATGAGGTCGCCCCTGAGCCTCCTCTTCTCCAGGCTGAACAAGCCCAGCTCCCTCAGCCGCTCTTCGTAAGACTTGTTCTCCAGACCCCTCACCAGCTTCGTTGCCCTTCTCTGGACTCGCTCGAGCACCTCCATGTCCTTCCTGTAGCGAGGGGCCCAAAACTGAACACAGTACTCGAGGTGCGGCCTCACCAGAGCCGAGTACAGGGGCACAATCACTTCCCTAGACCTGCTGGCCACACTGCTTCTTATACAGGCCAGGATGCTGTTGGCCTTCTTGGCCACCTGGGCACACTGCTGGCTCATATTCAGCCGACTATCAACCAATACTCCCAGGTCCCTCTCGGCCAGGCAGCTTTCCAGCCACTCATCTCCCAGCCTGTAGCGCTGCTTGGGGTTGTTGCGCCCCAGGTGCAGGACCCGGCACTTGGCCTTGTTGAGCTTCATACAGTTGACCTCAGCCCATCGCTCCAGCCTATCCAGATCCTCCTGCAGAGCCTTCCTGCCCTCGAGCAGATCGACACACGCACTTAGCTTGGTGTCATCTGCAAACTTACTGAGGGTGCACTGGACGCCCTCATCCAGATCATCGATAAAGATATTAAAGAGGACCGGCCCCAGTACCGAGCCCTGGGGGACACCACTAGTGACCGGCCTCCAACCAGATTTGACTCCATTCACCACAACTCTCTGGGCCCGGTTATCCAGCCAGTTTCTAACCCAGCGAAGCGTACGCCAGTCCAAGCCCCGAGCAGCCAGTTTCTTGAGGAGAATGTTGTGGGGAACTGTGTCAAAAGCCTTACTGAGGTCAAGGTAGACCACATCCACAGCCTTTCCCTCATCCACCAAGTGCGTCACTTGGTCATAGAAGGAGATCAGGTTCGTCAAGCAGGACCTGCCTTTCATAAACCCATGCTGACTGGGCCTGATCGCCTGCTTGCCCTGCAAGTGCCGCGTGATGACCCTCAAGATAATCTGCTCCATGAGCTTTCCTGGCACTGAGGTCAAACTGACAGGCCTATAGTTCCCCGGGTCTGCCCTGCGGCCCTTCTTATAGATGGGCGTCACATTGGCTAGCCGCCAGTCAACTGGGACCTCCCCCGATAGCCAGGACTGCCGATAAATGATGGAAAGCGGCTCGGCCAGCTCCTCCGCCAGTTCTTTCAGTACCCTCGGGTGCATCCCATCCGGCCCCATCGACTTGCGCACATCCAAGCTCCATAGCAGGTCGCCAACCATTTCCTCATGGATAGCGAAGGCCACATCCTGCTCCCCATCCCCTTCCACCAGCTCAAGGCACTGGGTATCCAGAGAACAACCGGTATTGCCGCTAAAGACTGAGGCAAAGGCGGCATTAAGCACCTCAGCCTTTTCCTCATCCTTAGTAACTAGGTTTCCCCTCGCATCCAGTAAAGGATGGAGATTCTCCTTAGTCCTCTGTTTCGCGTTGATGTATTTGTAAAAGGATTTTTTGTTGTCTTTAACGGCAGTAGCCAGGTTGAGCTCCAGATGAGCTTTGGCCTTTCTAATTTTCTCCCTGCACAGCCTCGTTACATCCTTGTAGTCCTCCTCAGTGGCCCGCCCTTTTTTCCAAAGATTATAAACCCTCTTTTTTCTGCTAAGCACAAGCTGCAACTCTCTGTTGAGCCAGGCCGGTCTTCCTCCACGCCGGCTCGTCTTTGGACACGTGGGGACGGACCGCTCCTGTGCCATCACGATTTCCTTCTTGAGGAGCGCCCAGCCTTCCTGGACTCCTCTGCCCTTCAGAACCGCCTCCCAAGGGACTCGGCCAACCAGCGTCCTGAGCAGCTCAAAGTCAGCCCTCCGGAAGTCCAAGACAGCGGTTTTACTGGTCCCCTTCCTGGCCTCGCCGAGAATAGAGAACTCTACCATTTCGTGGTCACTCTGCCCAAGACAGTTTCCGACCACCACATCTCCCACCAGTCCTTCTCTGTTTGTGAAGAGAAGGTCTAGCGGGGCACCACCCCTGGTAGGTTCACTGACCAGCTGCGTCAGGAAGCTATCTCCCACGCTCTCCAGAAACCTCCTAGACTGCTTTCTCTGTGCCGTGTTGTGTTTCCAGGATATGTCCGGGAAGTTGAAGTCCCCCATGAGGACAAGCGCCGACGATTTTGCAACTTCTGTCAGTTGCCTATAAAACTCCTCATCCGTCTCCTCATCCTGGTTCAGCGGTCTATAACAGACCCCGACCAGGAAGCTAGCCTTGCCGGCCTTCCTGCGGATCCTAACCCACAGGGATTCAACCTTATCATTCCCAGCCTGGAGTTCCACAACATCAAAAGATTCTCTAATGTAGAGAGCCACGCCACCACCCCCTCTGTGCTGCCTGTCCCGCCTGAAGAGCCGATAGCCAGGCAAATACCTGACCTGAGTATCTGTACTGCTAATCTCAAAGAAAAAGATACTACCTGTTATTCCTGTTTTTTTTTACATGCTCTATTATACCTTTTTTTGATTCATAAATCTTACCTTGTTACAAAACAATAAAATGCAATGATAAAGCTGGCTTATCTTTTTTTGGTTTGGTTTATATTTTTCAGTGAATAAGCATAAACAATAAGCAATTAATGAATAAGTGTTTTGCCCTTTGAATTCTTCAGATCACTTGAAGGACATCCACATACAAAAGGGTGACAAGCTCAGACCACTGTCATGTATCACACAATCAAGACAAAAACATTGTGGGAAGAACTTACAAGTTATATAGCAAACTTCACTGGCTCAGGGATGACGTTAACCACTGCAGGATGTATGAACAGATCTAAAATGAGAGCGTGAAACAGGAAGGCAGAAGATGTGTGCTGCAAGGGTCAAGAAGGCTCTTGCATGAACAGAAAATAAACTAGTACCATCTGAGCAAAAATGAAACGAAGTTTGTTAAGTAATGCAGAATGAGAACAGCAAGGGTCTGGAAAATAAAACACAAGCAGCTGGATTTGCAGACCTCAATGACCTGTGTTTCTCTGCTGCTTGGATTTGCTTATGTCTGAAAACACATTTGAGCCCTAACTCCAGTCTTCTCAGGGGTATGAAATATCTCAATCACTCAGCCGCTCATTCTTGTGAAACGTCCAGGAACTCTCCTTAAAACTTCCACTTTGCTCTCAAACTGGCCACGAAGTTCAAAAATGACTGGGAAAGAGGGACTGAGTGCATTGGAATAGCTTGATTTTTGTTAAGGACATCAGCATTTAAATAAACCTTGGAATTAGGGAATGAAAGTCTGTTTCTCAGGTATTGCAACTGTTTCTGCATATGCAAGAGGTTGAATAATGCTCTGTATGCAGAGGCCAAAAGATGTGTCTATTGTCAATTCCTAAAGTGAAGAAAATTTTAATATCCAGAGCTGATACTAAGATTTTCCTCTAAAGCTTGCTTTGTTAGTCACCACTGCAACAGGAATGATTTTTTATTGCCATTTGTTAACGCTAAGTTATTCCCATTCCATGTGAATCTCACAGCACACAAGCTGGCATGAGTGAGGTATCAGTTTCAGTTACTCTTTGCTGGCAGGAAAATATCTGAACCCAAGAAGAATTGCAGATGTTATGTAGAACTCAAAAAAGGTGGAGTATTTACTCCAAGGCCAAATGTGCTGAAATTAGTTATCTCTGAACAAAAGCAGAACCAGTAAAAAATAGCAATGGAATATGATGCTTATCTGTCGTTCGCTACGGACATACTTTTAAAACAATTATGATACTTAAGCACACGTTTTACTGAACATGTAATCCTGTGTTTCTGTTCTTTGCTAGTGACCATAGCTGCTTTAGAAGTTCTGCATTGTTCTTCTCTTTTATGTGATGCCAATGTAATGGGTTGCTATATTCAAGACCTGTCCTAGCAGCAGCGGTTTTTTGCTTTCTTTCACTATTTCTAGATAATGGCAGTATGGAGTGAAAGCATGAATGTGGTTAATACTGCAAATAACAGCCCAGGAACAAGAAAGATAACCTGTCTTTGGGTCTGCAGCAAGTCCTTGTGTCCACAGACAACCAGTGAGCTTTCCATTTCATCCTGTTTCCTCTCTTTGAAAATATTCCCATACTATACTGCAATAACATTGTTGCCATGGCACCCATCAAAACCCAGATATGCTCCTGCTTTAACGTAGCAAGATGCAAATTTTGATAAGAGGAGAATTTCTTTTCATTTTTCACTGCTATAGGTATAGGATTCTATCCATGCCTCCAGACAGATGCAATATACTAAACACTCTTTGTTATTTCTGAATACATGCCATGGATTATTCTTATCAGTTCAACCCACAAAGGGTTCCTGCTAAATTTTCTGTACTTGCCTGTTTGATTTTCATGGTACAGATTCCTCTACATATGTCATCTGCACTCGACCACCCTTTAGAAAGGTAGGGAAGTGTGGGGGGAAAGGGGGAGTGGCTCATCAGCTGGTTTAAATTGAAGTCAGTGCACCACAGCAATATACACCAGCTGAGGTTCTGGTTCTACATCTTCAAAGGAGAAAACTTGAACTGATATGCAAGCCCAGTTTTCTTCTTCTGCAACAGAGAACAGCTGGTGAATCTGACTCTGACTGTATGCAGCCTAGTGTAAATAGTGGTAATTGCCACTGAAGTCTTGATTTGTACTGATAGAGTTGGTTGTGGAAGAGATTATATGTGTGTATGTTCAGCCTTTATTGCACACAGCAGCTAGGGAGGGAGGAGAGCCTGGAGCCCACATCTGAAGTCATGTTGATCACGTCATAAAAGAATATTTAAAGTATATTTATTAAAGACAAATATTGTGTTCCTGCTTGCCCTTTGTGCTGGCTCAGCAGTTAGATATCAGCTTTAGTGGAATGACAGACAGTTCTGTGACAAAGGCAATTCTCTGGAAAGTACAAAGGCAACCTAAACCCCTTGTATGCTGGGGTGTGTGAGGTAAGAAGAGGGTAAAGACTGCTAATGCGTTTGTCTCTGTTGTCTTAGAACATGTTCCATTCTGTGAATGAGTGATCTGCTCAAGGGACATACTCTCTGCTAAATGAATCTTCATTCTGGGTCACTTTTGTATAAATGTAAGGAAAATGGTGGAGAACTGCAAAGTTAAGCTGGCAAAAAAGAGACGTGTTTGGAGATTTCCTCTGTATCAGTCTATGCTGAAGGAACAGTACAAAACAATGAATGCTTCACTGATGTCCGCAAGATTTCATTCTCAGTAGAGTCAGCACTCCCCCTAAAAGGTACTACTGAGGTGGATGAAGGTTGGTGTAATTTCTGGTTATGCAGAATAAAAAGAGAACTTTCCCATTTTTTGTTTCTGCTGTTACTTGCTATTCATTTCCCTAACCTAACGGCTCAGTATTTGAAGGAGGATAAAAGAGGGGAACAACAATAAAGGTATCAAAACCACCTTATCTGAACAGAGAATAAGAACATCTGGCACCAAGGCATTAGGTGGAGACATGGGCAATCCGAGTTCAGCTCCCTGCTTGCCATCACTTATCTGTTTGATCATGGGCAAGTCACTTAGGAGGATCTCATGGCACACCCAGGGACCTGTCATTTGCACCCATCGTGGGTGTGGCATGACACCAAGGAATGTCCTGGTTGCCAACAGAGGTAATAATCACAGCCCAGCCCGGTGCCTGTGCTCCCATCTGTATAATGAGGATGTCCCAAAGTCAAGACGCTTGGATTTGTTTGCTCCCCCAAGCAGAGCTGGTTGATGTTTTCAGAGCTGTTAGCCACAAGTGTGGAGGAGGTCTTGGCTAATTACAGAAGTAACAGCTCCCTTCACTGAAAAGCCCCCAAATTTGTGACTGGAACTCTTCACTGCAAGCCATGTCAACAGCCTTACTGCAAACTTATTGTCACAAGCACGTCAAAATTACACCATCCAGTTCCTTCCCCAGTCCCTTTCCTCAGATACTATTAGCAGCAACATTTTTTTTTTACAAAATCAAACACCAAAGTGCAAGTTATTTCTACTTCATGTCACATTTGTCCACGTATAACACACTCCAAACCTGGCTTACAAATTTTTTAAGACTTATTTGCAAAAATACCCTGGAAATTCTACTCAGTATAAGCTATGCAGAATAGAGACTTCTCTAACTCAGACAAGATCTGCTTCGGGATCTTTTGCCAAGTACTACGGGTTTCAGCAATCATTCCTGTGATTCCTCAGGGACATCATAATCATTTTTACTAAATCCTTCTGCTGGTTGACAGGTCTGCAGTACTACTCACCTTGCATAGCCTTACATACAAAATTGAAGCATGCAAGCAATACTGTTATGTTTGGTGGTGCTGATATTAAACATGAAAGCTGAGTATGGGTATCACTGTTGATAGAACTGAGGCCAAAGGTTAATATGAAAATGTTTCATAGCTGCAAAAGCTAATTACTTAACTTAAAGTGAGTATAGTATATATTGTTTGGGTCTAAGAAATTGTGTGCAAGGATATTTGCACCTAATAATTTATGCCATGTTTAAATAGTTCATACAGTATTTTAGGGCTTGTAATAGAACTCATTAAAATAACGTTAGTTATTCTAGAATGCAGTGCAGTAAGCTTGTTTTTTAACCATTAAGCAGTAATAGAGGCTTATGTGCTTTCACAGTTCTGCTAGTAGCAATAAAGTAATATTGGTTCATTTACTTACAAAGGTAATTATTGTATTTAAAAATACAAGCAAGATACACTTAAAATGTTATGTGACATCTTCGTTAAAAAGATCTCATCAAAACAAACCATGCTTTGTTTTGACAACAAAAAAATTACACTAAGTTTTGTTTCTTTACACAGTCAAGGATTCTCGTCTAATTCTTGCCCACTCAGAACCTTATTACAGTATCAAACACTTATGAAAATCCTTTTGTCCCAAAGCAGTACCTTTGAAATCATAAGCTCTAATCATGTCACCAGGAGCTATTCTTAGGAGTGAAAGTTTTCAGGACTGGAGAAGGTGAGTGTGAAAATCTAACTGCTCCTTATGACAGCAAATTCAGACACATTAAAAACTGCCAGCAAAAGGAATCTTTCCTTTGATCAAGCTAAAAGGGCATATTTTGCAGCCAGCTTGTATGCATGGAATTTAGGTTCAATAATTTACCACTGCACCTAAAATACACTACTAGTGGTTTTTTTCAACTGCACAATCCTCATGCAGACAAATTTCCTACTGGAGTTTACATAAGGGCTCTAGGATTTTGCACACAACTCCTGGTAACGGGGATCATCCCTCACTCCTAGAAATAAACCAATGGTTTTTGTTACCTCTGAGCAACAAGCTGTAAATACCACTTTGAATTCAGACTCTATGTTAAAGGAGAACCTCAAGGTTTCTTAGCAGTGACATTTTGCTGTCTAAAAGATGAAGGCAAAATAGGCCAGCTAAGGAAAGGCATTTCTCTAATACCATCCTCTTTTCCTGGTTAAGGAAAATGGTATCTGAGGAAGCTGCTGCCAGCCTCATTAAAGCAATACAGATTTTGCCAGCCTGCTTCCATAAGGAGCTGCTTACCGAATGGGTACTTGATGTTCTTCTGAGACAATAAAGCTGTCTAAAAACTGTATCATGGGACTGGTGGAGAAAAGGCAGGTGTTATTTCATACAGTGACACAATACACTTAAATTTCCAGTTTTGAATCAAAATACCTGAGTATGCATGTGTATAAGTGCTATAAAAACTGTGGAAAAATTTTCGAAAGCATTTGTAAATGTGTATGTCTTGAAATCATTAGGTCATGTACCAATTGTCAAATTAGTTCCACTCAGCTAAAGCTTAAGTGTCCTATGTCGGTCAATGATCTGCAGGACACTAACAGTTGGCTTAGTGGAACTAATTTTAAGGTTTGCTAGTAATGTCATTCTAATCTAGCGTGTGTTGTCTGGAATTTTTTCTAAGATTATTTTTAAATCCCAAATGTACGTTTAATGGAGTGTTTTCAGTATAAAATCAGAGAAAGAGAGAGAGAGGAAAACTCAGCTTCCAGTATATTCCCACCTACGCTAGGATTGTGGCTGGAGGTAATGAGGCTTGAGAACTGTTAGCACTGTCAAATCACAACAGAGTCCAGAGAATTTCAGAAAAACCTTTCTCTAATAAAGTTATGAAAGGTGAAGACGTAGTATACGAAGAGGAACAATGATTTGAATTGCAGACCACACAGCATATTGCTGAAGATGCATGCGCTACAGAATTAAGACCATACACTTAATATTGTAGAATGCATTGGAATATTTGGAATATTGCTCAGAAAGGCAGAGAATACTTTTAGTACTCACAGAAAAAGACAGTAACTATGCAATAAGCTATCTCCTATGACAAGTCAATGGGAAACAGATATATCATTTCATTGTGTGCTTCCTCAAAGTAAAGCTACAGTGATAACCAGAGGATATTTTAGTAAAAACAGTTGAATTATCCAACCCACTTCTTCACTGGAGCAGAAGACTAGGATTTAAGGCACATTACTCAGCATGTTACTGTACTGACCCTACTGAGTGATGATTCTGACTTGGACATATACCATGAGCTTTCTGCAGCAATGAAAGAGGGAAATTTACTGGAAGATTATTTTGCCAGAATTAAGGTGATGATTAAAACAATGATCATCTTGAACTCCATCTAGTTCTACTTTGTTTTTTAGTTCAGATGGAGTCAGTATGGGAGTTTGCTGTGGAACTGGGAAAGCTTGATGTGGTGAACTGATGTTTGTGGAGAGATACAAGAGTGTATTTTTTTCTTTTTTTTTTTTTTTCATCTTAATAAGCTCCTTGTCCTTGAAAGTTACATGCAGCTCAGGAGGAAATCTGGGTGCAGGCAGCTACCAGGATCAAACTCACCGCTGTTTGATAATTGTTTAAAACATGTGCTACGCTTCAGTATGGAATCTTTAAACAAAACAGTTCTAGCTTGTGGCTGTTGCTAAACAGACTGTATGCAGATAAGTCACAAATAGCTGAGCATATGTGTGGTGCAAGGTTAAAACAATAACAAGCAGGTCGAATCATTCAAACACTGGAAATCACTTTGACTCCAGGCCAAAAGCTTAGCTTGAGATGATATCAGTATGGGATAAAAAGAGGATAAACTAACAGGCTTAGCAGCCAGCTTGTTGGAGTCAGCATATAGTATCTATACTTCCAGCAGGAGAGCAGATGGTCATATATTTAAGGAAGCACCAGACAGGGAGTCAGGAGATCTGAGTTCTATTCCTGGCTCTGCAGCAATGTTCCTATGTCACCTTGGGGGAGTCACTTTTTTCCCCTTTTTTCTTAATCTTCTAAGTAGTGGAAATAATATTTGCTTGTCAAGGAGGCGGTTAAGAGGCTAAACTGATGCTGAAAAAATGCTTTGAAGCTCTAAGAAAACGTATGCAAGAACTGCAGAGCAAACTTGTTTGGAAGAAAGGACACTGCATGGTTTCACATGGCCATATGCTTATGACCTTTCCTCTCCTCAGAACGTACCATGTCTTTTTACACAGTTTTCCAGGAGGGAATAAATGGATTAAGCTGCCTTTCACATTTGCTAGAAAGATAAGCAGCTGCCAGTAAGAACCTGACCAAAGAACAGGCTTTATTTCTGAGAGAGACATTATTTATGCCCAAGAGGGCAATAGGCTTGTTGACTCTAACTGTTTGTCCCAAGGTAGTTTTGCACTGGTGGCAGAATAATGTCTCTAATGGCTTTTATTCCAAATTCAGCAGTGCTGCTTACAAGCTGAATGTTAAGTACATACTTAAGTATCTTCTTTTATGAACAAATCTTCTGCCCAAGCCCCCAAACAAGTCCATTTTTTAAAGCAGTGAGAAATGTCCATGATTATTTGTACAGGACTTTCATCTAAAGCCCATTAAAATCAAGTAGACTTCAAAGGAATTTGAATCTAAGACCTAACAAGCAACTGTCATCTCTTCTGAATCCCATGCCCAAAAACAAAATGACCCTATCTATCTTAATAACTCTTTGGCATCAGAGGAGTAATGATTTTACCACCAAATAAATAGATTCTACTTTCAGGATGAAGGTGTAAGGTTTGGGTTGGAGTTGAATTTTATCATATATCATGATTTGTGCCATTTGTACATGCCTTTTTTTTTTTTTTTGCAAGAGAAAAAAAAACATGATGAAGCCTTTTGGTTTTTTACTCTATGCCTCCATTTTCCTTGTCTCTTGATTCTGAGTCCTTGTCAATGGACTGTACTCCATTCAAAGCCAGGTCTGGTAAAAGGGCACAGATACCACCACAGGAAAGATAATTCAAAACATTAGTCTACCTCATATAGCTATACTGTGGACAAAGGAAGAACAATGAAAGGTTATCTGAGCAGAGGTGTCAATATAGAATATGGTCTTCCAAACATGAGTTTGTTTTTGTTTCCTCCACAGATGGAGTTGCTGTAAGAATGGACTCTAATCCATTTTTAATCCTTTGAAGGTGGACCTCCTTCAGCTCTTCTGGAAGTCACTGTGGGTTGGATATCTGCATGGAGGGAAATATTCATCATTTTCACAATCAGGCAGTTGAGCAAGTAATAGTAAGAGGCAAAAAGTGGGAAAGGTCTGGCGTGATTTATGAAGAACAGCATACTTTTCTCTTGAATGCAGCCTGGTTTTGTGAGAACACACTTTTGAGTTAAGCTGGTCAGTTTTGCTGTCTGTTTCCTTGATGACAGCATTGGCAGTAATGTAAGAGGACTTCATTCTTTGCTGAGAAGGACACTATGATTACAGTTAAAATTCATTGCATGTGTACACAAACAAACTGACTTACTGGACTTTCTTCACTCAAAATCCATGCAGTCTGCTGTATTAAAGGACAATGGGATGGCTTTACTCCAAGAGAGAAGATCAGTGAAACAATTTCTTTCTGAAGAATTGTGCTATATGTCTAAATGTGGTCTACTAAGGAAAGAATTCAACTGCTCACTCTTGATATATGAACTAAATAGGAAATGAAGTATTTCAGACAGTAACCAACCCACCATTTTGAGTATATCGACACACTTTTTATGGCAGTGTAAAGTTGATAGTCTGTGGCCCAGGACTGATCTGGCCCAAATGAATGTAGTTTTAGGTGAAACTCTGCAATCCCCATCCTTCCCTCCAAAACAAATGTTGGTTGTTTCTTTCACATTCTCTTTTTGGCTACCCAAGTGACAAAACTGCAGTTAGAAGGTCAAGGAAGTGCTCCACAAGGGCATATACATGGGAAGGAACAAAGCAAGGATGGAGCTCATTTTACCAGTATTCTCTTGTTCTTCCTATCCCTGTAATTTTTACATAATCCTCACTAGTTGCCATAGACCTTGCAGGTAACGTTTTCTTCAAAGACTACCAACATTTTCATATAACGTTTTTAAAGGTTTCAAGGTGGCATATCAAAAAATTCTACTTCTTAAAAGGAGTGCTGCGGTGAGAACGTTGCTATTCATATGAGTTTGTATTTTGGGACGTGAAACAGAAAGCTTGAACAATTAACAAAAAGTACAATTATATGAACATGAAGTTAATGATTGAACAAGGGCAGGTCTGGTTATATAATAGAATTGTGCAAATGAAGCATTCAGTCCAGATCTATCCTCATCCATCCTGGATTATTTGCACAAAAATGTGGCTTTTTCTTGGGATGACCTTTTCTCTGGGGATTCTAATTCCTGGAAAACTCAGCTTGAATCTGCAATATGATGGGTGAGTGTGAAGGGGGTCATGAAGAACTGTGCGATCACTGACATTCTCGGGAACTGTGTAAAAATAATAATAACATCTCTGAAATGAAAATGTGGATGAAGGGTTACTAACCTGTAAATTTGTAAGATTTGAAAAAAGAAAACATAAAGACAAGAAATGAGAAAGAGTGAATCAATCCAAGCCAACAAAGATATGGTGGCTGCTGCAGGAGACGCAAAATGTCCCTGCAATGCATCTCTGCTACCATTAGCTGAAAATCATTTGGCTGATCCTCTTTCAAAACTTTGAAATGAATTTTTGAAATCAGATGCTGTAGGAATAAAATATATTTTCTGAGTACAAAATGATTGAGCAAAATTAGATCCATTAATAAAAGAAATCTGGGGTTATGTGAAGAACATGCTCAGATGCTGAACTCCTGTTGTAAATCTGTAAAAATAATTTAAAAAGCCAATGAAATTGGTCCAGACAATCTTCATCCAAAGGTGTTCACAAAATGAGATTATCACTTTTTTTTAACTGACAAGTATTTTTCAAAAGTCTGAAATGTCTGCTTTTGCTGTATTCTCCGTTCTCAGTTCTGCTTCCTAAGAAATGAGTGATATAAAATTGTGCTGTTTGCCTATCTAAACAATTTTGATAGGCATTAACCCTCAACTTTACAAGGAATGATAGGTCACTGCCTTTACAGCAGCTGTGATTTGCAGGAGGGGCACAAATATAGTGCGGAGACCAACTATCCATATATAACTTCATATATAGAATTTTCTAAAGTCAATAAAGTAGCCCTGTGATTAATACTTCTGGGTTAATTATACCCCCTAGATACAGCTTTAAAAAGAACATAAAACCAAGCAAGTAAGCACCTTCATAGTATACCTGTTCAACACCTCTCCTAGCAGAGCTCCTGGCAGAGCATACACAATCACTATATCTCCCTTTACAACGCGTTATTTCCCTTTAATCTTTACATTTGTATCAGGGACTTGCTCAGAGCCTGGTGTTTTCACTGGGCAGAATTCATGGACCCCTGATTATGTAGTGTTCAACTTTGTTTCTAATTGCTGTTCAGGACTGAACACGTTGAGTACTTGCATAGGATTTAAAAACACACTTAACAGAATGATCTGTGTGACTTTGGATTAGCAGTACCTGCACAAAGATGAAGCAACCGGTAAAGCCCAGCAGCAATAACATTTTCATCGTAATTTGCTCTATGCAACAACTTAAATTAAATATCAGAGGCATGTGATCTATGAACATCCAAGGAAATGCAGCTTGTGCTGAGAATGGTCCTTTAATTTGGTAAGAAAGCTTAACCGTAGCATTTAAAAAATGTTGTTCTTGCATGGTCACATGGGCTGACTTTGCACTTCTGCACTGAGAATCCTAGTCCATAATCATAAATGAGTGTGTGCTTTCTAATTTTAGTGTACTATTAAAAATGATCTGTCTCCACACTGGCTATTGTAAAAGGTTTATCAGTAAATAAGAGCTGGCCATCTGGCAGCAATCTGACTGTCTGGCATTTCTTTCATTTGGTGTAATTAAGACATAATGTCAATGAGGATAGAAAGATATTACAGGATATTGTTTCCCTTCCTGACAGACAAAGAACGAAGCAAGCCCAGGCATTTCTGGAGAATAAACACAGAACTGCAGCTGAGATGTTTATTCTACAAGGATCTATTTCAAAGATACCATGGTTGTTGTATCAAACCGTTAGCAATGCAAATGTAATCATTTTGCCCCATAGATTAGGGTGCTGCTATGTGCTAACAGCATCTCCTGAACCAGTTGCAAACAGCCCACTTTAACTATCAAGTTCTGTTAGTTCATCAGCAAAGGTGATATATTCAACAGAGATATAAAAAAAACCCACCCTCCTATTTTTCAGTGGATAATGTGAATAAATTGTGAATTCTATTTGCATGTATATTCAACTGATAATTGTACATTTGTATGGAAGCACAAACGATAGCAGTTGCAGTTCAGATGACGAGAGCATATTATATCGATGACCATAATGATTCACCATGCAAGGCTTTTGCAATAAGAGTTTCTATCACAGAAGCCTTAGCATGCAAATGTTCTTTTTTTTGTACTTGACCTATAAAGGCTTCAAAGCCTACTGAAGTCACTGAAGAAGACTGTGAAGTTGTGGTTATTGGTTACTAACAAGTAAGAACATTTCCCAGGTTCCCCATTTGACCACATCAGTAGTAGATAACTGCCACCTCACCTTTGAGAAACACAACAAAATTGTCAAAATCTGCTTGTTATTATTAAATCCTTTCATTAGAAATATCACACTTGCTATCAGACCTGGAAAGCTGATCTGAATGAACACCCCCCAAAAAAAGAAAATAATTACTTTTTTTTTCTATAAAGCATACAGATTTGTTTTCTGCATTTCCAAGCACTTTAATTTGTTCTTTTCAAACTTTCAATTTTATTTTTTTTTCAGATTAAGGCTGCAGTAAATGAAAGTTTCATGGGGCCTAATGAAAATATATTCCCAGACGCTGGATCTGTGTGTCATTTTTGAAAATATTAAAACACTAGATCCTGTACAATATTTTTTTTCTGTTTTCTGCTATTTGAGTAAGAATATGTGCTTCTGGAGACCACTCTATTCACTGTTTGTGGAATAAATTGGCAATTCTTATGGCGAGTAGTTTGTGAACATCCCAGTCTCTTAGCAACTGGTGATATCATGGCAATCTAACTTTTTTGCATGTTGAAATAGATTAGCAAAGCACAAAGCTTATTTGGAATAATTGAACAATTCCTGAACAGGAGGGACAAAAAGAGATTTTATCAGTGATCTTGTTTTGGCCCCAGTCCTGCAAAGGCAGAAACACACACCAGGGCTCATGCAAGCTGATATGATGAATAAAGGATTGCCACTAGCAAGGAAGCAGAGCTAACCTAATGCCCCAGCAACAGAGAACCCACATCACTTAGTCCTGTTTGTAGCTAAAACATTCCAGAAATTCATCACTCAGACATGCTTTTCTTAGAACACCACTCATTTACATGCTCTGTCTTCCTTCCACATAACAAAATATCTCCTTTTGATTTATGGAAATCATGTCTACTTTAACAGATATTAAAACCTATCTTGTTTCTGTACTTAATTTCCAGAGATCAGGTTTTGCATATTGTGCCAGAAACATTTCAGCAAGTCCAGCATCTTCAGCATCTTTGCAGCACTTCAATGGTGAGTAAGAATAACCAGGTGTGCCTAAAAAGCACAGAGGGGGCTTGGAATGTAAAACAGATTTGCATGTAAGCTTGGACAGGAATGAAGGTGAAAGTAAACTTCAAAAAGCTTTACCTAAGACTTTTTTCTTAATGTAAGGCTAAATTGCCTTTCCACTAGATGAAGGAATTTATGGGGAGAAGATAGTTTCATTGCATGGCTCTGGGAAGGTGCTGCTCGTGATCAATGGTGCCTGAGTCAATGGAAACACTGAGCCTGTGCTGCATGCTCTATGAACAGATGGCTGGAGAAAAGTTAAGGGAAGAATCTCAAGAAAAACTTCTTCCTTTTTTTTTTTTGATATGCAACTACTCTAAATAAATATATTTTCTCATTCTGAGAACAGAGCTTGATTTGTGCATTTCCTTTTTGTCATCTGCCTAGCTGGACTTGTGGAAGCCCCAGCTGTCTGAAGACATCCAGGCTGGAGAAGACCTACACATAAGGGTCCCAGCTCCTTTGGTGCAGGAGGTGAAAGACAGCTTAGATCAACATATGATCTCTTACAAGTACGACCTCTAATTTCCTGATAAGAAAGGCTGGCTCTAGCAATCTTCCTTGCTATTACAGAAGGATCAAACCCTTTCCAATGAACAGTCAGCAAGTACTGATGACAGGACCCAATCTTTGTTCCAAGCGCCTCCAACTTATCTTGGCTTGCCCAATTCACAGATACTATGGCTACCTCTGAGTTTTAAAAGCATGTTCCTCTATGCCCTGTTTATTCACCTTCCAACTAGCCTGGACTGTGAATTTGGAGCTGGGATCTGGGACAGAACAGAAACTGCAGTCTTCCTAACTGTTCTTCCCCTGCCCCCTGGCTAGGATGGGGAGAATTTCCAGGCAGCATCTATTGCAACAGAAAAATCCCAGCCTGGAACAAAGGTCCCTGTGGCAGGTCCCCACTGCACACTGGTGAGAGCCACTAGCTGCAGACAGCCCCAAGCTGCGTTATAACAGCTATCCAGCCACTCATCTATGCTAAGGGCCACGCTTTTGTTTCCAACCAGAAGACCTAATTCAGATACAAAGAGTGATTGTAAAGCTAGATGGGATTAAATAAGATCTATTCCTCATACAATCTCACTCCCATTTGGAACTGACTTTTCCAGGTAACCAGCAGCTAGCTATATTTCATATAAACAATCCTGCAGTCACTCAGGGCTGATGACAAATGGCCTATGGACATACACTGACATTTACCAATGAAAGATAAGCTAAAAGAGGATTGGTGCCACTTCAAAGCTGTTTAGAGTTAAAGCTGATCTTGACATCCTGCCTGACAAATTCTTTTTAGTAAGTGTGATGCCCTGACAACCAGACATGGGGAGAGATGAGGTGGCAGCCAGTATTCATGGTCTGGCATCTGGTTTAGGTATTCAGACCCAGATGACAACATACAAGATCTTTAGCCTCTTACTTACATCAAGGCTCTTCATTTTCTAATGGCTTCAGTTGATTCTAGGGGAAATTTAAATATTAAACAGAAGTTAGCAGCTTAATTTTTATTTATTTATTTTTTGATTGAAGCCAGAATTGTATCCACCTTGTGTAAGGTCCTAAAGAGAGCGGTGGGTGATTTAAAAGTCAAGCTGAAATTTTGGCTTTGTATTGCAGAGGGGTTGAGATAAGCAATAAGGCAATGTTACAGTTAAAGTTCCTGCGACAGATTCAAAGCTGGAGCCATCTTTTAGAAGGTAGTTGACATGCAAGGAAGGTAACATGACAGTTAGGTGAATAAAGATAGAGACATAAATGACAAATTATAATCAGGACATAAATATTCTGACTGTGTCAGATGCTGGGACTTCTGTTCTCCAGAGCTCTGATAAGGCATTTTGTGTGTGGTTTCAGTCATGGGAATTTGCACTGCTACATTTTAGTCTGAAGTTCAGATGTGAATAAACATCAAAGCCCAGAGAGACAGTCAGCTGTAACCACTCTTAAAAGTTAGATGTGCAGTTTCCAGAAATGCCAGCTGGTGCTAGTGTCAGCAGAATAGGCTACGAGCACTTATGGTGTTTGAAATCAGTATTTAAGCTACCTTTGCAATTGTCTTATCACAATCATTTACAATGAGCACAGATTTGTGAGTGTTAACAAGGGGCAGCTTTCAGTAAGAAATAACAGTGTCTGATACAAGGTTCTCTGAAGCCAAGGCAAAAGTTTTATGGATTGCTCTTCCTCATGGAATCAGCCTTATACTACACTCTTTTCTGAACTAATTTCTAGCTAAAAAGCAATAAGATCTTTTTAAAGAAAAGATCAGGGTTTGTTCTGATTTTTTCAAAGTGCAACAAACACCTACATGAAGTCTTCGCAAACTGAAAATGTCTCTATAAAATACAAAAAAACAGTAATCTTAAAATTTTCACTTTCCCCCTGCCTTTCCCCAAAAACACTATTTTAGAGTTTTGCCCAGGAGTAGAATTGGTAAAGGAAAGTAAGATCTTGAACTTTTTTTTTTTTTTGAAAATGGTCAATGGTTAAAAAAAAATCTGATAAAATTATTACTTTAATTATTCATAAAACCCAATGAAGACTTCAGTATTTAGAACTTTCTCTTACACAAAAGTAACCATTTGTCTGATGGTGATTAATTTGCCAGGCAGCTCAGAACACAAGGGGCTACAGCTTTTTATTTGTTAATATAAGTTGTGTACCCACCATGACAGTTCTGCAGTAATCATTAGGGATTGTTTTCTTTCCTATCTCCCCCTTTCCCCTCCTCTCAGAGTCCTGATACATGATGTGCAGGAGCTTGTGGATGAGAGCATGCCAAAGCAGAGAAGCCACAGGCAGATCCCTGAAGGTTACAACTATACCGAGTATCATCCAATGGAAGAGGTAAAGATCAACCTGAGTTTGTTTGCTTTCTTTGTTGCTATTTTGTATTTGCCACAGGAAGCACCTCCCTGCTTGCAGAAAGCTCTACTGAAGTCACTGGAGCTCCTTCTGGCTTTTAGGGGTCTTTTCTGAAGGATCAGTCCTTACTGTTTGACTAGAATCTTGTCCTCACGTATTTTGTTGAAGCTACCCATAAGTCTCCTGCTGAACTTACATGTGGAAAATAAATACTAATATGGCAGATACTGTAATGCAGTTCTGGAGATTTGAGGGTGTGGTTCCACATCCAGTGAAGACAACAGAAAAACAAACAGAAAAACACCCAATGGGATGGGCATGTTGGATAAGATTCGGGATAGAGTATCAGTGTTGTATTGCAGTGATGTTGTCTTTTACCACCCAGTGAGATATGGCCATGTCTTTGCCTGCAGGCAAGGAAAGACCTTCGATAAGTGTTAACTGATATCACAGATTGATATCATAGCTTAGGTCTGAAGAAAACATTGCTTGTCTAGGAAAATCCTTTAATCTGGAAATAGAGGTGGATAAGAAAAGGAAACTCCGCCTTAGCACCAAGAATTCTCTGTGACTATTTCAGATTTATAAATGGATGACTCAGATCCAGGAGAGCAACAGTGAGCTGGTGACTCAGCACCACCTGGGGAAGACAATTGAGAATCAAACAATATATTATCTGCAGGTAAGGCAGGAACTTTATTAAAATAAATAAAAGTACAAAGGAGAAAACAGGATTCAGATCTTCCCTAAGACTGTGCCTATTCCAGTTCACTGAAATGAAGAAGATGGTTTTACTCCTCTACAGTGCAGTAAGATTCCCCAACATTCATATACACTATCACTATAACCTTGCTATTGCTGTTATGTTGTAAAAACAGATAATTCAACTGGAATCTTGTTTAGAAATATAAATCAAGGTGAAACTAGCTTGGCAACAGCTGTGTGTGAGGACCAAGAGTTTTGTTTTCCTGTTTTTGTTATTTTTCACAGCATATAACATTTCTTCTACAAGTATTCCATGATACTTTTTATTGGTAGCTCTAGTAAAAACTGTAGTCTTAATAATTGGCTTAGTTATTGTCTAATATGCTCCCATCACTGAGTAAAATTAGATTCCCTGCCTTTCTGTGTTTCCCCATCTAAAAAAAGAATCTCAGAGTAAGAACAATCAGACCTGTGAATGACTAATATAAATGAAGAAGAAACTATTTTATTGAAACTTCTATTCAACAGACGCTTTAAAACTCTTGCCCTGAGATACTTCAGAGATGGGCTTATTAGGAAGGAGAACTTATCATAATGATGTCTGCAATAATAATCATCTCAGATAACTCAATAGTATATCCAGGAACATCCTTTTCTTTATATATTAGGCTAGGCTGTTTTATTGTAATTTAAGTTTGCCAAATGACCATATTTATACTCTCTCAGATCAGTCAACCATCAAATAAACCCAAAAAGATCATTTGGATGGACTGTGGGATTCATGCCAGAGAATGGATCTCTCCAGCCTTCTGCCAGTGGTTTGTGAAAGAAGTGAGCCCTATCTTTTCCACCTAAATAATAAAAAACACAGATCGTTTTGAATACTTCAGTTTTCTTCTCTACAGTGGTACCAAGCATCATGCTTTTCCTGTTAAAATATGATGTTCAAAGTTAGTACACAATACAGAAACCTAAGTTCAAATCACAGTTTGAGATGAGATGAGATATAGGACAATATTTGTTAGCACATTGTTTCCTCTATCTAAACTGATTCCAAAGACACTTAACTAGACTGCAATTTCTACCTTTTCCACAGCGGCTTTTGGATCAAGCCTCTCTGTATCACAAAGACAGTCCCCCTGGAATGAAACATCCCTAAAAATGCAGTATAGCAATGTTCTAAAGTACCTGGTGCACAATGCCTATGGCATCATGCATTTCATTTTCTGCACCCTCGGAAGTGCACTACAACTAGATACACTGTCACTTTGTTAATGGCAAAAGGCAGATCTCTCAATATATCTGGGGATCAAGTAGATCTTGGATACCACAGTAATATCCAGGAGTGAGTGATTCTTTGATGATATTTCTAAACCATCTCTTTACAGTGATTACCACTATATTCTCTGTTCAGTCCTTTGTATTTTTTCTTTTCAGATTCTGCAAAATTACAAATCTGATGCAATGATAAGAAGGTTTCTTCAGAATTTGGATCTCTACATCTTGCCTGTCCTCAATGTTGATGGTTATATCTATTCCTGGGAAGCAGTAAGTAGTGAAAATCCAGGACTGGACCGAAATTTAGATGTGCACAACATGTTTTGTTCATTTTAGACACAGTCATAGCAATTATATTTAAACAGAGAACAGTGACAGAATCATTACTCACACAAATCCTCCTGTGGCAGAGAGCTTTTGTTTCTTCTGGTAAATCAGCAGTCACTTGAGATCACAGGGCTAAAAACTCCTAGCAAATGTCATGAGCCTTGGGAAGATAGAAAGTCAAAACCATAGGATCCATTGCTTTTGGGATTCTGGGAATGGACTGATTTCCCTGCTAACAGCTCAAGGCTTGAATGATAGAGTTAAACATGTCTGGAGGAGTCAGTTGTGCTTTGCAAGAAATCTCAACTAGCAGACGGATCTAATCACCTTTGCAGCATGGGGCAGAAGACTTGGTCAAATGCTAGGCTATCTGGCTTTGAAATAGGTGTGCTCTCCCAAATAATCTTCCTTTTCTGATATGGAGAATAATGCAAAATGTAGAAACATCTTTTAATTCGGAACATTAGCATGGGCCAAAAGGTTCAGTCTACTGCCATGTGGACCCTGTTGTCTCGCCGCTTACTCCCCAGTAGATTGAGAGCACACCACACACTGCACTTGGATGCACTGGTAATTCAGCCAGGAGGCTCATACAGGCAGTGCAGTGAGTTCTGCAGGAACCAAGTATGGAAGTGAATTTAACAATGAATCAAAGAGCAGCAAGATTAGATGGCAAAAAAGCATTCATCTTCTTGATTCTGAAACAAATGTAAGTTCAGCTACCATCTCTTTTGGACAAAGAAGTATCCTACACAATGTCAGGTCCTTCTTAGAAATGCAACACTGCACAGAAGCAGTTCAGTACTACAGAAATAATATCGTTGTTTTTTTAAAAACTCAGAAGTTCATTTCAAAGTGCATGAAGGCTTGTGGAAGATGTCAGCATGGCAGTAGTAAATAAGATGTTTGATCACTAAGTTTTATCACCCTTGAACAGAGTCCCCTACAATGCAAGAGTTACTCAAGAATGCAGAGGTCTAAAACAAAGGCATGCAACGCCATACTATCATTAGTCTCTTTAGATCATTGAGTTGCAGTTATTTAACTGAAATTACTTTTGTTTAGGAACGTCTCTGGAGGAAAAACCGTTCTCCATATATGAATGGCACCTGCTACGGGACAGATCTGAACCGAAACTTCAATTCCTCCTGGGGCAGTAAGTTCCAAGTGTTTCATGTCAGCTACATAAATGTAAATAAAGCAAGAGTAATAACTAGTCTCTGAAATAAAATGAAATCCTATATGAAAGGAATACTCATCCCATTGTCACCAAGATACATGTAAAAATAAAAACCTGGTTTGTAAAAATATTGCCTTTGACTTTCAACTGGCATTTACTTTTGCAAGCAGCAGATTACTGCTTACACAACTGTACTTCTAATTCACTGCAGGACCAAGCATCACCAGTGTTAGGAGTCAGTCAGTTAACAGCCAGCATTTGTATTTGCCATGAATTTCAAGGAGCCTCCAAAGGTTTGCTGACAGATTGTATACTGTTGTTGTGTCAGTGTTTTCGTTGCAGCCAGCCTGGAAGTGCATGTAAAATATTTCATAATTTTCAAATTTTAGTTGCTACCAAGAGAGTAAAGCATTCAAGCCCCCCTGAGCTTTCTAGTCTGCCTGCCCACACACACGCACTCCTTAATGCCCCCAGGTAAACTTCTCTCTGAACTGGAGTTAATATGTCTCTCCTTTAATTCACTTTTTGTATTCCTCTCCAGGTGTTGGTGTTTCTTATAACTGCACCAGTGAAATCTTCTGTGGATCTGAACCAGAATCAGAGCCTGAGACAAGAGCTGTGGCCCAGTTTATTGAAAAGAAGAAGACTGACATTTTGTGCTACTTAACAATACACTCCTACGGACAGTACATCCTCACTCCATATGGTTCCACAACCACACCTCCAAGTAACAACGAAGAACTGGTAGGGCAAAACATTCATCTTTTACACCAGTAGAGAAATAGTACAAGCAGTAACACGTGACACAACGCTATTTGAGCTGTTGCTTTTTCTTTAAAGAAAGCTTCCTTTGAGGCATGTCTCCAGGGCTTTAGCATGCTCATTGCCCTCACGCTGGGCTGCGGTCTCCTCAGCTTTCTCAGTTGTCTCTTGTATGGGCAGTATCAGCAAGGTTTCTTTGCCTCAGAATTAACCCTCATCTTTCATCTTAAAGTAGGAAAAATGAATTATTACAGACAGTGTTACTACAGTACAGTAGAGGTAAGTAGAGAAGAGCACCAAGGTCTCCTTGCAATCATTTGCTGCATGCAAGAATGTGTTTGCACTTTAGGATGCTGGTACATTACATGCACGTGGTTGTCAGGGTTGTATCCATAATGGGTACTCCAAATATGTTCATTTGGAGAATGGGAGCAAAGTAGACACCTACATTTTGGTTACTTCTCTCCCTTGGTTTCTGAGTAGTTTAATTTAAGTTCACTAAAATGTGTATTTATGAACATTCCCATAGCTGTTGCACTAGTAAAGAGCATGTAGAGCCTGGGTTCTGACTTCATACCAGACACTGGAGAAGTGATTCAGTCTGTCTATGGTTCAGTTTCTAAAGATGGTGAGAGACAGACTCACCATCACTCAGATAGGAGAAGTGTAAGAGATCAATAAGTGCTGTAGTCAGTATCAGTATGCTATGCAGCATAGACTCTAGTTCTCCAAAATGCATCTCTCTAGCACTAAAACAAAACAGGTATCTTCTCCACCTAATAACAGTTATCTTCTTTAAATGTAATTTGCATTCAAAAAAATCAAGAACATTTTGCCCAAATGTTTGTAATGGGTTTCTCTAGAGTCCTGAACTAATAGAAATAAAACTTGAGGCTGATTACAAGTAAACTTACAGCTGAAAGAGATACAAATTTTGGAGTACTCGGAATAATTGCCAAATTTAGTGGTACTGACGAAAACGCTGTTTGTATTTTGAACGTACAGATGCACGTTGCACAGAAAGCAGCTGCTGCCCTGATGGGAAAGCATGGGACCAGTTATAAAGTAGGATCAACCTCTTCAATTTTATGTGAGTTTATTTTCCCCTTTAATTGCTCTGTTTTTCAAAGAAGAGAGTCATTCTTGCGTCATAGACATCAGCAAGTGCTGTTTTGCCAAGGTCCTTTTTTGAGTAATATTTAATCGGCTGGTTTGGTGGAACATCCAAGTAACAGTCATTTGAATACAAGATAACACTGTACCGTATCAAGCTGACTGCAGGAAGGAAGGAAGCATTGATCAGAAGCCAGTTCTTACGTGAATTCCTCACAGATACATCACAGGGGACAGAAAGAGATTGGTGATAGATCATCCTGACCCTGCTGAAGTCAGCAGCTGAACTCCTATTTGTCTTCACTGGAGTCAAGCAAAAATTAAAATCCCAATCAGGTCTACAGTTACTCCATCAGACATTATCACATTGCAGCTGCCTGCAGTTCGGTGTAAAATATGTCATTTTCAGTCTCATTCCTACTAGACCAGATAGCCACATCACGAACACACCGTTACAGCTGATCTTAGTTGACAGTCTTAACATAGAGGACTTGAGGGCCCTAGAGACTGCCTGGTAAAAACAATCCTTTCCCACCAAGCAGGAAGTCATGCCAGGCACTCAGAACAGTAAGTAGCTGGCTTCAGTACACACGTGGTTTTGCATATTCACTATGTCTGTCTATGCCAGTCCCTGCATTAGCAATGTGGTGTAAATATCAGGTAACTTTTCCATGCCAAGGAGTGCATGTTGCCAGGGTTTGTACTTAAACTGAATGGGTAAGAAGAAAAAAAGATCCATGAGGCAGATAAACAGTGATACAGGAAGTAGCCAGAACTTTTTCAGGCTTGAACAAAATCATGTTTAAAAACAAATATACAAAGAAGTTCCTAACAGTGTCATTGTAGGAAATGAAGTACCAGAACAGAAAAATGGCCAATCCACCTTCTATCCAACACTGATCATGGCAAAATGCTATAAACACTGAATCTGTGGAACTCATCTCTTGTTATTGTACAATATCATCTTATGGAAAATTGTTTCACTTAGGAAACTCCATGGAAGACTTTAAGAATTGGAGCAACTAGAAATGCTGGTCTCCATGTCACAGTTATGTATGATTACTGCTTAGTTCAGGGATTCTGGTATAACATTGCATTAACTATAGCAAGAGATATGTATTAAGCATTGTTCTTTGAAATACATCTCCCCTCTATTTTTAAATTCACAGACAGTAACTCAGGCTCCTCACGGGACTGGGCTCACATGATTGGCATTCCTTTCTCCTATACATTTGAACTGCGAGACAATGGTACTCATGGATTTACTCTACCTTCTGACCAGATCCAGCCCACATGTGAGGAGACCATGTTAGCTGTGACAACCATTATAGACTATGTTGATCAGAAGTACTTCCCAGGTGGGGCTGTGATGCTGACCTCAGGCAGCCTGAGCCTGAGCCTTTGCCTGAGTGTTGTATTTACATGGATTGCTTCTTAAAAACACCACAGAGAGCCCACCAAGAGACACCAGACAAGGCGTAATATCCCTTTGAAACGACAAAAGTGTATTAGCAGAGGAACTAAATGTCAAATATTTCAATAAAGGCTCATTCCAGAAAATTCAAGCATCCACTTGTGGTTTTGTTAGCTCTGTTTTAGGGAAGGAGGAAAGGGTGAAAAGCTGTGGCAATCTCTCAAGCTTCACTTGCTGCCCGTGCAAGAAGCCAGTGTGAGTATGCACGGGGACAGAGCACTATTACTCTTTGGTTCTTGAACACGTTTTCAGGGGTTCGCCTGGGCCTATGCAACCCTTCTGTCAGCCACAGTCCTGCCCTATTGCAATTCTCCCCACCACCTGACACTGCTGACCTTACCAGGATGCCTACAAATCTTATATATCCCCAATTCCCAGTACAGAAAATTGGACAGCTTCCTTGGTATTCCCCTTCCTTCCCTAAACTGGCATACCAAAATTTATCTGAAAAAACAGAGCTCAAAAAAAAAAAAAGCTGGGGAAAGGCCGTAATCAGGTAACCATCACCAGCAGCCAGAAACAAGCTGAAGAGTTGAGCTGGTACGAGCATGTGGAGACTGACAAGATGCGTGGCCCTGTCACTTAGAAGCAGTCAAATAGGTGAAGATAGGAACTGCCCAAATACTTACTAAATACAAAAGTGAAGTGAAAGAGGAGGATGAGGAGCTATTCCTACCTCACAGAGCAGATTGGAGAGTGATTTCTTTGCATTCTCAAATTCTGGAAGCTCGACAGAGTGCTAGAAGACAGGAACCACTGCAGCTTATTGAGCAGAGACCTTCAGACTGGGCCACTCAGAAGGAAGTGCCAAGGAACGAGCTTCTGTATGTGTTGTGACAGCCAACAGCAGAGGGTGCAGGGCGTTCACTAAAATAGAGAAAACCTATTTTAAACATGTATTATCTGCCTTTGAATCCTGGAGTTCTGCATCCCAGAACTATGTCCACCAGGCTTGGCTATTACAGATAATCTTTTTTTTTTTTTGATAGAAAATGAAAAGTTCAGGAAAAAAATGTATGTAATGTCTAATTTTCTTAGCAGACTTCAAGTTTCCACTTGAAAATTGAAAGTGTTCTGACCAGAGATTTTCAACAAAGTATTTCCAACTTTGAGGAAGAGAGTGGTTTTTTTTTGTTTGTTTGTCTGTTTTTAATGACTGCTTGAAAGCTAGTCATGGCAAACATAGATCAAAAGCTTCTGGTATAAAACAGATAAAGCACACGGAGAGGACCATAATATTACTGTCCTCAAGCTATAAAGTACAACAAAACTCTGTGACTTGACTATGATGTCATCAATATTCTGTGGCAGAATCCAAAAAATTCTTTTGACGAACTCCCTTCCGATGCTGGCAAGAGAAAGATGGATTACACTTTACCATGATAGTGTTAAAAAAAATAAAGATGAAAGCTTGCTGTCCTTTTTGCAAAGCACATCTTATTGTCGTTTTGTCTGTATGGTTCATTGTCAAATCTTAGCTCCTGTGTTCATTGTCCACAGATTATTACCAATCAGTGTAGCTAAATCCGTCTAACTCCTGCAGGTTCCCCAGAGCATAGTCCTTCCAGGCTGACCACTCATTTACAGTAAGACCCGTCTGTCACTGGGCTTTGTAGCAGAAGGTGTCACTAATTAGCACTTCTCCCCACAGGAGCATCACTCCCCAAACTTACGTTTAGTTTAGTATGTAACTTGTAAGGCTTTAAATTTATGTTTGTATATTGTGTCTTTGGAACCGTAAGAAGCAAGACAAGCCCATCTGGCCCATCACTGTGAGCTGTCTTTAAGAAATGGGTTTTGACCATGAGTGTTTTGTAGCCTTCTGCTGGCAAGCGGAAGCAAAGCCCCCCAGTTCCACCAGGGCTGCCACCAGCACCAGATGGCGACGCCCTCTGGGGACCAGTGCCCACACGTTCACCTTGCCAAAGCCAACCCAAGCTTGGGCTGCCACCACATCATCTCCAAAACCAGCCCATGAGTTTACTGGTACAAACTGCTGCTGGGCAGGGCCCCTTCCTGGATTCGGAGACACCGCACAGCCTGGACTCCTAGAGACAGACTGGAAGGGAGTTAGTTTTGCTGATCTTGGGGATCTTTTGATAAAATTGTTTGCCGCTACAAGATAAAACCAGGTGTGTCCCAAGGTTAATTAGCAGATTTCTGTGGACTGGCTCATTTCCTTATTAACTCCCCTTGCTACAATAACCACCAGCAGACAGGGAAAGATGCACCTGCACGTGGCCCCTAGGCAGGGGGATGAGGGGAGAATTTGCCTCCAGCATTCCAGAACCACCGAAGGGGAGAGGAAGACTGCCGGGGAAAAAAAAAAAAAAAAAATGGAGGGAGAGAGGGGGAGCGGGAGCGAGAGCGAGAGAGAGAGAGAGAGAGCGAGAGAGAGAGAGAGAGAGAGAGAGATTTAGCAATAATCATTATTTTGAAGAACGTCTGCCACTGTCAGCACACTGATCATCCTTAGGTACACAGCTCCTTGGATCCATCAGCAATGACTCACCCACCTTGCACAGTAAAACCACAAACAAAGGTTGTGTGGAAGCAGTACCTTGCCCTCCCTGCCACTGCAGAACTGATGTCCCACAATGAGTGCTTACAGCCCCTTTCAGGAGCGGTCGTTGCACAACCAAGCTACAACCACTAAAAGGCCAAGGCTGCAGCAAATTGATCTTTACAAACGTTACACGGGCTCTTATTTCACACACCTTCCCAGTTTGCTGACATCTCCGTGTACCTTTTGTGCTTGTAGAAGGGTGATAAGTGAGGCTGATAAATGACTGCAGAGAGGGTGTATTTTGTCAACCACATTTTGCAAAGAAAATTTTAAAAGAAAAACATACTACGAATGTCTCTTGAAACTCTCCTTACTTCGTGAATCCACTGTCTGGCTTTGTCTCTCCTACATTCCTTTTGTTTTCTCTTTGACTTCTGCTAGTTTTTGCTTTAGGATGAACTACGGAAAGAGCCACATTCTGATTTCTTAGCAGAAGCATTGCATTATCATACTGAGACAATAGTGTGGCTTTCACTTTACTCATGTGTAAACACAACAGAATTTATCACGCAAAACTTATTCTTTTATTGATTGTTATTTCTCCCCAGTAATTTTACCAATACCCGTGTCTCTTCTCTTTCTTCTTCATAGTTATGCACCCAAATCATGCTTGCTTTACTCATGTAATTGTTATTGAAAAGGATTAATTACCTTTGGTCATTCAGGTTACTGAATAAAAACAAGGGCATCTGAGTTTTGAGTAAGAGTGTTCTACATTATCCTTATTAATATTTCTTCCTTAATATAGGAATAAATATTGAAGGAAGGGCCATCAGTGATCTCATTCAATTTCATGCAAGGAGCTCCTCTTTGTTAATTTCTCCTACACGCGATGTTAATTTCAGACAGTCCTCAGGCTCCTAACAAGTTAGCAACACTGCCCTCATTAAGGAAAGTGAAGATATCACGAGGGAACTATACTATTAAACGAATGTGTGTAGCCTCATTTCTTGGAGTCACACATGGTGGAAGATCAAAACCCTGCAGTTTTGAAGGGAGTGTAGCAAGCAGTAAGAGCAAACTGTAAGCTCACCTTCCAGGGGAGGCACTTATTTCCTGGTTGTTATCTCCTGATAAAGTGCTTATGCTCCAGAAGTCCACTCAAACATTGTTCTTGGGTGCAGGTTCTGTTCCAAGTGAAAAAGAAAAGCCAGGTCTGAAGAAAACTCTCAGACTTGAACATCTGAGACTGTGTATCAAAATTAGAAGCAGTCTTAGCTGGTACAAGTTTGTTCAGATACACAGAAAGATGGTCTCAGTATGTTCCAGGCATGATTGTAAATGGAAAGGTACTGATTTACAACAGAAGACCTAGCCATTCGGGTCTCAAATCTCTCTAGCTAAAACTACTTTTTCCAAAGTAAGCTGGGACCAACTTCAGATGGACAGGTCAGGCTCTGAATAGAAATCAAAGCATCCTGAGCTTGTCTTGGGTTCCCTCAGCCTACAACCCACAAGTGTTCATGGTCCTGGTAAGCTTTGTCTCATTCCCTGTGCCTTCTTTTGGCTTCATCTAGAGCTTGGTTTTCTTGACTAGATGGGTTTTCCAGTTAAACCATACACAAATAATACAGCAGAGCCCACTGCTTTGATGACAAGCTGTGCTCATGATTTGCTTCAACATAAATGGCTAGCCAAGGCTGGTGTTTTTTTTTTCCTTCATGATCACTAAGCTGAGAAGGGACCAAAAATAAAGATCAAGATAATAAAGAGAATTCTAAGGCTCAGACGATTGGACATTAGAATTAGCAAACTTGGGTACTCTTGATTAAAGTATTTTCTAAAATGCATTTTTTATTTCCAGTATCTGCTTTCCAATGAATCTGGATGATCCTTGTTGGTATAAAATATAAATGAATAATTTGATCACAACCTGTCATCACTTGCTTCTGTCTGCCAAATATCACAGTGTCTGTTTATGCGCATGGTGGGCATTCATAAAACCAGCTTCTTCTCTGAAAGCTGGCAAACAATACAATTGTGCTGTTCCCAAGGCAGCCTGTGGCAAGCAGTAAGAGCAAATGCAGTGTCATGCTCACACCTTTTAATTCTCCTCAGTGTCTTGACCACAAATTACACCCCATCGCAGATGCCCTCTTTTGTGGGGGAAGGACTCAAATGAAGGCAATGTAATTTAGGGAGTGTTGGTTAGGATTGCATAGTACCTACAATAGAAAATACATAGATGACGGAGAATATTTGCAAAAATGATGGAAATTTATTGTGCTGACAAAGACTTTAGAAGGAAAGAGGAAATGGGTAGGTCACAGATGGACTAATAATGTCATCATTGCTAGCTTTAGTTCTTTTGCACGGGTGTCTGAAAGAGACAGACCTTGTTTGAAAATACAATCTCTCCCGTTTCTCAAATACCCATACAGCTTTGCCTGGGAGGGGGCTGAGGAGGATCACCTAACACAAGAAAATAACTCTGTATTTAATGACCACATTCCTAGTCTCTAAACACAAAACACATGAATCTATGACAAAGGCCACTTTACTCCAAATTCCCTCTTCTCACTTCAGTCACTGTTTCTGTATATTCCTTAGATATGCACATCACAACTTTCTTTCCAGGCGACCTCAGCTAGAAACAAAGCAAGGGCTTTTGTTTGTTTGTTTGTTCTATGCTTTAGCTTCTACTTGAAAAAATATATCTTGCTTGGGATAAGCAAGATCCCTTGTGGCCAAACACTTGCGATATCGGAACTGTCTCTTAATTTGCCCTTTTCTTCACCAGTTACCTGGGACATGGACCTGAACTAACTAGTGTGTGATTTTGAAAACACTTAAAGGGGATAGAAATCTCAGAAAGCGAGTTCTGTGTCAAACAGTTTACTAGGAAATACTATAAAAGGGTCATTCTCAGGGGTAACAAACCCTCCCACACCAGGAAAATGTAATTCCATCAGGAAAATGAGTGCCGAAGAGTATCACACCCAAAATGCCTTACTTGGCATTACTCCCACCTCAGAGGCAGTATCAAGCCACTTGCGCATCTATCCATCTATTTTGCCTGCTACCTAAAGAATTCCATTACTTTGATAAACCTGTTAGTGCCTGAAATCCCCAACACATTATCCAAGGATATCTTAGCGACCAAGGAACAGGGAATCAATAATAGTCTCGTGAAGGGACAAGAAGGGGAATAAGGGTTAATAGCAATTATTCATGAAAAGCAATCTAAACCACTTTTAAAATTTAATTTTGTGTGCCAAATTTAAAGGATTCTTGAATGCTAAGGCCTTTTTAATCATGCTGATCCTATGTCTTATTAAGTAGGACCGGAGCATTACTCTTTTTTTTGTGACCCTCAGTTATCAAGGACATGCTGGGCAAACAGCCAAGGTAATACACGCTCAATAATAATAATCTATACTTAAAGGTAACATGATGGCTATTACATGATGGCTGTGCCGATTGGAGGCAGGTTAGATCCTCCAGCTCTGGTAACTGCTTGACTTAGCACTTGTTTTAGTGCATGAGAAACATTATAAAATAAAGCATATATCTTACAAGCAGGAGAGAAGTCATGAAACGTAAGCAGCAAAGAAATGGGAAGAGGTAGCAGAATGATGGGGGTGGAGAATCCAAAAGCAGTTTGGACATGCTTTTTTTTTTTTGTAAAAAACACAACAAAATACGGCACTAAAACTCCCCTGGCTCCATCTGCACAGAGGACTGTCACTGCGTGTGCCAGGAGAACAGATCAAGAGATTGATAGGAGTCCTGTTCTATTTAAAGGATGTGGAAATGCACAGAATCAAAGAAATCAGAAATGACAAAAAAAGGCCAGTGAAAGACTATCTATCTCCTAGGATTGCCCTCTAGG
Organism: Anser anser; assembly: GCF_964211835.1. Taxonomy (NCBI): domain Eukaryota; kingdom Metazoa; phylum Chordata; class Aves; order Anseriformes; family Anatidae; genus Anser; species Anser anser. Next base: position 27,590,220 of record NC_139726.1, read on the forward strand.
GCACACTGGGGACAGGCAGGTTGTCTAGTTGAGTCATTAAGGTCTCAAGCTCTTTTCTTCCATGTCCCCATTCAAACTGTGGAGTTGTACTTCTAGCTTCAGTTTTCAACCTTTTCCAATATGTGCAACTGTTCAGCACAGGAAATACATATTTTATACATATGTATTTTTTTACATAATATATTTGTTTCGTTTAGCAAAAACAGGACTTTGGCAATAGGCTTACATTTCTTAGATAGTTCTGTGGATCCCATGGACTCTCAAGGATCCAGAGACAACAGCTTGTCAGACAGTGGCCCATTAGTCATCTGTCTTGTGACCCACAGCATCCGTGGGACTGGAAAACAGCAAGTTCCAGAAACTGTCTCTTCCTTTAGGGTTTATTGGTAAGAAGGTCCTGAAGCCTTTTTTCCAGCTGTATTGCAGGTTTTGTCCAGGTTAGCAGGGATCTGATGTTATCTACTGTACACTTTCTCTATAGTATCAGCAGAAGATTGAGCTCTTTGACTACCTTCCAAGGAAAATCGAGAACTCCAGCTGAGTCCTCTAGCCTACAATACCTGTTGAGACAAGACTTGCTCTAACCCTATACCTACTGCATGTTCAGGATCACTCAAATTTGGCATGCTGGTCAGTCCCACAGATCTAGCTAAGTTATTCTTCAGGTCTCTGCCAGGCGAAGGTCCTTTCAGAGAGGCTACGTGGATGTAGAAGTGGCCAGGGTGCTGAAAGAATAAGCTGTTTCTTTTCTGAATGGGCTAAAATGGCACTTTCCCCTACTGCAAGCAGACACCACTTATTTCACCTCCCTGTACAATCAAGTGCAATGACACCTGCTGCACAACTCTTTTGGAGTTCTAAGATTCTGAACAGCAAAAATATTGTCTTTCATGTGACTTGTAGTACCTAATTTGGTGCCACTTCGAGTGAGGCCAACACACAGCTATTCAAAGTCTTTTAGTGACAAGAGAAACTACTTAAAAAAACACATATAATCTGAGGGGAAAGAAAAACAGCTTGCGTACCTAGGTACCTAGGAAGATGAACTGCAGAACACAGAACGGACCCAGATCCTCTGAGCCTCAGTTGGCAACCTGCTCGCTAGCCTGTAACATTCAAAACGAACCACTGAGCTTTAAAATGAAAAATGGCTTCAAATGAAAAGAAACAGTTTCTAAGCATAGGTCTACTTTAAAAACACACAGCACTCTAGTGCTAATCAATATTTTTTGTCTATAACATTTGTCTTACATAGGTTTTTTAGTAGTACAGTGCTGATTTCCCATTTTGCTTTTCTAGAGAAAAGCCATGAAAAGCACTTGCAAGTATCTTTAACAGGTGTTCTACTGAAATACACACTGCTTAAAGGTCACCTTTTTTTTTTTTCTTTGACAGAGACCTTAGACTTCTATATAAAGTGCAGCAGGTTTTCCTGATATGCCTGAAAACAAATGTTGACATGCTGCTACAGTACTCCACTTCTTCCTCAGGTTCAAAACCCAGAGATGCTTTAGAGAAACCTACCAGGAGTGTTAATACAATGATGTGCCAGCAACAACCTGCAGCATGCCGTGCAGAGTTCTGACCTCACAGAAAGCCTGAGTGTCTGCAAGGGCTCTTCACTAAAGAACAGCAGCATTTTCCAAACACAAGAGTGGAAAATAATCCTCTTTGGTGAGCAGTCATTTTTTCTAGATGATAAGGAAGAGAATTTGCAAAACAGCACCATACCTCCAATACGTTGTGTATATATATATATATATATATTTTGTTTAATGCATTGTTTTTAGGAGAAAAGACAGTTTACTAGAGTTTAAAAGGCAATGTTAAACTTGCTGTACAGACTAGTCCAAATTTAAGCTTGGAATTAGTCCAGCACATCAACTATACCTCAGAAATTTCTAAGGTTTCTTTCACTATGGGAGCTAAGTGGCAATGAGCTTAATCCTGCACTCACTGACGTCCATAGTAAAGCTTCTGCTGCCCTCAGCAATGCTGGATCTGACCCTGTAAATCCCAACATGCTTGTGATCAGAGCTTGATTTCTAAAACCTTTTTACCCAGTTTCTCACGGTAACTTGGGCTGGGAATTCTGTGGAGACCATTCACTTGAAAGATGTCTGAGTGAGATTTCTTTCATTCAGCGACAAATCCCCGACTGATTAAAAGACCTATGCTGACAGCCCTCCAGGAAGCCATGCCATCTACTGCTTGGGCAGCAGGCACTGCTGGCAACGTGTGCCAATTTAGAAAACAGGGAACAGTGAGGGAGTGCAATCAGGAGTCAGACAAAGTCCCTGCTAGCTTCCAAGCAGTTCAAAATAGCAGGGAATTTTTGTCTTGGTTAAATGCAGTCCCCAGCCTCTCACAGCCAGCTAGATAAATTAACCATTATCTAAAACATTTCTATCATCTTCAATGGGGCATGGTAAAATGTTAGCTCTTAGCTTATGTTGGGTTAGGTTAGGTAAAATATTAGGATTTTGTAATATGTTGGAGTATACACAGTAGTTCCTCAACAAAATCACCAGCTCTGTGGCATAAACGTGCCTCCAAAAACACACATCCATGGACAAAAAGATTCGGGCTCTAATCATGTTGTGTTTTTATCCTCTCTTTCTGTAGAAATACAGCCTAAGAGATCACGCTGCCTACCTCTCAGCCTCTCTGTAGTAACCCTTGAACCTGCTGGCTGCCTTCTGCCAAACTGGCAATATGAGAAAGGTCACAAAAATGAGAAGCTCCTACAAAAAAAAAGTGTGTGTGTGGCATACAGAAGCCCATGTTAGCACCTTTGAGAGGGAAAGGGATGTGTGATGAGGTCAGTAATATGGTCTTTTAAAAACGAGCTGGGGGGAAGCACTCTCTAAGAGGAGAACAGAGGAAACTGAGGGTGTTTTCTGGCACACATGATGGAAATTGAGAAGTGGGTTACAGACTTGTGTGGGCAGAAATGCAATTTCAGAGGAAACTAGACTTCGTTAATTCTGCTGCTTGGTTATGTTACTGTTTTCTGTGAAAATTATTAGAATTATTAGACATAGCAGACTCAATTGCATTACCAATAGATAAGAACTGAACCAAAACCACAAGAGGATGCTGAGAAAAGAAGGTCAATTGCTGAGAAGCCATGTAATATACAAAATAAGAGCCAATATCAATACACAACTTATACTGCATATTAATTAAAGTAATATACATGATGAAAGCTCTAGAAAACTGAGGAAAGAACCTGCAGGGCGTTTAGAGCAAAGGCGGCACCTTTTCCTGCAGAAGAAAGGACTGTCTCATTCTTCAATTGTTAAAAACAGTGCTTTCTTATAAGTAAGTAGAATGGGAATCAAGCAGGGAGCTTTAGGAAGAGCTGGTAAGGACATACCCTGCATCTTCAGCAGGTGGCAGGATGATAACCGAGAACAATGTCTTCTGTTGAATATGTGTGTCACAAGGCTCAGGGGGACTGCTCATTCCCTTTCCTACAATGACTCAGGCTGGGATTTCCCCTAGTTTCGTTATTAGCCTAGTTGCTATTTTTCTTCCTACCCATTTTGTTTCTTAGGAGACTGATAGTCATAGAAAAAGAAAAAAAACAACAACAAAAAAAACAGGCCCAGTCCTACCAGTGTGATCCCAAGTTAAGAAATACCAAATGCTCTTCCCTCCTGGGATCTGCCTGCACAGAAGGAACATGCTTTGTTAGTATAGAGTGTGTCCAGGGAAGTAAATTTCCAGACACAGCCACGGTTTGCTCTTTGAAAGCCAAATAGTATGGATTTATTTTTTATGTTTTCAGGGCAGTAGCAGAAGTTTCTCCAGCAGAACAGTGTAACTGGGCGATGATTTATGGCGCAGAGCGTTGGTTACACAACAGAGTCATAGAGCACAGCAGCAATTTCCCTGCCACTCAGGACTGTGCAGTCCTGTAACAATTATACTTACATCTCTGTGTAAATATACAAACAAATTCAGGGACTCTTTTTCCTGGGGATGATCTGCCAAGCCTGTTTGTGCATATTCTAGGACAGAATGAATATGGTGCCCCATAATAACTGCTGGCTCTTCTGTCCCATTTTCATGAGATCACAATCTGCTTCATAAATCTGGTCACCATGATTTCCTCTTTTCCCTGTCTTTTTATTCTCCCTCCCCATCTTTCATTTTATTTAACATGAAACTATAGCCAAGAGAACAGGACAACAATAAGAGGTGCTGAAAATTCCCAGACCCTAACCCAATCCTCTAACGGATCAATATCACTAAAGAGAAACCGGTGCAAAATCCTGAAATTACTGAAAAAACAGCACATTTCACACAGGCTAGAAAGTAAGTCCTGCATTACAAGCCCTGTCTCTTGTTATATTCTGGCTTCTCAAAAGGACCAAATACCTCACTCCTTGATGTGGTGTTGAAGCTCTTTAGTCTTCATCCCTCTTGAAAATTCTGGTGCTTATTTTTAGGATCTCAGCCAAAGGTTTAAGAACTTATGTTAAGCCCCTGTGCTTGATATGCTGAATGCGTGGGTTTCTGGCACATGTATTTAAAAAGAGATGTGTTATTAATTGGCTTCCTAGGGGCCGGAGGACTTTGGAAAAGACTTACTAAAAGATATGCAGCATTGGAAAGCAGAACACCTTCAAAAAGTGCTGCTATAAAAGATGACTCGTAAGGTGATACCACTGATATTGCTGGTAGCACCAGAGGAAAATTGTCCCAGATCAAAACCACTCAGACACAGTGGACATGTTTCTAGGAAAGATACATAAAATCTTTTACCAGGTTGTTTCCTCAGATGAATAAAGCAACTGAAAGAGTAGGTAATACATGGATATCCAGCGCAAGTGGTAGGCAATGAGAGCATAAGTTCTCATGTCTTGATCCTGCTCTTATTTGTAGATACTGACACATGTCCCTCGGACTTTAAGAAAAGTAGGACTGACACCAATATAGCTGTTCTTAATTTCCTGCTTTCTCCTCGAATCTGTTGTTCCTATCTATTGCTCTCTGTGACCGGGCTTTTTAGCTCATCCCTCCATGAAGCTTGTCTATGTCTGCTTATCTGTTTGCTTAAGCCAGCGAAGCAGTCTACGTAGCTCTTTACCTTTATATAACATTTGCTTACTGTCCAGTGGTATCTTTGGAAAAGCTGACATATTCATTGATCTATCTGAAGTGTGTACAAAATGATTGATCACTAATGCCCTTTCAAAATTACTGACCACCCCTGATGGTAGAGATGAGGACATAAGGGGGGGGGGGGGGAGGGTGGCATTACATGTGAACCAAAATATATGGTCAAGAAAGAACAAAGAGACAGAGGCACTCCCCCACATGGAGAAAGCTTTTGAGGTTGCATTTAAAAGATGGTAATATGTGCTCCACCCTGGAGTGACAAGCTGGGGTTGAAGACTCCCAGGAAGGGTGGGAATATGTATCAGAGGGTCATGACCACTCCACCCTTCCTTTATGGTTACAGTGGGAGGATTTATGTATTAATTTATGTTACCACAGTTCTTAAGACCAATACCAATGGGTCAGGGCCATGCTGTACAAGACATCACAGCGACATTTAAAACTCAGACAGCACTTCCACAGTGCACATACCTTGTTATCTAGGCGGTACACAGCACAAGGAGGAAGCGGCACATAATGGGGAGACAAATGGGGGGCAAAGTGAGAGCCGAGCCAGGGGCACTAGGGCAAGCTTGCTGCTCAGTCACAGGCAGAGGTGAGCATCCTGACTGATGTCTACTGCAAGCTAATGGGGTCATGCTGGCTGAGGGGGAGGGGAGAGGATCTCATTTTGGGTGCCATCCTGCCTCTGCTACAGAAAGCAAGAAAGTAATAGCATAAGTCAAGCTGTGTGAGTTCAGGAGCCCACAGACAACTACCTGGTGGTCCCAACACAATCCACTTGCCCCCATCAAGTATGGGCACTCTAATTCCCCTTTCTGTCAACGTGAGCAAAACCAGCTGAGTCAGATCTTACTCAGGCTCTCGGACTTCAAGCTCTCTGCTGTCACCTCCGTTGGGAACTGCTCAGCTCAACTGGGAGCACTTCACATTCATTTTCTCCACTGCTCTGCTTTGTAAACGTGTTTTGCCTCATCCCTTTAGACAATAAGCTCTTCAGTAGTCTCATTCTGGTCTGCATGTACAGCACCAAGCATGACATGGCACTAGATCCCTGATTACAGTTTCCATGCTTCACTAAAATCTACATGGAGACATAGGAAGGGCAGAACAAAGAAAAAGAACTCCAAGCAGTTATAGGGAGCATAGAAAGGGGCAAATTTACCCGTGTCCCATTAACTTTTGCCACGAGGAAAGGGGCAACAGCATCTGTGGTAGCAGCTACCAAGAATGTCCTTGGTGAAGGAAGGGAGGTGGTAACTGTGGCTGCTGGTAAACTGCAGGGACCAGCATATCTTACAGCCACATTCCTTCTCTATTCACTTCAGCTTTTGACAGCTTCCAGCTTTTTTTTTTGTTGTTGTTGTTGTTTTTCATCAAACAGAAGCAGTATATATCAAATAGGGGGCACTTCTGAGTGCCAGATGCTTCGTTTAGTAAAGCTCGGGAAATACAGTGTCATCTCCATTTTTTCTGAAAGGGATAAAAGACATCACAGACCTTACACATCCTTGTGGGTTGTTATTGCAGGGTTAAGGCCAGTGTTTTAAAAATGGAGGAGAACTAAGCTTGTATTATAAGTACCTCCAAGGCTTTTGAATTGGTTTATAAAAATAGGTGCCTGAAGAAGAAGAAAAAAAGAAATCTGAAAAACAAATTCAACACCAAGTAGTTTCTAGTGTGCCCATCTATTTCAACTAGTGTGATATTAATAGAATACACAACAGCAGGGAGTGGGAAAATAAACGTATTTTCACTCACATAAAGGGACTGACTAAACGACTCACAAATGCAAAAATAAATAAATGGCTCCCCACGATAATCTGAAACGATATTATACCCACTGAAACAACTCAGCTTCTTAACTGTAACCTAGCATGTTAAATTCAATCAGTTTTATTTGAGGCCATGGTCAGACTGAGTCATCAATCTCTATTACCATGGGCTTTTTTTTAATCCTGTCTTTACAGTACCATTCTTCTTCTCACTAGACATTTCAGTTCATTTCCCTGAACCTTCATCAGCTTAATAGCTGAATTTCAGACTTACCAAAAAAAAAAAAAAAGCTCAAACTTCCAGAGCAAAGCAAGTGTGTGCTGTGCATGAAAGGAGGGAATATAGCTAAAAAAGGTAAAATATGAAAGGCAATTGTTAGCATTGCATGTCCTGCACTTACTGGATAATAGTTATGTATTCTAGTTTAATAATGGAGATATTCAGGGTCAAACAGGTGCTGGCTTCAGATGGTGTAAAAATCAAGAGGCGGGTTTTTTTTGGTCCTGTATAATTGGCAAACAGGTATTCCCCTAGAGAAATGGAATGAGGACACAGCAATTAACTCTCCCAGTCCTGCAATCGGAGTGCTAATCACATCCTTAGCAACTGCATGGTCACTATGGTACCGACACCATCTTTTGCTCAAATCCTTTCTGATTCATTCTCCTGGTAACTTTGGTGCTGGTCAGAGCAGAGGTTACATACACTTGCTGACACTACGCTGAATGGCTCCATCAATCTCCATTCTGCAATATTGGACTCAGTTGCAAATAAAAATCAGCTGGGAGGCTAGAAAGGAAGGCAGTAAGCATCCAGAGAATCTATGCTGTTTGCTTTTCAGAAACACTGTGCAAATGACAAACACAATGCCTCACTACAGTCTCTCTGCTCTAATAGTCTTAAATGCGAGGCTAATGAACTTTATCTTTCAACTCCATTGAACCTCATTATACTGTAAATACCCTTTGTGTAACATCTTCTTGTAACTCAGCTGCCAAAAACAATAATGATACTATCAGAAAAGAAGGAAAAGAGAAAGCCATGGTTTTAAAAACAAGCCAATTAGATGCATCTTTCCACAGCAAATATTTGTCCTGGGAGAAGCAGTGACAAATTACAGAGGTTGTAATGGAAAAAATGCTAGATGTTGAGACATTTTTGAATGCTATCAGAATCAGAAAATAGCACACAGGAAACAGACTAACAATCTGTCCCCGATGGAATTGCAGAGTGGACAGTGAACCTCCCCTCTAAGAAGTTCTATCCCCTGCACTGCAGGCACAAACAACAGGAACCATCTTTCATTTGTGTTTGGGGTTTGAGTCACTAACCTCCTCTAACTGCTTTGGGTGCCCAAGTGACACAGAAGAGCTGAGCTCCAGTTCTCACTGTGTGAAGAGGGGCCGCTGAGTTCCTTGCGTTGCTGGCCGTACAAAGTGTTGAAGGAGAACTTACTCAAGATCCCAGCCCTTTATTTTCAAACGCCAATGTTTTGGTACATGGGAAGGCTAATCTTAGCATTAGTCAAGCAAAGAGAAAGGAAGCGAGTGCTTGCAGGAAGAAAATGGATGCCATCTAATCCAAGTATATTAAGCCTACGTCAGGATACCATGCAGTTAATGGGAATAGGATGAAACATTCCCAGGGGACATATTTTCAGTATCTCCTCAGCCGCAGGATGATGCCCTCTGACAAAGCTGGTACTAATCATTTTTGGAGGCAGAACAGAGGACTAGGTGGATGCTGTGTGGATCTAGTGTGATGACATCTGTTTTCACAGGTGGAAGATGACATTAAAATGGAAGGTACAGATACTGGGAGGTAATCAACTGGAGTGACAGTTTTAAGTGCTACTGACTGATAAATGCATAGCTTCCAAAAGATTTTTAGAGTGGATATTTTCAGTAATGTCAGCATTTATATTTCTAATTGGAGGACCTCAATTCTCCATTTTCCTAACTGATTACTGTAACAAAGACACCTTGAGTGCTGTATATTGCTCACTGATTGCTAGGCAAACATTATTGGAGTGTCAATATTTGCTTTTTCCTAGAGCTATCATTGTTTGAGAGGGTATAAGTCATTTGGGATAATGCTCTAGTAGCGTTTTATTAAACACACATGGAAAGCATCTGGTTTGCTTAGTCTGTTTTCTTAACTTTTTTTTTTCTTTACTTTTCAGTGAAAACAACTGCTAGTCACTTGATAAAGCCAAAAGACAAGATAAGGCATTTCAAAGGAACACATGATACTCCTGTCCTTACTTAGGTTCGGAAACGCCGAGAATTCAAAATTGTCACCCATTTTACATTTGCATAGCTGGTCTCTGTAATGAAGCCTTCCCCTAAATTCCTATCTCCTTCTACCCCAGCTGCTGATGCTTTATCTTTAACTAGAAGCCAGCATCTTTATCACAGAGACTTTCATTCAGAAGTTTGTGCATCACCTGGCATAGCAGGGATCCTGCTCCTAATTAGTGCTTCTTGATGCTACTGTGATACAAACCTATGTTTTTATGTTAGAGGTGAACGCTCTGTTTCTTGAATGGGTAAAATAAAACTCAACTGTTTATCTGGACAAAATGAGGAGAAAAGTACACAATAGTTTCTTGCTAAATTAGAGGGAGAAATTATTTTTTGCTCTAGCCAATATTTAATGAGTCTTTCCAGTTCTTCCAGGGCTGTATCTTTTTAAATAGCATAAAGATTTTCTCTGTGGTCCAAGAGCTTGAGCAATAATCAGCATAGTGGAGCTGGAGATAACTCCGTAATTGCAAGTTTGGCCAACTTACCCAAAGCCCTCACCACAAATTTTATGAAAAGTACTACTTGATATTTACATGAAAGTCACAGTACACAGAGTATGATGCATTTGGCAGGGTGACTGAGGTGCATAGCTGTGGAATTACACTTCAGGAGATCTTTTTGGTCCTCTGGTCATTCAGTATGTAGGTAACTACTTCTCACAAGAATACTGTCCTGAGGTAGACAGAAGATCACTGCAATTGATGGTAATGAAATGCCTGGGCAGTTTCCCGCTGCACTTGGAAAGTAGACAGAAGAAAAGTGGATTGCAAAATCCAAAAGAATGGCCTTGGCTCCCTGACATGGGTCAAGAAGAGGTTGGTTGGAGGCTGACCGCATATTTCAAAACTAGAAATCCACACCACACAACCAGGAGTTTTGAAAGGACAGCGTTGTTAGCCATGGTTGTTTTGCTAACTTCTATGTTTTTCCTTCATCCTGTTCTATAATTAGGATAGAATTTGGCCTTGTATATACAAAAAAAGTGCCCTTCAACAGTCGTTTAAATTAGATGATTATTCTTCTGCAAGCCAATTGGGAAGGTGTGTAAATACACTATGTATGTCTTTTTACACGTGCAAAATTTGGTTTCACGAATGGCAACTCCAGGCATCTGGAGTAGATAAAAATCTATGGAAATGATCTGAGAAGAAACTTTAGTCTGTTCAGCACTAGAACTCACATGTATGAAACATTACCAATATCCTGCTGAATAGAAATTGGTCTTGACATTACACTGATTGTTTGGGAACTGCTGGTCAGGATAAGTCATGTTTTCCCTTTCTGCATAATCTGAAGAGAATTACAGCCTCACACAGTTTCAGTTGCAGAGTATAAATTCAAATCTAAAAGCTCATGTTTCCAGCTGTCTGTACATTCTTGGGACATTCCCCAGTGGATCAGCGATTTCAATGGCCAATCACAACAACGCAAAGCTCCTTACTTCCTCTTTTTTCACTTCTGATGAAACTTCCTCTATCACAGAGCAGAGCTAATGGTCCAGATTTAATCAACAACAGCATTTACATTTCAAAATAATGAGAGCCACTCAGCTGGTAACTTGTTAATTAGTTCTCAAGCATTCTCCCTTTCAGCCTTTATCCTCCTGCACTACAGCTCCAAGTAGACCTGGCTGAGGCTGACAATACTTCCAATAATAAGCGAGGTAACTTGAGCAAATGTTATTTCAGAATCCTATCTTGCTCTAGGCTCACTTTACACCAATCTCTTGATTTCAAGGAGAACTACTCCTGATTTACCTGGGGGTAAACGTTTTAGTGTATCACATCATCTTTTCTCACTAAGTTTTTTTCCTACTATTTTTGAATGATGAATGTCTGCAAAGCAATTACATGCCTGAACTTAAACCTCTCTCACCCCTTTATTTTTTAATAATGCTATTCTATTTGGGGACAGATTCACATTTACAGAAAAGCTATTTCTACCACCTTATAATTCAGTGCAATTTTTTTCTTGATTCTAACATGAAAGCACTTTTACACAAAGCTATACAAAGGTACCAGAATATAAATAAGAATCTCTCCCCCCCCCCCCCTTTTTTTTTCCTAGCACCCAGATACTTGCAACTGAGGATGAATGCAAAGAATGAGGATCTGTTCCTAGTTTCTGTCCCTGTGCTAATAAGATCCGCCATACAAATGCTGGGTCTCACAGTCTTCCCCAGCATATTCCTTAACAACTGCAGAATTCCACCAATTAGTCCCTACTGCAGGATATGCTTCAGCTGACCTGCTGCCAATCAGTTGCTCCAGAGTCTAGATCGATTTTGTCCTGTGATTATCAATTCTCCTGTCAGACAGAACAGACAAGATCTTAAAGAAAAGAAGACATTTTAGAAAATAAAATCAGGATGTTCCACTCAGCACATAATTTCCTCCTATATACTAATTTTGCATGGCACATAAGTGTGTGCTTAACTTCAAGCACATGATTAATCACCTCTTTGAGAAGAGGAAGTCTTTCCTGAACTTGAGGCTATTTCTTCTCTTCTGCAGCTCTACAGATGAACGCTTTCTTTAATTCTGTTTTCTTTTTCTTTCTTTCTTCTGTATTCCTTCTTGCTTTATTTCCTCATTTTTCCCCCCTCTTCCCACTACTTTTGTTTTTTTTTTTTCCTGTCATGTATAATAAATCTTTGCAAAGTTTTTGTCTTTCCTAAACATGGTGGGTGTTAAAGGAGACAGCTTATTTAAATAAGGTGGGGGAATACATTATAAAAATAGCAAAACATTCCCAAAATTTTATAAGGAATTTGTCCTGAATCATTTCAATTTCTTTGGAAGCCTGAGGACAAAATATACGTAACACTGAGCCTGGCATTTTCATTGATCTTTGTCTTCTATAAATGAACTGCTTCACAAATAGCAAGTAAAACAAAACAAAAGGAAGAAGAAATAAAACTGCCATGTAAAACTTTATCTTTCCTAAGTCTCCAGGGCATCTTTTGAAAATCATCTAATTTTGTCTGTTTGTGACCACCATAAAGTATGTTCCCATATATTGCAAATTTGGAAAAATGTTGCCAATAATTTAAAAATACATAAATAAAAAGCTCATACATTTCAATCAGACATTTAGAGTCTGCATGTGTTGTCTGTGAAACCAATGCAATGATTCTGATTTGCACAGAAACGTGACCAAGCCTTAGGGTTGGCGGAAGCGGTGAGTTTGGATCTGAGCTCCAGGAAACACAGTTCTAGAAATGTGATCTGCAGAATATCAAGACTGCAGAATCACAAGATTGAGTACATTTCATTTGAAATACTTGAAAGTAGTCTAATCACTTTCTAAAAGATAATCTCGTGTGCTTACACATATTACTTTCGAAAGTTTGTTCTATCACAAAATTCACAGCTTGATAATCCCTAGGAGGCATAAATCCTGAAGCTCACTTGATAGCCAAACTTGAGACATCCAGTGTACAAACTGCCTGTATCTGCAAAAAACACTCATATGATTAAAACTGCCTAACTGAAAAGGTTTCCTAGAACAAAGAAAACATGTGGGAGGGTGTGCTTAATTAATTATTTTGGGGGACTAGTAAGATCTCTGTTCTCCTTGATTCCTTTTTCTGTACTTTTAAAAAATACTCTGCCAGTAACAAGCAGTCTCAACATACTTGCCCAGAGGGGCTCTGATCCAGTTAAGACAAAACTTACATTGATACCAATGAGTCTGACCCTGGATTATACATTTGTACTTGACTTGTCAGAATTCATCTCTGCTGCCCACTTGGCACATCACACCGTGCAACTTAGGTCCCCGATTCGGAAGTGAGAGTTACAAAAAATCTGTTTTAAATTAGTTTAATTTGGGTATTCGTGGGATTCGGTACAGCGCCAGCAAGACTAATCTGGTTATGGAATAAGAATATTGGCCACTGCAAGTCAGGCTCTGGCAAATTTATTTCTCAAATATAAATAACCTTTCTGTTTTATGTATAAATATATAGGTGTTTTGACTTTTGTGTGGGATTTGGAGGCTCTGTCCCTATAAAGATTTGTGCATATGTTTAACTCAAACCTCTAAGGAGTAGCGTCTGTTCCTCCCCTCTCCCCCTTGCAATTTTAATTAGATTCCTTGATTTCTGCATGTGCAAGGTATAAGGTTAAGCAGCTCAGAGACACTTTGAGGGATTCTAGGCTATCATCTGGGCAATGGTGTAGGAATCTTCTGCATATATCCAAAGCAGCAAGAAAACAGCCAAACTGTTGCCATAACAACAGTTTTGAGGGAGGGAGTTATAAAAGGGAACAGCAGGAAGAAGAATTTCTTTGAAAACATTTCAGTGTAATGTTAGGGCATGAGGTGGGAAGGCACAGAAGTAGACATTAGATAACCTAGCCTATAAAATCTCCTGTATGCTGTCTGTGATCACTGTGAGTTACTCAGAAAAAAACAACTCCCTGCTGAGACTAAGGCTATGAGTATCCCTACTTGCAGTTTTGTGGCTTGCTGATGAGTCTCTGTCTGATTTCGTGTTTTTTAGAAGAAAACGCCCCCTTTCCACATTTTAATATTGGCAAGCTACTCTTTGGTATGCTTCCTCCCCAAAGGAAGTTGCTCAGAGTTATGCTGTGACCCCTTTTATTTTCTCCCAATCCATAACATTATTTCTTGTTAACCATTAATAGACACCTGTTTCACTACCTATTTTTTTTCTTCTACTACAATTTTATCTTTATAGATCCAATGGTGTCTTGCAGGTGTAGCGTTCCAAACCTCCCCCCCTCACTCTGTGACCTAACCTGTGCTTGCTCTAGTTTAGAGTATTACAATATTACATTGAATTTGGACTCTCCCTCATTCTTCAGAAATACCCATTACATCAAGTACTCTTTCCCCGTCATACACTCTGCTTTCACCTGTTATTATTTTTAAGCTTGTAGCACACATTGATAGGAGTTATTTTTAGCCATCCATCTACCTATTTTTAAACAACTCCTCTGCCTTGCTCCCTACTTCAAAATATACCACTTTGACTTCAGTTCAGTTATATTCAAGGTCATCCATCACCCCTGTTCCCATCTTTTAGCACTACATACAGTCACTGTTATACTGGCTATACTTGCTGATGGGGGGGGGGGGGAGGAAAGCAGGCACGTGGAAATACAGGCGCTCTTTTACCCAGACTTGACTCTGACCCAGTGCTAGACAATGCACTGCCTGGTCCTGCACAGTGTGGATGTGATGAGGTCAGAGCTGTGTGGCTGCAAACCCCTTTCTGTAATTAGATCTGGGCTGCATTTTCCCTTGGAAATGCTCTCTCTTTATCATCAAGACATTTCAAAGCTCACTTCTATTTTTTTCTTGTCTTTTTTTTTTTTCTTAAAGCAGTGAGACAACTGATTTTTTCCTAGCAATTTTTTCCCCATCACAAAAATGATAATGAAAAACAATTTAAACTTTGAATTTTTTTTTCCAGCTATTCCATTACTGATCTTTCCATTGGCTCAGAGGAAACAATGAGAGGGTTTGATTCTTTTCTGTGGAAAGAACATCAAAAACCCTGTTAAGCTTTCTGTAGAAAAAGAACATTTTTTCTCTTATCCATTATTTTGCTAGCAATTTTGTATAGCATTTCTTTGAAAATACATGTGCCAGTTTCGTTCTAAATTTCTTTACTCCATTCTGCTACTGAAAAGGCTGCAGATGGAAGGGGGAACTGGGAACTCCCTGTGTCAATCAGCTCTATTCACTCAATGACTGTATTTATTAGTTTCATTAAAAACATATTGAGCCGCCCTGGTTCCTCAGTTCCTCACGCCTACACAATCCTGACTGCCTCGCCATCCCCCTGTCAGTTAGCACTCTACCCCAAGGCCTCTCTCAGCTTGAGATTCCACACGAAACATGAATCCAAGAGGATATCACATGTTTGTAGGTCTTGCTGGAAAGATTTCACACAGCTTGATGGGGTATGTGTGTCTGTTAGTGACCCACGAGATGAGAAAAAAAGAAGTGCTTTAGGTGGAGTGATATATATATACATATATGTATGTATGTTCTAAGGAGAAACAGAAAGAAAAAGATTGTGTGAAGCTTGGAATACATCTCCATGGTTAATGTCATTTGGACATGAGTGTCTGTGTAGCATCTGACCAGAGCATTAGTCATAAACCGAAGTTTTGTAGGAAATATGGCACATTGGGCTGTCATCATAATGGAGCAGCTCTTAGAAGAGATTCTTAATTTGCTACATTCTTAATGCTGAGACATGGACTGGAAAACATGTTTCTCTCTCCATTTGCCTCCTCCTGTTCTTATCAAAATCAGGACCACATGGAAGAGCAGAACCATGGCAGGAGTCTGCTCTTTTTGGGGACAAAATAATGGATGCTGACATAAATATTATAATTAGACTGTCTGTCCTTGAACATTTTTGTTAGTGTTTTTTTTTTTAAATCTATTTTATGACAAAATAAAAAGGTGTGGCATAAATCAGTAAAATCTCTGTACAGAGGACTAAGAACTGAAGTTGCAGTCTAAACTCTATTTAAGTTGCAAGTCGGGTCTAAAGACAAGCTAAGCTACTAAGCAAACACCAGGCTAGGAATAAGTTTTCAGAAAATGATTTTTTTTAAATGTATCCTGCCCTGAAGAGTAACCCATACAAATATATCTGTTAAAATACAATGGAACTGAATTTCTTCCTCTTTTTGGAGATGATCTCTCTTTCCAAAATCATCGGATTGAATAACTGCTACCTAAACACACTAGTTTTCTTTCTCCTTCCCTATGTATCTATGGGCCTTGAACTTTAATGCCTGAAACCTACAACATTCTAAGAATGGAAGAGACTTGAGTATGCTCTGATGCTGTTATGCACTCCAAAGGATGTAGAGCATACAACCCCTTCCATAAGGATCTTCTTTTTTCCTAAACACATCACAGTGTATTAGCACTGGTCTCAGAGTCTTTTACAGAAAAATTACACATTTTTCTCTCATGACAATACAGATTCAGGGACACAGCACACAAGATCTGCTTACTACCAAATTAGTATTTTCAGCAGTTACACAGCCCTCTCAAAATGTTTGATCCACACAGTCACCCTGACAAGGAGTTCATAGTATTATTTACCTGTTGCCAAATGAGAAAGCAAAGGTAAATATGAGTGTATATTTGTATATTAAATTGACACAAACATACAGGTAATTTTCTCCCAAATTGTTAACTTTTCATCAGTTCAAGCCACTTCCATGCAAGTCCTTCCCTATGTGGAAAAGCAGCCCTTTGAGGAGTGAGGGACAAATAGCCAAAACCCCTCTGACACAAAGGTTTGCTGACAATAATTTCTGATTCATGAGGGAATTGTCCTCTTCTTGGTACATGCAAAATGTAATTCCCACTAACATCAAGGAAAAAACTGACCTCCTTGTCAAGCAACAACTGCCTGGGGACTGCTTTGTTGTTGTTCAGGGGCTCAACAAAATTTCTCAGTTCATGGATATTTCATGCACCTACCCAGTGTGGTGATCCAGCTTTCTCCTGGAGCATGCACTGATCTCCTGCTGCCTGGTACCACCAGGCACACACAGCAGCAGGGAAAGGAGGCCTGCCCAGCCTGGTGGCCATTGCAGCCACTGCTAGCCCAGGCTCCATCTTGCAGCTTCTGTGCCACTGTGGACATTTGAGGCACCAAGCCAGAGAGACCCAGCTGCCAGAGACTATGTTCAGAGAACAGCACAGCCGCTGTCTCCCCCGCACTGATAAACTACTTTTGGGCAACACCTGATCACAGTAACGGCTCCCCAAGCACCTGTCCTGCTCTCCTCACAGACAGCTGCAGTCACTAAAAGAGCCCAACAGCACCTGCTGGGGGGACTGGTGCATTATGGGCACACTGGTGGTGTTCATATGAACAAATAAATGCTCTCAGCATGGCTTGCATCTTTTATGTCTGAAATTTTGTACCTTTCTCCACATGATCTCCCAAATACTGCCCATGGCCTGGCTGACTTCAGGCACATAGATAGCCCTCAGCTGTACCAAGGTGGTTTCAGGGTGCTGTGGTGGGGCCATACCGGGAATTCAACAATATGGGTAACTGGGATGTGGCTTTGTTGTGTTTATGAGTGAAAATGTGACACGGGTATGCTTAGGTGGGTGTTTTTTTATTGGCGTGGTGGCCTGAAGGGGCAGGCGCCCAGCATCAGAAATGCTGAGAGAAAAGCAGGCAAGGGGTTAATAGCAATCCCCACCATAAAGAATATTTCAAATGGCGGCACTTTTATAGTTGTTTGATAACTATCAGCAGAAAGCCTGGCCAGCACAGAAGGGGCAACAGAATTGCTGTGTGGGGAGAAGACAGCATGGCTCCCGTGTGCAGCGCAAAGACCCACCTGACAGGGTGGAGCACATTTCCTCCTGCAGTTCCTCTGAACCTTAAAGCTGCCGCCATTTCACAGATGTTGCTCAGGGACAGGCTCAACCTCCTTGCCCTGCTCCTTCACAGCTGGACAGTGTGCCCCAGAAAGGCGCCTGAGGGGGGCGGCTCACCGAAGAACGGGCCGGCCGCTGGGGGGAGACCTGAGGGGAGAGGCGCCATTTTGAGGGGTTTGGTGCGTCTCCTCAGGGCCTCAGCGCTGTGGCGGCCTGAGATGTGCCCGCCTCAGCCCCTGCCCGGCCATCGCGGCAGACTGTTGTTCCCAGCATTATCTGGGGGGTGAGGAGAAGCATTTTGTCTCCTCTGTCATGAGCTGCAGGGCTGGTGTTATGCAGGAACACAAAAACCACTCTCAACACTTGTGGAGAGGGAAGGGAATCGCCTGATTCTACGTGGAAATAAAGATCTGTAACTGAAACCTTCCATTCTCTGCCACAGCTCATGAACTGTATTTAGACCATTTCCCAGAGCATTAGGCATTGTTCTGATTATGGGTCTGTTCCATCCTTCCTCTTCTAAATCGCCTTAGTTGTAGCAGCTCTTTCTGCACCATCAGCCAGCCACAGGAGTGGCTTTCTGAGTCACAGGAAAGGAGGTGGAAAGAAAAGCGTATTTTAGAGATGAAAATATTCACCTCAGAAGGCCAAGGTTCTCATCACTGAATTTTAGGAACTTGTATTGTCATCCAAACGGGTAAGAGGCTTTTGCTGAAGGGTACGCAAGTTCCTGTTCTCAAAGATCCTTCCTGAAAATCCAAAAATACTGTTTAAATGTTATCACTCAACCATACCTGTCTTTACTTATGGGGTTAGTACTTTTCCTAGGTTTGCTAACACCAGTTAGACTGGACACTCAAGGCAAGGTTACCTTCTGATTACCTCAAAAAATTAGAAAGATTAGATATGAGCTTCGAATCAGAACATACTTGCCTGCATTGTGACGCTGGCTTCTAGTCAACACTCTGTATTACTTGGGGAATTCAAGTTGTATTTGAGGCATACATATCCCCTTCCACAGGTTTGAGATGCTTTTGCTCAGTTTGTACCTCTGAAAAATTCCAGGGGAAATTCAGCACTAAGATCACATAATTCTGATGGCACACCTCACTTTCATTAACTTTCAATTTTTCTTTCATTATTTACTCTCCAGGAAAATGTGAGGTAAAGCCAAAAACTAAAAACAAACAAACAAAAGAAAAATCTACGCTTGTAACATAGGAAGCATTTTCTTTTTTATAGCTGCCCCCTCATGTTTTTCCTGAGGTAGCTTGGAAAAGAAGATGCTCGAGAAAACTAATGAATCCATTAGAATAAGCTGCCCGCCAGATAACCACACACTGCAGATTGCTTCCTAGAAAATGCTGAGCTCGCTCAGCCTCCTTCAGCCTGAGAAAGGAGTAAGGACTCTTCATCCCTGTGCTTGCTGCTCCTCTCTGCTTCAGCTGAGGTGTATGTGAAAGAGAGGAACTGTCCGCAAAGTCATGCAAAATTTGCACGATTTTGCACAGATGTGTCCAACAAGATGCTCATATGCAGTCTAACCCTGCAAGTGACAAATTCTTCTTTTCTTTCCTTAGAGAACTCCATTCCCCAACAGTGGGAGTTGCCCAAGGTGTGTAAGTGTGTGCTGCCTGAACAATTTCAGAGGGAAGTTGTTCTTTCATGGTATCTCTTTTTCCTGGCCTCTAACCTAGGAAGGTGTTTCACAGCTGTTCTTGCATCTTCTGAGAGGAAGTGTATGATAGTAAAGCACTGGATTTTCTAAAAGTTCCTAGAAAACAAATTATTTGTATGGTCATCCGTAATTGATGTTCTTTGAATTGAATTCTTTCCAATTCAAGGTAGCTGAAAACAAGCCAAAGAACCAGCACTGCTACCCCAAAGTTTTCTTCATAAGTTTTCTTCAAAGTTTTCTTCATAAAGGTTGTTCCAGAGCTCTCCAGAAGTAGCTCTCATATGTGGAAAGCAGAGGACTAATTTACATTATAATTATCTTAGGCTAGACATACAGACATTTAACCATCAGAAAGCTCAAGGTAGGTGAAATGCAAAAAGCTTCCAGAGGTTTTCAAGGAAGACAGGACGTGAAGCAACCAAACCTTGTGTTTATAGAAAAATAAATAAATAAATAAACAAATAGCTTTAAACCAAAATTTAATTTCCAGGAGGAATTCTATATTGTATATAATTCCAGACATACCTTCATTGTACAAATCCATGTACAATAAAGAGACTTTTAAGAAACTATATGTCAACTGACTGCCTCAGTCCCTCAAGCCCTGAGTGACATCAAGATACCACTGCTGTAGTAAAGCTGCAAGAGCACTGTGAAGTTTTGACCATTTAGAACACCAGCACAAAATTTAAGCCTAAGCCAAGTTCTTTTCCAGTGCTCAAGAGCTGTTTGTAACATACACCCAAACACTACAAATTATGTCCATTGTCAAACATCTGGCATGACCTGAGTGACCAGAGCAGCTATGTGCATCACTGGAACTTTTGTCTTCCAACTTACCATGTGGCATTTCAGTAACGCCTGATGTCACTTCATCTCCTTTTGCATTCAACTCATCACCTGGAGTTAGTCACCTCTGGATATGTCTCTCTCTCTTCATTAGCTACAGAGGGAGTATAAGTGAGTAGGTTAGAATGGTAATCTGACTTTTAGATGCAGATATCATGAGGGTAATCCTACCTTCTGTCTGCCATGAATAGTCCTAGCAGGTCTTCCAACAGGGAAAGTGAGGCATGTTGCCCCAGAACTAAAAGCTAGCAAGTTTGTATCAAATGAGCCCTACAGGATGTTCATACATGGTGCCATTTAGGTCACTGCCGTGTATGATAACAAGATGGCAAAAACCTAAATGGATACAGGCCTGACTTGACAAAGTCAGTCGTTTCATTTTATGGCATGACACTGCAAAGTAATTGTGCTCAGAATGACTGTCTTTACTGCCTAAATACATTTTTAGTACTTGAGCATCCAGGTGGATTCAATTGTGCTTGCAATTTTGCAGACATTAAAGAGAGAGACTAAATGATTGAGGCAGGGGAAAGAGAACAATACTGCACTCAGCTCCTGTGAGACGGCGTGATGCACAGACTAGAGCACCACACTAATGCTCAGGAGCCTCAAAGTCTAGTCCTGTTTTGACCACTGACTGACAAATGTTTTGAAAGCTAGGCATGGAAAATGCAATGCAAGTGCTCTCTGTATATTTTACAAAAATAATACTGGCTAAAATCTTCAACCAGTGCAAGCTTTCAAAGAGCAAAAGTCACTGACTCCAACAGAAGCAATGTTACAAGCCAGATGGAAATCTGGTTAGCTTTTAAGAATAAGAATTTCTTTCTCGAGCATCTTTTCCAAAAGCAACATGTATTACGACATGAATATAAACAACACTTGAACTGTTACAAAATACATTTTTAAAATATTATTTAAATTCGAAAATGTGATTCTCTTAAGTTAAAGCATAAGCTATCTATTTTATACCAATATGTGTTTTTACACAACCATAGCCTTAACTGGTATTCAAAAGCTACTTCGCTGTTCACGGAGGTTTTCATAAAGAAATAATATACAAGGCACACTAAACACTGTCGGGCCAAACACATTCTACTGTTTATTACACATATTACATTCTTAAATAAAAATGCGTCACATAACATTTTTGCATAGATATCTTACAATATACCAATTTAAAAAAGAATTATGAAACAGACCAGTAACAAAAATAAATTTTTTCTTCATTAATAATTTTGTAACATTAACATACCACCATCATATAATACAAATAATATTTTTAAATCTTAAGACTTTTTGTACAGCAAAAAAACTGACAAAGTAATATATTTATATATATATATATAAAAAGCTTAAAAAAAATAAAATGTCAAAAAAAGGCAGAACTGAGGGCTACAAGATTGGGTACTTCTGTGATATACTAGAAATACCAGAGTAGGCCTGAGAGAACGTGACCGAGGGCATCTCCAAAATGCACTTGTCAGACACATCTGGTAAAAGAAAAATTATAGTGCAAAATGAAAGTCCTTCAAGCAATGTTTTTTTTTTTTTTTAAATAGGGAGCATTCATCCTTTTGTTGTTGTTGTTGTTGCTAAAAAAAAAATCCCCCAAACAAAAATCTAATGTGAAGTAGAGAGCAAGAAAAGTTTTAAAGGATAAGAAAGAAAAAGTGACATTTCGCAAAGCAAGACAAAAAAAATAAATCTCAGCCTGCTTTATTATTTTTCCAATCAGATGAGCAGACATGCTAAACTAAGGCCTTGTTTCTAAGAGAAAAGCTGTCATGGTTTATATGCAGTGATTTCAAAACCATATACTTAAATTGGTGCAAGAACCTTTTTGTCGAGGTATCTTAATTGGTTGAACCATTTCTTACACTTTATCTTAACTGCATAGGATGCCAATGCAAACACAGTCCAGGCAAACAAATACTAGGTGCATCTACAAAGTGATTTTAACTAGACTGATATTTTAACATAGGGCAACTTCCCTGGTAGAGACATGGCCTTGGTAACACAGTAGTGTGTAAACCAGTGTTTTGATCTACTTCCAGAATCTGACAGGCCTGGGTTTTAAAATACAGAGGGATGGGAAAAAGGCATGTTGCAAAATATAAAGTAAAGATCAGCCCTTCAGCCATCAGGCCTTTCAGGGACTGCATGTTAGCTTTTTATTTCCCCGAGAGCCCAACAATAAAGGCTAAAATTGTCACCTTTCTGTCCATTGTAGTTCACTTTTAGTGTGTACATGCTAAGCCCTCATCCCCCTCCCTTCCCACCTCCCCACCCAACCCCCAATTTGCAGCCTACTCATTCACAGTACACAGCAACAAGTATTTCCCAGACTGTTGAAAACTTTCCTACAGAAGCTGACATGATTCCTAAAATGCAGTGGCAACAGTAAGTGCCCTCCCTAAATCAAAGCAATAGGCACGGTTGGTTACTACACGCTGTAAGTCAGTAGCTCAGTTTTGTCTTCTGTGTGAATGTATACGGTTGCACCTCCACACTCACACAGAGAAACAGTGTAGAACCTGTTTTCTGGCAGTATATAGAAGTTAGGACCAAAGCACTTAAAAAAATCATCAAAGCTTTCATTTTGAAAATTGTGAAGAGTTTCAACTTGAATTATCACACCAAAAATGCCATTAACAAGCATTAAGGAAAACTATAAAACCCTGTTTGAAAATGACACCTGCATTTGAAAGTTTTCAGGTAGGGAAACCTATTTTTGAGGTGATAAAGGCAGCCTACCCCCCTATCTCCACATTTTTATGTATATAATTTATATATACAACTACATCATTATATATATAACTTATATAGTACAAGTATGTCTTGGACTTATTCCTCTAAGGGAGGAGGAAAGTCTCAGCTTTTATGAGAGAGATCTTAGTACCTGGTGGGCCAGACCCTCCAGTTCTTGCTATGCTAAATCTTGCCACTGAAGCCAATGTAGAGCTGTGAGGAGAAAGACTGCAGTAATCATCCCTAAACTATTAATAAAAAAAGACACAAGTGTGACACAAGGAAGAAGAATATCCAAGCTTGATCTTGAAATGATCATTCAAGAAGGTGTAGGTTTAATGCTAATGAAAGACAGGCAAGACTTATCAATGAGTAGTTGTAAAATCTTGGGAAGAAATAATTTTCGTTTTTTCAAGTCAAAGCCATAGTTAGTCAAGCATCATTTGTTCTTGATATGTGAGGAACTTTGCAAGCGCAATTCTATCTGAAATCAGCAAAAAGTACTTTAAAAGAGTGTTGGGTTGAAAGCATAACCCAGAAATATGAAAGCTTAAAAACAGTCTTTCTGGATGGAATGAAGGATTTGCTAAGTCCCAATTAAAATCAAGAATAAAAGCCCTTGACCCACTGGGTGCTGGCCTGGTAACATAGAATAACGTCCAAAGTTTTCCTCCGTTTTTGTTTTTTAAATGTAAAGATTTTGACATACATTACAGGAAGGTGAGAGAAAAGAAAACCCTTAAGCATGTTGGATTTTGATCAGTTCTGTCAAAAGCACCAAATATGACTTGTTCTGTACACAGATAAACAAAGTATGTTAAATAAGAAGAGCAACCTTTGTGTTAGGGACAGCTAAAAAGCCCAAATTGTCTACAGCCAGGTAAAAATGAAGGAGAAAACCTGATTCTATAAATACCAAAAGGTCACAGATAAGACACATTCAATCACTGCAACCATCATATTTTCAACTCCATTTTAGCCATATATCTTAGTGATTATCCTTTTTACTCCTGAAGGTAAAATAGTTCCAAAAGCAAGGGACTGGAGGCTCCTCTTGCATTCAGGTTCTTCTTCCCTATCTGTGTTTAGTCAGTGTTTTCCAGGTATTAAGTGAAAATGTGCTATTTTAAAAAAGCAGTAAACCCAATTCCAAAAAATCTGAGTCAAATTAAAAAAAAAAAAAATCACCTCTGTAGAAATGTAAGTTGGCTAAGATTTCAGGTACCGGGAACCTTTTTTGAGACATTGCATGGGTCTTCCAGGCTAGCAAACTTGTTTCTGTAATATTTGCTTGGCCCCTGCAACTGTGACACATCTCATGGTACCATATTCCTTCAAACTGCTTTGCTAAGCTTTTTTTTCTTCTTCCTCAAGATTTTTACCTCTCTACATCTTGCTCATGAAGAAACCTTATAAAGTTTGATATGGATGAAACTATCAGAGTTTGAGAGTAACCCTACAGACCCATTCTACAGTGTGGGAAGAACTAGAGCCAGTACACATAATTAATCAGACAGAGCTCTGATATGAATCACAGAAACAGAAAAAATAATGTTGGAAGGTACCTCTGGAGGTCACCTAATCCAAGCCTCAGCTTAAAAACAGTTCAGTTAGATCACTCTGTTCAGGGCCTTGTCCAACGCACTGAATAAATCCCGGATTTCAGTCCTGGAAATAAGCTTTCTTTTGTTCATTTGCCTAGACTATCCAGGTGAAATCATCTTCTAGACTGAGAACCGGCTATTGAAAGAGAGCAACTTTGAGATAATGAAAAACACTCTACTCTGGAATCTCCTTTCCTGTTAAACTATTCTTTATAAAATATACATGATGGTTTAGGCTGCTCTTCTCCTAAGGGGGAAAAAACTGCAGAACAAAGATGCACTGAAGTGTTGTTTTGTTCTAAAGAGTGACTAAAATGCAACTTCATGTGTCTCCATGTTTGATATAGTATGAGCGATATGTTTTTTTAGTTTAAGGTAAAAAAGTGATGATTATGTTAGAAAAGCAGAATTTTGCTTGCCAAGCCTCAAGCTGGCAGTATAAAAAGCATATTCCCATAAGCATAATTTTATACATTCAGAAAATCTTACTAGAAAAATCTTGATACTGGTACTTTCTAAATGATTTTTCAACACTGTAACATATAAAGTACATCTTGATCTAGGATATTCTGTTCTGTTTTGGTCTTCCCCATACAAGAAAATTACTGACATACTGGAGCAAGTCTAGAAGAGAGCCACCAAGGAGATCAGATGGCTGGAGCACATGATGGACGAAGAGTGGCTAAGAGACACAGTTAATCAATAGAAAGAGAAAGGTAAAGGTAGATCTTATTGCTGCCTACAAATACCTAAGAGAAGGTGTGGAGAAGATGAAGACTCTTTGCAGTGGTGCACAGTGGAATAGCCAACAAACACAAGTTGGAACATGGGAAATTCCTCCTTGACATAGAGATTTGTCCTTTTTTTTTTTTTTTTTTTTTTAACCACAAAGTTAGTCAAATATTGGACCAGCTTGCACAGAATGGCTGTGGAATTTCCATCCTTGGCAGTAGTCAAAAATCAACTGGACATGGCCCTGAGCAACCAGCTCTAGTTGAAGGTTGGCTGAGACAGCCTCTGGACAGTCCCTTTCTACCTGCATTATTCTATGATTGACTACACTGCTCCAAAATATTATTTAGCTACTCACAAAAAAATGATATTTGATTTAGTTGCTTCCTTTATTTATACTATTTTGTGGGACATTTGTCTCAGTTTGTTCTCGTCCTACAGTTCCATGGCCTTGGAAACCACATCTGACGTTCTTCAGAAAAGCCAGAAAAATGTGGCTTCTGTTTTGCAAACAGACATAAATCTAGCATGAAGGAAACAATGTTAAGCTTCTCCTTTCTAAAGCTCAATAATTTTGTCCTCAACTGTTACCAAATCATTTATTTAGGCTTTTGCTTCCAAAGAAGCCTTACAGAAAGGATTAGCCTTTCCTTATTAGCCTGTTTCTATTCATAATTTATAAATAGAAGATGTCTGTACAACTTTAGCAAGGAGACACAGGCCCAAAAATGATCTAGCTATACTGGATTGCTCAGGTTTGAAGTGCACAGCTTGAAATATCTGCAAAGAAACAAAACTTGTGATTGTAAAAAATGACTCCTGGAACGTGTCACTAATTAGGCTTTTCCAAAATGGAGACTCCATCTACAAAATACAAGCTATGGTTCAAAATTTTAGTAATGACTAAGACACTTGTATATGAGCACCCAGAAACTGAAGTGCAGAGATTGACGGAGTCTACAACATATACAGGTGAAAAATACCTCCTGTTACAAGCAGAAGCGATGGTCCCAAAGCCCAGAATTTGGCTTCAGAGTTCAAGACCTGCAACAAAAAGAGCCTGAGAAATCTGAAATCTGGTTAAGGCTCTTATCCTCTTTTCCTCTATGTTCATTTGGCTATACGAATCCAGGATTTAACTGTAGGCCTGTCTCTAGAACAAAATAATCACACATTTCAGTATGTTTCTTTCTATGGGACCCTTGTTCTGCCATATTTAAATAAGACGTCAACAAGACCACAAATGAAAACTGGAATAAAAGAAGCAGTCTTGCTTAATTTTTTTTCCCTTTTAAATAGAGCCTGGTATGTAAACTGTCATTTAATAATTATTCTTTGTAGACTACTGTTAGCATATCTAAAGACAGGTGTGTCCAGAGGTCAAAGGAGGATATTTATGCAGGTTCACAGCCAATGAGTATTGTAGTAGTGAGTTTGAGAGCACATACATTAGGATGCTACACTAATGAAATTCTAGGATTTTCTTATCCTTTTTTTTTTTTAATCTAATGCACTGACGGGATGCTCTACAGTTTCACACAGCTGAGGTTTCAGTTCCCATTAGACATCTGGCAGGATGCTCTATATATTCCAACACAAATTGGATTCTAGGGCCCTCAGTCCCAGTGGAACAGTTGGATGGAATGGCCGTAGAAGTATGCAAACACAGAAGTAGAGAAATACGAGATTGTCAGCAAGCAGTGCTCCGCAATTTTTGTATATATATATATATATATAAAATATATATATATATGTATATATAGTACGGTTAGTTTTAAATCTTTGGAATAAACTCAATTTTCTTTCTTTCTCTCTATCTTTCTTTTCTTTTCTTTCTTCACACTCTCTCTTGCTCTCTCTCTCTCTTTCTTATCATGAATGTTACATCATTGCCCCTAAAAGATGGTTAGATTTTGGTCCATATTTCATGCCATATGGGCCAGACATTGTATTTCTCCCCTGTCCCCAAAGTGTTCAATTGACAGTCACAGTGTTTTGTGAAAACTGTGAGGAAAAACAGCATCTTTTGAGTAAATTCAATCTCTCACTGGAACCAAAGGTTGCAAAATGCTGAGAATTCAAGTGCCAAGAATCCCGGTGACAGCTCTTAAACACCTATTGAGTTTCTTGTTTGTTCTTTTTTCCCCAAGAGTACAGTTTTACCTCCCAAAACATAAATTAAGGGAAATATTTAACAGTCAATGAGTCAAAACAGTCAAAGAAGGGCAGTTGGCTAATACAGTATAAAAGAGCAGCAACCATTTGTGGACCATGCGCCATTTTGTTTCATTTCTAGAGACATCTTGTAGGGATGGTCCCAGAATATACAAAATATACAACCTAATGACCACCTGCCTGCTTGCATAGGCCATTTTTATGGTCCTAAATGCAGTCTTTGGAGTCAGGGCCAGTGCCAAATAGTTTCAAATGTGAGTTATAGTAAGATACATTTTTTTGTTTGTTTTTCTTTTGTAATGAAGACTTTAATCCACTTTGAGCCCAACAAAATCAAATTATCAATAGGACTGAAGGGTGAGCATGAGACTCCACTTCTCCTTGGTGGTTCACACAGTAGGCCAAAACGGACCTCTAGGTTAGTAATACTTTAGAGCAATCATTTGGAAAAGCCTCACTGTTGTATGTGAAATCCAACCCTTCCTTCACCATTCACACCATTATGTTTTTTTCATATTGGAGTGGGCTACAGTATCAACTTGATGAGTGGAAAAGGAGGACTTTGATAATTTCTTTAAAAGGCTAATGCTGAATGAAGCCTTTGTACTTGGAAGAGGTTCTCGATTTCCCACTCAGAAACTGGAGCAGGGTTTTTGGCTTGTGTTTTTTTGAGGGTAAGATGTTCAAAAAACATCAGGTTTAAATAAAAATGTCTGCAGGTGCTCCTTACACAAACAAAAGTCTAATGTTTTAAATTGGTTATTAGAAGAACAGCAAGAAAAAGCAACATAATTCATCTCTAAGTCACTGTGAGTTGTGGCTAATGTGCTCACATGATGTGGAAGGAATCCTGTAGTCATGCCTGTGTGGTGTGGCCAGTCCCAGACCGATATCCAGGTGAAGACAAGGAGTTCTGAAGATCACTTGTTCGTGAAGAAAAGAGAAAAGAAGGTTTAAGCTTCCAAATAAGCTTTTAAAGTTTTCATTCAACAAATAAACAAGAAGTCCTAGCTATGGCAATAAGGTGAGGCCTACAGAGATATTAGGTGCTGTTTCTCAGGGTTTATCCCTTGGCCACTTAGCCATCATGGCAGCAGCTTCCAGAGTCCCTAGTGCATATGTTGTGCAATAGCCAAAACAAAAATTGAAATAAAAACAACCAACAAAAATATAGTCCTCCGTGAAGTCTACATAAACTCAGGCCAAAGAGAGGATATTTGTGTCACAAGTGTCACTCCACAGTCTACTGCCATTAAGGCCACTGGTATTGACTTAAAAGGATCTCAATAGCTCAGTTCTAGGAAGAAGAACCAAAACCAAGACAGGTCAAAGTGTCTGTGAAAAGTCTGACGCACTGAACATTAGGAATCCTCAGACAAAGAACAAACGAACCAAGAGGTTAATTTTGGCTACCAAACTGGGATTTGGTTTTCTAGGTCATTGTTTTCCCCCCATCTATTTAAAAAGAAAGTTAGTGCTACAAATATGCAACTTCAAGACGACATATTCTCCTATTAAGTTGCATTGAGAAGCAAGTTAAATAAGCCCCTCCTATTGCCGTCCACCTGCAGAGAAGCCTCCTCCATTTTCTTTGACTTCCATTGGCAAAACCAGGAAATAAATCCAAGAGAGACAAAGCACTGTACGCAATTGTTCTTCTCATTGACTTCACCTCTATACCATTTTCTCGCCTGCATCTTCTCCCATCCAGCTGGGGCAAGGCATAAAGAACTGATGTAAGTATTGAAGTATAACTGGGTGCATGACCGTGCAAGCGTGTGGTCTCTGTACAGAGGATTACACGTGATCAAGTTCTCTTCTCCTGCAAGGCAGCATGTTATTACTCGAGTTCCACTTTCATCTCACAACACTTAGCTCAGATGACATCCACGCCAAGCTGATGGATATTTAGATGTGTCTCTTCATGTGGAGGGCAAGGTGGTCAGACCTGGAAAAACACCTGCAAAATAAACCAAGTGGGAAATTAAATAAATACAGAATTTGGGAAAACGGGGTTCCTGCTCCTCCCTCTTTATGTACAGGAGGAAATACTTATCCAGGTTTAATGACATTCTTTAGATTATCGATTGATCAACACCAAACCCTGTGTGCTTCACAACTATAACTAACCATTGATGGCCAACTATCCTGGCTTTCAGCAACTAAATAGACTATTCTCCCTTCTCTGTTCCTTTCCCTCCTCCTCTTTCACTGAGTGAAACTTCATGGAAGGGTGCTCATCCATGCACCTGTAGGTTAAAATTAAATATTCAGTGTATGTGTGTGTATAAAAAAATAAAACAAGTCAGTTTTACTCAAATACTTAGAAATGACAATTTAAAAATAAAAATAAAAAATAATAGTAATAATAATAAAAAAAAAAACAGAAAAATATAGCTTTTTCAAGTGCCCGGTACCAGCAACAAACACCAACATAAGATGCCAGTTTTGAAAGCTAAATTCCCATTTTTAACTACAAATCAGAAGGAAAACAGTTCAATGCTTGGGGGCTGAAAATCCTTCAGGCTACATCTCTCTCATTTTCTCTCCATTGGGAATATCATTGGTAATATGTGGATGCTGATGAATACTATCTCCCTAAATGATGTTGAGAGAAGACAAAGTACTATTATCCCTATCCTGTAAGTGTGAAAATTGAGACACAGAGAAGGCAAGGATATTGTAAATAACAAAAGAAGTATGGTAAAACAAACACAAACAAAAAAAGGCAAAAAAGCCAGGACTTCCACTTTCAACTTCTGTTCTTCATCCACTAACCCATCTCATCACACAACATAACATTTTGATATTCTAAACATGTAGATGGATACCGATGAGACGGGCTTAGAGCATCAGCCCTAGAGAACTAGTTGAGTTTTAGGGCTGGTCTAAACATGCAGTTAATTGAAGATGAGGTAGGGCATGAATTTGAAATGAAGCATCTATTCTTGATTAACTCCCTCTCCAAAGGCTTATGACTGCCTTCTTTTGAAATTACTTAATCCACTTGGGAAGTGGGTTAAAATATTCAGAATAAAACACTTACTCCCAAAGAAGAGCAGCCCCAAAAAGAGTTAATCAAGAATTACTATTCTAGAACAGGTGTCTTGTAGCAGACTTGCTGCAGGGCACTCATTGCAGCAGGAACAGCAGCCCGAAATCTGTGACTTTACAGCACTAAGATATTGTCAGTAACTAGGGGAATAAATTCTGAGGAGGACAGGTGCTTTTCTTCCCTGTCATTCGATATATACCCCATTTTATCAAAACTGCCAGTAAGCAAGAATATTTATTTAACTTCATACCCAACAGAAATGGGATCAAAGGCACCAATCCATTTCACACCCACTATCAGAGTGTCATTAAAGATATGTATGGCACCAGAGAGTAAACTGCAGGACAAGCAGGCAGTGGTTCTGGCTGCCTACCCCAAAGCCCTGAAATGGAGCCCAGCTGTCAGAGAGGCAGCACTGAGGCACTCTCAAAATTCAAACTTCTACTATGGACTTCGAGTTGAGTACTCAGAAACGGGAGGTTTCCAATTTCTCTGCAAATCTTGGCTTGTCTTCTTTCCACCCTAAACCAAAAGACACTGGCACAATTATTTTTAGTAAGAGGAAAAAACATCTATTATAAATATTATACAAAAACACAAATCCGTGGCTTTTGAATAAAATGTTTTTGTAGGCTCTGAGGGCATCATTAGAAGCTACTTCCAGAACTGAGTTGCCTGCAATGTCTTTTCACTGCCCCACAGATCTAGAGTCTGAAAGAGCCACCAATGGTTAGAATATCCAAATGGCTTATTGTGAGAATCTGGATAGCTCATACATAGGCACTGAATCTATTTCTAAAAAAGCAATAGTTGAGTATTTTTTACTTTTCAGAGAGAACGTAAAAGAACAAATTCAACTACGTAGTCAAAAAAAAAGGAAAAAAAAGGAAAAAACAAAAAAAACAAACAAAAAAACCCAGAAGTGCCTTCAATCTAAAAGCAAGCACCAAGAGAATAAACACCCTAAGCAGAAAAATAATTAAGAAATTGAAGTCCTATAGAAATGAAGAGATTTTAAAATAGTTAGGGAATCTTTTCTGTCCCACTGGCAGCACTCCCCTGTACAGGCAGTCTATCTCTACCTATATACAGAGATGAGTCACCAAGAGGTAAATTTTTAAGACAAAGAAGCTTTGTATGAAGGCAACTTTCACAAGAAAAAATAAACTCTCATCATCTATGCATGAGCATAGTTCTGCTCCAATCAGCTGTTCTCTACTGATTCGTAGCAGCTTACAAAGGGGTTAATACCCTTCTGGAGTGGCAAAAATTAAAAAGACTTCAAAATGGGCTGATGGCTGCATTCCTCCAAGCTCCTGCATGAAGTGCAGTGAGACAGATGAGGAACTGACAATGGAAACTTTGCTTTTAGCGCAGCAGGCTCAGCACAGCTAGAATTTTCTAGCCCAGGGGTGCCAAAATCCACCCTTGGACCAACATCTCTCCTGTCAGTCTCAACTGAGAAAGCAGCATGCTCTGGCTACAGGGGCTGCCAAAACAAAACAACAGCTTGAGTGGCTGCCAAAAAGACATGCACCAGCTGGCACTTTAGTCTAGGACTAGTCATAAGACCACCACCCAAGCACGGCTTTTCCTCTCCGATTGTCTCTATGATAAATGCATCCCAGGAAAAGTATGCTGAGTCACAACACAGCAAGATCTGTTAAAAATACGAATCCAAAACACTGTTTCACATCAATTACCATAGTATTAGTATCTAGTGTATTTTTCAGCCCTATAATATTTTTATAGCTAATAAAATGGCACCATTCTTAGCTAATTTATAGCTAATAAAATGGTACAATGCTAATTTTTCACGTCCTCCTGCTGACTGATTTGGTTAGTTGTAGCTATTGGTAAGGCTGGTGGATACGGACGTTTATTTTCAACAGTATAACAGTCCCTACCAAATGATACAGCGAAAACACGCTGTCCAAAAAAAAAAGGTATTGATCAGTGGGCATATTTTTTCCATTCTGGAACAAGAGCTAAGAGTGAGGGAGGCTCCACAGGATACACTGACAAGATAAACTCCTTTCTCCACAAAATTAAGAAGCAGCAGCTTGCTGGTCCCTAGTCCTGTCTGTGAGGCAAGACTTTGCCCCACATCTCTGGCTCTGCGCCTCTTCCAGTTTTAGAGCAGCACTGCATGTGGTATGTGGGCCATCACAGTCTTCCCCATCGTCCCTCCCCTAATCCAGCTCTTCCTAGGAAGGGCAGTTTATGCTAGATTAAGACACCCTAATTCTGGAAGAGATACAGTGATGCACAATGCAAAAATTCCCTACTCCCAAACATGATTCTCTCCCTTCTCTTTGTGCTCTATCTCCTTAGCAACACAGTACTGCTCAGCACTGAAGCCTCCACAGGAGAAAGAGGGAAGGTAAGAGAATACATTGCTCAGCCATCTTTCTTACCAGCTGTGGATTTCCCACTGTGGGATTTGTGCATTTCAGCCAAGCATGCTCTCAACTTGCTGTCAGAGAGGACACCAAGCACATACACTTACACTGGAGTATATACCTCAATAATCTGGCACGGAGCTGCTATCTCCTAAACACGTATTTATGCAGAACAAGCAAGTGCCACTGCCCTATCATCTTTGTCCCCTTGGAGTGCTGAGGGCTTGCACCGTGTGAGGAACATAACCTACCTGTGTTCCTGAAGAGCATAACTCCTGGGGAATGCTAATAAACAGCATACCCCGGGTGTCTGGAAGGCATGAGGGACTTGTACGCTGCTTTCTGCACCACTTTAGCAGATTCTCCTTTCTCCCCTGCTGCCACCAAACCACATACCATTTGCTGTACATATGGTGCTACTCAAACCAGTAGTGGTTTGCCAGCTATAACTATGTGATCTGTGGGGTGAATGGCATTCAGGCTGGGATAAGGCTGGGGACAGCAGCAGAAGAGAATCAAGCCTTCTCATCTCT
The DNA here is from genome assembly GCF_964211835.1 of Anser anser. Taxonomy (NCBI): domain Eukaryota; kingdom Metazoa; phylum Chordata; class Aves; order Anseriformes; family Anatidae; genus Anser; species Anser anser. The sequence continues at coordinate 27,623,614 of NC_139726.1, forward strand.
TATGTTTTAGAATTGTCCTGTACACAGGGGACATGAATACCCCTTTGATGTTGGCCAGGAGGTCCGAGACACAACTGCATCTGAAAACAGACTAAAAAGGAATTGCAGCCACACCATATGCACAACACCCTTCTCCTTCTTTGCTATATTGATCCCTGCTTTCATGCTCTGATTGCCAAGGTGTGGCCTTCCCTTCTGAACAAAACAATATATTTTGTGCGATGTCAGTGTTGTGAAAAGTAAATCCAAAAGACTCCTTAAAGTTTAGCAAGCCCGGATGTCTGAGGGAGTGACCACAACTCTTGTCAATAATGGTGGGTGCAGGAGAGGGCAGCAGTTCAGATATGGAGGAACTGTTCTCCAGCTGGGAGCCCTGGCTCAGGAAGGAGCATCTTTAGCATTAAATTCTGCCTAAATGGCTAGGGACAGATTTATGCACATTTCAGTACTTGCTTGAAGTGACATCTCCAATAGATAGTAGCGGACAGATGAATGAATGAAAAACGGGAAAACAGCAGTATAGCAAAGTGGGCCAAAAGAACAGACACTGGCACTCTATAGGCTTGCAACTGATTGGAAAAGTAAACCCAAACCTGACTCCTACAGCCGCACGCAGATGGCTTGTGCATGGAGTGCACAAATCCCAGCAGTCTTATTAATATAATTTTTCTTTTATCTACAGATTCAGCTGAAGAGCAGAAGAAGTATTAGATGGTTGCAAAAATATATCTCTTGACTGCAGTAACTGAGTTGGCTGCCAAATAAAAAAAAATAGATAGGCAAGGATAATATGTAGATGGAGAAGAATGATTACTTAAAAAAGGACTGAAAGAGACTGAGGAGTTGAAAATACCTATTTTATTTCTTAAACCTCTGCTAAAAATACTGTCTGTCCTGACACAGAAACCCTGCAGTTTTGCACTGCTTGTGTTTGTGTGCTTGTGGGGCTGGTTACTCTGTTCTTCAGAGAAAAAGAGAAAGGCAATGCCTTACATTCGAAACACAGAACATAAATGTCCTCCTTCACAAATGTGCTTATACAAAAGCAGAACTCCAGAGGTCCCTACTTGGTTTATCCTGTCCCTAACTCTGAGCAAACAAAATATAATCCAGGGATAAAACAAAAGATAATCCAAGAGGAAGCTCTCTGTGGCGGGGGGGGTGGGGGTGGGGGCAGGAAGAGGGGAGACAAGGGGAGAAGAGTGCTCAAGGAGATGAAGCTCTTGGAAAGGCAGGATGTGAAAATGATCGAATTTCCTTCCCATAAAAGGATGGGGTCCCTTGTTTATGTCCCACACATCCTCTCTCCACGCATGTTCTCTGCTGGTCTGGTGTACCCAGAGGCTTCCTAGAGCCTTTATTGTATTACAAAATGTTTTCTTATCAGAGCAGAGAACCTTAGTGCTGCATTAAAAAGATGGGTAATTTTCTTAAGTCTCTTTTAAAATATATATATAAATAAGATTAGCCGGATAACATGTTCAGATGCAAGCACATTATTTGATTACTCAATACTGGATCCAGGTTTTACCCAGGGCACTGCCAGTCTCCAGCTGGGGGGGTACGAGGGGGAGAAGTGCTCATTGTTTGATCCTGTCAGTGCTGTCAAGAGTCATTACAGGGGTAATTGCTTTTGCTCCACCCTAATTTCTTATCATTTGGGACTGGGGATGGGGAGGAGGTTTTTCTTTTGGTTTTGCTTCTGAATTCAAAGAACCCAGCTTTCAAAAGAACCAGCACCAAGCAAGGACAACCAGAATTTTCAGACGACCTCATCATTCATTCAGCAGCTAAAGCGGCGAGGACTGCAAAAAGGTTGGCAGTGAGCAGCAGCTCCCATTGCTCTCACTGGGAGCTGCTGGGTGCCCAGCTCCCCCAGCAAAATGTTTCTGAGTGCCTGGAGGATGGCTGCGTGACAGGCTCTTCAGGAAGCCTGGCTCTAGGCACCTACAAGGCTTTTAAATTTGTGCCCACACAAAATGAAGGGGCAGAGTATTTCCCACATCAAATAGACACCAAGGGTGAGATTTAGAACTGGAGGAAAAGATTCACTCATTAGCAGGAACTCGCAGCAATCACTAATCCTACTCAAAACAATCCCATGAATGTGAATTGTCAGACGTGCCTAAAATACTCCCGTGCTTTCAAAAACGAAGCACTTTGCTGTCTTCTTTTGACTCTCAGTTTCACCCAGGGAAGCACTGAGCCCTTGACTCAGTGGAAAGAGAAGACAATGATGTAGTAACTTTGTACAGAAATTAAATACTCTTTTCCCAGACTGTTCTGTAGATTTTGGGCACCTGTGACACAACAGCCACACACAGACCCCATCTGCCCTCTCGTACACCCATGTATTTGTGAGGCCCATCAGCCTCTGCAGACCACCCTGCTGAAACGCAAGCAGCCAGCAGTGGTGCTTGGGGTAGCCCATGAAGCAGGGCAGGTGGTTGGGGAGCTCTGCCTTTCAGAGGACACCAGGCTCGTAAGACCAGGAGACAGAAAGCTGTGAAGATATTTTGCTGGCAGGTCCATCAGTGAAGTGGTCTGGGGCCCTCTGGACATCCTCTCTGCTTACAGAGTATTAAAAAAGCTGTCCTATGGATTGAATCCTGTGCCCACAACAGACACTGGCACGTTTCAGTCAGACCTTTACCCAGTCCCACATCTTTCTTTGTGCCCTCCGTGGCTCAGGGACTCAGGCAGTGGGCCGCGAGGCCAGGAGAGGCCTCTCTGCTGGGAGCCAGGCCTCTGCTCTCAGGGAGCTGGCAGCTCCGTGCCGCTCACAATGGCCACATTTTGCTCAAACACCGCGTGAGGAGGCAGCATTACCTGTCACAATGGTTGCATTTAAAGGGCTTTGCACCCGTGTGCTTTCTGTAATGCCTCGTGAGCTCGTCGCTCCGTGCAAAACGCCACTCGCACCCTTCCCACGAGCACTTGTAAGGCTTCTCACCTGCAGAGGGGAGGAGAGAAGAGTCAGCGCGGCAGCAGCATTACTGAGCACTCAACTTGCAAGTCCTGTGTCCGCCCCCCTCGCCCCTTTCCCACTTGGGTAGTTTAACCCACATCGAGTTATTAAAGGCCAGAGCACGATGGGCAGGCTAACCCACATTGAGTCACACGATTCATGGCCAGAGCATGATGCAAACCACTTAGGGCTTACAATTCATTGTACTGGGGATGGATCCAGCTCCAACATTACAGCTGTTAAAACATCCAGTTTCCCATTTTTAACAAAACCCGTCAACTGCTCTTCAAACAAACCCTCAGGATGTCCCCAGACCTCGCCCCCTGTGCTGCTGGGGCCTGATTTTCAGTCATCCTTTCAGCTTGCTCTGTGCTTGCAGGCTGAATTACTGTGGTAGCTGAGTGGCTGTACCCATGCTAAAACCCCGCAGGCGGGAGCCGGTCGTACCACCACCTGGGCACCCCCAGGAGCAACCACCTCTGGACAGGGAGTGCAAGACGAGAAACATTTTCTTCTTTAAATGAGCTGGTCCTTCAGTCTTTTTGCACTACACCTGTATCAGCTCTTATTCTACCCCCAAAATATTAACCGTACCACTGAAGCAATGAAGTGGTATGTCAGGAGAGTCTGTCTTCTGTGTCCACATTTACCTATCTTCTAACACAGACCAGCCTCTGTGGGTCCATGGTGTAACATCCATGAGTCCTTCACACCTCCTGATGGAGACTTCCAAGGCCTCATGCTTCCCCTCTTCTTATTCAGTGCCCATGTATTCATGCACATGCAAGTTTATCATCTCCCCCCAGAACAAATGCTACAGTGCTTCTCCTCCTGTATAAACTCAAAGTCCCTGCTGCCCACACTGTCAGCACAGTGTGGATGCATTAGAAGAGGAGGGAGTTGAGACAAAATGCTGACAAGAAATCACTTTCACTACTAAGCTACTAAGCTAGCAATTATAAACAGAGAAGGGACTTATTTATTTGTCCTTAAAATTGCTAAGAAGGCAGTCTTTAAAAAAAAATGCCACTGACCAAACTGAAGTTGTAATACTTATGACCTCTCTACTTGGCCACAGCAGATAAATTTCTCAGTGCAGAGAGGCAGATTTCTATATTTAGTGTGTCTATTCAGCAGGTAAAGGAGTGAGATCTGATTATGGGAGCCCTATGTATTTCAAAGTGACAAATTGGAGAGGCCAAAAGAGCAAGAAAAGTGAAGAGGGCAGGATAATTGCATCAAAATACATTTTAAAAAGCTGTTTTGTGGTGAGTGAGTTTCCACAAACTTCTCATTGCACAGGCAGCTCTGCTGCACTGGGGTCCCCTGCCCCAGCAGGCTGATGTGTTTGTTAACTGGGGTCGAGCCATTTTACCAGATTCTGAGAAGTTTGTTCGGCACAGTAACTCAATTAAAGGATTTATTTGGGTGAAGAGGGGGCAGCAGCAGGCAAGACTTCACCAAAATACTGAATCATGGCCTCAGTCCCCAAAACCAGAAAGGCCAGCCTGGATGTCTCTACTATGTGCCACAACCCACCATGGGGACGTGCCCAACAAGACAATGGGCTGAGCCAATAATAACCCTGTCCCACTTAGACTGTGCCTGTCTGGTCAGCTCTGCAGGCTTGCATATTTTTATTAAAAAAAAAAAAAAAAACAACTTTTTTCACAGAGGGAAAAAAAAAGGGGAAGAAAATTCTTGTTAGTGAGCCAAGTGCTGGTGTCTTGTTTCTGTGCTGGTTACTCAGCTGTAATTCAAACACTGCTACCAGTGCTGTCGCAGATGCCAGAACTGCAGTTCCTTCAGCACTGTCCCCTTGACAGCCCGTGACATCCTACCTGGCACATTGCATTCGATCTCCCCTTGTCAGAGGAAAAGGATTTCCCCGGCCCTGGTCATGTCTCTGATGGTGCAGCGGTTCCATGTGAACGGTTCCTGCATTATTTTTAAAAGCTGTCAATAAATGGGCCTCGGTGACAATCCGGCTTCCTTGGTTCTCTGACGCTCTCTAGTGCCTACCTTAGAGTGGAGACAGCAAGGCAGACAAACCGCCCTGTAGTGCATTTACTACACACGCTGTAAAGAGAAGGCAAAGGATGAATGCTCAGCCAGATCTGGCAGGTACAGCCAGCCTGAACAATACAGCCGCCTACGGAGCAGAAGGGTGAAGAAAAAACATCATGGGCTTTCTATGAAACAAGGGCTATTAAGACTGAAGCTGTGTTTGGCTTGTTAACATTTGTCAAGAGCTTTGAAAATGTACAGTGCTATATATAGGTTACGAGAGACAGAAATGCCAAGTGTGATTACTGGTAAACCCACGGGATGCCACATATCTCCATTATTTGCTCCAGGGTCTCCTCTCTCAAGTGTTCCTGATTTGGCCTTGCGCTGCCCTGAGCTGAGTTTTGTTTTCGGATGCTTTTCCTCTGTAAGTGAAGCCCCGTTCCACGACATGTCAGAAGTACCTCTTTGTGCTCCCAGGCAGCACGCTGCCGTGCAGAGCTCTGCGTGGCACGGCATACAGGCGAAGGAGCACGGTGACCTTTAAAGCCATGTCAGATAGGCTCCTTGACCCAGAGACCTCAGAAAGGTTAGATACCCTGCCCTCCCGCAGCCACTCAAAAACAGGAGAGGGCACAAAGTGAAAGACCTCTGTGTCTCTGTATGTGAGGATGAAGAACAAACTGCTTCCTAATGGCTGCTCTCGTCTCACCCGCAGATGAAATGACAGCTCTCTTGCCAAGGTGTGTGTCAGGAGGAAGCGTGGGAATGGAAAAGGGGGAGAAGCCCCTCCTACCTCACTACTGGCAATGGCAGGCAGAAGAAATGGGAAGGATCGTTTCCATGTGCCAGGCTGCTCTTCTGTTGTTGTAGAGGATTAGCGAGAATAAAAGGGTAGATGGCGAAATCCTCCTCTGCTGAAGGCAATGGCAAAACTCCCACACTCCTCTACTGGGCCAGGATCTCCCCCTTTCTAACAAATTAATTATGAGTTTCAAAATCCAATTAAAAATGGGAACATCACAGAACTGTGCCATACTGACTTTTTCCAGGCTCTAATTCCTCAAAATTAAAAACCGCACTTAAACCTCGTGCCTGCGAGCCACTCCCAGGAAGGAGGCTCTAATCTTTAAGTCACCTTTACCCAACACAAGGGGCTGTGCAGTGCTTATATAAATCCATAAAACCACATTTTTCCTTGTGCACTCCACAGAGGAGCCAGCGCACATCTAAAAAGAAGCTGATACCCAGATATGCAGCTGTTAAAGGCTCTGCTGCAGTTCAGGAGGTGCTCCGCACCACGGGGCCGGCTTAGCCTCCATGCACCCACCGGCACGCCTGGGCAGGGCAGGGAGCCAGCGACATGGGCACACTTTGAAGCACCGGATTATGCAGTTTTCTGAGACAAGCACGAGTGTTCCCACAACGTACCACTTGTTTACAGAAAAATCCTAGAAGTGCCCCAGAGCAGTGGCGAGGTGGAGAGCACCGTGTAGTGATTTCAAACCTGCTGACCACACTGGTTTCTCGAGGCAGCATCACATTGGCGAGCAGTGCAGAGCCGAAAAGGCGAGCTGCAGAGGGAAACCATGGTCAGGCTTCCCAGCACGCCTGCTGCACGTGCTTCAGGGGTGTTATTTCTGGCTGTGAATGGGGGCAACCTGGAGAGCGACCCCAAAAGTGGACTTCTGAACTACAGAAAACACTCACATGGACACATCCTTAGTTGCATGCCGAGGGCACCTTAGGAGCAGCCCGCAGATGCTGTGAGTGCACAAACCACTATGCTGAAAGCTACTGATCAGTCCCTAGCCCGTTTTTATCTTTTCATGCTCCCAGAGCATATTTCCGTACCCTGAGATTGGGCTGTTTGGGGAAGAAGCTCTCTGTTCCGCTTCTGTTCCTGGCATCTCACTCAACTTAGCTCTCCTTCTAAAAACTCCCCCCAAAGTACACTTCAGTAACAGGCTGGCCCTCCATCCCTCTTCATTTCATCCACCCTTGTCTAGTCTCGTAACTGGAGGACAAAGAATTTTGCAAACTTTGGGGAAACATACAATGATGAAGCTAAAATCTATGACAGTCGTAGCAAAAATCCACAAGACTTTGGTACCCCTGAAATCAGGTCACTGTTCTTTTGGTGACTAAGACAAATGCAAGACTACATATTAAGCACCCAGTTATAAAAAAACCACCAGTGATGCCACTTCACTGGTCTTTTGGACTTGTCAGGTTGTTTTCCAGCCTCAGATACACTTGGTGAGCTTCACCTCATGCAACTTTACATACCGAAAAACATCATCGGAAATAATCACCTGCTGCTCCTTTTGACGTTAATGAAGAGACAAAGGCGTGTGTGGAGTGGGACACATTGACCCCTGTCAGACCGAAGCTGGAGGTGAATTTCTCTCCTTTGGTTGTACAGGAGAGCAGCTCCATCACAGGCTGCTGTATCTTTGCTCTCCAAGCACAAAATGGAGACTATCAGGTCTTCTCTCCCATATGCATACATTGCAAACTGTATACAAGCCTCAGCAATACAGAGTCTCTCACCAAACAGCACAAAACACTGAGACCCTTTGCCCTTGCCACCTAGATCCCCCAGAACCATTTAGGTGCAGGGAGTATTTCTTTCGTACAAGGAGTAAGAAGAGTCTGCTCACTGCAGACATCTCAGAGTGGCAGTTTCAACAGCGACTGGTTAGTAGAAACATTATGGTTATGGGAGACATAGGAACATAAACAGGATCAGCTGCGGACATTGTCATGACCAGAAAACTACAGCACAAAAGGAGGAAGCCAGGGATATTATACATCTTACATTTTACAGTATTTATTGCCAACCCTAGGGGTTTAAAAAGTCTATGAGTCCAGTCTCCCACGAAAATAACGAGATTTTCAAGATGAAGACAGTAAGACAGAGAGATCATTTGCCTTCTGGTTTGGAGATAACCTAGGGTCATGATTTTAAACTTCTCTTTGCAGCCCTGAAGACTAGAAACATTTGCTATTAAAAACAAACACACGCACATACACACACACAAACAGAGAAAGGAGTTTGTTCCCTACTCCCTGGATTTTGGGGGGGGGGGGGGGGGGGGGGGTGACTTTAGAAGAAAACCCTACAGCTTTTGGGATGTGCATGATAAGATCAAGCAATACTGCAGGGTGAAACCCTGGTTTCATCAGTCACTGGAGAAATGCCCATTAAGGCTTGAGTTTCACCCTGTATCTTTACGGAATTAAAAGTAAACAAACATATTAAGATTATCCTGTGTATCTGTTTCCTTCTGCCTCCCCATGCACCCCAACTTAAACACCACAGCACAAATACATGCTGATTACAGTGTGCTTAGTAAAATAAGCAAGCAGTTTAAGCCCCGTGGTCCTGCAATAACTTCAGTAAGACAGATCAACAGTGGAGAATCCCCGTCAAAACCCTTGCTGGTATACCTTACTGCTAAAATACGGTACAGTTAAGAGCCTCCTTTTGTCAGTATGCCTGAGTTAGCCAAAAAGGCTTAAAGAAACTGAGGAATAAAACAAATCCTGTCTGCATGCACATTTTGAAGGCCAGTCAAATAAGATGTTTGTTATGCTATGCTTTAACAGCTCCTTAATATGTTATGTAAGTACATAAAAATAGCATGTGAAAGTCTTTAGAAAAACAGGAACACCCCCTGAAAAATCGCCATGTGTTCTAACCCGCAGGGAATTATTTACATATAGTTTCAAGATCCCAAAAAAAAAGTTTTATGAAAGAAACACAAACCATCTCCTTCATTTTTAAAATCCGTGATTAAAATACTACTCAAAATGAAACTAGTTCTAAAAGCCTCAACGTCTAAAAATATGTCCTGAAAGACAGCTTTAGCTACACTTGCTCTAAGACTGGCGTTCTTGGAGAACCAGACAAACTGCAAATTACAACTGAAAAAGGAATTAAATGCAAGATTTCTCGCCTGGATTTCTCCCATAAGGATGCTCCGGGGGCCTGAGTCGTGCAAAGAAAATGTGTGAAGAACCCCGTAGTCCCACTGGCTTTTTCAGAGAGCGTTTTAATAACTTTCCTCGCCACCCTTTCTGAGAAATCCTTCTGGGACCTACTGTTCCGGGGCTGGTGGCTGGGAACGTGCCGTCGCGCCGAGGAGCGGTGTCAGCGCTGGGACGGTGCCACGCAGAAGGACGCCGCGGAGACGCCGGCAGCCGGTGGGTTTTCGGTGAGAAGCAGCCCCCCAGCTTGCCTTGCAGAGAAATGCCAGGCAGGCGTTTGTATTTGCTTTGCAGTTTATTACAAAAGTCTGCCACGGCACAATGGGAAGCCTAATGTGGAACATCACATTAACAATATTTTATATTTATGTAGCACTCTTCATCTCTAAGGGTCCCTGAGAGCTTTACAAGCTACATACGTGGCATACCAATGAAGCCGAGCCATAATTCTTCTAATTAGCTGAATATCAGCACACATCACATGGCACAACAGAAAATGTTACTGGTCACTCCTCTCTTCATATGGAAAGTGCTACGTGATATTTAACAGCAGCTCGTTGCAGAAGGAAATTCAGTTTTAAGGACTCTGGAAAAAATGCAATCTCCTAACCAAATAGGTCTCCTTTACGGCTGTCTCTGTCCCCCCATGTCACATACGCACACTCCCCCAAATAGGAGACACAGAGGAGGAGCCCTGCTTGTTGAATGGCCCCACTTCCACGCTAAATTCAGCAAGTTACCATCGGATGCATGGCTCAGACAGCTGCTTTGCTGGTGTGGTTACAGAAAAGCTGGAGAGCTGCTGCAGTTCAGTGCACAACAACATCACCCTCCTTTTAATGTCACTAAGTTCATTTCTTTAGCAAAAAGGAAGAGCAGGCTATTTAATACACACATCCTCTGGAAGTCAATGCCACCATCTAAGTGTATGTGCATGCAACCCATCAACCAGTAAAACTAATTATAAAAATCAATTTCAGATACTTTTCGGAGCCTTTCATTCCTCAATATACTCCTAATTGATTTTTGTTGGAGAAATAGAAAGGGTAATTATTATTTTTATTATTACAAAGGAAGGCAAGGGGGGCTGTGGTCAGTGTTTCAAGTGGCTCACCAATGCTTTCTCCCCCAAAAGAGAAAAAAGGAAAAACAGCATTTTATTCACAGTTTTGCCACCTGCTGGAAAGATGGAAAAGCCTTTGAAAGGGTGACAAAGCACAAGAGAAAAGCTGGCAGTAGACAGTACAGGGCAGAAGAGGAATGTGACAGGATTGTGAAAAACACAATGTGAGAAGGTTGTACCTATTTATAGACGGGCAGGGATGATCAAGTGTAAAAGCAGTACATTGCTGTGAACGATGTACAGCTCCTTTCATCCAAAAAGGTCAGAAGTGCCCTTATAGAGAGATGGCTCTAATCATGTCTGTATCAGAGATGGGCAAAAAGAGGTTAAGAACCAGACCCACTGTCCAATCAGTCTTTCTACCAGCTTCAAAGCTCCGGACTAGTCCCTAGGGGCCTTGCCAAAGCCTGTCTACCAAGCCGGCAGCAGTCTTCCGCAGGCAGTCATTCAGGACACAAAAACAAATGAATTTTTGCAGCCTTATTTCTTGCTCACACACACAAGCACCTAACGCGCACGCACAAAGCCCGCTTGCCTAGCTGAAATGCAGAGCAAAGCGAAGCACGTGGCAACGCTCCAAGAAATGGAAATAATTCCTTTTTGTACCCTCCTTGAGCACCGGCCGGGGCGTACAGCCCACCCTTGTGCCCCCTGAATTGCCGGCGCATCCTCGCCCAGCCCGGCCCAGGGGACGGCAGCAGGGCAGCAGGACGGGGCGGGCAGCCGGCAGCATCCCCGGCAGCAAGGCTGCCCAATTAAGCCTCCGGAACGAGTGAGCGAGGGGGGAAAGAAAATTAAAATTTAAAAAAAAAAAAAAAAAGGGGGGAAGAAAGAAAAGAAAGGCTGGAGTTGCTTGGCAACGCGAGGGCAGGAACAGCTGTGCAGCAGGTCGGGCTGGTACCCAGGCGCCGGGCTGGCCCATCAGCATCCTGCACGCCCCACATTTCGTGCCGGGGTCTCCTAGTAACAGCCGGTGCACGCCGGACTGCTGCGCATCCCCTCCTCGCCTCCCGCTTCTCCCCGGCAGGCACGGCATCGCTGTTTGCCCTAATTACACATTCTCCGCTGCTTCAAGCTGCCATTACTTTGGTCCCCAGAGGAGTAGCAAGAACTTTAAAAAAAATCTCCTCTAATAAGGGTTTTTAGTTTCGAATGCAGCGGAGCTCCGCGAGCTCGAAGATGCAAGGCAAGGCAGCAGCAGCAGAAGCAGCAGATGAAAAGAAAGAAAAATTCAGCGGTTCACCGGGTCAGATTTTTCCAGGACCCTGCAATAGATCTTTTCCCTTTGTTTTTTTGTAAATCATACCAGAGGGTGAGCAGCGATGAGAGCCCTTTATGGGCCCTGGCGCCTATTTATATAATCCAGAGCAGCGTAGTAAAGGTCTGCTCTTTGGACACTTGCATTTTAGGCCAAGAGCTCCTGAGAAATTTCATGCAAAAAGCAAAGGTAACATCCCAGGCAGAATATAAAAAATATTTATCAGTGACCAGAACTGACAAAAAAGCAAGTGAAGAGGAAGAGAGACCCCCTGTCCCAAATGCTAACAGTTTAAGTTATTTTTGTTCCATATTTTTGCTAACGAATGTGGCTTTTCATTTACTCAGACTATTGCAGTGCTGATGGTTCTTGCTATTTATGTGTCTCTTCCTTTTCTCCCCTTTGCCATTGAAAAATCAGGGATGCAGACTGGCAGAGGCAGCACGGGAATAAAACACAAGGGGAAAATAAAACATATCCCTTTCTGTTTCCTGGTTTTGTCAAGAACAAAGAGAAGAAAAGAACAAGACCCGGGATGCTTTCATTCATTCAGGTACTATATTTGATTTGGGGGGGTGGGAAGCCGTGTGTTTGGCTTTATAAAACACACCCTGTGCCAGGGCCGGGCTGCGCAGCGGGGCCAGGCGGGCGATGCTTCGGCAGGAGACGCCGTCCCTCCTGCCGCTGCCTTCCTCGGGGGCTCGGCGCAGCTCCCAGCGGTGGAGACAGCAGGAGCTGCTCGCTGCTTCGTGGAGCACGACGCGGTCAAAAGGTCTCAGCAACGCTGCCAGGCAAACCCAGGCGAACCAAGGGGCCCGGTCTCCAGAGCACGAGGCAGCCAGTAAAGGTGATGAACTCTTGCCAGCTAGGAAGTTTACTCATCTGCATTTTGGGAAAGTTTGCACTGCTGATCAGCTTCCCAGAGCTAGGACTCCAGAAGCTCTAAGCTCTAGGGGAGACAGAAGCACCCAGCTGGAAATCCCCCAGGTCATCCATGCTGCTGGATGAGTGTAAATGAGGAATGACGCAAGTGTGCTACAAAACCCCATTGCTGGGTGGCGCTGCATCTTCAGAGGGAAAATCTTAGAGAATAAAGACACCCTCTGTATGAAATATGTTCCCTAATACACGTCCAAAGTCAAACAAAGCCCAGGAAACCACCTGGAGAAACCACTGTTGGGATTCTCTGGGTTTCACAAAGAATTAACAATAAAATTGCATCACGTGTACCACACTCATACAAAAGTCATTTCATGACAGATCAGAGCTTAGTCCATTCCAGTTAATTTTCACCCAGATATTCACAGATAAAGGTCTTCTACTCAAAGGCTATTTTCCATTACAGAGGCCAAGTTTTTAGCTCAACTTGTTACACTGAGAAAAGCTCTCTTCTCTCTGCCCATCCCCAACACACATGCCACATTCTCCTAAAAAACAAGTATTTTTCCTCCAACTTCTAAAATAACAAACAGCAGCCACACTGGAAAAATACCAAATGTGGAAAAATTCAGCTTCAGGGAAAAGCTTAGCAGAGTTACACGTGACCAACAAGAAGATGCCCAAATGGAAGTTCATGCAAAATTAACCGTAACAGGTTCCATGCACTTATGTATCGAACAAAAGTGTATGCAGATAAGCACGCCTGTATTTTTATGGCATTCATTTCCAAGAACTAATACATGCTTCTAGTGCACTAATGATCACTTATAGTCATCATAAAAAACTAGAATGACATTGCAAAATTGTCCAACTAATCTATTAAGTTCCCTCTGTCGGTGGTAAGAGTCCAGAGGAATCGGAGCAAGGAAAAAGTCCCCACTAAACTCCGAATGTGCACAGTTAAGCAACGGGGACACCTTTCTTTCAGAACTCGGCTGGTGATCCGCTTTCATCTGGAAGCACAGGCTCGTCACTGTTAGCTTAGCTAGCACGCCTGTAAATGTTTTTCCAGCTTTCAGTTCTTCAAGCCCCAGTTTTCGGTCCCAGGTTTCAAAGGCAAGGCACCCCCAGGAGCACATCTGCCCAAGGCAGCACGTGTGTCTATCTCCAGATGGGGCTGCTAGGGCTGAGAACTGGCCCGCACATTTTTTAAAGGCTTTCAGTTCTTATTAAGCCTTCTATCACGTATAAAGCTGGCCAACAGAAAGATTTGGGGTCTCCAGTGAAACAAAGGTTCTGGGCACTCCCAGAGACTGTGGATAAGGAGGGTCCCATGCAGTATTTTGTCCTCCCCTTTCTAACAGGGCCGCACCAGTCTTTAAAACTCCCCTCGCTTGAAGTCCTTGTTTCATGTTCATTTCACTCTACAGCAGTACGCTACAATTTACTGCTTGACATTTGGTAACCAACTGGCTTTTGGCAGCGGTGTTAGACAAAAAGTTTTCTGAAGACGCAAATAGAGTTTTTCCCTGAACTCCAGCAAAACAGAAACAGACAGTTTGACACATGAAATCCACCCTACAGTCTCGGCATCAGATGCTTGCCCTTTACCTACCTTGAAATTCATTTTTTTCAGACATCATTCCTAGTGTTAGTGAAGGTCTGTGCTATACCATGGGCACCATCTACTCCGCGGTGGCCACGGTGTTACCTGGCACGGGACCTCTCCCGGCAGAAGCACGGACGCCCCCGCTGCGTTTAGGTCAGCTGAGACAAAGCCTTGCAGCTCGGCTGCTCCTGCGTGCCAAGCTGCTGCTGCCGGTGTGGGGGTATGCGGGATGTGAAAGGCAGGCTCTGCGCTGGGAGCAAGCCCCTTGCCCCGCACACTTTCCACCCAGGCTCCTGGGCACTTGCCCAGATGTAACCTGGACTCAGACACCCCCGCTGCGCTTAGAGGACTGACCTAGAGCCTGCTTTTAAGACATGTGGCAGCACACTTGGCTTTTCCTGCCCAGTGCTTCAGCTCTCCCAGGCTGCTCAGGCCCTTCTCTTCCAGCAAGCCCACCTCAGTCTAAGATGGCACCTCCGCCCACACATCTCTGGTTCAGGCCTGGCGTGACTTCAAATATTTCACAAGTGCTGGTGTTTTTCTTTTTCTTTTGTTCAAAGCAAAGTTTCTCATTCTTAATCTGCCATTTGTATCCAGTGCGGGACACCAGCAACACGAAGGGACCCTGACAGAAAGCAACTGAGGGTTTTTAGTTTGAGGTCTTACTCTGTGAGCCATATCCTTCACCCCCTTTGCTGGGTGCCTCCGAGGGGCTCAGGGATGGATGTAAAGAAAACGCGGGATGACAAAGTAGAGGGGGCTTCTCCGTGCCTTACTGAGGCAGCCTGCCCCAACACTTGGAGGTGCCTGCACTCTCCCTTCTGCAGCTGCCAGCAGGCAGCAAACAGCACTTTCTAGGTCTCCCTTGTGCCAAAAATCATCTCACGTGGCACATAAACAACCAAACAAACAATACCTATTTACATTTCCAAACCCAAACAGTAAGACTGTCTCCCTACCTGTGCTACTGAATTGCAAACGATGGAGCAGAAAGAGAGGACTGAGAATGCAGGTACCGGCAACCAAGCAATGGCTGAGCCCGGGCGTTTCAAATGGCGAGGGCTGCTTTTGGCAGAGCCCATCCTTCCTCTGTCTGCGGCGTTCACAAAGCTTGTTTCCTCAGCCTAAGCTCTCACTGTAGTAATGACGTGAGGCTCTGGCCCTCCGCACTGAAATCACAAGACTCCTCTCCCAACTTGCCAAGTGGTTAAATGGCTTCAAAAAGAGAAGGTTTTTAAAGAGCTTGTGATCAGGTCGGGCTTATTTCAACGAGCTTTGATTAAAAACAAAAACAAAAACTAACAAAACACATCTTTCCAATTTGGCAGCGCAACTGAAAACAAATCCAGCCATGAATGAAGGTCTTCCTCACACCCCCTCTCCTTCCCCAACTCCCTTCTCTTGTTTCCAGCAGCGAACTCACCCGCTGCTCCAGCTGCTGCCACGGGAGCTTTAACATCCTCTCCGTCCCTCTGTGTCCCCTTGCTGGTCTCAGCCCTGCACGCGGAGCTGGGGACTTGTTCCAAGGCTGTGGATCTCTCTCTTTGTACAACAAAAAAATCCTGGGCCTTGGCTTTCATTCCTCCCATTGTAGCTATACTGTTCTCCCAAATGCTTTTTCCTAACTCATTTATTCAGAATCTTACAGAACTGGTGCTTTGCTTGGCTGTTTGTATTTTCTTTCTCATCTTTGGCTTTGTGTTCACTGGTGGCACCACATTAACACAACACAGCACTGCAGCTTCCCATTCACGGGTTACCACTGGCACAGACAGATTTTATTTTCTCTATTATTCCTTTACTTCAAATTAATCTTCTTCTTTTTTCATCTAGCCTTCCCCGCTCAATTTGCGCTTTTCCAATCATTTCCAGATTCTGGGCATTTCCTCTTCTAGCCCCAGCAGTTTTGGAAGACTCTTCTCTGTCAGTTTAAATCCCACCTCAAAAACCTTCCTGTTCTTTAATGCTCTTCTAATACTCTTGTGTACCTCTTGCTTTTTTCTTCCAAACGTAGTAATTTGTTTTCCTGCAGGGTGGATTTATTTGTTCTTGTTACTCTCACCCAGCACTTTGGATCAAAGAACTATGTAATTTACAATAAGATATCATGACAATGTGAAACAAACTCCACTTAAATAAATGCTATCTTCAGACAGTATGTAGACTCGTACTATCTATTTACATGGGCATCTCCCACTCGTTTTAGGCTTTAGAAATCTAATTAAAGATGTGAGGTGCCCAATTGTTTTTTTTTAAGAATTGATCTTAGGTTGTATCAGATCCTGGTTTTAGATGTATAAAGAAAAAAAATAATCAAAACCTTCTGACACTCACAAAATGCAAACCCCAGCGAAACACTCTATGGCTTATTTTTTTAATCATTATTGCAATCTTCAGGATTTCCCAGTTAGTTTATTTGTGATGCTTTATCTCTGGCCATGAAGCAACCATGCCACCTCATGCCTTCCCCTGTGCATTACTGCAAGGAAAGCTGATGTGAGTTGTTTCATCGGGAGATAGAAATCTTCTCCATGGGTCTTTGATCCATGGGACACAATGACTTCCCCGTGACTAATCTTTCCAAAGGTCGCGGGCCAGCTCCCCCTTAGACGTATTTGCATCCCGACACTCGCCAGCAATATCCTGTTTTCTAATTTAGGAAGTACCGATGACTATACATTTTCTTTGGCCCATTCTAATTCCTTTCCTCTCCACTCTCCTCTACATTGGCAATTCATCTCCACACATGTGTGAAGGCTGGACTAAAATTTCTGTTTCTCAAAAGAGACATTGTCGTTTGCACTGATGTCTGCTCCATGAATAAGTGTGAGAGAATGTATTAGGGCTGGATTACAGCACCAGTGCTGGTGGCTCCTTTGTTAATTTTTTTTACCTCGCCCCCATGTTGGCAGCACAGCCTTTCCAATCCTACAGCTCACCTTTTCCTCCTGTTTACACGCGCAGCTGCTATTTCTCCCGAACGGCTTCTTTGCTGCCTTCTGACAGACATATAGTTCCACCACTGCTCTGAGCTCTTTTATGTACCCTTCTCTTTAGATGCCCCAGCTTGCTTCGAATCCAATCAAATATTTTCATTTCCCTTTCAACCCAGACAATGTTTTTCCCTTTCCCTTCCAGATTAAATTCTCTCCCACACAGATAATAGTTTTTCCCTCTCCAAAGGTCGTCCAGAAGGTGGTTTCATAACCAGTTCAACCATTGATGGGCCTTCCAGAACTGTCCTAATTCTCTAATGGAGGAGACATGAGAGAATAACGAGGGAAGCTTGCACAGCACCATGTACAGTGTGGAGTCTGACTGTCCCTGGGCTCCCCAGCGAAGCAAAGCCCCAGGAGAAGCCGGGTTCCAACCCAGCAAGCTGCTATCAGTCTGTATTGCCTCCAGCCCAGTCTGGCTCATCACGCTGCGAGGAAGGCCAGCCAGCGTCTGTCTGGTCAGCGTTACATACGAACGAAAGGAATGCAACCTCCTTCCGCTGCCTTCCACCCCCCGGCTCCCCAGCCCATGGCTTTCTTGTCTTCCTGCAGAGCAGTAAGTCCCTTTGATCCAGCGAGTGGACTTTGCACATGGAAGTTGGGTGACCGGCCTGCATCTGCCTCCGGACGGCGAGCCCCACACTGAGAGCTCTTTGTCTGCCAGGGCACTCCCACCCCTTTGCACAGGGCCCACTCTGGCAGACTGCTCTTGCATGACACACTAACAAGCTACCAGCCAAAGGAAAATATCTCGCAATCATTTCAGGCCCTCTGGCTCAGCCAGTGAGCAAGCCAAGTGGCTAGTAGCCATTGGCGCTGCTGGGCGCATTCACAACCCGCGGCACACGCGGCTCCCTGCAGCTCCAAGGCGGCCGCGGAAAAACAAAGCGCCGATGGAGAAAAGGGCTGCTCGGCCCTAGCCCCAGGGCGGGCATGGGAAAGGAGGCAGCCCTGCCATTTACAGCTCAGTCCCAAATTTCCATGGCTAGTCCTCTCTGTCCCTCTCTTTCACAGGAAGCTCAGGAGCTCCCTGCGGGGAAGCCCCACTGCCGAGGTCAGAGCGAACAGATTCGATGCCTTGATTGTACCAGCTCTAATTATGGCACTCATGGTCAATGGATTTTAAGGGAACAGAGCACTTAAACGGGATGCAGGGGTCCAAACGACTTGGTGCTTGGACCCAAATAAGCTAGTTACATAGGCCCCTCCCCACCACTGACTCAGACTGCTCCCAAGATGTAATCTAAAGGTATTCAGGTACCTTTGAACACCTAGGTGCTTTCCACTGAGAGAAATGGAGTCAGGTGCCTACCTGCTCCCAGGTTCTGCCTCAAATAGTTCAGCTTGATTTGAACAACAGAGCTGTATCCCATCCACGCTGCAAATGAAACCATCCTTTCTACACAGCTGTAGACAGCTAGGATGTAACCAGGTAAAGGATGCTTGTACGGCTGCAAAGACAGGATGGGACGGCTCCTCATCTGGGTTTGTTTCTTGCCTCTTCTCTTTTACCTGCCTGCTTTTTCCTAACAACCTTTGCTACCTTCTTTGAATTTGGTGGATGAAAACAAGAACACCTCTGTAAACTAGTAAATGGTTTACAGACTGGTTGAACTACTGATGGTTTAACCGGGAAGCTCGGAGGGATAGCTGAACCCACTAGGTGAGGTGATAGGAGCGGGACATTTGGGCACTGCACCTGCACAGCTGCAGTCTCATCATTTGATGCAGGTCTCCCACATCTGCCAGTAAAGGTGGAGTTGTCTTTCCAACCACACACATACACACCAACTAAGGCTATTCAATAAAAGTATCACGGTGCCAGTGAGAAATGTTTCTTGTCATGAATTAATTGCAAAACACAGTATTTGACATGGTGATGTTACCTAGGGGAAAGATACAATATTCAGCTGGACCTAAGACTTGATTCAAAAGCACGCAAAATCTTGCAAGATTTGAACTCCCATGGTGGAGGTCTTGCAAATACAGCCGCTCTTGCAGAGTTCTTACAGAGTTCTCTCAGGACTCCTTGTCCCCCTTCACACCTACTGGGTGACCAAAACATAAAAAATTCCACAAGTTCACCCCTTTTAGGTGAACATGTCACATCCTTGGCTAACTTCAGAAAGCTGTGTAAGACTCATCACTTCCAGCTTGAGGAGGAACACAGGGGTCACATCCAAACAGTCAAGGCCATTGCATCAACAACTCACTCCCTGGAGCTGTGCCCTCATGGGAGCCCCTTTGCCCACTGGAAGGCCTTGGCTGGGACGTCCTCCTGGACACCACGGCAGAGCCTGCTTTGCTGTGGGTTAAGCTCACGGTGGCATTGGCAGCACAGGAGTCTCCTGATCACATCACTGCAGGTTTTAAAATGACTGCACTGCTTCCATTGGCTTTCAAATCACTGGATCACATGTGAGGTCACTCCTGGTAAGGCGGCTATCCCCAGTAAAAGCACTAGAAAGCCCATATTGAAAGATCAAAACCAAGGCCTTTTATGTCGTAACGTGATTTATACCTCAGACCATGTAACTTTTACAGTGCTGCCTAGTATATGATGGATGCAGCTCTCTTAACAACCCACACATTTGTTTGATTTACTGCACTGGTCCAACATGTTATTTTCTACCTTGCAAGAACAACCTCGCTTCTAGGAATATGCCTGCATGATAAGATCGTGAATTAAATGTGCAGTTATCGTAAGAGACCACACATTTTACAGTAAAATTGAGAAAACTGATTACAGCAATCCCTCTGGAAACAAGAATAATCACATGATAAGATAGTGCTAATGGGAATTTATCATCTCTCATCACATGTGAAGCCTAGAACAAAGCAGCAACACTAGCAAACTGCACAGCTATTACTGCCAATGAATACCAGCTGAAAAGCTACTGGGGACTATGAACAAATGACAGGAGAGTAGGGATGCTGAACAGCCAAACTGCAGCCAATTTGGTACGCTTCAAGATGCTTACACAGTAAAGCTTATATGCAACATTAATCAATACTACCCAAAATAACTGCCTGGTATCTTTCCATACATCCCATACCCTTTCTATCCACACTATTCCATCCAAACTCCATGTCATTGATTAATTTGCTCTTGTAGCATTGGCAGCACAAAGAGTCTCCTGACCACATGCTGTATTTAGTCACCAGAATAGCCCAAAATAGTGAGATCTCAAGTGTACATGCATCTGTATTGTACACATCTGCATCTACACACACACTCCCTCTCACACAAACATTATTCCTAAACCGCACATCTCCGTTCTGAAATATGCTTGTTCCCTTCCCCCATACAAAAGGCAGCAAAAACCTACCCACGGTATTTTCTATTTGAAGCAATTAACACTTGACTAAAATTAACATTTTTAAAGCTGTCTTGGGGATCTGAGTGCGGAAAACCCAAATTGGCATGCCCACAGTTTTAACATGAATGATACATCTACAACCCTTAGGTATCCTAAAATTACTCTGCACCAAGCCCCATAAGACACATGAAAGCTCAACATATTAATGGTAGGCAGTGAACTCCTCCGTTCTGTTGAAAAGGGGGTACATTTGCTGGCCTACCATATTTTTCCATTGCCCTGTTTCACAGATACAGGCTTGAACTTTTGGAAGAGCTTTTTTTTTTCTTTTCTAAATGAGAATAAAAGGAGATGGTTACGATTAGGTGGCAGGAGGACAAGATGAGAGAAGCATCCTACACAAGTACCTGTATGAGTCCTCTGGTGAGCCTTTAAGTGGGAGCTCTTTGTGTAAACCTTCCGGCACCCATTAAATTGACAGCGATGAACCCTCTTCTTGTTTTCTGGGGACGCTTCCGCCCCTGGCCCTCCTTGTTCACTGTCACTTTGCCCACTTTTTATTGTCCCCGCGGTTGCTGCCGCTACACCCACTTTCATGGAGCTGAGTGAAGCTTTCTTGGCCACCAGTTTCAATGTCACCGTGCCGTCCACTGCTGAGAGAGTTTGTGAGGTTTTTACAAGGTGGCGGCTGAGCTCCGGAGAGGAAGGGGGTGTTAACGAGGTTACTGCATTGAGTTGGGCCTGGTTGACGGCTGTGTAGCCTTCTGTGGAAGAGCTGGTGGACTGCAAGCTGAGGCACGTCTCAGACAGCAGCTTGTCCCGTGAAAGGATAATGTCCATGTTGGAGCTTTTGTCACACGTACTCGTCTCCACCGGTAAAAGGATGGGGTCCAGCCGTCGGATAGTGTCCTCCGCATCTGGAGCTGAGGAGGCATGAAGGAAGCAGTCTAAGTCCTCACCAAAGCTCTCGGAGATCTTCCGTGGTTCAGTCTGAAGGTATCGCTCCAACTCGAGGCATGTCTGCAGGAGGGGAAGGGAGAGGGGAGGGAAAGAAACTGATGTTAGAGAGAGATTACAGCATAGCTCCCACCTAGGGCAGGAGAACAATGTGGTCCAGAGCCATTCAGAGACAGCACTCATGCGCACCAGCACCTTCTTGCGAGATGGTGACTTTTTGGCACACATGGGGATTTGCACTCGTTTGAAGCTGCTCAGAGACAGGGTATGGGAATATCTGTGTACGGTAGCAGATACTATGGTAGAAGAGAAGATACAACAAAGCATCTGCTAAATTTTCATGGAAATCTGCACATTGTCCCATGGACATCAGGCCCCTTCCAATTTTAAGTGTAACCTGGCCAACTGTCACCTCCACATGCAACTACCCAATCTGCCCAGTCTCCTGGCCTTATAAAAACAAAAAGTCACCTCTCCAGAGATTTTCCTCCTCTTTCTTTCCAAACATTAAATTTAACTGCAAATTTAACCCAGCGTAGCTGGCTGGGGCTCAATCTATTCCTGGAATGGCATAATTCTGAAGTATATCATTTTAAAACAGAAGGAGGAGACAGAAAACCTTCCAGTGACACCATAGCTTGGTTGAAGGGGCTGAGAGAAGATGTGATAAGAAAAAAGGGACCTAATGCCTTTCTTAGAGGGTTTTTGGCACATCTGGTCAAGCAGGATTTCCTGTATACAGGACACCACACTTGCACACCAGCACACTCACACAACTTATTAAAAAGTAGGTGATGATGCAGGCAAGCAGCTGCCACATAAAAATGCATTCCCGCACCTCCACAGCAGTGATCATCAGCACGAGGATGGGGTGAGCCTATTACTTGAATGTACCTTGTATGAAGTGCCCTGAGCTCATATACGGAGGCCCAATAAAGTCTCCAGGCACCTTCACACTGCCCAGTGTTCTCCATAACCAACATTATAGACTTTTATTATTTATAGAAAATGGTTAGCTGTAGTTTCAGGAGCATTTAATGGAGTTTATTAGTGCTATTTTTCATTTCTTGCTGCCCAAAAGGATAGCTGGTTTAATACCATCACTGCAATTTTACGGGGCTTAGAAAAACACACATTCTAACTCAGATTTTTTAGAAACTTCTAAAAACTACTCCTAAGAGAACACTTCTAGAGATATGAAAGAAGGGACTTTAGGCAAAAATATTCCGTGCAGCCTACGGGAGCTGATGGTCCAACTACATCTCAACCTGGAAGCCAAACATCTGATCAAGAAACAAAAACTTCCTTATCACCGGAGGCGAGACGGAGACTCCTGCCTTCTGGGTACAAACGTCAATAAGAGTGTAAAGAGGCCCCATTCACAGCTCTCTGGGAGCTACCGTGTAACTCAAGATTATTCCTGTTAATGTAGCCTGGAAGCAACACTGCTGTTTGCAGATACAATTGGGTGAGATGGCTTCCAGAGTTACAAAAGTAATCTGTCAGACTGCTGTGTTTTTTTGTTTGTTTCTTTTTGGTTTGTTTTTTAATAATAGCTGATTATAGATCTGAGCCGTAGAGATGGACTTGGACAAAAAGCAATAAAATGGCAATATATGCAAGTGAGACACGGGGGTTATTTTCACAGACATGACACTGTACATGCGATGTGCCTGCAGGTGGGACACTTACTAATCAGCACCTTTGCCTTAAGTAAACCACCATACAACCAGCCTACCCTAACTTAGTAGGGTTCTTCACTTCTTCACCTACCACAAACGGGATCGCTGAAGAGCTGTTTTTGTCAAATACATGGGAGATGAAGCCAGCAAGCTTTAGTGCTCCTGACACTCAGCAAGGGGAGGTACAACCACAGAAATCAGATCTCCAGCACGCCCCACCAGCAGTGCCTGGGAGCTGGTACCGGCGTGCTGCAGCCCGCTGCTGGGGCTCCTGTTGGAGGCTGCCAGCTCATTTCTCCAGCAGCCTGCCCCGGGAGTCACAAGCAACTGTTTATTTGTGCTCCCTCCTTTCCCCACCGCTCCTTCAGCTGGGTTTTTCTGGACGGGTTCCTATTTCCTGCTGCAACAATGCGACCGGCCCACATGTCCGCCCGGCTGCCCCCAGGGCTTCCCCGCTTCCTGCAGGCAGTAGAAAGCTGGGAACAACGGGAACCAGCACTAAGCTTCCCAGCAGAGTGTCACAGCATTGCATGCTGCTATTAACTGACCTTGCCAGCTCGTGTGACTGCAGGAGAAGCTTTTCGTCCTGAGCCCACCTTAACCCAGTACCAAGGACTTCTTTCTGGGGGCAGGGACAGGGGCCATGGCTTTCAGCTTTATTTACGAGTCCCCTCTCCCCTGAAGGTCCATCTGAACAGGCTCCTGAGAAGGGAACAGGCAGCCCCAGTGCTGTCCCCAGGGGACCAGCACCTACTGACCCTGCTCACACTGCTCCCAAGCAGAAACCTTGGTACCAGCACGGCAGAAAGCCACCATGCTGGGGCTGCTCACAGTAACAAGGGAGAGCTGCTCTCACAAACACAAAAAGCCTGGCTGCTGCTTAAAGGGCAGTTCTGCGACCGGGGAATGGCTTTAGCTGGTGATCTGGTCTCTCCCTAGGTGAATCCTAACAGGCTTTAGGGGCAGCCTTCCACATGTGCCCCACAATCTTTCAGGATTGACACCCACAAGTGTACCAAAAGAGGTGATGCTTTTGAATTCCCCACATTGTGTAATTTGGGCTTTCTGGCTCACTTAGCCTTCATCCAGTGGGGCAGAAACAGGTCTAAGGGCCTAATAAATAAAAGGCTTCCAAAGTGATGAGTGAGCATAATCACAAATTAGGGATAGAAAGGGAAAAAAAGAGAGAGAGAGGGACTCAAGGCCATTAAACGTGATGACAGTGACAAGAGATTTCAATGGCTGGGACCAGAAAGCTGCACTCTGGCTCCACGCGCCCGTGGAGGCAAGCGGGAGGTGCTGCTGCTTTAAGCCATAACTACCCCGATGACAACAATAGTAGGCCTGACAGTTTTTCCAGCTTCACCATTAATTTTCCATAAAGAGCAGTTTCTCGATGAGCCCTTTTCAGGCAAAGCCTGATGCTTCAGAAACCTGTAATTATTCCTGGCTCCCCCCTCCCGCAGCCATTGCACCTGTGCCATTTCAAGACACCAGCTGGTCATGCCTTGCCTTCTGCCTCAGAAATCCTAAACCAGTGGATCAAGCCCATCTCCCCATAGAGGGGAAAAAAAAAAAAAAAACAACTCAAAGGAAAAGAAACAATATAATGAAGTCCCTCCCTCCCGCCCCCCTCAATCCCTCCACTAAGTCAACAGGGGGGAAAAGCCTGGCAACGCCGAGCCAGAAAGGGCCTCCGGCTCAGCTGCATGGCAGACAAAGCCCGATGAGGGTTAAGGCCACAGCCCCTCCTGTGCTCCCCGCTAGGGCCCTACCTGCTGCTGCCGTGGCCGAGGGCAGGGATGGCAGGCAGGAACAAAGCTTCTTTCCCCATATGCGCTCCCCGGCATGTGCCAAGTACCTTACGTGACCTTCCCCTCGCTCTGGCCCAAATCACCCAGGGAGCGGCGAGGCAGCGTTTGGAAAACAGCTTGTTTTCTTCACTCCTGTCCTGGCAAGACCTGTGATTTTTAGGCCAAGTAAGCTCACCCCCTTGTCTTGAGCTCTGAGCTGGTGAAACCACTCAGGCTGAGACCACCAAGGCCTCCGTTCCAGCCCTATGGGCCGTCAAGAGGTTCTTTGGTCTCCACTCCCACAAAGTCATCTGCCAGTGTGTGCAGCAAAACCTAACAATTTTGTGTGGGAGCAGCAGGATGTTGACAACTGCCCACAGAGATATGAACGCACATGGCAAGATTCAGACACTGGGGAACCTCTGTACATCTTCTGCTTCCACCACCGGCCTGGGCGGAAAGCGGCCCAAGGTTACCAAAGACAGGAGTGAGGTGCTCCCGTCATGATCGTTAACTCTTCCGGATGTCCAGTTTCTCCTCAGGCACTCATGCAAGAGAGGGGGAGACTGAAGTAACAGATGTAATAAACACCACATTCGAACTAAGTCCTACTGTGCTGTAGGTTGATACGTTGCGGGTAACTTGATGGGCATTAAACTTTCTCACCCAGTGCTCACAGGATTTGCAGTGACAACGGCCTCAAAAAATGTAATGGGAAGAGGAAGATGGCTCCCTTCAGGGACACAGGAAGACGATATGTAAGACTGCTGACCGCTGTCAAGCTGTTTTTGCAGGCTAGGGATAAAAAGTGACCCAACCACTTCAACCCATCTGCCCTGACTAACAAGGGTCGTGCTCTTTGCACCTTGCGCCTCAATTTAGCCAGTTAAAAGAAATGATGATTCATGGCTGACAAATAATAGCGTATGACTTTGCTAAACCCCATGTACTTGCAGAAAGCCAGCTAGCAAAGGATGGCAGTCTGGCATGTGGATTTTTCAGTTTCGGATACAATCGCAAAAATATTCACTTTCCAAGAAGAGGTACATTTTCATCACCTAATAAAAATATTGTGTGTCTCCTGCCCACACACCTTCAACCCATGGCATCTCTTCATTCCCCTCCTCAGGCCTCTGGGGCGTGTAGAGCAGTAGAATCCACCATGACACTTCCACATGCAAGACCAGATCCTTCAGACACTTCATGACAACAACTGCAACACTGCTCTACTTGTTAGGAAATACAGCAGAAGAGAAACACAGTGTATGCCTCTGAGAGTAAGACGTGACACATGTGTACCATTCTCAGCAGAGGTTAGCACTCACCTAACTGCAGCCAGCAGAAAGTCTTTACAGTACTCAACCTCCTGGGCATTTTGCAGAGCTGAAGACAGAACAGCGTGGTGACAGCAAAGTTCTGTCAAGGGTAAAACAAAGCCCCAGCACTTAAAATGATTTGAGGTCAGCTGGAGAAGACACCTAATCAACATGTTCAGTGGGTTTCTCTGTTTTATTGATGCTGAAGTATTTTATAACATCTTGATTTTGAATTTTTCCAGCAGACATCGGGAAGTTCTTATCTGGAAGTGCTAGTTACTTCTAAGTGCCATTTTACTGCAGATAAAATGGGACATCAAGCACCGATCTTGGAAGTTATCCAAAACCTAATTAAGAAGTTGGATACTTAGATCAGGCTGTGACAGCGAATGAAAATGTCAAATGTGGTTGACAAGCAGGTCTGATCTACCAGTTCTGTTTACAAGACTTGAAAGGATTCTCTGAGCAGCAAAACTGAAATGAGCGAAGCAGAATTATACATGCAATAGCTGAGGTGAAATTCCAGCCTCCATCATGACCCCATCACTTTCCACTGGCACATAAAAAAGGGGCCTCATCCATAACATGAAATAACTGTGAAAGTCTCAAGATTGCAAAGGAAGAGAAAATTTCCCCAACCTGAAAGCACCCCAAAAGAATCATTCTAAGGTGAGTGTCACCATGGTTCACTCAGACCAAACTACGATGGGTTGCTTCCAAGTCCAGCATCTGGTGTCAGTCTGTCATTCTTCAGCAGGACAGCAAAAGCTCTGAGCTACAGCGCCACTTGCATTTTGGTTTCCAGATATGGAACACGATACTGTGGGGCAGCCCTGACGTTCAGAGGAGTAAGAGGACCAAAACTCACCTGCCTTCCCTGGAATGTCATGCCATTTTTGTCCTTAACCCTAAAGCAAGGCTTGAAAGATGTATCTTCCTCCCACTGCCGAAATCCTTCATTACTTCCTGAACAACAACAAACCCCAATATTCTTGTCCATCTATTCCAAGATTGTCATCTGTTCCCAGCCAGCTGCCAAAACCTCCAGCTTTTCCTCTTGGCAACCTTTACTGGGCAGTTGCTAGTTGTCAAAAGCTGCAGCACATCAGAAGCTTAACATTTGGGACAGCATAAAATAAACGGAATTTTAGTATTAAAATAAGTAGTTTTGCTAAATACACTTGGGAAAATGGGGAAACCGCAGTCTGAAATGAATGAGTAGTAAGAAAAAGTTGCAGGCAGGCAATAGCAAATAATTTCTATTGCAAAGGATTTAAGACAAAGCTCCTAGTAATGTGCCGGCACATCCTACCCACATTATATAGTTCATTAAGAAAAAGACAGCTAAAACCAGGTACAACAGTAAGCCACTTGCTGACAGCTAACTCACAGCAAATATCTGCATGCATGTTCCCCCGTATATACAAGGCAAACCCAAGTTAACTGTACACTCAGCTACCCAACAGGCTCTTGCCAAGAGCAAAAAGCAGGCACGCACATGGTCAGCAAAGATCAGCTGACACGCAAAGCCTGGTTTTCCTGTGGTAACTTCACCATATGCTCGAGCTGACAGGCTCGTCCTCTCTAACACTGGCTGAGTCTCAGCAGCCAGCAGAGTCTGGGCCAGGCAAGCCTCTGAACTCTATGATTTCTGGTGAATATGCTACGCACGACCCAAGGCTCTGTTTGCAAAATTCTTCAATATAATTATGACCCACGTCCATTTTTTCCTCTTGGTGTCAGCACAAATAACCAACTTTTAAGGAAATGTATTTAGCCAAACCAAGCCATTCACTATTATTCATGCACAAAAGCACTCCCAAAGAATGCTCCCATATCACGACCCAGACAGCCTTCTCCCTGCATGTTCTTCACAGCCTTTTTCTTCAGCACATAAAAGATGCTGAAGTCAGGAGCCTCAACCACATTCGGTAAAGATACAGTTTAATGTAAAAAGTCTGCAGATTTACTGACAGAGCAGAATCACCACCTCCACATAAACACAAGCCATTTTCCTGTTGCTCTGGGGCATGGTGTAACCAGGGTTATCAAAGGCTTTGATCAGCCTCTGAAGCTCAAAGGATCAAACCCACTTTTGCCATAAATTAGCGATTTTCACCAGCATAAATGGTAGTGAAACAAATGTCTCAAACAGAGTAACCTGTAACTCTACCCAAGGAGTCAGAATCAAGATCTGTTGCCAAACTCAGTGACAATGAAACAAATCGTATCTAACAATTATTTTTGGAAATGGACAAGCTATATTTGTTCACTAAAAATCCGTGGTATTTGGGCTCTAAGCATAGAGAGTTTCAGTGTGCTGGTTGTGAGAGACTGAACAAAGGACTGCAGCTAAGCATGGCTGAATTTGATAGGCATCTAGATAAAAAAATGGATGAAAGAAATCTGCAAACACTCAACCAGGGCTTTGGAGAGCTTTTATTGTTTTTTGACTGTTTAATAAAGATAGAAAAAAATATCTGCAACCAGTCACAACAACAAAAAATAGCATCAGCAAAGGATTAAGGACGGCCAAATCAAGAATTCAAAAGTGGAGGCAGTCCATTGTGCTAGTATCAAAATACGATAAAACCCATGTGTGCTTACACATCAGCGCATGCACTGTCTGCTGCCATGCAGTCCACACCACAGGTAGCCATACAAAAACCATTTGAGAAATTATAATAATAACGTAATAGAATAGAATAAAGAATAACCTAAGTGTGTTTCAAAATCTTTCTGAAGAGATCATTTATTTGTATAACAACCTTGGATGGCTTTGAGTGAGTTGGCTAGTGTCCCTCACTGCTAACTTTCCTCTAAACTTCATCAAGTATGTACTTAACCTGTTGCTGTCCCGTTTGGAAGCAGCTTTAATTTAGCATTATAAATAGCAAAACGGGACAATTAGCTCCTTGAATTGCCAGTTCTAGCTCCCACTGAAATCAAAGGATCAGGTTCAAAGCATGCCCCAGAGTGTGGTAAACTTCTCACAGGAAATGGATATGCAAAAGCAAATGCTGACGGCTGTGAAACGTACAAAGTAGAGCAATATTTTAGGTCTTGATCCTCAATTAAGATTCATCCCTATGAAGTATTGCGGTTGGGTTACACAGCAGAACTGGATCCCTTGTAATTACTCCGGATTGGATCATGAATGAAAAAATGTACTAGTTAGAGATGTTTCATTAACATCACAGATAGCTTAACATTTCCTCCTCAGCAGCTGACACAAATGTGTACACAGGCTCAAGCAACAACATATTCACAAGCACAATTCTTCACAATTAAGTCAAATCTGAAGAAGAGGTGTCATCGCTACACTCGATATACGGTACGTTTCGTAAGAGGGATTTCTGGGTTGTGAGTCACCTCTGCTCTGACCTAAAAGCATATTAAACAAGAGTGTGCACAACATTGAATTCCTAACCCAAATACGTGCCGTCCCTCACCTTAACTTTGTATGATCAGTATGTGTCTGCTGGGACTACTGAACCTACTCTGCACATGATGCCCATTCACTATCACATCTCATGGCTCAAAAAACCTTTTGTCTGTTCCCTTTTGTATTATTTTTGGCTGCGGGGAGGAAGAGGTGGGGACCTGTCTGGGAAACAGGAAGCAGGCTGAAGGAGGGGAATATGTTGTAGAATAAGGTCAGAACAAAAAAAGAATAAAAGAATAAAAGAGCATACTAAAGCACTTCTAAACCATAATAAACATATAGGACCAAAGTCTGCCTCAAGCCATGCAGGGAGCAGTGGGCTGCTTGGCAGAAATTTACACTTTTAATGGGAGCACAGCAACTGTTTGATCACTTTTACAAAAAGCCATTTGTTGCTTTTTTCTTTTTTTAAATCATTTGGGCAATGTGTTATCTTACAAGAACAAGAAGATGCATGTGCTGCTGTGATAAATATGCCAGTCTGGGCAAGGAAAAGAGAAGACAGCAGCCTCAAGTTTCACTGTCACACTGAGAAAAAACCTCAGACCAGAAACAAAGCGATGGAAGCACAACCGGATTCTCAGCTGGGGTAAATCAGCACAGAGCAGCACTGATTTCATTGTTCCTGTTTACATCAGCTGAGGACCTTGCCAACACTCAAACTCCATGAAATTCTGCTCTTGATTAGCGCCATTTAACTCTGGCTTACGTGAAGCAGAATTTGACATGTTCTTTGACGGCTGGAGACGGTTATTTTATATTACAAATCTTGTCTACTTTATTAGGAACAATGTGACCCAAATGGAAAAATGGGAAGAATTTAAAAACACCACCATCTTCAGACATCCTGATGCTTGTTGTTGTTTTTTTTTTTCTCTCTCTCCTTCTTAAGTTGGCCAGCAGTGTATTTGGAGGTACTCACAAGCTCACTACCACTTCTGTACCAGAGTTTTCATCATCAGTGTGCAGAAACAACAGTCTTCATGCTTGAACATCCCACTGCAGGTAAACTTGCCTCTCACTCAAAAGCAGGTGCCCTCTAAAGGGTGCTCCATCACCGCCAAGGGTGTTTTTCCATTGCTTTTATTTCCTACACTCACTACCAAGGCATTTGTTCCAAAACTTTAGCCATCAGGGATTTAGAACCAGCCTCAAATCTCACAGGCAGTGCACTTGGGCTGCCACACACCCCGATAAAAGCAGCACAGTTCTCTTTTAAGGCAATTTGCTGGAGCACATTGGAAAAGATCCTGCCAGCATTGGCCTATCCACTCAGCAGCAACACAGGCAGCTGGCCACAGGCATCTGAGGAGATCTGCATCGCAAAAATGCATCAGATGAAACAAAAAGGAGACATGGCAGGGCCTTTTGTGGATATCATCAGCAACTCAAGGTGCGCTGTCAGACCTAGAGCAGGCTCTGCTTCCTCCCTGTGGAAGGAAGGAGACCATACCTGCGTCAGAGAGGTTTGCAGCAGGCCGTAGGGCTAGCAGCTGCAGCACGGGATGGACAGCCGGGAGATGCCACCAAGAGCCCTGCTGTTTGTGGACTTGGCAAAGCTCAGCAGGTCCGATCAGCGGCTGCTGAGAGCCAGCACACCTCTGTGAGCCGACTTACACCAGCAAGGCTCTCGTTCTGGCTCGCTTTCTTCAGTCTGTTGACTGTGGACACCCACCCAGTTGTTATGGATTTTAATATGCTGCAATATGAAAGTGCTATTTCAGGACAAAGTTATTAATAGCAGTAGCAGCCAGAAAATAGCCTAGAAGGAATGCAATGTCTTGGTATTCCTGGAAGATAAAACAACTTCCCAGCATCCAAGCAGCCATGGTCAATTCAAGACTTTCCTGTGAGACTTTGTAGTTCATTACAGGATCTAATATACCATAAGCCATCATGACACCCTTCACAGAAATGCCCTGTATGGATACCTGCCGAATCCCAAGTCCGCAGAGACTTACAGTACCGCCAGTCCCAGAGGGTGGTACTGTGTTACCACAAGCAGGCTGGTGAAAAGCAGAGGCTGGGTGCTGTGACGAAGCAGCTGTCTGACACAAGGACCTCCCAGAGGCTCTTCTTCTCAGTCTCTACTCTCCCACCAGCACCTTCTCCTTCCCTTGTTCCTTCACGCTGCACCTCCTCAGCAACACTCTTCACTTTGGCAGGAGCTTAGCTGGCAAGGCAAGGCACTGCCCCTTTTCATGCTCTCTCTTAAACCTACTCTTTCTCCTGGCAAAACTTCCCTGGAAACGTATTGGAGAATACTGTGCAAGACCGCCAGACCCTGTCTCAAGTTTTTGCTGGCACCGGTCCCCCTCAAATTAATTGGGAGAGTTCCCAGATTAATTCCAGGTATGTCCCTGAGCACAACACTCAGCACCACCTTCTGGAGCTGAGAGCATCCGGCATCTCTCTGCTGACAATGCCACAAGGCTTCCAGCAGCCACTCTGCTGAGAGGCCCTTATGAGGCCTTTGGCTTCCCAGCCCCATCCTCAAGTATCCTATTAGAGTAAGTCGGATGAAACCCGACACTGTGCCTTTGTCCAAGACAAAAAAGTCTCTGCTGATGATGCTGGGAACTGGAAGATGACACGTTCGCAGCACTGGAGCCTTACTGACTAAGCCACCACACATGGCTCCAACTCAGTACCAAACACGCTGCAGGGAGCTCTGGTCCCTCACCCATCTCCAGAAAGGAAACAAACATAACCCGTTTACCAACAAGGAAGAAAGAAAACACATTGTAGTCATTATAATCCCAACAGTGGATGTTACCTGGCTTATTTCCCACTCAGACATTTAAAAAAATCAGTTAGTTTACCTTAAGTGTCCTATTTTCCCTGATTTTCCTTCTTCACATCTATTTAAGCCTCCTGCGATAAGCCTGCTTTTGTGTGCTGGCCACATACCCCACCTTCCCTCTATTGTCTTTCGGAGATGGGATGGAAGTCTCCACTGTCATGGCCTGGAAGACCACGGCCAGGCTCCCTTGGCTGGCGCTGTGGGAAGGGGAAGAGCAGGAACACGTGCTCTGCCACTGAACGACAGCCTCTCCTGCTGCAGCAGCAGCGTCCTCTTCCTCATGGTACAACCAATTCTCCCTGTCATTCTGTTTATCTCCAATATTGCTCAAGTAAAGCTGTTTTTAGTAGCCCCCAAAGGCGGGGTCTGTTGCCAGCTATCGTCAGCCCAAACACTTTCAGACCTCTGTCACTCTGCTATGGCAGAATCCCTGCAACAGCTAAACACAAACATTATGTTCCCCCAAGTACAAATTACAGCTTTCAGGAGCTGCAATTTTATTTTGGTTATAAACATACAAAGGTAACCTTTATGCTGGGCAAGGAGGAGCAGCACAAGAGACCGCAGGCCGAGCCTCTGCCTCGTGGGGAACATTCCTTGGGAGCCCTCTGCCGCTTCTCCTCCCACCGGCTCCGCTTCCCAGGCAGTTGCAATGATATCAGAGCCGGAGCGAGAGCCAAAATCCCTGGTGCTGGTAGCTGCTGGAGGGATCTGCTTCAGTCCCGGCAGTCCAGGAACCAAGACTCAGAAAGGGAAAGAAACAGGCCCAAAATGGGCTGCTTTAGCTCTAGCTGGTGCTGCCGGCAGCCTACATGTTCAGAGAACAATATTTCAGGCACGACTCCTGACTGTTGCCATCCTCCGTCCCTGCAGAAGTCAACACAGCGAGTAGCAACACGCAGACATGTTCCGGAGGGCAGCGTGAACATCCCAAATACTGCTCCCCATCGCAAGAGCAAGGCTTAGCAGGATTTCCTCCATTTTACATCTCTAACCCTTCCCTGCCAAGACCACAGGTACCCCTGCTCTGCAGATCTCCCATCACTGCAGCGCCGAGCGCTCGACATCTGTCAAAGAAGCATGAAGTCAAATTGACCCTGCAAGCCTCTGAGCGTCCCCCGAGGCACTTCAGTCCTCCTGCGAAGACTGCTAATGTGTCCCTTCCCCACCACAACTAACAATGCACTCCTGGAAGCAAAAACTGCATTAAAAGTCGTCTTTACATGCAAGCTAAGAGCTTTCTTTGCCTCATACCATTTTTACTCATAAATATAATATCAAGGTGATCGTGTTCTCCTCAGACTACTCAGAGTGTTCTGTAAGTAAAACCTGCAATTGGCAATTTATCAGATGGAAAAATAAAAGCCACATTTGGTTTCTCCCTACACTTAAAAATGACCACGTGCAGTCTCTGAAGCAGACCGATCTTTTTAACAAGGTCATGAATATCAGCCTGGAGGCGGAGGGAGGGAAACAAAACCACCCTGCACATGTTTTCCTTCTCTGCCGCTTTCTTACCGATGTTTTGCTCACTTTCTAAGCAAAGAGGAAGCCTCTCCTGTTCCCGTAACCCTGTGTTTATCCACATTCCAGCAGCCAGCGGCGCTTACAGCCTTGAGGAGCTCTCCAAGGGCAGAAAATCGGACCTTGCTGCACATTAAGCTTGAGACACGGCCAGTTCTGTGTGGGAATAAGGTGGAAGCCGTGAGAGCAGAAAAGATAGAGGCAGTAGGTGGTGGGACACCATGAAATCTTTTGAAAGCATAGCTCCTGCTGCCTGGGACAGAAAGCACAGCACACCCTTCGCCTAGTGAAAGGACTGGAAAATGCTCTTTAGGAGGCACAGCCTTAAGAGCCTGAACAAATCCCCCCAGATGTCCCTGGGGACAAAGCAGCCCGATTTGATCAATACAGCGGCGTTATTAACACTGCGATACCTTGCACGTGGCCAGTCGTATGTTCCAGGCTCTGCCGAGCGTGGGGGAAGGGGTGCAAACTCCTGCAGCAGCTCACAGGGGAGCCGTGTCTCTCCATATCCTCAGGCTGCACAAAGAATCTCTTCCCCGTTCCCGTGCAAGCTGCTTTTTTGGGAGAGCTCTGCTTCATTAGTATTGATCACGCTCAGGTGGAAACCCATAAATATCATGTGCATTATGTGCTGTTTTTTTTTTGAAGAGATTTTGCTTCTAATTGCTTTAGGATCTCTGCCTTCAGGCTTTCTTTCTGCAGCCATGAAGCCCCTTCCTTTTGTGGGCTGGGGACAGGCACATAAATGCAGGCAGCTAACAATAATGTGACTGCAGAAGGTGGGACTTTACGAATAGCAAATCTTGTAAAAATATTACGAGGATTAGGGGTTGAGCTAAGTGCATTTGGATTCACATAGAAGGGATGGTAGTAAAAGGGTGTACATATATATATATATATATTGCTACTGCTGCCAAGCCCCGGTCAGAGCCGTGGCCCTTCTGTTTGGCTCCTCGCAAACGGAGTTTACAGACAATCCCGCCGAGTAGCTCAGGAATTGGCAGGAGAATGGAAGGGGAAGAAAAACAGTCCTAGCTAATCATCTGCTTAACCACGGCCAGCGTATGTGAGGCTCTTGTCAAAGCCGGGCCCTGTGCCTGCCGCACGAGGAGCCTGCGGTCTGCCCTGCACCACCCCAGGTGATGCATGGAGGACCAGCAAATGGCCTTTAAAGCCAGGAGAAAGGCCTTCTTGCCCGCAGAAAGAAGGTTTCATCTACTGCTGGAAAGAAAAACCACCCCAGAACTGCTGCATCTGCACCAGACGTCTTTCTCCGGCACTCAGCTTGGACGTAGAATAAAAAAAAAAAAAAGAAAAGGAGGTAGGGGAATGACAGACTCACTCCCCCTCCATAGGGGAGAAATCCTTCCACGATTCCCCTCTGCCACCTCTCCAACACAAAAGCACGAAGACCAAAGCTAAATCCTACAGAAGGAAGGTGAAATGCTGAGCCTGAGCACCCCGCACTGTCTCCACACTGTGTTTACCAAGCTCCTCTCACCAGAGAAGTGCGGTGCTGCTCCAGAGCTGCTGGCACCGAGTTCTCTCAGAAAGGGGTGCTGTAAAAGTGTCTAGACAGACTAAAATTAAAAAGAACAAATTATATGACACTGCCCACTGTCTGCAAACCAGGGCCAGATTCTCAGAGGGAGGAGTAAATCGCTAGTGCTGTAATCGTAGCTAGTGGAGTTATCTGCATTTACACTAAGCGAGGATCTGGCCCAGAAAAATACTCCTGTCAAATCTGCAGCCAAAAATTCCTCTGCTAGACCACATTCCACCAGTTAAACTGCCAGGGAAGACAATTGCAAAAAGAATTTAATTAAAATGGAGATCAGGGAACGGGTATCCTTTCCAGGCTCCGCTCTCGGCTCCCTCTCTGTGACAACTGGGCGCTGGGGTGTCCCAGATTCCCAGCCCGTAAAACGGGCACGCTACAGCTCCCTGCTCTCCATGGGCAGCGGCTGTGAAGCATCCTGTCTGTCCAAAGCTCGGCCATCACATCAGATGTCTGAATGCTCTAAAACGCTGGGTGTTGGATGAAAGTATATGTATTTTGCTCTGCTGAAACAGCTCTGTCACTGCTCTTGGAAAATCTGAGCCTCAAAAAGGCAACTTTGCAAGACTTGCAAGACTGCAGGTGTCAGGTCTGTGACTCACCAGGGTACAGCTAGGGGATTTTGCTGCCCCAGACTACACAAATCCACTGGCACAGTGGTTAAAGGAGAAAGTCCTTCCTCACTGTTGCTCCCTAGTATTGAAATACAGGTACGCACAAGGAGTACCGCTTTACCAACGTTTTCTTATTCATATTTTATCTCTGAACTTAGACTTTAGTATTGATTAGTGCCTGGACGGAGAGCAGATTTTCTGCATATCCCTCTGTTTTCAGCTCCACCAGGAAGCTATTAAATTGAAGAATACACCCACAATGTGGACCACTGAGTGCAAGCACACCATCAAGTCATAAGGATGATCCTACGTGGTACCTCATTGTAGCAGGTCCTTCCTTCATTTTTACTCCCTAATTTTTGGTAAAACATTTAGCTTTTTACATGCCGGTCTGCGAGAACATCTGCAACAGCACATTGTACAGAACACATTTCTTTATAGTCCTTGTGCTCCACACAAGCATGCCTAAAAGATGCTCACAGCAGGACCTGTGCACTGTTTGCTACCGCATCTGTGCTTGAGAAAGCTGCTAATTCCCACACACGACTAGAGACCCAGTTTTGTACACCTGGTATGTGCACTTCTGGAAAGAAAAAAAATGGTTACTACCCCACAGGATGATTTTATTTCTTTGGCCAGCCTAGCAGCAGCATTGATTATGATGTTACTTTGTATTGCCTGAAGCTCTTCAAAGACAATCTCTCTTAAAGGCTTGCTGAATGTAGAGGAGAAGACTACAGTTTTTGTGAACAGTTTTCACAGAGGCACAACCCAGCATAAACCAGCACAGCTCTGCTGCCCTCAACCAGCTGTGCAGCTCATTACTATTTAGTGAGGCCCCACTATTTTGTTACAACCCCAGCAGACACCGCATGGGGCAAGCAGCTTTCCTCCTGCGCAGGAAGGAAAGGGGACGACGCATCTTCCGAAACACCAGGAGACTATTCCTTTGCAAGCCTCCTCTTGCAAGCAGCCCAAGCCACCTCAAAGGAGCGGCGATGGTTAAAGGCAGCAAAGCAGACACGCAGAGCAGGAGGGTGCAGCGTGCAGGCTGACCAACCAAGCTCACACCGAGTCCCGCAGTTCACAGCAGGGAACGCCTGCCCCCAGCTCAGGCAGGCTCCTCTGCCTTACGCTAGCGGCTTCCTCAAATCCTCCTGCAAGGCAGCGGGGCCAGGACGTACCGGTCCTGCCTCTCTTGGGCCTGGTCCAGAACCCGCTTGGATCCCGGGGAATTATTTCCATCGCTTCCAGCAGCCTTGGGACGACGCCGAGCTGCCTGCCCATCACTGACTCAGCAACACGGCCACAGGGCGAGGTGGAAACGGTGCCGGTGCCGTTCCAGGCTCCCGTGTTGCAGGCTTCGGGGCGGTGCAGCGAGCCCGGGGAAATGCTGGAATGGTTCTTAGTGGTAAACAGAGCCCAGAAACACATCCACGGCTTCTCAGGGCTAGCCCACGTCAACAGCCAGCAGGATTTATGCTCCCGATGGTGCCTTCCATGCTCCCCGCGCACCGACGCCGCCATCCTTCCTCTGCTGTGGCATCTGCACAAGGGTGCTGAAGGGAAGGACAGAGGTGTGCTGGGCGGGCACGGAAATTCAAGGCGCTGTTTCAAATGAGCTGTGATGAAGAAAAACTTTGGTCTTCAACAGTCAGCAGCACATGGATGCTGTTTTCTGAACAAAGGACAGCAACTCACAGCAACACTACTCTTCCCGTCACTACTATCACCATGCAATTTTCAGCCCCGTGGCTGTATTTGTTTTTAGACTCCTCAAATGCTGAGGTTTTCCACTACCTGCTGTCAACAGCCAGCTGATTCTGAATCAGCTACCATCACATCAAATCACCAGCGCCGTTTTGACTTCATCCCACTTAAGTTCTGATCTGTTTCCTTAAGCAAACAAACAAAAACTTGGCCTCATTTTTTTGTTTCCGTTTACTTTGATGGATCACAGTCCCCAGTATAAAAACATGCTTAATAAAAACAAATCAGAAAACTAAGAAAACTGATAAAAAGCTTTCATTGTGAAGAAAAGCAGGGAAAAGGGCTTAAGGAGTAAATGCTAAAGTTTTTTTGTCGTGCCAGCAGAGAGAGGCAGTATATAAAGAAATCCACACAGGGGCAGAAATTAAATCCTTGAGACTGAATTCGAAGAAAGACAAATTAATGCATTTATGGAAAAAATAGCAACACAGCATGCACACTAAATACAAAGCAGAGATCCAGTCAGGCTGAAAAGAGACCTTGAGCAGATAAAACACAGAGAAGACCACTGTGGTTTTGGGGATACATTCTTAGCATCTGATATATAGGAAAACTGGAGGGAACACGAAGATGGAAAGTATGACAAAATTGAAAGGGACATGCACATTTGTTCCTATTTATCATGTCTGCTCCACAGTCAGTATTATAATCTCCAGTCAATGAGCAGGGGTCTCGTTTCACAGTTAGATACAAATCCTTGAAAGAGTTAATAAAGATGGGAAAAAGCATCACATTACGCAGCTATGAATTGGATAAACTCAAACAAAGCAATGGAGGTCCTCATAAAGACAAGAGAGAATACAGGAGTGTGAGGAATTAGATTCAGGTAAGAAAAAAAAAAAAAAAGCTTTCAGATATTCTTCCCCTTAAAGAGGTTTTAGCACATGTTTTCAAGGCTTCCAGGTCCTCGTGCTAGGTGGATTTCCAATGAGAGCAGAAGGCTCCACTGAGGCATACAGTAAGAAATGGCACCTGAGCAAAAGAATTTGATGATCTAACAGCATTTTTTTTTCTGTGCTAATTTCTGAATTAGCAATTTCTGAATTAGCAGAACTGCTAATTAGCAATTCAGAAATTCAGACATTAGCACTGGACCAGATCTGCTTATATGCACAGTTTATTGTTGCTGGATGAAGGCAGTGGCTGAAAATGCCTTTTCATCATGTGCACCCTGCTCTCAAACCTCATTTGCCTTCAAAATTAGCCAGTCGCATCCCCCTGCTGAACAGAGGCCCTCCTGCGACCCTTCTCAACCTCGGAGGCCAAGCTGCAGTCAGACTCCGGCCCCAGAGGCTGTCCATGACACGACACAAGATGACACAGCTTTGCTTCAGATTCCAGCCAGCCGGGAGGAAGCCGCCAGCTCCACAAACCCGGCCTCTCCTCCGACCTGGCACAGTGCACATGCGCGATGGGTTCTGGAAACGGGCGCACACGGGGCCTTCCTTCAGCCCAGACTCACGTGTACAAGAAGGCCTTGAAGTGGATTTACTTACAGAAGCTGATTTTAAGGTCAAAAAGACCATTCTGCTCATTTATCTGACCCCTGGAAGAAACTGCCCATGGAATTGCACAAAAGGCTCCTCCAGACGCTCATTTACACCCACTTTCAGGTTGGTTTCCACTGCTGAATATGAGAGCCTGAGGGTAAATTGGAGCAGGGTCCTTCTGTCTTCCCATGCACTGAGACTGCTCGGAGACCTCTCTCATCTGTCTTCGTTTCACAGGCGGGTGGGTATCCACGGTTCTGGGGGAAGCAGTGCCCACACTACCTTGCAGCGTTGCACAGAGCACGTTTAGAGCTTAGAAACATCTCTTCCCTTCCCACCCCCACGTTTTCTTCATTTGAAAAACCAAAGCAAACAAACCATGCTACATCCTTTGTTTTATAGAGAGCCACTCAAGACCTCCCACTCTTTCATGGAAAGAAAATTTATTTCCGGTAGAGTTTCCATTATTTATTAGCTGAAGGTGGGGGGAGAAACGGCATTTATACAATGCCTCAGGCCATGCTCACTACAAAACAGAACTCAGCCGATATGGTCAGAGCACGACTTAGCAGCCTATTGCGCAACATTTTAAAAAACGCACCCTCTCGTTACAGCACTTGAGACCATCTCCTCCCCTGACACCATTGGAAGCACATTTATGAGAGCCATAGAGCAGCAATATTGTTTTAATCAAATCATTAAAATGGGTGTGCTGTTTTTTGCCCACATCCTGGTATTTATTCCACATCCTGACAATATTTGGGATTTGTATAGACCATTCTCCTCTAAGGTGTCAAGTGACTTTGTAGACACTGGGCCAGCGTAAATCCGCATATCACCACTGTGACTTTGGCAGATCTGCATCAGTCTGCATCAGCCCAGGATCTGACTCACCGACTGATCTGCACTTCCCCGTGTGATGGGGATGCTATTCTTCCCTTTTACAGAGAGAAAAACCAGTTCAGAAATGGATATCAAAGGTTTCCTTGATCTTTTCCACTTAAACATAAAGAAATGGAAAGCAAAAAGAAACTCCCATTTTATCATAGTAGTACATCTGACGAGAGTCACAGATTGCTCAAACCAAATGCCAAATTTCAAGGCCTTGCAGCTGATCTAGCTCCCACTACATGGAGATAATCCATGTAAGACAGTCCCAGTGAAGAGGAGTCTTCAACCTAGGGTAACCACTCAGTGTCCTGTTGAACAGGCACTCAACTCTTGGACGATCAGGTTTTCCTACGATATGTAGGTGGAAACCACCCTAGGCTGTGCTTGTACTACACCAGGTGACATCCACTTACTCTAAAATTCTCAGACTTGCAACAGAAGCACCTTACAATCCCTTTCACCGGGTCATGCCAGCACTTTACAATCTACAGCAATCTACTTCATCTTTCAAGATAGCAGAGACCTCTGACACTCTAAGTGCCTCCTTCCTCTGGTCTGACCAGACAGAAACACCCCTTCCTCCCAATATTTGACTGCAACCCCCCTGCTTTCATGTGTTTCTTAAAGCCACAACACTCAGAGGCTTCTGGTTACATCAAGAGCACCTTTCTCAACACCAAAAGCAAGCTTCTGTTTTCCTTGATTGTGCAGGAAAGCCTACAAACATGCTATTATACTATCCCAAAAGATCACAAACCAAAACCAAATAAAAACAACATGCACCTTGCCTGATGTACAGCAACTCTCAGATGTTCACAACTATTTGGAGGTGCTGGCACAGTTTATGAACAGCTGGGGGAGGGCTGTCTGTGGCTGGGAGAGCATCTCAGATGGAGACGGAAAAGAGCTATTCTGCTCAAACTGGTTGTAATCTCTGTCAGTCAGTCCAGTGCCCTTGTTTCTCCCTTATTATTTTGAAATGCAGACAAATTTAAAAATAAAAGCTAGAGACACTGAAGTTCCTCCCCATCTGATCTAGTCACTCACTAATGAGGGAGGTTTCTTTTCACTGGCACAGATTTTCCATTGAGCAGCAAATGCAGCCTCTCCACTGTCCACGTGTCGGAAACAAAGCCACTTCTGGCCTGATGCTTTCCATATGAAACACCAGGTCCCATCTTTCTTCTCCCTTCTCCCTTCCTCCCTTTCATACTTTATTACTCACACAGCAGCTGTAGTAGCTTGCAGATGAGTGGAATGTTTCCTTCAGAGCAGCATAAATTTTCCAGACTGACATGGGAAGCCAAAAGAAAAGAAAAAAAAAAAACACAACACCCAAACCAGGATTATGAAGGATTATTTTCACTAGTTCAAAGCAGGCAGCGAGCTCTGCGGAGTTGTCACCCTTTAAAGCACTGTGCAGCCACAGGTAAAGATGAAAGCCCCTGAGCCACCCACCCCACCCTGCACCCTGGGACACGAGGCACCTCACAGCCAGACGTGGGCCAGAGGTGCCAAGGCAGGGCGAGCACAGACTCCTCACCAAGACGATGGCACGGCACCTCGCCAGCAGTGTTTGTGAGTGGTCCCGGACAAGTGGAGCTGAGGAGGGAGAAAAGCGACCAGCAGCTGTGAGGAGCCGATGGAGGCACGTGAATGCACTGCTCTTATGCATCTCATGCACCTGCACGCCTTGCCAGACTTGCATGGGGAGGGAGAGCAGCCCCTGGGTTACGGACCAGAAGTGGTCAGATATTGCTTACGGCACCATGAGGTGTTGTGGCTGCAGTGCTCACAAGTCACGGGCTGCAACGAGTCTAGGTATCTTTTACTAGCCAAACTGATACTAGCTGGGGAAAATGAATCAAGCTTTAGGGACGCAGGACAACAAAGGCGAAGGTGCCAGTCAAACCAAGTCTCTCACACCAGAAACAAGGCCCGGCCCTGAGGGAAGCCTCTAGAAAACAGACCTGGTTGAAACATTTCTACTAAACAATCTCCAGTCAAAAAAAAAAATCATTTTTGTTTAATCTAAAGTGTTTTATTGGAATGTATTGATTTTGGAAGCACCACACAATCAACTAAAGTTTCACACACCCAAGATGTAATCTAGAAGGACAGACCTGAAATCAAGCAGGAAAGTGATCCAAACCTGGGTCTCTCACAGCACACCTAGGAGCTGCGATGTGGCCAATGTCCATTTTGAGTATAAAAAGCAGGCAGACAGGAGCAGCTCTCTCCTCTTCTACTCTTCCACCTACCGAACACTTTCACTGTGGCCTTTGCTCACTGGAACCTTTGTTTTCCATCCAGCCCTGGTGGAGAATAACGGCAGGCAATTAAAGGCAGGCCCCTACTTCATCCCCAGCAGCACAAAGCGACTCGGCACGATGCCGGTTCCCCTCCTGGGCTGGAGTCAAGACAAGTCAGCAAGGGGTACAAATCGCAAACGTTTGCAAACCCAAGAGCTCTCCTTATGCTTGAAAACGAAGTTTGCCCACTGAAAAATCGGGATTAAAACCAAATGCCTAGCAGCATAGTAGCCTATTAGTAGTGAAAGCATTTTTCAAATCTAATTTACTTGTCATGCCGCATGCCTTTTCCTCACCGCACAGTCCAAACAGTTGCTCTCACTTCGCTTTATTTCAGATGCACGGGAAGAATGCTGCAGTGCAAGAGCTGCACAGACAGCAGGTGGGCAAGATGATCCTGTCCAAAAAATGCAAACCCTGTTTATGCCTTGTTTTGTTTCTTTTAATTATATAGATGGAGATAATTCCACTGATTGCAGTTTCTGTCAGAACATGTTGATTTACAAACCTTCATCACAGTCAAACGTCAACCCTATGCCACGTCCCTTTAAAACTGACCTTGGGAGGCTGCAGATTTAAGGGCAGGATTTGTAAATCAGGACACTAATTGGAACCTCGCAGAAAAGCCTCTCACAAGCCGGTGTCCTTCTCCTTTGTGTGCCCCCCCGTCAATCACATTGTCTCCCAAGCTCACCTCTGTCACCGGCTATTTCTCTACCCCTTGCCGAGCAGGAGCTGTTGACACCCCCCGTATGATTTAAGCCCTGGCTTTGCACGCAGGTCCACAGCACTGGGAAATAACCAACAGGATTAGGACGTGTCAGACACGGTCTATAAGCCCCGTGTTCAAAACCATTATGACACTTAAATGCGTACGTCTGCAGGACCTTCAGCAAGCATTAATACGCCGTTTATGCTTAAGTGACTCAGACTCTTTAGTGTACGTTGTAAAGTATACCACATGCATCTTAATGGTTCTCTAAACAACAACACGTGTGAGGAATGCACAGTTGCACTGAGCGGAATCGCTCTGAATTGGAAAGGATCCTTCATGTGTGAGAACAAAGAGAGAGAGGGTACCTGCTTGAAAACAATTAAGAGCATCAGAGCACTCTGCCAACACAGTAAAAACCATTAAAAATAAATAAATCCTGGACTTCCTGACCGAGTTTTCTACACCCTGTTTGACCTGTTTTCTATAAACTCAGAGCTGGGGTCAAAGTTGTGCTACACACAGGCTGTCTCAAAGGCAAGGCAGACCTCAGGAAGGGGTTCAAGCTCACCTTTTGGCTCTTTATTTTCATTATTTCACAGAGCCAACCCCGCACTCGTGGAGGGCACCCAGGGTGGGAGCCGTCCTGCGCTTTCAGGGCCTGCCCGCATGGCCCAGGCCTGCGGCACTGCCTGTCCCCCTGCCCTAGGTCCCGAGCCCCGACACCGATCCTCACAGCACCAGCAGGTGAAAGGAAGAGCTACCAGCCGATCTCGTGACTGAAGAGCCGAGAAGGAAAGGCTTGGAAAGGTCCTGATGCAATCCAAGCTGTCTCACTGCCCTGGAGCACAAAGGCCGAGGCGATTTCCTCTCAGCAGGGAACAGAGACGTGGCCCCTGCTGCGCCAGGCAGCCCCAGCGCGAGCGGACACGCAGCCGTCCTCACCAGCTGCTGCCAGGCCAGGGGTGCAAACACAGCCCGGCTGGCACAGGGACGAGCGGGCTCCTTCTGACATGCGCACACCTCTCCGTACTCCAGCCAGCTCTCCAGCTTATACAATAGCAGCGCTTTCTTAATGCTGCAGGAATCAAGTAACTGCTGGAAAGCCCACCTTTTTTGTTTTTAAGAATAAAGGACAACAAGACAACCCTTCAGTGGCTTGGAAACAAGAAAGGTAGAAAGGACAGAAAAGCCTTAACAAAGGCCTGTGACTTTAAAAACCATCTCAGTGTTTTGGGAACAAGGCACGCGATTTTTGAACTCAAAGTGGCAACGCTGGGAAGGAGACACAGCCGAGAGAGTACCAAACTCTGTCACTCAAACACATGTACTGCCTATTGAGATCGAAGTCAAGAGAAGAAAACTGGGATGGTCTTAAATACACCAGCATCAAGCTGGGGAATCTACCTTTGTAAGATCTAGGCTCCAAACCTGTTCTCTACCCAGCAACATTTAGGAGGGAGGGAGGCTCTTTCCCTGGCAGGTTTGCTTTGTTTGTTCGCTGCAGAATCAGCTGAACCCGGCAGTACAAGTGAATCCAGACTCGTCTGGACCATGTCAGAAGCAGTCACGCACAGTACAAAGAAGACCTGTGGGGAGGGGGAATCAGAGATGGGCTATCCCTGCGACTTGAACCTGAA
Organism: Anser anser; assembly: GCF_964211835.1. Taxonomy (NCBI): domain Eukaryota; kingdom Metazoa; phylum Chordata; class Aves; order Anseriformes; family Anatidae; genus Anser; species Anser anser. The sequence goes on from NC_139726.1 coordinate 27,668,277, forward strand.
AGAAACCACAGAAATGGCCACTCACAGCTCATGAGCGATGCCAGGAGTTTGGAAGTAGTGGGGTGTTGTAGATGAATACGTATGAGAATGGGCAGGAGGCACCTGAGTGTCGAGAAACAGAAAGGAAAATAAGAGGGACTTAGCACCACTCTTGAAAACACTTTATTAACTCTCCAGAATTCAGCTTTACCATCAAATAGGAAAACTCCCACCAATTACAATACCCACAAATGATTTTTTATGACATTTTGAGTGTGATGATCAATATCCTCCAGTGTTTTTTCCCCTCTGAAGGATGTGACGAACTTGGTGTGAGGTATACTATTACACTTCACATACTGAATGCCAATGTTGCTCAGCCGGTGAGCAAAACCCCTTTGTTTTATACGAACAATTGCAATCACGGTTGTGCATGTGCAGCTACAGAGTCAAACAGCTTCCTTCTTGCTTCCCTATAACGTGTCCCAGTGCAGAATGGAGACGATGCTTCTCAGTGGAAAGTCATTTGGCAAGGCCTCAAAAACATGACATTATCCAGAAAAAAATATATTGTTCCCCCACCCGGGAAAGCTTAAGTGTGAAATTACTGCATTGTACTGAAGACCTTCTGCCATTTCCACGTGGAAGTATCGCATTGCAGACTTGCTATATATCACAATTTTTATGTAACCTACTGAAGTCTATTCACTGCCTATTTAATAGGATATAAAGACATGGGTGTGTTGGGGGGTGTGAAGGTTAAAACATCCCAAACAAATAAAAGAAGGCATTTTCTAGTTAATACCCACATTATGATTGTGCATTGCTGAAAACTATGTACCCTATTTCAAAAGCACTTGCCACACACAAAAATCACACACAAAATCAGCTGTTTTAACATTTGCAACATGGATTTCAGGGCTCCACACTTTCATAACACCAAGAACTAATCATTTATAACAGATTCTGCAATTAAGGAATCACAAAACAATACAGGCAGCAGTTTCCAGTTTGACTTTCTCTTTCCCCATCTCCTTCTATAGTGTGAAAAGAGCTTGCTTTCAGCACATGGAGCAAGTAGAGTGCCTGCATGGGTAAATGGACTGGTGCTCAGAGTCTGAAATACACTGCATTACACATGTGGCTGTTCTTGGAAGTCAACCATTTCTGCAAGTTATTCTCAAGAGGCATGATGTACTATAAGCACTTAAGAAATGTGTTACACTGTGACTGGAACCAAGATGAAATAGCAATATTAAAAGAGATGGTTTAGTTTACGTAGTGGCCAACTATGCCATTAAACTAGAACAATGGAGACGATGGGCAGGCAGGAATGTTCTCCAGTGAGATTTATGCCTTTCCAGTAGCAGTGGAAATTTTTCCTATAGGCCTGAAAATGTCTCCCAAAGAGAAGTCAGCATTGAGATGTAAGGGTTCTACCAGATCAGTCACCCTGGGATACTCTGCTCCCACACTGCACAGGGATCTCAAAGCCCTTGGCCAGGATGGGTCATTTCAGCCGCCCAGCCCCACAAAGACCATGCCTCTGTATTGCTGTTCTCAGTCATTTCAGAAGAGGGTAAAATGAGGCCTGAAGACCTGATTAAAAATACACAAAGGTTCTACCACAGAGTCAAGGGCAAAACAAAGGTTTCCTTGATCCTGTGCTTTACAGGAAATGCACATCTCCCTTAGAAGGATCATGGCTTGCTGCAGCTGAGAGCAACTGAGTCAGCCAAGGCAAGAGGAAATGTTATCAGGCAATGGTTATCAAGCAAATGATACAAGGCTATTGCCACCAATGAGGACTGTTCTGCCCTGTGACACGTGTGGGAAAGGCTGGCTGCCTTTTAGTGTAAGCCAGAGCGTGACACTTAAACCCTGCTGATTTTATACTTCTGCTGAATCAGCTGCACACACAGCGGCCCTGTGCATCTACCTCCTCCTGGTGCTGCTGTGCTCTGGCAACACAGGGATTGCTGTGCTAGAGGCTGCCCTGCGGCCCCCACAGAAAATGCGGAGAGCCCCCAGATGCCTCCTGATCACACCTCTGAGCACACACAGAGCCCTCCAAGGGCACGGGATAGCAGGGGCGGTTTGAAGTGTCGCACCTAGAAGAGACAAATCTGACTACAGAAGATGCCCGCTGCTGTTGATCTTCTGATGACCCCTCACACGATGCCGTGAGGGCCCAGCACGAGGAACAGGCTGAAGCCCCGAGCCCAGCCCCTGCCAGCTCTCGCCCCGGCTCCTCTGTGGCACGCTGACAGTGGGACCACGTGCAGCTGCATGGGCTGCACTCCCTGCAGCCACCTCCCCCAAAACCAGCCCTCGGCAGAGCCACCAGGCACCTCCCAGCCTCATGCTGATCTACCTGCAGCCCACTCCCAGTCCCGGGGACACCCTGTCAGACACCTACCCCTGAGCAACGCGCGTGGGATCGCAGCTCCTCACGCTGCACGGCCGCAGCCACACAGGGGCTGGGATTTCCCCTGGGCAGGTTATAAATCGCCGAGCAAGCTCGCGGGGACGGAGAGCAGTGGGGACGGCAAGCAGTCCACGTGGTTCACAGCACGGCGAGGATGGAGCGCCAGGCAGAAGCAGACAGATACTGAGACACCAGCCAGCTGGCGTACAGCAAGCGCCGGATTTTTCAATGCCCAGCCCACCCCTTTTTTTAATCTCTCGTAGTGCCATGGCTGCGCGAGGCTGCTGGAAAAGACCAAACAAAGTTCTCTCCCTCCCGATGAAGCTGTGCTGTGGACTACTCATCAGATCCTGACCTCTCCACTCCAAGAAGAAACCCCCCGACCTCCAGAGCGCTTCACCTGAAGGAGGACACTCAGAGCTGACATAGCAAAGCTAAGCTTTTGTTGCCTGAAAACCAAGCCCACCAACACGTGCTTTAAAAATAACATGAAATGCATCATGGATTCAGTTCCAGCTTCCACTCCAGGTATTGCCACTTTTACTACGTAAACTACGTCCAGGATGGAGTGAGAGGTCTTTTGTTCGTATTTTTCTCCTGAAAAGGAAACCTACAGAAGAGATGACTCTCTTCCTCCCCCAAATCCACTTGTGTTACACGTATTGCTGGGCTGCTCTCATCCAACTCCAGTGCTGATTGGTAAAAGCGTAAATGCCAAACTTGCTCACATTTCTCTTGTAGTAGGAAGGAAAAAGGGAGAGAGGATCAGCTGACCGCACGCAAGCATTTAGCAACCTGCCTGTGCTGTCAGTGCCCTCTGTGAGTGATGGCTGTTTCCCAATCGGAAACATGAGCAACTGCCCCAGCTGGGTAGTCCTCGGCCAGCAGCTACAAAAGCGTGGTCCTGACTCAGGAAAAGAGGAAGACAGACAGGCCTGTGGCAACACGCTCACTCACCCCAAGGCACTCTACAATTTTCAGCAGGGCAATCGCATCATTTATGGTACCACAAGAGCCCCCAAACCTAGCAGCAGCAATTGGCACGAGCCAGCCTCTCCCCACCAAGGACGGACAGCCTGCTATCACAAAGAACTTGCGCTCACAGCCAGACAAGGAAGCCTGCTCTTGACCCACACAACTACTTCCCCCATTTCAGAGACTCTGAAGCACTCTCTGGGGGACACTGCTTGGCTGCTGCCAGGAGCACTGCTCTGGAGCCTCCAAGGAGCTCAGGTGTTTTCATGGGAGCGGACGCGAGACCCCTTCAAGCACCTTCACCCCGAATTAAAGCTGCTGCTTCCCTACCCCAGTGCTTCCCCCAGGGGTTGGCAACTGCCCTGCCAGCTGTCTTCCCGAGGGTCTTGCCCACACCCTGACAGCTCTGAGGAATACCTTCGGGTATACACACATGCACACATGTGTGCCCTGTGTCCCCAAGTTGCTACGGTTTGCCTGAAGTGAACAAATCCCTAATACTGGGCTACGTTTGCAAGCAGTTCAGCAGGCTGAAATCAGGGTCTCTGTGTCAGTGGGTCTGCCAAGCCCGCGTGCCAGCACGCTCTGTGCAGCCACTTCGGCTGCTCCCACTACTCATCCACCGGGTCGGCTCCCTGCTGTCTGCAAGGAGGGTCCGGGCAGCAACAGGGGAGAAAATCAAACTGCAAATACAGGATGCATTATGAAACATCGGGCACTGGTTGGAAGATCTGAGGGGAAATAAGGGAAAACGTAATAATTTATTTCCAACTTTCCCTTTCCAAACATATGTGGAGAGTCAGTGGGGTTTAACCGGGAGAGTGTTAAGTTTAAATTCTGTGTCAGTAAGAGGGGGCTCGGGTAGGTACGTTGCACGGTATAAACCAAGCTGCTGCTCTTCCACACATAAAAGAAGGCAGCAGGAGACAGAGTATCACGCACAGTACTGCCTAGAGCATGCTGGCTATGTCAACAGATTATCTCGCTTTGGACTGCCTGGGCTGTTACTAATATGCAACTGATCCAACAACAGCGATGCTATGAAATTATTTTCCTTAATGAAATTATATCAACCTCTTCAGTTTAATTAGCATGTTAAAATTATAAAAGGAAAGCAGATGTGACCACCATGGATGTGCGAGCTGAATATTAATAACAAAAAGCATCCCCACCCCCCTTGGAGGAGAAAGCAAAGTTGGATCGGTTATTTCGCAAATGAAATCCCAAACGTGCTCACACCGCGGCAGTCAGTAAACCTCTCACAGGTGTGCGTGCACACACAAGGCTGGAGCCAAAACAATTTTACCAGGGCGAACCTTTAAAGACCCAGCCACAGTCCAGCGGATGACAAAGCTACAGCCCCCGCCGAGCGACCGTCTGCTTTTCTGCCCCGGCAAGGAGCATTAAATGAATGTCCCAAGCTGTCACTTACTGGAGAACTAGCGCACATTGCCCCTGCGCTAGCCAAGACTCCCGTGAGTGCCTGCAAGACGCAGCCCAGCGGCTCCTCGTTCCCGAAGTGACAGTGCCGTGGGGCCGGGCAGCGCGCTCGCGCCACATGTCATTCCAGCCACACTCCTGTTCTTACCAGCCAGCACGTTTTGTTTTTCTTTTAAAGAGACGCCAGTTTACAGATCCCCTCTGCCAGAAAACCACACCAGCAACCAGCGCTGCCTCTGCGGCCGGGAGGGAGCGCGTCGCTTCCCTCGGCATCCCAGCAGAGAGCTGTTGGCGGGTCTGGGCATTTGGGCACACGGTTTGTTTGTATGGCTCCTTTCTGTCACCTACTCTTCTCCCGGGTGTTATTTGTTCACCGACCGTCATTTTAACGCGTTGGCAGTACTGGATTTCCCCCTTCAGAAGTCCCCCAGCTCTGCCTGCGCGTTAACCCTACGGAGCCTCCGAGCACGCGGGCTGATGGGCACCAGCCTGAGGCGGCATTGTCTGACAGTACAGCCAGCGTGCGCTTCTCCCCACCTTCCAGAAAAAGGGAAAACGTGAAAAATAATAAAAAAAAATCATTCGCCCCCTGGTCGGAGGATTCAGCCTAAAGCCTCCGCTGGCGCTCCCGCACACCTGGCCACCTCTGCCCGGTTTCTGGTGACAGAAACACCTGAACACAAGACGATCTCCGCCGGTTGTCAGCACTGGCTGGAAGTGATCAGCCTCGCTTAACAGACCAAACAGAAAGAAAACAGTAAATAAGCCTAAGCCGAAAAACGAGATGAGGAGAGCGGTGCTCACAAAAGCGAAGCCCCAGCGGGTGTCAGCGGCCCCCAGGTGCCGCTCGGGGGGGGGGGGGGGGGCAAACCCAGGCAGCTGGCGGTCTACCCACGCGGAAAAAAAAAATAATAACAAAACCAAAAAAAAAAGAAAAGAAAAAAAACACCGACAAAAAAACCATACTAACCGACCAACCCTGAACCGAGGAACAAGAACTGAGACGACGGCGGAGACGCGGCCGCGAGGCACCGGGCGCCCCGGCGGCTCCCGAGCAATGCAAAGGATTCACCTGCTGCCAGTTCTCCTCCAGGGATGGCAACGCTGAGAAGTAGCCGGTGTCGTGGACAAGCTGCAGCTCCTGGAATATGCTGTAACTAGCCAGGACATCCATGCTGCTGCTGAGCACGGCCCCCGCTCTCTGCCCGTGTGTGTGTTTGTGCGCTCTGCTGGGGGGGGGGCGGGGGGGGGGGGGGGCTGGTTTCGAGCATAAAAAAAAAAAAATTAAAATTAAAAAAAAAAAAAAAAAAAGGAGGAAAAGCGGCCGATGGTGGAGCCGGCCGCCCCGGGGCTTTGTTGTGTTTCAGTCACACTTTGGGGAAATAAAAGGAAAGGGGGGGAAGGGAGGGAGGGAGGGAGGCAGGGGGACCCGCAGCGCCGGGGGCCGGGCGCGCACCGAGCACCGAGCACCCCGCGGCCGCCGCACCGGGGCTCGTGCTCGTGCCCGCCGCCGCGCAGCCCCGCGCCGCGGCCATGCGCGCTCCCGCGCCCCCCCCCGTATTGTCGGGAGCCCGCATCCCCCCCCCCGCCCCCCCGCGCCCGTTCCCTCGGAGGCGCAGGCCCCGCCCCCGCCGCCCCGCCCCGCCCCCGCTCGCGGCCCACTCAGGCCGCGCGTGACCATGTAAGGCAAACGGCGGGGCGGGAGGGGCGGGGCCGAGGCGCGCCTGAAGTCACTGCCGCCCAATGGCGGCGCGGGATCGCGGGGAGAGGGGCGGGGCGTGGCTTGGGATTGGGCGGCGGCGCGGCTCCCGCCTCCCGCCCGCGGCTGGCGGGGCGGCGCGCGGCGAGCTATTTTTAGGGCGCTATATAAGGGGGCGGCGGGGCGCGCGGCGGCGGCAGAGCGCGGCGGGGGCGGGCGGCGGAGGACGGGAGCGGGGGCTCCGCGCTCCGCGGCGTGGGGCGCCCTCAGCAGTGAGGGGCCGTGGACGCTGCCCCCTTGGCGTTGTGGTTGGGGCTGGCCGCGCGGCCTCAGGTGGTCGCTGTGGCGTGTGGTGCCCCCAAAGCTGCCGTGGCGCTGGGCTCGTTGTGTTCCGAGGGGGCACGGAGCATGCGGCCGTCTGAAAGATGGGTTCGGTAGTGCCATAAATCCCCTGTCTTCGTTGCCCTGTGGTGCCACCAACCCTGTGGCCACGGTCGTATCCTGCCGCCAGGCTGCTGGTCCGGCACCCATCATCGTTACCAACACCCGCGGGGCCAGGTGTGCCCCCAGCAGGTGCTGCCAGGCCATCGGGGTTCACAGGGGTCGCTTCGCGCTCTCCCCGCTCCCCATGACCAAGATGCCTGTGCTCGCCGCTGCTTCCCCCCGCGGCCCGGTGAGTGCCTGGCCTCAGCTGGCGCAAATTGGTGCAGTGCTGCTACTGCACTCATGGCTCGTCCCAGGTGTCCCGCCCGGATTGATGTGAAAATATGAGGCAGCACCACTCATCAGCGTTAATTAGTTCATGGTATGTTTTCCTTCCTGGTGATGAAGACAAATTGCCTTTTCCAAGACTGGGCCCACGTTAACAATTTTGAACGCTGCGTTTGAAGAAGGCTTCTGAGAATAAGCCTCCTGCTGCCCACGCTGTGGCTGCACCAGGCCACAGAGCCTCCAAGGTGCTGTTGAGTGACACCACTCGTACGTTGTTTTATATAAATAGAGTGAGAGCCACACCCTCATTTGGGGAGTCAAAATGTGGTGGGGAAGAGGGAAATGGAACTGTTACAGAAGACAGTAATTGGGAGAGACTGGTCAGAGGCTGTTTTTTCAAGTAAATGTTCTCAGCTGTGCAGAAATGCTTTTTGTGTGGACACTTGCGTTACAGAAGCAGCTGGTGGCGGTCAATGCATGGTTTTGACCCCTAGGCCAGGGCTCAGGGCGGTCTGGGGGCAGCTCACCTGCAGCCGGCCGTGGGAGGAACGCCTGCTTCTCACCCTTCGCCTCGGGAGCTGTCGGTTGTCTCCAGCAGGCCCACCTTCAGCTTTGCAGAAGAGCCGGGTGTGAGACTGGATGTGAATAATAAACTGATCGTTCTCATCGGTACACCCACAGAAGTGGAAATGCGCATGTTAGCGGGAAGGCGAGAGGGAAGGTCAGCGCAGCGTGTGCCGCTGAAGGTCCTGCAGGCGGTCGTTACCGATTCCAGGCATGCCTCGGGCTGGCACAGTGACACATTCCTGGGACACCTTGAAGACGGAGGAGAGAACTGATCTGAGGTGGTCAGAGCTGGTAAGAAGCAGCACCTGGGTGTTGTAGCACAGCTCCTGTACCCAGAGGTTTACACAAGAAATACCTGTTTCAGAAAAAGCTTCTAAAAGCATTGTTCCTTAAGAGCTTGTTAGAATGAGGCCATATGCATATGCAGAGGCTGCTTCTGACCTCGGCTAGGCAACAGGACAAAAGCAATAAAGGTTTATGGTGCAAGTTACGTAAGCATACATTTCTATCTTCAAATTCTGTGATTCCTGTGGTTGAAAAACATTTTGGTACTGTAATTCTGGCCTTGTTAATCATACTACCCTTTTATTTAATTAGCACTCTGATTGGCAAGCCTTTGCTCTAACACAGGTGTGAGAGAAGTGGCCTGCGTGAGCTGTGGGTTGGTCATTTTGGGTTGCACATCTGTGCACCTATGAGTTACTGTGTGCAGACGGCCCAGGAATCCCCTCTGCTGTGATAAAGAGTCATGTCTGCTTGCCACCGAGTAGCTCTGGTTTGAATTGTCACTTAAAATCTTTCTGTTAGTCCGTCTTGAACTTTCTGCTGAAGGCATGCCCTTGTAGGAGCAGCCTCTCTTCCCCCCTCGGTGTGAAGGTTGTTCTCTGGTGGAGCTCAGCTGCTTTTCCCCAGCAAAGAGCCCTGCCTGTGCCCAGGCTGCACCGTAACTGATGGCTGGATCCGGTGAGCAGATGCTGGTCTGCTGCTCTGGCTGTCTACAGGAGGAATTGTCTGAGGGCAGGATTTTGGCTGTGAGCCGTGAGGTGAAGAGCTGGGCTACAGATCTGGCCGCTTGCCTGGGTGGTTTCCAGGCAGACATTGCATTTTTATTGTCTTGGATATTCTGCTTTGGAGGTCACTCGAAAAAGCAGAATGGGGCTATTGCTGTGCAGAAGTAGAAAAGTCTGGACAAAAAATGAATGTGGTGATACACAGGGTGTAACACTCTCGCTTCAGCGTCTGGGGTAACATATACCTGTGCTAACCCAAAGGTAATGGAAGCAATTTGTACCATGCTCTTGTTTTCCAGGCTGTGCTGACCTTACTCCTGGCAGATAGCCACTCTCCCCGCTCTGGCCCAACCACGCCACCCACCAGAGAGCAACGCAATCAAACGTGGAGGAGGAGCACTGCCACCGTGCTGCTGGGCTCAAGGGCACAAAGGACTGTACAACACTCAGGTAAAGGGCGAAAGCTGGACCTGCGGGAAGTGTAAGGATGAGCATTTCAGCCCTAGCACAAATTTGTCGTGAAATGGGTAAAGAGAACAACCTGGAAGGTAAAAGGATTTTTTTAGGACAGCTCCAAACTTCATCATTGCTGCGACTTGCTGAAATGTTTGGAAGATGCAGGGAGGTGGTACCCAGCTAGCTCAGTTCTCTGGGCTGAGCTGAAAAACAAAGTCTGATGCTCTAAGGGAAGTTGAGATAATAGTTGGACAGGCCTGATCTGGTTCTGACCTGGAGGCTTTTGGCCCCCATTGTCCTGAAAGGACACTGAGCACACTCAGGACTTACCAGAATTGAGTTTTCAGTTTGGGGAAGGAGTCTTCATCTGCTGTGGCTGGTTCACATGCTGTAAGGTTTTGTATTTCTTATTATTACTTATATCTTAGAACAGTGGCTGTTTGCATCGATATCAATCTGTCTCCCAGTTTTCAGAGCAAGAAAGTAAAGCAGTGCTGTAAAGGTGAGTAGTGTAGATGTGCACAGAGCAGTACGGTGATGGGTCAAAGCTTCCAGCAGCACGTAGTAGGTACGACCACAGCGTTAGTGGGAGGAAATGTGAATTCCTTTGGGTCCTACTGAGAGCTCTGAACCCATCTGGAGCTAACCAATTCTTCTGTCGTATGAGTCCTGAACCTTTAACTGCCTGTCTGTCCTTCTCAGAAAAGTGATGTGGCTGTGTAACCTTCCCCTCACTCCCCTTGTCCTCCAGATTCTGCTACAAATCTGTAAATCATGTAAGAGTAGACTGGCACTAGAGGAGTGAAGTTGTTCTCAGTTCCTGGCTGTACCTCTGCTTCCAGCCCCTGGGGACGAGAAAGGTCAGCGCATGCACATGCAAAGCTGAGACCTCCGCCTCCTGCCCAAAGTGATCTTTGTGTTCCTGAACCTCTTTGCAAGGGCAGTTATCATTGCTATTCAGCCGGTGTTCAGCATCTGACATAAACAGTCTCTGATCATATTAGTAGGCTCTCAGGTACTTCTACAGTACAAATAATAAATAATAATGAGCTGCAAGGAAGACCTCTGAGTTTTGGATGTCTGCTCAGGCTGGGCTCTTACAGCTTCCACCTGATGCATCCCCTTTGAAGACCCTTCTGGGCCACTGTTGCTGGCAGTGCAGCAATGCTGCCAAAAGAGTGGCCTGGGAATAGGGTCCCTTTGTGCTAGGCGTGAAGGAAAAGGTGGTCCTCAGCCCAGGGAAGTGTGCTTGGAAGTGTGGTGGGGTGGGTTCCTGTGTAGTGGTGGCTTGGTTGTCTTGATGGTCCTGCCGAGGGCAGCAGGACATTCCCTCACACCTTGGGTGGGAAGAAGTGCCAGCCCTGGGCAGAGGCTGTGGCTTCTTGTCTCCCTGCTGCACACTGCAATGTGAAAATACAAAATGGTGCCATGGGAGATGCTGTGCGGCTGTTACCAGACATGAGGGAGACGCGTTTGTGCGTGGAATCTCCGGGCTGGTGGCCTTTTAATGACTGAGCTGGATTACACTCAGGAAATGTATAGGAAACCTTACAATAAAACAGAAGGATACTTGAATGGTTCAGCAGCTGGTAACCGGGGACTGGCTTGTGTTATTACGCACATTACTCTGGACAAAGTGTTGGTTTGTATTTGCTGTAGCCAGCAAGAGCTCTTTTTAGAAGAGCTGGCGTTGCAGCACAGGTAGCACATCCAGCACGGGGGGCTTGCTGTGCGTGGCTCTTTGGTGGCACTGCAGGGAATACCTGTGCCAGTTGGTGTCTGTGCAAAGGAGAAGGCTGTCCAGAAAGCAGGGGTTACAGCAGCATTGCTGTTTTTTTCTTTCTAGTCTTGTCACAGATGAAAGAAATGCAATGCATTCAAAGCAAAGCTTGTCTTCAGCTGGAAGCTGTGAGACTCTCTTACTGTGCTGTTTTCACAGCCTCTTGGGGTTTCTCTCTAGTCCCGTTCCTTACAAAAAGCCGCTGAAGATGTGGCTCTCAGTAAAGCGTGGATGTGTGAATTAACGAGGAAATGCCTGAGTGCAGGGAATGAAGATCAAGGCTCCGAGCTCGCTTGTCAGAGCGGGTCGTGCTAGGTGCAGGCAGGTGCTGCAGCTGTTCCCGTGCACAAAGAACAAAATGCCTGGCCTGGCACCCGCACGCGCCTCACAACAGCAACCAAGCCTTGTACAAACAGTGAGGACCAGAGCCCAGCTCAACTCCAGGCCAAATTTCCTGCTCTGGTTCGTTGGTTGGGCTGCTGGCTCGACATCACCTGAGTATGGCAGCATTTCTCCCCCTAAAGAGCATCTCTTTGGGGACTGGTGTTGAATGAAACGAGGCAGAAATGGTTCTTCCCTTGGGCAGCCCCTTCCTATCCCAACACCAGTTGTGCTTCCCACAGTTTTCCATCTCTCAGCACTAACCCTACCTGAAGAGAGACCTTTGACCAAGGCCCTGCAGCTATGGTCCGTAAGAAGAATTGCTCACAGCCAAGTTCTTCTTGGGGCTCAGCCCTCACCAGCCAGGCAACTGTGGGCTGCTGAAAAGGAAGTGGAAGGATATTGCTTAGAGGGAGAGCCTGTCCTTGGCCTGTCTTCCACCGTGCTTTTTGTTCCTTTGCTTTGATTTCCCTTGAGGATCAATGGGGCTCTGCTGAGCATCTCATACCCATTTGGCCCATGTCGCACAAGGAGTCAGGTCAGATGGATACCTGGCTGCTGGTAGAAAGGCAGCAGCACTGATCCTGGGGCGTTGGTTGCACAATACGAGAGCTCATGGGTTAAATGCAAGAAAGACAAAGCTTTGTCCAAAGTCACAAACTGAGTCAGATCCCAGAATAAACCTGGCTCCTCTCAAATGGCAGATTAATGCCCAGGGACTGGCCTGTATCTGCTGTACCTGCTCCCTCGGAGCCCTCTGTGATGGGAGAAAACTCCTGGCTCCCCGCGTCGATTCATGAGACGAGAGCTCTGCTGAGCTGTCGTTTCCTCCAGGGCAGTGCTCAGCAGGGTAGTCAGCAGTTTGTCATCCCTGCCCTTTCTACCCGTAGCAATTGCTGCCACCAGTGAGTAATTGGTTATTATTATTAAAGCCACGGGGAATGCTATGAGATTGTTTTATAAGGGGTGGGGGAAATTGTTTTATAAAATGGAGGGCACCAGCATAGCTTCTCTTCTCTGTAATGGGAGGTAAATACCTGCAGAAGGTGAGCTGGGAGGTTGTTCTTTCTGAGGAAAGAAAGCAAGAGGTGATACAGGTGATCAGTGGCAGCTGAGGAGATCTGAGCCTTGTTTTGCAGTCCCCTGCCTTGAGAGCTGGTTTATGGGTAGCTGAGGGTGAAGATGCTGGGCGTAATCCTTCCTGACGGAGCTCTGTACAGCCAAAGGCAGGTGCCAGTTGCGTGTGGTGGATTTGTGCTGATTTCTGAAGCCAAGAGTTAAGAAACTGAGAGGCAGAGCCTTGGAAGAGCGAAGGAGCGAGGGAGATGTGCATCTCTCCAGAAACTCTTGCAGATTCCTGGAAGCAGGCGAACGCCGGCTGCCTCTGACATCACTTTTTTCCATGGCAACACAGAAAGACATCATTGGGGTTCTGACAGGGCAGTCAAAAGGGCTTGCATGGCCTGGACACAGCGAAAGGCCCGGACGTCACACGAGGTGACATACGGCGGTACCTTGGAACAACCTCAGCCACCAGCTCGCCAACCTCTGGCTCCTCCACCCTGCGCTGCCGGGGCTTACTGGAGCCAACTGGGGAGCACAAATGCAGGGGCTGAACCTCTGCCCTCTTGCATTTTTCAGGTGTTGCCTTCCTGTGGCGAGAAGTGGTGACTTCCACCTTTTCGTGCATGTATTTTTAATCATTTTTATGAACCTGTTGAATTCTGTGCACGTTTGGGTATCTTGTCCATCAGTTGCCATGATGAATTTGAGCGGAATATTCCTGCAGAAAACGTCCCCCAGCTTTTGCAGTGTTAAGCGTGACCGTGACTTTATAAACGGGCAGGGCTGTGAGCCCTGTGCCAAAACTGGGGATGCACAGTCATCCTCCTTAAAGAGAGCCACTGCTGCAGGAGCTTGCTCCGGTTTGCTTTGAAGTCAATGGCAAGTTTCCCATTGACTTAAGTAGGAACATGTGTTTAAAGAAATGAATAATGCTGCTCCTCGCTTCTCCAAGTTTTATATGGTCAGGGCATAGCCTGATTTGACCTGGACACTCAGCCTGTGTTTTACTGCTACTTCAGCCTCCGTCTCAGCTGCGCAGTAGGTAGCACAAGTTTGATTTGTGTAGAAGAGCTGCATACTATTGGTAACTTATATTACGAGCATTAATTGTGTAGGACTGATAAACTGTGAAGGTTTCCTTGTTTTCCACCAGTAACTTTCACTTTATATTGGATTTGGACAGAGCGTGCATCAGGGTGCACGGCGCCTCTATTTTTCCTGCACGTGTTGCTCCTGCTTTAGATGACCGACGTGTGAGGGTGGAGTTGCCGCAGTCCCTGTGGAGGGAGGGAGCCGTCACCGCTGGCACAACCCTTTGAACCGTGCCAAAGGTACCCAGATGGCCCCAGGCAGGAGCAGGCCTTGCTCAGGCCCCAGGCTCCAGCCAGGGCATCGTGGAGAGGCCAGCGGCACGTCCCTGGGGACCTGTCCCCACCCCCAGGGCCACCCCTTCCCCACTAGACCAGAGGGAGTCTGAAAGGGCATTACCGTTTTTCTTGGCATTGATTGCAGGACGAATGCTTATTGAAACAATTGCCTCTAATAGCTCAGGAGAGGCCTTTATGTTCTGCTGTGGCAGTGATCTACAGATAATGGCTCCCTCCGAGATTCTCATGCTCTCCTGTGATCCCCGTGCTGGATGCATTAAAGCTGACCCGCAAAGAAAAATATGTATTTCTCTTCTTTTAAATGCTTCTTAGAGTTCTCTGAAGTACCGCTATTACTGGTGCATTGCTCGTCGTTTATTGGGGTTTCTTGGCATTAAAGGGTGAGCCATGGTTTTTGTGGAGTGAGGAGACAAACTGCTTGCTTTTCACCTCAGAAACAGGACTGTCCTGAGCAGAGGGAGTGTGTGCTCTTGGGCAGGGGGTCCGAATCCCTCACCAGAGGGGCAGAGATGCCAACGTGTGACCATAGGGACCTTCTCTCCCAGCTCCTCAGCAGAACTGGATGCAAAGGTTTCCAGCAGAAGTGAATTTTCATCAGAACATGCAGCTTTTTTTTTTTTGAAATTGAAGCGTTTCATGAGAACGTGTCAATTTGAACATAATTTTCAACAGGAAAGTCAAAGTGAATCATTTGGGCTTTTCTGTTTTGTTTCATTAATGTCAAAATGTCTTGTTTTGATAGAGACAAAATTGTCATTTTTGTGATGTAAAAATGTTTTACTTCCACCTGCTCATTTTATTCCATTTTCTACTAACTAGAAATATACTGTTCATAAGCTATTAATTTATCATTATCTTTAGATGATATTTAATACCATACCTAATCTTGATGTATACTGTTTTGTTTTGACATCTAAACCAAGTGTCGTCTTATTTTAGTGAAATGAAATTAAGATGCCAAGACAAAACGATTCACTGTTTGTTAAAATTAAATATTTTCTTGTTTCCGAATCAAAAAAAAAAAAACAAACACTGTTTTTTAAATTTTCACTTCTTAATGGGGAATGCAGCTATGTTCTGGGGTGTGAGGCTGTGGAAAGCAGCTCTGTTGCCAGTCAGTATGCTCTTGAGCACTTGAGTTAAATCAGTGCTAGCAATTAAAAAGCAAGCAAGCAGGTTAAAACAATCTGGGCAGCAATAATTTCCCTTTCCAGTTAATGAGGTTTCGTGTGGAAGAAGATAGGATGAAGGGCCGTTGCGTGACCTGTCGTGTAGCTCGTGCTGGCCGCAGCGCGTAGGAAGCGACTCGAAGATGTTCGTGTTCGCCGTCCCCAGCTCATCAGCTCCCAGCCTGGTGATTATGAAGCTGTACCAGAAGTGATGGCATCTTGCTGTCGCAAGCAGTACCTCGACCTGGCGCTTCTCTCATGAGATGCTGAAGGCACATGGATGTGAGGTCCGGTGGTCAGGAAGGGAGAGACGACCGCCCGGCTGAACTCCCTGGGCGTCGGGACCAGCGCCTACCTCTGGGTGCCGGGACTCAGTTATCGGTGCTGCTAACTTGTTGTGTGATGCTTCCAAATCACGCTGCGATAATGGCACTTATACATCACGCTTTGAAGATGCTTTTTATTGACTTAATGTGAATATTATTGCCATCGTTTATTACGGGGAAGTATCTCATAGTAATTGAAATACAATATGGTGCCATTAATCACTCTGAATACGAAATGCTAACTTTAAACTGTTCATAGTGTATTAAACACTCCTCTAACCATAAAACAATTTGACTTGCAGTCAGATAGTTTAGAAATGGCCAATGTTTCAGATTCGCGGTGATTGGCGTTTATGTGGCGGTGTTTACATTTCTGTATTTCTGAGCAAAGTATTTTCCTTGGAATTTCTGCAAAGGAGTTGGGGCTTGCAGCTTTCTGTTCCTTGTTACAGAGGTGTGAACAGGTGTAAGCTGAAGACGCAACTGCTGTCTGCTTAACAGCATCTCCACTGTGCACCTGAGATAGGAGTGAGTCTGAGCACTCTGTGTGCTGTGTACAGTGAGCATTTCTCCTAAAATATCACTAGCGCTCTTTCCCCAAGCTGCCTGGTAAAAGAAGAAGTGAAAAAGAGCCAAACTCAAATACTAAGGTTGTAGACAGTGACTGTTAAAATAAAGCGCCTTTGTTTCATAGGGTGCTTTTGAAATTTAATTCTCTCTTCTGTGTTGCTTAGAAATGAAAGGGTTTCCCACTTTGAAAAATAATTTTCAATTTAAAAAAATGCCCAAAAGAATAAAATCATTTAAACTGCTGTCATAGCAAAACTACACCAGTGCCATCTGTGGTGCTTGACCCAGGTGTGATAAATCCCCTCCAGACGTGCCCGGCTCCTGGCCTCTGATGCCTCTTTGCTGTCTGTGCCCAGGTAGGGAAATGAAAGCCCTGACGAACAGCTCTGGTCCTGCTCCTGCCCACACGGCGCTGCTGCAGCTACAGCCTTGCAGGATGGGCACGGGGTGGGTTGGACAACGTGCAGTAGTTGGGAAAGCTCCAATGTTTGCTCCTACGGAGTCTCCAAGGAGCCCTGCTATCCAAATGCTTGCAGGAGCCTCCTTTTTTACGGCCGGATTCTAAAAGCATACTTCAGTGGCGCACGCAGGAGGTGGGAAGATGTGTAAGGTCACTTCTCAGGGCACGTTTTTTTTTTTCCAAGACGAGCAGAGCAAGGTCTTTCTGCTGAGGGAGGGGCTTTTTTTTTTTAGCCGGAGCTTTTATTGTCAATATGTATTTTTAATAAAAGGGAAGCGCTAGAAGCGGTAGCAGGTGACGGAGCCCTGTGCTGTTCAGCTGCTGACATTTATAAGACAATGCCAACGTCTCTTCAAAACAGACTCCTGCTTGCCACTACTGTATTGATGTACACATTTATTGTAGAACTGACAGCAGCGAGATGAAAATGATAATGTATGAAAAAATCCCAGAGGCACAAACCAGCGGTTTTGCAATGCAGCCTCTTTGCCTTTGGCATCGTGCGGAGGGTAACGCTCGTAGATGAGTCACTGTGAAGCAGCACAGGCTACTCTCATGCATCCTTGATACTCATTTTTCCCAGTTTCTGGTGACACCAGCTGTGTATATCTTAATCATCTCTGAGCGTTTACATTTCTTTCTCGATTATCTATAAACAAAGCGTGGCAATTACATGGCAGGTGATGGCTGGAGGGAGCTGGTCAACTGTGAGGCTGTGCGATGTGCTGGGCACGGGAGAGGTGAAAAATAAATACACTCCAGGCGGCGAAAAGGGAGCGGTAACCTTCCAAATAGCATAGAGGAGCAGAATAAATTTACTGCGGAGGATCAATACAGATCGGAGGGCAAGTGAGTGCCAGGCGTCCATCCGCAGGCTTCAGCCCTGCATGCCCCAGCCCAGCGAGGTCTTGGAGCAGGGCACGCTTCGGTGGGCTGGGACTTGTGCTCAGCGCCCTGTACCTTGGGGCTTTCCTCAGCCAGCACGGAAACGATGCCTGGAAGGAGGAGGAAGTCGCGTTAGGTTAGAGCCCGGTGCTGCTGATCAGTTCTCCGTGGAGCATTTTTGGTCGCATAGGAGCAGTCCCCGTGGCAGCAGGCTGACCTTTGCTGAGGGAGGAAAGCTTATTCACGGGGCACGTTTTGTAGGATGCTCCTTACCGCAAGGACATCGATTCAGCAGTGTTATGCCGATGTTGTGCGCCAGCCTTTATTTCCGGATGAAAAATGAACATAAAGAATATGCCGTATCCATTGATTCTTTGAATTTGCATATTTGGATATATATATATGTTTGATGTCTGCCTTCTGTGTGTAGCTGTTTGCCAAACGTGACAGGATTTGTTTTTTAAACCTGGGGGCGAGTTCTGCCCTGTGCATTTAAAATAAGATTTCTCTGAATTATTGAATATGTCAATAAATAAAGCAGAGGAAGCAGGCAGGGAAAAACCCAGAGGTCCTTGGTGAAAGGAAGTTGTAGATGCTGGTAATAGGCTGTTACAGCAGTTTAAAAAGAAAAAAAAAAAAAAAGAAAGAAAAAAAAAGGGCAACTTTAAAAAGTGGAAGGGACAAAGAATCGGATCGAATGTCTCTGTTCTGTTTTTCTCTGGGTTTGATGGCAATTATGAGCTTAGCCCTGGATGGCATTTCTTGTTTTTCCATGAATTCAATTCCACCTCGTGGTGGAGGGTGAAGGAGAGAAGCATTTGAATAGATGCCAAAGCAGAGGGAGGAGGGACGTGGGGGATGCATCAGTGCTGCCCCGGGGGATGCCCATGAGGTGGGAGACAGTCCCGGGAAAGACATGCAGCTTTCCAAACAAACGGCCTTTAACCCACAGCACAGCTGAAAAAAGGGAAAAGAAAAGGAAGGGGAAGGTCAGGCCCCGGAGAGAAGCTTGCCCACAGAGGATGTGACCTGTGGGAGGCTGCAGCCGCTGTGGGCTTTGCTGCTGTCTGTAGCAGCATCCTGTGCCCGCAGTGGCTGTCACCAGTCGGCTCGGATGGCTCATCTGAGTGCTGGCCTTCCCCGCTGTCCCACAGATGTGTGCAGAAGGAAGGGGGCTTCCTTGCAAGAAATTGTTCTGCATGCGGGTTTGCCAATGCGTGGGGCAGAGCGTGCTGTAAGCCAACAGATCGCTTCCTTAAGTAAATAGAGCAAGGCAATTTTGCCGTAATTGTTGTGAATTGGAGACAGCGTTTGGTGCATTAAATGTGTTGTATGTTAGACAAGTAAAGCATGTTTGGTATATTGGGAAACACAAAATAGCAGGATTTTACCTTAATTGTGTGCAGCGTGGAGGAGGAGGAGAGAAATGGGGTACTGAGGGCTTTGTACGCAAGGCTTGTGGGAATGGTCGCATTGATCGCAGCGGGAGGAAAAGCATACGCTATTTATTCACAGATAGGTGCAGCAAAGCTGCCACCTGGCCTGGTGGTGCTGCAGCAGGAGGTGGGTCCCCAGGGCTCAGGGCAGGGCTGGGGGCTGCTGCCAGCACCTCTGCCCCCCTCAGCTCCTAGGGGACGAAGAATAAAAGACTGCATTTTACAGAACGTGTCATCCCGTCCCCAAAACTACAGCGTCCCTTACACTCCTCTCAAGAGATCTTGCATGAGCAACCATTTAAATGAGTGTTACATTATTTACAACTTTCGCTATTATTAAATTAATGTTACATTCATTGGGGTTTTTGTTTTGTTTGCAAGGCAGAGCTGTAATTTGAGCAACATATTCATCAAGTCGGAAATGGTGGCTCCAATTATTTTAACATTCATTTGCCCATTCAGCTTCCTCTGCATCTGCCGTTTTCTTCCATGCGGCAGCGTGTCGGAGCGCAAAGCACGGCCGGAGACGTTTTTGTGCTGTTCAGCAGCGAAATCTCCACGAGGGAGACGATGGGAAGTGTTCAATCCAGCACAGCTGAGGCTGCTAGAGCTCTTCTGCGGGGCCATAAGGCGCCCCTTGCAATGGCAGCGTGTCCCCGGGCGTGGATTTCCTTTCTTTGCAGGCAAAAGACTCCTGACTTCAGAGCATGGGAAGATGGGGTAGCAACTTTTTAAATTCAGGCTGGGTAACGAGCAGAGGCTCCATCGATTTGCTGGCACAGGAGCCTTGGTACAGCAGTTTCACGTGGTGGTGATGCTCATCGAGGTGAGTGTGGGATAATTGGTTCAAATCTGAAAGGATACTTTTGATTGCTGGGTAAGCAACCGTAACAAAGCTTCAACCCTTCAGCAACTGCTGAAAATAAGCCAGAATATCAAAAAAAAAAAATGTTGTTTATTTTGATCCTGGAAGTGTAAGCTTTCCTGACGTGGTCGTAAAATCTTGTAATTTATTAATGCTGCTCTCTTTGAGACTACATCCCGTACCACCCCCTGGCATCTGATGTTTTTGCCTCTTTGGGCCCGATCTTGCAGCTCTGTTCTGTCAAGCAGTGCTGGGGTGCTGCTGCACTGGCCCCCAGCGTATGAGTGTCAGGACTCCAGCCTTCCTCGTCACAGGACTCTCTTAAGATTGTGTTTTTTTGTGTTTTTAAATACCAGGAAGTGTGTTCTCTTTTTCCTTTGTCTGCTTTCTTAGTCTGTGAGACTCATTTGAGCTTTTTCCAGCAACCACAAGAGTTAACTTCATGCTTTAGCTTTTTGTTTTTTCTTTCCCAGAGGAAACAGGAGACTCTCAGACGATTCTTGGCCTGCAGGAGCCTGGGTCTCTAGGGAAAGCAAAACCTAAATATCACAGGGCTACTGATAAAACTATGGGAGGAGATGGCCTTGAAGTGTGAGTGTCCTTGTAGGACCATGCCTGCACCCATCTAGGTCTTCAGCCTGCAAAAAGGAGTTCCCATTCTGCCTTGGCAGTGCTGCCAAAGTGCTGGCATCCCTCTGCTTTTGTCTGTGCGCATCCCATTTTTCAGCCAGGTATTTGCAATCACACATATTGAATCCAGTTGCTTGGTGTGGCCGGATGGCTCCAGGCAGAAGTGGCATCTCCCTTTCCATTAGATCCAGAAGAGGAGATGGATAACACGCGCTGAAGGGCAGAAAATACAAACCTGTTATTCAAAATTTGATCTTGCTGAATTCCTCCCGTTTCTCAGCAAGGGACAGCACAAAGCAGCACTGCTGGCAGCAGCCCGTGCACTGCCGGGGCTGGGGGCTCCTGCATGGGTGCAGCAGCCTGGGGGCAGCCAGGCCGACTTTCGCAGGGACCCGCTCGAGCACAGCGTGGGGGCGGCGGGGTGGCGGTGCGCAGCAAGATAATGAAATGTGGCCCTGCAAGACCCTCAGCGACGGCTTGTCGGATGTGCCTGTGCTCTGTTCATTAATCTGCGATAATTAGACTTATTTGCAGAGGTTAACAGCAGTGGCACATGGTAATTAACCACTCGTTCCCCGCCGAAGGACTCATAAAGCTGCTCACATGACGCAGGTCCGGCTGTGGATATTTTTGGTGCTGGGGGGTGCCCCCCAGGGGATGATGCACCCCAAAACCCCTCGTCTGTGCCTGACCCACCCCAGGGACAGGCTGCGGGAGGGGGCAGGAGGAAAACAAATCTGAAACCTCTGCTGTTTGCTCTGCTGCGCCTCGCTGGCCGGCTGGGAGCTGTGATTTCCCCAGGGCAGGGGCACTATTGCTCAAACACCTGCTGCTGCCGTGGGCAGGTGTTTTGGGAGGGCGGGAGGGAAGGGGCCAGCGTGCCCCCCAGTTTTGCAGGGCATTGGATACAGCATTAGAGCTGGGGCCAGAAAGGCAGATTTTGGGCAGGATCCCTCCTCCCTTCCCTTTCATCCCTTCTTCCCCCAACCCCCCCCAAGTGAAACCGAGCTAATTAGTCAAATAGATGAGGATAGGCCAGGTGGGGAGAAGCCCCGTTGTGTGCTCTATATTAGTAACTCATGGGGGAGCAGCCGGATTGGAGCGAGATTGAAAGGGAAAATTGTAGGTGCGTGTCGAAGGATAAGTGGGCTGAGCGTTTCCCCCCGGCGTGGTGACGATGCCGTCCTTCCCCGTGGCCGGCCAGCCGTGCCGGATCCGTCCCCTGCTCGCCTGGTGGGTTCCAGCCCATGAACAAACGAAGCCCCTGCTGGTGGGGAGAGGCCAGGCACAGCCGGACACATCTCAGCAATTTGCGAGCAGTGCACAGGAAAAGGAGGAACCCCAAAAAGTTGCCCCGGCACAGCCCCTTGTCCTGACAGCAGTGCGCTGCTTGTCCCGATGGCCACGTGCCAGCACCAGCCCTTCTGCCTGCAGACTCCCAGTTTCTGTTCCCCTGCCCAGGAGCTGCTCTGACGGAGGCGGTGTTTGTTTGCAATTAGTGCCTTCGCCCTGGGCTGGGGAGTTTGCTTCAATTATCAAGCAGAGAAGTGCAGCTGGTGGCTGGGAAACCTGCAGGAGCTGGAGCATCCCCTTGGAAACCTCCAACCCTTGTCCATGCGCCCTGGAGCCCGTCCCATTGCTGAGCTCAGCTTCAGACAGGGGAAGGATTTCAGCTCTCAGCATCTGGGACTTTTTGCAAGGTCGCTCTGAGCTGGGCACTGAGGGCAGGAGCGGAGGGCATCTTCCCGGAGCACACAGCGTGGTCCCCTGGGCGTTTTCTCTGTGGAAGTAACAGGGTTTCTTCCCAGAACAAGAAACCCCTTGCATCCATCATGCACAGCAGAAGGAAGCGCATGTGCCGAGTGAAGCAGCAAGTGGCAGGCTGCTTAAAATGGCAGCTGCCCACACGAGAGCTCTCCCCACTCCTTATTGTGGAGAAGGTGAAATGCTGATGGTGGAGCCTGGGCTCTAGCGGAAACGCCGTGGCTGTCCCCTGCACGCGGTGTGTGCCCTGCTGGGTCCAGCAGCTGAGGACAGGATCCCAGTGCCACCAGAGGCTGTGATGAGCATCCCAGTGAAGCAGCTGAGGCTCTTTGAGTTGTTGGACTGGAAAATACAAAATGTCATGGTGAAGACGCAGGAATCAAAAGAGAAACAACTGCATGGACGGCAGCAAAGGAAACTTCCTGCAGGCCCAGGTTGCTTGATCGCGGTATGGCAGGCACTGCTGTGCTAACAGGCAGCAAGGAGAACTAATTGGCAAAGTCTGGACAACTGCATCTCCTCCAAGGCAGCCAGCACTGAATAAGCTCTCTCCTGGAAGCACAGGAGACCTGCTGTTCCTCCAGAAAGGCCTTGGTGTAAGAGAGCTGTTTGTTTATCGGTCAGCTGTGTCCTGTGGTTATTTTATGTACGTTCAGCCTTTCACATCCCCCAGTTTCCCATCCATACCAGCTTGGCCAGAGCCAGTTGCAGAAGCTTTGCCACGCACTGTGTGAGGAGGAAACATTGCACACAGCAGCTAAAGGCATGGCTTCATCAAAGCCAGTCGCTCCTCGTATGGTGGCCTCTTCTTGGTGTGGCACAGAGCAGAAAAGGCGGTGCTGGGCAGGCCGCTCTTGTTAGGAAGGGGTAATGATGGCAAGGGGAAGTGTCTCTACTGCCAACCTCCACTTTCCCAAAGACCTGCTTCCTCGTGCCTGGGAAAATCACATGGAGAAAACTTCTCTGCTCACAGCTGCAGGACTCCTTTTGCTGGTACATGGTCCCACACCTTTCCACTTTGTTTCTTCCCTTGCTTCCCTGGCAGCCGTCCCTCACAGCTTTTCTGTCTGCCTGCTCTTCCTTCCCTGTACCGTGCCATGGTCGTAATCCCATGCGTTTGCTGTACCAACTCCCATTAAATCTCTCAGGCAACACAGTTTGGCTTCTGCTCACACTGCCTCGTGTGTCTGCATTTGGTATTTTCTATCCGTTGTTTGGAATCTTTGGGGTATCAGATGAGTTTACTGACTTCTTTATCCCAAGTGACAGGACACAAGAACTTCCACAGCCCTAACACAAACCTTTGCCAGTGCACGGGCTTTCCAGTTCACAGGGTATGTCATTGTACCCAGAAATTAAAAGCAAAAAATCCTCCTGAATTAGACTGAAACTTAAAACCTAGCTGCATTTCCCCTGAACTGGAAGAACGTCATGAATAAATCTGGGAGGCTCCTCAAACCCTGGCTCTGGGCAGGCCCACCAGGAACCCAGGCATGTCATTGCAGATCTTTTTTTCTTTTTTTTCTGGGTTCAGTGACAGTTCATCGAACAGGAGATGACACGTTTCAGGCTGGCATTTTTCAGACTTTCTGACTAGCTGCAGAAATGAATGCTTGCTTCTGAAGGAAAAACATAGTTAGGCACATCTGTAGTGTTGGGAGTGAGCATTTGGTGAGGAGGACAGTTCTTTCCCAGTCTTGCTGGCAGCGCCCAGCGCTCCTGTGGCCCAGGATCTCTTCTTACCACCTGTCTCATCAAGAAAGGTGATGTGGGTCCCAGCACACAAGGCCCAACTGCCAGACCTAAGCCCCCAGCAACACCTCAGCAGGGCAGGGGCTCGTTGCACTTGCTGTCCTCTCCTTCCCCAGGGCAGGCTTTTGTCCTGATCCCCAAGCTGCCCAGGAAAGGCCTGGGGCATCCTGCAGACCTGTGCTGTCCGGGTGGGACACCTTCCATTGCTTGTTTTTTTTCAGAGGCGAAACGTAACGTGAGAGAAATAGGAGCTACGCCGGGACAACAGGGGAGATGTTCGGCAGCGAGAGCACTGACAATACAAACCCATCTTCTCAGCCACAGTTCTACAGATTTTTTTCTGGAAAAAAAGTAGAAATGATGTCAAACAAAAACTGCTCCTTTGTGAGGCATGCAGAAGGAAAATGTCTCCAGCGTTTCAATTTTCACTTCATGAAAACAGTTTCCGCATTTTCCAACCAGCTATTGCAAAAGGATTTGCCATTAGTAAGAGAAGAAGCCTCACATCTGGTCAGGGTTTCGCCACCAGACAAAGGGAAGGACGTCAGCGAGGCTTTAAATGCAGATAATGGATTATCAGCAGGGAAAGCAGCCCTTGGGGGTGGGTGCGGGGCGGGGAGAGGGGCTGGGCGTCCCGAGGCACAAAGGCAGCCAAGTGAGACATCTGGGAGGGCTGCGCCTGGCTCCGGGACTTGGGCTCCTTCTGATCCCCCGATGCATCCTAGATACGGCCTTCAGGGGAAGAAATAGTGTTAACTGGTTCCTGCTCCCAAACCTGCGTGAGGAAGAAGAGTGAACCAGGAGGGAGACTGGTGGAGCCAGGAGAGCAGTAGGAAGCCAAGCAGAAGCCAAGCAATAAATTATTAGTGAGCACGAGTGGCAAAGATTTCAAAGGCAGCTTTGACAGAGACACTAGTGAAATCCCCAGTGTAAGGAAGAACCTTTGCTAAAATTAGCGTTAAGACCCAAGAAGCACCTTTGGTGGGTTCAGAGAGCAGCCCTGGGATGGCAGAGTGTGAATGGGAAGGAGATGGGAGACAACAAAATGCAAACAAAGGTCTGGAGCATCCGTGCTTGCCCCAGCACCCGTTAATGTACATGTTGCCCTCCCTCTGCCTTCCCAAGACCTCTCTGCCGTGAGATGTGGGTACCCAGGACAAATGGTGGGTTCAGCGAACCTGCAGAAACTGCACCTCCTGCCCTCTCTGATGGTCACCAACCAGGCATTCCCTCCGCCCTTTGCTATTTTCTTCTCATCCCTGAGCAGCACCTGACTGCTGTATATGTTCTGTATTTAAGAAGCAGAGACAGGATTTGGCATGAATTAGGCAGCAAAGGACTAGGAAAGACTTCATTCCTTTGCTTTGTTATGTATGTATTTATAGGATCAGTCATGATTACCAGAAGTATGGTTATTTATTTTGGTAACTTCCATAGGCACCAACTTCGGTTGTGGGCCCAAGGGGCTGATGGGCATGCAGATCACAACGAAGGCTGCCTGTCCCAGGCGAGACAGGTGGCTGGGAGACTCCCAAAAGGGAGACAAGGGTGTTGCAGGAGTTGCTGCGAGGGTCTGGCCACCTTATTTCACAGGATTGTGTCGTAGTGTGCCTTAGCACCGTTGGATCAAAGCAGCATCCTCAGCCCCTGCACCGCTTTCGTCCTCCGTGTACACCGGGGCTCCCATCACAGCCAACACAGATGCAAGTGCTTGAGGGCCAGCATTAGCCTTGGCCCAGCAGCAAGGGCTGGAAAAGGTGGGGACGTGGCAAGGAAATATTAAAGACTTTTCCCGTTTGCTGTTTTAGCTCATGGAAGTGATAGTCAATGTGTTTTGCTGAAGCAGATGGAGGGTGAGGCTTTGGAAAACGTATCAGGGAAGTGAAGGCTGTGCAGGGGGAGGGATACTGGTACTTTCACAAAGGCTTTTTATCCAAAATGTCAGTCGGTTGTGGAGGTTATGTGGATGTTAATAACAAAACAAACAGGAACATTAGATAGTAAACAGCCTGCTCCGGTCACCTCTCTGCCCCTCAGCTCACATAGTTACCGTTTTTGTAACTGAACCATTTATGAGTTGCTTTGCCACCCTAGGGTCTTGAGTTAAGCAAGGATCCAAATTTATAATGCACAAAAGTAGCTTTGTAAACATACATACTTCCAGGTCTTTTTATTCAGCACAGGGAAGTGAACACTGGGCATGACCCCAAATTTTACTTTCCTTTGTGGGACACCCTTAGGAACCGAACAAATGGAGGATCTCAACATTAAAATAGAATATGACTGGAAACTTCATCAGCAGCTGCGCTCACCTTGGCGTGCCTCCAGCTTGCGACTCCAAAAAGCTGGAGCTTGACAATATGGTGTTATCCTGGAATTTGGATGGACAGGCTGGGAAAGGGCTCCGAGTACCCATTCGTCATTATGGATGCACCGCATTGAGGAGATGAGCCGTGACCTTTGCAGGGAAAAAGCCATGTCCTTGACATGAAGGGATGATGAGGGGCACCAGGGGTGACACAGGGGAACCTTCATCACGTCTGCTGGTGCCCGGAGCCGCTGGCAGCAGCTGGAAGATGCACAGCCTGCTCCTGCGCCCTGTCACCACACAGCCCCGGGCGGGAGCTGCCCTGCAGCCAGCCAGGCTTGGCTCTCGCAAAGCCTCCTTCTGCACCAGGATTTTGCCACGGCCAGGCCAATGTTTTCATATCCCCCGAGGACATGAAATTTGCATTTTCCCTGCAAAATCCGAAGCCATTCCATTGCAAACCTGAGGACAGAGGGACTACTGTGGTCACCCCGTGTGCCCCATCCGCTCCCCAGGTGCCTGTAGGACTGGGCTCTGCTCCCACAGGATGCCAGTGCTGCTTCCCAAAGCCTGGCCAGCTGCACGCCTCCCTGCTTCGCTCACAACCACAGCCTCCCCCTCGCTTACTTCCAGAGAGCAAATTAAATAAATCCTGTATGCAACCAGATTTATAACTTAATTGGCTGGCTGTAAAAAGTTATTTCCCTTTTCAGCCCTTGTGCAGTCGGATTGCCCCTCCTCCCCTCGTTTATCTCTTGCTGTGAATATCTGATGGCTGACTGTAACAAGGAGTTTAAATACCTAAATTTATTCTCTGGGACAGGCCTGCTGGCTGTCTCCTGCCCCGGGACAGCAGCACTCTGCTCTCTTCTCCCCCCTCTGAGGGGCTGTGGGACACACACATGGTCAGCCAGCAAAAAGGAAATGCATCCTGATGGTGTTTTCATGGAGGATATTGGTCTATAGGAGAAAAAGGGAAGCGTTTCCTTATTTCTTACTCAGGCCAGCTGCCAACTCTGCAAATAAATGGACATTGTGGTCAGCGCTATTGTCTTGTGTCAGGTCTGGCTTGCTCTTAAATCAGGCACAAGCAACGAGAACAAAAGACCTGCGGTCCTGCTCCTTGCTCTCGGGGCGTTTTGTGCACCCAGATTTGCATAGATTTTCTCGTGCAGCGCATCCCGCCCGCTCAGCAGCTTGCCCACACGGCACGTTTCTCGGCATCGCCGCCTTTTCTTGTCCTCTCAGCCACGCAGAAACCAAGCCCGGCAGCCCCTGCAGGAGGACCCACCGCATCCCGGGTTGGGCACCTCGTGTCTCAGGCGCTGCACGCGGAGGCTGGCTGTGCCGAAATCGCAGGGCACCCGGCTGACTCCATCCAGATTAATCGTCAGTGCCTAGGAAAAAAATCTCACATCAAATTGGTGGGAATTCGGCTTTGTTTTTCCCATGCCTGGCTTCCTGCCAGCGGAGCAGAGCAAAGCCAGCGCTGCCTTCCCCTCATCACAGGAACCTGCAGTCGCTCTCGCACAATTAAATAAAGACTCGGTGGGTGCAGGGCATTAAAAATACAGCGGCGCTTCCCTTCCATCCATCAGGCCATGTTGGGGAAAGCAGAGCCCGTTGCCAAAATAAAGGGAGCAAAATGCCCTCTGGAGCGGCTGAGCTCCCGTGGGATGTGATGGACCCACGGCCACCGAACCACCCCGAAGGCTGAACTCAGTCATGGGACATGGGGCACCGCAAGGTCCCAGCCCGTCCCCGTGTGGGGGACCTTGCAGCCTGTGCCTGCCCCAAGCACCGCGTGGAGGCTTCCAGGGCATAAATAATTCAAGAGCCGTGAAGAGGATTTTTTCCCCCTTCCTCCTGTCCCTGGCTTGTAACAAATGCTAATTTAATCAATCGGCAGTAAATCTGGCTGCTTGCTGACTCATGGCAGATGGTGCCCCTGCGGACTGGAGCAGCAGCTTCGCTATCTCCTTTGGAAGCGAACAATGCGGGAGCCGGTTTCGTTGCTCTTCACCTTTTCACCGTTTTCCTCAAGGTGGTACAAAGCAGAGACTATGGCAAAACGCATCCAAGGATTCAGGCAGAGGCGTTGGGCTGGTGGCAGGCTGCAAGAAAAGGAGAGCTGATGAGGAGGGAAGGCGCACGGGGCATCGCTCCCCGCTCCGTGCTGCTGCTGGTCCCCGCTGGCTGTGTGTGGGTTTCCACCAACAGCTCCCTGCTGCGGCGGTGGTTCGGGCCGACCTGCGGTGGTGCACAAAGGAAAGCGGCAGGACGACACTGTCTGGGAAGGAATATAAAAGTTCCTATTACTGTTAAAGCAACTTCACTCATTTGGTGTGTTTGTCAGTCTCCAGTAAGGCTCTGCCCCGTGGAAGAGTGGTGCAGGGAGCGTGCTAGGAGACCAAACCGAGAACTGTCTGATGAAATGTTTTCCCAAATGAAAACCGGTTTACAACGAAATGGAAATTTTCTGCTTGATCATGTCCGTTTTTGCTTCCAAAAAATCAATGACAGCTTAAAAAAATTAAAACATCTCCTCAAATGTTTAATGTGGGGAGAGGTGGAAGCCCTTCCCTGCCTGATGAATGCAATATTTTCATCAGATAAAACCTATTAATATTAGCTATAAGGCTTTTACTTGGCAGGTTAAAGAAAAAGTCCTCCAGTGGCCTGTTTTTTTGCTGAGAGCAAAACCAGGACGTTTCTTATCCGCGACAGCCTCTGTCAGGAGGCTGCAGCCTCGGCAGTGGGTGCAGCCTCTTACCCCAAAACTCTTCCCCACCAAGGAGCATCGCTGCTGCCGCGTGGGGCGAGAGGGGGAGACCAAGGGTGCTGGTGGGACCCCCGCAGGGCTGCAGCTGTTTGGGGTCTCCCCAGGGCTCAGGCTGCATCTTTTACACCTCAAGTGTCATCCAGCCCGGGACCAGCAGTTAATTAGCAACAAAAACCAGCAACACAGCTGATCTTTGGTTGTCACCTGCCTTGAAATTGGACGAGGACCAGGGCTCTGAAGCAGCAGCACCCTCGGACGCTTGATGTAGCGAGCGCTTGTCCACCACATTGATTTTGTATTGCACTGCTCCCGACGCAGTGTGCAGTCTTTGCTTGCAAAGCTTTGATTCAGCTGATCAGTAGGATTATCTGCTGCAGCGTGTCTTGGGGCTCTCGTAAATGAAAGGAATTATGGAAGTATATTAATAAATTACATCCTCTATTTGCCAGTGGCTGCTGCCCAGCACAGAGCTGGGTGCCTGTCGCAGGGGACACCAGCACCGCTGCCAGCACCTCCAGCGTCTCCCAGTGCAGAATTTCATCCCCCTCTCTTCCAGCACGATGGTGTCCAGAGCAAGCACAGCCCATTGAAGCAGCACGTGTTGGCTGCCCCTACATGCAGCCTCACTGCTGTGCAGAAACAATTCCATCCACCTCTACGCAATCCGCTCTTGAGGCAAAGCACACGCACGACTTCATTTCTGTATGATTTTTAAAACGTGCTTTTAAACCTGTGTGTTTAAACTTGCCATTGTTCTGTTTCAATTAGAGGTGTTTAATTGCCAAGTCTTCTGAGGTTTTTAAGCTAGCCTCTGGTGAAAGACTGCAGCAGCGTGCAGCAATGGATGGTGTTCATGTGTCATCTCGCACCCCGGCACACATCACAACAGTTATCCTACTGCAGCCACATTAGACTATCATGTCTTGTTTCTTTATTTCTTTTGTTGCTGTTGTTCATTACCAAAGAGCTCGGCTGCTGTTCAACAAAGCACTTAAGGCCCTCCTTAATTTGCACTGAAGTCAATTCCCTTTGCAGTGCTGCAGCATGTCTACATTAAGGATCTGCACGGAAACCACACCACATCTTTGCTCGTGTCAGACCTCCCAGCCAAGGATAACTGGAAGAGATGCCTTACCACCCAAAGCAATGCAGGAAGTGGGGTTGGTTAAAAAATAAGGGTGCATATTTCACAAACATTCACCAAATTGCAGAGCCATTTCCTTATCCAAGTGGCTGCACCATGCCCACACCAATGCCCAGCGCAGGAGGCACGACAAGGGCTTTGCTGTTTCTTCTCATTTCAGTCCCTTCCTTGGCGGCACCTGTGAGCATCAATCCACCACCCAGAGAAGTTCCAGCATCTGCATTTATCAGCTTCACAAAAGCCCTCAAGCTCCGCATCATGATAAACCTGTCTGCTGCCCCCTCGGTGGGGTCTGTGTCTGAGCAGTGTGCATGTACGTGAATGCAAAAAGGATTTAGTCCAAGGATCCTTGCAGCTTAGGGCAGCCTACATGGAAGGAAGGATCAGGAAGGATCAAGAAGGCAATCAGACGAGCAGACGATCTTCCTCAAGGCTCCTGTGCTGGGAAGGACCAGGACAAGGCAGCTGTGGTGGCAGTACAGGAAACCTCGGTGACACCTGGCTTTGAATGACACACCGGGAGTCTCAAACACCTTGCCGATGCCCTGTCATTCAGTCCCAGGCATTTCTATAAGAAAGGCTAATCGATGCAAACCACATTTTTCCACCAGCCTGTGCCAAACAGCCGCGTATTATACGCACACAAAGCAATGACCACGCTCTTGCACAGCCATGGATGCGTAACGAGAGCTGCCGGGGGATCAAGTCAGCCGCAGCCTCGGGGTCCAACCTGCAGGTTTTGTAGCAGTGCCTTGCAAAGAACCGGTGCTTGCACAGCTCGTTTCACTATGAGGCACTCGCACGTCTTTGAGTACGTTCTCCCGGTAATTGCCCAGGGAGCGGACACATTTGGTCCTGTTATGAATAATGCATAGTGATGGAGGGGGGGCAGAAGCGCCGAGCTGCTCATGTTTAGATGGACTTTGCTATCATTGTTATTTAGATGTCGCAGCCGTTCTCCAAAAGAGCTGTTCTTCGCCTTTGTGACTGCAAAAGTGCGCTTACTTAGGCAGGGGGGAAAGCAGCAAAACAAAAAAATAAACCACAGACTAAAACTAATCTGAGATTATCCATGCAAATTGGCAGCTGAGATTCAGATGTGAAAATCTCACCCCAATAGAAACGACTAAGAGGATTTCTGCTGAATTTTGGTTTTCTCCTGACTGAGTAATCCGTGCTGGGGGAAAATCCTCCCATCCATTCTCGTTTAGGTTAAGGAACATTAATAATCTTAAATTGAGGGTGGTAGGTATTGGGATCCATGTTAAGCGTGTGCTGCTGCTGGCTGCTGATGCTCAGCTCACAAAGCAGAGGCTTTGCCTTCTCCCCTCGGTACTCCTCACATTCTCCTGAAATCAAATGGTTAGTCAGCGCAGCCTGCTCTTTTGCTTTCAGCCTGCTATTTCTCTCTTAAAACTCCCACTCTCAAGGCAGAGTCAATTCAAAACCCGGGAAGCCTAAAGGCTAAGCAGGACACCCAGGGAAAATACAGGCTGTATGTATTCGCAGGCTGAGATTTGAATATCTCGTACGAGGCAGAGCTCCAGCTGTGTCTGGATTGCACCTTTGCAGCGTTAGCACGAAATAAGAATGCCTTTCGGAAGCGGGGACGTGCCAGCTCTGCGCAGCATGAGCAGCCGCGGCAGTGACAATGTAAGAGTGACTCCCAGCCACGCAGGTGATTTTGGTTGCCGTTTCCAAGGCAAATCCAGTGTGCTCGTTAGGTATTTACTGCGCACCGGTTTGCATCGTACATCAGATAATGCCAGAGCTGCCACCAGCAGCGATGCTTAGACTAGTGCAAGGGCCGAGAGGCTTTGAGGAGCGGAGGTGGAAGTTGCACGTGTGAGCGCTGCTGTACCCATATCCAGCAGCAACTCGCAACTGCCTTCAGCTGCACCTCTGTAGCCTCACATAAATGGCTTTCTTCAGTTCAATCAAGCTAAAATAGATAAATAGCTGTTGCTGGATGTGTCCTTTGTGAAGGTCCAGGCGAGCTAGCTGTCAGTCTGCCCGTGCCCTAAAGCCAACGGGAGCCCGGAGCTGAGGGGTAGATACGCACTGCGGGTGGGAGCGCCCGGGCCTCGCGGCTCAGAGGAGAGGAGAACGGTTCCTCCTGGGCCTTTGTCCCGACGTTGTTCCCTGTAGCTTACCATTTTTAGCTATTTATTAATACAAAGAGCTTTATTTCCCTGTGGCAAATCTTCTTGAGTCCCTTTGGACTCAACGCCCTTCCCGCAGGACCTGGCAGCCGGCTGCGGAGGAGGGGGAGATGCTCACCCCAAACCCCACACTCCTGGCGGCGTGGGGATGGGGGCGAGGACAGGGCAGCCACACCGTGCCACCCCCGGGTGCTCTAGGCCACCCGTCCCATGTGGTTTGGGGGCAGGATGGGAGGGAAATGGCCGTTTGTGGATTTTCTGGCGTTTTTCAAAGGATTTTGGGTCCGACTGCTTTTAATTTCATTAAAATCCCAGATATTTGGACTCGTTCCACAGCTGACTGAAAAATGAGGGGGCTGGAAAGGCTTATGTGAAAAAGTTGTCAACATATTCCTCTTCCCACTCTCTGCGCTTCCCCCGAAGTGCCCTGAAAACCCCCGAAACGTCGGTCACCGCTAACGAGCCCGTCAGACGCGGGCACGGCGGCACGAGGAAGCGCGGGGCGGGCAGTGGCCACCCCGGCCGAGCAGCTGGGCTTGGTGGTGGTGCTGGTGCCACCTCCTCTGCCGATCCCCGTGTCCCACCGGGATGCGGGGGCTGCAGGGGCGGGTGGGTGGGTGGGCAGGCATGGGGACAAGGACAAGCAGGGATGGGGAAGGCTGCCCAGAGCACGGAAACCCTCTTGCTTTTGGGGTGGGTGTTTTTCTGCTCTCAGCTCTTCTTTATCCAATTAATCTCCAGAATGGGAAAAGGAAAAAGAGATCATCTCTGGCAGGAAAACCCGGGGAAAGGACCCCAAGCAGGCTCGCAACAGCTCTTCCCTTCCCTTCTACGTGCCCAAGGATGACTGGGTGGCAACAGCTTTTAATTTCTGCTCTGCCCCGGCTCCTTGCAGCTCTCACTCACTCCCTGTCTCACTGCTGCTTCACCTGCTCAGTGCGGGCACATCTGTTGACACAGCATTATTTTTTAATCCTGCAAGACAGCCAGCTTTCAGGAAAAGCTTCGAAAGAGCTGCCAGTGCTTGTGCCAAAAACGTGTGGGAGTGAAAGAGCGTTTCTCCCCCCCTGCTGCTGCCTGCAGACCCCACCACTTGCTATCAATCACACGTTGGTGGTGCCTGGCTCCGGTACAGGATTTTTTCTCTAAAGAAATTCCCCCGAAGAAGCAGCCGCCATTTAGCTAAGTGCTTCGGAGGCCTGCACCAGCCCAGGAAGAAGTCCCTGGACAGGACCCTGTGGGGGGGAGCGCGGGCACGCTCTGGGCTGATGCACTTTGCCACGCTCCTCTGTTTGGCGGTGAGATTGGGCAGCACCACACGGCGAGCAAGCTGCCGAGCCTCGGGGGCAGCGGGAAGCCGGGACTGAACGTAGCTAACGCATCGGGCGGCGAGGGGACACTTCACGAGATCTTCCTCCCCTGCTTTAATTACTGACCGTTCGGTCCCCCGGTGAAGCAAGACTGCCGAAAATGTGGGAAAGAAGGGCAGGGCTGAAACACCGTCTCTCTTATACCAACCTCAATGAAGCGCCTGCGTGCCCCGAGGGGCCCTGAAGCGTCCTGCACCCTTGGCCACATCCAGCTCCCCCGCGCAGGAGGTGCCTGCCTTGTCCCACCCGCGCGTGGAGTCCTGCCGGGGCTAATTGCAGCTTCTGGGGCTTTACCAACAATTAGCTCAGCATGGCTGGTTACATTTCTGCACAGCACAAGCTGTTATTATGGGCTAGGCTGGTAATAATTCTGGCTACTGTTTTTCCCTGGCATTTCCCATTATAAAATCTTGCTTTTGGTCACTCACAGCGTTGCTCAACTTTTAACCATTTAGACAGAAATTCTCCATCCCAAGAATTTGCCTCTGAAGGTTTGGTGGTTTTTTTTTGTTTTGTTTTCTGGAAAGATGTAATTCAGGCTAAGAGCAAGAGGTTGCTTTGCTCATCCAAGCCACACTTTAGCTCCAGTCAGACATAGGGTTTTCCCATGTCAATATGGCAATTAGACACTTTGCCTTTTTTTTTAGCGTGCATAACCCTTGTAGCTCACCCCTTAGCAATGTAGGAAGTCAGAGGGACTTCATTTTGTTCCTTGGCAGAGCAGGCAGTGGTCACATCATCTTGTCACTGGGGCTTCTGCTTTACTGCTTCCCTGCGGAGCCACCAAGACTTGGGGTTTGCTGCCATTAAATACCAGAATGTATGGCTGCTTTCCTCCAGCACAGTCTACACTGCAAGAAAGCCAGCTCTGCAGTTCGGTGTTCATATCTCATGCAGATCTGTACACACTGCTGCTAACACAGTAGAAAATGCTGGCAACGATACCATCAATTTTAAAGTAACGAGACAGGGGCTGCGCTGCAAAGCCCCGTGGTGCCTGGGGGCAAGCGTCTCCTGCAGGGGGGTCTCCTGGCCCCTGGGTGATGGGACCGGCCGGGATGGGCGCTTGGGCATGGGGACGAGCCGAGTGTGCCCGGGGGCATCGCTTCGAAAGCCGCCGGGGAGCCGGGGCGCTGCAGAAAACTGGCTGGGGAAGAAAGGGGAAGAGCTGATGGGGGAGACATAGCAAGGAATAAAGGGACAGGGTGGAGACACGGGGCTGGCAGGATGATTAGCGCCAGATGGCAGGTATCAATTATTTACCATTTATGTACAATAAAAAAATACGCTTTAACGGTGGGAAGAGCACAAAACAAGCTCAATAGCAATTTAAAAGCATATGGAAATAAAATGCGGCAATTTAAGGGGTTGTAATAAATGTGCATCGTTCGTTGTAATGCCCCTGCAAGAATTACAAATGTTAAGCCTTAGTGAATTACACTTAAAAATAAATGTAACATAAAAAAGAAATTAGGTACACAAATAACTTTACATTCAGTCATTTATAAAAGAAAATCTGTTTGCAGCAGCTAATTAGAAGAAAGGTTCTAATGAGCACCACTTCTCCTTACCTTAGAGACAAGGCTGAAATGTTAAACGTGGATATAGGTGTGGTGGGTGCTATTAAAAACTCAACTTTTGTAACTTCTCAGTGATTTCAGAGATGAGATATCTCTTTTCCAGAGAGATGAGCTGAAGTTTTGGTCCCATTAAACTTCCTTTGTGTCTAGAGGGGCCACCTGTACCTCTCTGCACATGCCTGCTTTGGTGTCCCCACTGGCACCGCAGCACTAACCAGGATATGTCCCCCAGACACTGAGTGGTGTCCTACCCTAATCCCTAATCTCTAATCCCTAATCCCTGCCCTGTGGCACCCTTACTTGATGGGAGAGAAAAGACCGTGTGTTTCCCAGCGGGAACACGGAGCAGAACATCAGTGCTGGCGGAAGCACTGTCACGAGCATTTCATTACTGGGTTTCTGGTTCAAGGTCTCTGGAGGGTTTGGCAGTGCTGGATGCGGCCTCTGGAGCCAGAGCCCCGCCGCTCCCAGCCTGGGACAAACCTTGCCGCTCCTCTCGGCTCGGCTGGGGCCGCGTTGTCGTCTCCAGATGACATGGGAAGCAAAAAGGGGGGAATAAAGAGCCTGGGGAAAGAGAAGCGTCTGGCGGGGCTGGGGAGGGGAGGCTGCAAACCCTGCGACCCCCCTGCAGACCCATCCCCACCCGGCACGGCACGCGGGCACCTCCTCGCTGCGGGCACATGGGGCACGGCGCGGCCCTGGGGCTTCAGCACGAGCACGGCCCACACTTGCATTTGCCTCGCACGCCGGCAGCACTTCCATATTTTTAAATATTTAATCTTTGCAGCCTGGTTGCCATGGGAACCTGCACGCAGAAAGCTGGACTCGGGGTCAGTCGGGAGGGTCCTTCCCGCAGGCGTGCGGGAGCGGCGTGTCCCCTGCGGCCAAGGGTTAGCGCTGCCCCTGGGCAGGTCAATGGGTATTTCAATATCAGCTCCTGATGTGCAGTCACCAAAGTCTCGGGAAATCCCCCTTCCTGATACTCTAATGATTCCTATTTAAAGTCCTGGAACGTCTCTGGGTGCTCTCTGTGGGCAGAGAGGAGCAGCCTGGCAGATGCTGGGATGCCGCAGGAGAGACCTGTGCCAGCTACCCCCGCTGCCCCCGGGTTATTTCATGGGCCCTTTCCCCCTGTGCGTCCAAGAGGTGCCCGCCGGTGTGGCATCACCAGCACGGCTCCATCCCCCTCAGCTGTTTTGACTTCTCCTGTTCCTGCTTGAACACATTGCCCAGGCCCACAGTGTTTGGCAGCTGGGGGTGGCAGCGCTGGATCCCAGGGTGCCCGCGGCATCGACACAAATTTAGGCAGTGGAAGGAAACCGTTCCAGCAATTATGGGAGAGATGACGGCGAGCCAAAAAGAAAAATAAATGCAAAAGGTGTGCTCTTCTGCCAACAAATTAGTTCTAAATTACAGTGTCCAGGAGTCTTCAAATAAGTTAAATGCTGTAATACAAATTTAATTTCAATTAACAAATTAAATAGAAAAACAAGCTCACTGCCTAGCAGCTACTGCGCGCGGGGAGGCATTTTGCAATTTTTTTTGACATTTTGCAAAGGGCTCCCTCTGTGCTGTGGGACTCTTGCCTGGAAGAAACCCTCTGGGACAGCCGGTCACCACTGGCACTGGGGACACTGGGGCACCAGACATGGGGATCAGGGCCAGGGTGTGAAAAATCCCCCTGGGGTCAGCGGGTTCGGTGCTATGGGAAGCGGGGACACCACGTTCCCCTCCGACAGCGCTTCAGCAAACAATCCGCGGCCGACCGCCCTTTTTTATTACTTTACTGCACAGTTTTTCCTCGAATTTTATGGCATTTCATTAAAGCCGCCAGAAGGTGATACTGCCCCCTTTCCAGAAGTGAAATAAATTCAAGTTTTATCGCTTCTGGAAATGCTGGAACAGCTGTCAGGACATTTGATGGATTTTCTCAATTACAGGACTTGTGGAGCATTTTATACTTACATCCGCACTGAAGTCTAATATACTGTACGAGATGTTTGTTCCCCCCCCGTCCCTTATCTCTTTGCATCTCCCTTCCTAATAATGGTCAACTTGTTATTTTTTCTCTTAATTCCTTTTTTACTATAACCTTTTTTCCTCCCCGATAATGATCTAGCACTTTCCTTCTTTATTTCCCAATAACACTGGGACTTAACTTTCCTATAAAAGCAGCCAAGGGAGGTGGTCGGGGACTCTGCCGCTCCTGCTGGAGGCTGCCGATCCACGGCAAACCCCAGCGCCCAGGTTGTGCCGTGGGGTATCAGCAGGGCTGCTACCCGAATGTTGGTCCCCTGATGCTGCAGAATCTTCCTTAATGTTTTTAGCTCTCTACAGAAAAGTGATCAGTGGTCGTCGCAAAATAAATATGTTACTGGGGACGTTTGCTTGCACCTCTCAGGTTCCCAGCAAGAAAGTTAATGGCAATTTCCTCTTCTTTTGGCTCACCAGTGAAGCACGTGAGGATGCCAAATTGCACCTTCCCTTCTTTCAGGCTTTAATCTAAAGCTGCGTGGCAGATCAGGGTCTGCAGCTCCAATGGCCCCAAGCAGCACAGGGGGTCAGACAGGAATGTCGGCTCATGGGCAGCCACATCCATCCCCAAAATGAGGAGAGAGCAGAGGATGGCAGAGCTGAGCTCTGCTGGGAAAGGTCGTTGCTGCTGTGCAGAGAGAGAAAGCCCTGCAGAGGCGAGCGCTCCAGCACTGGGTCGATCAGTAGAAAAAGTTGCAAATGTCAAAAAAAAAAGCACATGTAGATTTTGAGAGTCACTTCCTTTTAACCCAAAACCTCACCTCTTTGAGAAAACGGCAACAGCGAGGAGGAAGAGGTGTCTGCTCCTGGTAGGAGCAGGAGTAAAACAGTGGAGATAAAACCTTAACCCAAGCCTTCTGCCGCAATGAGGCCATAGTGGTGGCCGTGTGGGACTTTGGGATACTCGGCGTGGGCTCCTGGGCAGGGGGGGCACAGGAGGCCCTTGCCCATCACAGCTGGCACAGGGAGGCCTGGACCCGCACCCACACCTCGGGTCCTCGGCAAGTTTTGAGAAGCCGAGGTGTGATCCCAGATTTATTCAAATTAGAACAATTAAGGCAATTAAATGCACAGAAGTGCTTGGGGGAGGGGGGAACTACTACCAAGCAGAATTGCTATTACAGTCGATCAAATTGACACAAAAAGATTAAAAACCTGATTTACATTTAAAAAAAAAAAAAGTCAAGCATTCGCTAAAATAGATAACATATCCTGCTGAGAAAATCGCTCCATGCATAAAAGAGAAGCAAAGGTGATTATATGTAACAAAACTAATCTTCTCTATTGCTTTAATCACCTCAGGCCATTTCACCTGCTTATTTGGAAATTGTTAACCCAAAGAAAAAATTATTGTGAGGACGTCCTCATTTCCAGCGCCGCGCTCCAATGGACTTGTTTTCCTAAGCATCCATCCCCACAGCCTGTAGCAGCGGCCATTGCTCTGCAAGATAAATGTTTGCTTAAGACTATCATGTGGTTAATACATTTATTCATGACCTGAGCTCCAGAAGCAGAAGGGGAGGAGGGTGCCAGGAAGCCAGAGCGACCCACCGGGGTGCATCCTGCCACCTCCGATGGCCAGCAGTACATGTTGCCCAAATTTTAGGGGAACAGAGCACAGGTGCTTTTTCTTCTCATGCGTCCTGGCTCACAAAGTCAACAGGGTGCTTACAGCCGTGCTTGAAGGGATGGAAGGGTGCAGTAACCGGTGTGGGCATGGGAGAGGACTGCAGACTGCAGTGACATGAAGAAACTACGTCCACAAAGATCAACGTGTTGGCCACGTGCTGTCTGTGCACAGCTATCCGAGTGTTAATCTATTTGATGCTGAGATGCAACATCTCTTTTTGGCTAAATCATATCATAAAACCCTGATTCTTTCCTTGCCCAAGCAGTAGCTTGTGAGGTTGTATAGATGGTTCGTTTTTATACATCGCAACTTTGACCCAAAGCCTGCTCAACCCCATGGGAACCCCCAGGCGCAGGAGATGTTGTGCTAGACCCACGCAAGGGTGGCTCGTGCAGCAAGGAGGCTTTCACACAGCAGCGCTGGCACCCGGGCACAGCCACCAAAACCAGCAGCTCCCTGTTACGGCGGTAAATTCTTGTGGGTCTCCATAATTCACCCCAAATGCCTCACTCGTTTTTCTTATAAATGCAGTTTCACTATGATCTCCAAATTCGGGACTGGCATGAGTGATACTTGCTATTTCAGGCTGTCAGCAAGGGCAGGAGAAAAAAATACCCTCTTCCATTTATTGGTATACAGACCAGTTTAGGCAAGAAATACGTTCAGTCTCCTTCCAGAGACTAATTACTCCCAAAACTCTGAATATTCAGAAAAGGGGAAGAAATGGAGTCAGGGTGCACGGAGGGAGCAGGAGGACAGTGAGTGTCCTCCTCCTCACCATAAATCATAGAAATCGAATTAGATCATTTCAAATCGAGGGACAAAAAGCCAGTTATAGATCCATTTTGCAATGCCAGCCGACGTGGCTTCCATTTGTGACTCACTGAGTGACATTACTTATCCTGAGTGGTCCTCTGACAATATAAGCACTTAATGTGAAGACATGTGTAAAATTACAGCAAAATGAATGAAACTCAGGAAATTATGTAAAGTTTATGGGGTTGCTTTTTTTTTTCTTCTTTTTCTTTTTTTTTTGAGTCCTCCTCTCAATTTTTGCCTTCTGAATTAGGACCCGGTCAATGCATCAACTGACAGCAGCTTCCCGGAGCAAAGGGCTCTTCTGCCTTTGATGCATCTGAGCAACTCCAAACTAATACCAGCGCACGCTGAACGGTGAATAGACCTTTATGTTGATGAGGCAAATCCTAAGGCACTTAAAAGCAAGCTACACTGAAGTGTCCCATGTATCTCTGTCTTCAAAGTGCAACACACGTATGGAAATTGCAGATGCTGTGGTGCTATTTGTCTGGAAGGAGACATTACGGATGACATATGAACCTGATTTCTCAAACAGATGAGGTCTGTGAGAGGCTTAAGGAAACATCTATAAATTAAGATGCAGAATAAAGTTCCCGCTGCCTTCCTTGGCCCCTCTCTCGTTGGCTCGAGAGCAAAGTGCTGGCAGCTGTGTGCTTGGCGGAGCACCAGGCATCCTCCTCACCCCGTGCCCGGCCACGGGCAGGCTTCGTGATGCCTTTGACAGCAGGCACAACCCCAGCACCCAGTGCTGCTGGCGGTGCCCCCTCCCCAGCCTCAGTCCGCAGCAAGCAGGACTGGTGCTTGCTCCACGTGTTCATCCTGAAACACTTGGCCCCATCTGTGCTCTGCAGCAGCCTCCTCGCCCAGCCACGTTTCCTAAGGAGACACAAGGCGGTGGAATGAAACCAAATTCCTGCTGCCATCTTCAGCTCTGCCCTGATAATGCATGAGCCGTGGAACAGCCGTGCTGGGGTATCCCCCAACCCCAAAACCTCCCGCAGCTGGACCCCATCCTGGCTGCAGCGGGGAGAGTACCCAGCGCCTTTCCAGGGACCAGGGACCTGTGCCAGATGGGCACTGCTCCCAAATCAGCACCAAGAAGTGAGTGTTGAGAGTCCTGAGGTGTTTTTATGACTCCTATCCAGCACTCACGGTGACAGAGCAAATGGGAAAGCATCAAAATCTGCTGATTTTTCTTCAAAACAGATTTTTTTGTTGTCGCAGTGGATATAGATGGATTATTTTTAGAAAGGGTGAGATAAATCAAAGCCGTGAAGGTCTGTATCAGCCAGATCTGGATCGGTCTGAACTGCATCTTTTTCCCTGACTCGGTCAGAAAATGCTCTGTTTATGTGACTCCACGGACTGCATAAGGGAAAACACACAGCAAGAAATTACTCTTTTCTTTGTGAGCACAGACCTAGGTGTGTAAGGCCCATGATGGAAGGCAGATACAGCAATAAGCTGGTCTGACCACGGTTACAGCACTGCTGTTGCCAGCATTTGGCTGAAGCAGCACGTCGGGGCAGCACTGTCCCCTTGGGACCACACTGCCAGCACAGGCAGTAAGGAAGGAGGAAGAGGTAGAGGAGTTTGTCTTTGTCTTTAGGGTTTCACCCATTTTGACGGCACACCAAGTCTGGAGCAACCCCTGAAAAGCATCCCAGGGGCACCCAGGCTGCACCCTCGACGTGAGCCAGTTCACAGGTCAGCTGCAAGTGGTTTCCTTTTTGTCAGCGCTGTCTGCTTCACAGGAATAAGGAAAATCTCCAGATCTGAGACATAAAAAAGGCATCAGGCAAAGACACAAAGGTATTTCCATTTGTTTCATTGCAGATAACGGGTGGCAGCTACCATTTCGAGATCGAGTCTGCTGAAGACCTCCAGCTGACACCACCGGTTATGTACGATCTGTCATTAACCATACACAGTCATTATATCTCTTTTTTGCCAGCTGCCACCTCAGGACTTTCCACTTGGGCTGCACATAAGTTCTTGTTTTGGAAGATTTACAAGGAAAAATAAAAACTAGGAAAAATCCTGCTCTCTCAGAAGCTGTCCTGTGCTGGGGGGAGCAGCCCTTTCCCAGGCACAGCGCTCACCCTCTGCACGGCTCCATCTCTCCAGCCCTCTCCTGGCCTCCTGCAACAGGAGCAGGTCTGCAGGGGAAGCTGCAGCTCTTTAACCCAAGGTTGTTCCACCTGGGCTGGGGCTGGAGTGCCCTGACACACCTCATGCCGTGCTTACAGAAACAGGAGTTCATGCTGCAGCATTGTGCTTCCTCCTGCGTTCTTGGGTTTCTGTGGCTCTTGCTCTTCTGCCTGGCTGAGATGTTTGTGTCAGTCAACCCATGAAAATCTGGCACTGAAATGGGATCGTGCTGCAGTGTTTTCTCGCTATGTAGCTCACGATCCCTCCTGTTCCCAACAAATCACAGTAATCGTAAGGGCTGCCAAGCCTTGCTACGTCTTCCTGAAGCCAAAAGCAGCTCTGGGATATTTATTCCACCAGTTCCAGCAGCTTGACATGCTGTAGTTGATGCTGTAGCCATGATGGAAGTGGCTCTGAAGGCAACCCCAGAGAATTAGAGGCTGAAATTCGGCACTCAGGAGCACAAGACCTGCTTTAACTCGGGGCCTGCTGCCAACCATGAGAACCTTGGTGGGAGATATCAGCAGGGGGCCAAACCTGGCTGTGGCTTTGCAAGCCACAAAGCACCTGCTCCACTTCCATTTCACAAAAGTCAAGATTCATCCGGATGTGTTTCACAGAAGAAACTCCAATTTTCAGCAAGATGTCTGGGTAGACACTGTCAGATTTGCTCCCTCTCCACTAAAAGCATCCATGAGTGAAACCAAACTGTTTCCACAGACCCTTGCAATGTTTTTTATTTGCTCGCTATGCTGCCACAAGCTACATATATTGGGCAGACAGAGGCTGGTCTGGTGGACAGAGGGCTGGAGATGGCCCACACCCCAGTGCTAAACAGAGGTGAGCAAATATTCTCCACTAACGAACCTCAGGACTCTGCGTGGTGCTCTCAACCAGCTTCCTTGCTGCTGCCCTCCTTAATCTCATCCTGTAGAGGTGAGCGGGCAAAAGGATTCCGTTCTCAACATAACCTCCCCTCCAGCCAGTCTTTCTAACCTGAAGCTATTCAAATTAAACCGCAGATCTTCCGGTCTGGGGATAATGCTCTGCTGTCTTCCCAAACCTGTTCTCATTTTCCTTTCCCGTTTTGACACCATTAGCCTTCCAAAAGTGCTAGCACGCACACAGAGATAATGCTGTCAATTTTAGCGTGCTTGGAAAGGCACAGAGCAGCCTAAACTCAGCCAAATGCTTGGCTTTGGCTTTTCCCTATCATATAATATCCTTTTGTCCATAGCTCTGCATGGCAGCTCATTTATATCAAATTTGACCAGTTAAGGGAGAAGGAAGAGGGGTAATCAATAGTTATCTTGACAAAGAGATCTGAAGTCAATAGACCGACGTTTTCCACCAGCTGAGCATCAGCCCCTTTGGTTTTATTCTCGGTGTGTGGCAGAACCGGCCTTTTATACACCAGCAAAGCTCACATCATCTCGTCGGCCGGGCACAGCCTCACTCGCCCACGGAGCCCCAAAAGCTGCCCTCTGCTTGGCCAGCTCCAGGCGCCTCATGGCTAGGGGGAGCAGTGCACCAGGGGGGGAACGTGTGTTGCCACAGCTGCAGGAGCTGGAGCCTTCCAAAAAATAAAGGATGCATTGTAATCAAGTCGTGCTTGAAGAGCTGGTCTTCGGGCACTGCTTTCTCATATGGATTTTCACACAGGTGGTCCCAGGTCCCGGCCATTTCCCCAGCCCTCGCAGCAGCTCGCCGGGAGCAACCACAAGTTGTGCCCCCACAGACTCCCGGAGATCACCCCCAAACGGAGAGGTGGGAGGAAGAAAGCAAGCATTTGTCCCTCGATTAGGATTTTCTAAATCAGCAGATCCCTTCTGTATGCGCAGTTTTTACATCAAGCACGGTGTAGAAAAAAAAATCAATTTGTTTTTCTCAGTCCAATTCCCCTCTGTCTAATAGGTCTGTTGTAAACGCCAATTTTACTGTCATTTACACAGTGCCCATTTGAGCTATTTTATCAATAGTTAAATAAGAATACTTTAAAGTAATGTGATTTTTTTATTTGAATTCCAATTTATGTTCGGATGGTTTGACACAAATCTAGTAAGGAAAGCTCACTATTTTAATAGAACAAATTA
Organism: Anser anser; assembly: GCF_964211835.1. Lineage (NCBI taxonomy): Eukaryota > Metazoa > Chordata > Aves > Anseriformes > Anatidae > Anser > Anser anser. The sequence continues at coordinate 27,712,086 of NC_139726.1, forward strand.
AATTATATGTTATATAGCCACACAAGTAAATATGTTATGTAATTGGATAAATAAATACTTGTGATTAGATACAGTATCTCATTCTCACCTACACATAATAGCAAGGTTAGTAGAAGTGTTGTACAAATCACCACGTTTTAATAGTTAGCAGTCCATGAGAATCGACCTGAAAGACAATAAGCAAGAACAAATACAAGAAAAGGCTAAGCCTCGTTATTTAAACCAAGCCTGTTTAAATTGCGATTCAGATCAGCTCAGAGCCATCCTCACTCAAAGCAGTGCATCCGGGCAGAGGTCACAGCATAGCTGGTTGTGCAGAAGGTGGTGGCCTAAAAGGTGTTGCTGGAGGCTGCCGATGGGACAGGCAATGGGAACGGTGATGGACGATGGGGATGGGGATGGATGACGAGGATGGGGATGGACAACAGGGATGGGTGAGGGACAATGGGGATGTGCCACCAGTTGCAGGGCACAGTCAAAGCCTGCAGAGCTGCTTCGGCACCTGGACACCCAGATGCTTAAGATTGCCCACTTGCAGGGAGTTTGAGAGAGCGTGTTGATCTCAGTTTGTGTTGTCAGACAATGCTTTCCTTCTGGCTGGAAGAGAAATTCAGTTCCTTTTGAGCTGGTAAACACAGCCCAGCTGGGAGCCCAATTTGTTGTTTGGATACTACAGGCTGAGAGACAGACCAGAGCCCTGGCATGTGTGAAAGGAATCGTGGTTCCCTCGTGCAGCTACATTAAAATAGATAGCACATGCTTGTAATGGGAAACTAAGGAAGACAATGGTAATTATTCCCCTGCTCTTCCACCCACCCTGGTTTTTGCCTGTTTTGCTTCGGATCGACCTGCACTACCCTTTGAGTGTTCCTACTGGTATTTCATTTCCCAACAACCTCCCACTCCTTCCCAGCTCTGGCGACCTGACTTTATAGTGAATGGACATGCTAAAAACTGGAGCAGCTCAACATACACAGACATTTGTTAAATTAAAGCGAGACGGTGAGATAGCGATCCCGAAACCAAACACCACACACGCAGGCTCCCGTCTTCCTGCCACCACCAAAATTATTCACCAGATGAGTGTTTGCTAGCTTCTCGCATGGCAGAAAGACAGCTAGGGAGGTGTAAGATTTATTTTTTGAAAGTGTGAAAGTCACTCTAAATAATGTTTTCTATATGATAGGAGCTGACTCAAAGCCAGCAGGCTGTGCCGATAGAAATGCGGCGTTTACCAGCAGAGCAATAGCCCCCAGCAGCCAACTTTAGGTTAAAATGCAGGCACTCAGGGCCAAAGCTGGCCAAAAATCAGCAGATGTTTCCAAGAATTATTCCATGAAAATTTCCACCCCTCCTCCCCATTTCAGTCCAACAGCAGTCAGTAGATTTGGTGTGCTTTTTCATTTCAGCTTTGACTTCCACCAGGCCTCCTCCGACAGTTTTTTCCTCCCTGTGTGGCAGATAAAATCCTGTTCCTGTGGGGAAGGAAAAGCTCCTGTCCAGGCGGCTTCCCAGGCAGCCCCAGCTCCTCTCCCTCGCCTCGGGCTGGTGTTTCCTCACCCCGAAGCACATCGCAGCACACAGGGTCCCAGCTGCAGACCCGTCCTCCTCACGTTTGCCATGCCTGGTTCTTCAGTAAGCACTGCCAATATCGTTCATCAGTTTTTCTGGTTCTTTAAGCAACAGAAGGGTTTTGAGTATGCCCACAAGCCATGAAATATGTGATAAAAGAGCTTAATAGACAAGAAAAATGTCACCGTGGTTTGGAGTGTGAGGATGTGTTTGCAGCATTTCTAAGCCCCGCGCTGGTCAGCAATTCATTTTAGCTCTTCCTTCCGTGTGACAGTCCGTCACTTGAAAACACGAGATGCTCTTCAGAGCCCCCGTGACCTTTAGATATTCAGCCCTCGGTTTTGCTGACACCTGGCACAAGGGAGTTGCTGTCAGGTGCAATGACAGTGATAACCAAGCTGTTGCGGGGCCGTTTATCTGTCAATCCCAAGGCAAGAACAGCGGCACGGTGCGAACCTGCACCCGCACTGCTGCACCCAGGCAAAATCCCACCTTTGACACATCACCGAGTGGCTTCGAGATGGGGGCAAAGGACGTAGCTTAGTAGAAAGGGGACTCGGTGGGGGAATGCAACATAATATTTGGATAAAGAGCGGGGCAACATCTGTACCTGAACTGCACGACCCAGGGCCCTGGCTGCTGGAGACCTGCCCTGTGCTGCCTGGGGGATGCATAGCACGCACCCCGCACCTCTCCCCCTGGCACCACGCTCGGCTCGGGGACAGGCTGCCACCAGAGCGGACGAGTCCTGCTGGAGCAGCCTGTGAGGCACAGCAAGGAGCAACGTGTCCCTGGCTGGGAACGCGGGATTTCCCCTCCTGGGCTGCTCCATCTGTGGGAGAAATGTGACCGACGCGGCGGCAGGACTCCGTGTTTCAAACGGCAGGGTTTAAGCCAAGCGAACAATTTCCCTGGGCTAATTGAGCATGCAATCTACCTGCTTGTAAAGCCTGTATTTGGCCTGGAAGATTTATTACTTTTAGCAATGATGAATGTCCAAGAGCAGGGAGGGCAGACCTGAGCTGCAGTTCATTAACTTTAAGTGGGATGATGTTGAAAAACCATTTCTATTTTTGGTTACTTTGTTCTGAGGTAACTGTGAATTTAGACCTACTTCTGTAATAAAGTGCTCAGGGAGTCCAGTGAATCTTATGCTCCCTGGCAGATACTAAACCTGTAGGGCTTTGTCCTTATCCTGATGAGTAAGCAGTTTTAGCTGGTCCTGAGAGGCTATAAAATGATAGAAGACTGCTCTGTATGGGAGTTGGAAGCTAAGCCTCCATCCATCTCAGACGCAGAGGCCGAAATGGAGGACTGACATGTCTTTGCTTGGGTTTCAGAATAGCACCTCTTTATTAACTTCATTTTCTGCCCCAAAACTCGTCATCGGATCAGTGCTCCTGAATGGCCGTGTCCATCACAGGGGCATGGTGGCACCCCCTGCCTTCCCCTGCATCTGCTTTGAAATCAGCTGCAACATTTGCGTCGGATGGAAAGTGCAATGCGATACCCGTTACACTGAAATGTGCTGGGCACTTTGCTAACCACCTAATGTAACATCTGCCCCCCTCCACATTCATTATTTGCAAACACTCTCCTTTTGTCTCTTTCCTTGGGAGAATATCCATTAGCGAATGTGGCTGCAAAGCCCTGGAGCACGTTCTGCCTCCCTGCCTCCCCAGCAGTACTTGTGCTGTACGTTAGGCCATACTTGTACCAAACACCCTCTCTCTGCCCCTGTACTGCCAGACCACACTGGTCCTATAGGAATTAGCGGTGAGGATTTGATGCCGAAAGACTATTTTGTTATAAATCAGTCATGGAGATGACTGTGTACTGTAGAAAATACTTAGTGTTGCTCTCTTCACAGCAGTGTGTGGACCAGAAGGCTGAAAATGCACGCATCTCTGTTTCCACAGTAAGTGTTGTCTTGTGTGTGAACAGCATCGGTAGCCTTGACTGCTCTGAGCGGCTCTGCTCGCTGTGGCTCTGCTGCACCTTACAGCCAGGTGCCAGCCCTGCCGGGTCTGTGTCACCCATGAGCCTCTACAGGCCCTGGGCCACGGGCCGTCAACCTGCAATGCCATGTTCAAGGAGCCCACTGCCCAGGATAATCTGCCTGGCAGCTGCAGTGCTAATTCATTTGCCCCTGAGGCTTAAACGTAAAAAAAAGTAATTAATCTGGCTGGGTTTCACTCATCATCGAGCAAAGTTTTGCTGATGAAGAGGAAAACTGCTGAGCATCCCAGTTTGCTCCCCATGTCAATCTCTCCCTCTTGGATTTTGTGGGTAATTGGCACATCATTACTGTCCCATTTTATTCAAATTCCCCATGAGGCCACAGTGAAAGGAATGCGTGGATGCCAGTGAGGGAAGGGTTTTGTTTAGGCTCAGACTTTTACTCCCACTTCCAAAGAAGTTCCAGTTTTGCTTAGTGTCCTGATTTTGCTCAGATCTGGTGAGAGGCAAAAAACAAAAACCCCAGAAAGTAAAGAGGAACATGCAAAACTGCTGCCTGAAGGTTTCAGAGCGGCTGCACACGAGATATTCACCCAGCCCTGCCACTGCACCGGTGTGAGTCCGGGCTGAAGCCAGCTCGGCTCCACATATGGTCTTAGCCTCGGCCGTGGGCAAGAGATGAAGATACCACAGAAACACAACATTGGTGCAATCTCAAATGACTCCAGGCATCTGACCTATCTGAGGCATCTGTTCTAGTTTGAGATAAATTGCACTCTTCGGCTGCGTGTTACACGGGGAGCCTACGCCGTCTGGAGCAGCCACCCCTGCACTTTGCCCTTTGCAAACTCAGGGATGAGCTGACAGAGACTGAGAGCGCAGCTGAGAGCTGCGTGTGAGCGCAGGGCTGGGGGGGGGCAGCGGGATGCCAGAGGATCGGCCTGGCCTTAAATGGGCAGCAGGATCAGAGCCACGCAAGGAGCTGCCTGCCTGCGTAGCTCGGGGACCAGCTGTGATCTGGTCCCATCAGCAGCGTTCCCGCTGCTCCGGCTGAGTGTGCAGCCCACGTTGCTGGTGGGAGCCGCTCACTTGTCTTAGTGCCTTTCAGTTGCCTTTTGAGGACTGGAGTTTATTCCCTTAAGGACTTACTGCCATGATCCTTCAGGCTTGCTGCTCCAGGGTGAGCAAGGCAGTTCTGGGAAACGGGCATGTGTAGACAGCATGCGTGATGCTGGTCACTGGGGGAGCAAAGGAAGCTGATGCAACACGAACATGAACACAAAGAGGAAAGAATTGATGGGAAAACAGTTAAAGAAAAGAATGAATCAAACAGGAGACACTCAGATGACTACATTTGCTCTGCTCATTATTGATATTTCCTCGCATAGGCGCTCACAACCTTGGAGCTCCTGCTTGCAGACAGGTCAGAGGGGAAAAGCACAACAGAAGTGGAAAATAAGATGTGGCCCAAGACATATTTTGTGCCATCAGTAAAACAACATGCCATCTGCCTAACTTGAACTGCCTTTTTTAAGTATGTCAAATGTGGTTTATTTCAGCCCACTTTAGAACGATTGTAATCAACAAAAACAATCAGACAGTAAACCTGCAATTGCAGCATCTCTTTTAATTTTTGATGCGTTTATGTATCTGAGTAAAATCCGTTCAGCCTTCCTGAGAGAACCCGAGCGGACGGGAGCCCCGTAAGGCGGGGCACCGGCAGCGGTGGCAGGGCGGCGTCGGTGCGCGACAGCCGCGGCCGCGCAGCGGTGCCTGGCGGGGACAGCGTGTGCCAGGCCAGCCGCTCGCAGAAGCGCAGCCCCAAACGTTGTCGCGCAGTGCCATCTGGAGGCTCTGCGGAACACGAAGCGCTTTCTGCAGAGCCGGGGGGGGGGGGGGGCTTTACGAGTTGTTGCTGAAGTTGTTCCACCCCGCGGCGGGATGAGGGGCGCCCGCGCTGCTCCCCTAACGCCGAGCAGGCCGCGCTGGCGGTGCCCCAGGCAGCCCCTGCCGCTCCGGGTGTCACGGACTCCTCGGGACCCTTCCCAGCACGGCCTCGCCCCCCGGCTCCCGGAGAGGCCCCCGCAGACCTCTGCCCACCCGGTGCCTACAAAGCCCCCAGCCCCGTGTGCGCCCCCGGCCCGCCGCCATTTTGTGCCGGGGGGCAGCCGGCGGGGCGGGCCGGGCCCCGGGGCCGGGCGCCGTGAGGCTCGGGGGGGTCCCCGCGCCGCCGCCGTGCTCCCGCTTGGGGCGGTGCGGCCGCCCCCCTCCCCCCCCTCCCCTCCCGCCCGCGGGTTTCCGCGCCCCGCGGCGCCGCTGCGCGCCGGGCGCCCGGGGCGGAAGCGCCGTTCGCGCCTTCCCGCGGCCGCTCGGCTCTTTCCGCCTCCCCCTCCGGGGCGCTTCGTTCGTTTCCGCGGCCGCTCGGCTCTTTCCGCGGGGGCCGGCGGCGCGCTCGGCCGTTCCCGCCGCCCGCCGCGCGCTCGGCGGTTTCCGTGAGCGCTCGGCGGTTTCCGTGCGGGCCGCGGCGCGCTCGGCGCTCGCTCCCTGGCTGGCGCTCCTCAGTCGGCCGCTGCCTGCCTGTCGCCGGGCTGGGAGCGCCTGTGTGTGCGCGAGTGACGCGGCGGAGGTGTAGTTTGACGCGGTGTGTTACGTGGGGGAGAGAATAAAACTGCGGCGAGAGCCCGGGCGCGAACGAAAGCAGTGACGGAGCAGCCTGGTAACCGGTAAGAGGAGGACGGCGCCCAGCGAGCAGGGGCGGGGGGGAGGGAAGGAGCCGCAGCCCGGCGGGGCCCCGCGGCCGGCAGCACGGACGCGGGGGCCCGGCCCCGCAGCGCCCGCGGGAGGGGCGCCCGCGCTAAAGATGGAGCCGAGCCCCGCACCGGCCCCGCCGCGAACAAAGGATAATGGCGGATGGGAGACGGCCCCGCCGCCGGCCGACACGGCCGGGCGGAGGCCGCTCCGGCGGCAGCCAGCGGCGGCGCTCGGCTCGGCTCGGCCCCGGCCCCGGCCCCGGCCGCGGCGGCGGGGCTCGGCTCGCCGCAGCTCTCCGCAGGCTCCGTCCCGGCGCCGCCCGGCCAGCAGGATGTGACCCCTGCGCGGATGTCAGCGCACGCCGCCCGTCCACGCCGCGCCGGCCGGACCCGGCCTCCGGGGGCCGCAGCTGCGGGGCCGGCTCCGCGCCCTGCCGCCGGCGCACAGACCTGCCTGCCCCGGGCGGCACCCCCGCGCCCAGCCCGGGGGGCCGCGGCTTTCGGGCAGCAACGAGCGCAAATGACGTGGCAACCGCATCTCTTCTCAAAGGTGCTTTCGGCCGCAGGTGCTTACACCTCTCGAATACATACACGGATTTTTTGTTTTTTTTTAGGTCATACGACTTTTTTTCCCCAAAAACATCCTTTTTTTTTTTTAACCTATTTTTTTTTTAACTCTCTCTCTTAAATACTGAAATGCTTCTGAAGCAACACCTGTTACAAAAAAAAAAAAAAACAACATTTTTTTCTGGGGTTAGAAACAAATTTCCTGCCTATTAAATAAAGGACCAGAGACGTATTTAGGAGTACCGGAGAACCCTTCTCAAAGCTGTTGTAACCACCAAGCACTCCTTTTTGAAATACAGGAATTCCCCATTATCAGCAAATGTAGTTTTTCACATTAAAGTATAAGCCACCAAAATAAGTTTTTATTCAAGATGAATAGCGGTGATTCCTGCGTGTAGATAGGCCTCTCCATTCTGCGTGAATTGCTCTTTTCTGTCCCTCACTTTTTTTGAAATGAAGGCCAAAGGTACTCTACATCACTCTCCGTAATGCCAACGCGCAAAGAGGGTTTCTAAAGTTGTAATTGATTAATAGACGCCTGTGGACTTCACGGAGCAACGTAGCTGTTGATAGCGATTAAACAAAGCGTAGTGGCTGGTGTATTTCATTCATTCTCAGTTCGCTAAAATATGCACTTTTTAAATACAGAAACGTGTCATTAAATCCTTGCATGTCGTTTTTCTGTAGCTTTAGAGACACAACACCTTATTTATCCCCAAAACATTCTGTTTCATAATAGCGTAGAGGACTGTATGATCCGTTTTTTCTAACACATACACCTGCATTTCCTCGTGAGCTTTGTATCCTCACGCATCAGAGGGAAAAGGGAGCAGGCAAGTGGTTGTGTGTTTGCTAAGCATCACTTCCAGGTGACCTAAAATCAAATATTTAAATGTAGAAAAGAAGAGTATAATAATTTTTAATTCCATTGATAGAGCATAAATATTAAAATGAGTACTCCCAGCTTTATATCTGGATCTGCCACAAGTTGTCTGTATCTGATTTATATTATTCCCCTCTTCCCCCAGCTTTGGTGATAAGCGTGCTTACTTTCCTGGGTGGAAAAAAAAACGGTTTGAAAGGGGAGAGTGATCTGTCGATCAAGAAAATTTAGAAACGTCTAATTTAGACTGTCAAGTCATCAATCTGTCCGTGTCCTGGAAGTTTGCACCCGTGTAGCTATTGCTGGACCTGATATCAAATATAAAATATTCTGTAGTAGTTCATCTTACTGCGTTCCTCTGCGGTAAGAAGTGAACAGCCTCTTGCCTATGTGCAGCTACAGCTCTGTAGGTGCAGATTTTGATAGTAGACAAGGCCCTCGTGAGGAATTTCTGTTGACACCCTTGTGAAACAAATGGGATATTCACACTTCACCTCTATTTTAGGATCTCCGTAAGCAAGTGGAGATCAGTTACTCATGCCACAGGTCTCAAGGCTTTTCTGCAGCGAGAAGGCCTTGCTGGCGTTCTGCATGTAATCTAAAGTTAGTTTCACGGAAAATGACAGTAACGCTCATCAACAGAAACAACCCCGCTGCATTCGGCTGGAGCTCTCTGCTGCCCTGCCTGCGTACAGCTGAAGTTTCGTGGCAATGCTGTGATTTTTCTCTAAATCAGAAATGGTGTTGCCTCATCTGCAGTCCGTGTGGTCACACTTCATGGTGATTATAAGAACCTGACCACTCTGTGGTTAGCGATTTTCTTTGCATTTCTGCCAGCATTAAGGCACTGACACCTGGTTTATTTTTCAAAGCTTTTGAGTCGCTTGATAGTGCTGCAGTTACAAAGGTGAGTGAGAAGAAGCACAACACCTTCCATTCTTGCATGCTTCTGAAACAGCCTTGTGCGCTGTTGTGCAGGAGATAGACGAACATGTGGCTGGGTCTAGTTGCTCTTTTAGGTTTGCCAGGTAAAACAGCATTTGCAAACAGACGAGGATTTTCTCATTTCATGCTGCTGCTGTCTTTTTTTTCTGGCAGCGCTAGGTTTAGAGAATCTTGTGGGAAGTGGAGGGAATAAAAAACTGCAGGTGGTGGAAGAGCCTCCTAATGGGAGGGGGTAAAGGGTTTGAAGGAAGTGTGTTCCTGTATGTATGCATGTAAATTATTTATATTATTGGATTATTTATATATTTACTTATATTAGTACTTATATTATTTAATTATTTATATATATATATGAACTTACATACATGTGATTTTAAAACAACATGGATTTTTTTTATGTAGTATCACAGTGAGCCAAATGCATAGTACGGGGATTTTTTTTACCCCTTAAGATAATAAGCATACCTCTTTTCTCTTGAGAGTGTTTTCAGACCTGATCTTTATCATAAATCTGAGACCATTAGGAGAAAGATGTAAAAATAGTTCCGAAGATATAAGAGTCCTGCCAATTGCTCTTCTGGATTTCATTACGTGTCGGTTTGGTCTCTCAGACTAGACAACACCAGCTACTTTAGATAAAGCTGCAGAAAGCCTTACAATGAACTATTTTAAAGCTACCTTCTGGCAGGAAAATGAAACAAAGATGTCTACCCTTGAGGTTTTCACACTTTTTGGAGGAGAGAGCTTAAGCGATGTGTAAAAATCTCTCTCTGATCCTCTAAGCGTTGTTCCAGTGACAGCTTGGTTGGTCAGTGGGGTTTATCTGTAAAACTTGTCTCTCCAGTTTGGAGGAACTGTAAGTCTGGGTTGTGTTTTCCTCTTCTGGCAGAAACCTTTTGAGATAGCTTTCTAAACTTAGCAGGTTCTTTTCTTGAGCAGAGGCTCACCTGGGGAACAAGGAGCAGTACAGTAGGGTAGCCTGAGAAATCCAGGGATGTCCGAAGTTTGCCTACTGCCTCACAGACCGAAACCATGGTTCCACGTACATTTTTTGGACAGTAATATTGGCTTAAGCACCTCCACATCTGGTGATTTGTTCAGTCTTCTCCACTGCCTTGTCACAAACGTTTGGGTCGCTACGTGGTAAAACTGGCTGAGGAAGTGAGCCTTGGGGGGCTGGATTAATTTTCCCCGGCCCGTTCCCTTCCCTGCTTGCTGCACAGTAGTGGTGCCAGCACGATCAGGGGAAGGGACGGGGCTGCAATGAGCAGGAAGATAGGGGCAGCCTGAACAGCAGCGCTGCTAAACGAGAAAATGCAGCCTGCATAAGGCTTTTAAATTACTGCTGTGTTCATAACCAAATTGGATCACATGGATGCTGTTCTTTTTGCTGCAGCACTGGGTCATTTAGCTAAGTTTAAGTTTTTGTGTGTGTTAGATGAGTACATCTATGAACATGAGCAGCAACTGTTCCTAAACTTTAGTACCATGTCCACATACTGTTTGTTGCACTACCTATTTGCTTGTGTGCGTTAACAACTGTTGTGCTCACTTCCTCAGTCCTGTTCTCACGTGCTTTGTTGTTGGTCTGTTCCATCTTCTTCCCTCCTGTCTCTGTCCTCTGCAGCACCTTACTGCGATCTTAATCATTTCTCTAGCGACTGTACAACCTCCTGTCACATTTCGGCTCCAGTATTGCATGTGTTTTTCTGGTAGATGCTACCCTAAATCTTCTCTCATTCTCTACTGTTTTTCAAAGGGCAATCCAATTTTGTTTTCCCCTGCACCTTTCCTAGGGCTGAATGTGAAATCTCTTCCCATCCAGCTGATCTTCTATACCCTGTAGAATAATCGGTGAGAAACATCATTTTCTTGCCTTTCTCTGATGACTCTTCCTCTGGCTCTGTATAGCTGGCCCTGCCTCAAACTCTGCTGGTGCCTGTCCGCTCCTCCAAGTGCCTTGGAATATGCACAGGGTTTGTAAATTTAAGGCTCTGTAGACTGCAGAGAGCTTTCTCTTAATAAAAGCCTGGGGCATTACTATAGAAGTAGGACCCCTGCCCCTCTTCATGAAACTCATCCAAATTTTTCTCTTTTGTGCTGATAGGAAAATTCTGGGCAATAGCAAGGGAGGGAAGATGTGAAAAAGGGCAGTGTGTGGTAACACCGCAGCATACCAGCAGCAGCAGTCTGTTTCTCTGTTTTCCTCTGAGCTGATAGAACTGTATGTGGCTCTCGAGACAGACGTCTTACTCCTTCCCTTTCTCCTGCCGCTGGTTGTGTGGTGTGCATCCATCCCTTCTGTTGGCTGTAGTGCTGACTGTACAGCTTAACGAGCCGGTTCAAATCACTAACCCAGGGGAAAGCTGTACTCTTGGCAGGTTAGTTTTCTGTTGCATGAGCGAGCTGTATCAGTTGGTGGTGGAGATCCTGCTAGCACCAGCTCTGGTACAAATTCGCAGCGAGAGCACAGAAAGAGGAAGGAGGAACACAACTTTCTCCCTCCAGCAGCAGAGAGCTGGGTCGCTGTGCCCATCTCAGGGAGCTGCAGCACATCCTTGTTTCTAGTGGCAGAAGGAGGAGTCGGCTCTGTCCATGGCGATCGGAGCCACATCCGTTTGTCTTTGCAGCTAGGAAAGCTGTATCACAGTAAGTGTTCCAGTTGAAATTAAATAGAAACTGAGAGGAGAGTTTCCCTCTTTTGAAAGCCTTGTGAAGCTGTGTGGTTGAACTAGCTACTCCTCAGCAAAGGTAGGCGTTAGTCTTCTCAGAACATTGGATCAGCATTACATAGGATAGTTTTAACCAACCCTGATTTGAAAGACGAAGCTCCAGAAGGGGTTCAGGTCCGACACCTCAGTGTAAATCCTGCCATCCGTCCCAAGGCACCTGGGCAGTGAGCTGCCTTTAGTTTCACTGTTACTGCAGATAAATGCTTTGGCCTCTCCTCCTGATTTTAAAAGTAACAGTTGTGGCTGAAACTACTAGCATGAAAGTTGTAGTAAAAGGTTAATGTGGATTATATAACTAGTGCATAATATTCTGGGCTGGGTGGAGGAGGAGGCCTGTTACCTGCTGCAAACAACTGCTTTCTTGGAGATGGAGCTGTTTGAAAAGCGTGGCGCTCTGCCCAGTCCTCAGCAAGCTTGTGTAGACTACATAAGAACTAATCAGCCTGGTTTTAGCCTCCCACTCATAAGGAGAGTCATCAGCAAAACAGTAATACTCTAATTACAGAATATATGTTTTCTTCAGCATGTCTGTTCATTTCCTACAGTGTTAAGACACCTGTGTCCATGATCTGATCTCCTTTACTTCCATTGGTGGGTGAGGCTTCAGCAAGAGCAGGCTCTGCTTTCACCTTCTCTGTTGCTGCTCCCGTGCCACTAGTACTGGTACAGCTGCTTGCGATGTGAGGTGAATTGGATCAGAGAACAGGTCCGTGTTGAAGATATTTTGTGTTTTCTGGTCTGTTTGCAGTCCAAATTGGTTCCCCAGCCCCCTTTACTGCACAGCCTCACAGACAGCCCTAAGGGTGGAAATGAAAACAAATAAGGAGGAAAGCAGAGCTGGAGCTGGTAGTGCTACCATCAGAAATGCTTGTAAGACCGTAGTTGCAGAAAGCAAAATAGAGATTTTCTTTTGTGTGCTAATGCACTTTTGCATACGAATGTAAGGCACAGATTCTGTTTCTTTCACTGGCCCTTTTTGCTTCATCGATGGCTCCCCCCGTTGCTTATTCAGTCAACATTCTGCATTTCCGAGTTAGCAGCAAGTCACATCTCTGTTCCAGCAAGAGAGCTGCGTTGCCCACAGGTAATACACTTCTTAACTCTGCTTAAGTATCTGAGAACCAAGAGAAATTATTCTTGGTTATGGAGATGATACTTACGCAGAGCAGATCTGCCTGGCAGGCACGGGAAAGATCTTTCTCATTTTAAATTTTCCTGCACTGTCCATGCAAATATAAAAATACATAGAAAATAAGCCAGAATCCACTGAGTTGATAACATTGCTACAATATTTGGTCATGGTTTAAGTTCAGTTGTTTTTTAGGGAGAGGGTATGTCATAGATGTAATTTTCGTACATTAAGCAAGATAAGGTGTCTTCTATTCCTTCAAGACCAGTGCCAATTGACCAATTGACTAACAATGATTTCAGTATAACTAGGAAAGCCAGAACAATTTTAGGATTTAACGTATTTTCAAGTCTGAGCGGTGGCTTAAGCCCCAAATCTTTCCGTTTTAATGTTGCAATGAATTTTGTGAATAGGAAGCATTCAGAAGCTGGACAAGGACAAGGTTTGTAAGGAAGCGCTGTTTTTCTTGTGCATACCTGGGCATGTTCTACTGTAACACTTCAATTAGAGAAAATTCAAAGGTTTTCACTGTAGAGCATTAAAGCAAAAATGAGTCTGTACTGTCTGTTAAGAAAGAAACAAAGCTATTACAACAAAAAAAATGTTGCTTCTGCAGATAAAGGTTATTTTGAATTTGTTTCAGACGTTTGACTTTATATCTGGTAATTATGAGCTTTGTATAAATAATTCAGTCTTATTTTCAGATGACCAGTTCTAATGATAATCTGTTAATAAAACAGTGAAGACATTGGTCTGAAACATCCATTTTGTTGTGTTTTCTTTCTGAATTCATTAAAAGTGGTGGTGTTTTTTAAACAAGGCTTCCCGGTATTTCCAAGTTATAGAACTTTGTGTTCTTTTACTGTGGGTTGAACTCTAGAAGTGCCACATGATCCAAGCAATGATCAGAATTAACAATATATTTTTTAATAGTTTACGCTTATAAAACTTGAAGCGTAAATGTCTGAAGTAGCATTTTTAACACATTAATCCTTTAGCTACTGACATTCACAAGTGGGTTACAAACGTTTGGAATGGAGCCGTCCGTTCTTGTCAACAGACAGAGTCTCAGCACAGACACAAATTACTATATAAAATTTTCTTGTCAAGTTTAATTATATGTTGATAATACCTAAACCTCCCTATTTGGCCCTCAATTTCTTAACTGATTGATAGTTCCCTGAGAAAGAAGAATGATAAGAAAAAAGACACAGTCTGTCACCTTGGAATTTCCAACATCTGACCCTTTTCGATTTGCAGTGTTTTGCTGAGGTGACCTAGTATTTAAACCTCAGGCTTTTTATTTCATTTTTACATGAAAAATACAAGTGGATGATGAAATTCAGGTGTCTAATTTAATGTTTTAAGTGACCAAATAAAGAGCTGACAGTTGCCCCCCATCATTATAGGATGGGAAAGGAAACATTTACTTGATTCATGGGAAAGTCCCCTGAGTTTGTGGGACTTTCCAGTAGATTAAGTTTCTTAATATAAAGTTAAATTTATGTTATGTTAGAATGTCATCTTTAATCACTGTAATCTCTAAGAAGCTTCAGTCCAGTCTTAAAGTACACTATTCTGGTAAGTGTATATTAATATTTTTGTACGATAAAGTTAACCCAGACACTGAAAATGAGCTGTGAAGCTCACTGAAAATGAGCTGAGGAAGTGAAAGATTTCAGGTAATAATAAACATGTGTTTCTATGGATATCTGTCTTTGTCACATTCCTACATATGCTTCCTTAAATCATACCTGGTATGTAATTTAAATTATTACATTTAAGGAAACACCTGTAGTGAGACGATTCCTTTCTCTACTACAGCTGCAAGATTACTTCTGTGTTGCACTCTTGGCCTTTGGGCTTGGAGCACTCTGGTTAGCCAGACTGGTGTGACTCTGTGTAATGATCTATTTTTATTTTATTTTATTTTTTATTTTTAGTGTGTCATTCCTGATCTGCTCCAAGCACCAAAAGAGAGATGGATGATCTTTATGTAATTTCAAAGTAGCCATAGGTGTTCACTTAAGTATTTGTTAGTGGACCCAGTGATCCAGAATATGTGAATGTCTTCTGCATATTTTAGAGCAAAGTCCGTGCAGGAAATACTATTATTAAATACCCTTGTGCTGACCCCATGACATCATTGTCCGAATTCACATTTTCTAAGAGAGTACTCTGTTGAGTAGCCAGTCATTGCTGCAGTAATTGTTTGCTGAGAACAAGTTTAGTAGTTTACCTACTGCAGAGACAGCTGTGCACTGAACACAAATGTGCGTAGTGTCTCCCTGCAGAGTTCCACACTGCTGCATGTTTGGGATTGCCACTGTTCCTTCAGCTGGTGCCTCTGAAACTGGGATGTTTAAAGGTTGCTTGGCACATGGACAAAGATCCTTGCAACACATCAAAATGTTTTCAAATATGTCCTGCAGCAAAGTGTGCCTTGCTCTGCCAGAATGACTGGTGGGGCAGTTAAAGGCCATAAGACACAGAAGTGCATATGGAGGAAAACAAATATGATCCATTTGAATGACTGTGCCAGGTCAAGAGGAAATTTCAAGCCCTTCCAGATCTACACCTTGGAAAAAAAGGAACACATGCACCTTCTTAGATGGGTCTTAACCTTGCTAGCTTTGCATCATTTTCTGCTGCAACTACTACTTGCATCACTGGTATGGGCACAGTTTCTCTGTCTAACACCACCTCCCATTTTTTCCCTCTCACTGGGGAGGAAGGAGGTTTCTGTCTGCCTGCAGAATTAGCTTTCCTTTCTGTCATTCTGGACTGTCGTAGCTCCTCTCCTGGAGCACCACATGCCAGTGTTTGTTATGAAAGGAGGTGACGAAAACATTCTGCCTCCTGCTGACCAGCATGGCAGGATAAATTACTGGGCATCTCTGTGTTGCTGAGTGTCACCAGAGCATGGTTTCTGAGTTACTCAGTGCCAGCCAGGTACAACCTACTTCCTCAAGGCAGGAGTCATGCAGCTGCTTTTGTGTGGTGCTGAGCCCAAGCTAGTAATGCCTGCTAAGCAGTATGGTGTACCAGCTCAGGCAAAGGGCCTCATTAGCAGAACAGAGATGTTTACTTACTGTTGTACTCATGTTACTTGGGTTCAGGCTGCATTAATACACCACATGACTTTGAGATTGTTGTTGGTTCATTTCCAGCAATTTTTCGCCATGGACTCAGCAGATGCAGTCCCCACCCTCTCTGAGGTACCTCCTGTTTGCAGAAGTGAGCATGTTTATTAAACTGAAGCATCTAGTAGCATCACAGAGGCTACCTTGGGAGTCACAAAACAAAAACAAAAGCAAAAAAAACCAGTCATGTTAACACAGGTGTCTTCCTTTTTTATTAAAAACTGCCATCAAGCTAGTGAGTGGTTACAGTTTAGCACTAAAAAGTGCAAAAAAGTGTCTGATGTCGTTGCTACAGTCAGTCATGTTGATAGGTCAAGTTCAGATCTCGGGGACTATTTACTCCTCAGTTTTCCACCCACAGTTCAGAAAGAAATTAAACATGGTCACGAGCAGTTGTGCTTATTATTAGTTCTCTAGGCCCATACCAATTGCTAAGAGCTTGCTTCCCGAGTTCATGATATATTAAGTGGGACCTTTGGCTCCCAAGGTCTGTCACAAAAATCATTTGATGCTTGTGTCTTGTGTTGTATTAAAGATGTCTGCATACAAATCATACTGTTCAGATGTGTCGTTGTGATAATTTTTGATTTAGCAACAGCTACACATTGCAAAATAAGACACATTACTTACAGTAGACATATGGAGAAAAGAGCCCTATACTTTGATATTTTTACATGTTTTGATTTTTGTGAGAGGAAAACTTCGTTCTACAGCTAGTAGGAATTACAAGAAACCAGTATAGGTTGAAAAGTAGGTGCTTATTATATTCCAGAAGTGATCTCAGAGAAAAGATGGTAAACTGTAGTAAAGTGCCATCAGTTTGTATGTAAATGCACTTTATAGATAACATTAACAGGAAATGTATCAGAACCACAAGATTTGCTGAATTCTTAGAAACATGCAAGTTCTCCTGAAGTCTTTGTGAATAGATTGTGTATGCTGCCTAGGTCATCCTTAAAAATCTCTGTTTTCTCACATATTTGCTAAAGGTATTCATAAATATTTATCATATTTCTGTCTTATGATAAAGATCACAGGCATAAAGCATATGAATTACTCTTTTCATACCCTATGTGCATTCAGTATGTGGACAGAACATTTATAAATAGAATATATTTAAGGATTCTGTCTTCAATAGTAATAATAATAGCTGGCAAATGACTTTATAACCTGTCTTGAATTTGTTTTGACGTTTTGTTTAAGTAAAGTCTGACAGTTTTGGGGGAGAATTTCTGAATGTGAAGGGGTAAGACAATGGTAAGGCATTTGTTTTCTTTTCATTGTTAATGTCTTAGGCTTGCTCTCATCTCCTGCCCTCCACTTCTAGAGGGCTCCTTGGCAAAAGTGGTGTATTCACACAAGATCCATCCCAACTATTAGGTGAGGTTTGTAGCTGAAATAGAAACTATATTATCAGTTACATTAAAATACGTTCGCTTTTTTTTTAAGATGGGCAGGAGGATTCACCCTTACCTTTAGCACCCAATTCCTATTCTTGAAGGGAAAGGTTATAATTCAGTTAGGTCCCTTGGTGATGCTATAATGAGCAAGAAAAGGTGGTATAGATTAATTATGAATGTGTACAGGTGCTTGCTGGATGCTCTTGTATTTGTTCACAGAATTCATGATACAATAAATAAATTGCAGTTAATTACTGTCAGAGTCTCTGATCCTTTTAGTGAGCTTGAAGGCAGAAACACTGGATACTAATACAATGCCAGGAGTGTAGAGTCAGACGAGGAAAATCCAGCACTGAAGAATGCTAAAGCATCATTCATTCACACACTGCACATGTGCATATCGGTTCACCTCTGCCTGGTAAATGTCAGCTTTATTGTGTTACGCTAACAGAAAACAAAAAAATTGATGGCTGATTTGAGTGCTCTACTTTGTACATATGAATTCAGATTTTAGATCTCCCGCCTTTGTTTTAAACCCTGAGACAGCTTTTTCACTAGTAAGAGGGAGACTGAGCATGCAAACCAAATAATTTGTTCCGATACTGCCATCATTTAGGCACCTAAATCCGTTAAGTATGAGAAGTTTACACTGACTTTGAAAGTGCAGCTACAAGTGCATTAGAAGTTCTACTAGAAAAGTTATGAGACAAGAATGTTTGTTAAGTGTAATAACCAAGTTCCCTGGTTGCATTTTTCAGTGATCTTTATGAAAATACTACATTGTTCACCTCACTTGCTTTGGCTGCTACAGTTTATATTCAGTAAGCAGAGTGTTCAGAGACATTTCTCAATATCATATTTATGTATACAGAAGTGGGACTGTGGGTATTACTTTCAGCTGATGGTCTGATTCCACTTTGTGTGACAACTCTTTAAAGTGAGGTTCAGTTTTTCTTCTAAGTTCGAGATCAAATATTTATCTTCAGTGATAAGAAGAACCTTTCCAGCTTTTTATTCTTCAGTTTGCAAGGCAGAATGCTGTACTTGAATGCAAATATCTGGGGAATCTTCTCCATTTTTGGCATTTTCAACAGAGGTGGTTATTGAGGCCACTCTTGTACTCACGCTTCCAGTTGGTTTGCATGGCCCTTGCGCTGCCCTTTCCAGAAGCTGGCATAATCATCGATTGGCTGTGTAGTGAACAGGTTCAGAGGAGTGGTAAAAGGTACTTTTAAGAACAATAAGCAAACTAAGTTGTGTTCACAGCATGGCGCACAGTCTTCTGTCACCTAAAGGGCAGAGCAAGGCATGAGCAAATACTTGAGAACAGTGGCAGTTTAGGATGACAGTGAAGCTCTGGTAAAAATTGCAATTCCTGTGCCAACTCATTGTAGTCGTTAGTGACAGAGATAATTATGGGCCTGTCTTGTCCTGTTGAACATTTATTGCTAGTTATTTGAAGTCCCATGTGTTAGCTGTAAATAAAATTATTTTTCTCTGAACATTTTCAGTCTGGCAGAGATTGAATGGAATTCATAGAGCAGCTGCTCAGCCGTAGCTGAAAGGGCTGCCACGCTGCGAGGTAATAGTAGAAATGTTTACAGATTTGAAGTGAATGTCCTCAGTAATTACACTGAAAAGGTGAAAACAAATAATAGCACACAAGAGCCATGTTTGATGACCTTTTCAGTGCTTTCGTGGTGGATCTTTGGCTTTATAAATCCACATGTAGTAAATACAGAGTGAGTTGAATTCCTGGAACTGTAGACTGTGGAGCTGTATTTGCTTTCTGAACAATGGTGCTGGTATGCCTGCTATGAATAAATTGAAATACAGTCTGTAATGAGCACTGCTTGAGGAACAGACTTGACGTGCTTGCTTTGGAGAAGCTTTCCAAAACTCAGAACAGCCAGTGAAGTCAAGATTGGTGTATACACAATGTTCGTGTAGCTGCCTGACACTGGTGTTAAATTGCCATAAAACAAAAGCTGTTACCATATTTATTTTCTTGTTTGAACATCCTTGAATCCATCTCATGCCAAAGATTGCCAAAGATAATAAAATGAAAGGTATGCAGAAGGGGGCAAAACTCACATTCAGAACAAGAAGCTATTGTGATATATGTGAAAGGAAAGTGCTTTGTGGAACAGTTTATTCCATTTAATACATGTAGACCTCTCTATTTGTAGCTACTGCATTTTAAAGATATTTTTGAGGAGAGGTGTTATTCCAATTTTTGCTTACAAATGTATTTTAAAGAACCTCAGTCTCACTCTGTTTCACAACTTCCTTGCAAGTTACCTGACCCAAGCAATGTTCCCTTTTGTTGGAGAATTTCTTGGTAGCCTCACGTCTGTAGAGTAGGCCTTTCTCACTCCTCCTCCTGAGAGGCTTCCTTGTGAGCCTTTAACAAGTTTTTATCTGATATGCAGTAGCTGAATGGGACTGTTGAGGGCTGTTGAATATGCTGAGATCTTCCCTCCTTCCTCTTGGGGCTCCTCAGACTTGAGAATCAAAGGAAAAACAGAGTGATCTACTGGTTGTCCATTTGGGAACAGCGACTTCTCTAATGTAGGAGTTAGCCAAACGGATCTTTTTCAACACAAGCCCTTCCTAGGCCCTAAGCACATTATGGTGAAACAGAAAGCACAGGCCTAGGGGAATCAACAGAAAATCATCAAACCGGAGCACTGAGCAGCTGTTGCTGTCAGGCTATAAGGGGGAACATGGGGTACTTCCACTGGAGGAGGCGCCCTCCCTTCCCTCAGCCCCCACACTGTCCCGGCCCTGCACTGCCACGAGCGTCTCAGCGGCTGGGTGTTGAGCTGGGCCAGGAAGAGTGTGGCCATAGCGGTGGCCTTTGCAGGTGATGTCTGGGTGAATGTGTGACTGGATGTGGCCCGTGTCGGGCTCAACGGGCTTGGGTTTGTTGGGCCTCTGCTCCGTGCTGGTGTTGAAGGCTGTCATGGAGGCTTCAAAATCTGGGTGCGTACTTTAATAAAGTAAAACCAGAACCCATCACCTAGTTGTGGAGGAGAAAGAGACCTTTCAAAGTTGCACAGAGTGTGACATGGTAAGTTACAGGTTATGGCTGTGCTTGTTGATGAGCATGCTGTGGCACTAAGTCTCAGGTGTAGACTGATCCATATTGTCTCAGAGCTTTGGGGCACTCCAGACCCTCCTTGCATATTGAAGGTTGTACCTGCTGTAGCAGCCACAGCAAGGTATTTTGCTTCTTGGACGTAGTGGTGGTGGTTGGGAAGGGGTCTCCACCTTTTTTCCCCACTCTGGTCTTGCACGATAACAAGCTGTCTTTGGAGAACAGGAAAGCTCTGTGGTGCGTGTGAGTGAGTAAAAAGAGGCCTCTGGTAAAAAGAGGAAGGGGGACACCTGGCAGTGGACCATCACATTTGGGTGAGATGCTGGAGTTTCTAGGCATATTATTTCAGATAGGAGATATATAAAGAGTCAGAAAACAAAATATAACAGGGAGACCAAATAGCTATCCATAGGTGAGTATTGTGGAATGAAGAAGCTATAAAAGCTGTGAGAAGACAGTTATATCTTCTTGGCTCTAAGGGAGATGGTAAGGGAGGTGGCTGTACTCATGCTCTGAATACACAGCATTGGTACTCACTTTAATTAGCAGAGATCATGGGAGTTACTGTTAGCTGCAGAGCACCTTATTCAGCGTCCAGTCTCTAAGATACTGAAGATAAGAAAGTACCGCAAGACTGTACTGGAAACTGCAAGAATTACATGTGACATAATCTGCCTCCCTCATGAAAACCCTTATTTTTATTTTTGATATTTTTTTAAGAATTAGAAATTGATTTAAAGCTCGACTCATGAGCTATTATCTTCCTTTCAGCTTTGCACATTTTTTTGTATGGAAGAACCATAAAACATCCTGAGTTGGAAGAGGCCAATTCTGGATATTCTTGTTGTCCTTCTGCATGTCTAACCCTTGTTTGAATTCTGATAAAATGCTTATCAGCAGCAGCATCCATGGCCTTTTTGTGCAGTACATGAAGTACCAATTTTCATCTTTTTAAAGTATTTTAATTTTTTTATTTTTATACTTTAAAATTTGCCACCTTTCAGCTTCAGTATTTTACATTCAGACAACGAACATTTCAGCAGGTTTTCATTCCCCAAATGCTTGCTTACTCTGAACACCCAAATTCCACAAAATCCATTTTTTAGATGGACCTGCACTGTAATCCAGCTGATGTATAGGGTCCATCTATAAAAATAGAACTTGTAAGGGCTACCCTGTATCTTATTACTGTTCTAACATTTTAACTATTTTTCTAGCATTCTGAATTTTCAGCTTTTCTTGTCCTAGGTGCATGTTAAGCAGAAATCTGAGGTGAACTAGCTGCAGTAGTGTCCAGACCCCTTTCCCAGGCTTATGCTATGAATGAGACAGGTTTATTTGGATTATTCTGCAGTGTATGTAGTTAAGAATTTCCTGTGCATTCTGCAACTGTTTCTGTTCGACATCATCCATCTTATGCTGTCATGTTGTAACTTCGCCTAGTACAGTTAGCTTCTACTAAACTTCTTTCTCCTGGTCCTGACTTGTTTAAAACAAATTGCTGTGTCAGCTGCATGTTTTGCTGTTCACCTCTGAAATTTCAGCTCATTAATAAGTATGGCAAAAAATACTAGTTCTTTTGAACTAATAAAGAAATTTATCTATTAAATAAAAGTGTTGAGTTAAACTATATCTCAACAAGTAATCTCATCAGCTTTTTGAACCCGTGTTCCGAGTTCATACTTGGAGTGTTTTGGGCAAGCAGATTCCTGTCTTTTTCAACTCTGCTTGTTACAGCTAACTTTTTTTTTTTTTTTTCATAATTTAGTTTCTCTAGGAATGCTTAGGAGTCAATGCAGTCAAAATGCAGTACACCAATTACTAATTTTTTCTCAAAGTGGGAATGTGAGATTTTTTTTGACAAGTTGGAAAGCAGCCTGGAAACGGAGCAGTTGTGAACTGCAGCTGTGAATTGCAAGAACTAATAGGAATTACTAACCTTAATTTTAGCCATGATAGTCTTATACACAACCACATAATTAATAAACTGATACCCGCATCATGTAAAGACTTGGTAATTTCTTTTAGATGGACAAATTTAAAAAATATTTTTTAAAGAACACTTCTAAAACAAGTTATGCTTTATACAACAATCTGTACTTTTTAATAAGCTTTTATGTTCTAAGTGCCTTGTCTCATATATCTCGGCAATCTTGTAATACTGTGCTGTTAAAGCAAACATGAGGCAATGTAGTAGTCAGTGTATCTGGAATATGTTGCCATAATGCTCACAAATATAATTCCTTCTTTTTCTCACAATTTATTATAAAAGGCACTAATTAAGACATTAAAATACGAATGCTGAGAGGTGGAAGTGCATAGTAAATTGAACCAATTTCAGGATTACTTAGAACCTGCAAATAACCCAAGACTCGGAGCTTGTCCAAAAAACCCTGCAAGTCACCCTAAAAACTTGCTTAAACTGCACGTGTCAAGATGCAAATCTTGCAGGCAGCTTCCTGCATTGCTTGGTGCTTACTGGACATTAGGAGAAGGTTCCTTTTAGGTGTTTGCAAGTTGGGTTAAGAATTTGATTTCCAAAATGTTGGTGTTGTAGAGGAGGGAGCACCTTAAACAGTTAATACTTACACTGATAAATGCAAAAGATGATGCAAGCATAGAAACCAAGCTTGTAAAACCAGAGGTCCTTTGCTTAATAATGTGTGAGAAGATTGTAAATTCTTCCTTGGGTCTGTTTAGGTAGACCTTTGGCTGGTGTGACCATGATACATACACAGGAACTGGGAGAAATTTGTTGCTGTGTTTACCTTGGCAAACTGGCTGATACACACACAAAAAACTGATCAAACTGGACACCTCCTTAAAAATGATAAAAATCAAAGGGAAACCTGCAGTACTCTGTTTTGTAGTTTGCACTTTTGAAAACATACGATACTCAGAAAAGTTGGGTGTATGACATGGAGAACTAAAACTATTAAAACTCGTGTTAGAGAAAACCACTTGAACTGGTGTCACTAATAACATAATTAAGAACTGTTTGGTAATGTGTGTTACTGATAGTAATAGTGCAGGGGTTTTCATTTGTGCTTTCTGGCAGATGAAGTGCAGCATGGCAGAGACTTGGTATTATAGAAGAGAATGGGTTTATAATATTTGCATGGGCACAGGCTAATCTTGACATTCTTATAAAAAGTAATGTATAGATTACTTAAAATTAAGTGAGTTTACAATGAATTTATTTCGTTGCCAGTTTGCAAGTATATAGTTATAAGTAGAGTATTATTCATCTGTGAGCATTTGTCAGACTAATGTCTGTTTTTTGTCATAAAATCATGACAAGGGAGAGGCAGAACAAAATTCCAGATGCTTGGGAGAATTCAATTTTCTTTTTCCAAAAATTTGTAATTTTTCTTTTTTGTTGTTTGTTTGTTTGTTTTTAAGGAAAATCAGCTTTAATTATTTGCTTCTTTTCACTTCCTAACAGTTTATAAACTGATGTTGTAACTAAATATTTGGTATTTACACATTTCAGTGCTTTCAAACACGCAAAAGCTTGTTTGAACAGTCACATTCAGTAGTAAATATACAGATTTGGGTTTATATACATTGATTTGCCTTCTTTTTATGTTAGATGCAGTTACTACTTTGAAATGCTGTTTTATCTTGATTAGCAGTCATTTACTATGAGATGGAAATTTCTTATTATACTGGGATTTGAAGTGTGACCCTACTGCTTTAGGCAACACATCTCCAAGGAGTATTCTCTTTGCTATAACATTAAAGCATAGTTTGCATTGAAATGTACGTTTCCCTGACTTTGTGTTTAAAATGCAATATCTCAAATGTGGTCATGGTACCACCATCTATATTGACTCTTCTCAGTCTTTTTCTCAGAGGGCCAGTAAAGTTCAGGAGGGAGAGGGGGATTTCTCCTTCTTCCCACCTTCCTACTGATCTGAGCATCCTCTGCCTCCAGGCCCTTCCGAAAGCAGAAATGCTCTACTGGTGGTTTTGCTCCAGCTCTGGAGAGGTGTGGTGCTGCTGGGTAGAGAGAAGCCTGAGTAACTGGGCAGCACAGAGCGGTACACAACATTGGTATTGTGGCTGCGGAGGTAATGGCCATTCCTCTTATTTGGTATTTGGAGTTCTGTATATTTACTATTGTATTGCCGTATCCCTGTTGGGAAGATTTCCTTGTATTTTGAAGTTCTTTGTTAGATATTAAATACTTTCATATCAGTATTTAAAGAAGAACTGAAAACTAATTCTCACAGATCAGCGCAGAATTTAGCATTCATTGCACTCTGCCTACATGCTGGTGTTTGGAAGTTATGCAACCTCTTTTTATAGAGTTGTGTTTTCTGGTGATCTAGACTTACTCAGTTATTGCTTAAAAATAAAAGTTTGTCACGAAATGTGTAAGATACAAAACTGAGGTCATAACAATACGGTGTACCTCTTAGTATAAAAATAATTATTTGCAGTAAGGTTCATGTAGAAATGCTTTCTGTCTTTACGTATATGATCTTAAAACTGCAGAGTAGAGAAGACAAGTCCCTGTGGCATAGATAGGCCTGTACACAGTCTGGTTGTGGAAAGAATTTGTATGGAGATGTTGGGTATTTAGCTCAGACGGAAGACTGAAAGCTAACTACCCAACACAGAAACAATTGCTGTTGGTTATCTGCAAAAGGCAGTCTCGGGGGAGAGGGAGGGCTGAACAGGGAGTGCTTTTAATACTTAATTATGGCATATTTTTGCCTTGGCACTGGGGCTTCCTGACAAACTGTGGGTCACTGTTCCAAATTATGGAGGTACTAGATCATCATAGTACAATTGCTCAAGCATTTTTTTAAACATGAGCAAAACACATTTTTTTCTGATCTCATTTTTGGAGGAGGCTGGACCAGTTTTTCAGAAACATTACACACAGAAAAATAAACCTGAGGCAGACACATGGCATGCAAAACTTTGCCTGAATGCTAATAGTTTGGCAACATTTTAATATGCAAATGAAACAAATATGTAGTAATGGGAATTCAGCTGCAGTGATTGCTACCAGATCCACCAAGCGTAATGGAATTGCATACCAACACAGACTTACGACAAATATTGTGATTGTAGGTAACTAAATGACCATGGAATCTGGAGCAGAGAACCAGCAGAGTGGAGATGCAGCCGTTACAGAGGCAGAAACCCAACAGATGACAGTACAGGCACAACCACAGATTGCAACGTTAGCCCAGGTATAAAATGATATGGTATAATAGTTTTACCTATTGGGTAATTTTTTAAGAGGGATAATGTCTGCTTATGGGCCTGAGAGAAGGTCCTATTGATACGATTCTGAAACAGGTGCTATGTATAGTTCCTTTAATGTTTGTCTTCAGAATTTTATAGCAGTAGAGATTTTTAACTTCACCTCACACAAGGCTGTTAGTTCTGAAGAACTGTGTGTATATAAACTGTGCAATTTTAACAGAATAATTAATTAAAAGTTTTCTAGCATTCTTTACCACAACCGTACCACTGAAAGTTTTTTTTTTAAAACATATAGTTTATTGTCTTTTTTATATTGACTGGATTATTCTGCTGTTGTTTTTTCTGTTAGAATCTTGTCTATAGCAATCAGGTTAATTCTGAAGGAAATAAACTCAAAATCTAAGATGAATACCATAAACATTATGAACAAGTGGAACAACCTGGCATCTGACAGCTCATGTTATCCTATTGAATTTCACAGAATTATTCGCTGCTCAGAGAGATAGTAGATCTTTTATTATCCCAAATTTATTTTGGAGAGACAAGAAATTATGCAATCCCAGCTTCATCTCTAATTTTGGAACCTGGGGTCATTCTTGGATACACTGATGGCTGGCAGAAGCAACTCCATTGTGTAAACAAGTACAGAGTCTGTTCAGCTCTATCACATAACCATTTCATTTTAAAACCAAAATTTTGCAGTCTGTAAAGAACTGACAGTTTTTTTAGTTCACACAGTTTGGGGAATTTAATGTATTTTAAGTGGCACAAGTGTTGAATCACTTAAATTTTATATATGATTAATGTCTTTAAGAACTCTTTATACCTTTTAGTAAAGTAGAGATAGTACACTTCCATTCAAGTGATAGTACAGAGATCAGAGCTGTTGAAATGAGCAGGGTGATTTTTGTTCAGTGACCTGTAGTGTGAATTTTCAGGCCACCAGCTGCCCTGCACCAGCTTGCCTCTTTGGGCAGTTTTCTCACTGTCTAACTTAGGCAGAGGATGTAGGTGGTGTGAATAACACTTAAGAGTCAACTAAGTGGAAGTCGTTTATTTCTCTTGCAAAGCCAGTAAACTGCTTCTCACTTTGTGTGCATTAACATATAGTCCAGAGAAGCAAGCATGTTTTAAATTTGTGTGTTGACATACTACCCTCCAGGTAGCTAAATTTACAGGTATGTAGTGGATTGAATGCACTTTACTCAGGCAAAATTACCCTGGCAATTGAATGAGAATTTTTTCTGAGTAAGAAGCAGCTATACAGCTATGGTTAAAACCCATGCAAACTATAAGCAAATATGTAATATTTTCCCTAATTTCCCCTATTGTCATTTACTGTATTATTTGCACCTTGGCTATTTCCCAGACTTCATATTCCTTTTGGAGGTGACTGAACAGTCTAAACATAATTCCTCGTCTTGTTCTGATCAGCAGTGTTACGTTAGTGTGATATTTTTAATATGTGATGCGGCAGTGTTTGGCATTAGGGAGTGCCCTCAGAGGCTTAGGCAAATCTGAATAATTAATTATGTCAATTTAATTCTTTCATTATCTCTTGTAAGATCACCCCCTTTGTAAGCTTAGTTTAAGCGCTGCGTTTTTAGCGAGTTCAGGGTAGTTTTCAGAGTCAAAAGGAAACTGTTCCAGTTCCACAAGGTATGAGTCAGAGACATCTGCGGAAGTTGCATTCTGCTGTTGGCTTCATTCAACCGCAGAGTAGCCTCCAGTTGATCAGCTCTGCTGTCATTGCCAAGGACTGTTCAGTCAGGCACGCAGTATTAAAAAAGGTCGCTTGGTGAAGGAGTACGATTTGCCAGAGGAGAGTTCATGCTAATCTCAGTCCCAGTTTCTTTCAGATGTGAGTTAAGTACCGCCACGTAACACCGCAGCCATTTTCAGGAAAAAGGAAGGGAAAGGCAAACACAGATTGTGGGTTAGGAAGGGACAGCTGTGGAGGAGAGAGGTCTACATGTAATTCCCCTTAATTTTGTTGTTGAGCAAGATTTCTTTGTAAATGATGTATGTTTATGGAAATTCAGCGGTCAGCTGTTGCAGCGTTTTGAGAACCACGTGTCCATGAGGACAGCAGAGGATTTACTTCTGCGGTCCATATACACCACTCTCTGGGATTAGGTGGGACGGAAGTCCAACCCCTTCTCTCATTGGAGCTAAATGGATCGAATTTCTTGAAAATGCCATTACATGTAGGAAGACTTATTTTGTTCGGTGCCCGGGAGCAGGCTGCCTAGTGAATGACCCCTCAGCTGGCTGCTGCCTGTGAGTCCTTTCTGAGGGCTACGATGGTGAGTCAAGAGGCAAGGAGCCCCAGGCACGGCCATGTGCATCGTGTCACCAGCTTGGGGCTGAGCACCAGCATTTACCCAGCTGCAGAGCAACCCCAATGTATGGCCCGTCAGTCGACCATCGTGGTTCTTGTCACCTGCCACAGCGAAGAAGCAGGACTTCCCCGCATGGCTTGAACAGCTCTTTGGGTACCGCTGTCCCTCGGGCCGGAGCTCCTATGACGGGGACACCCACAGCAGCGGTTAGCTGCTGGCATAGCCACTGTGCCTGGGGGTCTTTGCTTTACATGAGAAGTTGTGTTTAGAGACTGAGGTTTTAAGACTTGGGCCATTTTTCCTCATAGAAATAAAATAACTCTAAGACTAGAAGTTGTATTGACTCATTACACTGGATCAAAATAATTGCCTACAAACGGTTTGTTCTTCAGACTCGTGTTTTCTCTGTCTGAACACATGGTCAGTTTTCTTTATTTGATTGGACTTTGCCAGTTGCTCCGCGTGGTTTAGTCTCCAGTAAGTCTGAAAGATATGACTCCCTAAAAATTCTAACTTCTTACATCTGGCAAATAACTTTGCATTTTCTTGAGTGAAAACAAAAATAGCTCCACTCCCATATGTTTCTGCCTTTGACTCAACAGTGTCTGTAGGAGTACACCCAATTCCTAGCAGTGTGTAACTGAAGTAAGTGAAGGTTAATAATATGTTTTTATTAGGTTACCTCAGAATAGAGGCAGTTGTGTTTTTCTCATTCTTGTCAGTGTTTTTACAAGTGATGTTTTAAGCCTACAGAAATTCTGCATTAGATTAATTTGTAAAGTAGGTCAGATGTTGGGCATAGGCAATTCAGAGGTTTTTGTGTTACACTGAAACATTTGGGTCATCTAGCTGGTGTCTAGAAGAGACTTACTTCTTTCACCAGAAAGTGTTCCTGATCATGAAAAAATATTTTGCAATAACTTAATTTATGCTCGCTGTCTCTTCTTTGCAGGTATCTATGCCAGCAGCTCACGCAACGTCTTCTGCACCCACGGTGACCTTAGTTCAGCTGCCCAATGGGCAGACGGTTCAAGTGCATGGAGTAATTCAGGCTGCCCAGCCATCAGTTATTCAGTCTCCACAGGTCCAGACAGTTCAGGTACTTTCTGAAGAACTTCCTAATACATTAATTGTGCCTTCTGAATAGTTCTGCCAGTTCACTGGTTTCTTGGTAGGCTCGTGTCCTGGATTGTGTTTTCACTTCTATAAACTTAAAGGCAAAATCTGTACATTATTTGCTACACTGTGACTATTTTCTGTTCTGTTTTAACCACTTTTCACTTTCATACATCACTGAGTATCATTTCCCTCTAGAACTCTGTTGGTGAGTTTAACAGCTTAATGTTTTTTCTTACAGTATTTCTCTTTTCTTACAGTATTTCTGTATTCTCTCCACTGTATTTTCCTACAGTAAGAGTATGACTAAGAGCTCATATTATCCTGATCAAAAGCTACTTTTCTTATAATGTAACCTGTTAATCATTAGTGAAGCTGATATTCCGGGATTAGAGTCTTTGCTGCTTAGAAAATGTTTGCATTGGTTTAAAAAACACACCTGTATGTTAATGGTCTTTAAAATATACTTATTAGTCTCCTCATAAAAATAGTTTTTTAACTTGCCTGTTGAATTTTGTCTTTCTTCTGTAAAGCAAGAAAGATAATGCAATATGAATGAAGAGACAGCTTGAAGACTTAGGAGAAAAGTAGTCTGAAATCTTAAAACCCTTAGCCCCTTTTCTTCATTTTCCTTTGGAACCACTTCAAGTCCAGTGTTACCGAACACAGAAATTGGTTAGAGTGTGGCAGCTACACAGGACAAGGACTGTACATCATTTCTTAGTTATTAGTACATTGAGCTCAGAAAAAAAAAGGTTAATTTTAAAAGGTAGACATTGTAATTATTTGATACAGATATCTGGCTGGGTATTATTTGTAAAAATAATAAAGCATGCGTAATTTAAAACTAGGCCATTCTGATAGTAATCTTTGTGTACTCCTTGTCAGCTTGAATGATGAGTTTTTGGCAGGCTCTACCCTCTTCAGGTGCCGGAGTCAGAACTTTAGAGTTTTAATCTATTGGAGACAAGCAATTTTCAGATAAGTGCACAAGTTAGTAGCCCAGGGGTGGAAGATAAGAGACTGACAATGAAAGCATGGTTGGAATTCACCTGGCTCAGTGCAAAAGAAGAATGTGTGTGGAATTCTGCGATAGTCAAAGCCTAGTAGTTCACAATCAGCCTTGGACCCCTCCAGGCCCTCTGTCCGCTAATGGTGAGATTTGGGAGCCAGCAAGCTTTTTGAGCCTTGAGGTATCTTCCATACAGTGCTTGAAGTGTCAGGCTGTGAGCTATGTTCGCTTAGGCATTTTGGCATTCACTATCATTAGCTTTTGTATATTTGTAACATGAGTATAGCCATTTGGAAACCAGTCTTTGTGTTTATATACTGGAGATTTTTTATATTTTTGACACACTTTGAATTTAAAATTGTGGAGCTACAATTGATACAAACATTCCAGATTTCCTTCATAAATTTTTGTAATTTTTTTAGCACAGATTTTCAGAATTGTATCACTGCATTATTTTGTAGCATCTTTAGTTACAAAATTTTCCTGACAATTTCCCAGAAGAAAAGTAGTCTTTTTGTAATATATCCCTACAGTGATTTATAAATTAATGTTTCTCAATTTCAATATTTTGCTCTTTTGTTTCCTAACCTTTCTGCTTTTTATCTTAATTTGTTTTCAGTTTTTCTCTCCCTAAATCTGGCTACCTTTTTTGTTCACTTAAAATGGATGGAAACAGGGTCTTTCTTGAAAAGGAAAAAAAGTATATGGGATTACTATTTGTATTTTCTTATTGGGGTTTTTTAATTCTAAGGGACATGGTAGATACCTGGGTATCTCATGGGTAGATACCTGGCTCTGGTCATTCTTCACTGTACCAGTTACCAAACAGCCTGCCCTTTACGTTCATTGCCTAGGTAATAGTTCTCTTTAATACTTGCATTTCAGTGCTTTTCACATATCAACAATTCATTAAAATACAGACATTGGCAGTGTCGTGTTAAATTTGATTGCTGTTCTTATTTTCAGATCTCCACTATAGCAGAAAGTGAAGATTCACAGGAATCAGTGGACAGTGTCACAGATTCACAGAAACGGAGAGAAATTCTTTCCAGACGACCGTCCTACAGGTATGGAGGTCAAAAGCAGAAGCATTTTGCTTGATGGATGTGTTCTTCACATGAGGAGTCAAATGGTGGGATTCAGTAGTTATTTTCAGATTTACCATTTTACCAAAATCTCTCTTCTGCAACGTCTTCCTCTGTAATAGGATGTAAAGAGATAAACACATATGAGAGGGAAGAAACCTCAGCTGTTACACTCAATGAAAACAGAAATGAGCTGAGAATAAGCTGATTGCAAAATTTGTGAAATATCGAGGTTTCGCTGTGCTAGGTGTCTTAAAAATAAATTTATTGCATACTTAACACACAAAATACTCTGCAGCTTTGCAAGAAAGTGGCTTCTGCATAATCTGTAGTCTGCATAAAATCAATTCTATTGTTTTTTACCATTTTGAAATGCTAGCAGCCATCAAACTTAATTCCTTTCTCCCATGTAACTTTCAATGAACATGGAGTGTTCTGTGGCTCAGAGAGAATTTCTGTTTGAACAAAATTATGTTTAAAGTTATATTTAAAGTTTGAAAAGTCAGGATGTGTTTAATGGAGTGATAGACATCTAGTATATGTTACTTTATTAATTAAGCCCGTGCACAGCTTTTTCTGGCTGTACTAAATCTCACTTTTCATACTTAAAACATACTAAATAGTTTCAAAGAATAGCTACAGAGTTCAGCAGTTTTTGAGTGACCTGTGGATTCCTGCTGCTTCAGAAAATTCATCTGCTCCTTTTTTTTCATTATGAACGTAGCCTTAGAAATATAAGCCAGACTCTAGTCTGAGTGTATCTCACCCATATGTGTGGTTTTTTTTTTAGCACTTGCAGATTATTTTCTACATTCTCTAGGAGCCTTCAAGGCTGTCCTGCTGAAGATAGTGAAAATCACTGCTGAATATCCCTAGCCATAATGTATCTGGGAAAATATTCTCATTTGTGAGGAGCAGTGTTGCTAACATTAATGCTGTCACAGACTTCCTTGCAGTCTGCTTCTGCAGTGAAACACTTTTACTATATATGGAAGAGTAGCTGAATAGCATGAGACAACAGAGCTAAATAAACAAACAGCAAAACTGAAAAGAGGGGACTTGTGCATGCTAACTTCTCATTTGGATTGTACTCCCATGCCTGCACTGATGCCACACCACAGCCTCTGTCCTTCAAATCAGATCCTGGTAACTCTGCAAAACTTAGTGATTGTAAAGTTTGTATACACAGCTCAGCCTCTGGGCCAGGCTCAGCCAGAAAGGTTGATCCAAACTACAGCTGTATTTGGTGACTTCCCATTGGCTTTATCCAAGGTGTTGTGAATGGCCCTAGAGACAAGATTGATACAGATAAGTTCACAGAACTGAAGAGCTGTACCTCTTCCTCAGAAACTCCACTTTGATCCTGGTACTGACATACATCGTGTGTTCTCCATGTCAGTTCATATATTGTATATTTGTATAGCTGTCACCTTACCTTCTACTTTAAATCCATCTTTAAGAATGCAAAGATAGAGTTTAACTATCAAATCATATCTGGCATGAGTTTAAAATTGGGTGAGCTGTAATTTCTTCTTTTCTATATTGAGCTTCTTGGATTTTGTTCTTCCTCATCCTGCCTGCTCTCTTCATATTTTTAATCTGTTTTGTCCACTTATTTTTCTAGTCTAACACCTAGATTGCAAACTCTCTTGACAGGAATTTGTTATTTGTCCAAGTGGTGCTTGGCACAGTGGAGTGCTTGTGCAATGCTGGGGTTCCTGCATGCCCGCAGAGCTGAAATAGTAACAGCAAAGCTCTGTTTGTCAAGTTGCTTAGCAGAGAGACCAGTCTCCCCAGATAGCTATATATACAGATGTTCTAGTTCCCAAAGCCTTAGGAGCCTTATTTAAGCAATGACTGTTGTCTTGGAGCTTGGGATCTACAGTTGTGTTTTCTTCATCACACTTTGAGTTGTTGAGACAGTTCACAGGAAAATATATGAGGAGAATTACAAAAAATGTTCCCTTTCACCTAAGTAGCATTTTGCAGTGGCATAGTAGAATGTGCCAGCACTAAAAAGGGCTTGATGGTCCTCTCTGAGGGACAGTGCTTCTTCTAAATGATGCAAATTGCAATTGCTATGGTCAGTCTTACAGTCGCAGTCAATAGGACCTGTAGCTGTGATGTTTTAGCTGTTTGGTCTTTGGATAATTAATCCATAGACGTAATTAACAAACTTTTTTTCTTTACCAATGCTGATCTCAAAGCTTTCCCAGGCAGGGTTTTTACCTCACTGTAAACATAATTGCGTGACTCCACTCAAACAGTCAGCATTGTCTCCCAGGAAGCTGTTCAGTTGTAAGCTGGTTGCTCTTTACAGGCATTTCTGCTAACTTCCTTTATTTTTGGCTCTCTGGCTGAGGCCTTTATGGTCTCTAAAATGAAGCAGTTCACCCTGATGTAAATGAGGAGATAGGTTTTTGCATACTCTGCTTTCTTTAAATCTTTCGTGGGTAAAAGCAGGAAACAAGTAAAAATGCATGAGACCGAGACATGTTTTTAAGAAAAAGGGAAGGTTGCAATAGTTGTCTCTTGGGTTGAGAAGTACCTGCACTGTTCTTTGCTGGCTCCCTTGCCCATCTGCACATGGCACTTTGAACAGTCTTCTCCAATGAGAGTTTGAAGTTAGTCTGGATTTTGCTTTCCGTATTTACCTTGCTGGCTCACTGCACTTCGCAGTTTTCCTCAGAATTACATATCAAAAATACTTTTTTTCTCCCACTTTTTATTAAAATCTCTACAACACACTGTCTTTGCCAGAAAAATTTTGAATGACTTGTCTTCAGACGCCCCAGGAGTGCCAAGGATCGAAGAAGAAAAGTCTGAAGAGGAAACAGCAGCACCTGCCATCGCCACTGTTACGGTGCCAACTCCCATTTACCAAACCAGCAGTGGGCAGTACAGTATGTAGTCTGAATTTCTCGGTGGTGCTAGTAAGTGGGGATGAGAAGATGAAGAACTATCATTTATATAATTGTTTGGGCAAGGACAAAGCAGGAGGTGAAAATAAGATTACTTTAATTTGACTGTTGGATGACCATGCCCTTTAAACACATTGCTCTTGTAAATATTCAAAACGTTCAGTGAACATTCTGGGACTGCTTGCCAGCTAGTGCAGCTAATGTGCCCTGAGGCAAAATATGAGTTAACCGTAATGCTGTTATAAACTTTTTAGCTTCAGGAACCAGATGAGGTAATTCAGAAGTTTCCTTTTGTCTGGCAGATTATTAATCCCAGCTGACCAAATTGTTGCCTACTTAATAGAAAAAACACTAGTCTGCCGTTGAGTTTTTAGAAAGTCCTGAAAAAATAAGGACTTCAGCAACCTTATTTAAAACATGTAGTAAATCAAAGTTTCTGTGTGTTTTCAATGTCTTTATTCATTAGATTTTATAGATACAGTCCTTTATAGATACAGTCCTTTGACGTAAAGGGTTGAGGATACAGCAGTAAAGCTATAATTCACATACTGTTTTGCACAAACAAATTCAGTATTAAATGTACAAGAGGAAGAAAGAACTCTCAGTTCATATCTTTCTCTTAAAATCTCTTTAAAATGTTGTATCTCTGTTTACTCCTTAGCCACTTATACACTGCCTAACTTTATTGAAACTGATGTGGTTAACTCTGCTTTCTTACCATAACTGTAAAAACTACCTGGTCATGTAGATACCTGAGATTTTGGTATGTCTGTATATAGGAACACAGTGAAATTCTGTGGAAGTAGGAATGAGAAGTGATGTCTCAGTGCACCTGAATGACAGGATTGAGGGAAAGGAAAAACAAAAAACAAAGACTGCATGAAGGAAAGAAAATAATGTGTGAAACTGGACCCGTATGAGTGAAAACACTGCTAGGAAGGTGCTGAGGAAGTTGTAGAGAAGGGGAGGAGATACAATCAGAAGAAAAAAGTGCCAAAGCAAGAAGAAAGTGAAACACAAGATGGATAGCAGTAGCATCAGAGGAGACTGAAGGGAGTAAAGCATGGAGGAGGCGAGGAATTTCAGATGAGAAGAAAAAGGCAAGGAAAAAAACCTAAACCAACCAAGAAGAAAATACTAACTAATAAATAAAAAGTATTCCCTAGGGGAGGATTGTAGCTCCTCTGTGTGATGTTGTTAGAGTAACTAATTTGTGTTTTAAGCTGTGGTTTTTGTCTCCCCCAAAATATGAGTCTCATGAAAAATTAAAAGCTTACTGTCAAAGTATGATTTCTTTAAATGTACGTTAAAGTCGTGTATCTGATTTGAAGGTGTATAAGGGTTCAGAGGATTTTACTTGAACCAGTAGTCTTTTGTATCTAGGTTTATTACTATAAGTTAATGAGTACATTAATGTCTTAAATACTGTATCCCATTGCTTCATCTTCAGTTGCTATTACGCAAGGAGGAGCGATACAGTTGTCTAACAATGGCACAGATGGCGTACAAGGTCTTCAGACGTTAACTATGACCAACGCAGCTGCAACACAACCTGGCACCACCATTTTACAATATGCACAGACCACGGATGGACAACAGATACTTGTACCCAGCAACCAAGTCGTTGTACAAGGTGAGATACTTCACAGCCAGTCATTCTGTATAACAATTCTTCACGTGGATGTAAGTTGCCAACCCAACTCCCTCAAATGTGTCAGGAAACAGAACTAACAACTTTGATACAGAATCAGTCTCCAAAATGATTAAAGAAAATTCTGCACAAAGCTGTTCGTCACATTTTCTTGGAGCCTTTCACTTCAGATCAATACATTTATAGATATTTGGGTTTTACTTCTTAAAATGATATATTCATTTTTGGTTTTCCATGTTGTATTTCCTGCATTCTGTCTACATGATTTGTGTTACATGTTCTACAAAAAATGATTAGTAAGTTTTCCCCCTTTACAAGTGGAAGTCATAATTCCTTTCTGTTGTGGGTTTGTAGCTAGTCATCAAGTATTTAATCATCAAGTCTTAGAATCATAGAATACTTCAGAAAAGTGCCTTAGGTCATTTGGTCAAGACCTCCACTTAGAGCAGAGCTACTTCAGTCTTAGACCAAGTTTCTCTTTTTTATTAAAATACGTGTTTGTTTGTTTGTTTTTTGAAAATTAGGGGGAGAGTATTAAGAAAAATATTTATTATAAATAACAGAAAATTTTATCCCTGCCTTTATGATTGTAAAGCAGGTAATTTGAAGGTTATCCAGTGGAGAGGTCTCCAGGCACCAATGAAAATACATAGCTGAGAAAAATACTATTGTTGCATTAGTTTTCTGTTGTTCGTGTTCTTAACCAAGTGTGATCTTGTTAGGTGGTATAATATTTTTTATACTCAGGCAAGTATACACACTCCTGGATTAAAACAAACAAACAAAAGAAACCCAAGATGTTTTTCATTCTAGAGAAGTGGTAGACTTGTGTGCCTAATTTGCACTGTCTCTCTTGTTGGAGTAAATGCTACATTTCTATACCCTTCTTTCTGCCCCAGATACTTAAAAACATAGTTTCTCCTTTTGCAGGTAGAAATTTGGAGCACAGCTAGAAATACTATTTAGCATCCTTCATTTTCTTGCCAATGCTAAAACTGCCCAAAATCAGAGAAATAAAAGAAATGTACTAAGGGAAGAAGAAGTACAGCAATGCAGCAGACAAATCAAGTTACCAAGCACAAGTGAAGACTTCTTCAGTAGGAATGCCCAAACCTTGCATACGTTTAATAAACTAAGACTGAGATGGCAATGATGACACACACAGATGATGGTCATCCATCCTGTATTGTAGCTCAAAATGTATGGTTAGATAGATGACTGTGTGTTGCACGATTAACAGTGCTGTCACCAAACTGATATGGTCACCTGTGTTTTTCATCTTTCAGCTGCCTCAGGAGATGTGCAGACCTACCAGATTCGCACCGCCCCTACCAGCACCATTGCACCAGGAGTAGTCATGGCATCATCTCCAGCACTTCCAACCCAGCCAGCAGAAGAGGCCGCACGGAAGAGAGAAGTGCGTCTAATGAAGAACAGGCATGTACCTTTAGATCCTTTTTTTTTTCCTGATCAGCTCTGCATAGAACTAGAGTGTGAAGCAGTAAGAATCCTGATCTTTCTTAGTCATTTAAAAGATGGAAAGCAAAGAAACAAATCTACTAGTGCCATGCATTGATTAGGAAACCTTAAGTAACGGTGTCAGACTCATTCTGTGAGGTGGGTGAATTACTCCTTCCCTTTGTTTCTTGCCATAAGGAGAAAAGTCAGTGGTGAGAGAGTTGTTTGATTGCAGGTGTGTTGTCATGAACACTGAGGTGAGTTGATTTTTTAAAGTTAATACATTCATGTAGTTTTCTTTCCTGGAATCTACAGCTTAGCCTCCTGCATGCATTATCTTTGCTACTGGCTGACTCACTCTCTTCATGAGCGTTTTCTTTCATGTCTCACTTGTTCTCTTTAGCTACTTGCCCTTTGGGTTTTATTCTCCAGAGGCAGAAAGACTCAAGGGGAGGCTAAATGAGCAGCTATGCTTTGTGGAGTCAGTATTGGCAGCAGAGGGGCTGAGAGAGAGGAGACTTGACCCACAGGATTTAGTGTGTGGGGAGGAGGACCCACCAAACCTCCTTAGGTGGGGCTTTGTGGAGGCTGCCAAGAAATGGAACTGCAGAGGGAAGTCGGACATGATGCTCCTTAAGAGTGCCTGCTGTGAGAGAGGAAAGTGGTGGGCCTTAGCTGACCCATCATCACACCAGGCTTGAGCTCCCTCCACAGGCCACAGATTTGAGCCTGTACGTTACACCCTGAGAGGGGGAAAGTGCCCTGCTTACCTCCCCTCTGTGGAGGGAAAGTCCCAGGAAGTGCTGTTGACTTGGTCCCGCATTCTGTTATGTTACACAGTTGCATTTATCTCCTGTAGCTTAAACTGTGAACACAACAGAAAGCCTGAGCAGACCCATTGCTTGTTTGGGTGGTTTGAAAGAAGAGGTAAATAGTGCTGAAGAACAAGAGTTCACCAAGAGTTCACTTTTTTAATTCTTTTTTCTTTTACACAATCTCACCTGTCTCCCCTTTTTACATATTTTTTGGATATCAGTAAATAGTAGATGTCATTGTTCACCCATTCAAGCTCTGCATTTGAGAAAAATTTATTTAGCATTCTGAATCCCTTCACTGAGTCAGAAATGGTACTCCAGGAAAAGACAGCTTTGCTGTTTGGAAAAGCCAAGAAGAACAGTGGAAAATTATCTCCATTTGAGTTAAATAGACAGCTTTTGCAACAGTATCATGTTGCTTGTGGTGCTTTTAGCCTGCCTACTTAATAGGTATTTGCAAATCTGGGCTTCACAGGGAAGCAGGGTAAAAGGATGTAGAGGACGTATATGGGGAGGTGGTACTTATTGAAGGATTATAGCATAAATATTCGTAGATATTATTGTGAAATTTTTCTGTGTGCAAATTTTACATTTTAAAAGCTGTTGTGTAAATTACTGTAACTCTAGCTGTTCATAATGAAAAACTAATGTACACAGACTCAAAGTTACACAGCCCAAGCTGGCACAAAGTCACAGAAAGAAAAAGTTGTCACCCAAGGAGACGACTTTGTAGCTCACCACTGGGAGGCACAACTCTTTCCTGATGTAGTAGTAGTTAATCTATTGGTGAAACAAGTAATAGTACAAAATGACTTTAAAATATAAATGTTCCACGTGGCCCACTGAAGTGCTACAAGCATATGAAACTCTGTTTGTAGGAGTAGGAAATGGATACCTGAGTCCTTTCAGGGTTGATTTTTTTTCATCCTGTCTCATTTGCAGAGCTGAATTTCAAAAGTTGCTTTTAGAGTTGTCGTACCAGATAGATCCTGGAACAGATGCTGTTTTTTACGTTGTAGTACAGTTACTACTTACCTAATGAGTGGAAGAACTGGGTTCAATTTTGTCCTCTCATTTCCCAGAACATTGATGTTATCACCAATCTATGCAGTATTTACGATGAAGGAACACTCGCTCTCCTTTTGAAGCTGCTGTGCTTTGCACCTAGCAATTCAGGGCAAACAAGCACATATGTTACATGTATCTATAGTATACTGCTTTGATAAGCCATGATGCAGGAAGAGAGCCTAACATACTGGGATTGAAACAAACCTTGGATCTTGAGAAATTGTTATGAAGTCAGCCTTTTTTCCTAATTTGTGAGTGTTTCTTACAGTACCTGCATATTGTAAAAATGACAGTACTAGTTAAAGGTTTGACCTGAACAGTTAAGTAGCTGGTGTCTGCAAGTAATTGTTCTGAATTTGAATGTCCTTTTTTGCTTTGCAGAGAGGCAGCACGTGAATGTCGCAGGAAGAAAAAGGAGTATGTGAAATGTCTAGAAAATCGAGTGGCTGTGCTTGAAAACCAAAACAAGACACTGATTGAGGAGTTAAAAGCACTTAAGGACCTTTACTGCCACAAATCAGATTAATCTTGGATTCCCATTTTCACTTGTCCAGGTGGGATAGAGACTGGTTCTGGCTACACCCAGAGAGACAAAGTAAACTTTTTATTTTCTAAACATTTCTTTTTTTCTATGCGCAAAACTGCCTGAAGCAACTACAGAATATACTTCATCTGTGCTTTGCATCAAACTGTGAATGTTCAAATACTTGCCTCCAGTTCTCCCCCTACAAGATTATTTTCATCGTCAAATCTCAGCGTGAAGAAGAACAGGCTCCTTTCTCATCTCCCCATCCTCTTCAAGGAATAACAGTGGTCATTTGGGAAGTTACTGTGGGGGAGGGTCCTTTTGTAATGATTTCAAGAATTTGTGCTGAGTTCTTTCCATTGCCTTAGAGACAGAACTACCCCAGCCTCTTGGCCCAGAGAGCTGTGGGCCGGCATACATGGAGCACACGTGGTGCAATGAAGAAGCAGCGGTTGCCAAATTGGTTTCACATACTCATTTTAAACTATAAAAATACACGTCTAAGTGGCACACCAAATGAAAGGTACTTCACAGTCACGTTCTGTGTGTGGAGCTAACATACCTTTTTTAAACTAGCGTAGGAGGGGTTCTGATGCGTAATCTGCATTAGTAGTCCCTCCTGGACTAGTGAAAACTCCATTCCACAGAAACAAATGGGTTGAAATGAGCTTCACTGGTCAGTTGTTGCTTCTTGCAGCATATGTGTGCAAGTGTGTTCAGCATTTTGAATGCACAGAAAGAAAACACCAGCTTCATAGGTTATTAGTTGGCAAATGATATTTAGATGGGGAAGGAATTCAGAATTAAAAAGGTACAATAGTGACGTTTTGAAAACAGATGTGTAGTAAGCAAGGGTAACGCACGAAAGCACTACCTATGTGTATGCAGAACAACTAAGCAGTTGAAGCATAGCCAACTCCACATACATATTCTCTGATGGTTTGTCCCAAGTCCTCTCAAGCGATCAGGTATTTCTGTTTCCCTACCACTATCTTATGTAATGGAAATTATTGTACTTAATGGAAACATTGTCCTGGTTTGCTAGATTATTTTTCAAACTTTGAGGCTGCTTTCCACCCATAAAATAAATTGCAGTATGGTAACTACGAGGACAACCTCAAATATCGAAGAGAACTTCAAACATGAATATTCCAACTGGCTTCTGCTTCGCAAGAGACAATATTATTTGAACTTTCCCAGGCTAAACAAATTCTTAATTTATTCAGAGGATTTTTTCATGCAAAGGGTCAGATTTACCAAGTAGTTTATTTGTGTAAGTAAAATTACTTGTGTGCCTCAGACATTTGCAAAATCAAACTTTTTGTGTGTACTGAGGAAACATGATCTTTCCCAGATTTACATTGTTAAAAAGGTAGATCATGTTAAAAATAACTACGCAGCATTAGGACTTCCACTGTGTGTCAAAAAGAATCATGCTCAGTTTGTTTACTGGCCCTCTGAAGCCAGTCTCTTCATTTATCAACTTGGGTCATTTGATGGAGTATGTTTACTTTGGGCCTTTGGTCCAACTTTTATGTATAGAGACATATGAATAAGACTCTGATCTGTACTAATGCCTTGCCTAGCAAAGTATTAGCTAATATTTTTTTCCCATTTGCTCTATCTGTTTTTAAGATAAATTTCAAACATGAGCTTCTAAAAGGTTATACAATCAATGTGACGTAAGAAGAACTTTTGCAAGACTCTTGATAGTTGAGTCTCAAACAGCTAAGCAGTATTAAAAGTTCTAGTTTTCTCATTTGAGAGGGCATTCAGTTTCCAAGAGACTTTAAAAGGAGCAGGGTTAAACTTGTAGCATTATTGTTAAATCTAGAGTTATCAATAATTTCAAATTGTTTGTATTTCAAATAAGAGAAAATAAGTATCAGAATTATGAAAGAATTCATTTTCAACTTAAGTTTTGAGGGGGTTTATAAATGGTCTATTTTTATCTGTCATGGAGAATTGATTTTCATGTTTTTATTTAATGGAAAATGAATTTACGAGTTTAGCAATGCAAATTTAAAGAAGACCCTAAATTCTCAGCAGTGCTTTTCTAACAGTTGTCTGATTCTTAAAGACGGAGAATACGTGCATGTATGACGGTTACCAGTTCTTCAGAACTAGCGGTAGAAGTAGGCTGTTGATAATGCAGGAGTAATTCTTGTAAAATATTTAACTTTATGATGGCCTAATTTACACAGTTACATGGGATGGTTTCTCCAGCTTTGAGGAACATGAAAAAGATGTACATTCCTACATGAAGGCTTTTTCTTTCGCAGAACCATCTGTCTGCAAAAGCTTGAGGTTTTGTACCAAACCTGCATGAGGCTAGCCGAGATCTGGGAGCTGTTCCTAGCAGGTCATGAGCACTCACTGGTAGTCACGCAGCACAAAGCCTGGCAGCTGAATGGACAGGGGAGCCTAAAGCAGTTCCTGGACATGGTTCTTCAGTTGAAGCAAATTTGTGAGGCAGTGAGAGGAGAACTGCATTACCAGTTTGTCTGTGCGTGGTCTGTGAGTAGTCTATCATGTTATTAGTGTAGACTGCATTAGCAACTAGCATTTCATTGAGAAAAAGAACATTATTTTAAAGTACCTAGGGATTTGCAAGAGTCTTTATTTTTATTTATGCTGCACTGAGGATTTAGGGACTTGAATTTCTTTAATGGAAATTTTAAATGATGTTGATAAAAAAATGTATTAGGCCAAGTACAAGGCTGGCTAGGGTTACCCATACATACTTTACTACTCATAGCGACCCAAAAAGGGAAAGGATATGATACAGACATTCATTCATGTGTTACTTACCAAGTAGTGAGGTTGGGGTAATCAGCTTCTATAAACTAAGGCCATTTGGAAGTAGAACAGCAATTATGCTGGCAGGGGGGAGGGAAGGTTAGTTTTATATCTCACGGTTGTGAGTTTTCAAGAATTGATAGCCTGTTTTACCTGAAGAGAGGGTTAGAAAGGGCTAGATCCATTATGTTCATAATAAACAAGAATTGATTTGAAATATAATTTTTGTAATGTCATTATTTTGCAAAACAACAGCACCAGTCAGGCAGTTAAGATATTGTCAGAGGTGCTCTTTTAATTTAGATATTCTTGGAAAATACATATGTATAATATATGTACATATATATATATATACACACAGTATATAATCTACAGCTCTGAGAGCTTTTAAGTCAGGAATGCTGAGTATTATAGTATATGGAGGTCAGAAAAAATTTTT
Organism: Anser anser; assembly: GCF_964211835.1. Classification (NCBI taxonomy): domain Eukaryota; kingdom Metazoa; phylum Chordata; class Aves; order Anseriformes; family Anatidae; genus Anser; species Anser anser. The sequence continues at coordinate 27,754,721 of NC_139726.1, forward strand.
ACTTCTCTGTGTGTGTCTGAGTGTGTGTGGATGTGTGCGCGTGTGTGAAAGCTTCCCCTGCCCCAGTAGTTCTGGGCTGCATTATTCTAGCGCTTATTACAGATTTGTTTTGTGCTGTTTCTCAGTTATCCATTTTCAAGAGTTTTATTTCATCTTTCATGATTTTTGTGAGTTGGTTTGTTTTTATTTTTTATTTTTTGATGGAGATTTTTGAAATGGTATAAACAGTTGTTTTACAACTACCAACCCGCAGAATAATTCACTTTTGTGCTTTTTCTCTTTGGCAGCTATATATCAAAGGCAGATCAATTGGAAAGGTTGTTAAGGTGTTTTTAAAAGGAACCACTGGTAAGCCTTCTGTTTTCCTCCTGGGGTAGTGTCTGTGCATTTTTATTTAAGCGGTGATTTCACCAGTGCATCAGATAGTTGCCGGCAGCATTGCTTGTATCTGAAAGCACAATTTTAGCCTGTCGTTGTCAGGACTGTACAGACACCTATAGGTTCTGGCTCTTGCATAGTTCATGTTTGTTGCAGACCACTGTCTTCTCTGGTACTTTACATTGATCAGAAAACTGGTGGGGTGTTTGGAATCATTAAGAGGCTCAGGAAAAAAAAAAAAAGTTAGATTTAATAAGGAAAAACAGCCCTAATAGTTTCTGATCTAAATTTGTACTACAGTTTTGTTTTGTTTTGTTTTTTAAATTCGGGCTTCCAGTAAACAGCAGCTGCAAGTAGTCATCTATTAGTGAAAACTGGCCTCTGCTTTTTTTTTTTTTTTTTTAATTTTAGACAGATAGCCAGTGCTTTTTTGTGGGTTAAAGACTAGTCGCCCCATCAAAGAAAGTCTGTTATCAGTGGTTGCAAATCTGTGACAGATCATAGGGGATTTCATTGGTTTCCTAAGACCCTGTTTTTATTGTCATTTTTTTTACCCTGAAGCTGGTTACTGATGTCACATTTGCCAATGATCTAACCAAAAGGTCATGTATTTATTTTTGTTATACGGTATTCTTTGTAAATGTTTAATTAAAATGTGCACTTTTTAAAAAAAGAAAAAAAAACACACAAAGCAGAACAAAAAAAAAAGAGAGAAAAATTGGGTTTGCTTGAGAAGCTCCCTGGCACAATTGCTGTAATCCTGCCACCTGCACACAACTCACTCCTCTCCCCACAACAGTTGACTCTTTCACCAATTTAACTTGCTGATTAGCACCTGGCTTCCAGCAGGCAATGCTTCAAAATGGCAGATCTGAGTTGGCACTACTGAAGACTGGAAAGAATCAAGTGTATGGTGTCATAGCAGTAGGCGTAGGATGGCTATTAAATTATTTTTAGACAGATTAGAACTAGTTCAGTGACCCCAGGTGAGAAAGGTAAATTAATTTGAAAAGAAAGCTAAATTCTTTCTCAGTCACTTTATTCCTCTTAATTTGAAGTGTGGCTGCAAATTTTAAAAAGCTGCATTCTAAGAAAATAAATCAAAAGCAAAATTACAATTCTTTGGCACCAGGAATTAAAGATGTACTGATAGTATGTCACCCTGCTTTAAAAGAAAAAAAGCACAACTAACTTCCTTTTGCAGGAACAATGACAATTAGCTCCAATCCTAAAATCTGTCACCATAAGCAGGTTTTAAAAGCATACGGTACATTCGTGGTTCTCATGTACTGTGCCTGGGAATTCACTTTCCTGAGCTTTTGAATTTTCTAGTCGTAAAAGACAGTGATTTTGCAGAAACCTGAATGTATCATGAAGCTCAGTCACTCTGGGAGGAGCTGGACTGTTAAAGAGAAATAGGGTGCTGAAATCCTATCTGCTGTGTGCTTGCGACAGGTTCGGGTCTGTGGATGGATACGGCTTAAATCTGTGCATCTTTCAGAAAAAGGGACCAGATCCAGTTGGTGAAGGGGGGATTGCATTTCAAGTGTTTTGCCTTGGAATGTATTTTTTACATGTATTTAAGCTTTGGCCTGCAAAGAGATTTGCTCAGGCTAGTTTGTGTAGCACAAATTGAAGACATTGACCTGTTGTGGTGCTGCAAGTGTAGTTTTTGACTTGTGGTGCTCAATGGTGAGTTTAGGTCTCACTTTCACCAGCAGCAAGGACGAAAAGCCAGCTGTCATCAGGAGCTGGGTGCTGGCAGGGGAAGGGCCAGGGATCGGCCGTAGTGATCCACGGTTAGTGCAGTTCCATAAGCTGACCGTTTACTGTACTCACGACTTGGGAGCAGTCAGTTCACTGAGTCTCGGCCTCAACTTTGTATTTCTCTAAATTAGGGGATAGCCGAGTGTGAGACCAAGGGGAAGGCAGGCCTTGAGCCAGTCAGTTACCTGGAAATGGCCGCTGTTAAGAACTGAGGATGTTTGGATGCTCTTTACAAGTTGTGTTTTATCCAGGTGCCACTCCATTTTTTGTGTGTGTAATGACGTTTATTTATATTAAAACATGAAGTTTAAAAAGTTCTAGAACTGCGAGTTTGTATGAGATTTGACGCTGTGCTGCTTATATGGACTTCTAGGGATGGGATGGGGAACAGGGCAAGAAGAGATGCTAGTTGGCAGCCAACCCCTCCACAGACTTGTCCACAGGTTGGTTGTTCATTTCAAAAACGAGTTACTTGTAGTCTGGATTTATAATTTGAAATTGTTTTGGAACAGCGTTTTTCAGGGAAGCTTCCAGAGCGAGGGTGGTTATTCTCCCTTTGTAATGTAAGCTGGAAAGAGCAAGTTCACCTCATCTGCATTTCTGATTCTTTACCCAAACCATGTCAGCACAGAACAGGGTATTTGAGCTTGACTCCCACGTACCTGTGGAAGTTAAAAGACTAAATGAAAATCCATTGTTGGAGGAAAATAAGTTCTTATTTACATTTTCCCCAAAATTTAGAAACATCCCTGTTGTGTTTTTTTTTTTTACTTTTTTTTTGTGCTTTATCTGTGTTTTTAAAAAAATGTACTGGGTTATAATGCATTTTATTAACACTATGTACATATTAGCTGCTTTGTGTTTCAGAATGGTAGTAATTGCTTTGTATATTAAAGTGATTCTTGTGAATTTGTGAATTATTGTCATAAAGAAGTGCTTTTTCTTACTGTAACCTTTGTGGTATAAACTGTCATAACTCCCTTTTTACACAAACATTTATGTGCAGTCACATAAACATGCTTTTAAAAACTCTAAAAAGTCTCTTTTTTGGACAGGATGATCCATTTACACTAATTTAGGGGCAAAACTAGAAAGAAATATGTGAAAAGGCATATTTTAAGCCAGTGATGGTGTCCTCTCATGATCTGTGGCCTGCTGTAAGTATTCATGAGATAATTTTCCCAAATAGAAGGCTTTTTAAATCTTAATTAAATTGAATTAATGAGAGGTTAAATCCTGAATAACAGTTTCTCTTTCACTTCTGATACTTATTTTTAAACCTGCTTTCTTGTATCTGTTCTGGTGGCAATTAGTTCTGTTGTTTAATAATGTGTGAAAGATTTTTTTTCTTTTCACAGTTTAAATATGCTGTCTTTCCCACTTTTAAGCATTCCTGTAAGCCATGTACTACTGATTTTAAGAACAGAACAGAAGGCAGCAAGCATTGCAAAGATTGTAACTTGATTATGTAATCTGCAAGGCTGGATCAAAACACTGGGATAAAAGCCAGAAGAACAAATTCAGTACTGATGCAAACACACCTCTAGTGAAATTAAGGGAAAGAAGAAAGGTCAGCTCATTATGGCTGGGATTTTGTAGTTTTCACAACTAAGCGTTTGCATAATCACATTCCTATACTTGTTCACAAAATCCACATCTCGGTAATGAAGGAGAATCAAACAGGGATTAGGCCATAAGATAAAAATGCAGTTTGTCTTGAATTTCACACTGAAAGAATCAGGCAATGCAGGTCCGCCTGCAGTCAGTAGGTCATCTAGTAAAGCCGATTCTTGTGATACTGCACCTCGAAGCTCTTTGTCCGTAAAACAGAGTTGAATATCATAGTCCATGTCTTTATATTAATTGAACACCACTTCAGTTTTGCAATGACATTTCAGAAAAGTTTGTTTTCTCACAGCATGACATGTTTCAGGAATGACTGCAGAAATTCACATCACGTTCACATCTATCCAATCGCTTTCCTGTGTCTTGGATCCTCTCCCTGGGGTGAGTATTTTTTCTCTTGCGAGACTATTTATGCACTGCCTCACTACTCACGGACTGATGCACAAACAGGTCCTCCCTCCAGGTGAGTTCACATCATGTCACAAAACAGGACTGATGTAGTGGAACCACCCAAAAGAGAATCATGGCGATTTCTCTAGTTCTAGGGTGAACACAGTGACAGAAAGTGCTTGGGCAGGGTGTTAGCATAAATGCCATACAGCTGCTGAAGCATTAATGTGCATCATCTCGTTCTGCATCAGAAGCTCACCTGGGACTGATCGGTCAGGACACCAGAGTTTGCTTCCACCTCAGGCTTGCAGGTGACCTTGCAGAGAGGTGCTCTCAGTGCTTGCTCACTGGGCAGTTACACCTGTCCTACTTCTGTCCTACATGTCTGGTGTGGTTCACACCCAGCATTTGCCTGAAGCTATGTGTAATGAGAATATAAAAAAGCTGTGTAGCCTGGCTTGGGACAGCAGAAGGCACTGCTCACTGGCTAGTGAAGAAGGGTGTGAGCACTACTGAACAGGAGTGGGATATAGGTTTCAGATGAGTAGTTCTCACGGGTGGTGCCTGCCACTGAACACTGTAGCTTAAAAAGCAACCAGAACTGACGTGCTTGCGGTGGCGGCCTAGCAGCAGTATTCCTATCCTCCCTTTTTCATTCTCTCTCCTGGCTCACCCCACAGCTCGCCTTTCCTCAGATTGCTAGTTAACACTGGCAAAGGGGATCCCTGCCCTTGTATTGCTGCATCAACTCACGTGCTTTACTCCCTTCTGTTGTGAAGGGGCAGAGGGCACCTAAGAAGACATTGTCCTGTTCTGCCCTGCCGTAGCTTGCCGGCCTCACCCAATGCAAAAAGAGGGTCTGCAGGCATCAAGGGACTGCTATGGGAGGGAGAGGAGGCAAGCTCTGTTTGGTCTGCCTAGATTTGGGTCTCATCTCCTGAATCTAAAGGAGTGCCTGCACCCCAGTGGTGGTCAGAAGACAAGGTGTCCCCTTCAGGGGCTGCCACTTTGTACTCGGAGCTCACTGGGTGGGGAGGGCCCACCAAAATCTCTGCAGCTCAGGGCAAGGCACTCGCCTGAACTGCCAGCATCTGTCTCGTGCTGTGCTCCACAGGTATTTACTTATGAGCAGCAGCATTTCTTCAGCAGTGCCTTCGAACATACTCCCTCGGCTTTGCAGAGCTCCTGTGCAACAGCAGCACTGCAGAAGTCAGGCCTGGTCTCTTCTGCCACATTCCTGCTCTCAGAAGCTACGGGTTGTAACAGCAGCTCTAGGAAAACATGCTGTGAGCTGCTAAACATTAGGAAGTGATACAGTGAAACTGATTTGTTTTAAAAATGCAGACCTTCTACTGTCAAAGCAAGGCCTGGAGCAAAACCCCCTTCTTAACAGCACATAGGTTGTTACCTAGGCTTTCTTCTGTGCTGTTTAGGCTTCTTAAGCAGGTTCCTGCTAAGGCAACAGTGCAAGCTGCAGCCTCTTGCGAGAGCTGAGCATGGCTAGGTAGCAGATCTTCCCCATGGGCCAAGTCACGTGCACACCCAGGCACAAGAACCAGCCCTCCGCTTTCTGCCAGCTCCAGCCCCAGGGGAAGCTAAAATATGCAGTGACCACAGGCAAGCTAAGAGAGAAGGAAGCACCGGTGGGGAGGAAAAGGAAGAGGAGTGGTGAGAACTTAGTCACATTCCAAAAACTATACAGAAACAGAATGGGGAGGGCTTGTAATTTTTTTCCCAAACATTGTTCACTCAGTTGATAGGACAAAAAATGCTATGTCTGGCACATCAAAACTCATTCTGTGTTCTGTTTTTAATTAAAGCTGCTGTCCTCATTCCCTCAAAGGACTTAAACTCTGGTTTCAGACTGCAGATTCCCAGCAAGCTGTGTAAGTACTGTTTTAGTGACACCATGTGGCTTCTAAACAGACCATTGTAAGCAAGTGTTTTACAAAACATCCACCCTCGGGCTGAGTTCAGAGCCAAGCAGAAAACTTCAGCTGAAAACAGCTGACAGACTCTCCAGTGATGAAACAAGACCTTTGGGCCTCATTGATCGGAGCTGTAATGACAAATGTGTCATTTCCAGATTACAGTCTACCTGTCCTTTCTGGACCACAGACCCTCTGCATCTTTTCCAGTTGGGAAGTTTGATAGAAGCAGAGGAGATAAAGAGCTTGTTACATCCATGGCCCAAAGCAGCTGCTGCCTTTTGCTGTTGTCAGTGCCAAAGACATGCATGAACCTGACCCGGGTTAAGTTTAAAGGAAAAAAAAATTCTAGGCCACTGCTTTCACTAGTTTCCTGCTTCCACCATTAGAAAGAGATGGAAATCTGCTCGTGGTGTGATTCAGATTCCAAGCTGCACCTATCATGTAGGTTTTATGGGATAAACACACAGGTATTTCCAAAAGCTTAAGATAAAAATTCAGTAACTTAGAACAGCATCTGTGCACCAGAAGCATGCCAAAATCTAGATGTCTCAAGCCTCAAGCTCCCCAGCAGTAGAAGAATACATTTCCCCAACTATAAAGATTTTACAGCAGCATTTTCCTCTCCTAAATAACTGCTCTCAGAGACAGTGACCCATAAAACAAATTGAGGTAGAAAGTAAAAAGTAGTACTCTGAGAGTCAAAGACTGGTATTTAAAAAGCAGTTTGAGTCTCCTTGTTTTACTTGCCCTGCTGGCGCACACACGTTTCTATCTGCTCAGAGGAGCCTTGATCCGTGTGAGGGACAGTTAGATTGTTAGGGACAACCCAGGAACCAGGACTGCTTCAGTACCGCAGGCCTGTACCTTCAGTACCGCATCCACACTCGCAAGTCAGATATAATCACCTCTAATTTCCAAGTTGGCTTACTCTGCAATGTTGATCCTTCCCTTCTACTGACCCACCCCTTGTTTCCCTGTGCCTCTTCAGTTCTGCAGTGGCAGCAATAGAGTAACTTTATAGCATCTGCTTTTGTTGGTTTTGCCCTTTGAATAGCTTCTTTTACTGCAACTTTAAAGGTGCAGAAGGTTTGAAGAGTTAAAGCATTTGGAGCTGCAGTCTTAGTTTATATTTCTTCCATATTACTTTACTTTTCTAAAGCTGAAATTATAAGGAGGAAAAATCCCACTTTATCTATTCTAATCCCCAATCTAAGTTTCCCACAGAAGTTAAGTGTCATTTGATTTTAAACAACAGGTCTTTTTATGACATTTTTCACGCATGGAGACTTCTGCAGCTTAAATCAGCTTCAGAAATTACATTTGATAAAAAGTCGGTGGAAGAGCTTATAAGTCTGTTATTAAGGAATGAAGCAGAAATTCAACAAGCAGAAGGTAAGTACAATCCTTGCTGTGTCAGACCAAGTGGAAGAAGATGGTGAAATAGCACAACCTCTGCAATTATATGCTTAGGAACAATTGTATTTAATAGAAACTAGGAGAGGTTTGAACAGTATCAGTGGCTTATTAACAAAGTATAGAGTCAAAAGTCATCCTTGTGACTGTGCCTCTGTGCTTTGTAGATATGAATGTCCTTACTGGAATCGTAGTGGACCTCATATACAGAGAAATGGCCTTTCAGCATCTTCAAGAATTTGTTATCCCGTTCATAGCGGATACGACAGGAAAGAAGAATCACAGTTTGCTCTGAGCATAGATGCTCTAATGTCTGAAGCAGTTCCCCAAAAGTTTCTTCCAGATAAATGATGTCTGCACCCAAGACGAAGTCAAACGCTCCTGGAGGGAAGTTACCTAGGTCTTTTCCCCAAGTCAGTTCCTTCACCACAGCTCTTGGATGGAGTTCAGAAGGTAAGTTAGCCTGTACGTTTGACTCCAGGAACTCCAGTGCTGCTTCCCTGTCTGTGATGGTAACATGAGCACCTAGGTGGTACAAGAGTTTGTCTCAGGTTAATGTCTGTAAACACAGCATTTGGAATACAGTGCTCTAAGTCAAACAGCCTCCTTAGTTCCTGTTAAATGCTATTAATTCCCCTAAGCTGTTTGATTAAAAACAAAAGAACAAAACAAGCAGAAAGCCCACTGTCTCCACACATCCTATTCTTCATCAGTCACTTAAGAATATAGAGTATTTTTCACACGAAGACTGTCGGATTAAACAAAGAAAGTGTTCTGGAGCTTTTTCTCAGTGCATGAAAGTAGTTACTTTCTGCCTTTCCATAGGTGACAACAAAGTTAAAGGGATTGCTACAATTAACCTGCTCTGATTCCTTACTTGTTCTGTTGAAGACAGGCAGCTAGAAAACCTATTTCACAGGTCAGATGAAATTTATCCCTGTGAGATTTAGCAGTTTGACAAAATGTGGTCATGCCACTGTTTTTATTATTTCAATCAGCACCTTCCACAGTTACTAGAGCTTTGAATTACAAAGATAGTCTGGGACAGCTAGCACAAATTGAACATAGTACCCAGTCCTTGCCTCAGCCACGGATCCCAGGTAAATCATTTCTCCAGACTTTGGTTTCCCTGTTTGCAAGACAGGCTAACAAGGCTCACACAAGCACAGAGTGATTTCTGTCTGTAGCTTCATCCGTGCTGCATTTTAGGACAAGTGGAAGACAGCAAGTACAGCTCTCGCTCCCTGGGGGAAGAGAGCTGCAGAACTCAGTGCTGCGGAGCTGACTACCATGGTAACAGGCGTCAAGGGTCCCACCATAAAGTAAACTGCAGTGGCACCATCGCCACAATAAATAATGCAACAGGCTCTGAAGTCTAACAAGAAAGGAAGATGACTCAGGCAGGATACATCCCAGTTCACATAGGTGGCTTTGGTATTAACTTCTGTACCAGGCATGTAGATGTAAAAGTGGCAGTTTTAGTACAGTTGTAAATTGCTTAAAGCAAACAAACGAACCCTTACCCAGCAGCGTGGCCACTATTCCCAGCAATCCGGTTCCAGCTCCCAGCTCAATCACAGACCGATCTCTGAGATCGATGCTTCCCATCTCCAGATACGCGCACAGGACGACAGCCTAAGCCAGGAGACAAGGCCAGTTAAGCACAGGGCTCATTTCAGTCACGCTCAATCATTGCGTTTCTGATTTACACAAAGGGAGAAGGTTATGGGAAAGGCCAGGCCTAGCAGCTCGGGCAGAGCAGCGCCGCCCGGCCCGTACCTACCGCGTCCCACACCACGGCCGCCACGCCGAGCCGCTGCCAGTCCTGCCGCAGGCGCACGGTGCGCCCCGCGAAGCGGTACGTGGCCCACGGGCTGCGCAGGCCCTGCAGGCCCCAGCCCTCCGCGTAGGGCACCAGCGCCATGCCGGCGGCCTCCCGCGGGGCACCGGGAAGGCGCCGGGGGAAGGCCCCCGCGAGAGCCCCGCTCCCGGCCCGGCCTCCCGCCGCCGCCGCCGCTCCCCCGTGGCGGGCCCCGGGCGCCTGAGGCGGGGCGCGGCCTGGCGGCGGGGCTCGGAGCGCCAGCAGCGGGCTCGGGGCTGGGTGTAGGAGTCCCACAACGGGCCGGGGGGGGAGGGAAAGAAAAAAGGAAAAAAAAAAATGAGGGCGGAAATGGAAAACACGAAAGAAAGAGGCGGGGGGGGACACCCCAGTGAGCATCTAAGTGGTACCAGTTTGCTTGGGAGCGAGGAGGCTGGTGGGCTTCTCTTTTTGACACCTAGGTGCTATACAAAGAGGTAAGAGATGCCAAATGCTCTGTGAGGCACTGTCTGCTGCCTCTGTTGCCTCTCTGTGGCTTCAGCTTACTTCTTCTCTTTCAGGGTTTTGAGGTAGTTGCCATAAAGGAAACAGATTTGTCCAGACTCCCAGCCTTATCCCCCACTGCCAGCTCTGTGAACATGGCCCCCGCAAGTACTCATCACCAACCTGGAAGCAGTCCTTCAATAACCAGGTAACCATCTCAGAAACACATCTCCTTTTGTGCATCTGGCCAGAATATTGACCGTGGCAGTAAAGCCAGAGTTGCTCTCAAGTGGGAGTGTGGTGCTAACGCTCCTGCTGCCTTGTTTGTGCATGGGTTTCTCTTCACCTTTGGCTCCATTTAATCTTGTTTGGCAAAACAACACAGTGCTCCTCTCCTTTGTCTGTCTTCATACCCAGTTACTTGAACTTGCTCCAAAGCCTGCTAAAGGCCATGGGAGGGCTGGGGAATCGTCCTGGCAGCACTCGCACTCCAGCTCTCTAGAAGCACTGCTGCAGGTATTCCACCCGCAGGCACAGTAGCTCCAGACATGTTCCTCAGCCCCTGCAAGGAGCCAGACCTTGTGTGCAGAGGGCCACAAGAAAAATGCCTGGGGGAGTGGGGCCGCGGAGCAGCATGGCTTCCCTGTGGCCATCTCCAGTTGTTGTGTGGCTCGGCAGCTCTTTGTGTCACCACCAGAAAGAAGGGTTAGGCCAGCCCTCAAAGTTGGGGAGCATAACCAGCTCCAGAAAAAAAAAAAAAAAAAAAAAAAAAAAAACCAACACTTTCCCACAGGAAGCAGTGAATCTGGCTGGCAGACGAAAGCAAATGTGGTTACATGCGAAAGACGTTGATTTCGACTGAATGGCTCAAGATTCATGAACACCTTTGTGGAAGAGCATTACAGGCTGCGCAGGGGTAGCAGGAACCAAAGCTTGTTTTTAGGGTTCTGCTACTGTAGGGGAATGAAAACCAGTATTTCATTTGCCCAAAACCAGTTCATACTTGTCTTATGGCAACTCAGACTTCTTCTCATAAGCATGCCAGAGCAGGTGCGATGATTCAGCTTACTGTGGTTTTATGTCCTAAAGTGCTGGTCCCTTGCCACTGCTTCTGCTTTTCAGAGTTTGAAGCTCCTTGTGCTATTATCTTGATTTTTTTTTAATTATTTATATAGGCAATGTGGGAAAAGCTATGAGAATGATTACACTTGAAATAAGAACTCTGCTTGGATGAGTTTTTGATTCACTTACACTGTGCTTAAACTACACCATCAGGCAAATCGAGAGAAACTCCCAAATGGCACGCATCTTTTGCCTCCACCTCCTAAATCACATGCCAGCCTTGGGATCTCCAGCCTAGGAGATGTGGATGAGTGCAGCAGGGCTCCAGTGCTCCTAATCGCCTCCTTTCCCCACCCCACCCCCAGCAGTTTTCTTCCCCTGCGGTATTTTGGAAGACCTAGAGTCTGGCCAAATAGTAACTAGAGTGAAAGGAGGCTGTACATGAAAATGTACACGTTTGTTCTCAAAGACAATAAGGTAGTGAATGTTTTTTTCTCAAGAATGTGTTTTTGTAAGACAAATATCCCTGAATATCTTTGGAGATCAGCAGGTTCTCTAGCAATCCTGCTCTGGTTCCCAGAAGTATTTTCCCTTCTTCCCTGCTAATGTTTCTTTGGCACTGACTTCCATGAGCCTTAGACAGAAGGTCAGGAATTACTTTCCAGATTAGAACTGGATAGTGAAGCTATTAAAAGGCAATCAAGTGCACTAAAAGCTCAGAAAGAGCCTTAAATTTAACTTTTTCCCTCTCCAAATCTATTTTCTAAGTTACAATACCCAAGTATTATAGTGGCAGAGAAAAAGATGTGTTTTTTCCCACCCTTCCTGACAGTAAAATGATAAGGAAAATGAAACAACAAAGAATTTTAGGCCTAAAACAATTGTCCAGAACTGAAATGCTTTTTCTCCCAGCAGGGTGAGAGCTTAGCACAACGATAAGGTTGCAAGAACATACCTTGGTTCATCTTTTTAAAACTGAAGAAGGCAAGACAGACACCTAAGCAGCAGATAAACTTTCAAAGTAGGAAACAGCTCGTTTTATGGAAAGCAAGGGTGAGTTAAAGGAAAAAGAAACACTGATTTAAGTCCGTTCTTATCTCACTCGACTACTTAATAGAACAAAGGCATAATGTGTCCAACTGTAAGTAAATTGTGCTACCTCAGATGCCAATAAGATGCTTTGGGTAATTTAAAAAAGCGTTTAAGAGCAGCGGTCCTTGTAATACTCAGAAGATCAAAGAATCAAGTAGATGAGTTGGAAACGAGTGCAAATTGTTTTGAAGCCATACTAATATACCTCCCTTATTGAAATTTTCTCTTTACTGCTCAATGTTTAAAATCCTCCCTTAGAAGTGAATGCAACAGTTCTTGTGATGGCTCTGCAGACACTGCATGTACCATATTACCATCCCCAATGTGGGGAAAATACTGCATCCATCTCACAGTCTCTGGTTACCAAGGCAAAGGCAGGTATAAATAGAAGCAATCTATTTTTTTTTAACTCTGTATCTGGAAACCTGTGTTGTTGATAACCCTTTGACAGCAACGCCTTATCCCAAATGGTTCTGTTGTACAAAAGGCTAGCAGTGACTATTTGTGTGGAAACTTCTGGTCATACGTGTCTAATCCTCTCCTTTCTAAATAAATATCATCTATGTCTGGTTGTCATTCCACTGAAAAACAAAAGCTGTCTTTGAAGGAAAGTTTTGACAAATGTCTGTTTTGCTAAGAACTTTCATCAGCCAACGAAAACTAGCAAACACAAGGCACGGAGGAAAACTCGCAAAAGAAAGCGGTCTTTCTCCTTAACTGTCACCATAAGTGCCCATTCAAATGACTAGCAGTGAAATGGTTAACAACTTTTACATTTAAATCTTCACCAGGAGCTTCCAGATTCTCTACACCACTGAGATAGATGGGGTGGTGAACTGCTTTTTGTTAAATGAAAAGGGAGTAAACCAGAGATTAATTTGGCTCATCACAGCTTGCAGTTACAGAGTTAAGACAGCCTCAGCTTGAACTGATCTGGATCATCTTTGAAACCAACAGGGTGAATTAAAACTGAAAACTTAAAGCTTCTGCAGAAACTGGCAGGTTATCTGTAGACATTATAACTTGCTGGTTCAGCAAGATCACTGAAAAATGTTAAATATCAAAATAATGTAAGGTATCATCCACTGTCATTTTCTTTATACACAAAGTTACATTAAACAATGGAAGTAATGAGAAAAAATACGAAGATGTATAATTTCATAAGCAAATGAGCTGAAATGCAGGAAGTTTCTGGGGCCTCTGAAGAAGGAATAGTTCCCATCCGTAGTATTGCATTCACACCTTAAACCTCACATCTTGATAAACTGTCAGACATAATCACCATGTTTATTAAAATCTCTTGCTACAGAAAAATCACTTAGCTTTTAGTGGAATTATGTGACTGATCTCTCAAATGCCTTGCAGTTCTGAAGGCTGACATTATTCTGAAGTTTTAATTAAGCAACAAAAAGCAAAATGAGCCAGATCGTCCTTTCCATAAGCAACAACTGCACTTCATTTGCTGGAAACCTCCTCTTACAAACGTGCTTGTGGATGCTCACAGATCTGCAGCCTCATGCAGGTCTCTACTAGCCAGACTTCCAGGCCATAGGATGCCACGTGTTGGGCCGTGTGACAGGAGCACGCCTCACCCACCGGAGCATGAGCGACGTGTGAGTGGCCATCAGTGTGCACACGGGTGGCTTTTGGGCAGCACTGGGCCCTCCGGTGCCCTCCTCCTCCTGCAGCTTCTGTGCTTGTTGCAGCCGGCTGATGGCCACACACCGGGCTGACGTGTGGCTGGCATGTGGGATGCTGGGGCAGGGAAAATGCTGCAAAAAATACCCTTTTGTCGAGTCTGAATATGGATCTAAAGGCTTAATTTTAGGTCCCCAAATTTCTGATGAGTTCTATAGGTGCAGTGTTATGTAATTGGAGGGGAAGTTACAGTGCAAGCAGTGTACTGTATTTAAAAGTAGTTAACAACAACTAATTAAAAACAATTTAAAACCAGTATTTGTCTATATATAGGCAGACAGCCACTAGAACACTCATAGAGATGCAGGAGCATTTGCCTCAGTGCAATGGTTACTCTTTTTACACCAAGCAGAAATCAAGCTTAAGAAAAATGTGGGGTTTTTCTGTTTGTTTGTTTAATTCGTGATGATATTAGCAGCTTTTCTCCACTGTTTAGAAACAAAATCCTTCAGACAATGGAGAAAAGCAACAGTCAAGTCTAAGCAATTTCATGTACCTTAGACCTTGCAGGAAAGGTTTCTGCGGGCCTCTTTCCAGGCTTTGGTGGCCCAGGGTGGAATTAAACCTTTAGAAGTTTACCCTAAACAAACTTACTGCAGGGCTTACTCATGCAATTTGCCTCTTCTGAATGAAGTCACACATCCATGTGAATGTTTGTGTTAAAATACTGGAAAGCGTTTTCCTTTTCCTGGTAGGAAAACTGTATCCATGACCTGCAATAACAGCTACTTCTAACGCTTGGCTCATCAAAATAGTTGTTCGATCAGCTCTCTGCCCAGCAGCACACAAAGTACAGCTTTGCAGGCTTTGCTCTTGACTTCAGCACATCTCAAATTCTCTTCTCAGGTATTGAAGTCTCCATTAACTCTACCAGCTGCAATTTGTTCTCCTTAGCCTTTGATAACTGCAAAGCTAATTTTATTTTTTCTTAAGACAAAATAAAGGTAGGATCAGAAAAGAAAAGCTAAGGTCAAAAAATGTTCACTCCCGTATGTTTGTTCTATTGGTATCACTGCAGTGACCCAGATGTTTGCACGCTAGGAAAGAAACCCCTGCACTGCCTGTAATGACATCTTGGATTGCTGCAGAGACAAAAGTACGAATTTAATCAATGACACTGGTGCTGCAGTCTGTCTTCACGCTACAAAGCACAGCCTCCCAGCCCCGGCTAGCTGGGTAGTGGTGAATACATGCTAGCCAAGAATACTCCAGGAGGTGACTTTAAAACTGAAAATTTAGGGCTACTAAAAACCCACCCTGTGTATTCTGAACAACCTCGCTGGTTACTTTTTATTCAAGTCCTCAAGGAAGCATTGGATCTATTTCCCTAACTACTGTTTTGCTTCATTTTTTTTGCCTTAAATGGCCATGGTCTTATGTTACATGTCAGCTTCAGAAGACAATCACGCCTGCAATATTTTTGTCCTGTCAGCTGGTAGTGGATTTCAAAACAGGATGCCTATTTTTCCCCCCATTATTTGCAACAGTGAGACACAGAAGCCCGAGCTTTTGTTTTCAGTTGGTTATACAGGTTCAACCTGGTGATTCATTCTTCCTGCAGCTATGTTTCCAGGAAAAGACAATGTCGTGGCCCTTCTCCAAGTTATCCAGAGACTGCTTGAGAGTCAGATCAGAATGCACCCCTTCTCTGCAGCCGAGACACTTTCTAAGAAGGGATAAATGGATGAAAACACGTCGCAAAGCTGGTGTTATCTCCCCACAGACGAGGAGACACACAGCCTTGGAAAAGCATACGCAGCACTATATCAAGGTGAAGATAAGAGCACAATTGAGAGGATTTAAACTTATTGGCCCTGTGAAGCACAACCAAGCATTCACAAAGAGCTGGTCTCCGTTTCTGGGACTGATGCTGAGCGTGAAGCTGGATGGCTTAAGGAAAATCCTGCAGTTTCCTTGCAGTCTCTTCAGGAGACTCTCAGGGCTCACTGCAGGTTGTGTGGGCAAAAGCAAGCCTGCAGATTTTGGAGTTTCTCAAGAGTCATTATGCAGACAGGAGCTGGTAGCGGTGGCTTCAGGTGTCTCCTTTCAAGGACAAAGCTCCTCACGGGTGAAGGGAGGCACGGCTGTGCGTGGTGAATCGAGGGGCTAGAGAGCCACGCGGCTGCGAGCTCAAGCGCTGAGCTTTCCGAGAAGTTAAATAAAAACGCACACCAACCTCCTGGCAACCCATCCTTGTGGGGAAGGCCTGAGGCAGGCAACGTGAAGACCCGTCTGGGAGATGGGGCCGTGCTTTGGACACAGGCCGGCAGCGGCTCACGGGTGGGGAGCCGACGGGCCAGGAAGGAGCCAGAGCTGTGAGCCCACGAGCCGAACCACAGCTGGCAGGGCTGCCGCGTGCGCTGCCAGGCTGGGCAGTGCTCGCTCACTGTGCGCCCTGCAGGGACCCACCCGCGCCCACGGGGGCTACGAGGCCCCGCGGGCAGCCCCGGCCGCCATCATGCGCCGGCGGCACGTGCGGCCGCGGCACGGGGCGGGGCGGGGCGAGGGGCGAGGGGCGGGGCTTGGCCCGGGGGCGGGGCAGAGGGGGCCAGGAAGGGCGCGGCGCCGGCCCGGTGACGACTCCCGCGCCCATTGGCGGGGCGGCGTCACGCGGCGGCCGATTGGGCGGGAGCGAGGCGGGGCCGCCCCCCCCCCCCCCCTTTGCCCCCCTCCCCTCCCCGTGCCGGGGGCAGGCGGCCGCTCGCGCGAGGGCCGTTGGTGGCCGCGCGCAGGGGGCGGCGGCGGGGGGGGCTCGCGCGCGGCCCCGCCCGCCCCAACGGCCGCGCGCGGCCGGCGCTGAGGCGCTGAGCCCCGCCCCGCCCCGCCGTCCCCGCCCCGCCGGTCCCTCCTCCTGCCGCCCGCCCCTCCCCAGCCCGGCGCCTCGGCTCCCCCCGCCCCATCCCGGCAGCCGCGCAGCCGGGGCCCGGCGGGGGAGCTCGGAGCCCCATGGGCAACACCGTCACCTGCTGCGTGTCGCCGGACGCCAGCCCCAAGCTCGGCCGGGCCCGCGGCGGCGGCGGCGGGGGGGCAGCGGCGGGGCCCGACCGCTGGGCGGACGCGTACCAGGCGGCGGCGGCGGCGGGCGGCGGCGGCTCGGCGGCGGCGGAGGCCGACTCGGGGGACTCGGATCCCGGCGGCGGCGGCCCCCACCTCCAGCACATCAGCGACCGGGAGTTCCCGGATGGTGAGCGGCGGCGCGGGCCGGTGCCCGGGGCGGGGGGGTGCGGGAGGGAGCCGGGAGGGGGCCGCTTTGTCCCGGCCGTGTCCCTCTGGCCCCCCGCGCTGTCACCGCGCCCCGGGGCTGCCCCGCCGCGACGCCTCCGCCCGGGGCTCGGCGCTCGGGGCCCTCCCTCCCTCCCGGCCCGCCCAGCGCCCCCGGGGCACGGCCCGGCCCGGCCCGGCCGCCGGCGAGGCGCCCCCGGCCGCGGGGGGAGGCCGGCCTCCAGCGCCGTGCTCGGCGGGAGCTGCGGCGTTCCCAGGCTGTGCCGGGCGGGAGGAAGGAAGAGGGTGTGTGGGGAGCGAGGGCACGGCGAGCACGGCGCTGTGTGCCTGACATCACCGGGGGCTCGGAGCCCAGCCCTGCGGGGTGGGATGCTCAGCCGGAGCTGCCTGGCACCGAGGTTCCTCCTCATGCCACCCTCCGTGCCCCCAGCCTGCTCTCCTTCAGCTAAAAGCGAAGTACGTGTTGCTGTGCAGATCCCTTCCGATCAGACCTGGAGTGCGGGTGTCGCAAAGGCTCGCTCCCCAGCGTAACTCCTCTTCAGACGTGCTTGCAGGTTTGTGCCGTGGCAGAGTTACTGAGACAACTGGTTAGGGGTGCTCCTGTCTGCCTGTCAGCTCACGTGGTTCTGCAGGCATACGGCATAGTGGAAGAGCTCATGGTATTCAAAACTTTCTCTAATTAAGTGCTTTGCTATTCCTCTTTGTAATTATAACCACACCTACATGAAATATATTCAGCTGGAAAAATAAATAGCCTGACATCTCTAGTGTAGGATGCATACAATAACAATCATTACTGGCCCTCCGTACTCATATCGAGCTTGTGAACAAGTTTTTGGTGGTGGTAGAGAAACTGGCTGCATAACGGTGAGGAAACCTTCAGAAATGGAGTTATTAAACTTGCGTGGTTCTGCACAGCCCTGCATGGTGCAGCTGTTACAGAAATGAGATGGAACAGTCAGCTCCCTGGGTCTCCTTTGAGACAGCTGTGCAATATAGCAGGAGAAATTTTATTTGCCGTTTAGGAGAAATAAAACTTTATTCTTGCGAGAAGATATTGCAGAAACGTCTGAACTCTTCCATGCTCATTAAGTGAGAAGGAGCTAAACTCTCTAAATGTTCTAATAAGCCAAGCAGAAATGCCTAAGCTAAATAAGTCTGCTCAGGAATAAGCATTGTATTTGATTGACTCCTTAGTATGTGATCATGTCAGCAGTGCTAAATAATTAGGCTTAATTTTGATCTCATCCAAATGCCAGAATTGGCCTCAAAGTAGAGAAGTACTAATTTATTTATTTATTTACTTTAATTTGCAGACATGAGTAGAAGTGTATAGGCCAGGAATAAGGTAGTGGCTGTTCATCACAAACTTTAGTTTTGTGGCTATGGGAACTTGGATTTTGAGGATGGAGGTAATCCTAAATTTAGCACTGATAGTTTGTGTGTTAGATGGTTTTAAAGATCACTTTTACTGTGGTGTGAGGTTTCTGACTGCATGGTCTCAGAAGTAGATCTTGCTGCAAGTGATGAATGCTGTTTGTCCACTGTTTTCTGACTGATGTGACTGTTTAGGGCTGTAGAAAGTATCAGAGTTTGATATGTTTACGAAAATACAATTCTGTTTGTTGAACGTTAGATTTAAAGTATCTCGTGTCTGTTTTGAACATATTAAAGTGCTAACCAAATAGAATTAAGTAATCAACTTCATAACATAAAACGTTATTTGTGAAGTCTGAAATGAAGTGTTACAAAACAGACATTGTAATGAATTTGTCAGCGATACTGCTGTCTGTTTAAGACCTTCTATGAAAATGTTAAATCTGTAAACGCAGCACTTACACATACCAGGTACCTATGCTTATCCCTCTTAACTCTAGGATATAAAAGCTGTCAGCATACCAAACCGTGCAGGCAGCCTACACGTTTCTGTGCTGCTGGCTACTACAGAACATGAGTTTGTTGCTGTAGCGGTAGGTAGTCCAGCAGTTTAATTTGAGGGATAATATTACTTCTATAATTTTTTTTTAGTGTATAATATGATGGTTAGCTAAGATAAGCCAGTTTTGTAGTAAAAGAAGCCTCAGAACCAACTAACTGGCCTTTTGTTGTATCCTTTGGAGAAAAATAAAAAGCTACGGGGGAAAAGAAATCAATATAATCTTGACTATTTCTGTTTTGTGATGCACAGTTTTAGGAGTTTCTAAGAGCACAGCTAAATATATCAGAAAACTTGCATCCAAATGTCATGGAGACTTAATTCCTTAAATGTCTGTCTTTAAAGTTTGTTGTTCTTAAATCTCTGAATCCTTTTCCACTTGTTTTGCTAGAATTGAATGTGTTGGTTATCAGGAATGCAGAATTTACCAGCTGAGTTTTGGATATTTTTTTTGGTATTGTTTTGTCTCATTTTTTTGGAGCAAGTGGAACATGGTCCTCACAGGTCTGCACTCTTAAATGGGGATTATTCTGATGCTTCTCCAGCTTACTGCTTAGCAGGCATTGTATTTCATAAGCATTACTTCATGGACATTTATTTTGGGGAAGAAAAGGACAAATATACTGTGTGAAATACAGTATATAAATCTGAAATACATAAGTTACATCTCATTGCTAAAAATATAGAAGTAACTGCTGTCAAAAATTAGAAATAGAATGCTTATCCAAAGTACTCCTCAGGGGATGGAGTAGGGTTTATGGTGGTTAGCCAGCTCCAGAAGGTTTCCAGTCAGAACTGCTTAGATTGTCTATGTCAAAGCAGAATTAAACAAGAAAGGTTATGAGGTGGTATTTATATAAGACAAAAAAGGAAGGGTAAGTGGGAGGGAGATAAAACATACTGTGAAACTGAAAATGTAATGCTTCAACAAAAGTTGATTCAAATGGGAATAGACTGTTGGTTCCGCTGCTAAGAGAATTTAAAGGATGACTTTGTATTTTATTGTTATCAAGATCCTGAGCTATAACCTATTTCGTGCAGATTTTTTTCTGAATGAGAAATAAGCCTGCATTTATGGTTTGATACTCTAAGCCAAGCTGCATTAAGTAAATGGAACAAACACAATTTGGAAAACTGATAGTTTCTTCTAAATAGGTTCATGCCTTCTGTTAATGTTCGATATCAAAAGCTAAAAGCAAAAGCTAAAGCTGCTAGTTGATTGTTCAGCCGAGCATTAAGTGTTCATTCCTTCTGTGTGCAAGCAGCAGTCCAAAGCAGTTGGAGTTGACCAAGAAGGCTTTCCTGCTTAGTTTTACAATCAGCAGCTCTTTGATCTTAACGTTGTGTTTGGGTTGTGTTGTGCCGATTACTGTTTTTTTCCAAATGAGTGTCTGATAACCTTTATTTTAGGGATTTATTATTTTTTCCTGTGATTTTTTTCTGGTTATTTTGTGGAGAACTTCATGCAGTTGACGTTTTCTTGCCAGATTCCTGTGTTTAAACATAGATCTAGTTTTTCATAAATTCTTTAATTCTTTGATAAAACTAGAAGAAGGCCTCACTTGGCAGGCTTTTCTCATTTGTACTTGAAAATATTATCTCCTTTCAGCACTGCTGTTTGCTGAGTGCAGCAGTTTGATCAGGGGCATGCCTGATTCCATGAACCAAGTGGAGGATTGCTGACCTGCTGATCTGATGGGACACAATCATGTGGTACCTTCCCCTGAAGAGCTGGGGGCTGGAGAATGAAGGGAAAAGAGGATCAGGAATGAGAGGGAAAAGCAAATGGGATCAGGAGAGGTGCTGAGTGGGACAAGATAATTGCCTGGAGGCTAGATGGGAAAACTAATATTAGGGGGCATTTGAGAGGAGAGTTAATAGAGAATAAAGTGAGATTTACCTGAACAGGCTCAGACTAGTGCCTAGCGTAACTCTTACAAGCACCCATGAACTTGCTTTTCCTTTTTTTTTTTTTTTAAACTACCTCTGGCTCTCCAGAAGCTGTGCTGCACTGAAAGGGGCAAGCTTCAAGTTGCCTACATGCCAGACTTACTAAACAGTGCTGGAGATGAAGAGATATTCGAATATATTGATTATCTGTGATCTGATTTCACCAATAAGTTGTCTGTAAACCTCCTTGCAGAAGGTGTAAGTTCTGTTTGTTCGTTCATCTCTTGTATAATGTCAGCTTGCTTAAAGCATATGGATGTTGTTTTTTTAAAAAATCCTGCTTTAATTGTTACTAAGGTTGTTTTTCTTTTTTTTTTAAAAAAAAAAAAAAAGATGAACACTTTGATGCAAGGAATCAGCTTCTTCCTGTGCTGAAAACTGCTGGCGTCAGAGACTTAACCATCTTGTGTTGTCTCTTGTGGCCCTGTTCAGTTGTGTGCTTAGATTCCTATGAAACTGGGGATGGAAGCCAGTAGATATATTTGTCCCTGTTATTCCTGCTCCCCTCTTCCCCATATAAACTGAGACTTTTATGTAACTCTCTCTCCTTTCCCAAGAAATATCAATATCCCTTTCCTACCGCTGACTAGGAATTAACTAGGTATTTGCAGCAGTTACAAATAGTGTGGGGTCTTGACAAATGAGAAAGAATTGACTCTCTTATGAGCCTGAAACACCTTCCAACTTGTTGGCTTAAGATACCTAATGCCTTATGAAATGACCTGAAAAGTGCACATAGTGGGAGTGATGGGATTGGCAAGTCCTTCAGAAGCAGTGCTGAAATTGCCCTATACATTTGGGAATAGAAGAAAACATTGCCATACTGTCATGTCTGTATTTCTGTTGTTATGGGTGGATATTGCTGATGGCTAAGGAATCCACTGTCTGTCTCCTCTGTCTCCACCAAATCTCGTAGATCTCTGTAACTAGCAAGTTTAGGTTTTTAAGAATCACTGATACGGAATGCATATACAGGAAGCATATGTGGAGGGAAGCAGGTTTGTTTTGGTGTCTTTCTTCAGACTTAAAGTATAGCAGCTATTGTAACTCAGATTCCCATAAAATGGGGAATATGTGGGGGTTTCAGTGAAACTTACGGAGTTAAGGAAACTGAATTCATTTTCACGTCAACTTTTTTTTTTTCAAATTACTATGTTTTCCATGTAACTTATCTCTAGGATCCTCTCCTCTTCTGGCTTTCTTTATGAGACTTGCTGTTTTTCCTCCTACCTGTCGGGATAGATGCTGTAGAGCACCAGAAGTTTTGTAGCTAGAAGTATCTGTTCTCTCCAGTGTGCTGAGCTTGTACTGAGACGGTGACTAACAGGGGAACTAACTCTTGCATGAGCCAACAAAAAGCAAAAAATGACTCCTCCCAAATTCATATCACACATTAAATCAAGGATTCCAACAATCTTCTTCCACATGTAGGAAGAAGGAGGAAATTACTGAGAGTGGTAGGAGGAAAGCACTACCAAACATTAAGAACCAAGACCTTGGATCTGCAGATCCTTGAAACAAACTAATCTTGAGACTTCTAAATCTTACTGTTTTGTCTTTGTTACAGTTAGAGTTCAAATGTGCACTCTTACTTCACTTGCTACGAAAATCATGTTTTCAGAAGAGAACTTTGAATTGTTTCCACTTGAAGGGATGAAAGAAGATACAACTGTGCTTAAATAGCTCTGCTGTTTTTTCAAATGGGTAGTGAAGCCAGATGAATAAAACTGAAAATCCCACTTGTAGGTGATGCAGGTGTCAGGGTTACTTCCACAGCTGATACAAAAATCCCGCTATCAACCTGATAGCATTCTGCGGTGCTTGATAAACTGTGCGTGTATAGCACAGCTTTGCCTGGGGAATTCTGAAAGGATCTTCAGTCATTACAGTAATCAAATGTAGTTGGGTTTTGATTTTTGTTGTTGTTGTTTTACAGTGTGAAAAGTAACACTGGCTTGTCATCAATCATGTCAGACTTGGATAATAAACTGCTGAATGCCAGTTTCTTTCAAAGCCAAAAAAAGCTTTTCTCTAAAACCATTGGACATGTTTCGTATACAGATAGTTATTGTTCTTTTATTGAACAAAATGCAGGTAAGCTGAGAATCGACAAAGCCACTTTAAAGAGTGACTGTGTTTGAGCTTGTGCCTAAAATGGCAAAAAAGATGTGATGAAACCCTGTTAACTTTAATAAAAGCCCAGACTTCATGTGAAGCTTGAATTAATGCATCCATGTCAGCAATTTGAAGAGGAAAAAAAAACGTTACTTGCCACCTGATGGACTGGCATGAGACACCTAACATACAGTACAGTGCGTCGTAGTTGTGTTGCCTGTAGACACTAGGTGATACAGGGATTTCTGATACTCGTCTGATTTCCTTTCTGAGCCACGTCTTGTGAGAAGGAAGGCAGCGTGCATGCAAAATGTTGGTGCAGGGAAAGCTTTCCTTAAACTTATTGGCATGGATTTATGAGTGAAAGTTTGGTTGATCTTGCTTCAACGTGTAGAAAATTTTATTGTTGTAATGTGTAGAAAATTTTTGACTTAGAGCAGAACTCCACAGCTCTAATTTTTTTTCCCTATCTTATCATGGTAGTGAATTGTGATCCATGTAAAAGTCTATATGGGCAGTAAAAAGCGGGCAGCGTGGAAGTAGTTCTTTCTCCTTGGCTTTGTTAATGGTTCTACATTGGATGCAGTCCAGAAACACCTTTCTAACAAAATGTTAGCTACTTTTAAGATTTTACTCGTGAACTACTGTTTTCCTTCTACTTCCAATATACACTCCTACAGACAGGTAGTTTCCTTCCTTCTCACCGGTCCTGCCTTCACCATGGAATTTTGGGTGCTCCTGGCATCCTTCTGCTCTGCCTAGTTAAAATGTGTGCACGTGATTGTAACACTCGCAGGTACGCAGCATGGAAACCTAATTTCTTTGAGTCCAGAAGCAGTAGGTACTGTGTGCAGTGGAATAGATCTCTTACCATGTTTCCCTGACAGGGCCTGTGACCGGTGTGCAATAGGATCTTGCTGCAGGGGCTGGCCAAAGCAGTGTGGATCCTCCTGCAGTTTAAGAAATGCAAAAGTCATGATCCTTAGAAATAACCAACTAACAACAGGGGTGGTCAGCCTCTGGAACCTGTTGTCCAGAGGAGCTGTGAAGTCTGCATCTGTGGAGCTTTTCAAAACCTGATGGGCTTGGGCCTGGGCAGCCTGCTGTAGCTGTAGGGGAGGAGAGCTGGACTAGCCGACCTCAAGAGGTCCCTGCCAGCCTCAACCACTCTGTCACTCTGTGAACAAACACCAACTGTGTAGGTTGGTTTTGGTTGCTCTTCTTAAATAAATAGTTGATTTCCTCTGGGCAGTGGGGAGTTAGGAGTGTTTTTAAAGGACCTGTGTATAGGAAAGTATTAGTTAAGATTATGTCCTCACCGAGATTTTCCCTCAAAATAGATTTCCTGTCTTAGAGCTGGTTGTGTTTAAAAGCACTGTTACACCACAAATCTAGTCCTTTATGTATTCAAATTTGCTTGTTTAGTTACTAGAACAGCAAGCTTTGTATATTTTGAGTCCCTCCTGTTATGGAAGAGAGATTTTCTTGAATATGAATAAACAAGAGATGAAAATGCTTTAATTCTACCCAAATCTGGGAAAGAAGCCACCTGTGGAAAGCTGAAAAGATAGATTAAGCTGTGTGTCACTGAGGACATAACAGGAGAAGGCAAATGGAAGCAACCTTTGTGTGCTTGCTTCTATGGCATGTTCTGTGTGGTTGGTGCAGAGTAAACAAAGCAGGTTGGATTTAGAAACCAGAATTATAATTTGGTAGGTAAATTGTTGGGAATAGAGTAACATAATTTTAAAGGACAAATTACTTTATGTGAAGTTATTGTTAGGAATAACAGGCTATGTGAAATGGATGGGCAAATTTGTTGGTCTGATTTGGTTTAATTCTTAAATCTTTATTGTGAGTTAAGTAACTCCCATATTTTATGCACTGTTAGGTGATGAAATAAGGGAAGCTCAACCATTAATCAAAACTAGCAACCCACTGAGCAAGGGAAGAAACTCAATTTACAGCAGAGATGGTTTTATGATTTAATGCTTTAAATATGTGCTCTATCAAAATGTTATTGCTGTCTAGTAAAGCAGAGGATGGGGATAAAACTGTCACAGGAAATACAATATTTTAGTGTCCAAAAGTAGTGAAATCTTTGAAGGGCTGCTACTTAGTCACATCTTTGATTGTCAGCTTTATTCAGGAGATAATGTAAGTAACATGATGCGGTATGTAAAATGTGCTCTTCATAGTTAGAAATCACCTATGGAAGTGTGTAAGACAGTAGACAAGTAGTTAGCTTTATAAATTCCTAAAACCCACATGCATTCTTATGTGGCATAGATGAGTAAAAGTACTCTTCATGCAGATTTCGTGTCAAGGAAAGGACATAAGAACTTGAGCTAAAAACGGAGGTTTGCTCTCACAAGCAATGTGATCTGCCCTGGGGGGGCTGTATGTCCTTATCTGTGTGCAGCAGCAGGGGTAGCTGAGATTGTCTGGAGGGCAAGCAAACTGCAGTGATTCTTTAAAACGAGGATGGTGAGAGAGGGAAGAGAGTTCTGGCTTCTCTGGGCTCTAACTGGAGCGAGAGGGGTTGATCTGACAGGGCTGGTAGTACCCTGAAGCTGGGGGAAAGGCTACTTCTGATATGCAGTTCTTGGAGAGGTGGACGGCAACGTTTCTGTGCCACTCCCACAGACTGCATGTCTGGTGGGAATCTTCCCTTCTCACCTCAGTGTCACAAAGTGTGAGGTTCTGATGGAAAATGTTTGACTTCTGCTGAGTTGGTAGCCATTAAAACAGTGTTTTGGAGTTTTTTCTCGCCTTTTAGCATCATCCTGGTGCTTCTGTCACTTTTGTCATTCCTGTTTCTGCATGCTTTAATTTCCACTTATTTATGTTCATCCCATGGCATACCACTCTTCCCCTTCTATTTTCAGTTAGCTACCTGTGAAGCCTGAGTGTTCTGTCATATGTCTTCTGATGCAGCTCCTAAACAAGACTTATCCTTATTTTCAAGCTAGATATCTTGGTTTGGGATTTTTAAGTGCTACCAAGATGAAGTATTAGGAGTTATGGTTGGATGTGAGTCAAATTGGTTGCAGGTGGATTAATCTCTTTGTCTGGCTTTTTTTTGCTGTGTTTCCCGTTGCATTTTGCCTCTTCTCACATCCTTGTTTGCCTCTTGCCTTATGTTTCCTTTATCAATCGTATTGCCGTTCCTTTTTGGTGTTTCATGAGCAAACCATGTGACAATTTTTCCATTGCTCGGAGAAAAGCATTGTCCAGGGAGAACAGTAAAGCAAGGAGGGTTAAAATTCTCTGGCTGCATAGAATGGGGAAGCTACGGGCAGGCAGTCTACAAAATGCATCTCTCTTTCTTCACAGTCTCATGCAGGACAGATCAGCTGTGCTGTTTCTGTTAATGCCACATTATTTTGGTTTAAGAAGCCTGGTTACAGTTGGTCCAGATCACATTATAGTGTTTTGAACCAGGGTCTGCACAGCGTGTTCTGGAGTTACGGTACTAATGAACTATCTGGTTGTACGATGTTGTGGGTTTGGTGTGCTGTGGGTGCTGATACACCTAACGTTGTCCAGCAGAAAGCATCCTGTGCCCAGCAGAACCACTGTGGAATTGGAGCCAGTGAAGTCTACTTTCCTTTCACTGCTGTTCCTCTCTTCACATGCGTGTCTGCTTAGGTTCAGGAAGGCACACTTTCCTTGTGTGACCGTGTCAATATGCTGTCCCTTGATACATCCTACAGTGCCGCCTGTCATAGACCCTTCTTGTGCAGGGTGAGAATTGGTTACGTTTGCAGGTGTTTTTCTTGTAGTGTTTTTTGCCTTAGACCTGATTTCTAAAATCTAAGAAGGATGGATGTAAGGACTGGCAAAGCACAAGAAGAAAGCTTTATCAAGAAATGTCATTTCAAAGTGAATCCAGACCTCAGGGAAATCAGCGTTTTAACTGTATTTTTTTGTGGGGTGAAAGAGGATGGGTGCTATTTAACTCTTACTGTCTCTTCCCTGAAAAAAAACCACTGGCCTCTGTAACGTTTATCAATGACCTGGAGGAGACAATGGAGTACACCCAAATTGCAGGTGACACCCTACCAAGCAACAGTCAATATGCTGGAGGCTGCTTATTCAGAGGGACCTGAGTAGGCTGGAGGACAACAGGAACCTTATGGAATTGAGGAAGGAGAAATGCAGTTGTGTTAGGAGTTACCACGTTCAGTAGCCTGGTAGTGGGGAAGCTGCTGCAGCTGTAGGTTCGTACAAGGCTTCCCAAAAGGCACATGTGCACAGCGCATACACAGCTGGCCGTACAGCTCAGTGCAGGCAGAAAACACAACATACAGACAAAAACAGCATCAGAGGCCTCATCCTGTTCACCTCTGTGGCTGATCAGGATGAAAGCCCATTAGCAGAAAAGATGCATATATACAGTGTGGGTCCCTCCAGCACCCGGTGTTAGACACGCAGTCTGCCCAATACCTGGAGCCCAGGTCTCCCCAGTTGCTGACACCTGGACACATGAACCCCGAGGCCTGCAGACCTGCTCCAGTTGCTGGTGCTCAGACCCGTGCAGACAGGACAGGCTGCAGTGATCAGCCACCATGCCTGGCCAGAGAAAGCATGTTGACCAACAGTCTGTTTACAAGTCACTGCCGCTTTCATCCCTTTTTCTCTCTGTTTTCCTGTGCTTGTTCCTCCCCAGTCTACCCTGCTCTCTCCCTTTCCCAGCCTTCAGTTTTTCCCCTAAATATCACTTAAGTCTTGTGTACAGTCCCCAGATGCTCTTCTGCACCATTCAGTAGCGAGTCCCATGGCCCTGTAGGCATTAATCCCCCTCAGGGGCCTGGAGCACTTGACAGGTGAAGAGAAGCTGAGGGAGCTGGGCTTCTTTAGCCTGAAGGAAAGAGGGCCAAACCTTGCAGGCGCACCTCAGGAGTTTGTCAGTACCTACAGGGAAGTCACTGGGGTGATGCAGTCAGGCTCTTTCCAGTGGTGTGTGGCCGGAATATGAGACAGCAAGGGATCTAAGTTGAAATGAGAGGTTCCAACTGGGCACAAGGAAACACTTTTTCCCACGAGGACAGCTGGGCATTGGAACAAGTTGCCCTGAGAGACTGTGCAGCCTTCCAACCCTTGGAGGTTTTGGAGGCTCAGCTGGGTAAAGCCCTGAGCAGCCTACTTGTGCCTCAGAGCTGACACTGCTGTGAGCAAGAGGGTGGGCTGGAGACCTCCTGAGGTCTGTTCTAACCTGACTTACTCTGGTTCTCTAAAAGTTGCTGCTAAATTGTAAATAAATAAATTCTGAATGATTTTCTCTGTTTGTGTCAAAACTTAAAAATAATGTAATCATCTGTATTTTAATTATGCATTTTGCAGTCCTGTTCCATCTGTTGATGACACTTTGGTCATTTGGTAGTCTAGTAAAATACTTCCATTCCTGAATAACTCCTTTCTCAAATCCCAAAAGTTGTTTAAAATTTGCTATTATTAGTGAATTCCTTGGTTCGTGTCAGTCTTTTTTTTTTTTTTCCCTTTTAATAGAATGCTAGCATTAGAAACTAGAGTTTGTGTCCATATTGCCTTTTAAGTGATTTTAAAAGTGTTACAACATTGTGGACAAGTTTTAAATAAGTTAAACTATTTGTTGCAATATTATAAGTAGTAGTTAAAATGTGCTGGTGTGGCATACTATTGTATGCTGGATTTTTTTCAGAGAATCAAGTATGTACCACCGGTACTTGAGGTGTAAATGGTAAGGTAAATTCTGTTCTAGGATTTCTAGACCAGGGCTTCTTACATTTTAACTACATGATTAAATACATGCATCTGTTAATTGAATGCCGGGAATGAGCACAGTAAAGTGGAAATAGAAATACTGTTTTGCTTTTCAACCCTGCTCAAGAGGATCTGCTTTCATAGCTGACTGTGGCCTTTTTTGAGAGGGGGAAATTCCTGGCTGAAAAATCATCCTATTCCGTAGTACACATTGGTGACCCTATTTGTACAGTAGAAATTCAAAATTACAGTGGTCTGCTTCCTGGACCAGTGTCAGAACAACACTGTTGGACTAAGATCAGTGATGTAAGCCAAGTACTTGGAAAATATCCAGGCCTAGATACTGATGTTGCGTACCAATGGGGATCTGGAACGAGAAGTCTCGGGCATACACGCACTTTGACAGTGACGTTCACTTGCTGACGCACGAGGGCTGTGGCTGTGCTGTGGGCTAGGTGCAGTAGCACAAAACATTCACATAGCTGAGACTTCCAGCACCAAGAGAGTTTGTGCATACTTTGACTACTATTTAATCAGAGCTCTGTTGGCTCAGTGCATAAAAAGCTCTTAAGTTTTTTTTTTTCATGAAAAGTTGATGGTGATTAGTAGATGACTTTGCAGTCGTGACACCCTTAAAGTATTGGCATACTGCCTTGAAACACTAATGTGCAAGTTTATGAGCTTGCTTGCTTTTATGGTTAGCATGGCATAAATAGCGCACATGGAGACCAGAATGTCAATTGCTGAGAGTTTGCTCCTTCTGGGATGTACAGGATCATAGCATTAGCAAGATGGTTCTATTGGTATGCTCACAGAAGTTGGTGTGTTTATGACTTCCTCAAGCAGCTGCTTTTGCTGTCAAAGATCAAAAATTCATTATAATGTTTACAGTTTCATCAGTCCAAACTTTTTTAGTGATCACTTCCATCTTAATCTAAGGGAGTAATATATCCTCATCTGATGCCATCACTGTAGCAAAGGATTAAAGCAACCATTTTGTTTTTCTCTAACTATATATTAGCTGCGCAGAGTTTTACTTGAAAGTCCAAAAGAAAAGAATAGTGTTAGACACGTGTTTTGATATTTAGCAGCACTCTACTTAAGCTCTTGTATAGGACCACAAAGATTGTTTACTGACATATTGGATACATAAAGTATAGAGTGAAAGTGAAGTCTGTAGTGTCCTTTATTTTATTTATTTTTTTAACTTAAGATCTTTATAAAGTTCTGGTTTTCTGCTATCTACTGAGCACAGGCTCCACATCAAGCTATCCTAACATGCCGGGCTGTATACTGACTTCTGAAGGTATATATTGGTTTCTGAGGTCTACCTTTCCAGAGTTTGTTTTGATGGGAACCGTAAGCTGCTTCAGAGTTGCATGGCAGTATAAATAAGTCCGCATTTTTTTCCCAGTAAAAAGGAAGATGACAGATTTTTATCTGTCTTGGCAAAAGAGAGATTTTGCTTTAGAGAACCTGTTCTATGCA
This sequence comes from Anser anser, assembly GCF_964211835.1. Classification (NCBI taxonomy): domain Eukaryota; kingdom Metazoa; phylum Chordata; class Aves; order Anseriformes; family Anatidae; genus Anser; species Anser anser. Next base: position 27,784,836 of record NC_139726.1, read on the forward strand.
TTTCTAATCTTGATTCTATCACCATGCTTGAACATTTTAAGTCTGGGTGGGAATCTGCAGTAATCGTCATCTTCTATTGATGGTCTTCCTTTTTTTGTCCTTTCTCTTTCAGATTTAGCATTGGAATCTAATCCATCTGATCATCCCAGAGCAAGCACAATTTTCCTTAGCAAGTCTCAAACAGATGGTAAGCTAAGTTCTTTCCAATTAAAGTGGGGAGGAAAACTGAAAAAAAAATTGCCTATTTTAGTTATACACCTCAAGAATACCTGAATTAATTTAATTCTTTCAAAGCATAGGCTTAGTAACTTAGATTTTTACACAGAAATGTGTTCATAGGCTATTTACCTAACACTTAAACACTTGTTATTTCAAATAGCAGGAGATTTCAGAAGCTGGATTCCAGTAATCTGAGGGAGCAAGGCTTTATCATTTCACTAATGTAACTCAAGCTTCAAGAAGTAGTTTTGTGGTGGTTTTTTTTTTGACCCAAGGACTTCTTAAAAATTTAAAAAAAAAAAAAATCTGTAAGGAATAGTAAACCTAAACCATCAGTCTTCATCAGTTACTTTTGAATACGTTGTTTTAAACTGTTTGAATAGTTTCCATAGCATAATTATTCTTGATTACTGTTTTTAATAACATGGATGTATTGGGATTTCCAGTTTCTTCGCAGATCCTTTATTTAAATCAGAAAGCCAATTTTGAACAATTACTATAGCTATTTATAGCTACTGTACTGTAGCTATGTTAAAAAGTAGAGGCATTTTCATATTGCATAAGTAAAAAAATATTTTTTACAGTATTAAAATTTGAAGTTGCAACTGAAGAGGAGTTTAAGATACTAGTTTAAGAATGCGTCTGTACTGTTTTATAGCTGGTTCTTGTTTTCTGCATTTTCCTAACCTAGTGTTATGCTTGGGTTGATGGAAAGCTACAGTGTGTCTTCTACCTTGGCATAGCTTTGCCACAGAAAAGTAGTATTGTTTTGACAGGTCTGTCACTCGCAGTCCTGCTGATACTGTTATTGCAAGAAGTAAAATTGTCAGTTATATCAACTTCACAATGTTCAGATAATCTCTGAGCAGTGGAAACGAGCAGTACCATGATTCACCAGAAAAGATGATACCAAGGAAATTTAGGCCTCTTTTCCAGAGGTCTCTAATATCAGCCTTCAAACAGACAAAAGGATCTGACCTGCAAATTTCAGGCTCCTTATAGGCAAGCTCTGTTTAAGTTGCAGCTACAAGTTGATGTAGCTCTTGAACGTTGTAGTGTGGTTTCACTGTGTAGTCTTCAACTTTCAAACTACATGAATGTCCTTGTTGAGAGTAGTATTGCTTTTAAACAGATTCAGCATTCTTCAACTGTAATGTACTGAAATGTGTACGCTTGTATACATGTAGAAAAATGATCTGCTAGGTGAGCTAATAGCTATTAAACTACTCTCTGAAGTTCCTATTAGTTGAATGAATTGATTTTTACAGGCTATTTTTACCAACAAATCAAGCAGAAGGATTTATTTTCTAATTTCACTGGATCTTCTTTAGTTAAACTTCCATAGGATCAGTAGAATTAATATCCTTAAGTTCTCTCTCACTGAGATGTTATCATAATCATGAGGTTTTTTTAATTTTTAAAAAACAGACTAAATTTGGACGTTCTCTTCATTTTGTTATTTTTTTGAAATGTGTAAGAGAATGTGTCCTTCTTACAAGTGGTAATGATTTAAGGTCAAAAGGTTGGAGCAGGAGGTACAGTTACCTGTCCAGACTGGTCACATTTGTATAGGTTGTTTCACTTTTAAAACTACATGTGTGCAACTCTCCGCTGTCATCTAACAGCACTGTTTTGTTTCACTGCTGTTGTTACAGCTGGGAGCTAACCCTTGACATTTTCATTTATTTATTTAAGTCTGACACGGTCTAAGGTGATTAAATAAAATGGTTGCAGTTATCTGATAAACACCTACTTGTAGTTTGCACCAGCATCTTCTGTGTAGTGAAATAACTTACCTTTTGCTGTCTAATGGGAGGAGAGAGAACATGTATATAAGGCACCTCAGTTCCTTCTTATGTGTCTTTGGCAAATAGGATATTTGGTGGTTTTACTTCTCTTTGCTAAGTGGTTGCTGTTTGATATTAGACATTATATATTCAAACTATCTTAAAATCACCCAGCTTTTCTTAGTGACTAACATCTATTCAATGCTGAGACGTTTTCCTGTTAGTGTGATGGGTAGTAGTTGTTTCGCAACATACATGTGGAAAGCTAGAAGTAGTACGTAGTTTGCTAGGTTGATAAAAACTTTGCATTTTTGCTCAAAATTTACTTCTCTAGAGACCTAACAGTCAAATTAGAAACTTCTAATGCTCATATATTTCAGAAGACTAGGTTAATAGAATGACTTGATTGAATGTAAATCAGGATTCTATTTTAGAAAAAGTTCACATTCTTTCTCCATTTTTCTAGTGAGAGAGAAGAGGAAGAGTAACCACATCAACCATGTAAGTAAAATTCTTAGAGAAACAACTGTGGTAGTTCTATGTGTACGGCCCTGCATACATTCTAAGTCATTCTTAGCAAGATAAAAATGAATTATCTTTGCCCATCTTTCAAAAATAAGCAGGCGTAGTATTACAGAGCATACAGTGGCTGATGACAAAAGAATAATAATGGCTTTCTCTTTTATCAGTCTTAAGCGTTTCAAAACAGTAAATAATAAAATGCAAGTCAAACTGCCTATGTTGGTATTTAAAACAGAAATAAAATTGGATTAATTTCTCAGCTGAGATGACAAGTCTTAAACAACTTACTGTTTGAACATCACTGTAAGGCTTATTGTAACGAACATTCAGCATAAAAAAATGATGAACAAACAGTATCATCAGCATGAACAAATAATAAGTTTTAAAATTTGAAAATATGCTCTAAGCTGCTTCTGCACATATTAGATATTTTTCTTTGATGTGACTTATAACATTTCATCTTTTTTTATTAATAAGTGGATAAAAATAATTTGACTAGTAATGGAACATAATAAAAGTTTAAAAATGATGCCTAGCAGAAGTGTCTACTGATAAGTTACTAGTAAGATAATATTTCAAATGTGTTGTATTTAATACAGTTACGGGGTTGTCCATCCCTCCCTCCTTATAATACCAGCTTTAGTCTGCCAGCACCAAGGTGAACTGTGATTGGATTGTTTTTGGCGGTAGTTTTAGACATGGCTTTTAAAAATATGGTCGCAGAAACGAATGCATCTTGAATTGCTAGATTAAAACTCTTCTCTCGGTTATGATGATATATCTGAGTTCAAGGAATTCTCTAAAAATGCTCAGGGAAGCCAGAGTTAGTGTTACAATAAGATAGGAAAATTTCTAAAGTATAAAACCTACAGCTAAGATATGGTGTAAAGGAAGGGAGAAAATGATGATGGATATAAAAAAAAAAAAAATCTAAGAAAATGTTATAAGGGAAAGACTCAGACCATATCTGGCAAGAATCAAGTGAAAGAACTGAGAAAATCAGAGGACTTGGCTGCTTTAGCTGCAGCTAATTCTGCTGAAAATTGCTCATCTAAAAATATGTATATTACAAGGGATGGCTTATAAGCCAATTTTGCACAAAGGCTTATTCTGAGCAACTTGATGGCTATGAGGTAGCTTACACACCAGGAGCATCTACAAGCATCATCATCTACAAAGACCTCCTCTCAGTAGCTACTTTAGCTATAAAGCCAGTATTCACTGTGGTAAACCAAAGCTTACAGAATCAATCTTTTTGATTTTATTTCTTGTTGCTTTCTTTTCCTCCTTCCAAAGGTTTCTCCAGGGCAGCTTACAAAAAAATACAGCTCATGCTCAACAATATTTATAGATGACAGCACGGTCAGTCAACCTAACCTTAGAAGCACAATAAAGTGGTAAGAGCCATTCGTTATCAATAACGGGCTTAGTAACACTGCAAAGTTTATTTGGGATTTTTGTGGTGGTGTCTGTTCCAAAGGTAGTTACATACTTCAATGACGGGAGCATGGCATTGCTTATTCAAGTTGGTCATGGGAGAGGTGTAGAGGTTTAGTTAATTATATGACTGCTGAAGTGGACTTTCTTTTTTCTTTTTTTTTTCCTTTCCCCTTATTTTTTTCCTTTTGTTACAGAGCTAATGTATTGTATTTCAGAGTAGTTGTCATACACTTGAGAAACTGAACCAGTGTTGAAATGTGTAAGCATTTTGATTTTAAAAGTGTGCATTGGGGTGAGTTCAGAGTCTTCAAATTGAAAGCCAAATCAATAAACTGCAGATCTGGGAAAACTTGAAATGTGTTTTGTATGGAGTTTCAGGAAAAGTTTGTACAACTGTTTGCTACTTCCCGGTGGTATTAGTCTGCCCTCTAGTTGTGGATAAAAGTACGTTGCTGGCCTTGGTTTCAGTTCTAGTGCCTACTGTTTCCTGGTATAGTCCTTACTTTAGATGGGTGAGTTTGACAATTACTTAGTTGTCTGGGTTCTCCAGCGGAAACGGCTGTTTTAGCTGTTGTTCTGGATAACACAGAGACAGTTATTTTCACGTAGACTATTCCAGATGAGAAGTGCTTGAAGGGAAAGGAAGGTACAACAGCTTCAGGCCCAGAAAGCTTTACTGTCTTAACAGTTTAGTAGAGTTTGGAAATATCTAAGATTTTTTGCTTTCAAATTCGGTTTCAAACAAAGGTATCTAGCGTTTTATTTATCTTTTTGTAAAGAAGAACAAATGTAAAAGATAGTGCTCATGCAGTTTTGAAGTGGTGTACAGTTGGCAATAGATCAGTGCTTGTCCATGATAATTTCCTGTGACAGCAGTATTCCTGTTGTCACTGTGAATATCTGAAATTTGGTTGCAGTAAATGAGTGTCAACACTGATGAGTAGATGAGTGTCAACACTGGCATTCTTTATTTTGCTATTTTTAAAAAATACATCCTAAATTAGACAGCCAGAGATACAAAGTTGAAACATAAGCAGAATATATGCAACATCAAATAGAACATGTCATATTTTAGTTATGAATAGTCGACATTTTCAATAAATGTCACCTAATCAGGCAATGAAGGTATGTGTTTAAAATCCAGCATAATATTTCCTTCAAGGCACAAATATCTCTACACCAAATGTAAAAGTAGCTTGGCTAGCAAATCTGATTTGGCTAGTTTCTCTTCAGGCAGGTAAGGATCAGAAATGGGTAACAGGTATTCAGGGATGTGGGAGGATGCTCATAGATAACGGGTTCTGAACATTTTGCCCTGAACAACAACTTTTGCAGCAGAATAATCTGCACAGAATATGCTACAGTATGCTTTGTTAAAACTGTATTTTTCTTTCTCCTTTTTTTTAGTGTAACATTAGCAATATTCTACCACATAAAGAACAGGTGAGTGTGCTCTTTTCTTCCTTTTTTTTTTTTTTGAGCTGGGGATATGGTCTTGGTCATTTCAGTAACAGCTAGTTATAAGAGTTGAAAAAATCTGGTAACTTCATGATGTATCTGCTTCCTCTTTGGACCCCCTTTTTGAGCTGATATGGAAAGGTCCATAATACACCTGTCCAATGACACATGCTTCAAACAAAGCATTAAAAAGTCAAAACAGAGGGAGTGAGGAAAATACACTTAACTCACCACGCATCAGCCTTGGGACTTGGGTTAGCTTTTTCTGAATACAGAGGTACAGATTAGTTTTGATATGTGAAGGAACACACTGTCCCATGTACAAATAACCCTTGCCATTATAGCTAATTACAGCATATGCTTCAAAATTGCAGCTGTCTTTTTTGAAATAATGCTAATCAATCACGTGGTTTCACATTTTAAAGGAGAAGTGTACTAAGCATAATATGAACTATGGCTTCTGTATTTGGAAATTCAATTTGACTTGCTGGTGCGAACATGGATAACTATTCACTGTTTAGCTTGTTAAATATTCAGTTGTAAGATCTTACCATTAAATGCTTTGCAAAAATGCAATATAACTTCATGCATTGTTCTAGGAAAAGATGAACTATAAAATATGTTCCTTTATTCTTTAATGAATAATACTTTTTAGTGGAGCATAGCATTACCAATTAAGTCTCGTTGTTAAAACAGATTTTTACTTTGTAGAGATTCAGACAGATCATTGGATATTTTTGATGAAAAATCTCATCCTCTCACAGTAAGTGTAGCTTTTTTTGATCTTCTGAATGTGTATTAATATACATTTTTTTGAAAAATCTTGATCTATAGAACTTATATAAAAAAAAAAGTCTTAGCACCAGTTCAGAAACAAATTAATGTTAAGCTATATCTTTATACATAAAATACAGTGCAGATGGCATCTGCTGGATTTCTGATATCAGCGAGATCATGAACAGAAACTAGTCTTTCTGAGTATTACAACGTACGTTTGGTTTTCTCTGCATTATCTGAATCTGTTTACATAAAGCAAGCACGTGCTGATTCATATATATTTCATATCAGAGCTGTCTTGTCTGACTCCTTTCTTTTTCCTCTTTTAACACTACTTTAGTTAAGTCTTAACAATTTATTTGGGAAGACATAGTAGGTATGTGCCTAACCTTTTAAGGTTGTAAACAGGAGTATTTAATGCATGAAGTATCACACAAAGTAGGAGACAGTAATTCTCATCTTAAAAGGCAAAAATTTAAAGCCAGTATGTTTAATGCTGCTTGCACTAACATCTAGGAGCATTCAGTATGTGATTCCAACATAAACGGTTCTGGTATATCTCTTTAGACAATCTTTAAGATGCAAAACCTCATAGTACAGGCTAGCTCAAGACTGGTGTGTGTGCTTTTCATGTCCAGTTTGAGCACTACTAGCTTTGACTGTCCTATAGAACTGCTTACTCTATTTTCTCTCACCTGAAATAAATTTAGCAAAGCTGTAGTGTCTTTAAAAATTCAGTTCGCTCTGTGACTTAGCAGAGTGAATGCAGCTTAATTTAGATCACATATTTGGCTTGTTAACAATCAGTTGTTTAAAAAAAAAATTAAATGTTTAAAGTTTTGGTAGAGGTTCATCCATAAACAGGACCCATTGTGCTGGGAATTGTATACTTTAATAAACATAACTCTTGACTCAATCAAAATAATGAATTTCAGAGAAGAGTTATATAGATTTCTTGTATGAAATGTGGCACTTCAACAGAAATATCTGGTCCAAAACTGTTTTAAGTACCTCAATCAGTTGATTCGTATTGAGAATTATTTATGTAAGATGAACTCCATCCACTTCATCAGACAATTTTTTTCTTTTTTTTTTAGCAGTCTGACATCTTTTGATCCGCTCATATAGCTCACCTCCTAATTAGCGAGTAGGAATAGAGGAAAATCATTGTATCCTTTAGGGAACACTTAAAGGTTTCTTCTATCCTAGTGCAGTACACAGACAGAAATGTAGTGTAAAGGCTCTATGTCATACTTTTGAGGGGAAAGATATAAATTACTTCCTAATGCCTTTAGCAATAGGGTTTGGGGCCTAGTATCTACAGTTCCTTTAAAGATTAACTGGAAGAAATTTTTGCACATCTTGTCCTCTAAAGATTCACTTACAAGGAAGTCCAAATCCAGATAACTGTCCAGGCTCTCTTGTCCTTCATTACAAAAGTAACAAACTGCAAGTTACCAGCATCATAGGGCTCAGTCACTAACAGTGGTCTTAGACTTTTCCTCCTCGGTTCCAGTCAGCAAAAACATGTTTTCATGTGGTTTTGTACTGCACATACTGACAGGTTCTGGATGGCTCCATTTGCTATTCTGCATGGTGCTTTTGTGTTCCAGTCAATTCTAGTATCATCTTTGCTTGTCTTTTTTTCACAAGTTTTTAGGTACAAGATCACTGACTGTTGTGATCCCACCTCAGAAATCTTTATTTTTGGGAACCTGATGTTGCTCAGGAACAGCTTTGTTCTTTGGAACTACTTGCTTCTAGTGTTTCCTTGACTATTTAGCATGTTGCATCCTTCATTTGGGAGGACCTTAACATCCTCAGCAGAAAGGTAATGCAGAAGAGCACAGATGCAAGTTACTGAACTGTGAGTGTAGCTGGGAATAGATACTTCTGTATGAGTAAATTAAAGGCTATACTTGCAAGTACATTCCCATTGGAGAGAACTAGTGTTCTTGTGAGATCCTGGTTTTTTTAATAGTGCAGACCTTTTGAATTGGCTTAGAAGTTTGGCTGGATGTAGGAAGAAGAATCTTCTTACTACTTAAGCACTGGCTTATGAGATCTTGTCTACTTGTTGCCTCTTTCTCTTTGCTGGTGAAGGGAGAGAGAGCAGACAATTTATTGCACCGCTTTGGATCCTCTCAGAGGCAAAAGAGGGAAATATATGCGCTGAACACTTCTGTCCATGAGAACTTGTCTGTGGTCAACTGTATGTTTTTGTGAATAGTAAACCCCAATGGTAGTGCCAGGATCTATTGCTGCATGCTGGTTAGTTTTTCAGAGTAATGCTCAGTTATATGGATAGCATGTCTTTCTATCTCTTTGCTCCCTGACAAAAAGCCTCTATGCTGGCTGTTGGTTCTGTAGACAAATGATAGGAGCAAAAAGTTTTAATACATGTGAACTTGAGCTCAGCCTCAGCCACACAGGAAACTATGCAAGGGGGATTCTGCCCACGTTATTCATAATGTTGGTTAGTGATGTATTAGAAGATTGTGTAGACATTATAACGCTAACTTACCTCTTCCTTTTACTTAACACTATTACCTGGCTATTTTAAACTACAAAGCCACATGAAAATACTTGCTTCTTTGCTTATGACTACTTGTATAACATAAAGCAGCTGTGCTGTTCTCACCTGGTTCTGTATTGCACTATACATCTAACTTGGACTACAGGTACCAGTCTTGCAGAATAAATGTGCAAAGTTGGAGTTCTTCAACGCTCATTTTAGGATTGTTTTCACAGACTTAATTATAAGCTTTTCTTCTCTGGTGTGTTTAGAAACCGCTTAGCATCGTGTCGCAGTTAAATCTAGCTGTTCATTAGCTTTGTCTTTCTGAAATTTCTCAAGAACAAGTCTGAAGACAATGTAAGCTACCATCCAGTTCTGCCTGTGATGGAATTATTGAAATGTGTTCTTAAGCTTTTCCTCAGATGGAAGGGGGACCTTGTGAACTTAATCTTGCTTTTTGAAAAGTCAGTGTTTCCCTCGTGTGTATACACCTGTGTGATTGTCTTACTGGGAGAAACCTTCAGGGTTTTCTTTTTAACCTTTTTTTAGTCTGTAAAAAAAGTTCCGTGTACAATAGTAAGCTAGTGTAATAATGACACTAGTTCATGTTCTTTCCCGTTAGTCTTACAGATCAAAAAAGTGTTGACAACATAGATCTTATCAGCTAAAGCTATTGCTGTTTTTTTGTTTTGTTTGCTTTGATTGTAACAGTCATATTATTGCAAGTCTATGTATTTCTTTCAGTATATGATCTTGTTCTAGCTCTTTGTGACATGAGCATGGTTGTATAAGCTTCTACTTGGTGAGAAGAAATAACTGTGTGTGGCTGTTCTTTACAGTTTGTAAAACAAACTTTCAGTAATTCAAAGGACTTTATTTCAGCGGGAAGAAGTTCCAGATGACTACTACAAGCATGACCCTGATCACAAGCACATCTACCGGTTTGTTCGGACACTTTTCAGTGCTGCACAATTGACAGCTGAATGTGCAATAGTGACATTGGTAAGAGATGCCTGATTACTGAAATTTAAGCTTTTAGAATACTTTTGTCCTGTCAGTGAGTGAACTGGGCTGAACCACGATTTAAATAGTTACAGTACCTCATGAAACCATGTTAATTATGAAGACACTATACAAACAGGTTCATTGGGAAAGATTTCTAAGTAGTCACAGAAGTGGTTAACTTAAAAGGAACTTACCTTTCCTGTTTATAAATATGTAATGCTTAATTACTTGTCCAATCAAACATTTGTTTATTTCATAATACATAATTCAGTGAAGAAGCTTGAAAAGGGCAGATAAAGTGGGATAATATAAACAGCAGAGTATACCAAGATCAGATGCAAAGACATCTTTTATTTCAGTGGTATGGAGGCAAGAGCAGGAGATTTGACTTCATATTAACAAGAACAGTGCACAAATAACATGCCCTAAGGGGTTAAGGATCAATACTGCAGGAATTCCATAAGATGAACTTTCTCATTATTACGTCCTTCAGTCATTGCCACCTCTCTATCTGCCCCCTTTTTCTCTTTTTTTTTTTTGGACCTTTTTCCCCAGATGATGTGGACATACTTGGAACTTAAGAATACTTGTAAAAGAAAGTAATTTCACTACAGGTGTTTGCTTTCCAAAAGAGAGATGGGATTAAGAAAAATGATGATACTGATGATTTTCTTTATGCGCACACATTTATGTTTGTCTGCATGTATACATGTGTGAATACACGTGCACACACATGCAGGTGTATACATATAAGTACGTAAAGTGGAAAAAAACACAACCTGTATAATCACAGCATTAGAAGATCTCTTAAACTCTGCATAAACTCTGCACTTTGTTGCATACTAGGCTTCAGTCTTCATTGTGGCTTCTGACTGCTAAACAATTTGAAAGGAGAACAGAAAAGAATTGTCACCAAAAGACAATGTGACAACTAAGTAGACTCAGCTTTAAGGACTCTTTATTAAGTAAATAAGCTAATTAAAAGGGCTATGTAGTTAGAGCTGTTGAAACTCTGAGAGTAGTTTGAGGTTTTTGCTTTTCCAAAGATATACAAACAATTTGACAGAATAAGATGGTAAATAACCCCAGGCAATCTAGCCAGCTGAAATATTTAACAAAAAATACTTGTTTTGTAAAGTGGACTTTACCACTAGATGGCTCTGTTATTATAGGAACACTTTTAGTCCACTTGAAGGCTACAAGCAAAGGACGGGAAGAAAGCATAAGGAGACCCTGGTAATAGGTATTGATCCTGCCATTGGGCCTATACAACAGCTTCCTGCACCCACCAGGTTTAGGGAATGCAACATCAAAAACAATCTATATTCAAAATATAGTGTGTGTGTGTGTGTATATATATATATATATAAAATATTATATATAATGTAATATTCAAATTTCAAAGTGCTGGTTATTTAGTTCATAGACCATTACAGGAGTGTTAAACAGTAGAAAACTTTTAAGGAAGGCATTGCTCCGATATCTTTGGGCTAATTTGAGATTGCATGGGAACAATGAGTAAAATACATTAACATACCTTTGAACTTGGATATCTCACTATCTAGCAGTTGGTGATGTAGATGAAAGTGGAGGATGACGTTGTTGTATGTGAAGGAATTAAGTCTGTTCCTTAGAGGATGAAGTAAAAATAGTACTATGATGTCTTTCGTTGTGGAGAGTTATCAATTAATGCATCTTTGTCCAAAGACTATAGATCACAATGCAGGTTTTAGTACTTCCTGTTAAGCTGCAAGTGCTGAACCTTAACCATGATAAAGGCTAGAGTGGTGTTGATTTACTTTCCTAGGTAGGCACTAATAGGCCCTGTCAGTGACTGACTGAAAGAACTCTTAGCAGTGTTTCACTGTAACAGTAGTACTCGCTGCTCAGAACTGATTCTTCAGTATCTTTATTTTATATCTTGGTGGTCCAGTTCACATTTTTTCAATAAATAAAGAAACGAACCTGTAACTCTTGAAAGCTGGGATTCTAAAGTGTAAGTAGTTACCCACCAATACTTACTTTTATACACTTAGTTGTAATGGGATAAAATATACTTGTGTATTCGATCAGTCAAGCATGCTAGTCAGAACTCGGCTCTAGATCTTAATTACACATGTAAAACTTTTTTTTTATAGGTTTATTTGGAAAGGCTTTTAACCTATGCAGAGATTGACATCTGCCCTAGTAACTGGAAGAGGATAGTCTTAGGAGCTATTCTGCTGGCTTCTAAAGTCTGGGATGATCAGGCTGTTTGGAATGTGGATTATTGCCAAATATTGAAGGACATTACTGTTGAGGACATGTAAGTTGCAAGGTTTGACTAATCTGTGCTTTCAGAATGGTAATTTTTGTGATCGTGCCTTACTGAAAAAATGTCTCTCTGGTGCTATGATGCATAACTGGTGTCAGGCCTCATTCCCTTTTTTAACCTAGGAAACTTGGATTAACCTTACTTTGAGACAAATCTGTTTTATTATTTCTGACTACTGGGCTGAGTAACTTCAAAATCAGTTTTCTTTTAACCTTTTTCCTCCAGTGGTGAGCCATGGGACTGGCTGCTTTGCCTAACTTTAAAGTGCCCTATTTTTATTCTTACCAATAGTCTTTTTGAAAAAACAAAAACAAAAAAAACTGTTAGAACTAAACTTGTTCCTTGCCTTTTCTGTTTTAGAATTTGAAAAATTGCAAGGTAAGTTGTCACTTGTGACTTAAGCATTGGCTAGATGTAGGAGCAAACATTTAAGTATTTCAAGGTGGCAGACGTGTCATTTCCGTTGGTATCTATGGTTGCGTGTGTTGCATCCAGCTGCTGCTACAGGTCTTCCTCTTTGGGTGAATTCATAAACTTGACCACATTGCTGAGAACAAATTTCTCAGTCTTACCACTCCTTGTTTATGTAAAGCTGTTTCTTGTATAGTTTCTTGTATATGTTCTTGTCTCAGATACTGGATCATTTTTTCAAAAATTTTGAATCCACTCTCCTCCTGCTGTATTCAGCTTTAAGCCCTGCAGTTTCAGAGAATGTTCATCCTTGTGGCTGTGGGCCCACACTACAGGCTGGAGGTGTGTTTATGTGGAGTGGATTTGGCCCATAAGATTTTGTTAAATTCCTTCTTGCGAAGCTCTCTCTGAGAGCTTTGAGACGTCAACACTTTTAATTCTTCTAGCCAACCTCCTCCTGCATTTTCTTTATCATGGTGGTAGAAATCATAAAAAACTAGCTTAATATCACACTTTCTGGCTTTAATAAACTTTGTGAAATGCTCTGTCCATTTTTGAGTTTCATCGTGCTGTTGTGCTGTGACTGTGTCCAGGCCTATGTAGTAAAGTCAGTTCTAGTACAAGAGAAGACTGAGGTGGTAGCAGTTCTTACACAGCACTGGTAGGCTACTTAAGTTATATACTCTGTTCTCGTCCAAAGCTTTCTTCCCTGGATTCAGCATAGAGATAATGTTTAAAATACCGTAAGTAAATATCTATCTAGGATAAATTCCTTTAGTAGGAGGAATATCCAGTTTTGTTGCTTTTCTGGGGGGGAGGAGGGTAGGAAATATCTAAAAATACAGGAGTTTTCTTCAACAAAACAGTTCTTGTGTTTCAAATTATTTTGTTTTGCAAATATCAACAGCAAACATAGTATCTTGTTTTATGCATACCCCTTGCCTGAGACTTCTTTGTCTCCAAAAGCAGGGCTGTGCCAGCCTGCTTTCTGGAAAGCATAATTAGTGATTTTATACAATGTACATCTTCACTCAACCTGGCTCAGAGTGCTCATCTATCTGAGGAACATACTTGAAGCATTGCTGCAAATAACTCTGAGATGGCTGAAGTGGGGTCAGTGATGCTAGGAGTGCTGGAGTATACATCTTGCTCTTTTTGATGTCCCTTCTTCTAGCCCTATTTGGGAAAAATCAAATTGATAGCACTGAAAATATCTGTAACAAGCAGGATGTTTATTCTCTATAGCCAGTGCTGGGTCTCCTGAAATTCTCAGTACTTACATTTTCAAAGCAGTGATGGTGCTAAGGGAAAAAAAAAAAAGACAGAATTTAGGCTTTTGTTTTTTCCTCCCCAACTTGAAGATGGGAATTTTGTAATCTCATTTGAAATGATTTAGACCTTTGAATTTAGGTATGGGCAGAAACTGTACAACCCCTTTCTGATAGTGGCCAGGGGTTCCAGTTAGGCCCTGTGCTGATGCAGCTGGGCAGAGTTCACTGCTCCTGGATTGGGCAACATCACCACAATCAGGACCTTGGAAAAGTGCTTAGACTAGGCAGCAAAACTGAGTTTTAAGCTTTTAACGCTGCCTTCTTTAAACTAGCCACCTGATGGTGAGCAGTAGTTATTTTGAGTACAAGCATTTCTGAGAGAAAAGTTGGCAGAAGATTTCAGGCATGGTTGCATTCTAATGTTGGAGATGGCTGATGATGCTGTCAGGGGTGTGTGTGTGTGGTGGTGGGAGAATCGCCCCAAGCCCCAGCAGCTCCTGAACTACAGGTCACTTGTAGACTCTACTAGGTGGGTCATTCCTGTTGCAGTAAAGGTCTGTCTACAGGGACTGGTATCAAGTTTTATTTGTGAATTTTCCTCTTTGCTTGAAATATCTAGAAGGATCTTACTAACTTAATGCGTACTCTTGTTTAGCCACTGCAAGTCAAGCCTGGGATTTACACCAGTTTGAAACTGGCAAAAGGATTTATATCAGTTTCAGGTCAACCAACTTGCATGCATGTGCGTCTGTGTATGTACACATCTGCACAAGCCATGGGACCATAGGCAGACACCTCTTCTAAAGGCAGGGTAGGTGCAGCTCATCCTCACCAAACACCCCTTGCTGCTTAAAGGCACTCGTTCTGCAGCCTCATCTCACACCTCTGCTAGCAGTGAGCTGTGTGGCTGTCAGAGAGACTATGTGTGTATTAAAGTTTGCTCTCATGAGAGCAGATCTGGAGCCCTGCATTCAGCTCTGAGGCCTTCAGCACAAGGACAGGAACATATTGGAATGAGTCCAGAGGAAGGCCACGAGGATCATCAGAGGGCTGGAGCACCTCTCCTATGGAGACAGGCTGAGGGAGCTGGGGATGTTCAGCCCCAATAGAAAAGAAGCTTTCAAGGAGACCTTATAGCAGCGGCCTTCTAGTACCTAAAGGGGGCCTACAGGAAAGCTGGAGGAAGATGCTTTGTCAGGGAGTGGAGTGATTGGGCAAGGGGGGATGGTTTTAAACTAAAAGAGGAGAGATTTAGATTAGGCGTTACAAAAATTCTTCACTCAAATCTTCACTCAAAGGGTGGTGAGGCACTGGCACAGGTTGGCCAGAGAAGCTGTGGATGCCCCATCCCTGAAAGCATTCAAAGCCAGGCTGGATGGGGCTTTGGGCAACTTGGTCTGGTGGGAGGTGTCCCTGCCCATGGCAGTGGGACTGGAATTAGATGATCTTTAAGGTACCTTTTAACCAAAACCATTCATGATTCTGTGATTTGCTAAAGAATGTGTGCTACTGGCCTCGTGAGTCACAGATGAATTAATTTGCCTTAGCTTCCTTCCACTCAAGATAGATAAAGTGCTCATCTTCCTTTTTTCCTACCACAAGCCATTTCTCCTTTGACCAAAGCAAAGTTTTTGTTTGTTTTTAACTGAAAATGTCTTTTGGGTTGTAGTGTTTTTTTTTGTTGTTGTTGTTTTTGTGTTTTGGTTTGGCTTGTTTTGGTTTTGCTTGCTTACTTCTAATGGAAAAAATCAAAGGAAATTAAACTGATATTTGGAAGTCATCCTTTGTCAAAACTTGCTTGCTTTGATGAGAGTGAATCCATAATCACTGAAAAATTAACTGTGCAGCTGCTAATCTTGCTGTGATTACTTGTTAAGGGGACACATGCTGTTCATTCTTTCGGCTACATATATTTGTAAATAAGGCATAGAAAACACATGGGCATTATGCTTTCCCAGGTTTTAAACCACTATTAATAGTCTTGTTAATCCAATGAAGAATTGTATTTTTATACAATTACAATGTATTAGTGTAGTGAGTACAAAAGGGGCAGTGAAGAGCATTTATTCACAGGGTAAATCAAGCTCTGATCAGCTGATCATCAAAACATTATCTGATTTACATTTCTATAGGCTTATGACCATATGAACAGGAAATTAATTTTGGCACTAGGTTCAATGGTGCTCAAGTCCACTGTGCTAAAAACAAGCACAAAGCTGCTATTGATATTGAGACCCACCATCCAATACAGGACACAACCTGGATGATTCCTTCATTTATTTCTTCCCTGACAGGTAAAACATCAATTTTAAAAGCTCCCAAAAAGCAAGAACAGCCTTGGCACTGAATTTGTGCAACGTATCTCCTGGTGTATTTACGCTTTACGTACACAGTTGCTACATCCTATAGATAAAGGTCTGTTACCAGTAGGAACAGTCGCTGTGACTTAGTGTTGAATTGCTTGGTTTGGGTACCACCCTGTTCGCCCAGGTTGGTTTGTTTATTTAAAAAAAAAAAGCTTTTCTTCTGTAGAACATCTCTGATTCACTTGACCACAGTACAGTAGCTGAAACAGCCTTTTTTATGTCACAGCTCTTTTCCCACTTTCCTCCAAATATTTTGCCCAGTGAAAATAGACGAGTGAGTAAAAACTGGACAGTGCCCTTTGACACAGTACTTTGTTATCCTGCCTAATGCTATTGAGGAGAAAATTCCTTCTCCCACCTAATGCTGCTTATTTATTTATTTATTGGAGATGAATCCATGTTGCTTCAAGAGGCTTTTTTCTGTGAGATAATAGCAGCAGCTCTTCATAGATCCATTTGTTGCCGTGGTGATCTGCCTACTCCTTTTGTTAGTCCGCCTCTACTTCAATAAACCCCCTTCCTGTTATCAGCCTGGTGAAAATGTCTGCAAGTTCTTCAGAGCTAATAAACAGCATACATCATTCCTTTCATCTGATCACTATAGTGTGGGGCCGTACAAGAGAGTGAGAATGGCGCATGAATTGTACAGCTGCACTAATGGAACTCCGAAGAATGAGCCTCCTGGTCAGCCGAGCGAGTGCACGACAGGGCACTACCTTTCTCTCTTAGCTGAAGGTGCCAGGACTCAAAAGCTGCACCTTGTTTTGAGCACCAGTGAATGAACTGTCTCTTGAAACTAATAATGCAGGCCTCTCAATGACTATTTCAAAGTTACTGGTTCTAAAAACTAGCTTGAGGTCTCCTCAGAATTTTCTGCCAGCTGAAACAATCTTTTTTTTCCTTTGTTTTCTGCCTCCTAGGAATGAGATGGAAAGACACTTCTTGGAGCTACTGCAGTTTAATATCAATGTTCCTGCCAGTGTTTACGCCAAATACTACTTCGATCTCCGCTCCCTAGCAGATGACAATAACCTGAGCTTTCTGCTGGAGCCTCTTAGTAAAGAGAGAGCACAGAAACTGGAGGTAATCGTCTGAGGTTGGCTGAGCAGGGGACTGTGTGTGTGTGTAGTAAGAGCATCTGTTGCTAATCATATTAAGTGGCAGTTAGAAAAACTAAAAAGCTTTTAGATTAGTGTATTACAGGCTAATTTAACCCCTTTATAACTACAGTTAGCGCTTTTAAAACCGTGCCTAGGCTAAACTAGTATTCTGAGGAAGGGAAGGGAACAGAGATCATGGAAGTCTAGCAGATCACTAAATAAAATGGATTTTTGGAACCATAGTTCAGCTAGGCTACTGAAGATTGAAAGGATTAGTGTCATATGTAATGGATTGTCTGTCCTTCCCTGGTCACAGTCAGTATTCCAAGCACCTAGAGACAGTCACACTTGGACCTTTCTAAATACTACCAGCTGAAGGTTTCCCACTGCATCCCACTGCACAGCTGCTTTTAGATTTAGAGGGAGTGCTCTTACTGCTCTCATGGTTTAATAAACCATTTGTTAGAGGGACAGCTGCAGAAATAGTATGTTTCTTTTCGCAGTCTTTAGAACCTCACACTTCCAAAGAAATGTTGCTTTAAGACAAACTTTTGGAATAGCTGCTTCTTAGGAATACTTCAGCATGTCCAGAGGAGTATAAATATATATTACTGACCCTTTTTGCTAAATGGAGAAGGCTGCCCTGCTGCAAGTCCCCACAGCATTCCTTCATATGAAGGCTTGTTTTAAAGACCTTTTGCAGTGTCAGACTTTATTCCTTGCTGGTGAATATATATATAAAAGATACTTTGAAAATATCTAAACTGCCCGGGTTCCCAGGCAAAATTTCTTGTTGGATCAGTGCAACCTTTCATCTGTCCAGGTTTAATTGATGACTGTGTGTGTTGTTTTGTTGACCTTTCAACAAAGGCATTAATGCAGGCCCTGTGTACACTGATACCATAACCCCTTTCAAAAAGGGGTGTGCTATGGTATTCTTGGCTTATATTGTTTTATTGTCCACCTCCAATAATTCTGCCAAGTGCCAGTTTTTTTATTTCATCCCAAAGTGGTTGAACTTTGGGAATAAGTGTGATCCCTCCTGGTCCTTTGGAATGACAGGTATGATATGTCTACAAATTCCTCTATTTAAAGTTAAGCAATGCAGCTCTTCTGCTTTGTCTCACCCTTGTTACTTGCACTTTAAGCTAACACTGTCACTAATTGTAAATGTGGTTGTAGGGCAGTTCATATTCCACAGGAAATTGTTTACTGAACTGCTCAGTGCCTATGGCATAAGTGGATGATTTACAGATTGTGAGCCTGTTTTGTTTCTTCTTTGCTAGCATTTGGGAGCTTGGTATTTAAAACCAGAGTAATTTTCAGTATGGTGTGTGGTTTGCCATAACACACCTACATAGGGCACACACACACACACACAGGGCATTTTGATTTCTAATTCTGAAACGTGATAAATATTTAAACCATTTGCTAAACTTCTTTATAATTCTACCTTTCTGTTAGAAGCACATGAGAAGCTGATAGGAGCCCTTATGAAGCAGTGAATTAGTATTCCAGGGACTGAAAACTGATTTACAACATGTGGGTGACTGGGGCTAAATATGTCAACACAGGTTGCCTTATGATTGATGTGCTAGCATTAGAACAGGATGGAGAGTCTGTCTGGTCTTGCACTGGGAGCTCATACAGCCAGTGTCTCAAAGAATGCCACTCTTGAGCCAAATGCATGCCTCCAGAAGGTCGGCAGAAATAAATGTAAATAATTATTTTAAAATACACTTAAGAGTTTATTCATGCTCAGAGTGCTTTTCACCTTTTGAACTTCCAGAACACTTGGCTGTGCTGAATGGGTTCTGCCTTAAAGGGAAGGTGTAGGCTTGTAGCTTATTGTAGGACTCTGAAAGTTCATCTGGTGATAGGTGGTAAATAATTAATGGAAGTAAATGTTCAGGACTGAAATTCAGTTCAGCCTTTTATTACTGGTATCCTTACTTGTTTGCATTGATCATGTCTGAAAGCTTCAATCAGAAATAGACTTTACGGGGAGGATACACATTATTTTCTGGACAATTGTGTTACTAGAATTGAAATAATTTGGCTTGATACTAGAAAAGCAGCATCTGAATAAAAGCTGCTTGACTAGCTAAATAGCAGAGCAGAGGTAAGCCAGTAAGTGGCTGGAAAAGCCATTAAATATTAAGTTGTCCACACATGCTGATACTTAATAGCTGTGTTAGTGCCATGGCTATTGCTGTGCCATTGAGCAGTGGGCTGCCCTCCCTTCTTGACTTGATCACGTGAGTGATCTTGGGAAGAGCAGCTTGGGGAAGAAGGTGTAGAGAAAGTAAAGGCAAAACTAGAGGTCCTAGTACAGCTTTTTCACTGAGTGGCCAAGGGCAAGGTACTTGAGGAAGTGCAGAAACCATTTTAGCTTGAGCTTTTTTTCTCATAAATGAGAAAATTTTGCTATATGCATTTTTGTGCTGTTAAAAACCTAAACACCAGACCTAGCTACTGGATGCGCTTCTGTACATAACTTGCACAAACTTGTAAGTCTGAAATGAATCCAAGTTTGCCATTAGGTAATGAGACTGGCAGATGAATGAAGATACTCAGGTATGGAAACCACTCACCTTTTTAATGTCTTAATTCCAGATGAATGGGATTCTTGTTAGCATGGGAAGGGACCCCCTTAATATTTTCCCTCCAATGTAGTTCTTATTTACTGTCATTCCTGGTTTAAAAAAAAAAAAAAACTAGTAGTGTCACAGCTACAGGGTGCCTGCTGTGTTGGTATGACACTTGTAAAAGCTTCCTTGAAATGTTCCAGTTTTTCTAATGTGTACTTTTCTTTTTGTTTCTGAACATGATACCCAGGCTATCTCCCGGCTGTGTGAAGATAAATACAAAGACTTGTCAAAAGCTGCTATGAGACGATCTTTCAGTGCTGATAATTTAGTTGGTATCCGCCGTTCTAATGCCATCCTCTCCTGAGGAGAGAGAAAGGTGCAGCACCATGAACCAGCATCCATATCAATCGGAGGAATACCACCACTCCATGCACACAAGCCAGCGGTGATGGTGTCTTCCAGCAAAAGGAGGAGAGGAGGGGTAAAATTAGCCAAGGGAGCCCAGAGCTTGAGGAGCATACTTGGTGCAAAAGACAAGACCTTTATCAAATAACTCTCTCCTCCTTTTAATTTATCCAGAGGTGCAAAAACAAACTTGTCTCCATCTTTTCCCCACAGATGTTTGCTTACTATGTAGGCCTATAGCTGTGAACTCTTGAGGTTTTTAATAATAAGTAGTTTTAAATTTTAGAATTTAAACACTAACCACATGACTATAGTTACAATGTTCTTCTCTCCTCTCCCCTGTCATCCAGAGTCTCACTGCATTTGTATTTCAGGCCAATGCAGTGTTATGTTAACAAAAACGAAACAGAACATGGGACTCTTTAAAGTATAAAGCCACTCTGGAGCTGAAAACAATAGCATAGACATGTGTTGATGGTTTTTCCCTGGTTTGGCTACTAAAAGCTGCTATTATTGGTGATCTGTTCATAACCAAGAAGCTGCACAGCAGGAAGGAATCCCAGCTCTGCACCAACTTCACTCCAGTAGAGATTGTCAAGAGACTTTGAATGTTTTGACTGGGGGCAGAGAGATGGTTTTATGTATTGTTAAAATATATAGGGTCCATGCTGCATTTCTTGTGAATTATGGTGCTTCTCTCATTTTCTAATACTTATTATTGCTCCGGAAGAGACGCAATCTTTATATTTTTCTGAGGCATTGAATGAGAAAGTTGGTCTGGAAACATCATCACCATCCCAAACAGTGTAGCAATCCAGTGGTGAATGGCATGTGTGCAGCACTGCTTCTCGAGTTCTACTGCAGATCTCTTGTGCTATATACAGTGGAGTTCCTAAAGCTGATATTGTGCATCCATCTGGCTCTCCTTGAGTATTTGTTTCTTGGGAGGGATTTACATTCATAATGAGACAGTAATGAGTTTGAGAATCCTAGACTACCTAACAGGGTAGATTTAAAAAAAAAAAAAAAAAGTGTTCAACTGATAATTGTCAAAAATATTTCTTTAAAACTTTTTTTTTTCCCCAAAGTGAATTTTATCTTGCGCAACTGCTCTTGAGGCTTGGGTTTTGTTCCTTCTGAGACTTTGGAATGGGACCTCACTTTCAGGCTCTGAACCTGAACTCTAAACAGGATAAGTATTATTAGACTCTTCCTGTTACAAGTCTTTGTAATATCTTCCCTTCTTGGATCCAAATAGATTCTAGGCAGTTTGTCCTAGGAGCAGATCTCCCTCCAAATGGCACGGTTTCTGTGCACTTACTCTTCTAGCCAAGGTCCAGAAACTTACACTGAATAGCAAGTCCATACACTTTTGAGAGTGGGGGTGTCTGAGTGCAATAATCAGTTTGGCTGCACTCAACTGTTAAAATGATGCATAAAGTCTTTTGTGGTATGCAAATATGCCAACCCCTGGCTCTCAAATCCATGGAACTTGGCACTTCAGGTATTGATCACAATTCAATTTTGAAAATAATGCTACATCTTCAGGTGGTTTTCCTTTCTCATGTTTGTATTAAAAGAAAAGCTAATAAACTCTATTTTAATTAAAGTTAAAGGTAAATTGTGTGTTCTGTACAGTTGTCTGATTTCATTCCCCTCACAAGTATTTGGTGCTGTGCAGTTTCTTTCAAGTTATGGAAAAAGAGGGGGGCGGAAATCAGTGGTGTGCATTAGGGCCTTCCCCTTTCCCCGTACCAGCACGTTGTGTTCATTTTATTGCAGTTACTTGTGAACGTCTCTGGAGCCGGCAGCAGAGGTCATTTGGCAACTTCAAGCTGCTCGGTCTGCAGTATTGGGCAGGGCCCTGGCAGCCGGCTTCAGCTGAAGGAGTGGCAGGAGCCTTATGTAGCTGCCCACCTATTCCCCTGTGTCGCTTCCACTTGGAATTGGGCTCAGGCTGCTCCAGTAACTAATCACTGACAGTTTCTTTGCACATAAATGACCTTTAAGTAGGGCGAATCTGTCTGGAGGTGATTTTATGTTTTTAAGTCCTCCCTTGAGTTGTGCTAAATTGGAAGCTACGAGTGACCAACTCCTGGATTGACTTGTGACCTAATTGCTAATGAGCTTTTCTTTCCTTAGCACTGCCAGGTGCCTTCAACTTTGTGAGGTCAGTCTGGATTCACTTCACTGTGGGCTAGCACATGGTTTCTGCAGATACAGCCATTCAGCTCCAAGGTGCACAGCAGCGACTTGTGGCAGGCCTTTACCTATTTGCCAAAGGAGATGAAGCCTCTTCCTGCTGATCTGGCTGGCAGGTAAATGACAACTCAAGCTGACAGCTGCTTCTGCATTCTGTCTTCCAGGAGACTGCTGCTCATAACTTAATTTTGTCTAGAGCCGTAACTGGCTCCAGTTTTTCTGTAGCTTAGCCCAGAGCACTTAGTCAATAGGATTTTGATCTGTTCGGCAGACGCTAAATAGAGCTCAACTACAACATGACCTCTTAAGAGAGGGAGAACAGCATTTCCCTTTAACATTTAACATTCTGGTCTATCTGAAAGAGAGCCTGGAAAACAAACCTACAGCATTTCTTAAGTAACCAGTAAGAAGTAAAACTAACAGAGCACAGTTGAGGGGAAGAACAGTGATACTGTTTCAGAGAGAATTCTATTTAGGTGGGTCTGCTGTGAGCTGAACTGGGGTGGGGAGACACCCTGTAACTTCCGCTATTATTAATATGTTGGCAGTTCTGTTCTTACAAAGGCAAAATAAAAATTGGAATCATAGTAGAATTAAAGTGAATGTTACCTACCTCTGCTCCCTCTGTTCAGCTACAGGAAGGATGTATCTTGTGACAGGAATGCTTGTTTCTTGCTACCCAGCAGCTGAATAATATTTAATAATATTTAATCTGTGGTGAGCTAACCTCTGGCTGCATTCAGTTCCAGGGTAGTACTCCTCAAATGGTAGGAAAATAGTTTGCTTAGACAGTAGCTACATCATGGCCCATCAAGAATAATACGAGCATTGTGTGTTTGTTGCCCATATGGGGAGCAAATCACTGTTCCTGGGCTACATCTGGCCCTTGGGATTCAGCAGGCCTCTACCTTTGTGTATGGAGACTGTGTATTTTGTTTCTAAGGGAATTTTATGAGAACTACTTCAGTGTGGGTTTGGCAGTTAAGAGGACAGGCACTTCAGGGATGGAATAAATGTCAAGAACATTGCTTCTGGATAAGAATATAGGCATCAAGACTAACCTGAGCAAGCAGAAGAGGCCACAAGAGCAACTGAAGTGAGAGCTTGTGCAGTGGGGCTGGCAGCCATGTGTGGGCAGCCTGCCCTGTTCAGAGCTCAGCACTGGGAGGGCTGCTGCCCTGTCCTGAGCTGCTGTTTTCCTGCAGTGCAACAGTGCAGCAGCATTGCCTAGGCCTGACTTTCCCATAACGTTCTCTGGGAAAAAGGCAATCACACCAAATGCACTGTGCGACACTACAGAAGTGAATATAAATGCACTGCTGTACTAATACACCCCTCCACACCCCCCGAGTTTAATAGCTAAGGCATGCACATGACTGACCATGGGTTTGTTTGCAATAGAAGTCTGAGGCTGCCTTTGCGGACAGGCATTTCTAGAAGAAACCACCACATTGCCTACTGCTCCTGTGATATAAGAACCTCATTTGTGAGGACACATGCTCTCTGTGCTGTCAGATACTGTCATTCCCCATACCACCAAGTAAGTGAACTTTTGCTGCATTTGCACTGTTCAACTCCAAAGGAAGCCAGCGACTGCCTCAAGAGTAGCCTGAGTTTTCCAAATGGGGCATGGAGCATGCGCGTGTGACACAGCACTGTCAGGGTGGACTGTGTGCTGCCATGCAGGAGCAGAGCCCTGCAGGTGGCTCACGAACAGCTGCCTGCAGTAATGGCCCTTCCCTTGCTTGAAAACACTGTCTCAAGGTGGCAGTGGATGGCAGCTCTGCCAAACGTCTATTTACTGAAGAGCTGAGGACATGGAGGCTTCCTGGGATGCGAAGGTGGTAACGCTGCTGCCAACAGGGTGTTATTTCTAGAGGCAGGTGATGGGTGTCTTCAGCTCCTCGCTCAGTCAGCCTCTGACTGTTCTGGCTGTAGCTGAGTGCAGGGCGGGGAGCAGATCACCAGCACGGCAGAATCAGGTGAGTCAGGCTGTGCTGTCGGCTCTCCGTCAGTTTTATCGCTGGGCGCTGGAATGCTGCTTCCAGGTAAGAGATCCTATCTGGTGGGACCCGTGTGTGCCTACACACCTAACTAGATAGCAGAGTCCTGCACGATTAGTCACAGCGCAGCCAGCTTAACCCCTTGCTGTCCTCATGGAGTGCTCTTCCCAACACAGGAGAGTGCACAGCAGATGGCAACATGGGCACTTAAATGGGCATGCAACATCCTACTTGGTTAAGAGCTGTCATCCCTTTGGCCTGGTATGTACCAAAGGGCAACTCTTCAGCACCTGATCTCAGTGTGGGGTGAGGGACTGATACTGAGCAAACTGCAGAACACCAATAAAAGTTGATCGTTAACCCTCTGCCACTGGTGAGGTGTGACCTTGGACCATCAGGGAAATGCTGTCAGTGAGGCCGTGGGCACCTGCTGCCAGCACAGCAGCCCTGAGGCCCAGAGCAGAGCTGGGCTGCTGCCGCCGGGTCGGGACTCACCACACCTTTATGGGTGCCTCCCCTCCAGCACTACTGGTGTGTGACAGCCCCATGCCAAGGGCAGAGCTGCGTGGGGTTCAGCACACCTAGCAAATGAGTCTTGCACTGTGCCAGTGCAGTTGCCTCACAAGTTCCACACGATCCCTGCTGATATGAGACCGACACAGCCCTCTGGCACACTCCTCCTCCTTCCCCACAGTAAGGTTTTGTGGTAATTATCAGTCTAGCAGAAGCAAAGAAAACAACACATTTTTTTTTCCTCATAAATAACTAATCTCTATACTTCTCTTTGAATAAAATTTCTTCAGCTTTTCACAAAATATAATACAGTTATTTTAACAAAGTTGAACAACATCAGTAACTGAAGACGCAAAACCAAGATGTAAATTATGTACAGCATTTAGGGCATAAGACAACGTTCTTTCCCTCCTGCCTTCAATTTGTTGCTGAGAAGCCAGGTTCAAATACAAGTTGACTATATTAACCTGCCATTAGTCTTGCATTTTTCAACAGGCAACAGTTTGCAGCTAACCTTGAATTTTTCTCTTTAAAAAAAAAAAAAAGATTTACATAGTCAGTTACACTTTAAAAAAAACAAAACACAACCTTTGACATGTTTTTGTTCATTGTATTGCATGGTGTGTGTTTAGCTGTATCTACAAAAGGCACTATAGAAAGAGACAAGTCCAGTGAGGTGTGGATTGGATCAGGTTAGAATTATTTAATGCCCGGGATTACAACATGAGCCTACCCACAGCATCTCTGCACCTGACCTGCCCGCTGCTGAGAACACACCTGTCCCAAACCCGTATCAAAGTTCACTACGGCTCCTATATGTACAAAGCAGGCTATAATACAACTATTTACAGTTTGTAACAACATGGTGCAATTCTGTCCAAGCTGAAGTACTGCAACACGCTGGAGCGAGCCAGCCCTCTGTCGCAAGAGTGCTGATACCTGCATCTAAAAAGTTTCCGCAGAGTGCTCCTGCCCTGTGCCACCAGCTGCTCTCTGCAGTGCCGCAGGGACACGCATGCAGTGTCCTGGCAGTGCCTTTATCAGTAGGTGTGCCATTTGAGTGGCCCCTCACTTCCCGGGCTTTGGTTTTAAAATGAGGCGGAAACCTCCTTGACCGAAGTGGTCCGAGGGTATCAAGAACAACCTCAGACCCATGCTGTCCCACAGGAGCAAAGCTGGCTGCTTTTCTCCTGTGCTCGAGCGGCCGGGTCACAGTGCCATGCTTGAAGGAGAGCAAAAAGAACTAGAGTAATCACTGGGCGGTTACGTACATGACCGCTGTTCAGGGCGGGGGGAAAGAATCAACAGTCCCTCGGGTACTTTCACAGGGGAGCTGAAGCCAGCTGCAGCCACCTCTCATCCCCTGCTACCACTGGAGCTCCCCCAGCCTCGCTGCTGTTTAGTGAGGTTGACACAGGGCCCCTCAGCGTCCTACTTATTGAAGCCCTGCCGTCACGGTGGCTTAATGCCACGCACTGCTTCTGTCAGTGCCCTGCTCCTGCCAAACCCCAGGGAAGCGAAAAAAGCTTGTGGAGCTGGGGGGAAAGGCGTACGAGTGCTCTGCTGAGCTTTCCTAAATTAACAGGTAACTCCTGAACCTGGTGCTGTCTTTGACAGAGATATAGCTTTCAAAAAAGCAGCAAGAGGTGAAACTGGCTGGCTGCTAGAAGACCCAGCTGTTTCCCAAGACAGACAGATGACTGTCTGCCTCGGAAAACCCCCATGCATGTACAACCTGGTTCAGAAACGCAACCACCCCAGCATGGCCGGCTCTGCCACGCGCAGCTGCTGCGCTGCGTGCCCGGGCGGGCAGGCAGGGTGCTGGGGCCCCCGCCTCAGCCCAGGCAGCCTGCACAGCGCCAGGGAGACGCCAGAAGCTCGCCCCAATGCAGAGGCGTGGAGCAGTGCCCACCCTTCCCACAGCACCCGAGCCGGCGTGGCCCCAGCACCAGCCCTGCCTGTGGAGCCGGCATGCACTCGTGCAGGGATGGGACCCTGGGGTCACCTGGCCCCTGGCTGCGTGGCAGCAAGCCGGGCCCTGTCCCTGCCCATCCCCGAGGCCAGGTGGCAGCTCCTTGCCAAGCCCTGTTCCACCACCGCCTGTGTAGCCCCCAGCCTGTGCAGCGCCCTCCCTCCCTCCCTCTCCTCCTGGGACTGAGCCCTGCTCCCATCCTGCTGCCCGAGCCCCGCACCAGCCCCCAGCCCTCTCTGCCATGACACACAGCTGTGCCCGGGGATGCAGGTGCAGCAGGGTGGGGGTCAGCCCCCCCGCCCCCCCCCCCCACCAGCTCTACCAGCTCCGGCGAGTGGCTCAGTGCCAGTGCAAGTCATCGGCTGAGCATAGGGGCCACCGCCAGCCCTGTCCGCTCCAGCTCTGCCCCGCGCCCTGGTACCAGCACAACCTGCCCTGAGGCCACAGGGCTACCTGCCCCTGCCCGGGGCTGTGGCTGTTCCGTGCCCCGTGGGCACACGCTCGGTCCTGGGCAGCTCCACTGCGGCGGGGCTGGGGACACAGGGGTGGCTGTGCCACCACTCCCTCTTCTGCGGCACGGGGTCTTTGCAACCCTCTGTGGCTGGGGTCACCGAGGCTCCCTCCGGTCACACATGGGACAGTGGGACCTGCTTGTGGTAGGAGGCCATGCTGGGCAGCACCGTCCTGCCTGCCAGCGCCGGACTGGCCTCGCCGTATGCGGCAGCAGCCGCGGGCTTCCTGGGCCGGCAGCAGCGGGCTGTGAAGCGCCTCCAAGAGTCGAGCGTTTTGCCAGACCAGATCCAGACGCCAGAGGTGATGCCCACCACAAGGCACATGAAGTACTTGAGCATGAAGACAGCGTAGTCAGGCTTGGGGCGGTGGGGGTCCCCTGGGCAGGAGCAGTTCTGCGCCTGCTCCCACGCCTCCCGGTTGTGCTGCTCATAGATGTAGCAGGCGATGACGATGGTGGCAGGCACGGTGTAGAGTACAGTGAAGATGCCAATGCGGATCATCAGCTTCTCCAGCTTGTCGGTCTTGGTGCCACCCTGCTTGATCACGCTGCGGATGCGGAACAGCGAGACGAAGCCAGCTAGCAGGAAGAGGCTGCCAGTGAACAGATAAACCACCAGCGGCGCCAGCACGAAGCCCCGCAGGTTCTCCAGGCTCTGGTTGCCCACATAGCAAACCCCAGCCACTGGATCACCATCCACAGAGCTGAGTGCCAGCACGGCTATGGACTTGGCGCTGGGGATGAGCCAGGCGGCCAGGTGGAAGTACTGCGCGTAGCTGGCGATGGCCTCGTTGCCCCACTTCATGCCGGCAGCCAGGAACCAGGTGAGGGACAGGATGACCCACCAGATGGAGCTGGCCATGCCAAAGAAGTAGAGGAGAAGGAAGACCACAGTGCAGAGCGCGGGGCCTGTGGTCTCGTAGTGGATGTGGTGGTGCTCGGGATTGCAAGCCACGTTGGCGTGCCCTGCCACCAGCCGCACGATGTAGCCCACAGAGACAAAGAGGTAGCACGCAGAGAGGAAGATGATGGGACGCTCGGGGTACTTGAAACGCTCCATGTCAATGAGAAAGGTGGCCACGGTGGTGGAGGTGGACAGGAAGCAGAGGATGGACCAGAGGCCAATCCAGAAGGTGGCGAAGGTCTTCTCGTCCTGGGTGAAGTAGGGCTGGTAGCAGGGCATGGCGCAGTTGACCACCTGCCCGGTCCTTACACGGTTGTACAGCGGATGGGACTCCTTGGAGATGGGGATCAGCGGCGCTTTGCACTTGCAAGTCTGCCCGCACTCCGTCCCCCCGGGGCGCTGCCCACCAAGCGGCGTCAGGTTTTTGGCTGTGTCTTTGGCCGGGCGCGTGGGCTTCCCGAAGAAAGGCGGCAAGGTGGTGGCCTCCGTGTGGTTGTAGCCCATGCAGAGCACCTCGGTGTCCCCCAGCACCGGCAGGCTGTCGCAGCTCATCCTCTCGGGCCAGGCGAAGCCGTACTGCTGCATGATGGGCGAGCAGCCGGCCTTGGCCCGCTCGCAGACGGAGCGGCAGGGGGGCAGCGGCTTGGTGTAGTCAGGCAGGCAGATGGGGGTGTACATGCTGCAGAGGAAGAAGCGCAGGTCCGGGGAGCACTGGATCTCCACCAGCGGCCAGAACTGGTGCACCTCCAGCCCGGCCTCGTCCTGCGTGTCGTGGTTGAACTGGTTGGGCATGTAGGTGAGGTTGTAGCCGATGCCCTTGCACATCGGCACCGTGATCTCCTGGCACACCAGCCCCTTGGAAGCGGCGCGCCCCGCCGCCGGCAGCCCCAGCAGCAGCGGCAGCCCCAGCAGCAGCGGCGCCGGCAGAGCCCGGCCGCCCATCGCCGCCCCGCGCCCTACCGCCGCCGCATGCCCCGGGCGCCTGCCCCTGCCGCCGCCGCCGCGCCGAGAGCGGGGCCGGGAGCGGGGCCCCGCGGGACCGGGACCGGGACCGGGACCGCCGCCGCCGCCGCCACCTGCGCTCTGGGGCGGCCGCGAGCCCCCGCGCCGCGCCGCGCCGCCGGCCCCGCCCCGGCCCCGCCCCGGCCCGCCCCGCCGGGCTCCCCGGGCCGCCCCCGGCCCCGCCGCCGCCCCCGCCCCGCCGCGGCAGCGCCCCCCGGCGGGCCCCGGCCCCGCCGCCCGAGCCCAGCCCGCGGGGCGGCCGGCGCTGCTCGGGCCGGGCGGGCGGCGGGGGCAGCGGGGGCAGCGGGGCAGGGCAGCCCCCGCCAGGCGGCTTCTCCCCGGCCGCTCATCCCGCGGGCAGGACGCGGTGTGGCTGCCGGCCGGCACGGCGCCAGCCCCGGCTGCCACACGCCAAGGTCCTCAGCGGCTTTAAGGCCGCGCACCTCACGGCCGCCTCCGAAACGCTCCGTGTCTACACGTGCACCCGGCCTTGGCGTGTGCAGCATTTGGCACTGGCAACCCTGAAGCTGAACAACTTTATTTAAAAAAAAGGCAAACCCAAAGCTGTGGTGAGTCCCCGTACCACTTCGCTTTACGCTGCAAGTTTTGCCAGCGCTGAAGCTGTACGGCACAGCGTTACCAGTCACGTGCTCCGCTGAAACACAATAGCATATCCCTGTAGCAGGAGTCATAACTTTTAATTCTCCTCGACAATGAGTTTCTGTGAACTAGCAGCCCAGCAGAAAGCAATCACAGACAGTTTCATTATGGCTTTCAGTTGATTATCCAAATTACAGCTGAGAGCAGAGGGCAGCCTTTTTATTATCATCATTGCTGTACAATTAGAAAACGCTGATGAAGCTCCGCAAGAGCAGAAATTCTCATTTTTGCTGGTATTTTTCATTTTTATAATCATTCCCTTGGGCAATATCTTGGTTTGATTTGACACACAATGAGGAACAGGTACGTAGGGGGGAAGGGAGCAGATAAGAAGAAGGGGAAAATGGGGCAGCTCTTCATTTCAGTTAATCTATCAGCTCTTGTAGCCTGGTTGAGGTTTTGCCTCTCCTCCAGATGTATCTAATTCTCAGAGCCTGGCTGTAAATAATGCTGCATTTGCTACACTGGGGACACATAAAATCCAATTAAGAGACAGGTAGACATCTGTTGGCTTGCTCTGTGCTTCTGTTTCCTTTTTGGTTTTATGAATATGTAGCAGAGCAACCAGAACAGGATTAAATATGGTGTAAGTGCAAGTACAGTTGATAGGCTTGTTATTCATCTCTACAGTGTGGTGCGAGAGTACAGTGCTGTACGTGCATACAGCACCATTAGTGACAGAAGCTGCGCCTGCACAAAACCTACCGTGCCAAATCCTGGAGACAAAAGAAAAAGTGTTTCTCACCCCTAAGACCTTTCTGCCATTGTTAATAAACTCTACAAATTATTAGGAAATTGCTTTACCTTTAATCCCTGTGCAGAGGCGTTCATGAAGCTCCACCATGCCAGACAGGTCTGCTCGGAAGCCTGGCCCGGCCCTGCTGATGGCTCCAGCCCGAAGGACAGGGGCAGGGGCTGGCAGCGCGTGTCCTCACGGACGCCCCTTTCACTCACTGGTGCATTTCCAGCTGGGATGCAGTAGTTTCTGGTAGGAACAGAGAATAAGAAGGTGGTAAATACTTCTGCTTTTGGTTCTTTCCCTGCTGTATTGTCAGCATTCACAGTTTACCAACTACTTTTGGGAAGGATACCGTGACTTTTAAAACACTTTAGGGAAGGGCTGAGCGAGCTTCCTTGGCAAAGACCAGCTGTTGCTCTTGCCCTTGTTGGAGAACCCAGCGGACATCTGCAAGGAGCTTTTCAGCTCAGGCTGCGGGCAGGGACAAAGCCAGGAGCAGCGACCTCGCTGTACCCAAGCCGGGCTGGAACCACGGCTCTGCTGCAGGACCCGCGAGCCGGCCCCAGCCCTCGACCCCTCTTGCTTGGAGCAGCAAATCCCGGTTTTGCCGGCGCTGCCAAGTCCCAGGCTGCCAGGAGGGAGGTGACTCGGGGCTCCTGGTGCTGGCGGGCAGCCTGTCACTCACCCCAGCTGGAGGCCGTGCTAGCTCAGGCGCTGCTCGAATTAGCAGTGACCCCTGATAACCACGGCTTAGAGAAGGCTGTCGGCTTCCACCCCTTTGCGCTCCCACCTGAGACACAAGGCCTTGGGCTGCCAGCACTGCAAGCCCTGGCACCGAGACCGACCTGCTGGCCCCAAACCCAGAGCGGGGGTCCTACAAGGGACCGAAGTCCCTGCCTGCTGGAGGGAGCTGGCAGGCAGAGGCGCAGGGTGATGCCCTGAGAGCGGGCAGGGCAGGCGGAGAATTGCTGCCAGCACGTGCAGCAGGACCCTGGCACCTGAATCCTACTCAAGTGCAGCAGCAGCGGGGGGGCAGCATTTTCTCATGAGCTCAAATGATTTGAAAGCTGTCGGCTGGGGACAGGAATTCGGATTTAAATCACTTGAATGCTTTTCACCATGAGAGCCGTGCTAAACTTGAAAACCCTAACCTGCATCACTACTGTTTGTTTTTATATCTACCTGTGCGATTACACATTGTAAAATACTGTGAGAAAACAAACCCATGCCAAATTGTAGTCATATTCGAAAAGCTACATGGAACTCGACACTTTCTGAGTGAATTAATGCGAAACCTGGTTTCTAACAGTGACACAGGCTGTACCAACAGCCGACTTGAGTGCTCTGGTTTGTAAAACACAACCAAAACTTCAGAAAAGGAAGATTACTGTAAAATTGGCAAGAGCAGCTGTACTTGAAGCTCATCTTGCTGGACTTGTCAACTATTACTTAATATTATTTATGTGAGCACATAAGAAGCACATGATTAGCTTCTGTTGGTCTCCACAGGGACTGGGACCGGGGTCTGTGAGGCGTGGTTGGCGCACAGAAGGGGTGTTCCTGTCCCAAGGTGCCACCACCACGGCGCACAGAAGGCAAAGGCAGGACTGGGGCCATGGCTCAAAGGGTTGGGGGGGGCAAGGAAAGGTCCTTGCCACCCTGCAGCCCAGCCTCCAGCACCACAACCACGCTGCTCTTCAAATCTCACGGCGATTCACACAATGCCAAGAAGAGGAAGAGGCAGTGAACTTTATGCTTGATTTTCCTGGGGGGCATCTTGTAGCCTGAAACTTCTCAGATACAGACTTTTTGAAACACATCACACCGTCCTCTGCCCTCCCCCCGCCCTGCTTTATTTTTTTTCTTTTTTTTTAACATTGGCCTTTGAAAAGAAAACAGTCCCCATAGTGAAGTTGACATGATAAATTAGTATGGCCCTGGCAAAGCCCTCGCTCTTCATTGGGCAAATACTTATTTATGGACTTTCAAATTGTGCCGTATGTAACAACATGGTGAGTGACTTTCAAAAAACCTCTACCATTTATTGACCTCATAGTGCCTAATGGGTCCTTCAGAGCAATTAGGATTTATTGTGTTAGTGTCTATTGTGTATAGAGACCATTTTAAAAACGTGTTATTTACCCAGAAGGCAGTAATGACTGTTTAAATACATAGTTAGACTGTTTCTGAAATGCTTGCCGCACTATATATTGCAAAGCAGTTACTCCAAGTATTTTTTCAGAGTTAAATAATCTGCTCTGCTGGGATTTCCAAGCAGGGTGATTGGACTGCACACCATTTGCATGCTTATAGCTATAAATGCATCAAGCTCTCAGGAAAGCCGCCAAAAGAGCAACCCTGAAGCATGAAATCTGAGATTTTTTCTTGACCAGGAGGCCAGCAATGGCCCCTCTAGTGGTCTGAGCAGCTCAGGCTGTTTCCCAGCTGAGAGCTGTGCATTTCCTGCAGACCACCAGAAGTTTGCCCTTTCTGATCTGAATGTCCACCAAAGGTGACTTTAACAGCCATGAAGGTGTGGTTTCTACCGTGGCACGTCTAACCCTCTGCTTGCATGTGAGGTGGGACTGTCAACACTGTCCTGTAGCCTGCTGGGGACTGGCACACTAAAATGCAAATGCTGGCTCCTAAGCACTGGTGCGGATTTGAGGAGCTGCTCCCTGGCAGGCAAGCAGGAGCACAGCTTCACCCCCGGCAAAGATCAGCACTGGCTTACACCAGCTTCAGCTCTGGCCACAGGAGTAACACAAAAACCTCAACACGTATGTGGGAGCTATTAAATGCTTTTGTTAAGTAATAATATAGACTAATTATTGCTTACTTTATCTTCAAACTAGTGCTGTTTTGATCATTGCCATCTTTAAACGTTTCATTTTCCTGCCCTCTCCTTTGCTGTGAGATACCTTCAGTGTGAAACTGCTCAGAGCAGTTCAGCTTTGGCATAATGCTTTCTGTACCCTGCCTCAGGTCACAACCTTCAAAACCCTTTTTTCTATTTGCTTGCTCTATACTCAAGGTTAAATAGTTAAATAAAATCCACTATAGTTACAGACCTTTATTCTGGGGGCAAAAGTATTACTAATCAGTTCTCTAATCTGTAAGAGATGGACAGGTTGTAGGAGGAACCTGTGGCTGAAAACGTAGCAAATACTTCAGAGCTGGAATACAAGTTTGTAATGGCCAAGGTGAAAATCCTCCAGAGAAAATGCTCAAGCAGCATGCACTGAAGCTGGCTAAAACTTGCAATTTCTGTTTTGTGGAAAATTCCAACATTAAAAAACAATGCAAAACACACTAGTTTGTGCCAAATAGGGCAAGCTGCCTGTACTTCTGAGAAATCCTGCAGCATCAGGAAGAGCTAGGAGGTTTCCTGTCCCAACACGGAAAAGGTCTAAAAGCCCCCTGCCTGGGAGGCCTTGCGAGGACAGGACTGGAGGAGATCCTGGAGCGGGGGACACGGAAATCCTGGGGTGCCAAGAGCTTGCCGGGAAAGAGGCAGACTTCAGCCAGGAGGCAGCGCGGTCCTGCACGCTTTCAGAGAAAGTCAGAACAGAAATGTTTCCAAGAGAACTGTCCCTTTACAAAGAAACTGCTGTTGGTATGATCACCTGTGGATATGGGTGGTCTTTCCTGGCCTTAAAAATCTATGAATGGGTGAAAAATGTATGGTAGCAACTGCTGCTGTTAAAAGTGAATTCAGTCTGGCCTTTTGTGAAAATACAAAGTTTCATACATCCGAATATATTTCAAACACCTCATCCACTTGGGCTGCATTTTCAGAAATTGTTGCACACTTGTCCTCTGAAGATTGGGCACCTCCATGATGTGCCATATTGGCCACCATTAGAGGCAACGAAAATCACATATCATTTGAAAATTTTATCCTGTATGTGTACTCATCTGTAGTTCCCTAGAAGGATAAAACCGTGTGTGCAATACACATGTGCTGTGTTTTCAGGTTTCCACAAATCAGTGAGTAAACACCAAGGCCAGAGACCTTCTGAAACAATGTCCTTTCTCTGACCTTTTAGGCATTCTCGCAAAGACCAGGCACTTTGGATTCCCAGTATGTGCTTTTGACATCCTTGAAGTGCTTGAGAGAGGGCTGGAGGAATATCTGAAGTTAAGGCTTAGTGAGTCATGTCATTCACATCGAATGAACCAAATTATGTTGAGATACAGATTTAAATCCCTGCGTAATCAACGTTTATTAAGGACAGGAGTAAAAAGAGACTGAAACCGAGATGAAAAGGCAATTAGCACTAGCTGGAACTATACACGTTTTGATTACTTCCTTCTACGAGTTATTCATAGGATAACATAATACACAGGTCAAAATGATTTTGGAAAGGATGTTGCTAGCAACCTTCGTATTCAGGCATTAGGCAGATAGGAAGAATTAGCAAACATAAGTGATCCACAGATGCTGATCTTAAAAAGCAACAGCTTCAGCAGGGACTAGTGTTATGGAATTGGAGCACATCAAGAGATTTGCAGGGCAAAAAAAGGAGTGTGTTATCTAAATCCTGTACCTCTCTGCAATGTGCAGTACTGCTTGGGATATATACTGGTGATACGAAAAAGTGTGCCAACACATTTTAAATCCTTACACGAGTGCTGGAAAAGTGTTGCCGAAAATCTTTGATGACCAGGTTGTCTAGTCCTCTTACAGGCTTTTTTTACTGAACTGATGCAGTCAAACTGATTTTATGTAAGTGACATCCTGACAAAAAAGGTAGCACAACATCTACAAAGACGGGGTTTGGTCCACACAGACCAGCACCTTCCTTATGGCATAAAAACAGTGGAGTAGCTTGGTTCAGCTTTTTGCTCGGAGAGGTCTGTGTGTCTGCAGCAAAATTCAGTCTGTCTGTGTGTATTTCTCTTACGCTGGTGAAATTAACTATTCTGCTATACGGGGCAAGGCAGTGGCTGAGCCCTTGTCCATGCCTGCCACAGGCTGGCACTGACCCCCCGCAGTTATGCCACCACGAGGCAGACAGGACCCCGCTGGGTGCACACAGAGAAGTTACTGTGCAAGCTTCCACCACACAACTTCATTATTTGCCCCTCGCAGTGCCAGGTGCTCAGTGTACCTGCAGTACAAACAGCTCGCAGGCTGAGCTGACAAGGAACAAAAAACAGGAGAAAGGACAGACAATTCTCCTGCTTTTACAGACAGAGAAATTCTGTGATTTACCACACAGAGCTGGGAAATCAGCTGTTTGGGCCTACGCTGGAAAAAGACAACTCTGGCTCCTGCTGCAGGCGCTGCTCTCTGTTTCCCTTTCCCTAGAGCATGTTACGCTGACAACCTCCGGCACCGCACCACAGGGCTGTGAGGCTGGGTGTCCATTCGGTCAGGACAGACTGTCCTGGAGACAAAATCCCTTTCTGAAAGAATTGCATTCTGGAGGGGAACGAGACCACCTCCTTACCTGGGCCTGCCTGGCTGCATCTCTCCAGGACTAAACATCCCCCCTTGGGCGAGGAAGGGGCAGGACAAGGTGAGAAGACAGCTTAATCCTTTCAGCTGAGACTCTGCCAGGGATGTTGCTAATTAGCAGAGTGAGGATGTGTTGTGGCTGGTGTGAGACAGACACGTTCTGCATTGCGAGACAGTGCCTTCAACCAGCCCTGTCTGTGAGACACATACGCTGTGAGCTCCCCATCATGTTTGCCTTTCAGGGGCCATCCCAGCAATGCCAGCCAAGTCCTTGATGCCTGCTGTGCTACCCTCAGCTTCCTGTGAAACCTGTGATGGGATTTTGGATGGACAGAGAGTCTTGGTTGTGAATCCTGTTTGCACTGTCTTGATACAATCAAACTGATTTGGTATAGACATACAGAGTAGCTATGGCTTCCAGCTTGTGAAAAAAAAAAGACTGGTACTGAAGCAGCAGCTGCATTTCCCAGGCATGCTTGGGTATCTTAGAGAGAAGAGAGGGCCTGCCCGGCTGCATCCCTCCAGGACTAAACATTTCCCCTTGAGCAAGGGGCAGGACAAGGTGAGAAGACAGTTAGCTGCAGTTGCTGCAGATAACAGAGGAAACCAGAAGTTATTTCCAGCCTCTACGTGAAGAAAAGCAGTGGACCACAATTGTACATGTGTGCGTATCACCCTCATGCACTGCAGTTCGGGAACATTTCCAGCAGAGACAGCTAAATTTGGTTGGTTGGTGTCTTGTCTAATTTATACTGAGCTGCGTCCACAAGAGCACAGCTAAGTTTTATGGGGTTGCGTGGCTTTGTGCTCAAGATCAGAACCTGCTCCAGCACTCCTACATCCAAGGAAAAATGAGATGCACAGCCATTAGCTAAACTAAGCACTGTGCCTTGCAGCTTTCCTCCATGGATTTTCTTTAGAACATAAAAGGAATCGTTCCTAATTTTGTGTCTCAGGGCTAGGATGCCCTGAATTCCTCCTCAATACTTAAGCATATTTATGTGAGGTCAAACCTGCCTTATGGATCTTTTAACTTGGAATATTCCTGAGATGCAGCTAAGTGTGAGGCGTGTAAGCTCTTGACTAAAGCTAGCATGAGCAGTTCAGGGGATGAGCTGAGAATGACAACAGCAACAAGCTGATCTCTACAAAAGTAGAGATGAAATGTATTTACCTGTGCACTAACGCAGCTACCCAAGACAAGTCCAAGCCATGCTGGGCCAAAATGTGCTTGAAGAAATTCTGTACCAATGCAGACCTTACAGTGACTGAGATCTGGCACAGAAACGAGGGGAAAAGGATGGATGCGGGTGTTGTTCACGCTGTGCAGGCTTTCATGGAGAAGAGAGGGTGAGGTCTGGTGCTCAGCCTGAACAGATTCTTCACAGCTACTAAGCCTACAGAGCTGCTTTGCCTAAATATATATGCACATCCATTAGCTGAGAACAGCCAATAAACTAATCACTGTCCTGCAGCCTTCTTCCATGGATTTTCTTTAGAAAAAAAATATATATACACATATTATAAAATCATATACAGATGATTATTTTATGAGTAAAGAGGATAATAATGGACACAGATGAGAAGAACAGCGGTGATCTCCGAGGCTCTGCTGGGGGAAGAGGACCAGGCTGTGGACAAATGCAGCCCAGCTGCAAGGTGCATTGGTGCCAGGCAGCGAAAGGGAACAGGGCTGCTTTAAAGGTCCTTGAAACAGTTGTGATTCTGAAACCATACCCTACATCCTGCTCTGGCTGCAAAACACCTCCTGCATTTGGCTGTGAGCTTTAGAGAATGACACTCGCTTTACCTGCCACAAAGAAGTGCTGGCTGGGGCCTCCCCAGAGCGCGGTGGGTAGAGGAGGACGGCCAGTTCCCATCCCTGAGCTGCTCCCCTCCCGGCTGGATCCGCAGGGAAGGGGGAAGGGGGAGCGGTGGCAGTAAGCAGTTCGCTGGAGAGCCACGGTGCTCTTTGCAGTTTGCCCACTAATTGCTATTAAGCCCTGGTTCCTTTTTGTGTTCCAAGGGGCGTCTTCAATGTGGCACTGCTTCTTGGGCCTTTCATGCGGCTGGGCTAACCCCTGAATAGCAGACTTCACCCCCCCCTCCCCTCTTGCTACCTCTCTCTCCCTCTCCCTTTTTCTTTCCCCCTTTTGCTTTTCTGATAGTATTTTCTGTCCATGTTGTGTAAGGCCCTAAATGAATCTTGACTGCCCCTACGGCCGACTGGAGACGCACAAAAGCGTCCCATTCCAGTGGCCACAGCGCCATTGTGTGCCCTAACAATGCACTAATTGGCGGTGACAATTGTGCGGCCGGGGAGGAAGAGGGGGCCGTGGGGGGGACATGGGTCTTTTCCAATCCGTGAGCTGGGTCAATAAAAAGAAGAGGAGGAGTGTGAGGAGTGCGAGACACGCTCTGCTCTCTGCCTCTCCCGCATGCACGCCCCTACTAGTCCCCAGCAGTTCGGTCCAAGGTCCCCCCCAAATTCCTACAGAGACAAGTGAAGCTAATAATTTTAATGGGTGGCTATGCAGAGCAAGAGATGTACAAACTAAAAGGGTCTTCTCAATCTCCGAGGCCTTCTCACCATCCCAGAGGCTGAAGAGTTCATGTGATGAGGACACCACTGAGATATTCATGGGAAAAGATCACACACAAAGCCAGGGGGACGCTGGTGCCACAGCCCTCTCCTCTGGGCACATGTGCGAGGGAGCGTTCGCTTCTGAACAAACTGAGCTTAAAATCCCTCACTGCTGCCCACGGCCAGTGGGAAGCAAGGGCAGGTCCTATGATTCTCTGCCAGGCTGTGTGGCAGACCTGTGGACTGGGAACCTACAGTATTGTTGGGAGTACGGGAATGCACCTGGACCACGTCTTCGGCACCAGCTGAGCTGAGAGCTGGAGGACTGAAAGGGACACCACGTGTCACGGGACTGAGGCTATTTATTGCCACAGTGACACATTCCAGGACTCTAAGGAAAGACCAGCTCCAGTCTCACAGATTCAGCTGGGGTGAGCCCATGGAGCGAGCACTTTCAGAGCTGCTCCAGTGTGTGCTCAGCCCTAGAGTTTGGAGGCTGATATAACTGATGTATGAGAGACAAATTTCGGCCCTACTTACGAGCTTTTGAGACACCATCTGGGACAGGAAATGGCATGTGTCAGGCTTCTGACAGATGCCATGACAAGAAGTATGGTCATGGAGAGGAAAGCTCATTCATCTAGTTGCCTAGGCAGAAAATTAGCTCAGCCAGGTGAGACACATGGGGTCAGATGTGGAAGGGCTCAACACCTACCAACCCATGTTTTACAAACAGCCTGTGCCAGCTGTCCCACAGAACAGTGCAGCACTCTGGTTCTCAGCAGGGAAAGCAAGTTTATGAAGGGCTCTGAAAGCTCCCTTTTCAACAGAGGCATTTCTCTTTTTTATAGCTGCCTGATTTTTGAGAAGCATTGTCCAGAGCAGAGTCAGGATGCAGGCTCTCCCAACCCTTGGCAGGACAGCTATGAGACTGCTATGGGGGGAACAATTCTGCTAAATGATTTGGTGGAAAAGAATTATTTCCTTTATTTGGAAAGAGGCAGCAAAACGCCTTCCCATGCAGTAGCGTCTAACCAGGAAACCACCCCTAGTAGAAGAGCAATACTTCTCTGCAGCAGTAATTTTCTGCAGCAAGGCTACCAGGTCCCATGTATCAGCATGGCTTGCAGAATAAATGGTACCACAACCTCACGAAGGGCAGAGACAATGAGTAGGGCATACCAACTGGAGCAGGGCATACAAACTGGAGTAGGGCATACAAACTGGAGATATGGACCTAAGGACAGGCAGGCATCGTGCCTGGATCCAAACTCCCCAGTGCTCTGACTGATTGGCACTGACATTTCAGTTCTCCACTACATATAAACACTGAGTTCAGCTGCAAAATCTGGTCCTGCAGCCAAAATGTTGAGGGGATGCCTACTGTGAGCCTAGAGTGAGAAATGAAGCTGCAAGAGCCCAAAGCCGAAAGTGTGCTGAGTCCAGGATGCATGGTGCAGAAACCCTGAGACACTAGACTCTTCTTGCCCTTCTGGCCTCCCAGCCACATTGAGCACAGCATTTTTCTTAATGTCATCTTTCAGCTTTTGTGGGTCCTTGTCAGCACTTCTATAAACACGAAAAGATAATTCAGTTCAGATACATCCCTGCTTCCAGGAGGAACCCTCATCTCCACTGGCTGCAAGGCAGACTCACTAGCTGCCTCCTGAAACTGGGTGGTGGTAATATCCTCCCTGAGACAAAACCCCTGGTTACCTGCTCTAAACATAGCAAATATGCCACTTCTGCTCACCTTCCCCTAGCAGGCCTCCATGCAGCTTCTGCTGACAGCTATGGAAACATTCCCATGGACTACCACCGGAGCTGGAGAAGGGCCTTACATAGCGAGACTTTTTTGCCTCCCCTTTGCCCTAAGCCCTTCGCAGAAGTACTTTATTATTTTATGACAGTGCAGTAACACTTGACATAAATCTCTAAGCATGGCTAACAATGTCAATACTGTGTAAATACCTGCAGTAGAGACTCATACTTTTATTATACTTTCACCCTTTTTTACCTGCTATCACCCAGGGTTAACTCTGTGCTGAATGCATGTGCAGTCACTTCATTTTACAAGGAATCTGCCAATTTTATAAACTGCTACAGCTCATGTCTCTGAACATTGAGAGCCCAGCTCTGGTTCTTTTAATAAACTGCAGCTTTCATTTAAATCAGCAGAACTTGTATCTGCTTAAAGGATCAATCATGTTGTTTGTTAAATCAGAGATGAATGCTCTTCAAAAGTGCAGAGTCCAAGCTGGAACAGGACATTTTGCAATAAGTACACAATAAACAACATCCACCAGTGTCACAAGCAATTGCATGCCAATGTCTGCTGACAGAATGGTGTTGGGGTCTCAGTTCTTCCACCCTAACCTTGCTTCCACAGGTGTCTGTGAGCAAGGGATTCACAGAAATCACTGTGATTACTTGCAGGGCAAGGCACAAGTCAGTAGAGAGACACGTGTCTTGTTTCATGCCTTCATCACTGTATTTCAAGTACTTGCCTGTAGTGTAAGTCACTGCTGAGACTTATTTATAACCTTTCATGCTATGAATACCGTTTGGACTGAACTGTTCTATGCACACTGATTGCATCTATTATTTTCCTACACAGAATCAGTAATTTGCACTTTCTTACATTTAAACAACGTTTAGCGTTACTAACAATTCCTTCCTGTTCACCTTAACATATCGTATCTATACGATAAACACCTGAAACTTTCAAGTCAATGTAAAGTCCAGCCCTTAACACAAGCTCTTATCTGACTTCCTTGCTTTCCATATGAACTTCACAACTTCATTTTTAATATCTGAGGCTAACACCTCAGACTCAATTATAGAAAATCAAGAGTCACTTACTATGAACAGTGGACCAGCTTTTTAGCATGTTTGCAGCCTCAATGCCAAAGTTTATATTTGTCAATGCTTTAAATGGTTGGAATTTACTCCTACTTGCCTTGGAGACTTTGTCTGGTTTTACTTGTGACACCTGGTTATCTGAGATGCTTTTCATCACCTTCTCACAGTGGTAATACTCAGACCTTTAGATGGAACCACTGCTTTGGAGAGTATTTAGTTAAACAAGAACTATTTTAAAAAGACCAGAGCTATGCACACACACTCCCAGAATATTTTCGTTTGCCCTCAGCATGCCTTTCACTGAAAAGCTCTAGTGACCCTTAGACCTGGAAGGCCCCTCTCTGTCCCTAAAGAAAGAAGGAGAAAGCTAGTTCCATTTGGGTTGATCTGTTTTTGTATTGTAATTGGGATTGTATCATATACATTATGGGAATTTGAAAAGATGAATGAAAAAAAAAAAGTATTTTCTTGAGCCTGGAGCACAGTTCTGGACAAGGAGCTTGTACCATTTTATTTAATTCAAACGCTATCCTCAAGGCTTCTTAAATGTGTGGACTTACCACGGCCACCTATTCCCCAAAGAAGGGCTGTATTCTAGTTCTGCCACCTTTTAGAAAACAAGCTTCCTATATAAAATCAAAGACTGTTAATTTTGGTCTAAGAGCTAGAAGGGTAGCTTTTTAAAATAGAAGTGTCCTGACCTTTCAGGGAAGAGCTGGAGCTTGGTTGGCATGTTCAGGTGATATGAACCACTCATGGGACTTGGCCTTACGAGACGATGAATATTCCTGACTCAACTCACTGCATTTAATGTGCAAAGAGAACACAAAGAACAAAATCCAAAACACTCACTGTTAGACCTAAGGGGTTACGAGATTTGTCTATGATCTAATATTCCCAAGCACATACGCTGATACAAGACACTGACTGTCCCACCAGCATAAGGGGTGTCAATCAGGAAGAAAACAAAGTGGGTAGATACTCTGTGGGTGCCAATTTGTCCCGATTGCTCAGCATCAGAAGAAAACAGCAGTTTTGCTACTGCTTCCCACAGGACCTGGAGGGCACGCTCCAGTTCACAGTCTGACTGGTATTTTCTGTGGCCTGCTGAGCTAATGGCTAGTTGATAAATTAACACAAAAGGCTAACAGAAGGTTAACAGAACTACCCAAAAAGCTTGGCTTTTGCGAGGAGGAGGAGCGTGCAGGGGTTAAGAACAGGGCTGCCAATGTAAGGTTTTACTGGCAGAGTTGCAGTTCACTGGAGGGCACAGCTCTCATGTAATGACAATGTGTAACAGGGAGAAAAATCCCATCACTTCAGCTCCTGACCAAAACCAAAAGCAATGATTTTTGTAACTCCAGCCCCAAGTTGTCTGTGACAGCTATTGGGCTATGTACTTTCAGCAACACATTTCAGTGATGGGTTCATAGATTGAAACAGAGCACAACAGGGAGCCTAGGAAGGGGCAAGGAGGAGAGAAGCTCCGTAAATACAACCATAGGTGGACCAAAAAAAAAAAAACCACCAAAAAACCCCACAACCAAACTGCTCCTTCCAGGGCTCCCTAGACCCCATGGTCTCTGCTGTGTTGATGCTTCCTTCCCAGCACCTCTAAGAGAGTGAAGTGAGGAGGGGACGTGGCAGTGAAAGGGGAAAGAGGTATGTGTCATAACAGAATTGGCTCACCTTGTAAAGCAAATAAGGAGGAAGAAGGTCTTGCACATGGCTTTCCTGTGCAGTTTGTGCGGTCCTGATCAAACATTAACCCACTGCTTGCAGCCATTTCATCATGGGGATGAAGTCCAAAGGTGCCTGCAGGAGAAAGGATTGACATTCCTGGTGGAATTCTGGTCTTTCTGAGGAATGGCAGGGGGGCAGCAAGGGAGTGGATATGTCCTTCTTGGAAAGCCAGGAGAGATTTCTCTGGGGGCCCTCATACAGGGGACATAGGTCTGTGAGCTTCACCACAGCTCAGCACCAAATCCACAGCCCTGGGGAGCTGATGAAGTTTCTCACCCTGTGCACTGGGAGAAGCAGCCCAGGAGAGCAGGAATCACACCTGCTCCTATGTCCGCTGGATGGAGAGCTGTCTGAGCAAAACAGCCCTTACACTGTGAGCAAAACTCTACCCTCCCAGCCCTTCAGTGGGCCTTGCAGTGAGCTAGGAGGTGCCTTCCTTACTTAGGATCCAAGGTCCTTTAACCTGGAGCCTGCTGGCAAAGGTCCACATGGCAGCCATGCAGTGGGGAGCAGCCTTCCCCCAGCTCCTACGCGCCTCCTGGGAGCTCCGTACCCAAAAGTGCCTGACAACAACAGCTCCTAAAAAGCTCTCCTGGGAACTGTTGGGGCTCAGCACCTTCAAAAATCTGGACATTTGTGGCTATCAAATACACCTAACAGATTTAACTGTGAATCCAAACATGCAAAGCTTGATGCAGTCATTGACAGCATTTCCAGAGACCTCCTGCCTCAGAACCGAGAAAAGTATCACAATTTGCTTAGATTTGGAAGAC
The DNA here is from genome assembly GCF_964211835.1 of Anser anser. Classification (NCBI taxonomy): domain Eukaryota; kingdom Metazoa; phylum Chordata; class Aves; order Anseriformes; family Anatidae; genus Anser; species Anser anser. Next base: position 27,828,952 of record NC_139726.1, read on the forward strand.
TTTCACCAATGGATTAGTATTTATAAGAAAACTAGCACTCTTTCAAAACTTGTCCTACACATGGTGCAGTAACAGCAGAAGGCAAATTAAAAAGGACGAGTAATTTTTTTGTAGTGTTTATTGACAGTTGCCTTTATACAGAAGGGACTGGTGCTCTGATGGTGTCACAAGTGAACCCAAATAAACCCTGCTCAAGTGTCAACAGGCAATTCAACTTATGGAATTTAAATTATAAATTTATTACATATCAATAATAAATTAAGACTATTGCCTAGTAGGTGCAGATAATTTAAGAAAATCCTTGTCAAAAGTAAAAAACAAACAACCCCCCCCCCCCAAAAAAACGCTCAAAAAAACAAAACCAAAAAAAATAACACAAAACAAATACAAGAACAATGACATGCACATAAGTTAACAGACAGAGTAGCACACGCACATACTAGTTTCCAAAAAACTCAGGGTGCGCTACCACTAATACTAAAATCCACTGCAAGTGCTGCAGGAGAGCTGCTGCTCTGCTGGGAAGGGAAGCCTGGGCTGCCAGGGACAGCGCCAGACCCCGTGCTCTGCTGATCACACCCGGCTTACCCCAGCCTCAAACTGCCTCGACTCAACTAATGTTGATTTGGAAGCTGCCTTTATCACTTCAAGCCCTTCCAACACCCATTTTGCTCATGAATTCTTACTTCCGACAAGTACAGAAGGGACTGGTGTAAGTCAACCTGGTATCACAGGTATCAGTGCCACTCAAAATCAGTCTGAAAACACTTCGGTTAAAGCAAGATTGACTTTGTTGACAAGTACGTAAGCAAAACTGAAACAAATCCTTTTTCCACCAAAACAGCACTAACTACTCAAGGATTTACATTGGTTTAACGCACAGTTGGATACAAATAAGTAATTGAGCCACTGACAATTGTGTATGTAGACAGAGCCTACTACACTTTGGTCCTAGGCAGTTAATTGCCTTCCAGGCCTGAACTTCTCCAATGCTGCCCACAAGTGGCATCTCTAATTTAGATCAATGCCTTAGGGGATCCGGAGGAAACTTGCATTATAAGAAAAGACCCAAGGGAGTGTGTACACACCAGAGCTTTCAAGTAAAGGACTTTGCACATTATTTATTGTCCAGGCTGTCTGCTCACTACACTATTAAAGTGCAGCGAAAGCTCTGCTGTTGTCATATAGGGTTCCTGCTACTTGGGGTCAAAAATGGACTTAAAAGATTCCAGTCAGCATGGACATGTGCCCAAAACTGACAGACACAGGAAGGGTTAGCTGCAGACGTTAGCAAATAATGCTAAAAATTAAGCAGGCTAACCCTCTCTAACGTAATGTTGACCAAACCCCAGTGGGTTAGCCTTCAGGGAACCAGGCTGTGTTGAAATCAAACTTTGAGGAAAAGCCTTCACTGCCACAGCCCTGGATCCAGCTTTACTGTGTGGGACTCCCTCACCACATGGCACAGGCTGGCCACTGGTTCCAGGAGGAGCAAAGCTGCACATGACCTGATCCTGCTTTAATGTCCAGTGCTTGCCATTGTTACAGATCCACAGCTTCTGAAGCTCTCACTTAAGAGCAACCTCATTTCTGTCTGAAAAGAAGCTCAGTTAGTCTCCAAAGCGTAGGTAATAAAAAACAATGCTGTCTCCATGCAATCCTTTCTCATATTTCCCTTTCAAAGCACAGATCGTCAACAAATTTTATGGTCATCACTCCTGGCAAGATGGAAACTGCCATGAGCAAGGGTTTAGAGCTCCAATGCCAAACACGTTGCAGCATGGCAGAGCATTCCTGACAAAATTCTACATTTTTGAAAATTTAAGGCACCAAATTAAGCAAAAGTGAGGGATTTCCATGCACCTTGGCATCTTCAGAGCTGGTATATGCAGCCTGTAGAGCCCACTTCATGGGGACAGAACAAGCAAACTGATTTACTAAGCTGCTCCTGCAAAAGAGCATGTGCAGCCACAGGATAATTTCAGTTTGAGCCTACAAGTTAATCAAACAGCAGATTCAATCAGGAAATCCAAAACAGGAAGATAGACACTAATATACAGTACTGTAAGGCACTCCTACTGGGAAGGGAAAATTGGAAGGCAAATTATGAAGGAGAGAATGATCAGACTCAACTGGTTCAAAAGCAACACGATCAGCTATGAAGCTCAAAGCCTAGCTGTAGGCTCAGCACTGTGAGCCAAGACAGGGACAGAGAGAGCGAGAAAAGAGAGAGGACTGGCTTGCAGCTGAGCAACAGAAAACAAGAGATAAGATTATGATGATTACTCAATTACATTTCTTTTACACAGATCAACAGTCGGCTGCAATCCAGACCATGACCTTGGAAAGCCCAGGAAACTCAATGGCTTCTGTTGCCACAGGGAAAAAGCAAAATACAACTGGGCAGCTTCCCCATTTCATTGTAACCAGACATCCTCTTTTTTGTTGTTGCTTTTTGTTTTTTTTTTAAAGCCTTTCAGGACATTATCATCCACCCATTACAATGCACACAGTATCCCTGTACTAATTATTAAGAGAAGTCTTGACAAGAGCAGCTCTTGAGGTACCCTGATGATTCACTCCTAGCAGGGCTATCACGGTATTGTGAAGAATTCTTCACCAAAAAGTGTGTTTTCTCACTTATTTAAGAAACCTTCACAACTGCCAGTTCCTATCAACCCAGCAATGAGCTCCTATGTGCATGTTGGTACGTGCCAACCCGGACATTGCATCACACCACAAGACCATTTTTCACCACCTAAGAAAGACAAAGAAAAGAAAGATTTCTGCATAAGAGATCCAAATTTCTCTTTCTGTAGGTTGATAATATCAAAAAGCTGCATTTTGCATCCCCTAGGTAGGTCCTTATCTACATAAAAGAAAAGCTAGAGGGTTTGGGTAGAGAGGAAAAGAAGAATTGAATTAGTTTATCTACAGTGTCCTGGGTTAAATAATCTCAGACTAACTAAACTGAGAAGATTCTAAGTAGTTGTAAAGTCAGGCTACAGTCCCTTGCAGTGAAGCACCCTATTTCTATAGTGATTATAAGTTCTGTACAAGCAAGTAAGAGCAGTAACTGGACCTACAGATCTATTCCTCCTCCATAAGTAAAGAAAGCACCTTCTTTGTGAAGGAGACAAACCGCATTTTATTTTTGATTCACAACGAAACATTATTGTTCAAACTTACTTCATATTTATATCATTTTTGTGTAGGATGGGACTAGAAGTACTACTACACAAATTCTACCGGGGGGGGGTGGGGGTGGGGGCAGGCATGGAGGAGAGATGTGCGCAGTCTGGAAAGACCCCAGGTACTTTTCCAGCTGGTGCCCACCCAGCCATCTGCAGAGCAGGGCACGCGCAGGCTACAGGCTGCAGAATGGGAAAACAGTAGCTCTGCGGACCAGTGTGCGGCACTATGTTAGTACAGCAGAGACAACCACACAAGGGTACAGTGCTGTCCAAAACCCAAACCACCTCCAGAAGTATGAGCTGTGTCTCCTACTAGCAGCTGGCTCTTGCATGAAAACCATCCTTTTAGAGTTGGGTCTTTTGAGAGTTAGTAACATGAGCAGTAGTTTCTGTTTATTCTTCTATCTTGCAGTGCTAAAAAATGATCAGGGCTCGTTCCTACTGCACCCACAATTCCTGAGGGCAGGACTGGACCTTGAATTATGTTTTTGAAAGGCAGAGATAGAAGACTGCACCCTACCCATCCATATGGAATAACTTTTTTTGGACAGGAGCTAGGCATCCCTGAGAGGAAAACATCTTCCACATTACAGCCAGCTCCTGTAGCTACAAGAAGAAGCTATATTACTTTTTCAAGGCGGAAAAATCACATCTGATTTAGGAACTGGCTTACTTACAGCTACACTGGATTAAAAAAAAAAAAAAAAAAGAAAAAAAAAAGAATCTGATCTGTATTGTACATTATCCCTTCACAAAAAGCTTTGGATGCTGCCAGCATATTGTAAAAACATGCTTTTGCTCTTTGCCTTTAGCAATGGCAGTGGTTCCAGACTCACCACTAATTCCAACAGGTCTGTTGACAACATATTCTTTTTTTCCTGTAAATCTCAGTTAACAAAGAAACTCTGTTCTGTAATACCTGCACAAATCTAGAATAACTCCAAACTTGTCTGTTGTTATTCCAGAATTTAACTAGAATACCTAACTACCCACATCACTGGCATTTTGGAGATCAGGGCATCTGACAAAGTTACCAATACCTTGCAATGCCTGAACCTTGATTTCTTGATGCCACAGGGTACTCAACAGTACACACAAGCACCTCTCTCTAAACTGGGCTGGATGTGAACTAATGCCATAAAATATCTTAAATTCAAAAGCATTATCATATGGAAAATGTCACTTCTTTTTTCTTTCATGACCCACCATTACGTCTAGAGCTAATTCAAAATAGTACCTGCCAGATTCTGACAGTTTCAGAGCTACTGGCTTTGCCACAGGGCTGGTTGTAGTGACACATGCTGAAAAATATGGGAGTGTACTGTTTATTCAGCCAGTACCACTGCAGTTCCTGTTTGCATGACTAATTCCACAAGACTTCCCCTGTGTTTGCATATGTGAACGTGCAGGGAGTTCTTTGCATGGGAATGGACTTTAAAGGAACATTATATCCTTAAGGATGATAGCTGAAAGCAACTCATTTCATATGAAGAACAGTGAGTTGAATGAAACAAAGATGCCTCTGTGTAGGGGAAATACTAATTTTAGTGACAAAGGTGCATGATTCACCAAGTTCATTAAATATGGGAATCCCTATACTACTTTGCCAAGAACATGGAAAACCCCCTACTTTCTTCCAAAGAATCCCAATGGGAGGAGGACTTCTGAAAAAGAAAGGCACTGGTTGTCTAATGAATACAGATATAAACATGCTTCTATATATATATACACACATAAAGTTGCGCTCAAATTTGGGAAAGCTCAGATTCAGCTACTTTCTTCAACTGGAGGCTGGAAAAGGCAAACATTTGTACTCCAATACAAGTCCATTGTGTAACTTTCTGCCCTTTAATGCAAGCATGATGTACCCCATTCTTTTATTTAAAATACTTAGCAATTAGTGAGCTGCTTCAATGATCAAGACTGCTTTCTGCCTTGAATATAATAACAGCCTGCATATTATATAGAAAGCAAAGATCAGTAGTCTGCATTTTAACAAACCTACATGAGAGAAGGAAAATGCACATGCGACTGGCTTTTTTCTTCTGAAATCATATTTGCTTGCTGTATATATATATGTGTATATAAATATGAATGTATTCATATGCATCTAATACACATATTACTGCAGGGTCTGGAGAAAAAGTTAAAAATGTGGACTGGAGTGAGGAGTATCCCTAAGTGTTCACTGACGGTGAAAACACAATGAACTGAACACTGTTAGTGATGACACACATCTCTCCAGTCAAATCTTTCACAATATATGTAATTTACCATGTTTAGTACTTCCCTATGTTCCAGGTTTGCAAGGCAGAACCATACCTTGAGAAGTTCGCTCTCCACCACACGAATCACCAGAGATGTATAGAATCCTCTAGTGCTCCCAGAGAACTCAGGACACAAATTGCACATGAACACAGCAAACTAATGTTTCACAATTTTGAGGGTATTTTCTAGCAAAATTGGGCAAGTTCACTTTCCCAACTATTGGTCTACCAGGATCAGGTTAGAAAAACATGTAAAGTAAACTTCACACGACAAAAACACAACCAATGTAGACAGTTGAAATGTCTTCAAGCCTAGCAGGAGATTTGAAAGTCACGTTACTGGAGTTGAGGATGTGGCCCCACATAGATCAAGAATAAGTAGCATAAAGCAGAATGGACTTCAGTGACGGAGCTTGACAGATATACCCAGCCTGAATAAGAACAGCAGCAAGTACCCTGCTTATCTGCTTATGTAATATTCCACTGGGGTGGTTATAAATAAGCACAGCTAAAGGAATTATTCTGCATCTTATGCTTGCAAACATCCTGAATAAGGTTTGATGGGAGATACTTTTCTTTCCTCGGGGAGGAGTGACATGTAAATGTGCTGATTCTTTAGAAATAGCTCTCTGGAAACATGAGGAAATGGAAACATGTCCATGTCAAAAGTAGCAGGTAGGCTTAATATCATTTCTGCCTTATGAGGTTCTGTGAAACAAACACCTTACCAGAACCTCTGCCAAGGCTAATAATAAATAATACACATAAATAAGTAGATGATTCATCAATTCTAAATGAACAACATCAAAAATAATGTGTTCATGGCAGCAAATATTTTCTGTCTTGAGGAAAAGTCTTCTCCAGAGGTGGAAAAGAAAAAGTTAGGTGCTCAATTAGCTAGACCTAAAGCATTTCAAGTAAATCACATTTTGTATAAGAGCTAGCGGCTGGACTTCAATGCAAAATGCAGTTGAGCCATTGGTATTTCAAAGCCAACAAGGCTTTATGGCCACTTTAGCAGCTGCTATTCACAGATGAAGAAGATCAGGTACTATTTTGCAAAAAGATTTCTGCCTGGCTAAGCTGAGAGGTTGCTTGACCTGGCAGCTGGGGAAGAGGCTCTCTTCAGGCTGGCCACTGCCTTAAGGAACTCATGTGTTCTGATACGACAACTCAAACATGTTGCAAGACTCTTCGAAGTTTTCATCCATATTCAGACGCCTCCAGAAGGATTTCTGCTTCTTCTGCAATTCTTTACGCACGCACCTGGGGCATGGTACGGCCTTCACTTTGCATTCAGAGTGGAAGACAGCACCACAGCTTTCACACCTGCAAACACAAATTAGCGTCAAAATTGAATGACAAAATTGGACCAGAGCATGCAATGGACTTCACATGGATTGTGGACATCCTTCAAACAGTTCTGGTAGCTCAAAGTGCTACATTTCAAAAGAGTGGAATATCAAAAGGCAGTGGCTTGTCCACACCTCTGCTGGTGTAAAGCTACTCAGGACTAGCAAAATCTTGCATCCTTATGCACTTGCTGAGAATCTATCACAGTGCTTCTGCTTCAAAGACAGACATTGTTACAAGGATTAATAGTTATGTCTTCTTACTAATTAGCTTTCAGGTCTATCACAGAATAGACATAATTTTTGTTTTATGAAAGACAAGTTTGCTACTTTGATCTGTAAATGAAGATTAATGGCATTCATTCCCATCAAGATATATTTCAGCATTTGGAACAGTCAAGATATGACAGTTTGGGCAATGAACTTCCAGTGGTGTGGTCAGCTGTTCTGGAAAGAGTAAAGCAGGAAAGCCAATTTCAAAAGCAGGAAAATAAGTAATTCCACAAAGTAAAAATGAAACGCAGAATGGTAGACAGACATTCTGTCCGTGGCCTGTGAAAGACCAGGCTAGATGGTGATGGATGTAATGTCATAGTAGATCAAGCATCCAATTCTAGATGGCTGTGGAGCAGTGAAACATCTGGTTATGATGGAGTGGGTTAGAGCTGAACATTCGGACATTCTCAGCCTTTCAATACAAATGACTGTATAGCAGACCAGTAAGTCACCGTCTTACTGCAGTTCTGTAACCAAATGGAAAAAAAAAAAAAAAAAGGTCGACAGTGTCAGGAATATGAAGTCTTAGATTACAGTTGTGTAATCAAATAATGAAAGCAACAAAAAAACAAACTTCAGAGCAGCTTTTAAGCATAAATGAAGGGTGCTGGTCAGTTGGTGATTTTGTGGGAAGTCTTACAATGCCTCACACTTTCCTTATTTGCAGTTATTGTAGTCCCATGACCACATGAGAATCCTAGCGTCCATTGTTATCCCTACTTTTTGTTTCTTTGGGTGTTTTTCCTTTCTCTTTCTTTCCTTTCTTTTTTTTTTTTTTGGTTAGAAATAAGGTTACAGTCTTCAAGATTGTGAAGAAAAACTGAAATCATGAAGCAAGAAGCCCTAAACCCTGAGAAGCCATAAGGCAAATAAAAGCCACCTTTAAAACAAATTGTAGTATTTGGCATGCAGTCTGGCAACACTGAGAGAAGTCCATAACACAACGTGTTTCATTAACTATGTTAGCTGCATCTGCATCTTACCTATAATTTTGAAAAAGCAGTTCTCGAGCTGGCTTTAGCTTTTATGCCTGGTTCTGAACAACCAAAGATGGTCTGAATTTTAATAACTTTGAGAAGGCTATGCAGAAGTTCAGGGGCAGATTTCTAGGTGGCAGAATTTGATAGAACTCAACAAGTATGAAAAGTACGGTTAAAGAAGCTAAGTTAAGCAAAATGCTCTGTTGGCTAACTGCTATGTTCTGTAGCACCAGAACTTGACACATTCTTCTTTTTTTTTTTTTTTAATGTCCAGCTAGTGAGTCTGAAACTGTTTTTGAATCAAGAAACTGGCTCACAGAGATATTTATCATTGTGTGCTCAAAAAAAGAATTGGTATTATGGCCCTGATCCAGTGAAGCACATAAATACATACTTAGGACTAGTATCCCAGTGATTTCCTTGGGATTACTGATCTGCCTAAAATTAAACATGTGCTTACGTGCTTTGCTGGACTGGGATCTCTATGAACAGACGCATTAATGGATGAAGGAGAGACAGAGAGGACAGCCGTGTCTTTAAAACTTTACATCATTCGGACCTGACACTAATGGTGATTTTATCAAACTAATTCTCTCTTGTTAGTCAGCAATTTACAGTGCCCTGGAAGTTGCTAGAGGGTAATGATTGATGAGGAGTGTAATTTTGTGCTCTTGCACTGCCACTCCCTATGCTCACTCAATATTTCTCCACAGTACTCAATGAGGTGACAAAACTTATCAAAAATTGCTGCTGAAATGGATGCCAGCAGGATGAGAGAGGAGCCAGCACACCTGTTCCTCCCAGTGAAAGGCTATCAACAGAGAAAGCAAGGATTTATTGTGTTTAAGTTAATATGAATTCACGTTTCAGAAATAAGCTCATTGGAAAAAAAATAAAATAATAAATTTCTCTCCTATTGCTCAAAGCCAAAAGAGAGAAAAAATGTCTGCACTGTTATTTATTAGTGGTGGTACAACAGCTGAAGCTCTGACTGGGATCCCACGCTGTGAGGCTCTAACCATAGCAATGCAAACAGCCAGCCCTGGATCTCACAGCCCACAGCACTGCTTCAATACGGGAACAGCCCTGGCAAAACTTGCAGCCATCAAGACCATAGTCAGTCCATTCTGGCGCCTCAGCTGCTGACTGCAGCTCTGAAAGATCTGTTTTCTCCTGTGAAGGAGGATGTACTCCCAGTCCCAGCCACGGTGTGCAGATGATGACAAAACAGCAGCCTAAAGACCACTGCTCTGAGCTGGAGTGCAAAGCTGCCTCTTGCTCTCTGCAGGGACAGGCAGAGAGGATGTCTGGGTCAGCCTTCACTACATGCTTGTATCTCCTCACTGCTAAAGGAACTCAGCCACATGTGGGCTAATGCTGATCCTGCTCTGTATTTGCGTAAATGGTAAGTTACTCCTTTTAACAGCGATGGAGCTATACTAGCTCAAGCCATCTATGCCATAGCTTTTCATTATATCGATACAATCAGTCTTAACTGATCCTGAAAATGTCAACTGGTTGACCATTCCTAATCTTATTGGCAGAAATTTTCCAGTGATAACAAACAAAAACCCACCAAAATTATATTCCATTTTAGAATATTGCAAACAGATTGCTTCTTATTTAATCCTGATGTATAATTTTATCTTCATTGTAGCATCACAAATGGAAGGGCTGTTAGTGCTAAGAACACCAGGCTACTGTTCCTGCTTCTTCATGTGTTCTGAAGTCGTTTCCTTGTCATTAAGAACTTGGACAGACAGACATGGCTCTTCAAATAATGCATTTGTGTATTTAACAGGACAAACATCTCTCTCCATATGATATGAAACAGAGACCAAAGGACAATGCAACCTAGAAAAGCTGCAATGAGGTCTCTCACCCAAATGATTTGATGTAAAATGCAAACTTGCAAGGTCAGATGGTTAAACATTGCCAGAATGTCCCTCCTGGTGCAGGAACCTGCACTCCAGAACAATTACCAGGCACTAAAGTGCACATTAGTGCTGTGCTGTGCTTCAGGTGTTGATCCCATATTCAGTTCTGCATCGCCACCTTCGGAGCTGCAGATCTTATTCTTAAAGGCATTCTTGAGCTCTGTCTCTGTGATTAGACTGACTTTTCCTCACTGTATTTGAAGCTCCAAGTAAGCCCCTCTTTGATGCTGTTGGTGCCTTTAGCTATGTTAAATTCAAATAAGTGCAACAACTTAATTGCTTAAGTTGCCTTTCTGCTAAAATGCTATCAAGAAGCCATAGGTACAATGATGGGGAGAGCAACACAACAGTGAACAGAACTGATCTGAACTTGAACTGGGTTCTAAAAGTAAAACCCATCTTACAAATATTGGAAATTATAAGGCTCTGATTGATCCGTCAATGACAGCTGCATATATGTAACTCAGTCCATACCACAATACAGCCAAGACAATACAGTTGTCTTCCTCACTCAGTACATCTCTGTGGCAAAAACAGGCATCCATGAGCTGCATTAGCAGCAGCTGTGTTTTGTGAAGGCAACAGCAACACCTGTGTTAGGAAAAAGGGTGTTCCACGTGCACTTCTAAATTGATACTCCCTTTTGAAAACTGATCTCACAGAGCTATTTCTAAGGCTTTCTTCAGATCCTTTTGCAGAGCTTCTGACAAACAAAACAGCATGGTTTTTTGTTCTGACAAACAAAAAAATACAAGAACTACCTTTGCTACTTTTCAAGAAAGTGGAGAACAAAATATTTATTTTTTTAAAAAACATGTTTTTTGCAGGCTGCCAAACTGGGTATCTAAGCAACTGTGTAGATGCACGTATATAGCTGAATGCGTTCCTGCTGAAGGATGGAGGAGAACATCAATCTTTCTGCCTGTAACTGCTAGCCAGTTGTTTTGTCTTCCTTGATAGGATCCATCACAATGCCTTACAGAGGCCACTACCAAGAACTGTTCTCTAAAACCGGTCTCCAACTAGCTCTCCACATGTGAGTTTCAGAGTTTTCTTTACTGCTGTTTTCATGCCTCAGTATTCCCAAATGTTTTTCTTTCCATAGGAAAAAAAATTACATTTTGTAGTCTACAAAAGGCTCATGTAAATTACTACACTTAGACATTTTTTCCTTAAATCTCATTGTCATAGGTAATTTACGGTTCAGGCACTACTTCTGAATCCCAACATCTTTGGCTATAGGCCAGGAAGTCTCTGGATCTTTTGTGAGATTTCTATATATCATTGTTAATAAGCTCATGAGTCCATAGCCATTCAGGCTTTTCAGGTTTCCTTCTGTAATGAATGATGCTGTGATATAGCATATTAACAGCACCTTGCTATTTTTCAAACCTTATTTGAAGAAGAACACCACATGTTGTTTTCCTACTGACTTTCAGCCTTCTCAGATAGTGTCTGAAATAGCATCCTCTATTTTGGTGTTTTCTCTCTTTTTTCTTTCTTGACCAACTCAATTTCTCTTAAGATTAAAGAGGGTGTTTCACGTTTTAAGGATGTTTTACATGGTTGAAAACTGGAGTAATAGAAATACAGAGAATTATTCAATACTCTAAATAATTTCTATTGCATTGAAAAGTGTGTGAGAGAAAGGCCAAAGCTCTCCACAGCCTGACAGCCTAGACAGGCGTTAGAGTGCTCTTATTACTTTTATTACTAGTTACAAAAGAAAAGTCTTTCTACAATAAAAGCACAAAACCACTCATTATCTGCTGAAGAAATGCCAACATAACTATCTCTCACCAAGTCTGGGCATTTGAAAAATATGCATGTCAATACTTGGTAAACTCTAAATTCTGGTAAACAGGTTGGCAGGCTGACCAGAGTGACTGTGCTGGGATGAAGCTGCTGGCACCACAAAGGTTTATTAGGACAGCTTCAGTACCACACACATGGGTTGCACCTGTCTGGCTTCCAAACACCAAGCTGGGAATCGAAGTGGACCATGGCTATGCTGATCATCCCTGGAATGAACAAACAGTGGATGACAGATATACCACAATTCCTGCTTCACAAATGGGAAACGAGGTGAACTGACTTGCTCAAGGTCAGCCAGAAGCAATGAGAAGAGATGAGAAGGGTAAAGAGCTCTCTCTTGTCTCACTGCAGTGCCATATTCACCTGCCATCATTTCTTTTGTAGTTTTATATACTAACTCTTTTTTTTTTTTTTCACAAGAGAACCACTTCCTCTGTGCCAGGCCTTGCACACATTTGCTCAAGTAAGTAATCCCTTCAAAAGGAATGTCAATAAGGATTTGATGTAGGACCTAGCCCTTCATTACCTAAAACTCTTCAGATTATTATTTTTCTTCCCTCCTGCAGAGTAAAAACAAAGAAAAACAGTGTTGTTCATTATACTTTCTTTAGATAATGCTATACATTCATTAAGCACCTAAAATACTAATCCACCTGTAACTTGGTTACTAAAAAACAGCCCAGGGAACAAACCACAGTAGCTTAAGGAAGGCTTGCCTAGAGATTTCAGCATGATCACCATCCCATGCTATGCACACGTGCATGTCTGCAAGTATTTCTGAATTACTCAGCTGTGAGTATCACAGATGTGCCCTTCAAAACTATGAGAGACTTTAGCAGAACACAAAGAAAAAAGAAAACGGACTGGCTTGTGTTCACTTACAAAACAAAAAAAGCCTCAAAGGCAATCAATGCCTGACACATGCGTGCAGCAATATTATTACAGTTGCCTAGGAACCAACGCATGGAGCCTGCCTAGGGCCGGACACTTACGTAGTAAATGAATGGAAGAAAGTTGGCACTGATATGGCATTGATTTGTCCCTATAAGGAGCTTGCTAGGATAATTCCTTTTATGACACACTTACAGTCTACCCAGTCCCTGAAATCACTACACGTCTGGAAATTCACTCTAAACAATTAATTCAGTGCTTAGGGAGCTGGCATGAGTGGAAATGGTAATTCAAAGCATAATCATAGTTTTCTTTTCTAAATACCTCCTTGTCAGAGGGTTACTCTTGGCATGCTAACAGAGCCTGAAGGTGCTCCTCATTTATAAAGGAATGGCTGGGTCCTAGGCTGGCTCAGGAGCACACAGAAAGAGCATCAACAACTGTAACTGCCAACCATCAGCTCAGTTCGTGTGTTGTGGGAGCCAGTGCTGGTTACAGGCAGCAGCTAGCAAGGGGTGTACAGCGATTGCAAGCCTGCACGGACAGGGCTCAACGAGGACAGCACCCATGCAACAGCTGCACAGACATCCCTGACCACAGCCTGACACAGTGTCTGTGCCCAACAGCGCTGCTGCTGCTCTAGTAATGCCATGCTGGGATGGCTGAAGGACATGCTACCCAGTGTCCCTGCATGAAAACTCTAAGACCAGTGTCGATGCTCCCTTATAGCCAGCATGGGTCAGACTCAGCCCCTGAAGGAGTGCCCCAAGCAGGGGGGAGAGTGAATGAGAGTGAATGAATACCTGGCTCCGCTGCCCAGGGCTCACCCTGGGTATCCCCATCCTGTCAGACCAGCACACACTACCAAGGACATCAACTTGCATGTCAAATACATCCAACTGATGTTCAAGATAGTCAGAAATATTAAAGCCCCATAAATTAGGGGAAAAGCAGACAGCTCACTGGAGGGGACAGAAAACCACCAGTGCTCCACTGGCAGCGTGGGGAGCTTCAGTGCCAACTTCTTTACCAGACCCAGAGAAATCACAGACAGGAGAGAAAATGCCAAGCAGGCCTTCATTTTGGGTGCTCACAGAACAATTTGCTACAGGCCACGTCTGAACAAGAACTGCTTGATTTAACCATCCACTATCCTCCCATGATAGTTGTGTACACAGGCTGAGTTACTGCAATGAAGCGCGGCAGTGGGGTCAAGCAGGAGCAAAGAGATCCTGCAGGTCTCAGACACCTCTCTGCAGAGCTCTGTCACTCCCGATTAAGGAGAGAAGTGTGTCCTCAGCTTGTCCTCTGCTGTGGCTGCAGGGATTTATACTACTTATCTATGTATATTTCCAGACTTGTGGCTAGCAGGAGAATTAAGGACTGACTGTCCACCTCAGCACCGCACTTCGTGAGTAGTCTAAATTCAAAGATCCTAAACCAAACAACGTGGCCTGTACACAGCAATTCACTAGAAATCTGTAAAATCAGACATTTAATCTGAAACTGTGATTACACTTTAGCCAGTGGAGGCAAGTCATCTTGGAAAGGAGAAAAGCCCTACACATGCACTACTTGCAAACCACTGAAGGGGCTGAGATGCCACAGCGATTTAAGTGTTTACATTGCTCGGCCCTATATACCCTCTGCCAGATGCCACGCCATGATCTGGAACCTCTCTACTTCTTCTATTATTAATGCATTGTATTCACAAAGTGGTGGTTGAAAGCCTAAAAGCAGAGTCAGGCAATACTATTAACAGTAATGACACACTGCCCTCAAACATTGTAATTTTACTATATGACTCTTCTATTTCGCATTTTTCTGTAAGTCTCGAGTCTTTGAATCCTGTGATTACGTTAGAACTTTTGCTTTTAATAAGAGGAAGGCAAATGCACTTAGATTTCATAGCTCTGCTGTAATGCTGAAGACATGCCTGCCTGGACCCTTGAAGGAAAAAAAAAAGGAACTTAATGTTTAAAAAATAAAGTGCATAAATAACAAGATTCTTAAGGTAATCTTAGAATTTCTGACCACTTAAGAGTTGTAGTGTTGGCTTTCAGGGACATTTGAAAAGCTGATATCTAGTCTACAAGGAACTGTACTTGTGAGATGGTGAAGGTCCATCTTAAAAAGGGATTTTGCATGAGAAAGTAGTAGTAGGAAACTAAAAGGTCTTGACAGACAAGTGGGATACCTAGAGTGAAGAAGGCGGCACAGGAGGGAAGCCATAAAACAGAAACTGGAAGTGAGATGGCTGCCATGTTCAGCTAAGGGGAAAGTGCACAAGGCAGCACTGTAGAGACCTTCCAGCTTGAAATAAGTATCTGCCTTTATACAGAACCTTCTAATTAACACCAATCTGATATGAGGCAGTTAAAAATGATCTCTAAAGCTAATCCAGTTCCAAAATACAATGACTGATGAAAAGCCAGTATACTCTCTTCCTTTTTATGTGTTCTAGATGAAATTACTGCAATGACCTGCACAGACAAAAATCAGATTTGGTCCAGAAAATTTTGACCAGTTTTGACAGATTCAGGTGAAATTAGATCATCAAGAGAAGTTAGCTTCTACTTAGGTGTCTACATTTCTTTAGAGAAAGTGCTGAGCAGATCCCTTCAGGGTGCTTCGAATGAGCTTTTTAAACTATCAATATCCGATAAGCTTGGCTCTTTCAAAAATTAAGTACTAAAATACTAGCACAGCTCGGGGGAGCTGGGTCTGGGGAAGGGCTGTCTAACACAAAACAAACCAATCAAAGTGATAGGGAAAATCATGTACTTTGAGTGATGCCTTTCACTTCTGCCAAGGTATTTTCTGGAAATGCTTTATGCTACGTATTTCAGTCTCTCCACCTAGTATCTATCTTTAACATTCTCCCAAACGCTCTGAGCTGTTTTTGTCCAGTGACACACCATCTATAATACAGAGAGCTGTAATTTTGCGAAGACTTTGGCATGTGCATAAAGCTAAGCACAGCCTCAGAGCCCTTAGTAAAACTTCTTGCTATGTGTAAAGTTAAGTGCATTCATAGGTCTTATCAGGATGGTGGCCAAAGATTATAGAGGCATCCAAGCTGCTTGATATAGTCAAGCCTGTTCTGTGGCATGTCTATTTTAAACGTGCGTCTTCTGGTTTGTATCTTTAAAGGTCTACATGTCTTAACTGATCTGCAGAACAAATTAACTTCACAAAGTGAAAAGAGTTTAGCCTTGATAAATGAATACAAACACAAAAGAATTACTCTCCTTGGTTCACACACAACTACAGTCAAAACATAAAAGGCAAGGGATCAACTCTCCAGGCCTTAACCAAGAGAGTAAGTTTTACTAGAGAAACACAACAAATTATCTGTGAGGGTAGGTACTCGGATACCAACACTTGGGCAAGATCAAGACATTATTAACTGGGTAGCATGCAATAATCTTAACATTAACTGTAATTACTTAACTATCCAATTAAACAAAATCATTTTAACGAGTAATTCCATTCTCTCTCCAGTGGTATTTTTCTCAGTACTCCTTAAGATTTAAAACTTGTTCGAAATTGTTCTAAATCATAAAACAAATGGGATCACATATCATGGACGACTGTATCACTACACAAAATCTCTTTCTCTTTTTTCACTTCTGCTATTATTTTTTATTTTGGGAGAAAAAAAGCAAACTTTTCACCACGTTAATGAAGAACAAGCAATACCAGAACAACTCAAGGGGCAGTGCCTGGCTGCTAATAAGCAGGCAAGGATAGCTCTAACAAGCCAGTTGATAACCAGAGAGAGAGATTTAAGCTCATTTCACAACACTTGTAAAAATAAAATTAGCAATATAATAGGATAATTTTATATGTTTATTTGGTAAATTTAAGCCTGAGGCAAATTTAGTTCAAGAAATAAAACAGGAGGTTGATGTGCAGGTTGTTTAAGTTGCCAGAGCTCCAGTAAAAGCAGAGCTGTGAGAGTTTACATTAGCAGGCAATTTGCTCCCTGAAATGTGTAATTAACTCAGTAGGCTTTAAAAAGACTCTTCATGATTTAAAGACCTTCAAAAAGATGCAGAATTTGTGAAATTTAGATGAACCCATATAAATATGTTAAAGAAAGACATAAGGGAGAAAAACGGAGGACAGAGGAATCAGATCGGAAGAGGCATCCAAAAGGATGAGCCAATTAAAAAAAAAAAAGTTTACCTACTGAATCATGGCTTTCATTAAGCTCTGTGCAGAATAACCACCTCCCAAGAAAAGCCACAGAAAGGAAATATCATTAGAAAGCTTATGACTTTGTGAGCCCACCCTTACATTCAAGGCAGCAAACTGTTGCGCTGTATTGTTGAGCAGGATGTAAAGAGTCTGCCAAGCACAGCCCACAGACCCGCTAATTAAGTGAACTGATTGTGTTTGTTTTGGAACCGTTTGCCAACAAAGGAATGTGTCACGCTGATTAGTGAGAGAAGGGTATGTAATATATGTGTATTCAAACCCTGAGGAGCACATAACCCAGGTATTCACTCTGTTTGCTCAAGGACTGACGAAAATGACTCTTAAGCAAATAACCTGACCAAAGAGAAACTCCAGCCTTCAAGAGAGGCCCCCCTTTTCTCTCAGATAGATGTATCTGAAGACCACCCATCCTTCATAAATTCCTACTGAAGACTGCCCTAGAAGCTGCTGGGAAGATTTCAGAGAGAAATGACCTCTCAAAGCTGACCTAAGAGACCACAAGGACGGAAAGGTAACAGCCAGCTGAGAACCACACTGGAATTGTAACGGCCTCTCTGACAGATGTCACTCTTCTCTCCAAAGAGCAAGAAAGGTCAGGGAGGTAGCCAGAAAAACAAGTGCCAGCTCAACACAGACACACACACACACAGCCCACACAAACAGACTTCACTTTTCAAACATTCAACAGAGAGGTGACGTTTGCAAAAGCTGCCATGCACCCACTTTCAAATATTCTCAACCTAAGAGCCCAGTTTGCTGGTAGAATTAATAGCATGCTCAAAAGTGAATGAGCAACACGTGAGAACAAGAAAAGACAGGAAGTGGTTTTCAGAGCTCGGCTCCTTTTCCTTCTTAACTCAGCAGCTACAGTCAGGGTACTTCAATGTCTAGGTGGCCCCAAGTATAAAATGGGAGTCCTGTGTTGTAGACATCAATTTCAGAAAACCAAGATGGAGAAATGGAGTTGTAGTCAATTCTCACTGAACACTTGTGGACTCAGAACAGTACAACTAAATCACAACTCGGAGCTAACTGTTTATCCAGAGCTCGGTACAATACTTAACTAATAGCAAAGCTGGACATATGTCATCAGAAATTTCAGGTATAATTGCAAGACTTCATATAAACATTTCGTGGTTTGCCATTCCATCTGCTACAGGTTACTCTGTACATGTGCCTATGTCTAAGTAGCTTCCTCACCTTATACCTGTCACTGTAGTGGTCAGAATACCTACTGCAGAATCCCTCTGATCTGTATTCGATAGCAACAAATGTCAAAAAACCTCTACCTGGCCTTTTCCCTCAGAGCTTTGCAGCTGATGGGAGTTGCTCAGTAAAACACACAAGTTCACCTATTGGCACGACTAGTCTCCAGCATGAAGATGGAAAAGAGTAAAAATATGGAACTGGAATAATCTGGTTAGCTTCACAGGTGCATGTGCCCACATGAGTAGTAACGAGATGAGAAAACTAACAAGAAAGGGAAATGGAAAATGCTGGTGACAAAAGCTACAATTAGTGATAAGGAATACAAAAGGAGCAAGCATAATGACCTCTGACAAAATAAGAGAGAAATACTGGAGAACTATTCATGCTGATTGTGTTTTCATTAAAATCGTTAACAAAGACCACTGTCTTTGGCATGACATCAACCACGACTTCACATTTGTGAAACATGAATAAAAGTCCTTTCTGGCTTCTAACTCACACAAAAACAGGAGCTAGAGCACCTTCTTTTGGCATTCACTGAACTACTGACAAATACTATTTGATTCCAGAAGCTTTTAAACTCTGTAATTGCAAGGTATGTCCGATCTCAGCTGAAGGGTAAGGGAACAATATACACCCAACAATGTTTTTGTGAACAAAATTCCCCCAGGGAAATCAAATGCACAGACCTTCAGGTAAACTTGTCTTCCCAATTGCTCATCAGTCTTTTGGGAAGATCTTCAATTGCCTTTTATACAATCTCAATAGCCATCTTAGGCTTCGTGTCATCTTTTTAACTCAGCCCACCTCACCACACACCCTACATACATTTTTTCTTGAAAACTGTTTATAGAGCTCAGCTGCACACCTTGTTTAGCTTATGTTCTCTGCTTTGTCAATGCACTTTCTAGAATAAGAATCTGGAGAAAGAATGTGCAAAACAGTCACTGAAAGCCAAGTTAGGCTGAAAAACCCCAAAGAAGAGTTCTTCGTTACTTGTACTTTAACATCTTTGTACACACAGGGGAATTGGATTCTTAACGAAGGTCTTTTAACAGGTTGCTCCTGATTGTTTCTAAAGGTGGCTCTTCAATTGTTTTCCTTTCAATGGAACTTTTTGGAGAAAAAATTAAAATGACTATATTTGAAACAGCCAAAAAGTATTTATCTGTGGAGGAATGCTGTGCTGTCAGATACACTGTCTTTCTGTTGAGTTTAAAAAAAAAATCCCCTTTATTCAAAATCCAAGACATTTTGGTAAAAGTGTAGTAACACTGCTGTGTTGCCAAGTCTACTATGGTTTTCTGCATTTTGCTTTTAGGTTTTCCATGCAACTCCTATCCCTGATTTGGCACCCAGAACTCCATATAATAAGAAATAAATGTTCTTGAGTTTAACTCAGGGCTGGTCATATATTTATTACATAGCCACGTGAGAAAAACAGTCATTAAAAGAAGAAAAAAAACACCAAACTTGTATACATATGCAGAGGAGTATGCACAGAGAAAATGGAGAATTACCCATAGCATTCCATAGGGAAAAAAATTCAGAATAGATGGTTATTGCTTTACAACATACAGTCCCAGTACATCAAGGGTCAAGTGACATCAGATACTGGAAAGATGACCGTGATCACTCCAGAGAATCTGTCTGGCATTTTAGCACACTTTGCAAACTCAGAAAAACTTTGAATAAATCACATAATGGGATTCTACTAGGTACTTTTCCCATTTTAAGCAGCTGTTCTGAGACTTACAACTACTCTGGGAAGTAGCTCCTCTGGTCTACTTCCAAGCCTGCTCATGGTGGCCTCCCTGGGCCAGGAATCTAGTGTAGCGGCCCAGGAATATGTATTAGTCAGATCCAGTCTGCAGTTATTTAAATAATAAGAGGTCACGAGGCTGGGAATCCACCAAGATGTTGAATGAGTCAAATGTTAATTTCATTACAGTACCTGCTTGTAGAAATGTCCTCAAAGGGATAGAGGATTTCTCCATTGTTGCAAATCTCACAGATGAAACCCTTTTGACTACAAAGACTGCAGCTATACACATGAGAGGTGGCAAACTTGATCACCTTCCCCAAGAAAGGAGCCAACTTTCCTTCAATAACCTGAAATGAGAAAATGACATGGAATGAACCCATAAAAAATTACCAGAACTCCCTGAAAGACGGAAAAAATATAAATGCAGATATGCAGCTATGCACAGCTGGTTAAAACAACAGGAAATTAACTTCCCAACAGTTATAGCTCCATGAAATCACAAGTGATAATAGTGGCCATTGAACTGACAACAATCAAAATGTGAAAAAAAACCAGAAAACCTACAATTTCTATAAATCCCTAGTGACACACAAGATTGGTATTCATTTAAAGTAAAATAATACATTCATATATTAAGGCACAGAAGAGCAAATAGGAAAAGAGTTTAGGGCATCTGTATTATCATTTAAACTAACAACTATGGATACTGCCTTACACTTACAGTTTTCATTTCTTTGTAATTTTTATGCACAAATTCACAAATCAGTTTTGTCTTTGTTCTTCTTCCTACAAAGCACAGGGTATTTTGTGTTGTGTTGGGTTTTTTTGTTTTTGTTTTTTTTTTTTCATTTTTTTCATGAACAGAATCCTGCCTTACCTGCTTTAGTAACATTGCATTTCCCATTAAAAACCATTAAAATACATTATTTCCCTCATTGCCAAAGTGAATAAATTCTCAGATAAACTCTTGAATAGGAATTGTGTTTTTTTCCTTCAGTGTCCAGCTCTCAAATCAAGAAGTCTCTCACTGCCAGACAACCTTGATAGACCATTAGAAGTGATTAGCACTGCCTGTGTTGGTGTGAAAAAACTGCCATGTAGTATAGATTAAACTGCCAGCCACAACACTCATCTAAATTTGTGATTCAGTGACAATGTCTCAATAAGGGGTGCTATTCAGGCAAAATACTTTCCATTCAGATTGAACTTTCAGAGACTTTAAGGAATTCTGCTGGTATATGGAATAATGAAGATGAAATAAGGCCCTAAGTGTATATTCTCTCCTGGACTTCCTGTGGTCTGAATGGCAGCCTGCCAGATTAGTGATAGAAATGTGTCATGAGATTTGATAGTGACCTCCCATAAAAAAGGAAAAAGAATGTAGTAATTGCTGTTTGAAGGTTTATACAGGGCTGTGCCCTGAAACCTAAGAGTGGGGAGATTTACACTTAAATGTGTGCCAGATTCAGTTCAGGCACCCCTTCCCTCCATATCCCGCTTGTAAATGGCTTTAGTGTAAACCAATCTAGAGAAAGCAAAGGTCAAGGCAGAGAAGAACAACTGAGGTTTCAGAAGCACTCCTTCCCTATGTAAAGCAGAAAGGAAATAAACTTGTGTTCCAGGGCAATGTCCTGTCCACTAGCTGAGATACCCACTGTTAAAGAAGAGAAAAAAGGATAGGTAGCAAATGCATAGGTAGCATTGATCTTGATGGCACTGAATGGCATGGGCTGAAATGGGCCTCCTCTGCTTTCAGCTCTAGTCTGCTAACAGCATCTGCAACAACAGGAAGCGGCAGTGTTATTGCTAGTACTGCAGATAGGACATCTGCTCATGTTAGAGGAAAAATGACGTTCCTATTACATCCTGGTATAGGAAGATCCCCTTCAAGCAGAATATAAACAGTGCAAAGAGGCTGCTGCAAATGAAGCCACAGTTCAAGGTAGTGATATTTCTAACCTTCTGCCAGATGGCCAGACACTAGTTTAGCTCCCCTTGGCTGGGTTTTGTTTTTCATTGAAAAGGAAGAAAATTTTTTGCTTGCAGACTTCAGGGCTACAGAGGGTCTGAAAACCAAACAAGCTAGGAGTAGGGGAAAGACACAAAAGTTGATGGTGTTCAGGAAACAGGAGGAAAGGAACAGTGTAGTTGCCCAGCTCTTGACACTGCTACGACAACACATTTAGCAGTAATGGATGAAATATGCATACAATGATAACAAGTAAACCATGATACATACATATTTTCCATAGCACTTTCATGCTATAGCAACCACCTCTGACAGGCTGTAAAAGCTCCGTTAAAATGCCAGGCTGAAGACACAGCTGCAAACAAAATCTGTAAATCTGTACTAATGTCACTGTCAGCAAGGACTTAAGAGTTAAGTCTCTGAATTAAAAACACATTTTATACAATATGATGTACAAAATTAACATAATCTATTACCATCTTAAGCACCAGGGGTGAATTTAAGTCTGTACAAGGCACAAAAGATTTCCTGTGCTGAAGAGCTCACAAACTAACCAAGACAGATTGATAGCCCCCAAGGAGATGGTGTTATTCATCCCTATTTATTTATTTGTATGGCTCACCATAGCACTGTAGTGGGTTGACTTGTAACTCTGGCCACTGCAGACATACAATGAAGATTATATCTTCAAAGAACTATGCATGCCAATTTTGCAATGTGAATTACAGGCCATTTTACTGTATTACAGGAGGAAGACAAAATGCAACATCAAACTGATGTTATCACTATTTTTAGCATCTGCAAATTTTGTGTCATTTTACTTCATCAGAGACCTCAAGGCTGTGCACAGGAAACAACTTTTCTTGCAGCCTTCTCTCATTCGTTTTTCTACCTAATAAGAGTAAAATCCTCATCTCCATTTATCTCAGCAAGCAAAAGGGGATACTTCTGCTTGCTGTACCCAAGAGGAATTTTGTGGTAACACTTCCACAGTGATTATTTTATGGCTCAGGGAATGGGAGCTTGGGACATAATCTATGGTGTCAAAGCTTACCCTGTGACTAAACACTCTCATGACAGCTGGATGTCAGTCAGTTAAGACATCCCAGAACCACAATGACAGAGTTCCAGGATGTTCTCCCTGTTGATGCTAGAATCAGGTCTTGAGTTTCAAGGAAACACAAGTGACAAAGAATAAAAGTGTCTTACAGCTAGCTAGGTATCAGGAAAATCAAAAGGAAAAAAAAAACCTCAAAAGGCTGTCTTGGCAGATCCAGCAACTTCTGTCATTTTTTACAGCTAAATCTGTTACCAACGCCTTTCAGTGACAGAGACTCCACAGCCTCCTTACAGTGTACATCTGTTCTCAGTGTTGGGTCACTCCCAAGCTTTAACCTGAACATTTCAGTTTAGGAAAGTAGCTGAAATTTCAACCTACTTGTTCCAGAAGCAGAGCACAGAGAAAACCCTTCTAAATCCAAGGAAACAAGCAATGCTTTAAATGCCACACGTCAAACAAATCTCAAATCAGACCTGTGGACCTGCAGGAGGTAGGTAACATTCAGTTGTCCAGCGCTCATGCACATTCAGATAAATTGTGTCACTGTGGAGAAAACACAAGTGGCCCCCTGTAACTCAACTCAGTTCTCAGGTGGAGGCTGAGACCTGAAGACTCTTAATGCAACACGAGTCACTGGCAGGCCTAGCTGGCAGGTTCAGCAGTGGGAAAGTCTCTTCTATAGTACACAGCGGGTCTGGAAAACATGTCCATTAGCCCAGGGTGTAGAGGGAGAAAAAGTGGTTGAATTTGGTCTTTGAAGACAGCAGCTGTTACATGGAGCACTGAAATTGCAGCTTCATGTTCACAACCTGCAGCCAGTACCAGTCTGTGGGGGCTACAAAGTAGTGTATATAATCCATTCGTTTCCTCCTCTCTGGTATGTTGGTAGTATTTGCACCCCATTAACAGATAAGTACATCAAGAGAAATGGTAAAAGATGGTGTTTTTTTTTCCATAAGACCACACTTAACCCAACTAGATAATCAAAGGCTTAAAAATAACAAAGTATCACATCATTGGGAAGTGCCTATGCACCTGGAAGACAACTGTGTTAAAAGGACCTTACCAAACTAGAAAACCTGTTGCTTCTTAAGCAGCAGAAATGAGGAAGCTTTTGTGATCTATGTCCTACTTATCTCCACCACCATGTGTTGCCATCCACACCTCTGAAATCCCACTGAAATATTCCATCTCTTTTCCACATCACCCATTTATCTGATACATTGAGAAAGAATCTGTGTCCTCAAAATTACCTAATTACCTTTAATCTAATGAGAACCAAGTGTCCAAATCCTTTCAATATTTGAGCTACAAGAATCAGCTGGCTCCACAAATGAAGTCCCCCATAACTGCAGGTTATCCTGTTAAGTCTCCAGAATTTACACAACCTAGACAGCATTAAGTCTAGAGAAACTGTGAAACCACATACTATGAGCTGCAGACCAGTCTATCACATTTCATAAGAAATACGGAAATTTAGCACAAAACCTCCTAAATTAAGAGTACGCTAAAAGAATGGAAACTAAAAATTTCACCACTGACTTATCCCTGTATCATAATGCAGCTTCAAAATGAACCTGTAAAGGCTTGAAAGTAAATTCCTGTCTATAAAAGAAAAAAAAAAAGAGCATCAAGCTTAAACCAAATTAAAATTCTGATGAGTTCAGATTCTCTCCCACCTACAGATGCTGCAGCACACATGAAGAGCAAGGTCTGTTTTCTAATCCTAATTCTTTGTAGTGCAAGCAACTGTTTCATTGTCCAAAATTAAGGGTGAAAGAGGATGACGGCATCCTGGTCAATCAATCAATGAAGGGTGCAGTGCAGCTTTCCCTCCCTAAACCGGTCAAGGAACCCATCCCAGAAGTATTCTGGACACAGGGCCATGCTCATACAGTTAGCTTACCACTGCTGCAACTGTCATATTTCTTGGTCTGCTGCTTGGTGACAATGGGTGGAGACTACTTGTGTTTGGAGGTCCAAAGCAGGCTGTCTCTGAAGAGCCTCAGCATTCAGATCAGAGTTACTGTCCACCTCTGTGGATCTGGAAAAAGCCTCTAAGCTATCACCGTGGCTTTGCATGTTGCAGCTCCCGACTGTCTCACGTGATATGAATTGTATGAAAATACACACCCACGTGTACATAAAAGACGGGCCCTGCCCTCAAAGCACTTACAATTTAACCAGCAAATGAGCACTGCTTTTTACACCAACTGCCACTTATATCTCACCCTAAATGGGACAACCTTCCAGAAGTAAATGAGACAACTTTCAGGAGTAGCAAGTGTTGCCCAGGTGACTCTCACCAGGATCCCTGTCCCCCACCTTCACAACACATTTCTGCGCACATGAGCCTGCCCTGCACCAGAGCAGAGGCAGTTACCTCACCCCCAGTACATGCTGAGCTACAGCTCTGTCCTGAACCCATCTCTCATCCAAGCTCTCCAGGATGAACACAACACCAGTAGAAATCTATCTCTGGAGGCGCCTGCTCCCCAAACCCTAGCTTTGTCCTTAACTCTCCTGCTGCCCTGCAGTACAGTAGAGGGGAGCCAAAAGAACAGCCCATTACACACAGCAGAGAGAAGTCAAGTCACTGTGTCTTCCCTTGTATGAGAACATACTTAGCAGCATGAAGGAGGGTTGCACAAACTAATCCCACAGGAGAGCAATGTAGAAAGCACAATGTTGCAATATATGAATGCTTTCATAGTCAAAAAGCGAACTGGAAAAGTAGATGGCCATGGTACGGTGGCAGATCTCATCTGTGTTTAGAGCCCTTCTAACTCAGAAAGATGGCAAACTAAACTTGCAGTTTTTGAACTTTGGAAAACAGAACAAGATAAAAAATACACTGAAAAAGGTCTATTGCAAAATTATTTGTAAGAGTTTGTTCTACTCCATGAGTGACAGTTATTCAAATTAGAAAAGACGTAATAGCAGCCTCTGACTGGGTGTCACAGAAAAGCAATCAAACATGGATTAGGTGAGATAAGGATGGAAGTCCCCTCCAAAGTCAGACTGTTTTATTCCCAAAGAGGTAATATTACAAGGCTTTAAGGGGAACTAGATGTGGGGGGGAGAGAAGAAAGAAAAAGAACAAAGAAAAATCAGTCATCTCTAAGCTTAAATCGCTTAATCGCTTCAAGTAATGCCTCCATAGCATAGCCTTCTGCCCACTTACTAGTCCAGGACCATAGAAATACCCAACTCTTGCATCATCACCGCATAAATCGTCACTGAAATCTATCAGACATGTGATAAACTTTCCGGACAGGAGAGAAAAAAACAGTACAGTTTTCAGACATTTCTCAGGGAAGTATGTGTTTGCTTTGAGGGCAGGGCACCTTTCAGCTATGCTAGCTAAGAAGTAACAGGTAAGGAGGAAGACCTCCATCCCTGCAGGAGCCTGTATATTGTGCATTTCTGCAAGGGTCATCAAACCTCCTACCCTATCTGTGCATTTATCTACTAACTACTTTAAAAAAAAATGCAGTGAATGCTTACACAGCACAGAGATCATAGGAATCTTCAATCACTTACATAAGGATTGTCAAGACAGGTGGTAAAGGGGATATAGCTTGCTGAGCTTTCAGATATACTGTTGTGCTTGGTATGTAACACTACCAAGGCCAAGAAGTCCAAATTCTGAAGTGTTATGGTACATTAGACCACATCAAGAGTTTCTGGATTAAAGTAACTGTTTTATTTTTTTAGTCTAAGTAATTTCCAACATATGATAATGAAATTAAAATCGTACATTGTTAAAAACAAAACAAAACTTTTGTTAATATCCAAGTTAATGTGGAATCAACAAGTACAGGATATTTTAACAAAGGATTTCTACAGTGTTTGAGAAAGAAGGGAAACCACACATCTGTAATATTCTGTGAGCTTGGACACAAGGATCAGACAACATGTCACAGCATGTCTAGGAACATAGTCACTTCACTGTGGCTAAGTGGTCAGGGAGTAAGCACTGAAAAGGGAAGTGGAAATGCCCCCAACTCTCCTAAACTCTCAGAACTGGACCTGTAGTTTTCCAGTGTACAAGAAGCACAGGAGGAAACCCTGGCTATTATTCTTATACAAGAGTATCTGCTGCTACTGTGCTGCTTAAAGAGTCCTTCCACCAGGGTTAAGTATTCCAGGTAAAGTGGTGAAAACACTGTAAAACTCGGATCTCACTGCCACTGTGAGACAAGCTAAATTTGCCATACGGCTTTGTGACCCCACCCTTGTAAATCAGCTCGTTAATCATTATTGTCATAGAGGTGATAAAGCTGCTTTATAAGCCTACGCTGAAGCAGTAACATTAACTACTTATGTAGAGGCTGGTGTATTTCTCTGCAGATAAGATTTATTGGAAGGCCCTCTCTTTAAAGACACAGGTTTGCCTTATAACCCTCCTCTGGAGCTCCAGCGATCCGTTCCACTTCTTCCTCCAGTCTGATTTACATGTCAGACACAAGTGATGCCTGGAGGGGATGGGTTAAGCGATATGAAATCCCTAGAACACCTTGAACTATAGGTTCAAATCTCAACTGGATTGTCCCAGCCTCTCTTCCTGACAGAATAAAATTTATGATTATTTCCCAAGGCCAGACACACTTGCCTCTGTCTGAGATACAGACAAAATTTGCTAGGAGGCACTTACGCAACTCAGGAGAGACATGAAAAGTCCAAGAGGCACTGAGAAAACAGAAGGGGTGGTAGACATGAAGTTCATTCACCACCCCCAGTTACATACATGGAGGGGTCAGAAAGTCCTTTTAACTACTGGGATTAGTGTCACAAACATGCCGGGAAGAAGGAAGCTATCTGAAGGAGCAGTCAACAACAGTACACATCTTTTCACCGTCTTCTGAATTCAAGGTTTCTGCCTCCTCCTGGTAGTTTTCTTTCTAATGCTTTAGAAACAGCTGGTTTGAATCAAGCCAAGCCAATCACTAACAAGCTCAGAGGTAAGCTTCAGCTATGCCTGGACTTTGGAGTATCACAGAGAATGTACTTCCCGCACTGAATGAAAAGGAAAAAAAAATCTCCTTCTGAACAGGCTGGCTTAGCTTCAGCACTGTGCCCACCACCCTCCAAGTTCCAGTGATGGGAGTTTTGTGGAGGAAGACCAAACACCCAGGAATCTTTCTTCACCTCCAGGATAGATGAGAAGTATTATTTTGAAAGAACTATTAATGATTTAAGAAAATAAGGCTGGATAAAACACCCCAAGAAACCTCCAGTTTAACCCTCAGCCTACAGCCCAACCAACTGACAGACTTGCTTAAAAACTTCTCATCACAAGGATTCCCCAACTCTCCAGTACTCACAACAGCTGGAAAGCTTTTCCTAATACCCCTCAGATCTCTTTTGCTGCAGTCAACTTTGTTTCACGCTCCATCTCCTATCATTACGTTGTGCAATACGTTTCAGAAAGCATTTTCTGCCGAAGTCACTTCTCTCACAAGTAATCTCTGTTGCACGTGTGGAAGAGCACAAGCAGAACAGGGTGCAGGAAGGCTACAACAGTTACCTAATCTATCTGCTAATTGCAGAACAGGCAGGTATTTTACATGTGGAGATCGGGCATTAAAATGCAAAGGGTAAAATGGAATCTCCACCCTGTGACGGATTTCAGCAGGGTCAGAATTTCTGGCGTGAAAACATTGACTTGGAGACAAGCGCTAAAATATGCTTAGCTAAGGATAATACAAACTGCAGAGCGGAGAAAGGGAAAACACATTCCCTGGCTGGGAAGTTCCTAGTCATTTACATCTAGAGAACAGACAATGCTCCTGGACTGTTCATTTCCTTGAGGATTTTTTCCCTTCCGTTCACCAGATTCTTAACTCTGTGAATTCTTGTTACAATTTCAATGCACAATTAATCTTCAGTTCAGAGGAAAGGGAAACGGAAGGAGGAAGGATGACCATGAGGTAAAAGCCCCAGAGAGGCAGTTATCAGATCTCAGCTCTGCCCCATCTTTTATGCAATATACTGGTCTGATCAGCTTTCCTTGCTCCACTCTGACTTCCAGCCACCTCTTTCGGATTGTTTGCCTTGTTTATTTAAATTGCAGGTGACTTACGGGAAGAATGATTTCTTAATATTTGTGTGCACATACACCAGAGTCACTACATGCTGCTGTAAAAGAAATAAAAACAAAACACAACAATAACTTAGGAGACCACAGCTCTGTACTTAGGCCCTGCTTGTGTTTGTGCTGAACACAACAGGGGCTGGCCAGCTGCATGGGGAGGGGAAACACGGTGCTTTGGTTGAGAACAGACGCAGCTTGACTGATCTGGGCTAACTGAAAGCACATCTTCTTTCGCTATGGCCATGCTAAGGGCCACAACCCCAGCTCCCAACAGTAAGGGTGATTCCACCCTACCTTTTCTTTTCCCTTTGCAACCTTTGCAGATCCCTGGCTGTCCCAAGGGCCTGTTCAGCCAGTGGTACAAGTGGTAGCAAGGTGGATGGGAGCAGGTGAGGCCAGGGACTCTGTTTGCCAGCTGCTGACACCCGTGGTGCTGGCTCTGACACACATGCTGCCATTTTGCCATTGCTGGCCTTGACACAGACAAAGCGACATTGCGCAGCCACGTATTGTGCCGTGCTAACTCATCGCCCACACAGGGCAGAGAACATCCCGAAAGGAAACCTGGGGATAAACACTGCGAGGAAAAAAAACAAAAAACAAAACCCAAACAAATCAAACCACAGCAGAAATGAGTGAGAATGTGAATAAACAGAAATCACTGGCTCTTTTTGACCTCCCTGCACTGGCAGTCCACACTGAGGGCAGAGCCATTTGCTATTCACGGTCCTTCCAAAAGGGAACACTTGAAATGCTGCACTTTAATTTTGCATTAAAGTGATATTCCACAAGTAAGCCACTGTAACTCTTAGAGGCACGAGGAAGAGGAAAATAATAACAAATTCAAGAGCAAATGCTGTTAATCTCTGGCAAGCACATCTAGAGACAGGGTACAAGCAAAGACGGATTTACATTGGCTGGGGGGGGGAGAACAAACTGGGTATATGTTCAGGGTTTATCCTTCAGTCCGAGTGAATTTATAGCAGGAGGCAGAGAGGATAACAAGGTCTCTCCAAGCGCTCCCCCACTCCTCTCATGGAAAGGAAGAAAAGCCTGAAAATTCAGTGGGTCTCTCGGTTCAAGCTGACACAAGTGGGAAAGATAGAATTGTCTCAGTATAAGCAACACACTGGAAAATCACTGGTGTCAGCTCTACAACTAGCCCTGTAAAGAGACTTTGGCCCTGCAGATTCTGCCTTTGCACTCCTGGCATTTTAGTCCTCTTCCCTCCTTTCTCCTTCCCCCAAGGTTTCCAGGCAGCTACATGTCAATTGTGTCACACCCTGAGTTCTCCTAATCTTGTCGCAGGGATGAATTATAGGTTGTTTTAAGAAACAGGTATTCAAGCAAAGGTTAAAGGCTATTTTAATCAAACAAGGTTGAAAGAGTAGCAGGAATTTGGCTGGTAGAGAACAGAAAGCACTTTCCTCAGCTTAAAAACTGTATGTGACTCTGTATACTCACACAAGTAAATATGCATTCAGGCAGAGAGTGTATGTACTCCTTTCTCTCTCTCTCTCTCTCTCTCTCTCTCTCTCTCTCTGTTTTAAGACTAAGCAGGCAATTGCATGCTGAGACATTAACTTAATCTACATGCCTACTGAGTAAGACATTATTTCATGAGTGACATCACAAAGGTAGAAACGCTTCTGCCTTGCACAGGACTGGATCAGTGCATTTTAAGGAGGAGTCCGCTGAGGGCTTTAGAGCAAGAAAGCAACATACCAGGAAAATGGCTAGGGTTACTCTGAAAAAACTCTGTGAGTACAAAGTATATTTAGATTTTTTTTAACCCTTTTTTCATCCAAGCAGGTAATCCTGAGACAGTATTTTGTTTCTTTGGGAAATTCTGTTCCTTGGGATGTTAAGTCCTGGGACATGGCCAGCTGCCTCTCCTGAACAGACATTGTATGGGAAGCGCAGCAATGAGGTTAGAGCCCAACTTTTCACACAGCTAACCCTAATCTCCAGTTCTCGGCCTTTCATGATGCACAACAGCAACAACAAAAAAAGAATCATGGTTAGCACAAAGTAGTAGAAAAGGAGTAGCTTATATTACTACTGAATATAGTAGCAATATTAATTTATGGGGCTCAAAAACTTTAGAAGATCTCTGCAGATCTCAGAAGCTCTTGTGACCCACTGGCACCACTGCTGAGCTGTTTTAAACAGTTTCACGCTAGAAAGCTACACCCACCAGAAGTGGCCCAGGTTTCATATTCATGTGGAAAAGCACCACATGTATTTAATAAGGCCTGTTGAAAACTCTGGTTTCGAGCAGATGCAAACCCTGTCCTGCTGTTAAAAGCATTTATTAACAAACTTGCTGTATCTCCACACTTCTCCTCCAAGACTTTAACACATCTAATTAAACTCAGATGAACTTGTCTTCCTGGCTGCCACCTGCCAAAACACTCCTGGCCGGCTCTGCCATGCTCTCCACATGACCATGAGCCATTCTCAATGACAACAACTCCTTTCCCCAGCAGAGCTGCGGTAAAAAGGAAACGCCAGTAAAATCCTTGCCATTACCACTATGTAAGCTGAGCTGTCAGCAGTTTGGGGAATTGTACACACACCTGGAATATCAGCTAACCTGAAGAGTTTCCTGTTCTGCTGAAAGACATCTCAGTGCTAGCATACTCCAGGGAGTGACAGAAATGAGTGATAAAGGAGCCACAGCAAAGTATACAAACTGTTTAATTGCTCTTTTGGTATCAGACCTTTTAATGTTTATGAAAATACATGTTGTGTATCTTTTCCCATCCCAAAATTATTTTCATAGTTTTCTGCTAATGCAACTACCACAGTCGTAAGTACACAGGTCTTAACAAAAGGATATAAAGATGGCTACTAACATTATGCTGTTATGGTCCCATCATAGAACGGCCTGGGTTGGAAAGGACCTTAAAGATCATCTAGTTCCAATCCCCCTGCCACAGGGGGGTCCAAGATGCATCCATTTGCACAGAACTAAAAGCCTCACAACCTTCACACATTTAAACTGCACAACGCATTTGCTGTAACGCCAACACCTGACTCTAAGACTTAAATCTGAGCTGACTGGTCACCCCCAGCCCCCTTCACTTGCAACAGAGAAGCAGGCTGCTTCCCTCCTAAAATACACTTAAAATAGGTGAGATGGACTATCCCTCCAAAATGCTGTTTTCCTTACTTTGACTTTTATCATGTCCTGGATGACTGTTTTAAACATACACATAGTAAAGTGGGACCCATTTTACCTTAGTCCCATTACAAATGACTTGTCCTCTGTCTCTGAGAAAGCCTGCAGGAGAACTGCAAAGAGAGTCCAGATCTCCTGTGCCTTAGGCTGAGAACTGGACTGATGTGCAGATGAACTTTACCAATGCGTATGTTTCTCACCTCCCCACACAAACACCTGTCTCTGTCTCCACGCAAGCAAATATTTAAGAGCAGGGGCTGTACCTGACACATCAATTAAAACCCATCACTGCTTTAAACCAGTTCTACTTTGAGGATTGTCTTCGTCCCAACCTGTGGTCAGCTGAATACTGGTAGTAACGCATCTCAGGACTTGCACCTGTCCCACATGACCGTGTCAACAGCTTGCCTGGGAGGCTGGAGATGTAAATCAATGTTTTCACTACCATGCTGGATGGTGAACTGTGGCAGCTATGACAAAGAGGTGCCTTGCATTTTGCTGCCCTTGCTGAGCTCAGTGAACTCCTGCAGAAAATTGTGACAGACAAATTTTCAGCCATCTCAGCAGGATTTCACAGCCAGGCCTGCCAAAACTCTAATTCTCCTTCTCATCTGCCACCTCCTGCCCCTCAAGCAAAATAAGGGCTTGTCTAAACTTAAAAGGATCTGCTAGTACAGCTACATGGGTAAACCTCTTTGGTAAATAAATGTTTAAGCTGATACAGCTTATATTGATTCACTGAATGAAACAAATGATGCCACCAAGATACTTTCTTATTTATGTAACTGAGTTTGCACTAATGCTTGTATAGGTACAGCTATATCCATTAAGAGTACGGGTTGTTTTTTTTTGTCACGCACCTATGCCAGTAACACTTCTAACATTAGACCAAGTCCAAAGTATTTTAGCCAAAACCCAGCTTTGCCAGTCAATATAGCCACATGCACACCACTGGCTTTCACCAGCACAGGCGCGTGGGTTAGATGCCACATCCCATCACTTCCCTGACAGACACTGCTGCGTTACCAGAAGTTTGTAGCACAGACCTGGCTCCTAACAAGCTAACAAACAGTGAGATATTTTTTTTTAGAATATATGTCCTAGCACAGTACTCTGTGATGAACTCACATCCTCAGTGAGAGTTAGTATCATTCGGAGTCCATTGAGAAAGGTCTCTGATTCTTTTATACCTCAGTGCTCATATGAGAAAGTAAAGAGAGGAGGAAGTTAGAAAGCCAATTATAATGCCAGCAGCACCTCGCATCAAATGAGGATCGTGCAGTTTGCATATCTACGTGGGGGAGTGTTTTTATGGGTAAAGAAAAGGATATTGCTGAGCAAGGACAACACCACTGATGGATCTGGAAGTCATCATGCAGTATGTTATAAATCAAAGCCAAGCATTTCCGAGTAATGGTACAAGGACCAAGTGATCAGAAAACAAGTTTTAATTCTGAAAAAAAAAAAAAAAACCCACCCAGGAAGTCAAGAGCAAAAAATTCCCATATCTCTTTGCAGTCTTTGATATTGATGGGGCTCATGAAACAAGTTGTCTAAATCAACCTGAACTTTTTGCACCTGCAAAAGTTTTTTGCACCTGCAAAAATGCTAGAAATATCATCTCCAATTGCCTCCATCTCAGCCTAGGAAAATACATGTAAAACACATATTTGCCACTAGAAAAGGAGGTATGAAAAAAGTACAAGACAGGTTAAAAGCTTGAAAAAGTGAAGCCGCCCTAACCACTTCTTTGTTTTTCTAAGGCTTCCTAATCCTGGTCTAACAATATAACAGGCTCAAATTAGGTGCAACTTATGCTTCACTTGAAGTTTATTCTTCTTTCCCCCATTTTTTTTAGGGAACACTACATGTGTAAATGAAGATTTTCAAATTGGGAATGCTTCTGTTAAACCAATTTTTCATGTAGTCAAAAATCCTATCAGATGCTGTAATCAGTACTAAATATGTTAGAGGAAGATGAAATCATTGATCTGTCTGTCAACAGGGAAGACATCTCCCTAATCCCCTCAGTAAGTAATGTGTCTATTCTGAAACCTTATAATCTCTTTATTTTGTGTAGTGTAACTGTGGACATTCTCATTATGGATACTTAATCCTCTCAAATATGATAAACTTCTGGCCTCAGTAATATTACTGTGGCATTAAGTTCATCATGTTCACTGTGTGTTCCTCAAAGAAGCATTTCCATTAAGGATTTTTATGTGTATCTCACATTCTCTATGTGACCTGTGCTATCGCACTGTGAGAATGGGGCTGTCCTGTTTATCCTTTCTCTCCATGGTTCTGCACGCTGTCTGTAGGTTCATCTACAGGTAGATAGTCGGGAAAGTTGATCTGAATTAAATGGATGCTTTAATTAAATGTTAATGGATTATTATCTACAATGTAAAAATGGATAAATTAAATCCATTTCATTACATCCTTGTAAGGATATAAAAATTCAGAATGAAAATGGCTTTAATACAATTTAGCTCACGTTGCTTCCAAAGTAAATGGACATAAACCGAAGAAAAAACACTTATATTTTGAATAACAGTATTTACAGCAGTTCAATATAGTTCAACTCATTATTTAAAATTCCCGTATTTTGTCTTTTCAAGCACTTTTTCCTGAGTGTTCGCATATAAACAAATCTTCAGACTGTCATCTTTTTAAATCTCCTATCTCACTCAACATTCCCATCCTTGACATCCAGTCATTTTTGCTGTTACATTGATCATTTTTATTTTACCGTATCTTTTCAAGGTAGTGCAACAAGGATGAAATAATTTCCATAATTAAGAGTGTTTCTACAGTAAACAACATCACTGCATTAATCTTTGCACACTTGTATATATTGCTATTTAACATAAAATCCAGGCAAGATATTAATTATTCTGTGTGGATTAAGCACCTGAATTTCAAGCTTGTCACAATAGCCACTTCAAGTCTGTTACTTGTAAAGCTCCAATTAATCTAGAATCAAGTTAAGTAGCAAGAATATTTTTCCTACAAAATGCAAGATTCTTGTCTGAGTCAGCTTCTGTACAAACCAATGTTTACCAGCATAAAAGCTGTTAGTCTCACCAAAAGCAGCTCCACAGTCACAGAAAATTAATAGATACTTTTGAACTCCAACTTGCATGACCTGTGTCCACATGTCCACAGTGGACATTAGTAATAGCAGCAGAGAACAAGTTCACACCTCCACTAAGTTCATGGTGATGCTACCCTTGACTTTGACTGTATCATCAGGGACTATACAGCACATAAGTAAGAGGAATTGTTTTTTCCAGTGTACAATGTATGCTTAAAACAGTAATTTCAAGAGTGAATACTTGCTTCCTAACAAGTAGAGGTCGTATTTCTTAAAGCTTTAGTTGATTGGAATAGCTCTGGATAAACTGGCTAACAGAGAAGCAACACCATTTTAATGGAAGGCTCAGTGTTGATGCAGGACAGATTACTCATGTGAGCACTATTAGGAAAAGTACCTTCTCACTAAGAGTTTAGCAAGTTTCCACAACTAACGACATTTTGTCTAATTTTCCCCCCTTTGCTTTGAACCCCAGTGAAGGTCTTCTCCAACAGAGCCCTCTCCAAATTGATCCAAGTGACAACCATCCCTAGATCATCAGATACCTCAAATATGTGTTCAGCCACACCCATAAGGTCTAGGCATGGAGATCTGTTGAGCTTGGAAAGAGGTTTAAACTGGATTTCCTTTTAAAATAGTATGGTACGCTGCTTCATCTTGTGGCAAACAGGCATTTCAACATTTCTTTTTTCACCTGAGAAGAGACATTTATAGAACATTTCTAAAATCCAGTTGCTTGGTAGAAAATGATTCCTTGTTTTCCAGGATCTTTAAAGAGCACTTGGCTTGGAAACCAATCAGAATTGAGCTTTGACTAACCAGGGTAAAGGTTGCTTATATCTGCAGATTACCCCTCTCTGCTTTTCTAATTCACTCACCATGCCTTATCTTTCCATTAATCTTTAATAAACCTTTTAGTTAATTCCCCAAACACACACAATATACATGACAGCAGGATACAGTGCAAAAGCAGCCCATGGATACGAAGAAATAGGCAGTAGAGGAATCAAAAGGAGGGGAAACTTTCAGGATTAAAAAAAAACACCCAAACTGCAGGTCAGTGGAAAATGATGAGCAATCAGGAGAAAGCAGTGGTACCCAGCGAACTGGGGAGATGGCCGTGCCTTTTAAGGGAGCTAGTGTTTCTCTAGCTGTCGGATACATTTTCTTACCAGGGCCCTCCCGCCACTTCCAATCTGGTTACACTTTGACAAAAACAGGCAATCCAATCTCAAACTTGGAGCCTCTGAAATGTGGAAAACCCTCCCTAGGCTGACAACAAGGATATGGCTAGATTAAAAGGTAAATCCAATTTAACCAACCCCAGCAGAAATGGTAATCGAATTATACTGCCTCTAAATATGATAAATTTGGGGCTGGGGCCCTCAGGGGAAGAGAAGGTGTCTTGCAAACACACAAACACAAAGAAACATGCTAAATGGAACTGCTAAATCAATGGATGAATTGTGACTTCTACCCTCCCTTCTTCCCTCCCACAGAGTGCTTGATAAGCTGCTGATTGCTTCTGAAACATCTACTACCAATGTTAGGAACTGATTATGCAGCTTACAAAGCACTAGGGGCTAAGAGACAGGCCCACCAGGGAGACTGCAGCTCCTGAGTTAAGTAGCTTGCTATTTCATGGCTTGATTATTAGAGATGAGATAGCAGAACATGCTGAAAAGATGTGGAAACTGTTTTAGACCTCAGATATCTGGCCTTTTTATTCTATATATGGAATCATTTCCATTCTGTCACTTCACTAGCCAACAAAAGCCATTTTTTTTCCTGTGGTTCTGTAGCTTCCAGCTCTGAGGGAAATCTGAACTACCTCACCTTAAGGTGTCAACTGAACATCCTGAACTGACTATGCTGCCTGCTACACCCTGCAGAAAAGGCATGGTTGGACAAGGAAAACATCAGTGGAAGAAGCTTAAAATAGTGTTTTACTTATCATAGATAATGGCATGAGAGCATGAACACAGATGGTGCCTAGGTCAGCTAGCACATCTTACCTCCTTGCTTCCTTCGTTGTGCATCTAAGTACTACAGCACGTTCGCCCTGAATTCCCTTTCCTTTCTTTTCATCTCTTTTTGCCAAATTCTTCTTGTTTAATCTTGTATGCGATAAAACTCTGCTGTTCAGGCAGACACATTGCAAGTTGTTCACTTAGCTCAATCAACACCAACACAAAGAGACGTTTTTGCTCGCACACTCTCTCTTCCATGGCCATGTCTGTCACACCAACATTGTGTGGTATAACTTTGTGTAGCATGCTTGTAGAGGTTTTTAATTTTTTTGTTTTTGTATTGTGCTGATGCCTAACAGACTTAGTAAATAAGCATGTTGCACCAGGGACTGTACAAACCCAAATTCCTGAAGAACAACTCTTTCAAGCAAAAAAGTAAATACTACTTGTCACTACTTGTCTAAGGTCGAGCCTTAGACAAGCCTTCACTGCTCAGATAAACATTTCTCCCAGCAAAGTTCTCTTTGCAGCCTACAGTTTTCTTTCACAAGCTCTTTCCAGCCCCATTTCAACATTGCAGCTCTAGGTTTTTACTCTTTCAACACTAAGTGATGGCCCCATTAACCCATTTTTATACCAAACCATAAACCAGAGGTGGCTTGGAAGTAAGGCTACTTGCGTTTTGGTTAGCTAGAAGGAGGAATGTACAGTTAGCATTGAAGATCTTTAGTAAGAGAAAAGTAGAATTAGTTGAAGAAACTTACCTGCTGGAGGTCTGCCAGAGAATAAAGATGGATTTGCTGGAGAAGATACTCTCTGGGAAAGATCCTGAAAAAGAGAAGAATGGATGCATTGACATGCTTCCAAAGGATGGCTTTTTGAATTGGAAAGTCAAAAGGTTTCCTCTCTTCCCAAAAGGCTGCAGAACAATATTAGAGAAGGAGCTTGTCAGAAACTGGAATTACATTCCTCTGTAAGCATCAGCAACTTTTCAACATTCCTGAAGGACACAACTCCACAAGTTCCACAATGAAAATTTATGCCATGCAGGGGCAACTGTAGGTAAGCACGTACCACAAGATTTCCAGTTGTCAAAAGGTCATCCAGAGCACAGAAGGTGTTTCTTTTAAAGAATTAACCCAGTAATTACAAGTAATTCAGGGTACACATTATAAATATTTCTGATGGGTTTTAGCCAAAGATTCCTGGCCTCTTAGAAAGCTGTAACTCAACTTCAAGTGCAATTTCTGTTTTGTGTTTTGTTTTTTTTTTAAAACTGAAATAAACATATTAGGAAACATGTAAGTGCAGATAATTTTAGTCCAACATCAAGTTTACCAATATCAATGCCATTTTGCATACAGAAAATCTGTATTGGTATTGACTTCACAATGACTTATGTGACAAAAAACACAGTTTCAGGCAACACCAATATCTTCTGACGGACCTGTGCTGTAAAGCTAAATTATGGAAACTGGAATAGAGAAGAGATGCCCTTAGGGTGACTTGCAGTACAATTAACAACAGGGTTAAAGTAAAGTTACAGAGAAAAATGGACTTTGTAAAGTTAAATGGATATTAGCAAGAAAAGCTTATGAAAACCTATGCATCTGCCATAAAAATACTGGGAAGAGAGAAAGTGCATCTAACTAAAATGTCTATCTTTGTGTAAACACACAGAAACACAACCAGCCAAACAGGTTTTTTTTGTGGTGGTTTTTTTTTTGTTGTTGTTGTGTTTTTTTTTTTTCCATCTGCATAGAACAAACTTAACACCATGCTCTGGTATCCTACAGAGAAGAGAATCACATCAGTCCTGGGGAAAAAACAAACAAACAAACACAACCAAGTATGTGTAAAGATGATGAGCAACTATTTTACAATACATGTTGCTTAGAGAAGAAACTGTGAACTCAGTTTCTATGTTACCATCATGCAGTTTCAAGGTAAAGCAGAAACAAAATTCATGATCTTACTAAACACATGAACAAAGCTTTGACAAAGATCAGTTTGTAATGGTAGAACTGAATGAAAAGACAGACTACTGGACAGGTACAAAAACACCTCACGATACTGAAAGGTTGATATGAACTGACATGATGATAATATAAGATTAATGAGAAACTACAGAGGAACTCAAAAATTTTAGAAGCTGGGACAACATTAGTTAGCTAAACCACCAATCAGCAGGGCCAATAATATCAACTGCAATCATTAACAAATCACTGAATCTAAGAAATAATGGAAGCAATCTGGTTCGTTCTGCTCTTAGCAGTTTTCTTAACTACTTTAAGCTGATGCTTTCAAAGTTGTCTCGGAGGGACTTTTCGCTGCTGTTAAAGTGAGTGGCGTGAAGCCCCATCCTCCTTTTTGTACTTTTGAAAAAAAACTAAGCTTTATCAGGCTGGGAGAGGAAGAGTCCTGCAAGCAAGGCACTGACAACTGGGTACTGCCAATTTCATGGCAATCTTCTGGAGCAACACTATGCCCTTGCTCCTTCTGACTCACCAAGCACATCTGCCCTACCCACCCAATTCTCAGCTGCAGTCTCACTGGGATACTGGATTTTCCCCCTTCAGTTCTGTACGCTATGCCATTGCTCCATTAAAGATGATTGCGTTGCATTGGCTCTGCTGCATCACGCCTTCATAATGCATTTGGCACAATGTCAAAGACGGCTAGAAAACAGTCAAAATCCAGGTATCAGACAACATGTGACATTGAGCTTCCTCATTTGCACATAGAAAATTATTAAAATTGATTGCTAAGGAGTCAACTCTGAACAGCATTTTGAAGCTATTAGCATTTTTCAGCTCTGATAGAATTTCTCTCATTAAAATTTCCCCATCATTCTCCCCTGATCACACAGGCAGGCACTAAACAGCATGGTAGCTTTGCCAGGAACTCTATTATTTGCTGACGCCCTTACAGCACTATTAAGGAAAATAATTAGCTAATGAAAGATTTCCTTTTTCAGGCTACAGAAAGTCTGTAGCCTGAATAGCCTATAAGGCAGAAACTGTAAATGACTAATATCAATGACTAATATCACGTTCCCTTGCCTTCAAGGACTGCATTTTATTTCCTGCAAGTTCTAACTCCTAAAAAGTGTGCCGATGAAGAGCAAACCCACCTTTGTCAGGGAGGTCTCAGCCAGCACAGGCCCTGGTGAGTCTTGCTCTCCCTGTATCCACCCCTCTGGCCCTGAAACATGTTAGCTTGCAGTAGCAGTTCTGCAGACCCAGCATCCAATATTCCTCCTCCCTTCTAAATCTATTTCCAGGAAAAGAAGTCGACACCGCCTTCCCAGTCTTATGTAAGGCACAGGTACACGCATGGACGGATGGCACTCCAGTGAGAGGAGCACCTATTTGCATTGCTATGGAAACTGAGGCATGAAAAGACCCTCAGTAAGTAAGGCTGATGGGGCTTCAGATTTGCAGTCCTTTTATTGACTCAAAAATTACAATTCTTTGGTTGTGGTGGGCCACAGAAAAACAGCTGAGCAGCTAGAACTTGCATCAATACCAGCGTTTGCAAAATTTGTTATGAAGCAACTGGACTAGTCCCTGTGCAGAACTCGCGAAGCCACCTTCCCAAAATGGATCTGCTTATCACCAGTGTTATCAGCCTCTAGTGGGTGGGGAACAAGAGCACAAAAGGCACCAGCATATCAGGCTCAAATGCATATATATTAAAAAAAAAAAAAAAAAAAAGCACACTATAAACCAGAAGTAAATCAGTTGGGGCAGGAAATCCATGCAGACTAAGCAGTCCAGTGAACAAGAAAATGAACACCACCTGGTTTCTACTGCCTTGCCTGTCCATACAGGTTTTCTGAAACTACTGCAGTGATGGTGTATATAAAATATTTTTCAGTAGGGGCACACAGGAATAATTCAATGTCTCTTGCTTCTTGACTCAAGACACCTTTTCTTATGCAGCTGGTAGGAACTTGAAGTCTTTGCCATCTCCACCCTCTGCCAATAGCGATTGAAACTGGCCATAGGAAACCAAAGACAGAGCACAGCAGGTGAGACAGGGTTCTCACAACCACTGTGCTACTGCATTAGCATCTGGACAAAGTACTACATGGCAATCATATCAACTTAAAAACACTTTTTTATCTAAAAAAATTAACATAGACTGCGAGCAGGCTGGGATAACTACACTTATAAACAATTCACTAGAAAATATATCTTTACTTTTTGCATGAGAAGGAGCTTTGAACATGCTAGCATTAATTTAAGGCCTTTATCCAAAAAGACTAAAACATGTGCTTGCATTTGGTGCTCTGAGTTTTCCCCTTGATATAAAGGCCCTTTACAAACACCAAATGGGAAACCTCTGATAAGTCATTTAAAAGCAAAATAAAAGATGTCAGTTTTGTAAATCTTTTGATTGATGCTCTATAAGGAACTGGATTTTTTTTTAAGTTGGTCAATTAGAAGCATTCAATAAGCAGTGTCCTTTCAGTCAAATTTTAAAGCACAGAAAAAAACTGGAGTGAGTTAGGCAGAGGTCAAATGCAAGATGTTAGGACTCATCACAATAAAAACTCAAACTTGTGATGCTTCAGAATGTGACCTGTGACCCCTGAGAGGCAAATGGTATCGAGCACACGTCCCACTAAAAGCACCTCCTAAGCTTTCACGAGGTCTGGAAACTCCCAGCCCAGTTTCATCATTGATGCAAAACAGAACAGTTGTGAGTCACACGACTGCTGTGCTGTAAACGCTGGCTACCAGTCAGATTTAAGTCTGCAGTGAACAAACTAAGTTCAATGCTAACCAGCCCTTTAGCTTTGCCAACTCCCATAAACAATGAAATCCAAAGTCCTAATGGTTAAAGGTCTCTAAATTGCTTTACTGGAGTGTGCTAGAAACGAGAGCAATCTATGCAAGCAGGAAAGAAACCCACCATCTGAGACTCTGGGTCCAACTAAACAGAGAATTGAACATTCTCAGTTTGTGATTATTATTTCTTGTTTGATATACATTGTAGTCTAAAGCACAACCTTCAGGCAAGATAGAGCCAGAAATTTCATCCGTTCCCTTTCAGAGGATCTTATCAGGTAAGTATTTGCACAAACAAAGGTTATCTTTTAGTGTCCTCCTGCAAACAGAATCACTGATAAGACTTTGCTTTTTGCATTTGGACAAAGTGTGTAGTCATGGTGCTTTGTTAGCACTAAGTAATTGCTCTGCATTTAAAGCCTGTTTATCATCAGCTTGGGTAATTTTTCTCCAATGGGTTAAATACCCTGACAGCTCTGCTAAGGCTACAACCAATTAATCTGCCCGAGCCTGACACTATAACCAAAGTACAAACGCGATAAGCAAAGCGAACTCTTCTTTTTGCACCACAATCAAAAGAAAATCCAGTTAGCTGGCAGGTGGGCACAATCAAGTCTCTTGTACCACAAAGCCTGTTGAAAACGGTGACGGGGGCG
The DNA here is from genome assembly GCF_964211835.1 of Anser anser. Taxonomy (NCBI): domain Eukaryota; kingdom Metazoa; phylum Chordata; class Aves; order Anseriformes; family Anatidae; genus Anser; species Anser anser. The sequence goes on from NC_139726.1 coordinate 27,871,691, forward strand.
GGGAGGGAAGGGGAAGCTGGCACCACGATTTCCATGTGCCAGCCAGGAGTGTCTTGTTTGACCAGGTTGAGAATTGTATGACTGAGCTCTGACTCACGGGAGATGCAGATGCACCGGTCTAGCACACAGCCACAGTCAGATGTCCTCTCCACCCCTTTGCAGGAAGCTGCTACACCCACAGCTGGCACAGCACCACAGATACCAAGTCCATTTCCTCAGCCAGCACAGTTCATACCCTGGCACTGCAACTTACACCACGAACAACTTACTTTTAAGCTACTGCACCAGCTGACAGGCAAACACATGCTGCTTTCCACTGTTCCCGCTAGACTGAACACATTTTTTTACCCCTGAACGAGAGGGAACAGAACCTCTCAAATCCCTGCAGCGTGCACTGCCAACAGCTGTGGTTGTGTGTGTAGCACACAGGAGGAGCAGCACACGCTCTGATCTCGTTGACAGCATCTCAATTTTTTTGGAGTTACTATTTGATTTTTAAGAAGTAGAGAGGGCTGTAAGCAACTTGCCAGTAATGCCGAATATATGTGGCAGGGTAACAACATCTCTTGCTAGGTTTTCTCTTGCAATTCACTTGACATTAATTTCAGTTAGAGAACAGCAACACAGATGAGGGGAAAAAGGTAGAATTCTTTTCCAGTGTTTCTAATTCATATAGTTTGATTCAAGCTTTTGATATACCACATTTCCTTGGAAAACCCAGCTACTGAAAGGTGGGAGAGGAGAATTTCAACATTCCAGTCAAATCAAAAACTTACTCAGGGAAGTGGAGTCCTGGGAAACCTGGTGATTCAGAAGTCAAAAGGTAATAATACATTAATAAAATAAAAATAGTAATGCATTTTGAAAGGCACCGCTTATTTAATTCTTGAAGTGTTTACATCAGATGAATGATTTTTCCCCCTAATTATAGGCATTTGGTAAAAAAGCATTTGTGAACCATTTCAATTTTGTGAGGTATGAACACTCTTCTAGTTATGTTCTGGGAGCAGCCGTTCCCTGAATAACTTCAGCCCACACTAAGTGCTAGATTTATTGTCAAGCATGTCCAGGTAAAGTAGTGTTTCATGCCATTACGAAATGCCCAGTGAGCATCCCTAAAACAGTTACTCTCATCATTCATCAGAAATCCTGAACCAGGATATAAACTTCAAACTAAAATGCAGTGCACAAAGTCTCTCTCTATTCTGAAATTACTTCTGTAAGTTTGTGGTAACATTGTGAAAGGCAAGAATTACTACAAATCAAACTCAGGAATCAAGTACCACTGACACTAAAAGCAGGATGCATAAAATTAGTTAGAGGCACACAGTTTCATCTTGAAATCAAAATAGCTTAGATCCCTCCTCAATTAACTTGAAATGAAATGAAGATGAAGAAAATGTTCTCTGTTCTTGTCAGGTATATTTCTGAATCCTTGCAGTTTGCTGCTGCAAGTTCTGATATAAAAACACAGGAATGAAAATGGTAATATTTAATAGTAGCATCCATAGGTAATATTTTATGTGACATCCACAATTAACAGGAACTTTTTAAATCAGTGTACTATTTTTAAAAGTAATCCAGCCTCAAAAAAAGAATGAAAACTACCATTTTGACAGGTGTCTAATATTACTGATCTATTTGACAAGGAGGTGCAGATGTGCCCCTAGACCAGAAAATGCTAACACGAACCTGAAGACCCACTGGAAAACCTATCACATATGCCCTGGCATGCTCCTCAGCTGCATGCCTACCATGGTAGCACACTGACTTGTGTGCTTTAATCTACCCTTGGCTTAAACACACAGTAGAGTACTGCCTCCGCCCATGGCTGCTCTGTCACACCTCGTTGCTCCAGCTGTTACCTCTAGCTGAAATGAAAGCTCAAAGAGGGCTCCATTCTGAGCCCTCTATAGTTTTAGCTAAGTGCTTTTTATGATGTTAACTTGGAAGGAGCCTGAAAATGCAGTCACTTCTTCAAAAACACAAGAATTAAAGCAAAGAGGTGGTGTGTTTGTAAGAGCTCCACAAACAGGACATGCTTGATGTTAGCTAGTACAATGACCACACAGATGCAGTATCAATATAAAACAAGTGGCACATGCATACTTTTCTGCATTTGTTTTCTCAACTTTCTTCACTTCTAGATGTTGTTTGGTCTTAAGACCGGATCTTCTCAGGATATCCAGATATCCTCTTTAAATGCAATTCTTTCCCTCCTTTCCAATTACCTGTGCAAAACATTTTCTTTTCTTGTTGGTGGTGGTGGTCTCTCTTAACTCAAGAGCCCTGTGCTATTAAATCACATCATTCTTTTCCTCTCCTGCTCGAACTTTCTTTGTACAGTCTACTGCTTTCACAAGCTGTGTCTTTGTTCTCTTGCTTTGGGATTTTCCACTCTTCAAATGGCCTACCCATTGCAGAGAAAATGTACAAAAACACTCCTTTGACAGTCTGAATATGACTTAATGACCTTCTGTTGTCCTTGGCCTGAAAGATGACCTGCCATAGCCCCAGTTTCATGTATGTGAGGTATTTGGTGGTATAGTGATTGCATAAGATCAATCGGGAATCCTGTGATGTGTTTAGACAGGTTCCCCAATTGCCACACAAATATTTTGAAAGTAATCTACCCCTGTGTCAGAAGTGATATGTCTAAGGCCACACTGTAGGAAGTGACAGGACTCTATTGTTCAGCATGACTGAATTTGGGCTTGTTCTGCTTCGTTCTGACAGACCAGCAGGCTCAGCCAGGACCACACGTCTGCAGCACTAAAAGCGTACCTTTAACTTCCTCCTGCAACAGAAAGCTCTGATTTGGTCTTTTTTTAACACACTTAAGAAATACATCCAGCACTGGAGTTCTGCTAGGCAGGACCAATACATTGCTGTTCTGGAGATGACAGGAGACAACAAGTAACGTCTATGGGAAGTTTTTCCATATAGTTTCTCATCACCGTACAGAATGTCTGCTTACAGAGAAAGGGCACTGGGATGAGCACTTATGTACAGGGGAATCTGTTGCAGAGAATCTTACCTCATGCCACTGCTATCTGTCTGTAATATCTGGGCTAGCAACACTTAGACTGCAAGTTTAGGCTGTAACTGAGAGAGCAGAGAGCCCAGACAGAGCTCCAAGGTTAACCTAAGTTACCTTACACTACAGTAGACATGGAAATACCTTGAAGATTTCCCATAAAACCACTCTGGCAATACTTTGACCTGAAAAGCCTTCAACCATGGCAAGAACAGATGAAGACAGACTACGGCATAGGAACACATTGTTAGTGTGTATCATGCCTAGAGGCTAAAGGGAGAGAGCAAAACCAGAGTAAGACTTGCACCATTCTTCACGGCTTCATGGAATAACTTAATCAATCATTTAGTGGACGTGGTGATTCTTGCTCCCTTCCTAGCTATCAATTTTAACAACTCAATCTTGTTTCCTTGTGCCATTCAGTCATTATTCTTCAATCAGCAGGCTGAGGTGGGATTTGCACAGCTCCACTTGTATTAATTCTATGTTGGCTCTAGGTTTTGGTCTCGTATGCTTCAGTCTGAACAGCATCCACATAAGCAAGGCAACCAAAACAAGAGAGAACTTGTCGAGTAAAGACATTTGAGGCAAGTTATGTCTGTTGCAACGTTGAAGTGACAGCCACAGCAAACTAGGCATAACAACATCCCTTGTAAAACAGGGTGCTCACCAACAGGCTCAGAGTCTTAACTGGCTAATCTCTGCAAAATGCTGCCGATATGCACCGGTGGAGGGCCTTATTTCTCCTCTCAGCCAAGTCTGGTTTCCTTTATTTTTTGTAAATATAAAGAGTTTAGAATCCAGTGGAGCAGTAGGTGAAAACTAATCATTATAACTGATGAAGACCACTGTTACTGTAAGCCTTCCAGCTACTTTTAGGATTTCTTCCACTTCTTTTCCTTTCTTCCTTTTTTCTTCCTTTCTTTCTAGTCACTTGCTTCTTTGAAGTTCATGCTATGGTTCAGCCCCAAGTTCCCTGCTAGATGCCAAGTTTCATGAAGTTCCCAAAGTACCTATCTATGCACACCAGGCATTATAAATAACATTTCCACATTTAAACCAACTGGATCCTGAGCTAACCTGGTTTATAGCCATCTGGAATTCTTCAGAAAAAGGGACTTGTAAGCACTGTAAACAGTTTTGTCTTCCCAGAGGACACCAAGAGTTTCCAACTTCATTGCCATCTTCGTTTTGTGATCTGGGTTCAAGAGCAAGGTATAGATTTAAAGATGATGATAATGCAAATAGTATTAATAAAAGAAACCTCAGAGTGATCTGCTTTTCCCTAATAAGGCAGGCTCTATCAGTGTCCCAAAGGCAGCAAGGTGCCAATACAATTAATCAGTCTGTTTTTAGTTCTCCCTAGACAGCAATATTAACAGTTTGTTTCAGTCTGTTTATATGGGTCTGACAGGTCTTCAAGATGCTGTGTTCACTTGCTTGTGATTAATAGTCATTCACATACTAAGGTGAAGACCAAGCAGAAAAAGAATGTTTTTAGAGCTGGACAGATAACTGCATTCTCTCCCCCCGCCTTTCATTTCTAACTCGGAAACAGTACTAAATTTAGGAATGCTGTCTCACCATATTGTTTATAAACTCCTCCTTCTCTTGCAACTTGCCCATGTGAGAACCAAAGGGAATTTTAGGTCCTTTATTTTCTTCATTTACTTGTCAGTAGCTCTCTGCAAGGCCATTACATTTATAGTGAGGGTCTGCATGCTGTGATACTACACATATAAAGCGAAGCCATTGGGACCAGTCTAGAGCAAGGAATAATCGCTTCCTAGAAAAGGGCTTTTCTTCCCTTCCATCTCTGCAAACCTCTTTCAGGAGATCCGAGGAATCAACTGAGCACCAAAACTCACTCCAACAGAATTTACAGTCTGAGAAGGAGCTGGACTCTAAGGTGCGTTTTGTGCTTTTAAAACATTCCTTCATTGCCTTTTACAGCACTTTTAGCAAGTCCAACCAACGTGGAGATGCTTTCCTTGTACAAAATCAATGCCTCAACATTCTCACCCTTCTTGCGCTGGGGTCCTTCTCTCTACCACAGAGAGTTTTAATTTGAGACAGTGCAAAGGAACCCTTAGATAAGAAAAGGAAGAATCATCTTGCTTCATCTCCCCTCCTGACATTTTGGGTGTTTGTTTCTGATACAGAAAGCAAGCCTCCAGTAGCACCCAGCCAATACATCAGTAAATACAACCACCAGCTACAGCCACCGAACAGGAGGAGGAGGAGGACTTGATGAACCTTGTTGGTCCCTTCCAACTTAGGATATTCTATGATTTTCACGCACAGGGCGGTGAGGCACTGGAACAGGTTGCCCAGAGAGGTTGTGGATGCCCCATCCCTGGAGGTGTTCAAGACCAGGTTAGATGATCCCCTAGCGTGTGGCATCCCTGCCCATGGCAGGGTGGTTGGAACTAGATGATCTTTAAAGTCCCTTCCAACCCAAACCACTGATTCTATGATATTTGCACACACTGATACTACTTCTCCCTTTTTTCCTAAGCAGAGGTGGTGTTAAATGCTTACCATAATATTTTAATGATTTTTCTCTCTCTCTCTCCACCGAGTCCACCACTTCAAGAAAAAAATCACACACAGATTTCTGTGTTAATTTTTGTCTGTTCTCCCTTCTGTCCATTTCCTGAGCATTTGTCATCTCTCCTTTTTGGAGGAAAATTTCTGGGCTCCTTCTTTGTCTTGGTTTCTTTATTAACTCTTCATTTCTTTATATCCTTTCCTATCATCTCCTTCCCTCAGCTCTAGCTCTTCAAGTCTCCTCCTTCTCCTGGCTTTCTGTCATCCCTTTGTCTCTAGTTCATTGATTTCTCTGTTTAGACCTCCTTTGATCTTTTTTCTTTCATTCTCATACCCAAGTCCCTTCAGTCTCTTCTGCCTCCTCCTGTCTATTTTAATCAGGGCATTCTTTTCTTCAGCATTAATCAGAAGGCATAATTCCCTTTCTGCCACTTTTCCTGAAGAGCAGCATTCACAAGTCTTGTTCCCCTTTTAGTTTTATTGCAGTCAAAGATGATGGCATAGGAAAAATTATTATAGCTGAAGAGCAAGACAGCTCTGCATGATAATACTATCTTCTTCACTAACAGAAAAAGCATCCTAATTTTTAAAATGCTGCAAGCTGCCCTATCAAGTAATAGGAACTGAGCAGTAAGACACACAAACACATACTGACGACCCAGCGGGTCTGCTACAAGAACTCAGTAGTGCTCTCTCCAGAAACCTGCTGCTACATCCTTCTCTTTGTTGTTTTTGAGGTAGTTACTCGAAGCAATGACACAGGTTATCTGCTGAATAGCAGACTTTACCTCACTCCTCACCTGGGATAATAGTTCAGTCTCCTGTTCCTCTCAGAGAATTCAGGTCCCCCAACCCTAAAACATCATGCTCAAAACACAGTCACTGATGCCACCTGCTTTCTTGTCCTTTGACAGCTCATAATTTCAAAACACAGGCTTTCCTATTTGTGGATTTGTCTTACAAAAGCTTACAGATGCATTAACGACTGAGTCAGATGCTTGCACATGGAACCACTCACCTCACAGCATTGCATAGGCAGAGCTATCTCCCCAACTCTTCAGGAGAACCATGCAAAAGTGACTTGGCTTTTTTAAGGTCACAGTCATGGCATGATGGTCTTAAGAAGACTGTTCATTTTTATCTTGTTAGAGAAATGCTGCAGCAGCTGAACAGACTTCCAAAATGAAGTTCACTTTTTATGAAACTCCTGCTTCCACTGAGGAAAACTCAGAACTCAATAGGAAACACCTTCTGCTGTGTTGTGACCATGTTATTTTCCAGTAAAAAAAACACTCAGCACAGCCATGTAATGGATGGAAAAGATGGTGGCTGGGCAAGAACATGACTGCTCTAGTATCACATAATTCACAAGTTAGGTCACTTGCTAGGGGACTACATCTCCCTCTACGTTTCTGTGACATAATATCACAGAGGAGAGCAAAAGTGCTCAAAAGCTGTTTGATTCCAGCCTCTCTCATGCTCTGACATACCACGAGCTAGTTCAAAGGTGCTGACAGGGGCTACTATACTGTGAGTACTTGAAAGCCAGATGCTGTGGCAAGGAGCACGAGGTATCATATCTGACTAAAAATACGCAGGCACAGTCAAGAAGCCTGAGCATCAGTAAAGGATACTCACCATAATGTGTGACCTCTGAGGTAACATTTGTCAAGAACAACTGTATAGACCCTATAAAATCTACTAGAACCATTTTTTTTGGCAGTAGATATTCCAGCTGCCCAGGGAAGTCCACTACAAGCCATACATGCACATCTTTCTAAATGGGTAATGTCTTAAGGACTAGATCATGAGAACAAAAAAAAAGTGACAAGACAAGGAAACTACATCCTTGTACTGCATGTTTTCTGTGGTTCTGCGGTTCTTACCTTCTACGCAAATCTTCAGCCACTGCTGCTCTGCAGCTGAACAAATAGGCTCGCAGAGATTTTAGCTGCTGTCTCAGGCGGACAATGGTTGCCAGAGGTTCAGCATGCTTATACAACATGGGATTTTCCTGCTGAATATCAATCAATGGCTCCTCATACACATATTCCAAGAACTCTTTGGCTTGCTTTGATACCTGAAAAACAAAACAACCAATTTAGATGGGCGTTCCTCCCAAATCTTTTTAAGCGGATCTTCCCTTCTGTGATTTGTCAGCCATTCTCTGCATTTGCAATCTTATTCCATTACCAACTGCAGATGAAAACAGAGCTGAGAGAGAGACAACTGTCCCTGCTCATAGCCAATTCAAACTTCATCAAGCCCATCAAAGTTGAGTGCGTGAGATAATTGCTTACTTACCCAAAGTACAGTGATATTTGCAGCCACATATTTTCACTGCAGGGTAACATAGCTTACTAGATTTTTATTTTTTTTATGTCTAAAAATTGTAATCATCAAGTTTCTTCCCTGTTAATATTTTTGTGTTTGTGTGCTGCTTTCTTTTTGGCAAGAAACAAGTGATTGAGTAAGTGCCAAGGCACAACACTGGAAAAGGAAACACGTACACTGCAAATTCAGTCATACTGTGCTGTCACAGGATACAGAATTCCAGTACAAATTTCTATACCCATTTGTTTCATGCTCAGCCAATATGGCTAAAATAATGTAAAAAGAAACTAATCGGAAGCACATCTATCAAGGTGTTTTTTTTTTTAATACAGATAAATACAGTTGGGTTTTACTGGTATTACTCATTTGCAATGTTTCATCTGCAATAAATTCTTCTTATGCCATTTTCATCATAGTGCTCTGTTCTATCTCTACCTGTAAAGAGCTACCGTAATCCTGATAAACGAGTGGGACTCTTATTCCCACTAGAAAAGATGGTCCTATTTGCTGAGGTGAGATGACGAAATTCCCACTCATTCCTAATTTCTGCATTTCATCACAGCTGGTGGGATTGCCTGAAATGAGCTGTAAATCACTTGAAACCGTGCTATGGAAATACTATGTGTTCCACAATTCAGTTAGTCCTCCTGGACCTTTAAACTAGTATTTATGCTGAGTTGAGGGAGGGATGAATTAGGTTAACTGTACTACTTTTTATGAAGTTAATGAAGAGAGAAAGGGCACATCATAGGCTCTTGAGATACAGGATGTCATTTCCTTTCTGGTGGTGTAAGGTAGGAAGTAGGCAAAAGAAATATGCATCCTTATAAATAGCACCACTTCCAGTAACAGCACGGGTTACTAACTATTCACAGGGGAAGCTAGCCCTAAATGTAACCTTTCCACAACACATAAATTAACATATAATAAATAATGCCAAGGACAGCCTTACCACCAATAACTACACAGATAATAAGCTGCATAATTTTAAATACATCAGATCATAACCCCAGAGATTCCCCAGGTCCTGAAGCTATATTAAACAGCTCACTCCTTTCTATAAAATGTTCCACTTGTTTCTTTTTCTTTTTCCAAAACAATGCATATACAAGGAATTGTGCAGTCTGAATGGACACACAGGTGACATGCTGTGTAAGGAGCAGCACAGGCAACTTGGATTTTATAGACCCAAACCCCATAAACTCCAAATATGTCACATTTTTGAACACTGGCAATGTTGAAGTTTTATTAGACATGCTAATTGAAGTGTACAAGAGACCACAGTCTAACAACTACTTTCAAACTGCTTTTATAATCGTTAAAACTATTTTGCTGCAATATCTCAGCCACCTCCTGTTAACCATGGCATCTACAGTAAATATTATTCATCTTTCACTGATGAGAAAATTAAGCTACCTATGCAGTGATTCCCTAGGAGGCCCATGAAAGCTTGGTACAGCGAGTACCACCTCCCACCAGGAAGAACAGGTGCTCAGCATAGCCTGGGTAGTCTTAGTGATGGGCTCTTCATGCACCTGCCCTGCTGCCTCAGGAGCCAGCGAGAGGGGATTACTGTCTCAGTGCTACATCCGTGCCTGTGCACACTGGTACCCTTGTACAGGGGAACTCTCCTGAGTCTGCATTGTACCAAAAAAAAAAAAAAAAGAAGCCAGAACTGCAGACACCTGAGTGACTCTGCAGTACATATGCACTACAATTTTTTTCCCTTCACAAGAGCTCTGCTTTATATTAGTGCAGAGGCTGGACAAAGAGCAGCTCCACTCCATCACTCAGTGTGTAGCCCCGTGTGCTTTTTATTGGGCAAACAGAAATCCCAGAGGACAAAGTATTACTGTTCAGCTCTGGTGCTGCGTGACCTGAGGGAAGAGTAGAGAAGCGAACCTTTCTCCTTGTCAACACAATGTACCTGCAGAGTTTGATTACAGGAAAAGCAGCTTTGCCCAGCATCACTGGCTGACAGGTAGGTGTTGGCTTCACTCTGCAGGCCTGACAGAGGCACATAGCTCACGTAAAACATTAACTCACGCTACCAAGACTAGCAAAGTTACAAGATGCTGAAATGCAACCTTATAATGGGACTGGTCAGGCAGTCATAACAATGCAGGTTGCTATCAGCCAGTAACACTAGTATTTGTATTAGCATCCTCACACTCCCTCAGTTTTATTAGTCAGACTGACGACACTACTAAAAATGCCAACACGAATGAGAAGATGCAAACTGCAAGAGGGTTTTAGCTTTAAATGTCAAACAAGGATGGATGCTAACATTTCCAGACCTTTCTCTTCTAGAGGCTGTGAATTTACAGCTCAGAACTCAATTTACCAGAGTCAGCTTCCCTTGAAGCTTTTGGCACAGGGAGTTCATTTCCTGCTATGTTTGTCTGGCATTTTGCACAGGCTGGAATCTACCTGAACCAAACTGCAGAACTTACTGGGTTTTGTGTGTAACCAGGGAAAACAGTTGGCATAAGTAAAAGGAAGAAGGGATGTTCAAAAGATTACCTCCTTTCTTTTTTCTTCACACAAACATGAAAAACACGAATAGGAAAACAGTAGGGAGACAGGAGAAAAAAAAAACTACTTGGGAATGAACAGCTGCTTTGGTTATGACAGAAGACCCACATTTAACCACCAAGTGCTTTCAAAGAGCTCTTATTGCAACCAAGGGGATTTTTGTTTTCTTATCCACATGCTTTCAGGTGTTAAGTGCATTGTTTTTCAACACAGTATGATAAGACAACTACAGATTTCTACTGCTTCTGTTTTTTCATGTCCTGTCTTGCCAAAAGCACACAAGAACCTCTCCATTTACAAAGCTTAATTGATGCAAGATACTACTCAGGTGTGCAGGACTTCACGAAACACAGCAGAGAAACATGCCCAATTACATTATATCACCATAAAAGTCCCTGTCCTAGAGTATGCTGTGGCGCTTGTTTTGCCTGAGACAGATATGACAGACCCCAGCAACCCCTGCAGAGGGGAAAGAAAAAGGCAGTGGGAAGACATGGGAAGAAGTGCAATTTTTCAAACTCTTCATTCACTTTTCTTCCATTTAGTGAACTGACAGGTACATTTTAGACTGTGCAAAATACACAAGTTTTTGAAGACTGAAGGTCTCTTTCAGCTCTGACCATCATACACTGTGTGTACCTAACACACTCAATTCCTGCAGGCCCTCTCTGGGGTATGCTACAAGGCTGTCTGGAGAGAGTCACCCACTGCAGCAGCTCCACTTTCAGACATCACTGCACCGCCTGAGAGCTGCAGGGCTGAGTGTTTAGGAGAAGCTCTGTTGCTTAGCTTCATTTTGGGACATTGCTGCATGGCTTTATGTAGACACATTGGTCAATTACAGGAGGTGAAATGCTGATAAATTAAGTGACCTTCCTTTGAAAATGAGCCTAAAGGAAATTAATACTACCAAGATCACCTCAAGGAAGTGGGACAAGATATCTGTCTTTGCCAAATCAGCACATTTAATCAATACACTGCTAAGGAATCAAGGCAGTTTCATTACCAATATTAAATGTGGCAGCCAGCACTAAATTGCTTTTTAGACCATACAGAAGAAACGAATATCAAACCTTATCTCTGAATGGCAAAAGGAGATGTGAATGTAAAAGTGCAGGTAATGTGTGGCCTACCTCAGAAAAGCACTGCTCAGTTGACATCGGCATAGGGCAAGGACAAAATAAAAGCACACACGCAGAATTGAACAGAAAAAGAAAAAATGATTAAAAAAAAAGATTTCATAAAAGTAACAAGAACTATTTGTTACTTTAGTCCTATACATGGATGGGATGGACTTGAGGAGATCCAACTGGTGATCTCAGCTCAGTTGCACCACTGCCGCTGTGGTACATGATGTCCCCTTGACCTTCCCTCCCTGTCTCAATTCCCACTTTAATAGGTGGGGATGCTGTACTGTTTTTCATACTAAGCAATGGTGTTCCTTACTTAAACCCACCTCTCTCAGTGCTTTGGCAGAGAGACTGGCACAGAATTTGGTGTGTTCCCATGCTACCTCACAACTGTTCTGCCTGTCAACAAAAAGTGAAAATTAATTTCTCACTGCAAGAGTTCCAGTAGGTTAGATTTTCAATGAAAGCTTAAGCTTAAAAGTCCCATTTCATTTTTTCCCTCGGCTGTCTATACCTAAGACCACAGGAAACAGAGCATAGAGCAGTTTTTATCCCGCAGGCTTAGAAACCAAACCAGTTTATTTTCTTGGCAGTATCACTGACACCTTGATATGAAGTCTCTTCATCTTACCGTCCACTTGCTCCATATGAGAGCTACCTGTAATGCTCTGGAGTAGCAAGCTTAGTCCTTAGCAAAAGCATCCAAAGAAAGAACTCTTAAATATTTATTCCTAGCTTCTAGGAAAGGGAGTCATTTTTTGTCTCCACATGTAGGAGCTTTGTAACTCTGAAAAAACTTGCATTTCATGGCTCAAGACTATCATTTTCCTGATGGCAGGCTCTGGCTACCTTTTAATAATCTCCTCTTCTGACAAATTTTCTTCCTCAAGAGAGCTGCTTTTCCTCTAATAGGGCACTTACTGGTTATTTTTTTCCTTTTCAAATAGCCCATAATAATAATATTCGCAGACACAAAACATCAAACAGCTTCTGCTAACAGTGTCTGAAGCTATAGTATGATCTGGTTTCCTTATGAGTTCATTGTTGCTTCAGCATATGCCCTCTGTGATGGCAAAACAACAATGCTCCCATGTTTTGTTGGCATAACGTTTTAAGGCATGTAATCAGTTTCCAATATCTAGCAACCAGCCACTGAGGTAGCAGCAACAGCAGATTGCTGAAGTTTTACAAAAGCTGCTTGTGTAGCAAGTGAACAACGATAGAATTTTTACTGTATGTTATTTTTGACTATCTGGCCCAAACAAGTGCTGGAACAATGTCCTCGTGTTCTGGAAATGTTTGTGCCAAAAGATGGGATATACTGGCCTTTTGCAAGCAACATGTTTGGGTTATGCTGGTTTCCAATGGGCATTTTCACAATTTTAGTATTCATCGCTAAGCAGCATCAATCTGTAGTCCCAATTGCTCATGAAACAAGCATTGTTCAAGGGCCTAATAACTGCAAAAGTTAGAAGTTTCAGTGGTCTGTCCCTCTGTCTCTTGAACAACTAGATATGCAAGGATGGAAAAAACGCCACCAAAAGGAGGATTACAGCTGCTCTTGTGGAGAAGTGCCTTGGGCATGGCTAAGGAAACTGGGATTAAAACATCCATCTTGTTGAGAGCACATGGATTCATCAGGCCAGGCTCACTCTGGCAAGAGGGACAAAGCAGACAGTATTAGCAGACAGTGCCTTCAACCCTCAACCTGTTGTGATGTCTGCGTTTCTATCTAAGCAGCAATTCCACTCGCTAGCAAACCAACCTTCAGGGAGATTACCTTGTACTTGGAAGTATCCCAGTTATGAACCAGCCGTGCAGGGATGAGGAAGCTGTCATCCACATGGCAGGTACTGCAGTAATACCATCCACTGTAGCTGCACACCTTGGCCTTCCCATTGGACAAGCCTATGGAGCGCTGACAGCCTGGAGAAGGGAGAGGAAAAAAGACTGCGTTTGTACAACATGCCAGAGGTGCACACTCAGGATGCAGTAGGAAAAGTAATTATTCCCTCATCTGAGGTCTTTTTAAACAAACAAGCAAAAAAAAAAAAAAAACACTCCACAATCAGTCATTTCTCTTAAAAACAGATAAATAAATCTCTCTCTTCTTGGACTAGTGCTGATAAAAACATATACTAACTTGGGCATCTAAGACAAGGACAGTTCAAAGAGCAGTCACAGGGTACTTAGCACCTCTCAAGAAACAAAGGCAGAAGACCAACTGTGAAAGGATGGGCGTTTAAAAGCCACCGGCATCTGAGAAACATGACCTGAAGTCCGGACAGAAAATACCAGACCATGCTCCAGACAGCTCCCATTTCCCCCCCAGCAGAACGGCCAGCAGTCACAGCCTGGGGGAGCGCAAGCCAGCCCCTGCTGACAGCCAGACGCGATGCTGACTTGGCAGGTAGGACTTCACCACAGAACTGGCATGGACATGGCAAAGCACAGCCAGATCATGAATATTAACTGCGAGCAGCAGTCACACTGACTACAAGTACTCGATGACCTCTAGTAGTGGGGCAGATCAGTCCCCTGCATTAACTAATAAAGAAGAACTAATTGAGACCTCTTCTTCACCTAACCACCCGTTTTCACAAAACACATATAAAGCCACTGTATCTGACACCCTTCCCTTTCTCTCAGCTGTGTCTAAAATGGGCAAACAGGTTCAAATAATAAATATTAAAGTGGAGGGCTGGAAGACAGATGGCACAGTCACATTAAACTACCTGTTCAGGAAGTGAGGCTAAAAATGTTTGCGTAAGGCATAATGAGATGTCTGTGGTTGTTATTAACACCTCTTTCACACGGCACACGATGGTATTTCTGCTTTTCCTTCACTGCTAGTGTCCTCATGTGACATTTACAGCTATAGGCACAATTAGCACCAGAGCCCCTCTCTGGCACGTGCTGCAGGCTGCGAGTTTCTGCTGGAGCTGGTTAGTAATGCTGATTAGCAGAATCCTTGCACATTACTTTTACAGTAAAAATACTGGTTAAAGTTTCACAAGCAGAAGTAAACTGACTGCCTGCTTTTGTCACTATAACTGATTTAACGGTTGGACTTTTGGACTTGGTGATCTTAGAGGTCTTTTCCAACCTAAATAATTCTATGATTCTGTTTATTGTAATTATGCAACTTGTCTCAGAGAAAAAGTATTTATTTATTTTCCCCAGTAGAAGTTATTCTTATTTGGAGAGAGCTTGCAGCTCCACTACTGTAGTCACAAATTGAACTCCTCCTTATCCCCATTAGCTCATGCTACCATGTCCTCTCCGCTCTAATCAAAATCATTAGAATAACCTGACCGACACAATTAGTTCACTTCCTCCACTTCCACACTCCAGAGCCATTTGGCCACTGACTCTGCAATACACACTATCGAATAAATCAGTGTGGGACATGTCCTCTCTTTCTATCCACCCCACCTTTTTTTCCTGCAGTGAGGGTATGCAGTTTCTTATAAAATGCAAACATGAACAGAGTTCAGTTGATGAAATAAATACTTGAGCTAGTATTTCCTCCTTTACCATTCATAAAATGAGTGTTAAGCATAAGCACATATCAAGTGATATTACTCAAGATACATAATGCAAAAATGTGATCTCATCTGAGCTAATTATTAAAGAGAAAAGCCAAATATGACTGTAGATTGTTGTCATTATAGAAATATTTTTGTGTATGGTACACAGTGGCAGCACTTTTTGCAAGGCAGTATTTTTTAGGGCAGAAATGTGATGCAGATGTGCCTTTATACGGGTAAAGTCAAAACAAATAATTCAGCAATGTGTTACAAAACAAGATGACCTATGATTGTGGCTTGGGATCAGAATGCAGAAGCTAACAACCTCCTAGAGAGGCAGTTAATACCCCAAGCCTGTCACTGTTCAAGAAATGGACAGTGCTCTCATTAATATGCTTTAACTTTTAGTTAGCCCTGAAGTGATCAGGCAGTTGGACCAAATGATCTTTGAAGGTCCCTTCCAACTGAACTATTTGATTCTTTCCTAAAAACTTCATATTTCCCTCAGTGCAAAGCAAGCATTTTCCTGTCCTTTCTTTCCTTTTCTGTTCTGTACTTTTTTAAAAAATGCAATTTCCAGACCAGTCATTCAAAAGAATTCCCATGCAGTCCTGCTCCACAATGCTGTTATGCATAAAGTCAGCGGGCACACCTGGTAGTAAGCTCAGTATCAGTACTCGGTAGTGCATATAGAACTTTTCTTTTTATTTTTAAAATGTCTTAATACATCAAGGTGAAGGTTTTGAACAGCTGAAGAGACATGAAAAAACCAGTCCGGCTCATCTGACAAGATATTTGTCTATTAGCTCTGCAAGATGCTGGCAGAAGGTACACACACTGTTGCTATGGAGCCCATGTTTTTAAGAGCGCAACAGAGGTAAATCCTGCTCCTCTGGAAGGGAAACAGAAAAATACGACCCCTCCTCTACTCATGGAGCAAGATGAAGTAATACACAAAAGAGAGCATTCCTTGCCCTTTCCAAAGCTAAACAGGAGCAAGCCCTCAGAAAGGATAATGTTTGTGTTAGCACTATCTTGGTACAGCACGCTTTTCTGCGCCAGCATAGCTGAAAGAAGTGGTGAAGGGTCTAAGTCTTTCTCTTCACAAGATGCCTCTGAATTTGGTATCACAGAAAAGCAGCGTAGCATCAGTCCTGATGCCTCAACTGACTCCAGTTGAAGCATTCATTACATACAGCAATCCCCTCACACTGGATGAAACAGAGGCTGGTAAATGACACGCAGAGTTTTTTTTAGCTCAATGTGTTTGGGCCACCTGATGCAGTACAAGTGATAAAGCTGTGGCTGAATGTGACTGATGTCTCCTAACTCAACGCCATTAAAACTTTTATAAACATTCCCCACTAGCCAACACTTACCTTTCCGGGGGGTGAGGATGGCAATGGGACGGGACGCACCAGTTTCACCTAACTGCTAGTGCACTCCCTGCCACTCCACAAGCTGCTCGTTTGTCTTAGCACCCTAGCTCCTCTTAGTTAGACTGATGGCAACAACATGCTAAACTCCAACTTCTTAGCTTTGAATTGTCATCATCCTAAATTGAAATGTTTGTAGCTGAGAAGGCCCTATTGTAAGGCCCAATATCCTACCATCTCCTAGAGCCAGAAACTTGTTCCAGTCTATGACGAGAGCTTCCTCTGGACATGACTGACAAAGCGCAGAAGTGCTGGGGGCCTTCCCTCCTCCTCCTGCCCGCAGAGGGCTATATGCAGCGCGTAACAACTGAAGGTCTCTGAGGTGAGGAGGGTCTCAGTAGGCAAGCATGGCTTTATAAGGAGGAGGAAGTGGAAGAAGTTTCTACCCAAGCAGCATGCATTGCTTTCTCCCTTATTCCAGTACTGCTCTGAGTCCATGCTTCTGTTTCTCAGAAATGCATTTTTACACAGAGTATTTCCCTCTGTATGAAGTATGGTGCTTCATATCTTCGAGTAAACCATATTCTGCAAAGCTACATAGCAATTGTACGGTAGAGGTATTTTAGATGGGAGTGTGGCACAGGCACCTACATTTTCCCTTAACTTACAAGCACTGCTTTTGGAAAATCACCATCCTTTCCATCCCTATCTGTTGTGATTCATAATGATGGCTATTTCTACAATTCTTTCAAATCAAGTTATCAAAGCACTGATTTTCTTTGATGTTATGCAGTTCAAAGTGATGTAGTGTGACAAACATATTTCTGTGGCATAGACCACTTATGCTACTTTGCTTTTTTTTAAGATGGGTAAAAAATGAGCAAGAGGAAGAGAAAAAGAGGAGGAGGAAGGAATAGCACATGGCTTAACGCCCTTGGAAATCCTGCACCTGGCCATTCAGGTACATAAACTTGCCATCGTGTTTACCAGAAGCAAAACTAGTACAGATTCCTGGCTTTAAACTCTTCAGCATCCTTCCCTGCAAGGCGGTCAGATGTAGCCAACCACCTCAGAGATCAGTAACACAACTCAGCTTTTCCTGGGGGGAAGGGACCATTTTATGTTTGTAGAAAAAATACTTGCCTGTAACTAGACAAAGCAGCTTCCACAGGATGGGGGAAAAAGCAACACTACTTTCAGCAATCTTCTCTCACCTATTCCTAATGCTCATACAGATTATTATCCACATAACATCTGTACAAAGGTCTGGCAAGCCCTGAGCCTAGAGTGAGAAGAATACTCTAAAATTTACTATTACCCCAAAATCATCCCTACCTTAAGGATGTTATAGAGCAAGCTACAGATGGAAAAAGCGTGGCTGTCGGTATACTGTTAGCAAAGTGAGGGAAGGAATAATCCCAAACCTTTCATCACAGAAAATATAACAAAACAGCACTAGAATCAAGCAGAGAAAAGAGGGGTTAGAAAAAATAGCAGCAAGAAAGTGCTGCTGGGCACAGATGAATCTCTCTCAATGATAAATCTGTGAGCAGAGCAGGAGTATCAACATCAAGAGGCTCATCTCCAAACGTTAAGACTTTAGGAGGAAAGAATTACAGGAAGACAAGGTTAAAATACATACATATATATATATATATATATATATATTTAACAAGTCTCTCCTTGACTTATGGTGGTGGTGAGGAGATAGCATGGAGGAGGAATCCAAGATACTTCAATACAATTCCTCTTCTGCAAAGTATAGAAAACACCACTTCTGCCACTTTCAGGGTGGTGCAGAACTCTTATGGTCATGGCTGACGCAGAAAACTTCTTTATCCAGATACCTTTTTCTTTATCTGTCTAGCAAGAAAATACTGGAGCAAGCTACAGACTGAAACAGAGAACGTGGAAGACCAAACTAGAATTAAGTACACAACTGTTTTCCTTATTCAATAAAGTTCCTTGCTCAGTATCAGGAAAAAGCAACTCCCTCATGATTGTGTACCATAATTAAATCTGTGACAGATTAGCTTAGAAGCTAATTCATTTAGAAACAACATACAATATGAAGAAAAGAAAATCACCCACGGACTTCAAAAGGCTTTCAGCTTGATTAAGCCATAGAGCAGACTAAGCAGAAGGTGCACAGCAACAAATTTTTTAAGTGTTAGAACAGACATACAACATTGCTGCTTTGCACAAACAGAAAGAGAAGGTGAGAATTATACTTTAGTTGCTGGCCTTATGTTTCTGTGCATCTGCCCTAATTCACTCCACCATGGGAACACTCAAAATCACAAGAAAGACAGAGATACAATCTTAGCTCCCCCTGTGCCTACCCAGGTTTGAATTTGCATCTACACTTTGTCCTTTTCAGAGCATTACTTTTTTTTTTCCACAGCAATTCTATTTCTAAAGAAATAATCAAAACTCCTAAACCTCTAAGCGAAGTCTGATCTTCTATTCACCTTGCCTACTATTCTCTGATCTTACTGACTTTTTCAAAAAAAGCTAAAAGATTAAAGGCAGAAATTTTTCCCTGTTGAAGCCATGTGGGTTTGACCCTTATCCAGTTGCAATTACCTAAGCAGTATATAAATCCCACATTATTTACTTCAGCAGAATACAAACTCTGCTTTAATTATAATCCATACATATCAGCTTCTCCAGAAATAAGAAAGTGTTCATTACTCCCCCATTCCCAAATTTTATTTTTTTTAAAGTAGATAGACTCCAAAGGCCTCCTGAGTCTATGGAAACCCTGACCATTAGTTGGAGCTTAAAACTAAGCCCTAAATTAACAGCCTTCCCAGCTTCACCAGTGCCACTTAAAGATATAATGCATAGCCCCGTTCCCCACAGTCTCCAAGACAGATGGGACGGATCAGCCTCTAGGCACCGAGGCCTTCTTCCCAGCAGTGACAATTGGTTTAGGTAGTCATCCGATATTTAGACTGCTAGGGTTAGGTGCAGTAAACAACATCCTTTAGGTCAGTCATGTTGAACACACAGGTCTGTGACCCTCTCCAAGAAGATGAGCAATCAAAGGAACAACCGCTGGAGGAAAAAAGCCAGGTGACAGCACGCACAGGTGCACACACAACATTCCGTACCTATTATCCTTATGCACTGCAGAAGACAGCATACAATCATGCTGCAGGTTACACAGCTAAATTCCACCTTCCCAACAAAACTGATAGTAATTAAGCCCCACAATAAAACACAGAAAAAAACATGAATGTCAAAGTCTAAGATCACACTTCGCAATATATAAGTCAGGATTAAGACTTCATCAACAAATCAGGACCCAAAATACCAGCTGTGTTTCTAATGGCTGCAACAAAACTTCACTTTTAGAAACTGGCTTTTTATTTGCTTGGATCTCCCGACTTGAATTTCAACAGAATACAGTTTTTTTCACCTTTAGTGTCAAATGCTAAGGACAGCCAAGATGCCATTTTTCCCAAATAACTTGCTCTGAGGGAATTAGAAGCAGTGATAAAGACACGCTTCACATGCAGCTGTGGCTTGTGACTCTTCTAACAGATGCCCAGTTTGCATTCTCCCCGGTGCTTTGAAAAATGTCTTTCTCCTCATTCCCAGGACCACAGCACTGACGAAGAATAGCACACACCTCAAGTAATTTGCCGTTCTTTCCCTGTGTCCCTACAGGATTATTCTCTGCAATACGTGGTGCTTTGCTGAGATTCTGATGCGCTCCCTGACAGAAGGGGATGGGAGTACCCATGGAGGGACTTAGTGGCAGGAGCTGGTAATTCACCAGCTCTTTAGTCAGGGATAAGGACTCAACACACTCTCTGGGCCAACTCTCGAAGCCTGTCAGCTAGGAGTAAGCTGATGATTTGAGGATAATTAGTAATGGTATTCCTAATCTTACAAGTCATCACACTCATGCTTGGTTTTCAACGCTGAAGAAGCAGACGAGAATACAGAGCAGGCCAGCCATTTGTGTGATCAGAGCTAGCGCCAATGTCCGCAGCTGCTGCCAGGTCATTTAGCAGAAAGAGTCTCTACTTAACTCAGTTTTCATTCCTGCTCTGCAGTTAGTTTGAATACCACTTAACCCTGCACTGTTCACTCATTTACTTGCACTGAAGGCTTCTGGTTTGTGGAGCTTCATTTACTTGATACAGTGACTATTAACATACCTAGAAATCATCAGCCCTGTTTCTGTTCAAATACACAGCTGCTTTTGTACCTCCTTCTAACATGAGCAGTGGCTGTGAATTGAGTGCGGATACATATTCTTCGCCAATGTTAGTCAGCTGAATTTCTTCTTGGTCGCACATCACTACCACAGCACTACCTTGAGCACACGCACGGCTCAGAGTGATGCAGCTCAGGTATGTACCAGAGTCCATTGACACTGCAGAAGGCCATACGCAGAACCTGGAACCCTCCTGGCAGCTGGCCTCTGGTTTATTCTCTAACTTCTTTTACGTTCCTTCTGATCTCATGAACATGTAATAGTTTTGCCAGTAATACACTGCTTTGGCATGTGAGCTGCCTTGATTGATTTTAAAGCTGCTAACCCAACAAATGAGGTCTCTTGTGACATGATCCATGTGGAACCTCTGGGATCTCCAGAGAAGAATTTGCAGAGTTTGGACCTTTCGGGGCTGAAAACACTGCCACTTGTCCAGATGTAGTTTTTACCATCCTGACACGGATGAGACTTAGACATTCAGACTTCCTGTTTTTGATAGTCTCTTGTTTGAACTTTACACTAACACATTCATCAAGACATACAGGTGGACTGGTTTCACAGGACAAATGGACCAAAAAAAAATCAAAAGTTCATTGGGGGCAGTAGAATTAATACTTAGCACCCACAAGCCTGGAGGAAACAAGGCACAGCCAAGGAGAAACACAGAGGCTATGCTAAGTGTAGGTAAATGCTCATATACAAAAGAACTGAGCTTGTTCTCCCAGCACCATGGGTAACAGTAAAATAAAAACCCACATATTTTATGTTGGAAACAAACAAACAAACACCACCAACAACTTGTTGAAAACCTGCAGAGTTGTTCACAGACAGATTAGAGTTATAGGGTCACCTATCCCAATACTTGGAGCACCCCTTAAACTTCCCAGGACAAATACACACGTTTATCAGCCAAACCCCTGTTCCAGCTTTTCTGCCTGCAGGGCTGAGGCAAAGAAGTTAGTACAACACCAGTTGAGGATTGCAAAGTGCATGTAGGGGTGCAGGACCAGCACTGAACTGGCCAGGTACTAATCTAAACTGCCCTTATAGGCAGCACCAGGCCAACTTCAAGCCAAGTCCTATGAAGGGGAAAATCCCACTGTGAAGAAGCCAGCCAGATGCCAGGAAGGTGAAGGACCTAACTGCTATGGGCTTAGACAAAAGCTAAATGTTTTCACTGCCATTTCCCCACAGGCAAGCCATTTTAAAACTGGAATGAAGAGCTCACTTACCTTACCTCTGAAAATTAAATGGCTTCTGTGATCATAACTGATCAACAGTAAGAGATTTAATCAACTCAAACAAGCAAGAGACACCATGCAAGGTCTTCTGATCTCTGCCCAAATGAGCTGTCACATGATCAAAGGCACCTTGGACAATCAACTTCATGTTTTGAAACATGCAGGTCCTCCATAAATGAGGTACTCCCTGCTACACAAATTCAAGTCACCCCTGCCTAGAAACATTCTTCCCACCCCTCCTAACAAGTCCGTGGCCTTGTTTAGACATAGTGTATTTTCCAAACACTACTTTAGCCATAGACAAGGGTTTCTTTTTGCTCAGCTGGTTTTGGCGTAGCTCAGGAGAAGATAAGGGTTTAGAAACACCACTGTTACCAGTTAAAGTTTTACTTCTGAATCAATAGAAACAGGGCCTGAAAGTGACATAGAAGACCGGAAGACTGTGGTCTAAACTAAAGCTATTTAAATAATAAAACCTTTACAATACAAAACACATTCTTAGGGGACATTACAAAGTCTCAAGGCAAAAAGGCAGCTGAAGACTTGGAACAAAGAGATCAACTGAAATGAAAACAAGCACAATGTACTTGCAGCACTTAGAAAGCACAATCCTAAAAGCCCTGGACAGGTGAGAACAATTGTTATGTGAAACTAAACAAGTGAGGAGAGTGCTGACAGCTTTCCAAAGGACCTTCTTGTATTTTAATATTGTGCCAAGTTTGCTAAGATTTGTCCCCTACTACTTCTAATTCAGCGACTTGCTGCTATCTAATAGGTGCTGTGTATGATGACAGTTCACAAGGCATTTGCTAAATTCAAGAAAGGTGCACCCTTACTTTTCAACTACTTGTTTTTTGGGGGGAAGTTGAACTAAGTCAACATTGCATCTGGCTTTTTTTTTTTTTTTTAAATCACACTTGCTGGCTTGCAAACTATTAGGAAAACACTTTCTTTTTATTAAGAAAAACAAAACCAAAAAAAAGTTTAATTTTACCCTAGCAGGAGGTGGTTTTAGACCAGCGGAGTGAGCAAGAGTAGACACTGCACGATCTGGCATGATGATGTTATGTTGCGCTGAGCCCTCCCCATCTACTCGCAGGATCACAGCACTAGAGGCAGAGCGACTCCTTGAAAGCCAACAGCTTTCCACCTGCTGCTCAGTCTGACAGGGCTGCAAGCTCAGGAAATAGCCCATTTACTAACCTTGGCTTCTCTGCTCCTGGTATTCAGTTCAGCCAGCCAAGTCAGTGGTGCTATAATAGCAGTATTTATCCTTTTGGCAAGTGAGGAAACACAGAGAAAGCAGGGAAAAAAAAGACAGAAGGCACCCCAGAACAGGAGTGAGGAAAGCCACATAGACAAAAGAGTGCAGAGCACATTTTGCAGAAGGCAGAACTCCCACATCCATTAGGACGTGCTGTCAAAGCAACAGGCATTCCTGGCAGACGCAACTGACCACTGAAAAAATGTTTGTTTGTTTTAATAAAGAACAGAGAGGGAAAAAATAAAAGGTGAAAAGAAGGAGAGATGTTAAAAGAACAGGAGCTATGCAAAAAAAAACAGGAGGCAGGGAGAGAGGCTGTTTGTCTTTTTCATCTACAGAAAAGTGAAGACACAAGCCAAGGGAAAACCAATAGCACAGGCCGCTGGGGAAATCTGCTCCTGACAGACCTTCAGAGAAGTTCCTCCAGGACAGACAGATGCCCTTCCCCGGGAGCCCGTAGATGGCCAGACAGGGAGACAGCTGCCACCAAGTGCCACCTCCGCCTGCAAGATGCTGCACCTGCCAAACACATGTTTTGATGGAATCTCACCCCAAATTTGTAATGTGAACAGTTTGGGGATTTCTCTTGAATCCTGTTGAAATAAAGGAATAAAAAGTAAAACCAAACAACAGATCATCCTAACAAGATGTGTCTCATTATCTACATTACTAAAAAACAAATCATAAAGCCTAATGTTTACAAGCTTGAACGCAGAACCAACTTTCACTTCATGCCCATCTGAGGACATGAGTTAGGTCCCTCTAAAGTCTCACCTGAGCAGATCAGTGCTCACAAATGTCCCTGCAGCTTAGAGCCCCTAACACTTCCCACGGGAACACTGGTAATACCCCACACAACAGCCTCAAAGCAAGATCAAGCCTGCAGTTATGTGAACATATGAAGTACAGAGGTGGCCGCCATTCCAGTGCCAGCAGTTTCTAGCTAACTCAACTTTCCAAAACGTATTGCTGTTCAATGCCAAAAATATAAATAGTCACAGCAAAAGTAAAAGGGTCTATAAAAACACATCTCACCACTGTTAATCAGTAGCCTGTTAGTTCATTTTCTGAGATTATGAGGAATAATGTCCTGCCTTCCACAGTTAAGAGAAAATTAGAAACATACAGAAAGGCTTTTGTATCTGCTGACCAAGCAAAAGACAACTTTTTCTCAGGCTACCCTGCTGACTCCAGTGTATCAACAGTTTGTCCCCCAGCCCCATGACTACATCTGACACCACCGCCCTGGCTTATATCACGAGTTGAAAAGTGCTAGTCAGACTCCAAGATAAACTTGTCAATAGTGAGGTGCAGACATTCTTCCCTACCTGCTTGTGAGTGTCAGCTGTTTGTCTGGGAGCAGTCCCTTGAAAAGGTTTTACTAAAGCAGAAAGGGAAAGGGGGATGCAGAGGGCAATTCAAACAGAAAAGAGAAAAAAAAAACGCAGAGGGGAACCCCACAAAGACTGCAAAGAGGAGAGAAAAAAAAAAAACACCCTGTCCCCATCAGGTCCTCCCAACAACCTTCTTTATCAGAGGTTCATTGTCAATCAATTAGCCAAGGCAGCAGGGGTCTGTAGGAAGGGGGGTAGCTTGAGAGACAATGGTCTGCCCTGTTGTATTACTATTTAATCACTTTTCCTAAATAAATAAAGCAGCCCTGAGGCGCTGTCATGTCAAGGGAATTTATAACAAAAAACCCTTCATTTTTCATTGGTCATTACTTTTCCTTCCCTCCCACCCCTGCACGACTAGAGAGGGTTATTACTGTAGCCTTAAGTTCCATCTTTGTGTTGCTTGCCTTTGATTCCCACTCGGACCTTGCCACTTTCTGGCACTAATTTGTCAGGCCGAACAAAGGAGGGATTTGTACCTCCTGTAAGGTCTCAATTAGGAAAGGCTTCTGCTGTATTATGTGCCATTGGGACAGGACACAAAGACGGTAATTACAGGAATTTGCACTAAATGGCTGAAGAATTCACAGCAAAACTTTTCTTCCTCCCCCCTCCTCATCCTTTTCCAAGCTTACCCCTCCCAGTAGCCCTGGGGAAAACTGCTCTCAATGCCTGCTAGATGTAATTACCAACAGCAGGCCCCTTAGGTTAAACAGCAGCCCACGCAGGGGAACAGCACAAACTGCCTGCAGGGAGCAAGGTACAAGCACAGAGCCTCAGCTTGCTGGTGTGCCTCCAACGTCTCCTCAGCACAAGCTCTTCTGAACCAGACAAGATTTCCCAGTTTCTCCCAGTTATAAGTATTCATTTCTTTGTGCTGCGGTAACAGCTAGAAGTTCCAGCTGACTCTTAAAGACCAACTCTGAGGGTCTCAGGGCACACAGCAAAGGGCGTGCTCCCAAAGTGCTGTGTATCCCCAGCCTCTGGTGCAGGTAGTCCCACTGGCCTGCTTCTCACAGACTCATCACAATTTATATTTTTCTGAGCAAGCGTTTTTGTTCAGTTCTGCAGACTAAAAGTAGCCCACACGAGCACTGGGAATGCCTAACGTATGTCAGGAAAAGACTCCATGCAACCCTGGCCCAGTCAGAGCACTTTATTTTTGTGGGGAACACAAGTGTTCCATATTTGGGAGAGAAAATCCACTCTTTCCTACAGAAAAGTCTCCTCCCCTACCATATAACGCAACACTAAAACCTATTTCACATTGTAAACACACAGTGTTGTCATCCTGGGACCTGATCCTGTTGGAAATCATCACTGGATCACTGGAAATGACCATTTGGAACTCTCCTGAGCCTCAGTCAGAAGATGAAGCAAAATGACAAAATCTTCCTCTCCTGAGCTTTGAATGAACAGAAATGAGAAGAAAGGGATAAAGTTTGAATACAATCTCGGACACTGTCTTAAAAAGGAGCTGTTAATTCTGCAGTCTTCTTGGCTTTCACAAGGCCTGTCTGCTGGGTAACACAACAGGTTGGATCCATCTCGGGGATGCTTATTTGTCCCAGAGTCCCCCTGATGCTTTCATTCTCACAACTGTCCTTAAAGGCAAGACATCTCTGTTGTCTCTGTTTTAGAGGTAGTACATTTTTTTTAAGCTCTTAGGTACCCAATGGAGTTCAGTTATTGTAGTACCTGGACACCTTCAGTTTCAGCAGGAGTTTGGCACATAATACAAGGAAAACAAGACGTGAAGTCACAGAGAGAGTTTGTAGCCAAGAACAGAATTAAATTCAGACAGAAGCCCAAAAGACATGACCAAACTGGTAACTGCAGTGAGGCCCACCTTCACCATGCTCCTGCTACCAAAGAAGTAGCGTACACTGTGGAGAGGTGAGGAGGCACATGCAGGTGACCACTATGGAGCGGCAAAACCAGATGGACCCTTAGCCAGCTCTGAGGGCAACTCCATGTTTCTGGGCTTCAGATCTCCCTTGGCAGGGATTCAGGCCAGCCAGCTGGCCCTGGGCCTGCAGAGACCCCTTCCCCCAGAGCCATGTGTGGTTCCAGAGCAACAGGAGACCCCCACATCAGACAGCTCCCACCCCAGGGCAAATGCAGCGCCTTAGCAGCTTCCCTTAGAAAAGAAGAAAACCCTACTGAAAAGCTGTTTTCTGATGCAGCTGGCAGTTTTAAGTGAGTATAACTAAACTTAGTCACAGAGCTCAATTTTGGCACAAGTTTCTCAAATTTGCTCCGCAAAGGTGCCTTTACTAAAGTAAAAGGACAATGAACTGCATTCACATGAGTTCACTCTCTTTCCCTTTCACTCCCAAACAGGATAAAATCATGCTCCTGCCTAGGACTAGAGTCAGCATTCAAACGATCTGAGATTTACAATTAGATGCAGAGGCTTCAGGTCATGTTTTCAACTCTGCTTCAGGAGAAGAACGGAGCGGGTAAGTTCATGCCTGAACCTCAGAGTATGTGTCTATAGAATATGTGTTGCTAAAAGATGGTATGTCAGGGAAAGCATAGGCATGGCTTTGAGAAGTGTCCCCAAAAGGTTCAGAACTTAAGTGGAGTTCCAAAAACAAATTGAAGGAGACACAATAATAAAAAGAAACACAATTGCTTGATGTTGGACACGTGTACTATCCAGAATTCAGACCCCTTTAATTCTGGATCACCTTTCCAGACTCCTGAAGCAAGAAAACAGCTCAACTGCCCTGTAAGGAAGCCCTGGCCCACCTATGTATGCCATGCGTGCACGGTCTAACACTTCAGATCTCATCAAATGCTGCTGAATCCCTGTATATCTTACAGGTTTTTCTCCACATTTTAGAGAGCAAAGAAACACTAACACACCAAAGCGTCTATGGCTGCAGTAAGAGGCAGGAGCAGCTGTATGCTGCTAAAACAAATATAAGCTCTACCAATTGACTTTTTTTTTCCCCTGCAGAAGGTGAGTGGGTGCAGATGCTGCAGTCTGGTTGCTTACCTGCACACTTGAAGCTCTGAACTGTGAGCCCTCTCTCTAGAGACAGCGTGGTCAGGATGCTCAGGAAGCTGGTGGTCACAGACTGGCGCTTACTCTTTCTAAAATCATTTCCAAAGGGCCGACCTCCAGGTTTGTTCCGAAGCGTGACCTGCAGGTTCTGACCTAAACTTCTAGTGGCATTGGCTGCTGTTCTCAGTGCCTCCATCCACTCCAAGGCCCTCTGACGGGTCTCTGCTCGCAGGCGGAGGACATCTTGAGGAAAAATGACCTGAAAGCAAGAGTCACAGCCATCCTGAGTATCCGTCTGGACCGACAGGCACACATCGATATTGTAGCTCATCAGAGGATCTTCATCAAGCCTACCCGGTTGGAATGCCATGAGATAAGACCTGTTCAAGACAAAAGTAAATGCCTTCCAGTTATTCTGGACAGTTAACCTGTAAAGAGTCCCTGATTTGAGAATATTTTGGTACTCTTTATTATTTTCAGTTAAATTCATGGACAGCAAAAGTTCCATGGGCTTCTCTACCAATCCATTTGTTTGAGAAAGGTCACTGCTATTGTCAGGCTTTGGCACATTCTCCAGTTTCTCCTGCTGTCTTGTGAAAGTAGACACAGAAGCACGCACCGCTTCCCAGAGTTTCCGTCCCCAGTCCAAAGCCTCCCATGGGGACTCCGCCTTCAGCTGTAGCTGAGAGCTGTCTGACAGGGCAGCGTCCACCACCTTGGCTTCAATGCTACCAGTAACAGTGACCCTTTGAAAATGGATGAGCGGATACATGGTGGGAAGAGTCTGGTTGCCACTGCTGTCCAGGCAATACAGGTACAGTTTGTATGGGGAGAGCTCAGCGTAACAGGTTTGCCAGTAGCTGTCATTGTTTCTTCTAATTTCTAAGTATCCCTTCTTCAGAATATTTGGAAACGTTGTCTTGTGTTCTGGAGGAAACAAAAATAGAACATTACCATTAATTCTTTCATTTCACTTTGCTCAGTCATTCTGGCTTATACATCCCTCCTATTATGAACATATTCTGAGACTAAGATCATGGAAATAGCCTTAACTCAGTAGGCTATAATTATCAAACACAAGCACTGACTACCAAAAAAAGCAGCATTTCCTTCCCCAGAGATGCTAAAACACTACAGAAAGGGGATGGGGAAACAGTGACAGAAACACCAAGCAATTTTCCATGTCCGGCAGGGGGCAGCCCCGGCCTCACCTCCTGGCCTCTCCGGGCACTCCGCACGCAGCCTCACCCCAGAGACGGCCATGGGCAGTGGGTTTTTTTGGGGGCTTTTTTGCGTGACCTGGGACCAAGATGTTTTGCGTTGCTCTTTTTACTAGAAAGGAGTTATGTTGATTTATGCGAATTAGGCTCAGGGCCTAAAACTGAACAATAACAGGCTGTCCAGGCTCAAAGCCACATATACCTAAATGTCTCAGCACCGCTGATGTTTGGATCGGACCCTTTCAAAAATCCTGGCCCAAGGCAAAGTCAAGGAGAGCTTGCTTTGTGCTGAGAAAACCAGCCAGTGTGGGCACCAAAGGAATACAAATTTAGGAGTTATCTAAAGCATTGCTGAGCTTTAAAGCAGGTTTCAGTGCAAAATTTGTTCCAACCTGATGTGCCCTGCTTCAGCCACTGTCAACACTTGTGAGCATCGTATTTCTACCTGGGCTGGACATGACGGTCTATGCAAGTTTTGTTAGTTCCTGTACAAATTCAGCAGAGTTCACTGTTACATTCTAATGCCAACTTTAACATTTGGCATCCCAAAACAACGCAGGGAACAAACTCTTGCTCTATTTGACTTGTACTTCACCTTCCCAGTAACAGAGACCTGTTATGGGTCTCGGCTTTCAGTGGCAGAATTAAGAGACAGGTGATGAGGTTTCTGCCTCTGGTTGCCCATCTCCCTTGGAGGTTTCTGTTCCTAAAGCAGGAGCAAGGAAACCACTTGGGAACAGCTCTTCATCTGCTGCCTGGCACAATTAGGCCAAAAAAACACCCAGCATCAATTGACCTTAATGCAAAATGTTAGGAACCACAGCGAGAAGGAGCTCTTTCACTAGCAGTCTGTACCCTCAGGCTGTGAGCTTTCAAAGAGGGATGGGGTAGGCAGCTGGAGGCAGAAAAAGTTTTCAACATCTCAGCTTAACCAGTTACCACTCTAGTTATCAGCCCACACTCCAACAAGTTTTAAACATGATCACCTTTGAGTATGCCTAGTATGTCTTCAATGCAGAGCTCGAACAGCAGAAGAACCTGGGTTTGACAAAGCCCAAGATAACCCTGTATATAAGGTACTGCATCCCCACTCTTCTGGGCTTCCCAGGATGGCTGGCAAAAAAGCTCTCAGCGAAGACCAACTTTAAATGTTTATAAGGATTCAGTAAACAAGTTTCAACCTCAATGAACATCCATAAGAATTAACTGGCTTAATATACTTAATGTGAGTATGCAAACCTAAGACAGTTAAAAATGAGGGAAGGATGCTACCTCCCATCTACACTAACAAAAAAGGACACACTTAGGTTTTGCTTTGCCAGCTCAGCCTCAGCTTCCCCATGTAGCCCACATACTCAGAATGGAGACGGCATTTAACATCGTGTTCAAAGCACTCTACACTTTACCTAGAAAGATTGTCTGCATATATGACAGAAGTCATAACAATTTTTAAAAAATCATTACTTTGGCACTGTCTGAAACAGTAGAAAACAATATAACTATATCTTGCAAACAAATCTGCTACTGGAGAATATTTCAGTTAAATATGAAAACTGAAAACGGTAGAGAAAAAGCACACTTTCACAACCCCAAATGGATACACGCATGCGCGCACACACACTAAAAGAGAACCAATTTAGTTCACCATATATCTCTGGCCCTGACATTCATTAGTATTTCTGCGCTAACTCAAAAGCCATTAATTTCTCTGAAACCCACACTAATCCCTTTGTAGTGCAGATAATGGGCAGCCATTCTAGAGTCATCTTCCCTTTCTATTAATCCAATCAGGGAGGCAGCGCTTCTGCAGCTCCAACTGCAATCTCTCTCGCTTCCATCAAGTACAGATGACAGTTCAAGCTTCCCCGTAATAAGACAACTCGTAACCTTCCCCCAGCCACCCCTCCTTCATCTGCACGCTGGTTTGCTTGTCTTTTGTTGAGTTACAGAAAGACTATCTCTCCCTGCCTTTCACAGAGGCACCCCCTCTCCCTCCTTCATCCCACTCTTTCCCTCAAGCCCCTGTGAATCAGCTCCACTGGCTCTTGCCCTAACTGAGACAAAATCAGCAGCCAACTTGATTAACATTCAAATGTCTCCTACAGTTTAGTTTAGGGCAGTAGACGCTGGGAGAGAAAGGCTGAATCCATGCACACACACCCCTTAGAGTCCTCTGCTCCTTTGTCACCTCCATGCGCAGTATGCTAGGTAATACCTTTCTTTTTGGAGAGTAAATGCTACCACCTCTCCATCCACCTTCCAAACAAAAACTGCATTTCTTTTCCTCCCTACAGAGAGGCAGGGAGAGTAAATTGAGGAAGAGTTAAAAAAAAAAAAGTGGAAATAATCACCGTAAATGGCCCATGTCTGAGCCATTTGGAGTTCCAATTTCAAGATAAGAGGGGGAAGGAGGCAGAAGGAAACAAAGGGAGACTCAGCAGCTGAGGACAGGGCAATATGCTCCTCAGCATCTCTCCTCTCCTTTGGGAACTCCCACCTCATTCCAGCTGGGCACTCTGCACCACGCACACACCTGCTGCTTTCCGTGTCTGGGAGCCTGAGAGGGAGCCCAAATGTTGTCTCAGCACATCCAGATTTATGTTCCTGAACAACTGACTGTACTTGGGTCCCTGTTGGTAAGGTAGGACATGCCCTTCTCTGCACTACTGAAGCATTTCTGATTACAGCAACACCAAGTAGCTTGGAAAAGAGCAGAAGCGGAGATGCTCAGTTTCTGAGGGACTTGCCTCTTAGGTGGTACTCCTCTCTGGATTCTCTAATGCTTAGTGAGAGATGAGCACAAGTTACAGAGCTTTCGTCAGTGGTCCTCCTCTCAGATTCCCATAGTACTCAACAGATGCCTTTTGTGACCTAAAATGCTCCCTCAGGTCACTGGGTTGCTGCACCACAAGCTCCATAGTTCTTAGAGATGGCACTAACAGACGTGGTCAGAGAGTACAACTGCAAAAACCTGTGGAAGTCACCTTAAATACCAAAACACTTTTCTCCAACAATTTCTCAATTCAAACACAGTTTTAGCATGGCAGTCTTGGCCAGAGATATGAGCTGGGAAAGAGGCCTCCTGGGTCCTGCCACTGCAAGTGAAGTTGGCCAGCTCAGTTTACTTGTACTTTTTGTCTACCTCAATTTTGCACATCGTTTTCCACCTACTCTCCTGTAAGCTGCAGCATTTCTCCCCATCAGGAAGAAAATTCACTCTTTTCATCTTCCTTAGGCTTAGGGAAAGTAGAACGTGCTTAAAACGTGCTTTGAAAATGTTGAACTTGGCAACTTGTTAATTTTAGATTTGTGCATTTGCTGGTGAGGTTGGCTTAGCTGTTCAGCAAAATATGCTGAATGAAGTGCCTAAAGATATGAATAAAGAACCTAGACAAATTATTTATAGCTTTCCTTTCAGGTGTGTTATTTTATGTTTTTTTAAACTATATGAAACTACTGAAGTCTACATGATCCCTACTGCCCAGCCATTCCATCCAAACCTTTTTGTTCCTCTGCAGTAAGTCAAACACTTGTAAAGTGCTTGCTAAGCAGACCACCAGGACCCTGTACCTACTGACACAGAGCCTGCACTGGGAGGCAGTGGAGAAGGTGGTTGGATTCAGTCAAACGGACAGAAAGGTGCAAGGCCAACCCCGAACATCTCTGGAACGAACAGAAGTATAATGTGCTGAAAGAGATGGTTACCTACCACCAACTAGGAGATGCATAAAGCAGCAGAACTTGCAAAAGAAGTGAGAATATCAAATGAAGATGCATTTGCTGATCTTTGTGTCAGTTCACTGAATTCAGCCTCAAAAAGAAGGAAGAAAGGGTATAAAGTGACTGACAAACCTATGAAAACAGGGTCAGTTCACATTAGGAGAGTTAACTGACACCACTAAAGGAAAAGTCTCATACAGTGTAATACCAACTAACCTGAAAATTCAGTTATGAAAGTCATCACGACATCACTGGAAGCAATCAGCACTGCCCCAGGAGATGAAAACTTTGTTCATTAGCTTTATGGAGTGCTGTAACTCCAGAGCAAGAGTCTGCATAGAACAACCCTCCCGACCAGCATGGCCTCACAACCAAACTCATCGGTGCTGCTTGCTGTAATCCTCCTGCACAGTGAAGTTACTGACTACGTGAGCCCCTCCCATCGCCTCCCACCGCACTCCCCTCTCCATGCCTCTGCACCCTCGCATGGCCTCCCAGGCAGGGCCGGGGAGCCGGGCACGCTTCCCTCCACCGGACCCAGCTGCCTAGCCTAGCTCTCTCTGCCACTGCTCTCTGCCAGCCCCCTGTGGCCCTTCCAGCTCGCGGGGTGCCCATGCCCAAGAGGCAATCAGGAGCAAGCCTGCAGGGAACAACTGCAGGACTCCCTGAGATAGCCGGCAGGGTTAGAGGGGAAGTATTATCTAGCAGATGAGATGAGGTGATCCAAATTACACTCCCGTGTGAACCTAGGCAAAGCACCTCACCTCTCTGTCCCTGCTCACTCTCCCTATCTTTACTGTGTGGTTTATTTAAGCTGTAACCTCCTGGGAGAAGGGGCTGTCTCTTGCTAGATGCACAGACAGTCCCTGGCACTTATGGACCCCAGTTCAGTGGAGGGCATCCAACTACATCCAAC
Source organism: Anser anser (assembly GCF_964211835.1). NCBI lineage: Eukaryota > Metazoa > Chordata > Aves > Anseriformes > Anatidae > Anser > Anser anser. Next base: position 27,905,182 of record NC_139726.1, read on the forward strand.
TGGCACTGGATTTTAAATAACAATTTTGCCTCCTCAAATCTTGAAAGGCTCCAAATCTCTGCAGTACAGCTATTTCTTGACTACCTTTTAATGCTGAAAATAGATTGGCCACAGGGGGCACCGGCTCTCCAACTGGCTTGTTACTTCTGGGATTATTTCCAAGTAGTTTGAGGCTTCCTGCTCTCCAGAGAGGAAGGTGCAGAAGCGTTGTTTCCGCACATCTGCCTCTCGGATGGCAGCACCATTATCTTCTGCACAATGCCACACAGCTATAACGTTCTGCCATCCCAGTGGCAATTAGCAGCATATTGGTCTGCCCTGGCTGCGTGACTGCTACTTACCACTGACAAAAGATAGTGCTATAGGAGTGGTTTTGCAAAACCACAAATGGCAATTAGACTTCAGAAACCTCCCTGGTAGATCAGTGCGGAGCTAGGCTTTACGCAGAGGGGCAGTGTGAGGGCTCCGCAACTCCACAAGTCACACCTTCAACATTTCACACTGCTCAGGATCTCTGACCACTTTCACCTCTGCAGCAGCTCATTTACCTACCACAGCACCTCGCTGTTCCAGCTAACTGTCTTTGCAGCTCCTTCCTGAGGAATTGAAAAGATGTGAAGAGGGGGAAAAAATGGTAAATCAGTCAGCAGAGAGAAACAAGTGAAATCCTCGCCCCAATCAGAGTAGACTTTGGCCTTGTTAGCCAGTTCTAGAGCAGTCACCTTTCTCTGACATGCCTGTTTTGCCATGCCACAGTGCTGCAACCAACCCATAGATGCAGCATCCTGACAAAGCATACTGCCAAAATCAATGGGGCTGGCTGAGTACGGGCACAGCTGCCTGTTGGTGAAAGCTCTGCAGTTCCCCGAGCTCACAGGCATGGCAGGCGCACTAAATAGCTACCCGGGAAAAATACTATAGCACCCACACTCTTAGGAGTGGTTGTGTTTGAATGAAAACATCCACATGACTGTCAAAGATAACTGCTCACACATTGTGTTTTAATGATCTAAGCCAGCTTTCGCAGGATACTACAGAAGCAGTATTCTCCCTTTGTTTGCCAGGCCACATGCCCAGAAACACAAAAGCCTGCCTTGAATTTGCTTACAACTTTCTTCTTTGCTAGCTCCACTTAATGCTTGACACTGCTCTGTAGCACAAACAGTGCTCATTTCTAGTATACTAGCTGTTTTGCCAGCAGGCCTTAGGAGATACAAACCCAAAAGGCACAGCTTCTTTTCAGAGCCTTTTCTTTCACAGCACATGGAAAGGATCCAGTTTCGTTTTATTTGTGTTATGAAAAAGCAAGCAGCAGGAACAGATAAGCTCATTGAAATAAATATACTATGAAGATAAAAAAATAATAATTGTGAAGAGCTAATCTATGCAGCAACTCAGCCAGCCTAGAAGGACTGGGAGACCTCTGCAGGCTCTAGAGGAAAGTCCTTTACCACAGTAAGGACTGAAAGGAGTGGCTGGAAGTTGCTCTCAGTACCTCGTACGCATTGGCTTAATCTGCATTAAAGCCCTGGAAAGGGATACCTCCACAGGCTGAGGCCATTATGACTCCTCCAACTACTGCGACAGCTTTTAGCCAACCTTAAGATACATTTTTGGTCTCCTGTGGAGAATAATTACCAGTCCTGGATACACATACCTGCAACACCTACTTTCTTGGTTTTGTTTTTCTGTTTTCAGCTCAGCTAACAGTAGCAGCAAACTATGGCAAGCTCTCTAGTAAACAGAGAGGGGAGAAATACCACAGCTACCTTCTAAACCCTGCACACCAGCTGAACAGAACTGGTCAAGGAAACAGACTAAAAGAGTTCATTTTCAGAGCACAGTTCTCCTTCCTCAAAGCAGGTACAACCACCCTCAAACCATCCCACACAGAAAGGCTCTTGGAGGGCACATAGCAAGCACTGACAAATGCCTTGGACTGCTGCAAAAACCAGTGGAAAAGGGTGGGCTCAGCATCTTAGAGGTACTGAGTGCTGCTGGGCTACAGGAGGGTCCTGACAGAAGTTCTTCAGCCACTCTTACTAATCCCTTTCCTGCCCTTGCTCAGTTCACCTCCAAGATCCCAGAACTCTACCCTACTGGGTCTCCTGTACAAAAAATGCCATTTTGAAGAGACCTATGCTGCTGACAGCTTTGAGCCCAGCAATGTGACTTGCACCTGTGTGTAAGGAGAAGGGGTGTAATTTGCTTCACCCTGGAAAGAGGTGTGATGCATCGGGGAACACATTCTGCATGCAGACCAGAGCCCCCACTCTACATGAAGCAAAATATCTCCCTAAACAAAAATAGCAGCAGGTATATATCCTTTGCACACCAAGAGCACCTACCTTTCTTTGGGTTACAGAAACTATGCCCCAACATAACACAATAATCAACAGCTTTGTGTGTGTATACATGTGTATTACATATACATTTATATTTTTATCTACAAACATATCCACAAACAACCATTTAAGCGCCTGCTTTTCATGCCCCAAAACAGCTGACTTACCTGGAAAACCTAACCTAAAAGTCTCCTTTTAACCCTAAGCAGCCTACCTGCTCATAACTGGAGTCATTCCACCACTTGTTCCCCCTGCCCCATGCTTTCACAACCCCTTTGATTTTAGAAATTCCTTTGTTAAGCCATGCCTTTATTTATATCATAAAACCTTTGTGACACTGTTTTTCCTTTCTGTGCCCAGTTCACTGCTGGTATCTATAAAACAAATCATAGAGACAGAGACAGTGGTTCAGTGTTTCTGAAGCTCTGAGCACAACCTCTTCCAGTGTGCTGCTTGAGAAAGAGAAAGGAAAAACTGTAACTTGGTAAAACATCACTCCTTACGGCTCACTGGAGATGCCTGCCTCAATGTGACAACAAGACTTCCTGCACCCCATACAAAGCTGGCAGAGAAGCCTTAATATTGACAAGCACAAATAGTGTGCTTGAGTTTTTGTTAAATGTTTATGGACTGAATAGGCTGCATTTCTTAAAGAAACACAGCAGCGATCTCAGGCCTCACAGTAAAGCTTTGTATACCCTCTTTTTAATGGCCACTCATTAATTTCTTTATAAAAAACTGACTTTGTTTGCATTTGCTATTCTCCCAATAGTTTTAGCATTTAAAGTTTTTTTAGTATAGGAAAATCAGGTAAGAAAACTATTGTAAATGCAAACAAATTATTTTTTCCTGAGTCATAATAAATGAAGTAGGAGCAAAAAGTAAAACAAGCTTAGTTTTTCAAACCATCAAAGGAACAGAAGTCAAGATTGTTTTAAAAAATGATAATTAACCAGGCAAACAGCTAGAACCGTATCAAAGATATGAGAGCCATGCTAATTTCTATCATTTTAAGAGCTAGCTCATAGGGTTTTTTTTGCTTAGTTGTTTTTAAACGAGCAACTTCTCTTTCAAGATAAATATTAAATACAAATATAAAAGCTTTCACATCAACAGAAACAATAAAGCATCTGTACAAACCTGTGTTTCCTTGGATGTCCTCTCCCTTGGTTAATGCCAGGTAAGAGAGCAGAGCGCAATTATTGTCCTGACCAGGCAGAGGTGGCTGCTGCAGAGAGGTGCCCGTGAAGACCATTCCCCAGTTCACATGGCTGATATCGGAGCGCGACCTGTTGTGCCCTGGCTTGAACTTGGAGGATTCCTCATTCTGCACCAGGATGTCGTTCACTGAGCGAGGCCTGTCTCTCCTCCGCTGGCAGATACTGAAGATGTTAAAAGCTGCAGTCTCCCCTTCCCCTGCCCAAGCAAGGCTGTCAGCAGCTGTTCCCCTCTGCACCAAGCGCTGCTCTTTGGCAGGGAACGCTGTCTGAGCTTTGGTTTCCAACAGGCCATTTTTGCAGTGATCCCAGATGAGGTTACTTTTGGCTAAGGAGGTGACGTTCCTCAAATTCCTGCTTTCTGTTATCTGATCAAATACCTCATGCCCAACCAGCTCAGGAACCTCCTGCACACCATACACCTCAGAGGGCTGAACGATCTTTTCAAGCTTAGTATCAAAACTATTGAAGAAGTCTTCAGTCACTTCCAAGGCAGGGCTAATGTCATCAACTTCAAGAGCCTCCATATCCTGGGCTGCCAGGAGGGCCAAGGGAAAGAGCTGCTTCACGCCTGTCCTTGGCACACTTAGAGATTAACAAAGACATGCACCAACCACAATCCTTTGTGGTGGAAAGGAACCAAACCAACCCTTGTCTTCAGATGCGAGACTTAACACCCACCGATCGAGTTGGCTATAGTCACTCTATGAAGTAACCTCATCGTGACAGCAGGTTACCTGTAAAGCAAAGCAAAGCATCACGTCAGTACAGGCCTTTTCCCAGATAAATGTGTTCAACTGCACCACTCTTTCCACAGTCACAGTGTTTTATGTCTTCTTGAACTGGAACCTGCAGAGAGCAGGGTGGGGCACCAAATAAAGAGGACCCAAAGTGATCCAAGTTACTAACCAAGCTGTAGAGATCTGCACTGGGAGGCAGTACTGACTAACACTGAAAATGCAGCCACCTAGGGAATGCTTAGCACAGGCTGCCATGAGGCTGCAAGAAAAAGTTGATAGAAGAAGGGTAGCAAAATAAGGCAACAGATCTCGAATACTTTGCCTTTTTCTCCTAGATTGCTTGCACTCCCAATTTTAGGAAACTGGCATTAGTTTTGCAGCTGCTACTTTGCTACTTTTCTGCATAAACAGATTATTGATTTGTTAGATATCACAATGCTAATAGGCTGCTGCAGAACAATGCATGAGTGCTGCACACTTCTCTCTAGAATATTGCTGGGAACCTGTGTGAAACAGTGTAGCGCACTAGGTCCCAGAAAGACAGCGCATCCTATGAGCAAAACAAAATACACCATAAGCCATACTGTCATAAATCTGTCGATCTTTACTTCCAAGCAGCTGACTTGGCAGAACATAATAGAAAAGGGTTTTAAGGCTGGAACTATTGCAGAACTGTATTGACCCACCTGAGCTCACTCCAGGAAGGAAGGGAGGGTGGTTATTACACTCCCCGTGGTGCAATAAGGGGGTGTCTCATTGCCAATTTCTGTCTCACCAAGCCTGCTGCCTTTCAGCCTCTCCCTCTTGAAGCTCCATCCACAGTGCTGCCATGCCCAAGGGATGTGTTGGGTAGTAATGCTTAAACTGGGGAAACCAAATACACACACATTCTTGGCACCCGGGTGCCAGTGGGACAACAGCTTTCATGGCTGCTAGAAAAAACTACAGCACCTAGAGCCTGTGCAAGCAGTGCAGTCCACAGTCAAGGAGATCTATGTCCCAGTTTTGACCACATCAGCTCAAGTCCTAGAAGCAGCAAAGCTGCATTAGCTCAGAACTAGATTAATACACTCTTAACAGAATTAATTAGCCTGGACAGGACTGATAATTAGCAGCTCATTAGCTTGTGAATGATGCTGAAGTGCTACCAAAACCCATAAAGATTTACACCCAGCAGGAAAAAACATCTATTAAACAGCATCAAACATACATAATGCTTAGTTTTAAGGTTCTTTCTTTTTCTTTTCTTTTTTTTTTTTTTAAATCCAGAACAGTCTGTTTGCTTTGTCCTAACTTAAAATAGCAAAGTTGTTTAAATAGGCACTCCTTCCTAAAGCAGGCCAGAGGGAGGAAGGAGACCAGCACTCCCAAAAAGGAGGGGCTGCAGAGTCCTGGAGCACAAAACTCAAAGCTCCTCCACAATCATCCGCTGGCTTCATCCCATCCCTGCTTCTCCTGTGGCCAGCCACAACATGCTCGTGTTTGAAAGTAGCAGCTTACCCTCCTTCGAAATAGATCAGCAGTTCAGACCATGATCTCTTGAAACGCATCCCAAGTAAATTATTTAAAAAAACAATAAATAACCACATACACAACTCTGGAAGCTTGAAGGCTTTACACTGGGATCTTTCTCCCTTTATCTCTTTGCAAGGATTCACATCACTAGTCTCACAGCAAACCAGGATGAGGATCAGCTTCAACAAGCAGATGTAGAGTGAGACACTAATGGCAGAGCCAGAATTGCAATCAGAGCACTGAACAGAATGGATATGGCGTGGTTTCAAATCAGAACAGTACGGGAACAGACTCTTCGCAAAGCTGTGCAGCTGTGCCAGTCGATGGCAGTGGGAAATAAAGTCATCCTGGGCACATCTGCATTGTCAGCTTCATGCAGCACGATGTTCAGTCTCAAAGCTCATTCCTGCCAGCAACCCTTGAACAGCGTTCTGCTCCCTGGTGCCTTACAGCTCCAACAGGCTAAGGGACATGATGCGGTACAACCTATCCACTTATTCCACATCCTCCTATGGTATTTTGAAGTTGCAAAACCACAACAGGCATTCACTTGAACAAACCCAGCACCAACATAACCAGACGCCAACAGTGAAAGTTGCAGGCTGGCCCATACAAAGACACTGCTTCACAGGGGTTGGCACAGAACACAGCCCACACATCCCACACAAGAGACTGGAGCAGCGATCACTCCAGAAGGGCTTGTGACATGCCACTGAAGCACTTCAGAAGAATTTCAGTGGTAGCAGAAGCAGCGTTGCTCTGTTCATTATTTTAAATCATTAGGAAAGGAGGGAAGGGAAGGGGAGAAAATTGACACTTACATTTAACAGTTTGATCTGTAAATGCTGGAAGCCGTGCTTCGTGTGGCTGCATGTTTCTCTGGATCCGGTGAGACTGGGTTTACCCAGTGTCACGCAGCAACGCGTGGTGCTGAAGAACTACAAACTGACCTCACTTCCGTTAAAGATGCTGAATCACAAGGTCATGAGAAGATGACAGGCCCCTGCATTATACGGTTCACAAAAGCCAACACTAACGACTTCTAACTTGGTCTGTTTGCCCTGCTCAATAAATACAAGAAATGTAACTTCAGTGGAGGCAGGCTGATCCCTTTCTACACCACCAAGAACCTTCTTAGGTCAAAGAAAGAGTTGTGCCAAGTGTGCAGCCATTCCCCCTGGTACTGCGATTCTGCAAGCCTCCATAAACACAATTTGGCATTTTCTGACAGTGACACTCAACAAAAATTTCCTTCAGACTTTTGCAGGGATTTGGTGCCAAATGAAAGCAACCTTTGATATGCCAGTAAACAGCTCCATCAGAATCTCCTCCAGGAGGGAAAGCAGTGGAAATCACTCCCTTCATGTGAACGACAGAAAAGGAAAACAGTAGGCTAGGATGAACTCCTTTAAAATTATTATCAAATGTATTGCGTGATGGATTGTTTTTTGGAAACACTTGACATTTTCCAAAGACGTTCAGCCTAAGGTAGTGAATATGAGGAAGAGGGATGTATCAACCCAGACTATTAAAGACTGCTAAAGCTACAGGCAAGCATAAGCAAGGCTTTGTTATGGGAAGCAGAAACCTAATAGCTCATCCAGACCCCTGGGAACTAGTCTGACTGAAAATAGGTGAAGGAACATGGTGAACTGTTCTTAGCAAAAACTGCTCAACATGGGGCTTGCAGCAGCTGAAAAATATGCTTTTCTACACATCTGGTGCAGGTACAGCTCTTGTTCGTGAACATGCAGCAGTCAGATAATTAAGGGTCACTTACAACATGAGTAAAATCTTTACTATCATGAGTGTGTAATGACCACATTACTCACATGGCTGAGGTAAACAGCAATGATTGCTGGTCATGCCACACGAGATGCAGAAGCTCAGTTTAGTTAAGATTACACAAAACCTAGAGAAGCCACAAAGGCTAACCTAGCTGACTGAGCAATCTGATGAGAGGACAATCATGGCACACAAACGCCTAGGAAGGTACACTGGAAGAGATCGCTTAACTTCCCGATGGGCTTTTGCCAGGGAGAATAGCCAGGCACCACACCACAATATAAAAAGCATGGAAGAGGCAAGAGCAGAAAGCAATCTTGTGGGCAACACATAGTACCCCAACAGGCACTAGCTGTGTACCCCATCTCACACATTATGGTCAGTAGTGTCTTTAATGACACAGTTCTTGCACTTGTTAAATAGGGACAGGAAACAGGCCCAAATTCAGCCTTCTGCTAAAGGAGAGGTAAACAAAACACAGTCCCTTATCCTTTCCAGAAGACCAGTGCCATGACACGGGTCTCTCCAAATTAACCACTACACAAGCGGTTAATGTCAGATAAATCTGGAAACTGGGAAGCAGAGGGGGAGAGCAAGAAGGAGAAGTCACAAAACTTGATAAGAAAGCAGCCTGGTTGGTTTTAGCGCTCACAAGACCCCTTCTTCAGAGAACAGATGATAGAGATGTATAAAACAATGAGTCATACACAACTGATAAATAGGGGCTTTCCCTTCTTTCTTGTACATGGAGAGAGAACTAGAAAGGAACGATCGATGATATACACAGGTAATGTGTTCAGGAAGAAATGCATAAACAAGAGGAGCTCCCAGCCACCCAAAGGATAGCAAAATGTGAGCAATATTGTTAGAAGCTCTCAAGTTTCACGGATTCCCAATGATTCTTAGGGTCAAATTTCTGGCAGTCCATGGGGCATTTTGAGAATTCTCTCTCAAGACCACAAGAGGAGATCCACAAGTTACCTGTATGTGAACAGAGAGCAACAGTGCCTCAGTCACTGGAGGACTCGCCCTAACCCTGGAACCTGCTGCGGGAACCAGCTCTGCTTATCTCACGCTGCGTAGAAATTGCAGGCTGAAACTCCTATGCTAGCAAGGAAAACAGAATGGGACATTCTTCCAGTTCGGTAACAATTTGGTAGCAGAGCTAATTCAAACAGCCACAGGAACCTTTATTGCTGGTGTGTTGCAGTCCTGGACCACTAACAGTTCAGCTTATGGGCTGTGACAAGCCTGGTCTGAATAACAGGTCATCTGAAGAAAAGATAGACCTACAACCACCTTGAATACAATCCACTGGGGCTGGTGCAGCTAATACCTAATGAGCTTTCCTGTCAGTCAGACTCTGAGCAACCTCAGCCTGTGACCCGACTCTCTTCAAGTGGCACCTTGAACAATCACGGCTTACAGGTTTTGCTGCAACAAGGACAAGCCCAGTGGGTCACATCGGCCAAGTGTTGCCCAGAATCTAAATAGGATGCCCTTAGGTCAATGACGGTCCCTGAAAACCAGGCTCTGCGGTACAGAATCCATTAAAAAAAGAAGACATTATGAAGCTGAAGACTTAGGAGTTACCTCTTAGTTAAGAAATAATGTGTATTTGTCAGGTGGCATACCAGACTGGCTGAAAGAGAGGAGGATGATACACCAGTAGCTGTCACACAAAGTCTTTATCACTATCTACACATTTTTATACACTGCTGGCACAGACTGATTGCAAAAAGAAGTTGAAAAATTCAAAGTGGCAGCAGAATGCAAGGTATCGTGCAGTGCCATCTTTCCAGCATCCCCCTGCTGTAACTAGACTGCAGATGATGTTTTATTTATTTACAGTATAGCAAGGCCTACTCAGCAAACATTCTCAATCTTTTTCTGACCAGGAGCTTGTTTAAAGGTCTCCCTCCCAGCCAGGAGCCCTCTTTCCCTCAGTCGTCCAGGAACCATAATGTTGTAGCTATTGTGGCTGAAACCTCAGCATTCAGCTTCCCCAGTCATACCCACTGCACTGCATGCCATCCATACATAAACAAAACAGTCCTGGCTCAAAATGCTTATACTCGTAGTGATTACAAATCACGTGTATACACTGGCTACTTCTGTGAGTAGTGATTAAAAGCCACACTCCTGCTTGCCTCTCATACACAATTTGGAGGTGCAACCGATAACAAGAAACTTCACAGGGGACGATTGTAGGGAGTATAAGCTGAAACCCTGTCCATGTGCAAACCAGCACATTTTCTTGTACCATGGCTGTATTTTGCTCCCTGGCTGTATTTTGTTCCCCCAGCACAAGGTCAGCCTTCTCCCCAGTCCTTTCAAAACCCTGGATAACCTACCGCTATGTATGCTGAGCAAGCAACACAGGACACAGGCTTCTTAGATTCATCATTTAAATGTCTGAATGAAATTTACATTGCCTCACAAAGAGGAGACGAAGTTTTTTTTTTCATATGGAACAGAGAATCAGAGTTTCAAAGAGATAGCCATATGATAGTCAATTGTTGGTTCACATGGCCTGAAGAATCGTCTTTAGATCACATTTTTAAAACACGTTTTGAAAAGCCTCTTCCGCCAATATTCAAGTGAGAAATTAACTGCTTAAAATTTTCACACAATCCTAGTTTTATAGTGGCTCATGAAGGTACTTTCTGACTGATATTCCTGCATGAGTCACTGGCAATATTCAGGAAAAGCTTACAAAAACTGAAGAAAAAGGCCTTCTGGTCAGAAATGCTTGGCCACAGGGCCAGGTGCCAGAGGAGAGAACTATGAATGTAATCAGAACCGTTTCTGTGTTTCAAACCCGTTTGCTACAGCCTCCCTGCCTTTAAGGATGAAATTGACTGCCAACATTTATCAGTGAAGAAGGGCTCCCACATCCTGTGTGCTAGACCCACAAGGAAGTGAAGAGCAGGAGAGCAGGAACAGCTGCTCTTCTTGGTGCCTCATCTCAGTCAAGCTAAAGGACAGCAGTGATACCGTCCACTAAAAAAAAAAAAAAAAAAAAGGACAAGACGAAGAAAGAGGTGAAACCAGGGAGGAATCAGAATGGCATATCCTGTGAGGAGAAGCAGACCTTTAACAAGGATGTGTGTGCCTCACTCCATGAAAGCACAGATTTCCCCAGCTACTGATCTGCCCCATTGTTTTAACAAGGAAGCTCCCCAGGCATCCTCACCCTGCATGGCAAACTAACACATCACAGCTATAAACACCTCGTCCAGTGATGAGCACATTAATGAATAATAAGCAGTGCTTATAGTACACATTACCTTTAATTTTAACTGCACTTTGGAAACAGTAATTAAAATTCAAACAACTGCAAGCTGGGGAGTGCAGAACAGCCTGCTGCACCACAACAAAGTGGATCTGGAAGGAGAAGAGGACTGGGCAGTGGCAGAAGATGGACCACAGAAAGCTTGTCTTTCCCAGAGGCAATCTGCTGTACAGCCCTCCCAAGATCCTCATCACTGACTCCTTTTCCTTACAGCCATCTGACACACACCTCTCCAGGCTGGGGAAGGATTTCAGGCCCAGGGAAACAGAGGGTCTCCTGAGACCCAGCCCCACCCCTACAGACCAAGGGGCAAACACTTGAAACCCACACTTCAGGCACAAAATCTACAGGAACAACGTGAATGAAGCAGTGCAGTGATTTGGCCTTAGGCACAAATGTGTGGTCTTAAACATACCTGTAGTCATAAATAACCCAAAGGAGGGTAAAAGATTTCTGTGCTCAAGTTCATTTGCTTTTGTGCATACAGATTTGTTTAAAATTATATAACTTTCACTTTACATGCTGCCCTTGACTACAAGAACTCCTGCCTGTTCCAGGCACCACAAGGACAATAAAACAGGACTGCCTGTGACCTCCTGAGCTCAGCACAAAGAGTGCAGAGGAAGTCAGGGAGCAGGGTATCTGACAGGCATGACACAAACCTCCTCCAGTAGAAGAAGAAATGTGACTGAATTGCACATTGCCACCATGACGCACCAGCTTGTCTCCTTCTAGGAAGTCAGACAAATTTGGATATAACAAGTGACGGAAAACATTTTTAATAAACATTTCTGGTTAATGCAACTGAAATTATAATTATCTCCCCGTTCCATATTTTCTAGAACTACGCTGAAGAGGAGAGGCAGCATTTAAAAGCTTGTCTTTTTCTTTATTTAACGGAGATCAGAAATGAAGACATTTTCAGTTTGTCCCCATGAGTTCTCAACAGAAATGAAAGGCATATTTCGCTACTCATTTACAGACTGCTGGAAATCAGGCTGCTGAGCTTTCAGCTGTTGTGTTCTGCCTGACATGCTTCCCCTGATGCCCAGAGGTGGCTGCATTTAAGTAATGAAGGATGTACATAAGGGGGGGCTGCTACATAAAGACATTTATCTCATAAGTAGGACTCATGGACAATAAGAAGCTTTGGGACTTTTCTAGATGAAGCACTAGCTGGTATAAATAGTAATGCAATAACTGAATCTCTTGCCATCTATGCCAGCCTACACAATTAATTTTTAGTTAGCACTGCAGGGTAGTTTTTTTGAGGCACACCAAGCAGGAAGCAATGATCAGGCTCCAGTTGTCCCAGCACAGCCCAGTGCACCCCCATCACCGGGAACAACAGCTGCCATTGCACCAGAGGCCAGGAGGGCAAGAAACAAGACCTCCCACAAGAACACGGGAGACATTTCTTCTCTGGGATTACAGCAATGCCAAAAGAAAATACAGACTTGAATTTCAAATTTGTTCATCACATGGCTTTCTGAGTAACCCTGATCTGCAACTGCAACCAACTCCTCTTTCTCACCGTGGTACCCAAAGAGCTTGGCTGGGACACTGCAAGCCTTTCCACAGTGAGACCCTGGATTCCCCATAACTATCAGTGGTTGAATGCTGACATTGATGGAACTACACGTTTAATAACAAACTCATCTTGAACCTCAAACTAAGCCCTCTTGTCTTTCAAACGGCCAGGGCCACAGTGGTTTGGCACATTCATTATCAGGGAAAAGGGGCATGGGAAGGAAAGGAAGCAATGATCCAAATAATGCTAAATTCAGCAGACTACCACAGCAACCCAAACCCCCAGGTCCTGGCAGCCCTGCCACAACTGCTAAACCCTGCAGGCTGGTTCAGCTACCCAAGCTGCTGTAGAGTCACTTGACTCCTCCAGCACAAACATTTGGTGTTTTCTAAAATGAACTATAAGTTCATTACAAACGATCTTTGCAGAAGCCCAGTAGAAACCTCAGAACATCTGATTAAATTGAAATATTAACAACACAACACAACTGCTGTCTGGTATGCTTCTGCGGGTACGATGCACCTAGCTGCTGTAGACTGATTAGATTCTTCATTCCACTACACAGTGCCATGTTTCACATTTTAGATTTCTGATTTCTTAGTCTCAAATTTAATCCTTTATTTTTTTTTCCATATAGGATGTACAAACTATGAAAGCAGTAAGAGGGCAACTCCTGTTGCTTAAAGTGTATGGGTCAGTATGTATCAGTCCCATCAAGATTCAGATGCTTTCTTATTCTTACATACAGTGACTTCTTGTAGTCACTCAGTGGGATGACGCAGTGCCTAAAATTAGACTTGGCCCTAAGTCCTCGTAGGATCAGAGCTGTAAATACATATTTGCAGAGCAGAAAACAGATCAGGCACAAGCCACGATTCTTTGTGCTAACCTAATCTCGACTTCCTTCCCTTCCCTGGCAATGCCACTGACCCCAGTGTTCACGTTGCTCCTCCAGCTGGCACGCACACCCATGCAGCCGATACTCTCCTGTCGGGCCTCTTTAACTCCATCAGGTTTAATGCCACCGACTTCGCTCGCCTGCTTACTCCATAAGAGAAGCAATTTCGCTGCAGCGCGAGGCCACTACAGCATTATGTCACCCTGTGCTGTCAACGCAGAGAGCGATGCCTGCGCGCTGTGCACGCACGCACACACGCCCTGGATGTGACTGCACCGACCGGGAGCGGCCGAAATTCCCGCGGAGAGCTGCGGAAAGGTGCGAGGCCGGGGCCTGCCCCGCGCAGGGGCGGGGGCCGGCCCGGGGCAGAAGCCCGCAGGCGGAGCCGCCAACCTAGCGCCCACCCGGCCGCGCTCGGGCCTCGCCCCGCTCCGGGCGGCCCGGGGGAGCCCGACCCGGCGGCACGCGGAGGCGGTCCCGGCGGGCTCGCAGAGCGCTCGAGCCCCGCGGCGGGGGAGGGGGGGGGAGGTTTACCTGGCGGCCCGTGCTCCGAGGAAGGGGCTCCCCGCTCCCCGCACCTCGCCCCCGGCCCGGCCCGGCCCGAGCCGAGCGGAGCGGAGCCGCCGGCGCGCAGGCACGGCCCGGCCCGGCCCGGCCCCTCCTCGGCGGGGCCGCGTCCTGCCGCAAAGCCGGCCCGGCCGCCGCGGGAAACGGCGCCGCGGCACCAAGGTTCCCCCCGCCGGGGGCCGTCCGTGTCCCCCCCCAGCGGGGAGAGGCGGCCCGGGGCCGGGACCCCCGGGCAAGGGGCCCGAGGCCGGGCGCCAGGCGCAGCGTCGCCCCTGGCGGGGTAAAGCGGCCGGGCTGACCTCGGCAGGGAAGGGAACGCCGCACGCCGAGGGGGGTTTGCAAAACCGCCGAGGGCACGAAGGCTTACCCGGGAGTGAGGTGAAATCAGCATCGCCACAGGGCAGCAGAAAGATCCCCGGTGCAACCTGTTACCAAAGAAAACAAAAAAGTTGCACGACAATTGCGAATTGTTTATTCCATTGGAATGTAGCGTTGGACCCCGCCCAAAGATAGGGGTTGTGCAAAAATAACCTCCAGGCCAGACATACCTACGTGCGGATTGCGGACGTACCTGATTTTGGAAGCCCAGCGCACCCCGAGCCGCTCTGCGCAGCACCGTGCACACCTGCAGCCCCCAACACCGCGCTGCTACGCACCCGGCGAGCTGGTGCTTGGCTGAACCAGGCTGGATCAGTGCTGAGACATTGCTGCACTAACGGGCCACGTTGAAGTGAGTCCATGAAGGGGACTCAGTCATCCGTAAGAGAAAGGTGTTTGGTTATCTTCCATAAGCAGTTTTTCTTCTCTTCATCACATACCAACAATTTAGCATATACTCCAAAATGTGACCAGGTTGCATTCGTGTGCATTACCTGATTTCAGCAACGGCAAAGATGAATGAGCACCTGTGGCGCACAAACGTACCAGTTTGTCTGACTGAAAATCAGTTAATCCTGGCCTTTACAAACAATCTGTCAGTAGGGCACCACACATTTCAAGTTTGGCTCATAAAGATGAATGGCATGTTCACTGGATAACGGGCAAAGAGTTTTCTTTTTATTCTAATTCGATTTTATTCACCACAATCCCTCCAGTGCAATATCATCACCTGCTTCATCACTATTTATTTCCAACCACCCTTTTCTCATATGGTGCTGAGACATTTCTCTCTCAGGCTCCTCTGAACAAGAGCAGCCCGCTGGGTCTCCCAGGCCTGCCAAGGCTTCAGGACTTTGCCTCTGCCAGCCATGGACCCCCAGCTCCTGTTCTGGGTCCTGCAGACACCCATAGGGCATGCAGGCATCGCATCTGTGGGGACATCAATGCTGGGAGAGGGAACAGGCAAGTGTATGCCCTTTGCTCAGCAGGTGTGGAACCCATCTTCTCCTGGTTCTGATGGGTACTGCAGTGTTAAAGAAAAATTGCTCTTGTTTAACATTATGCACATACTTAGGTAACTTTCTGGCAAGTGGACCCTATCTCATCTTCCACCCGCAATGGAAAAGTGACTTGGTTGCAGGAGGGCAGTGGACTTCTTGCAACAGCTGGAGAAGATCTGCTCAGGGATATGGCATGGATGTCACTTCTTTTTAGGGGAGGGGAGAGGACATTGAAGAAGGAAGTGATTGGAAGACAGCAGAGCAGCCTCATTCAAGAAGAATCATCCTTCTGCTCAAAAACAGACTGCCAGAGATGCTTGGCAGCCGTAGATCTGGAAGGACAGCAGCCATGTGCCATGAACCCAGAACAGCTTCAGCTGTCTTAGCCCCAGGTCCTCAGCATTCAATGCACTCAGCCATGGTTCCTGCCTCCCTCTTTCCTACAGCCAAAGTACGTCCAACAGGGGCTCCTTGGGACCTGGTCTGACAAATATGTCCAGCCACTCGGGCTTGCACCAGACATCGACTGCTGTGCAGCTGATAGGAAATGTGCCTCCTCCCAGTGCTCCATGCCTTGGTAGATGCTTCCTGGGGGCTGGCCAGTGCCACGGCTCCTACGTCATCCCAGAATGGCCCTGTGCTCTGTGGAGGCTTGTAGAAAACACCATGTGTTCCCCCCAGGACAAAAGAGGCACAGTTTTCAGCTCCCTAAAAAAACTGTGCTCTCATCTGCTGGAAACCCTTTGCAAAAGTTCTGAGATGGGTAGCGCTTTCTCTTTTCTGTGCAAAATGCAGTTAGGGTGCACCTTTCTTATGCTGGCTGTTAGGGAACAGTTTGGTTTCAAGTTTTTAATTCTCTTTTGTGAGAAGTACTTTTATGAACAATGGTCACCATTTTATTGACAGAAGGAAGGGATTCCATCCCCTTTCCAAATGGTATCTTTTTTTAATCTGTAAGCCCTCACATATTCTTCTGCCACAGGTTTAAACAACTTAGTCTTTCTGGGCAGGTGGTCTACATTTTCTTCCTTTAATTTGCTGGAGATGTCTCTGCCTGCAGCCTGTGTGCTATTGGAAAGAACAAATGACCAGCCTTATCCTTTGAAGCTGCAGGATGACAGGCTCGAATTCTGAAGAAATATGAACCTTGGAAAATGTTGTTGTGATAACTTCACATATTTAAGAATATAAATTCCAGATTTAGCAGTTTTCATTGTCTAAGGGTATCACCATCCTCCAACATGTTTCAAGCAGGTTAAAGACATGGTGGTGGCTCTAACAAAACCTTCCACGCAGCTTTGTCCCCCTTGCTCATCAACCAACAACATATGGCCTGAAGCTGAACACAGTGCATAGAGCCATCTGGTGGTTAACCGCACAAGTAAACAAATCATGCCCTGTACGTCCACCCGATGAAGACATAAATGAAGTCATCTTCCTTCTATCCGAATGCCTCAAATGTCAGCTTTTTCTCAGCTTTTAGACTGAGATTCTGGAAGATTAGAGAGTCAACACCAGAAAAGGGAGAAAATGGCTGTATCTGCTAGCACTGGAAACTTCACTTAGCTGCTTTCCTTGTGTGAGAGCTTGCAGGACTGAGTGCTCTTCTTTAGATCTGAACATCTCCCATGAGTACTGCAGAATCCTTTTCCAAACCCAGATCACTGTGCCATGAATTCCTGAGTTTGGCTCCTTCTGATAAGAATCCAAACATCTTTACCTTTAACTGGGAAACTCTCAAGAATCCTTTGGGCTGTCATGATGTGGAAGGAGGAATGCCAGTTTACTGTAGCCATTGACAGACTAGCCAGTTCACACCAGCTGAGCATTAGACCCACCGTCTTTCCCCGCTGCCTCTGAAGCAGGGGCCTTTTTTCACACATTTTAATTACTGACTCCCTGCATAGAAGCTATTACCTCACAGAAAGGCCGTTAACTGGCACGTTCAGCACAAGATGAAACCTTTCCGATAATTGTTCCTTAAGTTCATGTTTATGAAAATAAATATCATCAGATGATTAAATTAAACACCGCAGCCAGCCCAGCTATACACTATTCTCACTTATCACGCAGAAAGGGAGATCAAAGAGAAAGGCTCAGGTAGAGTTATTCCAACTCCTCCAACTTGGGTTGATAGCTACCTATTGAACACACTAATTAGCTTCCTGCTCAGGGTGTGCAGTGCAGAATTAACCCTCCTGAAATTGGCCGGTATAACCATTTTCATGCCTTGTATGCAACTGGATGCAGAGGGACGACTGCCACCTCCTTTTCTCTGCACTGTAAATCAGGAGCACAGACGGATTCTGATTTCAGAGACTCTTGGGCCTCTGTCCCCTTTGGTGTCTTGTGTGGGTGTGAGAGCTGTGCCCAGGAGGCAGGAGGAAAGGGTGGACGAGGCCCTCCTCCTTGGTCTCCTTCTGCCCCCAGCTCTCCCCTGACCTTTCTGTGACCGGACAATTCCCGTCCTGGCACTCCAGCAGCGCCGGGCACCGCGTTGTCCCTTCGCTCGGGCGCTGCTTAGATGGGGAGACGGTTCCTGAAACGGGCTTTCTCCCAGCGCTTCCCTGCTTTGCTTCCGTGGGTCGCGGCGGGTGGAGGAGGAGGGCGCGCCCGCTGCCCTCCCCGCCGCGCCGCCCCGAAGCCCCGCTATTCTCCCGCTAATGGGATTGGCACCGCTTAAAGCGGTCTGCGCGGGTATTGTCTGCAGCCGCAGCAAGAGAAACATTATTCAAAGGCCATTCAGGCCCCAAAAGAAGCGGCAGAGCAGAGTAATTATCGGAGACTCTCCATTAACGAGGGCATCTTTGCTCTTTGTCTGTGTTGGTTTAATAAGGGCCACTAATGGGGCCGGGGGAGGGGCAGGCTAACGCTTCTAAACAAACCTCCTTCCCTCCCCCTGCCTCAGAGGACAGCCGGCCTGATGGGCGCTGACAGCCGAGCCAGGAGTTACCATATTGCGGAGTGACCTCCAGGAAACTCGGTGTGAACCCAGCCGCTTTCAGCCCCGTCCCCAGCGAGCCGCCGGGAGCATCGCTTGGCTAGCTGTTCTCTTTTTAGCCTTTCCGTAGTTCCCGGTGCTTGGCAGGCCCTTTTATACACCCCCGCCCGACCTCTCCCATGTCATCTCGTGACCCCTCATGGCTGGGCACAACGGCACTGAGTGGCAGTAATGAGGGACGACAGTGCACATTAAGGTCTCGCAGCTAAAAACCGGGCTGCTGTCCATTACCCAGCAGCTGCGGCTGGGAGATGCTGCTGGGAAGGCAGGAGGGGAGCAGTGCTAGAGGTAGCAGGCTGGGACCTAGCAAAGGCCAAGTGGCTCCTACCTTCTGGCTGCGGGTGCTTCTCTAGCGATAGAGGGAAAGCCAGCAGGAAACTCCAGCCTGCGATCCTTCAGAGTAGCTCTCAGTAGCTTGAGTTAAAATTCTTCCAAGGACCCCCAGTCTGTCCTCATCTTCAAATACCAGTTTTAAGAGGCCAGCTTCCTAGGTACTTCACAGGATGAGGCGTACACTGGTCACTTCAACAGTGAAATATGGACAAGCCATCTCTGGGTGTCAAGCCATCTCTGCAAAAGACAGCATTCAGACAGCGTACTGTAACAATACACATATACGCAAGTAATTAACCAAAGGAATTTTGGTCTTTATTAGCCTTTTCTAACTACAATATAAAAAGTGTTGTGGATATAAGGCTGACAACTGCTAAACTCATTTTTAGCCAACTAAGAAACCAAATAATAAACAAAATGAATCCTACAAGTTGGTGCAGGTCTTTTACTGAAGCCAAGCACTGTTCTTTCACACTGAACTAGCTCGCGTTTGGGTGACGCCACCCTAACAGATGGTTGCACTGTACAGCTAGCCCATGGGCCACAGAGACAAGGCAGTGACTGCATGCCTGCACAGCTGCATGTGTGCATGTCAGCAGCCTCAGGAACAGCACTTGAGGGCCACCTGATGTCAGTGCTGTCTGTCATTATGAGAAATGGTTTCATTCAAATGAGGTATGTATGGAACAACAAACTTCTCCATACAGGCACCCACCCATCCCTCTCCACTTAAGCAAATATCCTGGCGCTAAAGGTTTATCACAAGCAGACAAAGAATGATACATGAGAAATCCTCACCGCTTAAACCAAAAGGCTTTGGTTTGAAGAAGTAAACTTTGAACAAGATTTCACCCTTGTTTCATGAGAGCTTAGTAGTTTTGAAATTTTCATGACTTTGGGCTGTTTCTTTCAACATTTCACCAGCACATGCATCTCTTGTAACAAAAGAAATTCTTCATAGGTGCTCTGTGTCCTCTCTGTGGGATCAAAACATCTCAGAACAAACTTGCAAGAAATTAAGAGAGAGCACTCACCCTTTACACGAAGAGAACTAAGTTACAGGGAAATTAAATTGGCAATACCTGGCAACACTCTTGCCAGACAGAGCAAGGAAGTGATTACAGTTCTTTCTCCTTATTCTTAGTGCAGTGTTCTGTGCTCAGTAGTATTCCTTCTCTCTGTTTCAAAACATCTGGAGGATCACACTCCTGAAACAGAAAATCAGTACTCTTTTCAGTATTTAATTCTTCATGTTAATGACTGTTACTATTCCTATTCTTTTTCTTTTTAGAAAGAACATACAGATGAACACATCCAGAGGAACTGCGTTTGCCTATGGATTCTGCAATCCATACACTGATTCAGAAAGCAGTGGGTTACTAGGAGCACATGACCTAGCCTCTGATTAGTGCAGGTTTTGCTTTATAAGTATCATTAAGTATTATCCTTCTTTGCCACTAGCAGACAATATAGATGGCTTTGTTGTAAATGCATATGCTAACATGAGATTTTAACAAAAAGAATATAGTGACTCAGAAGGGAGAATTGAGATCTAGTTGACACCTGAAGAAAGGAGAAATGAATGGAGAGATGGAAAAAAAAAAGCTTAAAAGCATGGGAAAGGAGAGATGGCTGAAGATTGGACAAATATTTGTCACAAAAAAAAAGGGTACTTTTGAGCTTCAGCACTGAAGCAAAACTGAGTAGTTTGTGCAAGCATGCTGAAATGAGATGGTCCTGTGGCAGAAGGGGGCAGACCTCCCAGCAGCAATAGCAACGGGATGGGTGATAAGAGACTGGTGCATCTAGTTCTTGGAACTTCAGCCAGATAAGTACAGCTGAAGATGAGGTATCTAGTATGACAGAGATAGGAACACAGCCCAGTCAGAGTCATCAGTGTAAAGCAACCTCGTTAGCAAGTCTTTGTCCAACTTCTCCTATAGGCATGGTTCTTACTGGCAGCAAGAAATGACTACACCCACCCTGTGACTTGTCAAGCCAGTTCTATTTACATTGCTTGTAGTTTAGTACTGAGATATTTACTACCCAGTTCTCCCTATTTTTTTTTTTTTAATATTAATTCTGTTAGTATTTGGAGCTATCAGAAAATAAATGTAAAGTGGATTCCCTCCAGGTTGCTCTACTTCACTCTGCTGCTATCATCCTGTCACACTTCAGTTAAACTGATCTGAACCCCACCAAAGCAATGAATAGGTAGGTCTGTGTTACAGAGTTTTGGATTGTACCCCAAATTGTGTTTGAGTTCATTTATGTAGATTTCAGCCATTTTTCAATTGCATCTGTGCCTTGAAACCCAGGAGAAAATGAAAAGGGGGTAAAAGATGCCTTTCCAGAAAATCAGTTGTGTATGTCTACAAACTATTGTGAGCAGAAAACATATTGAAATATGGGACAGGAAACAGCTATTAATCTCTGTAAGCACACCCCAGTTTATTTCAGTGTAACTTCCCTGCTTTGTTTCCATGTCCTTTCAGCTCTTCTTTTTGTAGAAAACATCTTGCATTTTGCATAGCCAGCTAAGCAAAAATGTTTCCCTCTAAGGCCCTCAGCTGGCAGTTGTCGCACCTGCCCTCCTCCTTACTTCTGCTGGCCATTCTCTCAGCAAGTGGGACAGTGTGACTCCCCAGTCACAGGCATTGACCTGATCTACTCTCAGGACACTGCTCACTCTCCATAAGAAATCTTTAATATAGCTGACAAGATGCGTATCTATGCCAAGACACAGCTTAGTACAGTGATCCCCTCAGCCAGTACCAATCCTGCTGGCTTGGGGATGGCAAATAATACTGACACCTCAGTGCTGTGGATAGAAAGACCCCAAACTGATCCCACCTAGAAGAAATCTGAGATGACAGAGCTTTTACAAGTGTAATTTGCTGACTCTAATTAAAAAAAAAGTTTCTAACAACTGGCCTATTTCGTTACTGCTACTAGGAACTGGCTCTTGTTTTCTCCTCAGAAGCAAAGTTACAGCCAGACGTTCAGTGTCTGCTTCCATACACACGTACAGTGACTGTTCAGCTTAATGCTAAGCTCATTAGAAAACAGCATCTGGAAAAAGCAGCAAGACTGGGTTGCTACTGCATTCCCAGGATCTCTGGCTCATGTAACCACTTAGGTGCAGCTGCAGTTAGAGATGAGTTAGAGCAGCCCCAAAGCTGTCTTTCTTTGTAGTATGAGGAGTGGAGGTATAAATGTGACTCGCAGGTACCTTCCCCAGATCTTGCAACTCCTATACAAACACTGTCCTGAGAGCCAAAATCCTCTTTACCCTGTGTACCCATGACTGTATTTACATTCAGAGTACATTCATCATTTTGTAAATCCCAAATAGTATGTGCTATAACAATCTCAGCTTTTTCTCATTTCAGCTTCTATTAAGGTACACACACACACACAAAAGACTGACAGGACTGACAGCGAAGCCAGCTAAAGAAAAATGATACCATTGGTGTCCATGGAGATGAACTGTTTAGGTGATAAAGGAACATGACTGCCTTTGCCAGAGATTGTCTACAGTGTCACCTGGAAGAGAGCAAAACACCTCTTGGTACTTACTGCATTCTTTAAGAGTAAAGCCCAAGCAATCTTGCTTTATGCATTGTGTTGCAAGATACTGGAGAAAAACTTCAGTCCTGTACACTTGGGTACGTCCTAGTATCTTCTATTCCACAAATTAGGGTAAGCTATTAATCATTGTAATCACCAGCCCTTAATGTTGGGAAAACTGTGGTCATTAAGATCAGGTATCTATGAAGTCAATTTGCTGTAAAGCCTTCCCACCTTCAGCACTTCACAAGAGCCACCTCGTACAGCTTCCTGAACAACATCTATGCCAACAAGATGACATGTTTCTGGCTATAATATTGCACCAAACTCCTACTGTGACTTGCTGTGACTTGCTTGCTATCTGATATATTGTATGGCTATTATGGTGAAAAGCAGGGTAAAGAATCCCAGCTACATGTTGCTGGCCTGACAGCAACCCAAAGACTCTCAGAAGGACATTACTCCCTCCTGGCTGATGTAGAGTTAAAGAGAAAAATCATGACACTGAACACTTCTCACCCCCCAAAATGGAAGAGTCAAAGAAGCCTCATACTTCCATACAGTGGTATCATACATGTTTATCCTGCATTAAACACTCCACTTTTAGAATAAACAAAGAAGAACAGTTCAGCTGTGCGTGCAGGAGATGGCTATTGAAGGCTTTTTATGCAAGCCCCCAGCAGCCTGTGCCCCAGTGTGTGTCTGTGCATCGCTGCCCTCTCCTGGGCAGATCTGCTCCTGCAGCAGCTCAGAGTCCGTGCTGACAAAACTCAGCACAGCAGGTATTTTGCCTCAGGCAGTGAAGGAATGATTGTCCACTTACTGATCGCTGCCCTGACACCTTCATTAACCTCACTGAGCACCACAGTGACGGCCAAGCTGCTGCTAAAGGGATACGGATTTGTTGAAACATAATTAAACACAATACAGGTAATGCTCACTAGGATTAGGAGTCTGCATGTCAAAAACTCCAAGAGATAACATGTTTGTGAGGTAAATTAAATTTGCTCTGATTATGTAAAGCTATCTTAACCAAGACGTTTAAACTAGTCCATTTCAGGTTTAGTTGCTTTTCAGCTCCTGAAGCCCCCAACTTCCAGTGGGTAATCTGCTCTCGACTACACTGCTAGAGTGTCAGATCCCTAGTGCAAACAAACAAACAAACAAACAAACAACCCCCCTACAACAAGATAAAAAAACACTAAAAACAAACAAACAGAAAAAAACAAACAGTCAACATGTTTCAGGATATTAACTTGTGCTTTCAACCATCCTCCTGGTATTTCGGAAAATTCCCCTTGGAATACTTCTCCGTGCATATGTTTACAGTGTGCTTGCATCCACATGTGCATGTATTCTCTTCTCTGACCATCCAATCCCTGCACACAGCAATACTCTGCTATGCTGCTTATGCTCTTTCTACACTTCTTGCCCATACTAGGGCTCTTCCAGGGTATAAATCCTGCCTATTTCCTTTCCTCGTGTTCTGTTCTGGCTGTTGCTCTCTGTGGACACTTGGTCAACTGTTCCTCAGCCACCACCAGCAAGAGAGCGTTCTTTACAGCCTACTGCTGGCTGTTTGTCTTATTGAGGTTCTTCTTTGGTCTACCAGGCTGACACAGCCTTCATCATCTCAGATAAGACCTTAACAAGTCCGAGATATATATTCCTTTCAGCGCTTCAAACCCACCACATAGTTGTTTGCTGAGCTGTGTATATCTCATAGGAATGCACGGGAGATGCCTGCTGCTAGCTTCCATCCAACCCCAAGCACTCACAGATCAGCCCCCTAGCTTCTCTTCAGCTCTGTGACTACTGCTGGCTGAGCCAGAACTGGGAAAAGGGCACAACACAGATTTAAAGAGGCAGGCCTCTTAGCTCAGAGAGCTCTGGTACGTTCCCAATAAGCTTTGTCCACTAAGCAGCCTTCCCCAGCTGACATCTGGCTAGACTGGGAGACAGCGTTGTGAAGGGTTTGCATTTGCACCTCAAAAACCGTCTGAGCAGAGATGCAGCACATCAGGACTTCTCAAAGGAAACTTCTGTGGTTCTTTTCTACCTGTGTACAAAACTGATGCTCATCTGAATATCTATGTCAGCTATAGCCTGAAATCTGCACTACAGAGTGCTTCCTGAACAAATATTAACAGGGATATTTCCTCACAGGAGGCTGTGAAGATAAATCCAGCCATGACACAAAGGTGCTCAGACACTGAAGAAACTGAGGATACAGCATTTCATTATCTGAGTGTCCCTGAAAACCGTATGTGTAATTTCCTAAGCAGATAAATTCAGCCTTTGTTTAGCCAGAGATGGTAAAAGTGTTACAGCTACCAGTGACACTTAACTTCCCATCTGTGTTTCCTCAAGAATTGTCCAAGATAT
This sequence comes from Anser anser, assembly GCF_964211835.1. Taxonomy (NCBI): domain Eukaryota; kingdom Metazoa; phylum Chordata; class Aves; order Anseriformes; family Anatidae; genus Anser; species Anser anser. The sequence goes on from NC_139726.1 coordinate 27,929,743, forward strand.
GTTTCACTGACTGCACAAGCCATGAGCTCCCTCTAGTATCACAAAAGGATTAATGCAGTTGGTAGCTTTGCCATACTAAGTGAACAAATGTTGTAGAAAATATCAAAAAAAATTAGGAATTATGCTCCTTTTCTCCATTCTTGACCAAAAAAATCCTAGAAGTCAGTTATGTGCACATAGCTAAGCACAGACATCTGAAGAACTAGGGGGAAAATATATGCACAGGACAGGAAATTGCAGTATCTCATTTTACATGCTTATCCACAAAAAACAGGTGTAATTGCCTAAGTCCACCCGGCCCATCAGCTTTCACAGTGCAACAGTCTAAGCTGACAAAATGATGATTCTGGTCAAAGATTTCTAAGGAGGGAGGCCACTGTGATCATTTGAAAACAAATGCATTGCCACCAAGAAAGAGGTAAAAGAAGAAAACTGAAAATAATGAATTTAGATAATAGGGGGTGAAATAACCCTGTAGAGCATCTTAGGTCACAATATTCAGGTAGCCTTTTTAGACTTCTCTCTAATCATTACTTCCACTTTATAGCATTTGGGAGCTGAACAGAAGGTTCTTTTAGTTGTGCAAGGGCTCTTCCCAGGAATACATAAATGGTCCACCTCGAGTGATTTATGTGGGTGGGTGAGTTTGTGACTAATTTATAATGTAGATTTCAGTGAGTGACTGCTTGGCACAGAAGCAGCAAGACAAAGCAACAGCCATGCTAAATGCTGAAAGCTCTTTCAACACACAAGCAAGTTAGCTGACACTTCAGGAAATAAGTATTTTAAAGTGACTGTCTGTAAAACAGCTGTACATACTATAAACAGTTCAATGCTCTTTTCTCATCAACTACAAGAGCTGTCACATTTGTTCATAATAGGATTGCTCAAAATGGCTTTGTACAGTTGTTTATAACAAGTATTAACAAATGACTGTTTGACAAAAAGACTATAAATATGTATAACTGTGTGTGCATTATGTGAAGCCATATATATGGAAACGAATTTCAGGTTTTTTGCAGCCTCCAGAAGTACAGCCACTTCCTAAATTTGCTATTTGCCTAACGCATACGGAGTGGCCTCCTGCCTAAAGAGATGACAACAGCTTTAGAAGAACTGCTACTGTTACCTGAACAGAGAGCACTGGTCCTTGCCCAAACCCCACCCCACTCCCTTTCAAAACTTGGTGGCAGAAGTAGCCACCTCCCCTTCCTCCTCCCGCTCCCCCTCCCCCCCCCCGAAACAGCTGGATGACTTAAGGGAGTTCAGGCAGCTGCTACCACCAAGCTCCCACCTCTGCTTTCTCTTGCAGAGTTGCTCGCTGATTCTCCTAAAGTCTTTTGTTCTAACATGAAGTCATATAAGAAAAGTAGGGCTTGTGCCCATCTTCATTTTTTTCCTTGTTCTCTCACCTGCTGGGTATTGGGATGACGGCTGTGTCCCCTGCCAACACTCAATAACTCTGCAGCTGTTGTTTTCCTAACAGCAGCACCTTCAGCCTGTCTCATTTGCTTGTCCCTGTAGATGACAAAAAAATCTCAGCAGGGCATAGACCTTCCAAGGAAAGAGTGGATTCTTAAAGACGCTATTACTATTATTGTAATTCTTATTTAAGTCAGTTATCTACTGCCACACAAAAAAAAAAAAACACTAATTAAAAACCAGCAGAAACGTTTCAGTGGGTTTTGGATGCCTCACTGTGCTAGTTCCTTAATCCTTCCTGACACTGCTTGTCCCTGTATACGTGATAACGTCATAAACACAGATTAGAACTTCAAGCTGTGAGTTAACAATGAGAACCCATGATCCAAAGCAAAAAATTGTCTACTTTTCTCATGCATTATATTAAAATACTAAGTCAAGCAAATACAGATAAAAATAGAAAACTCCTCTCTGACACAAATGAATTAGCCCACTGGCCCATTTAGTCAAATAGCCTGTCTTTTAAAGATGTCAGTACCAGACTATTTCAGCATAAAGTGCAAGGCACGTTACACTTCCTACTTCACCACAGAATTTATTTCCATCAGTTTATGGTTAGCTTGTACTCTCTACAGTAAGAGTTTAGATCACTTCTATACAAAAAGACTAATATAACTGTGGATATGCTAAATTATGTTTGACCTCAATACTACTCTGTGGACATGTTGTTTTTGGATTAACAATGTATTTGGAAAGATTTTTTTTCTGATTTAAATCACTGTTTTAAATTTATTGGAAATCTCTTTTTTAAAAAGAATAGAGAAACTGTCAATTTATCTTTGTAGTACATACACATTGCTGCATGCACCTTTATCATTCTGTGAATGATTGCAAAAAGAAAAACTTCCTCATATCCCACCAACATGCTTTAAATCAGCTCAGGAAAACATCTTTTGAAAAGAAGATTTCAAGGATATCAGTTAATGCTAGTTCTTGTTCTGCACCAGATTTACCTCTAGGTACCAACCCCAAACTAGAGTCCATCATCACAGGGGTAAAAACAAACAAACAAAACAAATAAAAAATAACCCCACATCAGTACCAGTTAGGCTTAGATTTGAAACAATAACCTGGTCTACACCTAGACATGCTGTCTAAAAAGAATTTAATAAACAAATTATTTTTCTATTAAATGACATGTAGTGTAGACTGGAAGTGATCTATTTACTTATTTAAGTAGTAGCTAAATTTACAATACACGAGAACAGGTCAGATCAGTTTGGTGCTTTTGCTGCTTTAGTTTTAATTACATATACTACAAATACCCAACTCTTGTGTACAATTAGGTCCCCAATTTCTTGCAGAATCTTATGCCAATTTATATATTCTAGACAAAGCCTACCATCTCATTTTTCTTTCAAGGTACTAGGGAAGAGACTTCAGCATCTCTTGGGATTATTTTTTTCCTCCTCAGACAGCAGCATGTTAGAAGTACGATAATTACTCAAGCACAAAATTGGGTCAAATAAAAATGGAAAACCCTAATGTCTCTATCAAAATATCTTACACAATACAGCACACTCCTTGTGATTCATATTCTGCAATAAATGTCATTTGCATTAACAAAAGCATAAAACTTTGGAATAATCAGAAGCTAGTTATCCTGTCCATCTTGCACAAACCTGTTGCAAGTGTAGGTAAGTCTCAAAATTTCACAAGAGATTTAATGTAATGGTAGAACATGCAAAAATAATCCTTCAGACTAATCAAGATCTAGCCAAGTAGGTCTACTTATTATTTCATGTTTCACTAAAAATTTTAAACCAGCTTTCCCTGGTAATGTTCAGAACACAGCGCTATGGTCCTGACTACCGTGTTTCTATAGTATCGATCTCCCAAACACCTTGAAGCATAAGTTTTACAAAGATTACAGCATCTACTACAGCTGTAATCAACCAATATGCTTTAAATATCATAGTAATTACATCACATTTTACAATTTATCACCTGAACTCAAAGAGAGACTAAATTTTTATTCATCTCTGGCCCTAGGTTTAGTCAATAGATATACAAATGATCTCAGAATCTTTAAAAAAAAAAAAAACAACCCAAGACACACCGCTGAATATCTCATCTGGAAGGGTGTATTCCACAGAACAAAACATGGGTGAAAACACTCGAGGCGTAAACACATTTCCTTATCATAATGAAAAGTAAATCACCACTGGAAAAACCAGTATGTATGCCAAAGTTCAGCTCACAACAGCAGTCCTGGAGGAATCAGAGGCATAAAGTATCTATAGTCAAGGAAATTTCTTTCCCCCTCTGCCTCCCTTCTAATACAAAATACATAAAAAATATTTTTTTTTTTTAAAGTGTGGTAGGACTACAAATGTTGAACATTCTCGAACAACCATTTTATAATGGGCTGTGGTAAAATGATACTATGAATTTAACTCAGGATGTAGGTAACTGGTGACTCTTTTCTCTGCGCCACGCAAACAGGAACAAACTTGGGTGGGTGCTGCTGAGAGGGTTTGGGGAGTTTATGCTAGAGAGTGCTCAGGTCATAATGCCAGCTTGGTTCATATGCTCCAGGAATTATGAATACATTCTCCAAGCCATTCAAAAAGAAGTTGCACATTTTGGCAATACAACCTGTTATGTCTTTCTTCAATATTTTCTACTGTTTCTCCTCTCAAAATTTCTGACATAACTTGTCACCGAGAAGATAGTCAAAATATTTGGTTGCGTAACTTCACTTCTCATGGAGCCAGATCTCACCATTTATTCTAATTGGCCAGAATGAAGCTGAGTAAATGCTGGTCAAGTACCCCAAGCACTAGTTCACTTCTTTCTCTGGGGGCAAAGATGATAAATGCTTGCTTGATAAAACCTGTGCAAAAGCAGGTCTGCTTCAAGTACCTGCCCTTGCAGATACTTGCTCCCCTCTTATTTTTCAAAATGTTAGTATTTACTCACCATGTTCTTTGGAGGCAATAACATACATATTATGTTTGTTTTATGGTGGAAGATCTAACATGAAGGAAAGTTGCAACAACACAAATTGCCTGAGAATTCATGGACATTTGCACAATTGGAACCTGCTTTCAAAACTGAAGCTCAACTCAGAAGCCAGTGTTGCCATCTGAGTAGCCTTAAATGACTACATCTCTGGGAAATTAGTTTTTATCTAAACAGCCAGTTGTTCTAACCCTTCTGTAAATTAAGAAACAACACACAAATCTCTTAACTAAATTAGTAAACAAGGCTACAATACTTCACATTCCAGAGAAACAGCATGACCATTGGAATGATTGGACAAGACTCCCCTGAAGAAATTAAGTTATGGCAACTACAAGTCTAAAAAAAAAAAAAAGATTAACAACCTACATTATTGGCACTAATTGGTCCTGGATCATAGAAAAACCTACAAACTTAAAATACTATCTTTTGTTAGCAGAGAACATTATAGAGAAAAAAAAACAAAACACTTCTTCCTCAAATATCTCAAGATAGTTAGCCATGGAAAAAAATTAAATATATGAGCTGTTGCATCTGTTTCTATGTTTAAGCAAAACATTTATTGTGGACTCTCTTCTTTGTATCATCCAGCTGGTACATCAGCTAGCAAGCCACTAGAGAATGAACACAATTTTAGGCATCTCATAAATAAGCAAGAAGCATCACTGACTCAGAGCACTTGTGCATACTATAATTGTGCATGGCAGTCAAAACTCTGGAAAAATAGCTGATCATTACAATATTATGCTCAAAAGGTAATGTTTTTGTGAGTCCAGAGGCAACTCCAGTACCTCGTCTCTTCAGAAATTCTGGCCACTCAAAATTAAATATAGTTCTGGTTTCTCTACCCAAAACCATTTCTGCAGCAGTCAGGACCCCATAGCTCATTTGAATACAGCCACTTCTGTGCTAAAAACTGCTGTCAAAGAAACAAGAATTCATCCATTCCAAAAGCAAAACACTAATGAAAGAGTAAATTTAGAACATCTGAAGTTTCTCTCCAGTGTCTTTTGATACTTACTGTCAGTATTTAAACACAAACCATTTCTGTTAGCAAATATATGAAATAAAACTTGCCACGAAGAACTTGTGTATTATGCTTTACTGTGTTAACTATTAATTGGATAAGAAAAGATCCCACACAAGGTGCACAAGGAGTTGAATACTAAGTAAATTATGATAAAGCCAACAGAAACCAAACCCACCACAGATTGGTATTTTACAAAGTACTTTATTTACCAGTTCTTTCTGCAATGGCTTATAATCACTACTTCTGTTTGCAAGCTCAGAATAAATGCATTATCACCAAAAGTATCAGCCTTTGGTCAATGTCTGAAAGACCTTACCTTACTAATAAGTATTATGCTGATCGACTGTGATTTTTTTTAATCACCTATCCACAGCAAAACTGTTCCATTTTGCAGCTGCTAGCTAATCTCACTAGTAATACCTCAGATCATTTTGCAAAGAAGTTCACATATCTAAAAGAGAAGTAGTAGAGATACTTTTTTCATAGATTGAGCTTGCTGAAAAAAAAACAATAAACAAACAACAAAACAATTTCACAACAAAAACATTGATCATTTTACTATTGCAACTGATAAACCCTAGGTTATGGCTTCTGAGGATGACAAATTTTGGTTCCAGGGTAGTCTTCGTAGTAGTTTTTTAAATGAAAGGTGCCACATTTTCATGACCCCAACCATAGCATTCCAAGCAAATTCATTTTGCCTGAACCAAGTTCAGAAGTTTATGGAGTATTTCAGCACAAAAGACTTTTGGTAGTTGGGGAACATGTACAATCATGTATCAAGTACAATCATGTATTCAAGAGGAGCTGGTGGCTAAGTACTCATGGCTGATCCTGACAACTGCAAAACGAGGAATTCCTCTCTCTTTGATAGAACCTCAGGAGACAAGAGAATCATATGCATTTCATCTATGGCCTTTACATAGCCAAGAAAATTTATGAAATATACAATAACTAAACAGTAAAACAATAGTCAAAAGTGAGTGATATCATTGGAAGAAATTACTTGATGAAGTTACAATGACAGTGCAATCCTTTTTGAAGCTCTTCCTCTAATTTATTAGCTAAGAAGTCTTCTTGGTCCACCACAAATAGTTTTGTGTCCTCCATACAAACAGCTCTAATGATTTGCCATGTTCATTTTAACAGAGGATCTTCTTTTCATGGTGTGATATGGAGAAAGAGGAAGAAAAAAAATAAATTTAGTTAATGCTAGGAAGTTTATTCTATCAATTTTGTATTCCAAACAGTGTCTCTACTAGAAAACAGGGAGTGAGCCACCTCGCCTAGTACCCTATCTAGATACCCTTAGACGAAAGCACCAGATATTTTTGGTAGGTGGTCAAAGAACCCACAAACAAAACAAAAACTTACTTTCTAAGGAAGTTCCCTTCTCACTGCAACAGGAAAATGCTCTCTGAAAAGCACAAGAACATAAATCTCATTCCCAAACCCTGCTTATTTCTTCTCCCATGCATGGACTCACAGTACTTTCACTAAAAATTCTACTCACCTCTAACTTTATCCCCTTCAGAAGCACAGCTAGATATAATGCTGTGAAGATGCTTCTACCACCCTCATCACTTGCAAGAGCTACACTACCAAAGTAAATGAAGTAGAAAGTACTGCTGCAGCATCCTTTCCTCAGAACAACTCCTCCACGCTTGAACCTGTAAAACAGAAATATGGTAGATGTTCTTCTCTACAAGAAATGTAACGGATTATACAGGTTCATTGACCTTGCAGCTGAGATTTACTACAGTGAAAAAGTGAATGAGAACTTGAAAGGCCCAACCAGAACACATTCAGAGGTACAAGTCCCAGTTTAAACAGGGTATACTCCTTTATATGCACAGGACGACTCTTTAAAAAGAGAAATTTGGTCTATTTTGCACCCTGCTTAACAGATTCAAGGCAGTATTTGTTTGCAGCGATCAAAGAGATCTGAAGTACTTGCCACTGTGACTTGAGTTCAAATAGAAGTTTTTAGTTTTTAGCCAAGGACTTACGGTATTACCTATGAAGCCCTGTAAACCAAGTAAGAATTGCCCAAATTGCCAGGAAGAAACACTTTGATTAGTCCAGTCCATCTGAAACAGTTTAGACATCCCTTCATACATTTCAAAGTACTGCCTCCTCCTGTACCACCACAGTCCAATACCTTCTAGGCTAGGAAATACTGTGAGAGGTTCACAACTCAGATGACTGAGAAGGTGTTGTGGGCTGACTGGCCCACCTAGCCACTGTCCCACTCTACCTTCTCAACAGGATGGGAGAAAATCAGCAGAGAAAACCCATGAGTTCAGATCAAGATGGGAAGATCACTTACCAGTACAGTCACAAGCAAAACAGCCTTAACAGGGGAAAATTAATTTAATTTATTGCCAATTAAAATATATTTGGATAGTGAGAAATAAATACAAATTAAAACAATACCTCCCCCACCACCATGTACCCCACCAGCTGTAAAACTGGTAATGCCCTCATTCCACAGATCTCTTCTCAGTAGGAGATTAAGAAGTTTCTCACCTCCACCTCCCTCCACGTACAAAACCTCAGGTGTGGTAGCAGCTTTGCCAACAACCAAGAACTGTTGTTATACCAGTTTGCATTCAGAAGATAACTAGCACACTGAAGATAAAAGCAAATAAACATGGTTACCATTCTAGCTTTTATTATATGTGAGCTCAGAGCATAAATAGCACCAAGATCAGCTCTAAAAAAAATTGAATACTGAAAAACAACAACAAATACCAATCCACATTTACCATTCAAAGTGAACCATTTCAGCCAGAAGAAACTGCAGTCTTGAGCTGCAACTTTGATAGCTTTCTAATCTCCTGGAAGCAGCTTCACACAAACTTCACTTCCTCTTCTGTTCTCCGTTCTGATCTCTTGCTGGTTTTAGCTGGAGTACTCTCAGAGGTAAGCGATCCTAAGAAAACATCCAACACCCAGTGAAATAAGAGCTAAAAGCAGAAGCCAAGGAGGAAGCACCTGCACACTTCAGAAAACTGAAGAGTATCATCTTTACAAAACATACATAATTAATTCTCAATTCTCCTTTCCATTTCATTTCATCTTTAAAAGAAATATCTGATAAATCGTTACATTTATCCCTGAAAGAGCAGTGCCACATTTAAGTACAACTGAATTCTTAACAAGTTTCTTTAGGAAGTAAACACTGGACACTCTAGGCCACATTTGTGCCTAACTCACAAAACCTTTGTTAAACTACATGTTTTTTGCTTGTTTGGTTGGTTTTTGTTTTTTGGGGTGGGGGGTGGTTAAGGCAATCGAGATTTCTTTTCCTCCCGCTGCTAACTGGTGATTTTTACCAAGTTGTTTAAAAAAAAAAAGGGGCGGGGGGGTTAGCTGTGAGGAGCAAGAATGCCTGCTTTTACCATTACGTTTTTAAGTTGATTATTCCTTCTCCCAGCTCCCATTCCTAACACAGCTTAAATACATCATGCTTGAGGGTGTCTGTTCTAAGTGCTGCCAGTTCACTCAGACCACGGACACAGTCCATCAAGTTTTCATATGGGAAGGCTTCCATCTTCATGGTGGAAAGCAGAATTCCACAAGCCATCCTTGAGGAGAAAAAAATGAGGAACTCTGCCACCAGTAAGAACACAAATGCAGCCAACACTTCTTGGGAGCTTTAAAAAAAGGGTTTTTTTTTCTTCTGCTCAAGAAATACTGCTGGACAAATGTGCACAGCCTCAGAATGAATCAGTAGCTTAGTTAGAGCACAGATTAGAACGACCAAAGCCACAGAGGAAAGATTCCTCAGTTCTTGAGACCTGACCATTTTTGACGCCATTGGTTTCACTAATCCAACATAAATTCCACACACAAAATTTGTTTTACAATTTACGTATCTCTAGACTTGACATGACTCAGCTGTTCATAAACCACGGTTTGCAAATGTTGTCATTACCATGCTGTTAAGTGACCAGGTCAGATAATGCAAATGAAAAGAAACTGCCTTCATGTTATGGGAGAGGTGGTACATAGTGATTTGCAAACACAGTGTTGGAAGACCACCTACAGATGAACAGAATTGACAGACCTCTGAGGGTCTGAAGATGTAGGTGTCAAAGGACAGTTTGGAGTGTTTCTGGTTCTGGACAAAGAGAGCAAAAAAATAAATTGTAAAAGGCTTTTTTTTTTTTTTAATGTTGGAAGGGTTAGAATGATATACTAACATTCCTTTGTAAGAAATTTTCACAGAACTAGGACATTACACACTAAGTTACCACTTACTCTGTAAAAAGCATACATCTGAGAGGCCTTTAGACCAAAACTCACCACTTGCAAAACATTTACTTTACAAAACATTTACCTTACAAAACATTTACTTTAAGAAAATGAACACTCACAGTACAAAGATCAGGAGGCACTGCTGGCCTACAGTTTCAATATACCATGCAAAGACAGCAATGCATGAATGACTATTCATTAACATTTTGGTAGATACTCATAACATTGAGATCTGTCCAGGCACTAAGTATGTCGTCAAGTAGAGCAAAGTGAGATAGCAATTTTAATACTTCTTGAAGAGATTGACTTTTACTCTATGTCAAAAATCTTTTTTGCTTTCGAAGAATAAAAGCTTTATAGAAATTGTGTTGTCAACCTTTACTCTTCATTTCATTCCTGCACGTCCTCCCATAAGACCTTACACACTTTCTTCATGATGTTTGTCCTTTGCAAGATCCCTTTGGACAAGGATACTCAGTATTTGTCCTCAGAAATCTTCCAAGCGTTTACGATCATTCCTTTGAAGACTTCTCAGAAATCACATCAAACCACTTCAGAAAATAAACATATCATTTATCACATTGGTTAGAAATGGAAGGAGATAGTAAGATGTAATATCTTACTCTGGAAAAGAAAACAAACCCACCCACACTTCCTGTCACATGAAGGGATTTCTGCCTTTCCCTCTTTCTCCCCCCATTTCATACCTTAGTTGTTGCTTGCTGGATAGACCTGCTGGATAGCTTCTGACCTAAAAAACCAACACAGCCTGTTTTACACAATGTTTTTCATCCGTTAATGAGGTGTACTTATCACATCATTACAGATGGGATAGGCTCTAAAGTTTAATCCCAAGAAAACTTTGTTCGGAAGGGAAAGACAGATCAAGGAGGATCTTCTCTTCATGGATCTCTGATGAGTGGTGGCTTTTCAAACGCTCATCCTCAGCTACACCACACTTTCTGTCCCTAACAGAACACATTCTTTGTATCTAATCTTAGAACATACCTGTTTGAATAAGCTTAAGGGAATAAATTGTAAGTTTGCCAACATACAGCCAATTTAACAGCCAGCTACTATCCACAAACAGAATCAGGAACTCAAGTGGCATGAAAAGAAAGAGGTCAGTTTAGCAATATAAAGCCCTAACAGCAGGCAGGTATTATCCTTATCCCCTTGTTTTCTCAAGTAACAATTGTCCTGTGAAATGTGGCTCCCTGATGGTCATCCAAGTATGGACAAGTCACAAACAAAGCAAAGAAAAACATTAATTAAAGGAACTTATGGACTTATGATCCAGGGGAGACAAAGAAAAACTGACGGAAGCAAATCTCACCAGTATTTACTTGTGCAGTGAACTCACTGTTATATTGTTGAAAGCAGTGAAACACTAAGTATCAGAGGGCCTGAGGGCAAAGGACTTGCATGGAAGCTCTAGTAAGTTTGATGGAAGAGACTTGGCTGGAGACTGAGTGTGCTTGAGGTAGACAGAGCTGAAGTCAGAAGAATGACTGGAGCAGCAAGTTAATTCGGTTGAGAAGAAGAGGTGTTTTCCTTGGTAACATGTAAAGAAAGAGAGGCTACACTCCTGGGTTGCAGCTCAAAGAGGAGCTTCTTCATGCCATTAGAAGATAAAGATGGGTGTCTCGGACTAGTGGAAGACATTGAGTTGCCTTTGGTACTCTCCAAAACTTGAGTGGCTCTGTTGGTTTTGAGGGCAGGACAGGCTTTCCTCTTCTTCCATACATGTAAATTTCCACCATGATCTCACCCTATCCTCTACTGTCTCATACTAGAACTGAGCTGAGCCTTTGTGATAGTCTTGCAACCCCTTTACAGGGCCTAGGACCTCCCCCAGCACAGTCTTCTCCAACCCTCCCCACAGAGCACTCATCTTTCACACTTTCAGGACCTTCTTCCACCTAGACTCCCTGGACTCGTCCTACTTGTTCTCCTTCTGCCCCAGCAACCACTGCTTTCAAGTAGCTCTTGTATTTCTCCCCATAAGTCCCCATAACCACAACATAGATCATTTCTTTAAAATAGAAAGTAGTTTACATTTGAATAGGAATACTGTACATTAAATTACTATATAAATATATAATAGAAACATACATATACAAACATTTACTTCTCTAAATTCTGCACAAGCTGCAACAATCTTCATACCGCATGACCAAGTTTGGGTTTTTGAGCAGTGCAAAAAGGACTCATTGACACCACTGGTTTTCATCCAAGAGGCTGCTAGCCTTGAATAAGAGCTACAGATGTGTGCCTTACTGTCTTCTCTATGTTTTTGCAAAAAAATTTTTTTTGCATGCACATACATAAACACAGCCTTTCTTGTCAAGCCAACCAATCACCCGTATGGATAACCAACAATGAGAATAGACTGGAGAATAATTTGTTCATTTACAGTGCTGTGGAAGCTCAGGATTTCTAGGTTTGCAAAATGAATGCTTGAACGTAACAACAAGAAGACAAAGAAAACATCAGAAAAACATCTGCAAATCCAACACAGTGTCATAATTAACTACTTTGAACCAAGCTACGTAGTTTTCTCAGAAAAAATATCAACCTTAAGCATTCAAGTCAAACAAATTTAAGTGCATTGAAAGTGGTATTGTTTATAAGTAATTTTTCTTCCCAAATATGTGAGAGTTTTTCTGTAAACTTTAAGTGGACATTAGTGAACTAAGATGTTAATCTGAATACAGATGCTGGACATGGGTGATCAGTCAATGTTCCCAATTAGAAACACGCACAAAGCAAATGTAAACATAGTCTTCAAAGAGGAAACATAATACTAACTTAAAAGACAACACAGTAATAAACTGGAATACGTATTTAGATGATAAAGAACTGGAATGCGGTGAAAATGAAGAAAGCTGGAAAAAAAAGTCAGTATTTTCTGAAGAAGCATTTCAAATAAAATTTTTCTATGAACAGAACTACAACTCTCATCCCCAGCTTTTAAGAACAGTTAAGTCTTTTCATCATCTTCAAATTTCTCCCAACTTTTCATTCTCTTGTTTTCAGGGTACCAGGCAAATTAGGCTAGCTTCTAACATTAATTTAATCGTCTGTAACTCAAAACAGACTAAAAGATTTCCTACACTTGTGAGCAGTAAACAAAAACCAGAAGTACCTTCAGAAATATTGTTCAGCACAAGATTAGAATGTAGCTAATGGTGGGAAGAACAGTGACTGTTAAATAACAGATCTGTTAATGAGCTGATGATGAATTGATGATGAATGATGAACTGATGGAAATGTAAATTCTCTTTCCTTATGTTTTTACACCAGCCACAAATCTATTGTCTTCTTTAAAGAAAACTAGAACTGAAACAATCTATTGCTGGTCATCATTAGCTGCCAGATTATTTCAAGAATAAGCATTCTGAAAAAATGAGGAACAATTCTTCAAAAAAAAAAAAAAAGGTAATATTGAGAAAGATGATAAATTGGAATGCCTTAGTTTATGAAAAACAGAAGGTGGTGGAATCACTGAATATAGCAGTGTAGAAGGAGGTATCCATACTGGTATATAATTACTAAATTTGAAAATAAAAAAATGACCGCTGCCCGTGTACACCAGAACTATGACTGCAGCAGAGAACATCCATTCTGGACATAGTTTTACAATTAGCAACAACAAAAATACAAAAGAGTGAGTCTTGTGGGATTTACCTACCCAGAAACAAGTAAGTCACACCACAAAACAAGTCAGTGTAGAAACAAGTGTGAGAGACTCCTAAGAACAGAAGATTCTCTACGCACTTGCATATACCGGCTCTTATTAAATAAGAGCATGATCTGTTGGAAAGTTCTGATTTAAGCTAACCAGTACACATTAGCCTTGAAATGAACAGCATTAACAGTAATATGAATAATGAATAGCATTAACAGTAACAGTTAACCTCACAGAAGCTAATATATTTTAAGGTAAGATTAAGCACCTACCTAACAGATGCTGCTTACAAAGGTATTAGGAACCCAATTTCAATGTATTAGGAACCCAGTGTATTAGGAACCCAGTGTATTAGGAACCCAGTGTATTAGGAACCCAATTTCAATGTGACTTTTGAAAGTTTTCACTTTAAATATGCAAAAGGAAAATAAAAATTAATATTAAATAGTCACTATTTAAATAAGATTTGTGAATGTCTTGCATGCATATTAATAAATGTAGCCATTTAAAAATGTTAAGGATTAAGCTCATATAATATCCCTAACACTTTCTCTATACCTGTCAACCCATCTTTTTCCTCTTTTTTTCATTTTTAGAGTGGAAAAGAGAAAATCCTCCAGTTGCATTCTTGTACATCATGCAGAAAAATATCAAATTTTATGACCAAGTTCTCAAGTACTTAGTAGGAACCACTGGTGTTACTGTACTACGGACGCTGCTCTAAAAATTCAACAGCTGAAAAAAACAGTATCATTGTTTGACTTGATACCTATGTTGGCATCAGTTTCATTTCTTTTATTGCTTTAAATGGATTCCAATTATTATTTTTTTTTTTTTTGAAAAAGCATTTCTATCACAGATTACAAAATTCAGTCCTTGTCACTTATTATGGCTTTGACTTAGGTTTTGCTAAAAGCTGTTTCTTGACCATAGTCAACTTTTTAAAGATTCCTGGTAATTATTTAAGTAATACAGACCACTTCAGTCCTAGAACTGCTACTACTGAAAAAGACAAGATTGTTTTCTGAATGTTATAGTGATAACATCTATTGCTTAGATTTACATTATTACTTGCTTTGTTTTCTTGGGCCTCTCTGTTAATAAAGTGTCTGTAAGTCTTACATCATGAATGGCAGCAGGTTAAGTCATATTTATGTGAGCTGATAGCTTAAATGAATAAAGCAAAAGGTAGAGAAACTGAAACTGCAGCATCAATCATTTTCTACAAGACTCCTGCTTTTAGATATTATGACCAACTGTTGTTACAGTACTGCTGCAAGTGCTGACAAATCTCATTATACAGCTAGAACATAAGCTTAAAGATATCAAAGTTGAAAACATTCACTGTTACAATTTAGACTTTTCTTCATCATACAGCTAAGTTCACCTGGCAACCTCACCTTTCTCCTCTCCTTGGATCTTCACATCATTAACATTATGATCGGGTCAAAGTCGCTTTTCTTAAATATCTCTGTCCTTCATCACTTTGAAATGTACCATCTTCGACCTTCATTTTGTCACAAAACTATTGATGCATTGATACACTTTGCTGTTGGATTCTGTGGTCTGGAAGCTGGCAGATTTTATGGTCTCTATAGTGCTGTAATAGTCGAGGGTCTCAAGGAGAAAAGCAAACCCAGCATTTTAATCCATATTCTAAAACTAATTATGGAAGACCTTCAGAAATGCTGACCAAAATGGGCCATGTGGATAGCGTCCAAACTACTCAAAATATGAAATAAAAGAGAGCTAGTGTTCCACATGGTAACTGGATGACCTGGAATTGGCAGTGTCACATCAATTGTATATCAAAACAGCTGTCTGTCAGAACTAGTGTATAATATGCCCAGTCTGAATGTCACAATACCATTTTAAAAGAATGGCATTACTTAGAGTACCTGCCTTTCCTTCCAAGACACTTAGAATCCTCTGCTTTGAAAAATCCTTTACAGCCTTCACAGATTTAAATAGAGGAGGATCTCTGGCAGTCTCTGATTTTATCTGGCTCCATGGATAATGCTTTTTCTCTTGGCTCTTCTTTAACGTGGCTTACACAGATAACACCCTCTGTATTTTCTTCAGCTTAAAACAAAACAAAACCAAACATTAAAGTTCAAACTCCACCGATAACACTTCAGCCCAAATAACTGCATACATTTAAGAGAAAAATAGTTCAGGAACTCAAGCTCATAGGTAAGTCATTTGTGAAGTTACCTGCTAGTTAGTTTGACAGTCGGTTATAGCCTGTACTGTGCTGTTAGACATTGCAAACTTACATGAACTTACTACAGCAAGTGCTCCTGTGAATACAAATGTTTAAAAGATTTCAGTCCCCCAAATGATGATGTTGTTTACTTTCCTCCCAAATGTCCTTTTTCTTCCCCATGGAAAAATAAACCTACATCTTATGATTTTTTGTTTGTTTGTTTGTTTTTTGAGGGGGCTGGAATAGAGGTGCTATTGCTTAAAAATTTAATGCTAAAGCATGTTGATTTAAAGAATGACCTAAACTTCAGGCATGGCTGGCCACTGGTTAGTGACTGCATATACATTTTCATCAGGAAACAGCTTACTCTTAAGTTAACACTTGGTTAAGAAAAAGTCCAGAACATACAAAATAACTTTAACCAAGCACACATGTGCACGTACACACAGTAGAAAAAGTATCTTGAAATATAAACTGACTGAACCGGTAAGCAAGTGTTTCATCCAAGTAATCTCTGTAACACTACTTCCTCTTCAGTCTAGAATGTTTTTTATCCTCCTGCTCTCCAGATAAAGAACTAGGCTCTGGAAAGTAGGAACTGGATGGAAGTATCTGTACATTTTATAGGCAAGTCTTCCACATAACTTAGGAATGCTACCAATACTCTCACTATTCCAAAATCCAAGGTGGTGAGATTGAGACCTTGAGCAGAAATCCCAAAGAACAGTGAGTTTAGTTCCTGCATTTGTATAATTTGAATTTTATATTTGGCTACACTTCTTTTTGTAGAAACTAATATTTCTTTAAAAAAGTCACCTCAAAACATTCATCACTTCAATGATTATTTCAGACAAGTCAATATCTTGATTGACAAATGGGTTAAACAACTGAATGAAGAAGGTACATTTTATAACTTTTCTGAAATTCTTTTAGCAAGAAGGAAAATAGAGTTTTTTTCAGAAGAGCAGAGACATCCTGTTATGCGAAGGAGACAAGCTACACAGACATTTGAACATAACCAAGAGAAAATTCTTAAATTCAGCTCTGACAACAATGTCACAGCAAAACGTCCTAATGTTACTTCAACAAATCCAAATTTCTGCAGGTTTCCTCACATACCCTACTATTTCCTTTTTACTTGTTCATGTATTCTTTTATCTCAATTTTCTTTATTTCACATAATTTAGAACAAATTAAGTTTCGCTGACCTGTAAAAGTCATCAGGACTTATGGGGATAATTATAGCTATGGCATTACGAAGGTGTAGGCAGATCTAGCATATGTTTACCTATATTTTTCTGCAAAACTGCTCAGGAGCCATCTTCTGAGAAGTCACGGATGACAAGATAAAGTAATATAAAAATAAAAAAGTGAAGTATTGCACAGCTAACATCTCAGACACTATGGAAAGTCAAAACAATATGTTGCAATGATATATACGCTCCATATCTAATAGGTTTTCTTCACGTGGAGTAGAAATCTTTCTTTTTGAATGTAACATTTCATTCTTAACCAGGTCCCATAGCTGAGAATTCAAAGACTGTATCTGTATCTGACAAAAGTGGTCTAAGGAGCCTTCTATTTTGACTGAAAGTTATTTAAGGTGTTTAACATACATTTTTAGAGAAGTATTTTCAGACAAGTTTGAAATTTCAAGCAATTATACAACTCCAACCGATCACAAAGTATATTGATGACTACAGGATCCTAGTTAACATTTACCAAAAAAAACCCCACTGTCATCTGCTGGGATGGTACAAAGAAAGAAGTCACCAAAAAACACATTTCTTTCCAAAAAGTCCTAACCAGATTCAATATTGGTTATTTTCTATTCTTATTTTTCCTAATAAAATGTTATGTTTGAAGACGATCATTTTAGCTAAATGCTAGGGTTTTTTAGGGGGGGCAAAATTAGTGCTCATGAAATAAGATGGTATTTTTTCAAAGGAAGTGATAAGTAGTTCAATTAAGTCATTTTTTACAGCAAAGTCTACACGTATTTTTACAGTCACATATTTTTACAGTAAAAAATAATTAAAGTCAAC
This sequence comes from Anser anser, assembly GCF_964211835.1. Classification (NCBI taxonomy): domain Eukaryota; kingdom Metazoa; phylum Chordata; class Aves; order Anseriformes; family Anatidae; genus Anser; species Anser anser. The sequence goes on from NC_139726.1 coordinate 27,947,424, forward strand.
TGAAACAAGCCTACGCTAGAGCTCCACATTATCAACACATTTCTCTACTTTGCTCTAAGACACAGGGAACAAAAACTTACGGTATTTTCTATATTTGTGTGTTATTGGGAAGAATGAAACTTACTAAGTGCAGGATGGCTGTCCACAATCCGTACTGGAATAGTCTGTACACCTCCCAAAAGAATTTGCTGGACTCCTCCTTCTAGGCTTCTGGAATCATCTACCCCTTCAACTGCTACCAGCTGGCCCATGGTGACCAGACTCTGATTAGAGCCAGGTGGAGTCCCATAAGCAGAGTCAGCAGCACTATGCTGTGCTAGGCCAGCACCTGCTTGCAGACTGTGCCCCTGACCAAGCACTAGAGAATGGTTCGTTATTGCACTCCCTGTGGAATCCAAGAGACTTGCAGAGCTGTGAGGGGAATGGTTATTTACAGCTATCAGGGCTGTTGATTCATTTGTGGAGGTAAAAGTTGACTGCAGCTGCAATCCCTGTGAAAGAGAAGGCAGAAGTACAAATAAACCAGTACACAGCAGGAGTAGTTTACATTTGATGACAAACATTTTGCAGTGCTGGAACCGGATAGCTTCTGACTATATGTCATCTCTTTTGAACAGTCAACCTCAGCATCTGTAGACTAAACTTGTATTAGAAAAAAAAAATCAGACAATGGTGTCCAGCAGCATCTCTAAGACTACTTATGACCATAAAGCTCTAATTTTGAACTGAGATTCAGTTCCAAATCATTCCCCAATACTGTCCATCCCCATGATGGGTGAGCACTAAAAGCTAAGCATACTGCTTTAAAGGAGACTTGGATGAAGCCAAGGCTCTCTTCAGCATGAGAAGGAAACAGCAAGTAGAACAGCAATTTACTGCAGGCTCTATTTCTATGGAAGAGATCACACATTGGGGTTCAGAAGGTATGAAGGTAGCTTTTCAAAGATCTTTGGGAAGAAGGTTAAGAGAGCCAGATTTCAAGAGACAAGAGCTTTAGAAGCAGTTTGTTTGGCATGGCATTCTTAACCTACACCTCAGCCTTTCAACCTGGAAGTTCACATATCTGAGCTGAGAGCAGTTTTAGGATTTTAACAGATTTTCTTGAGGCTGGAGGAGGATTTAGAAGAAATGAGTCTGACTTATCCTCCCTCATTTTTGCAGCATTTTCATCATGAAATGACTGGAACATCTGGAAAATGAATAGGCGTTTGATTTGAGGCAGAAGCTCACTACTCTCATCTTCTTGGTTTTGCCTCTTGACTTCATAACTTCAAAGTGGCAGTGAGATGCCCTGCACTACAGCCAGATGTGACATATTAGAGAAGCCAAAATAGGAGTTGACAGCTATTGCAAAGTCCATATTCCCTCACAGCCAGCGTTTGGGATCAACAGTTGAGGAAATTTGGTATTTTCAGCTTGCCTTCAGCACTCCCAACACAGAACATCTGACATTCTGTAAACAACTTGACTGTACCTGAAGTTGTGCAAATATCTTGGGCTGAAGTGAAGATAGTGAAGACAACAGCTGAGCTGTTTCTGGTAGCAAGGACTCCCCGCTCTGGTTGGATTCTCCTTTGGTGACGACCGACTCCGCTGGTGAGCTCCCTACAGTGCCAGAGACAATAAACAGACAGTTGTAACAGACTCCCTCCTCTTGTTTAAAAGCCTCCCCTGTAAATGGAACAAGCCAAGCCCCTTTAACCTCAATACAGACAATACAGACACATAGATATGCATATACACATATATGCTGTTCTTTTTTGCAGAAGAGCTTGGAAAAAGAAAAAAAAAAGTCTTATTACAAGAAAAAAGATACTATTATAGGAAGATGGCATGTGTCTGTTGAGAGTGAAAAAGAAGCAGTTCTGTAGAGCAACGTAATTATTCCCTACCCTGTGTGTTGAATTTCTAGTTTTAACATAAAAGCTGAAACATTTCTATCAAAACAGCAATCAAATAATTTGACCACACATACACCTTCAGCAAGGGCTCAATAACAAAAAGGCATCAAAAGAAAGGATTGTCTTACAAAATAAAAATCTACCCAGGAAATCCTGCAAGTCTTCTCATTCCCTTCCAAAGTGTGTTTGAAGAATTAGAAAAGCTTCTAAGCAATATCACATCAAATATGATTTTAAAGAGAGGCTATTCATTTGGGGGTTGTCCAGCCCACACATTCCAACATATTCTGAAAATTCTTATTTAAAGAAAGAATGATTGACTTAATTTCCTCAGGACTTGTGGAAATCAAGATTCACTTGTATCAGTTTCTGAAAAAAAATAAAAAAATAAAAAATCCCATGGGATTATTCCATTTCCTGAGATACCGAGAATATTTTGGATAAGATGTACACAGATGCGAGTAGACACTGTTCAGCTTCCTGTTTTGCAGTTTCACTGCTATAGCTGTAAAAGACCTACTTGCCCTTTGCATACGGATTAGCCTATTGAATTTTTTAAAAAATTTGAGAATAGTCAACAATATCAAAAAGCTTTCTAGAAAAAAAAAAATTATACTAAGCTTCCATCAATCTGAGCAAATAGAGATACACTTTTCATCACATATACTGAGCTGCAAACTAACTTTTTATCCTAACTGACCATAAGGTACACTCTAAATCTTCTCAAATAAAACTACTTCAAAGGTTTAGGCTCTTTTTAATACTATAGAGAGATCTCATACGTGTATGTGAATATTCACAGGTAGGAAGAGAGAGTATTTTCCTGAGGTTGTATTCTACACCAATATGCCTAGGAATAAATCTAATAGATCATATTCTATTCTACCCACTCCTTATACTGCATGGATATTCGGTATGAATGCCAGAAGCTTAAAAAAAATACACACACATGTACTGGATTTTTTCACTTGCCAGCATACTTCATAACAGATGTAAAAGGGAACAATGACTTAAGAGTTTTGATAGTGACAGTGATTCTTACACCTGGGAGTAAAGAGACAAAGTGGAATCATATGGTGAAGGATATTCTTCATATGCCTAGAATTAGCATATTTTAGGCAAAGACATGGAGTTCTGCACAGAAAAGGAAAGAAACAGCTGGGTCTTAGTTCTGTTGTTGTTCAATTTCTTAAATGTAAATTTGTCCCTATTCAGCACAAGTTGAAATGAAAAAAAATGTATACAAACAGTACTTTGAGAAGTCAGTGTTGTTTTTCCTTGCTATCACTTCACATTCTTAAACAAGAGCTGATTTCAGTCAGCTTTCTTTTTTCACTAAGACTTGTAATATAATTATAATAATGTATCTCCAATGTGTACAAACACATCCTCACATAAATTTAAGTGGAGATGAGATATGCTGAAATTAGATTATCTGCTTATATTCACTGAATTGGCACACGTGCAGAAAGCCAAATGCATCCAAGATCTCTAACGTCCTCTAAAACCCAGCATCTCACTGAATGGATGTTTACATATTTGATGAGCTATTTTGCCTTGGAAAACTATCTGTGAAAGATGAAGAAAAGCAAGAGTTCATCTTCTTGAACCCTTACCAGCATTCAGACAGTTCATACCAAAAGTCAACTCTGCTGAGCTCTATGACAGCGGTTAAGTCACCATTATTCTGTTTCTCTCCATAAAAGCATAGTAATGGAAATATTAACATAGGTGTGTAAGTTTAAGCACAGTAAATCTGTTTATACTGCAAATTGCTTCTTTTCTAAAAAGAAAAAAAAACATTATTCACATTGAGCCTAAAAATTTTCTTCTTGTCCTCTGACAGTTGTCAACACAAATTCTTGCCCTAAGTGCTCAAAGTATATAGGATGCATTTCAGTTTAATTGGATTCAATGCAGCAACAACTACAATAAGAGTTTAAAAACAAAACAGAAGCCCAACTTTACTTTTTTTACTAACTGTAAATAAACTAATGTACATGAAATTGCTCAAGAGAGAAGTCATACTGAGCCAGAATTCTGGGGTTTTACTTTTTCTGCTATAACAAAGGTAAGAAATAGATCAGGGAGTGACAGGGGTCAAAAGTGGAAGATGCCCAAACACATCTGGACTTCTTCAGGCAAGAACTACAGTGCTTCTTCAGGCAAGAACCGTATTGGAGGATAAATTGACTCGAACAAATCTTTAAGCGTGACAACTGTGACAGTGCCCCTTTGATCCCTGGGAGTTCTCTATCCACTGGAATAAAAAGTACTGAACACTATGTTCCAGTTAAATGAGGAAACAAGCTGGCACTGCCACCGACTTCAGTAAAATTAAGAAGTCTGCAGTCTATCTTAACGTAATGCATGCAAATAATTAGGCTCTTCTACCTTGCTGCAATCATATCTTGCTGCTAAAGCTAATTTTTCTGATGAGGGTCATATCAAACCTATTAAAGAAGAGATGCAGAAAATATCCACAAACATGCAGGGAAGTTCTTTCAAGCCACACTCACTAGACAAAGCATCCTTGAAAACGAAATATCCTTGAAATCTGGACACAAATGTGAGAATAAAGTTATTTTAAATTTATTAACATCCACCAGGATCCAGTAGAGCACCTCAACCTATGTGGAATCCTAACCACGTGGGTAGCATTTAGGTCTGGTTACAAACACGTTTACTTTCTTTTAGCACATGTTTTGAAGTTGAAGTAAAAGTAGCATGAAGCCTCTTTCAACAAAGAAAGCATGGTGTAATTAGTTTCTTTAAAAAAAAAAACACAACAGACCTTAGACCACAAACATGGATATAACAAGTTTCCATAGAAGTCTACATTGTGTTTTCACAGCATTATGAAAAAGGAAAGTGTTCTCAATTTTGACAATAAAATTACAGCATTAGTTGTTCAGGTCCTGACCCTGGCGGTGGAAATCAGCAAGTCAACAACTTCCCGAGAAGAAGGAATCTCAAAATGCATTCAAGTCCTTTTTAGCAAAATATTTAAGCACATGCCAAGCACAGACCATCAAGGAATTCAGGTACCCAGTTGGCCACAGCTGTATGCCCTGATTGATATGAATATCTCTTCAGTAGGAAATTCATTTTCTTTTCCTACGCAGGTGTTATTAGCACCGTCATCCAAGGCAAAACACTCTTCCAAAATAATCAACCCTTAAAAATTTTCAGTTGCTTGAGGATGCGAAATAAAAAATAAACTTAGTTTTCATACTTTTGTCAGCTACAGCAGGGTTAAACATTTTTTTCTGTATGTGCAGTCAAATAGTACAAACAAAAAAAGCTTGCCCTTCCCTGCCTCAAAACAGACACACCAAAATAATCCTCCTTACATTCAGCTGAGTGAGAGAACATGTCAGCAACCTCTCTGGATGGAAACCGAATTTCTGTGACATCGTTAACAAAACAAACCACATTTGGAAACAACTAAGTTATTAATACAGTCCTACCAGCTGAAGTTGGTGAGGCAAAAGTAACAGTCACTGTTTCTGTGAGAACATTCCCACTGTCTGTGGTCCACTGCAACTGAAAGGAAAAAGATTGAAGTTCTCAGAAAGATTGCAAGTTTGTCTACTACAGGAACATAGGGTCAATTCAGGACCCACAAGAAAACAGTGTGTTTTTCACTAACTATAAATTTTGGCAGTTTTTGGTTTACAAAAATAAAACACTGCAAACTGTTTTTTTAATACACACTACACCAAGAAGGCTAAAGTTATCTTGTGAAAATTTGAAGACTGAAATAAAAAAGTCAAACTATTTGGCTAACAAATATCACCCATTCATCTGGGACAAATGCAGTTTAGGGAGAGGAGGGGAAAAATGATAATGCAGCATCATTTAACACTACAGTTCTGCAAAACTGATTTGAAATCAGCAGTTCCTTTGCAGTCAACCTCATAACTGGAAAAACTAGGATCATTCTATCTCTTACTGCTCAAGAGGTGGAAGAAAATAAAGGAACAACACAAGTTACCCAACATTCTGAAGTATCTACTTCAGGCTTATTTCACTTGCTATAAAGTGCAGTCGATGCTGTACAAACCCTAATTTAGACTCCACCTCAGACATACTTCATCCCAATTTTTCAGATATGGAAAAGGAGTAACTCCTCCAACACATAGATAACAACAAAGCCATGAATAAAATTCTCTGCTGCATGTCGATTTTTCCATACCACATGGCTTCCAGTTCATGCAATCATCATCCAAGAGTATTTTTAATGTGTCAATCAACTAATAGCAATCTAATGCTGATGAGATAAACACTGAAAAGGTTTTTTTCACATTTAATCTAGTCTTGCTCAGCAAGAGATTCCACTGAAAATATTGCTGCCAGAAATAAAAAGTCAGAGAATTGTAGATGAAATGCAACTAAAAGTAAAAATTAAATGAGACTTTCAGTATTCAACCCAAGAACCAAAAAGAAACACTAGGGTGAACGTACCGTCGCTGGAATGCTTTCTGAATTATACACCACCTCGCCATTTCTCAGGGACTTCTGCACTTCATGAATGTGGTTCTTGATGTCATTCACAGTGGGGAAGAAGGACAGGTTATGCCTCTCTGGCACTTCATCAGGCTTGAATAATTCTCTTTCCACATACTTTCTGTCGCATGTTAAAGGACATTGAAATTAAAATTAAAATATGTATATTTAAGCTCTATTGTGCTATTCCCTTGTTACAACTGCTGCTACCTTCTCCCTCTCCTTGTTGTGTTGACAATACAAGAGCAAGCTAAAATAACTTCTGATCCAGTCCTCTGGGCATCTACTCTAGAGCTCAGAATTAAAAATCCCCATTTACTCAATTAACTTTAGAGAGGACACTAGCTCTTAATGGTTGTCTATAATAAAATGAGAAGACAAAATCTGGAAAAAAGCAGATTCTAACAACATATAGGAAATACATTCTTTTACACATCAGTACTGCCATTTAGCTGCAAGCCAAATTAATCAAATGCAAAAGCAGGTATAGCACTACAGCTTAAGAGCAATGCCAGACATCTCTGTACCTCAGTTGTTTCCTCACTGTATAGACTTGCTCTATTCCCTGAGACACCAGTTCTCTGATCTTGTCTGCCACTTGAGGATGAAGTCGGGAAGGCAGAGTACAGTTCTCATCTCTAGCAACTTCCTCCTCCTCCTCAGGAGAAGATGCAGAAAAATGGGAGGGTGAAGAAGGGAGGTAGGAAGTTTCCATTTCATGATATTGGTGGGCTTGCTGAGTGGGTAACTGTACATACCACCTGGCAAGAAGGAAAGAGTTTCTATACTCAATTCTCAAGCAAAGGCAGCAAAATGAATCTCTTGGGGAACAGCTGGACAATCACAAATGACCCAGTTAGAGTGACATAAGTCTTTACAGCCCCTCAGCTGGAAGATACTGCCCTTTAGAGCTCAGGGTCCTCTGACACTCTTCAATGAAAAATAAAACAGGTTAAATATCCCAATACATACAATTATTTCTACTTATTCCCTGCATGGAAACATCTGCTGAAGTTCCACATCTCAGCATTTAACACATTTACCAAATGAAATAATCCAGAGCCATGAGTCTTACTGACATTGTGGAATTTATACTATTGATATTAAGCAAGAGCCTTAATGAAGTAACTAAGAAAATCCAAATCCAAGCAAGCAAATTATTGCTCTATTTGCTTCATTGGTCAAGATGAAAAAAATAAATGCAAAGTTCACCTGAGGACACCACCAGCATCTATCAAGTTCTTCTTGAGCATGTTGAATGCTTTCTCCTGCTCCATTCTTATGATTTTCTTGTCAATTTTAGGGTCAGTAGGAACTCTGTACTCCGGAAACTTTTGAACCTTTTTAATATAGATCCTTCCAAGAGGAGGATTGAAAAAAAAAGAAAAGAAAAGAAAAAGAAAAAATAAATTCCTTCAAATACACTTCACTTCCAGGGGGAAGGCAAAATCCCCACCTACTTCATACTGGATATTACTATAGAAAAAATTCAAGCAGAGTGTTGTTCTGGGGTGTGAGGAGCCTCTACGAGAAATGAAGAATTTTTAACAGATCATTAATAGAGAGGAATGCAGGTGGATACAGAGAGTCACATGTATGGTCCAGGCTGGAAACCACTCAGCCAGACTGGTTCTGTATTTCAGCAAAAATCCTCTGCCCCTCAGTAGCATAAAAGCACAACATCATTTCTGGACAAGCCGGAATTCACCCAGCCTGAAGCATAAGCTGAGTACATACACATCTAACTGCACCTGTCAAGATAAGCACACCCTTAGCTCTGCAAAAAACAAACAAGCATGGCACTAATACCCAGAAGGATGCCCAAGGACAAGTTAAAAAAAAAAGAAAAAAGATGACAGTTGGATAAGGAAGAAGTCCTCACCAGTACTCAGATAGAGTGATTCCCACCTGTAGTTCATGGACTGATGTACTGCTACTTTGCAGCTAGGCAACCTATCAAATGTCAGCCTCATTCAGTTTAATAGGACAGCATTTCCTCCTTCCCTGGATATGTGCATCAACCTCTAGTTATCAAGGAGACAAAGCTAAGAGCCGCACTGCATGATATAAGCTACCCCGCAAACAGCACTCTGTCAACGTTCATGAAATTTATATTTTCTTAGGATGATGGTCAGTAGCTTTGTAGCCGATTCTTACCTTGCCGGACAAGTGGCTTTGTACAGATGGACAGAAATCCTTTCAGGCTCACTGGCTTTTTTGGGCTGGAACCCTTTCCTTCTTGGTCCATACTGGCACTCCATCACAATGGCTCTGCTTCCTGGGAACAGAAAGTAATTCACTCTATTTGAGCAACGACAGAAGTCGTTATAGTAAAACACTAGCTATGGAATAGACAAGAACTCTGAAAAAGTTATTTCTGCTTAACAGATTCTTCAGAAGGTAGTACGCTCAAGTGTAGCAAGCATTCAAATACAGTGCAAATGTTTTTTTCACATCATGCAAGGAACACAGAGCACTTTAAAAGCGTTTCCCAAACTGCTATCACTTCACAACGCTCCTGGTAGATATATAGGGGCAAAAGATTGGCTTCTGACCTGATCAACAACAGTAATTGACAATATGAGCAGCCTTGCTAGTTACCAAAGGAACACAGTATGCTGGTAATAAATATAAATAAGAAATAGAATCTCCAAAGTAACCAAGAAAATCCACAGCTGAAAGCAAAGGACTTTAATTAATACTTCAGACCATGCTGCCCCACAAATTCTTACCTGCAAATCTGACCTACCTTATCAGTTAAATAACACTGCCTCAGTGTGGCATACCCCCATGAACACAGACAGGCTTAAACAAACATTGCTTAGCTTTAAATTTCATTCAGATACATGACTTATTCCAATCAGACCACTTACGAAAGGAGTAACATGCATAACAGTGTTTGTGGTCAAGAAGAGAACCTGTATCCGTCCCATATCATGTTTAGCTATTACTTACATTTCATATAAACCAGTCCACTGGCAGGGAGCTGCCTATACCACAAATGATATAACCAAAACCTTTTTAAGGTATCACAATAGCAGCATAAAGTGTTTCCATAAAACACTCAATGATTTACTGCCTGAGAACATGATATTATTAGTATATATACACATCAATGCATATAAAGAGAAGTAAAAATTGCGCTTAACAAACATATCTAGCCTTTTTGGATTTTTTATTTTTTTAAATTGAAATCAATATGCTATGACTGAAAAGACTTCAAGAGCTTTAAGTTAGTCCTTACTAGCATGCATGTCAAACCCAATCTGATGGGGCCCCTGTTTTACAAAGGTATTAGCTATATACAATTCTTACTAAAACTAACAATTGAGATTTTATAATTAGTTCATGTTTTATACTATGTAGGAGCTACCCAGCTTCTCCACAACAGAAACACAGCAGGGAAGGCATTATGGTTTGGTTCCACTTACACAGAAGGGATAAATTCCTTGAGAACAGTACTTTTGTCCTGCACAGTTTAGAATTAAGTTATCTGGGATTTAAATTACAGTTCAGAAAACTGCATTTCCAGCCTCTGTTCTATAGATGTAAAGGTTTTTAATGAATGTTCTTCATGGAGTGCTTACATTCTAAGCCTAACTGCATTAAAAAGGCAACTCATTAGAAATACACATAATGCCCATATGGGGATCTGAGCAAAGCAAAAATACTAAATACTACAACTTAAAAATCAGTGTCTCTATTAGTCTGCAGAACTTTAAAGAAGAAAGTCTATGTGCGGTTTTGTTCTAAATATCTTACTGTGGGGGAACACATTTATTAAGCAGATCTTACAGAAAATTAAAAATACCTCAAATGTATTTGGGGAGCTGGAAATAAAAACGTAGATTGTTTTGGTTTTGCTCTTAGTTTTTTTATAACTCACAGCTTATGGCTGAAGCTTTAAAACTGGTGCTGACATTTCACTTTACCAGTTACTTTCAGCAAAAAAAGCACATAACTTACACTCCAGTCATTCATGACCTCTATGTAAAAATTAAGAGATTCATTTCTTACCTGAATGAACTTAATTTCACATATGCATCGCATGAGCTAAATGCATATTTTCCAACCTCTTGAAGTCTGCACATTCTTTAAAATAAAATCTGTCTGCTGAGCTATGTTGATGTTTACTTCTTTTTTATTTTATAGGGGGCCACTGAATTATCTTATTAGCTCCTGTGAAATAAATTCTTCAAAGGGTCTCCAAACCAGGCAAGAATACTGGAGCAAGCTCTTACCATTATGAAAACTTCCAAGTCCTGATTAAGCAGAGGGAACCTCCACCCAAAGAACCCATTCACAAGTACCATTTGATGCGGGTTCTTAACTAATTTATTTCTAAACAAAAAAGGGAACGAAACACTCACATCAAAGCCTGTGTTTTCAGGGAAACAAGCTCCTTCAGACTATGGCATAGAGGTACCAAAGCTGCTCTTTTTTTTGTGCCTTGACTTTACTAACACTAAGGAACACCACAAGGATCCTTCTTTATGGCCAACTGTCAAGTGATGTTGAGATTTTTATAGTAGTTATTGAAATAAAAGAAGTTAGTTACCTGCATTGACAAAGGGGATCCCATCATATGGGACATACTGAGATTTCCACATCAACCGTGTGGCGGGTTTGGCTGGGCTTGGAGACTGGCGCGTCCCCCACACACTTTGTGTTTGCTGCTTGTGTAGCGTTAGAACACTCTCTAATTCTGTCTCGCTCACACAATAGCCGCGGTATGAGTCCCCAATTTTCTGCATGGAAAGGAGGTGAAATAATAGGATTATTCACCCAGCTGACTGCTCTCCATTACCCAAGAAAACAAAAGCAGTCAGGGACTCTGCATGTGAGAAAACAGGCTCAGATTTTTGGTGCTTTGTGTTTTTTCCTTCCCCACACTATTGTCCTCACAAGCAAATTTACCACTGGATCTAGCACCAGAGCATTCTCCATCGAGGTCAGCAGTCTGTCAGCCCTCAAAGACCCTAAGTGCACCAAGAACCCCAGAAAAGTTTACAGAGTTACTGCCAATGCTAACTTCCACAGGACAACTTGACTCGTTTTTTCCCCCACAGTGCTTACTTCAGCTGCAGTTTCCTTCTAAGACAAATTCATCTTAGGTGAACATTTTGATGGAACTGCCTCAGACGATCTCTGAAGTGCTAAAAATTGTCTACATATCTACTTCAATGCACGGACACTGCTCTGAGCTGCAGCAGAATACATCTGCTTGTGCTACTAGTAACTGCCTCAGCTGCTTAGTGCATTAGCTCTGAATTGAACGCCCCAAGCTTTAAGGCTCTCTCCGTTCTTAAAGCTACACAGAAGCACAACACGCAAGATTTGCCACGTGCATATCAGCTACGGTTTCAATGAACTCTGCTGAACTCCGGGCAAATACAGAAAACTCACATCTAGATCTGATTCAAAGAAGTAGTCAACAAAAACAATTACAAACAACTCATTGACTTTGCAACATCCCCTGTGACAGCTGCTCAGCTGGTTTGGTGCTGGTCTATGAAGGCCCGCCAGCAAACCATGAACGTACTGGGACAGGAGTGAGCTATCCATCCAACAGTAACACCAGGAGTACTCTGCTAGCTCAGTCTTACAACATAACCATGGAGCAAACGCATGGTGAATGAATGTTGGCATCTGATGGATCCATTTTGCCACCTTCAGTGACAAAGCAGACACCTGTTTAAATAATACTGACAACAAAAGCAGCAACGGTATCTTTCCAAGACTATTATCTCTCAATATTTATTAGTGACAACAGCATAAAACTGTCTCATAGTTACCTCAGAAAAACAAAATGTCTGTGGTTAGCAAGACCTAAAGTCAACAAAGAGCAAATAAACCCCCTCCAAACAAAGTGGGGAAGCAGGCTGTTGCTGCTAGCACAATCCCCATAGGATAAGGTTATGCATGCACTGGCTGCAAGAGTCAGTCTATGGTATCAGTTTCTTGCACCGTGAGCATGCTGCTCCACCGCTTAGGCAGGTCTGCATACACAGCAATCATGCAGCTGCAGCAAGGAAGAAACATGGGTAAATGTTGTAATTGTTTAGCCAGAGACTGTAAATAACAAATGAACAGAAATGAAGCGATCTGAAAAATGCAGAAGGAAAAAAGCCTGAGAAGTACCAAAGTACCTTCTTTACAGAGACCTGGAATTATCCCCTCTCACAGCAGGAAATGCAATACCACTCCACAGAAAATTCTACATTACCACCATATCTCTTTCCATTCCTTACACTGGTCACTATAAACAGCTTCTTGACCTTATTCTAGGGAGATGATAGAAAACTTATAGAACTGTTGTGCCAGAAAGGTAACAGTTAAGGTACTGTCTCCTATTGTAGCTTTAATTCTGCGCAAAATCCAGCATTTCACAAAATTTGGGTGTGGGGGTAGAAGAAAATCATATAGCACATAAGATCCCCGCTCTCTAGGAGCTTCCCAGGCAGGAACAAATGGATAAGTGAGACCATCTGTTCCAAACAAATAAATGAACTTAGTTTTGCATAGTTGATTAATTAAAGCAGTTTTTAATTATGCTTTATTTCAGTATGCTGACACATGCTGGAAACACGTTCTGATCCGACTGCTGAAAATTTTAAGTAGGTTAAAGAAAATAACTTATTTTTTTATAATCCGTTTTTCGTTAACAAAGTAACTACCCTGAATTAATTGGATACTTTCCAACCCTTTAACTCCAGCCAAATGTCAAGCCAAAAAAAGAAGCAATTCCTTTTCTCCCCCTAGCCTCATCTCAGCAAGGGCACATAAAAGCTTACGCTAAAGTACATATATCAAGACTGCAGTTTTCCTTGACTGAAGTAACAGCAAGCAGGAAAATGCCAGAGGCATTACACTGTCTAGGCACAGCAAGCATAAGCTGAATAGTTCAAGACAGACAGAGGATCAATGCGAAACACAGAACTTAGCACTAGTTTTGCAGTCGCAACTTTTACTGCCCTGTGTCTGCCTGCGCGTGCTGTACTAACCGCACTTCAGAGCTCAGCCCTGGCCAAGACCTTGGGATACATGAAGGGCAGTATGCACCCAGGCTATGCACAGCCTCACCCGCTGGTATCTTCCATTAAATGCACACAGACTTCCACTTCAGATTTGGTTCTATTCTGGAAAGTGACTGAAAAAGTGGAATTTTGAGTTACCTCATTTATCTGCATGAAGAATGGTTGGACTAAAGGTAAAGCATTTTCTCCACCAGATCCCCAGTTTCCAGTAGGACCCTTCTACCCTGTTACTGGTAACAAAGTGTTCTGCAAGACACCAACCTCAAAGATAAATGACACTTCAGAATCCCATGGTCTCTAGTCTGTGCCCATAAAAACACACATGCATCTGAGCCATCCCCTGTGGTTTTACAAGAACCATGTGACTGAAACTCAGCAAAGCAACTCTGCTGATAACACACAAGGAGGGAGAGAATTTGGGTCATTCCTCCTTGGATAGGCTGAATTCTGCATGGAGAACAGCAATAATTTATTTTTTTTAAATAAAACCGTGAGGATTAATGCATACAGGCAATAGTTCAGCAGAGGGATAGTTATATCCTCAGAACACATCCAAACATTTCAAAAAATATCTTTCTTTTTTAAGAAAGAACAATAGAGAATATTATTTTTCTCTTTCTGCTGCTGTGAATTTTAAACTCAGCAGGTGAAATTTCTTATAAAAGACTTGTATTATGGTTTGCTTCATCTAAGTCCTATAAATTTAAGCCAATAATAACTGACTCAGACAAGCTACATGGATGCTAAAATGAGAGAATACATGTCACAGTGGCAAAAGCACAGAAGTTATACAAGGGTTATACATCTTAATGGACTTGAACAACTAATTGTAAACCATATCTCTACCATGGAAGAGTTAATGTTATTACTTATTGACCTCTAAATTGGATAAATATTGGACAACACTATTCATATGGAATAAAAGACATAACAAAAGGAGGAATAGATTGATATATTTAGTCAATTTAAAAATTATTTCTAAGTGGATATGGAAAGCTATTCCATTTCTAAGTACTTTGCAGCTGCAATTTCTAGTTATCATTGGCAAAGCCAACAGGGAAAAATGTTCAAATGGTAATGATATCTGAAGAGGTAAACAAGATAGAATATTATTTTTCCTTTAAAAAAGTATTAAGTAAAAATAAACATCTATCAGGAAGAGTTTGGTAGCAGGAAGATGAGGTAGATGATCTCTCAAAATCTTCCCATCACCCCCTTTCCTTTTAAATGATTTATTAGGCATTCTAGCTGTTAACAACATCCTAAGTCACCAGGATGTTTCTGCAGACATCTAACAATACGCAAATAGAGAGTCCTGTTTAGGTCAATGCCGTGACAAGGGATAAAGATAGTTTCATTTATATCAAGTATACAAATTCTCCATTTAGGGTGGTGAATTAACTGTACAAACTGCAGTTGAAAAAGATCATTTTAGTTTCTTAGTAGGCAATTGGAAACAGAAGCACCAGCCTTTCCCAAATGTAAAGATTCTCTCTCATGAAGTGTAAGAAAATCCTAAAGCAAGTATTGGTCACCACAAAGGAAAACAGAAAACTTGGGATAGGATCTCAGCATTTTTCAACAAATGAAAACAAGCACAGATAAGCATGCATGATAAAAAAGTAAGAATATTTAAGATATTAAGGCGCTCTGATAAGTCCCAGACCTGACCCTGGCAAGTAGTCACATGGATTTCGATTTCTAAGAGACAACACAAACTAATATGAACAGTAGCAAACTTACAGCATACAAAAGAAATTTTATTCTTTAATTGCACTTAGAATAAGTGCAACAAAAAGTGGTTTGCTCAGCAGAAGACAGCAGGGCTTACACTTCTTCAGGAACAAACTTGATAACTTTGCATACACAAATGGGAATCAGTGGCTCTTTCCAGAGCTGTATAGCATCACAAGATTTCAGAAGCAGAATTTGTGCTTCAGGAGCTGTTGATGGTCAGTCATTCCCAAAAAAGAAAGTGATCCCCAAAATCTTGAACACAACTTATACAACTATAAACATTATTCCTGTCATGGAACAGGACCTACGTCTTGATCTTGATGAAAAAAAATGAATCAGAATTCTTTGCAGCTCACCTCACAGTTCCTGAGACGGCGTGCCCATGCAGGTGTGTTTGGTGGCAATTGCTGGAGAGGGATGGGAAAGGGGTCTTCCAATATCCTGAAAAATAAAATGTCCTAAGAGTCTGTACAGACATCCAGGAAATCTGATTTTTATCCTAACCCACAGCTATTAAATCAAAACAGTGCATTACATAAAACAAAACAGGGCATGACCAAACTACAGATACTATATAAACTTGCCTCTGAAAACCTAGGGTTCATTTTTTCCATATTCTACTTCACTGCCAAAATAATTCACAATAAATATCAGTATTTTTAAAAATCACTGTCTTCTGTGTTCAACAAGACCTCTGAGCATTCAGTATTCTCAGTATTGTTGCCTAATAACAATAGTGAAAACACTGTGAAATAGATCATTTGATTATCTTGGTAACTTTCTAATGCAGATTGATGGCAGAGTGCTGACCATTAAAACAAATATCCAATGCTTTTTAAATGCTGCACATTTTAGTGGATTTTAAATGAAAGCATTCACAATTAAAAATACTAGGTATCACTGAGGAAGGGGACAAAGTTAGGTATCAAAGACAGGAAGAGAATAACTGAACTATTTAAACTTTAGAAACTTTATTAACCAATCTGCCTGTGTGTTCCACTGAAACACACCATTAGCAGCAACTTTCTCATATATTTTACGAAAGGAAGCTTCAGCTTTCCCTGCAGCTCTTTCAATAAATCACTTTCAGCTCTTGGCATTATAAGTATCTGGAGTAATTTCAGTAATCTGCACTGTGTTTTGTACAATACCCTCCTATTGTTCTAGTCAGAATACATCCAACTTCGTTTGGAATACAGGTACTTCAACTGCTTTTCTCATGTTCTGGCACATACATAAGGTCCCAGTAAACACGGTTGGCTACATATCATTCACTAATACTAAAAGTTCATAACCTCCACTCAACCATTCTGAGGTAATTTGTTATAGCCATTGCAAAAACCAAAACCCCACAAACCGCAAGAAAATTCATCAGCATTACCAGCAGGTCAAAGTGATTGTTAATCCTTTCAACTCCTGACCTACCTGGTGGCTGTTTTTTTTGATACAGTGAGAGACGCCTGCGGATGTAGAATATAACTGCTTGCACTGTCTGCTAGAGCAGCCATTGCCACAGTCTGCAAGTTCCCATCACCACGCTTCTCATCTGAAACATCTTTGCAAAAATAAAACATCCTTCTGGTTAACAACAGAGAATGGGAAAATGACAAACTATAATTAAAATTGTATGTTGGAAGAGCAAACATTTTGACATATGAAAGAAGACGATTTCCAGAAGAAAAACTGTGATTCAGTACTGATAAACTCTAGGCACACATATGAAGATACACCCGATAAGGTTGTTTGTACTTGGATACTTTGGTTATCATGCTACTGCTAATGAATCCCCGTACAACAAAGTAAATAATCAGAAGAACTTTAAAATCTGTTTTACATTTCCACAAATCTATACAGGATTACATGACTATTCTGTTCAGCTGCAAATGGCATTTTGAGAATCTGTTCAAATTTTTTTATTTTATACAGAAAATGCAAAACAGTAACGAACCTTTCAGAGTTTGACAGAACATGACAACTGAGTTTTCAGAATTATTCTGTGAATGCAAACTAGTACACAGCCTTTAGCCATCCAACTAGGCTTACAGATAAATAATCAATGCTTTCAGATTTTAAAATATATCCTTTCCTAAAGAAAAGCTTAAAATTTGCGCATGTAGTTGTGCATCTCAGCACATATTTCAAATGTGACACACTGAGGGCAAAAACTTGGTGACAAAGTGGAAGTTGCATCTCATGTGCTTCATGGGAAACTGAATTTCTACCTAGATACTTCACTTCTGGCTTCACAAAAGATGCCGCATCACCAGAGTGAAGTCTCTGGAACAGATAAGAACAGGAATTCTCCTATCTGCATTACTTGAATTAACTACTTCATTCAAAAATGAAACAAGCAGGCAGTAAAAATCTGAAGCTGATGGTACAGTTGTCTGATATAGCACAAATATATTTATTAATGGTAAATAAGGCAAGAAACAGCTTTATCCTTCATATCTCTATTTATCTATGACACACCTAAAGTCAGCATAATAACCCTTATTTCAGAGGGTTTTGTCCAACAGAAAACACTGCAAAACATGCCAGATTCATAATCAGAAAGCAGATTCAGTAAATATGTATTTTTGTCTTTTAACTTTGGCTAAGGGAAGGAAATATACAAACAAGAGGTTCTTAAAAAAAAAAAAAATAACGCAGGATTCGCTTAGTCAAAGGAACACATACCCTCAAGTTCCACAGTTTAAACTCACCCTGAGTGCTGGTCACATCCAGAAGCTGACCTTGAGGAATAATCACTTGGGCCACTCCTGGCTGGGCAGAAGGAATGACATGCAGCACCTGGCCGTTTTCTGACTGGCTGGCAACAATCATCTGTAAGGCAATCACAGAAAAGTGTGAATGGTGCTAGATAGTCTAGTGATCATTGTGCAGATTGACCAGTTTTGCTTATAACTAGAACACGAAATATTCTGGTTGGAATTAAAGCCTTTTAAATTAACTTGGTTTCATATAATAAAGGAAACTGTCTATTTAATATCAGTTTCTTAAAATTACTTTCCACCTTTTAAAATAGTCATTTACTTGATTAGAGAGGAAAAAAACACAAACATACAGGATTCTACAATGAATTACACAATTATTCAGAACTGAAAGCTATCAAAAACCTGAAAGTAATTCATTGGATTCACTGTAACCCCATTCATGGACTAGCAGGATTAATCATAACATATAAATAAATTTCATCTTTACTCCTAAGAAATTGATCTCTATGGACAGTGTTTCACGCAAAAGCAGACAGAAGTAAAGCTGCAGGACTTGAAAAAACAAATTAATTAAATCTTCAAAAATCCTAGAAAACTAAAATGACTCCTTACAGTAAATAGTGCTATAGTTACCAAGAACTTGTTTCCAGCAATGTTATAAAAGCTAAAATAACAAAATATAACCCTGTTCCTGATTGAAATGGGTAAGGTGTCTATAATGACAATACAATACATGCCAAGCTAACTACGTGAATGAAAGAACACTTATTTTGTAAAAAGGTAACTAAGAACTACAAAGCAACATTTTGAGCAAATTAAAAAAAAAAAAAAAAAAAGGTATAATGGGTTAGCTTATTGCTAACAGTCCCAAGAAAATAGACACACATATCCAGGGAATATAGAGAAAGCAGCAGCGGTAGAAGTACGAAATCTCATCACTCAATAACATCCAGGCTGCGTAGTGACAAAAGACATGACACTGTCGTTTAATAAAATTAGTAATGGCTGGAGATGGGGCTTGCCAATGAGGAAGAGCAACTGGAGCATGAACTGAACCACTGAAAAGTTCCACCTTGTTGCTCAAAACTGAATTAATTGGCTGTGACAACAAACAAGCACCGTATATACGGGTCCTTCAAAGAGCTCCAATGCCACTGACTTCACCACCTGCCCTGCTTCAGACGTACTCACCATCTGCGCGCTGGGCCCTCCTAGGGGCTGCAGCTCATAGAGAGGCTGCCCGTTTTGGTCTACCAGGTGGAACTCCTCTGTGGAGAGAGGCTGAGGTGGCCGTGCAGGCGCAGCTAATGATGGAGAACTACCCAAAAGGCGTACTGTGATAGGCAAGGCTGCCGGAGAGTCGCTCTGTCCAAACAACGGATCCTTGGAATCCATGCAGGTTAAACGCTTTCACAGAGGAAAAACAGTAAAATACGCTTTAATGCCAAGTAGCAATTTCTACTTTTAAAAAACAAACAAAAGAACATTTAAAATTGTCATGATGCATTTTTACTCAGATGGAGCTCTATGTCCTTCTGACCGAGAGGCTACTATTTAACACTGGTAGTTCTGGTTTTCTCATTTTCATGCTGAAAATACGAATACATTTCTGCTTCCCAGAACTGACTCTCTACTAAAGGGAGAGAAATTCCACTGTGCCTAAGAGCTGTACCCCAAAATTACTCATCACTTTAAAACATCTCAAGCCTACCCAGAAACTGAAAGAATATCCACCAACTCAATTTGACTTAAAAAGAAATCTTAGATATTATTCTACTCAGCCTTTAGATACATGCATTTAGCTATGGAGACAGTCTCTATACACTGATTGCTTTCTTAATTCTTTACCACAGAAGAAACACAAGCAGCAGCAAACAAATTCAAATCCAAGAATTATACAGTGCAAGACCAAGAATCAGATCTTGCAAGTCTCAAAAATACACATACTCAGAACATATTCTACTCAAGCTTGAGAAATTGAGATCTCACAGCATATTCCATTTGCATTAAATTTAAATGTTTAAACACAAATATGTGTCCTGTTGCAACTCTGTCAGCACAAATATTAAACATTTAAAAACCGTAAGAATTAGGTAGCCCTATGTAAGTTATGTAAGGTTGTCATTTGGCCAGTACAAGAAGGGCAATCTGTTTTCTCTCTGCAACAATTACACATCCAGCTCTGATGCTTCTGCAAAAAAATGTGGAAACTGAAAATCAAAAAAGAGGGGAAAAATGTTTCTAAATTCTGTACTGAAGTCAGAACTGGGCCAGAAACCTTATGCAGTTTCAGCTCCTCTGTAAGAAACACCAGAAAACAACAAGACTGTATGAAGGCCATGAGCACACTACTAACACGCTACCTGAATGATACCTTAGCCAACGCAATCTGAAGAAGAACATTTTATTCACGTAAGTCTCTGTGGCTAGGATAGGTGGCAATATTTAGTAATAACTATACTTAAGATTCCCCTTCACTTGATGCCTATACAGATGTTGTGTTGTCCCTGGATTCCCCTTTTCCACGTCTGGTCACTAAGCAGTTTGACACAATTTTCAAGTGTTCTGAGCCCATCCAAAATTCTTTTAATAAAGAATTTTGTTAACGCAATAAGTATTTCCTCAGCATTGTATCAGGAGTTAGTAAATATAATTACTAAAAGGCTGTCGTTACAGGTAACATCTGGATATTTATCAGTTCAAAACCGAATGGCACAAGAATACAACTGAAGGAATTTCTGTATTTTTTAAAAAAGACAATGTATTAGTATAAAGGGAACAAATAAATATATTAATGAAAAATCATACTGTAAATTAATTGGAGAGAACGTAAAGAAAGCATCTAAAAAGACAAGAAATTCATATCTCACCTGAAAAACCTGATCATTTGTTTCCAACTGTCCTGTACCATTGCAGTTGCCTACAAACAAAACATTAGATCTTTCCCTAGCAACATCATGGTCAACTCCATTTTCTTCCATTACCAGATGACCTGGAAAAGTTACAAAACTTTACTTCAGTACTAGCCTCAATTGAGAGGTTGCTACAGGATTTTTTCTGGTGTTAAAGATCTAAGTTTTACAGGTTCTAACCCCATTGCAAGCTAAAAACAAAGCCCTCAAGATAAAAAGCCCTTGCTTCTTTACCACTTTATTACACACTGCAGAGAAATTGCAGTGTGTTCCTTCAGGAATATAGTTTAACACCTTGTACAAGAAAATTTGCTTGACTTGTCATTGTGCACACAGATACAAAACAGACAATATGCGTTCTTACGCTTTTCATCTAGACATGTCCACAAGCACTTATCTATACACATCTAGAGATCCTTAGTACTTACAGATACGTCAGCACTGCTTTATGAAAATATTATTCATCTACTTCCACAGTAAACACTCAGGACGTGCATTACCCAACTCGGTCACACAGCCATCTTGAAGTAAATTGTGTTTGTTTTAAAGGGGTATAAAACAACATTTAAATGACAGAAAATTACTTATTGTTAGACTACAGCTGGAAGCTTTGGGCACAAAAAATGCCAGACATTCAGAACAAAGCTTGGCGTGAATCACAGGATGAAAGACAAAAAACAGAGTTCTCAGCACTTTGGAGATTTACCTCCCATCCCAAAGAAAAGTCGTTCAAGGAGCTCAGCTGCCCATTACAAACCTTCAAGCAAACAGAGAATACAAGACAGTGAATTGCCACAGTCACAGGATAAGGCTTTCACCTAGCCAGCACAGCCTTTAAAGCAGTGACCAACCCCAAATATTTATAAGGAACTAAACAAAAAGACAAATTAACCTGGCCTCTACATTACTAAACTATATATATACATTCCAGTACGCACGTAATACGCCAAAATGAATAGAACAAAACTTAATTCCTGCAATTTGTATTGGAGGAGGGAGAAAGATGCTTTGGATTTTTCTCTTCAGTATTTATTTTAGAGACAGGCAGCATTATGTTAGAACACAACTCCTACCAGCTTTATGTTCTTCATCACACAGTAAATTCCTTCAGATGGACTGTCTCAGCTGTGGCATCTAAACCATTTACAGCTTTAGTAAGGAGAATGTAAGAGGCTAGAAAGCCTTTTGGAAAGAACTGTACGACTCTGAAAGCATAAATTTATTTTTCTTTGAAAAAATATAAAGGACCGTGGGCAAAGTAGACCAACATCTCCTTAGCTTCTGGAGATGAATAAAGCATCTTACTTATATGAACAACATTATGAAGTTAAGCTGCTCAAGTGCTCAATATAATAAATATTCTAAAGCAGATCCATTTTTCCTTTCAATTTTCGAGTGAAGACACTCCAAACCAAGCTCTAAATGAAGTTAATCATGTTTACCAAGTATTTTGTAGCTTTGGGTCTGAGAACAGTTATGAGATCTTTCAGTTTAAATATCTGAAACAGACAATGGAAAAAAAAATAAAAATCCATGCCAGACAGAACTAGATTTCATCATCACTCAACCAGTGTCCCCCAATTAAAAGACATAAATATATGTTGGTTTTGCCAGGGCAGCACTTTCAGCTGTTAGAGACCACCTGAAGATGTTCGTTGAACAAAAGGCGATGGTGCGTGCTCTGAGCATGCCGCAACCCTGCCACAGAGCGCGGGGATGGCTGTCTCAGCGCTGACCTGTGGCCAGAGCAGCCCAACGCTCTGTATCTAACAGGCTAGTTAATAACAGCCCAGTGAAAAATGATAGCAGCAGGGCAAACATACAATGGTATTTTTCCAGCTTCCTGTCGTAAGTAGAACAGAAATAGCTTGAGCCTGAAGTTGTATCTTGGTGTTTAAAAGACACCCTCAGTATATTTCTGTTCAGTGACCTTGTATAATCAGTATTCTAACCTAGGCAAGCAACCGGCACACACATCACCCCAGGAGTGAACTTCATGGTTCAACCATCCAGATTGCATCAGCCTAAGTTCTGTGCAACCCTAAAAAAAAAAAAAAAAGTTCTTTTTTTGTCCTAAAGAAATATACTGTTATATAGATGCTTAGAAGCATGTACATAACTAATAAATGGCATAGTTAGATAAATATTGCCAACAAATTCTCCAAATCAGACAACTAAATCCTGTTTATAGATATACACGTGGATATTTGTCATGAAAAAGTGAATAATACACAAGTATCCCTCCTTTTCATAAATGTTTTACATTTGAAATTTTTGTGACACGTATGTAACACCATGGCTTGCTACCTTTAGCAAGACGTTGAGGGAGAAAGGTGGGAGTTTAATGTTAGTGTAAAAACTGGATCAACAGCTGTATCCCCCATGCACAGCTCAAGCACAGGCAGCTCTGTGCCTCAGCTTCAGGCTGAGCACAGCACCAGGAGAGCCACCTACGTGCTGCTCTCTGCCAAGCCCAGTGCTTCATGGCTGCTCCCCACCCAAGGGTCAGCACCCTAATGCTGCAGCACCGCTTCTGTCACCCTGCCTCCCCATTGAGAAGCACCCTGCTCAAAATAAAGTGCTATCTGCAGCTGCTGCTGCCCTCGGTTTGACTCCACAGAGAGCTGGCAGCCTCAGAAACTAGCACAGAAGCTAGCACAGGTAAGTATTGCAATCATCACTAGTATTTTAAGAAGTCTTACTGACAGGATCTTCAAGAGAGCAGTCATCAGGCACTGCAATGTAGCTTACTATACTATACTACCATCAGCAGTTCAGTTCCAAAGACAAACAAGATCACTCAGCAAAAGGCAGGCAGACCTCAGGCTATGCAGCTACCAAGGGCTCCCCAATGGTACGGCTGTGCATGCTGGGGTTCCTATTGCACACACTAGGTTCTCAGCGTGCCATCCGCAGACATAGCTTGTGTAACGTCAAGTTTTCCCAACAGGACCAGGATTTCTACATCCATTCTGAGGTGAACCACTCGTGTAACAGCTGCATTCAATCTTCTCAATAAACCAGAAGTCCCCATGCTGCTTCTTAGCACATGAACAATTCAAAGACTAACACAAAAGTTGAAATAGCACTACTTTAAAATCCTATTGCTGACTAGCTACTTCTATGCCTACGTTCAGGTGGAGTACTGGATTTCTGCATTTTTTTGCCTCCAATTCTTTATTCTATGGCAACACCTATAAACCACTGGTCTCTACAAATACACCAGTTCTAGACCAATGTAACTCTCAGGTCTCACATGACTGTGTGTTTCTGCCTTCCCTCAGTTATAAGGACTCTTTCTGAGGGCTATGTACAGGCAGACGCAAAGAGAAGTACTGCCTTCCAAAATCCCAGATCAAGTTATTTTAACACTGAGGGAATTCTGCAAGGTTTTAGTCTCTCTTCTCTTAGAAGAAAACTGAACTTAAAGAAAACAAGTGAGCCCATTTGGATAATAGGCCCATTCTCTTACATTTACAGACAGGAGTCTTCAGCGTGCACCCGTGTTAAAAGAAGAAAAAGATAAACCAAAGCTCGACTGCTAAGTTCACGTTTTCAGCGCTGCTGATAGCAACGTGCCTCATCTTGGCCTCAGTTTACACTTCATGACAGGAAATACATACAGTTGGAAGCCTCACTAACAATTCTTCCTCAGTTTTCCCTATAATAATTAGGAGGTTTTATAAAAAGATTTAAAATAATTGCAAAGCTTACCACAACGCTCCCTCTGAAAAAGCTGCCTTTGGTGACACCGCTCTGACAAGCAAACCATTATAAAGGGCATGAATTACAGCGAAATGTAACAGGGACGAAACTGGAGCAGAGCACTGTCCTCAAGCAGACGGCTGAACTACCTTAACGTTAGCTCGTGCCGGGCTCGAGACTCAGCTCGTGCCCGCGGTGCAGGAGCAGGCGGGTACGGCACGAGGCGCACGGAAGGTTCGGGAAGCGCCCGGGTGCTTGGCGGGGCCCGGGGGGACCCCCCAGAGAACCGGGGGGCGGCTCCGGGGGGCGCGGGGGCGCTGGGGCTGGGCCCCGCCCGCTGCCGGGGGCGCCGCGGAGGGGCGGGAGAACCAACGGCAGAGGCGAGCCGCAGGTGCTGGCGCCCCCCACCCCGGGGTGCTCGGCTCCCCTCCGCGCTGCCGGCCCGCCGCCACCCGGGGCAGGACCTTCCCCGCCGCCGCAGGGCAGGGCAGGGCCGGCCGCCGCCTCTCGGCGAGGGGGCGGCGCCCCGTCAGCCCGGCCACCGCGAGGCTGCCTTCGCCGACCCCCTGCCACCCCTCGCCGCGGGGCACCGCGCCCCCGCCCCGCCGCTCTCCCCCCGCCCGGGGGCGAGGGGAGCGCGGCCCCGACCCCCGGAGCGAGCCCGCCCCACCTCGCCTCGGCTCCCGCCGGCGCCGCCATGGAAGCCGCCCCTCGGCGCACGCGCGGCGCCCACCGGCCGGCAGGGGGCGCGCCGGCAGCGGTGAGCGGCGCGCGGCCTGGCGGGGGCTGCGGCCGCGTGGGGCACGGGCGGGCCGGGCGCTGCAGCACCCCCGGCGCCACCACCACCAGCAGCAGCACCACCGGCACCGGCACCATGGCGCAGCTCACGGCGCGGTTCCGCACCGAGAACCCCAGGTGAGGCCGCCCCGGGCTGGGCCGGGTGGGGGGTGCGGGGAGGCCCCCGCGCAGGGCCGGCTAACGGCGCCGTGTGCCCGCAGGTACGCCGTAGAGGATGTGCCCTTCTCGGTGCCCGCGGCCTCCGAGATCACGGACCTCAGCCACCTCATCAACAAGCTGCTGGTGGCCGCCGACGGTAGGTGCCGGGCCGGGGGCTCCGCCGCAGGCCCCGCCTCGGCCCTGCGCTTCGGGGCCGGGCCGGGGCCGCACGGAGGGGCCCGGGGAGCGGCGGGCGGTCGCAGGCAGCCGTCAGAGCCCCCGTGGCTCTCAGCGAGCCTCCCTTGCGCTTGTCTCGCGTAACGCCGTGGGCTGCCCACGCGTGACAGCGGAAAAGCCCCGTGGCTGGCCTCCTGGCTGGGCTTTTTATGCTCATGCTGGCTCTGTTCCCCTGAGCCAGCCACAGAGCGAGGTTGTTCTTGATGGCATCAGTTAAATAGCAGCACCTGAGAGTGAATTCTGCTTTGTTTCAGCTGACCACAAATATGTGGAATTTGACTTCCTTATCAATGGCCAGTTCTTGCGTATGCCGCTGGTCACACACATGGAGATGGAAAATATCTCCACGGTAAGTCACGCTCGCTTTCTTTCGCTTCCAGTGGGATAACAGAACAGATTTAGCCAACATACCTCAGTCTAATCAAGATATTACCCTGTCACCCTAACTAGGTGAATCTCTAAACTTGTGAAAAGTTTCCTTGCTCAGGTTTTCTCCTTTCCTGATTTACACAGAAGTCCCTGTATGTTTCAAGCCGTTCTCAACTGCAGAATGATTAGGTAGTACAGGACTGAGCAGTGCAAGAAACACCATTAATCCAACCTGTTGTCTTTATACAATTTAGAGGGTAAATTCTTGTTGCATGTAGTTCATCACTAACATGTTTTAGCTTCCTGTGCTTAGTTACATTGAGAGATAAAGGGAGAGGTTAGCATCACCTCTAGAAAAGTCAAATTCATGGATTAGTTTAGACACAACTTTTACATAGGTAGATACAGTAAAGAGGAACCTGAAAACTGTAATTATTTTGTTTTGCTTTCAGCTTGCCATTAATTGTAACTTGCTAAAACTATGGAAAGCAATAATACTTGGATACCAAGACCTTTGTTCAATAAACTTGTATATTTGCATCAAACTAAACTTAAGTACTATTGCTATTAAGAAAAAATAAACTGCACTAAATAAATCTTCTGTCTGTGAGCTCAGGAAGAAGTGGTGGAAATAGAGTATGTGGAGAAATATATGGCCCCTCAGCCAGAGGAGTGCATCTTCCATGATGACTGGATCAGTTCTGTTCAAGCCACTGAAGAATGGTACCACACTAACCCAGTTCTAAGTTTGTATTACTTATTCCTGTTGTATGCAGAGGACTACACGGTGTCAAATGAAGTCCTATTCTGTATCTTTAAAAGTCTGTTTTTTTTTCTTGATCTGTTTTGATCTTTCTTTTTAACCTAGCAAGTCAGTCAGATACTACTTGCTTTTGTAAGGGGTTTGGTTTTAACACCTCTGTTCTCTGCTGACAGCAACTTTAGCACAGCAGAAAACAACTGCTTGGGATGCTGTTAGTAGAAATCGATAACACAAATACTGCTCACTATTTCTTAAAGGACACCAAGATTTCTATTTTAAAGCTTAAATCCTTTAGACTTCAAATGTGACATTCATGTAGCAACAAATACAATTGTGTAGCTTTGTGCAGAGCTTTTCTTTAAAATGCACTTATAATCGTCCTTTTCTACAATATTTTTAAATTTATTTCCAAACAGCTAGGCCATGCTCCTCTATTAAATAATGGCTTGAAAGTGCTTTGAGATTCTCATGTAACATACTACAATAATAGCATATTATTATCTTTTATTTTAAATAATGTATGAGATATTAAGTTTCACCTACCAGAATATGCAGTACTCCCTCTCATTGCTCTTCTCCTGTACTCCTAGCCTTGCACTTGTAGGTTTTAACAAAGCCTTGCACTGTAACAAAAAGATTATTTTTTTTTTTTAACTTTTCCAAGTTTTGTTTGTTTTTTAATAGAAAGTAGTTACATTTTAAATTCATTTCAGGTAACCAGTTACTATGTTAATATTTTTTCTCAGTTTCTGGTTGGTGTGTTCTTTCATAAAAATGTTTGTTTTTAAAGACAAGAATGCTTCAAATTCTGTATTTTGCAGGATATTAACTGGCTGCTATGATCAGACTGCTCGAATCTGGTCTTTGGAAGGAAAATCCATCATGACAATAGCTGGGCATACAGAAGTAGTGAAGGATGTGGCATGGGTGAAGCAAGGTCAGCATATATATTATGGGAACAGTAATAGCTTGATTTATTGGGGGATAAATGTCAGTGTTGACTATGTTGAAATGACAGTGAATGACTATTCAATAATCACAGAATAGTTATGGTTGGAAGAGACCTCTCGAAATCATCTGGTCCAAGCCCCCTGCTCAAAGAGGACACCTTCAACATGTTGCCCAGGACCATGTCTAGAAATCTAGATGTTAAAAATGACTTCAGCCTCTTGTCAGAAGTCTTGATAATGAAGTTAACAGCTTCTTTTACTGGCACCATTACAGTAATGAATGTTGTAGTTTAGAATTCATGTTGTCTATCATCCTTTCAGTCTTTATCTGTAAATATTTGTATGCATATTTACATTAATTGTACTTGCAGAATAACAGTGTAAACTGAGACATGTCTGGGTTTCTATCTACTATTTCATCTTCAACTAGGATAATTACTACGAATGCTTTGGTAAGCTGAATTTGGTGTGAACATGACTTCTTTCTTCCTCAGATAGTTTATCCTGCCTGTTACTCAGTGCATCTATGGATCAAACTATCCTGCTCTGGGAGTGGAATGCAGAGAAAAACAAAGTGAAAGCCCTTCACTGCTGCAGGGGGCATGCTGGGAGCGTGGACTCCATAGCTGTTGATTGCACGCGAACTAAAGTGAGTGACTTCTTAAAAGAAACCTGTCTTTTGGGATGTTAGCATCCTATATCTCAAAAACATATTTTTTTGGCCCTGGGTATCACTGGTCATTGTGTTATTTTGACCAACACACTGATTTTTCCATTCCTGTTATAAATGATGGTTATTAAAGATTATGTGCTACATCAACACTAGATAATCTTTTCAAACAAAGCAGTGCACTTACTTGTGATATTCACAAAGTATCACAAAAAGCTGAAGGTGACTTTAGATAGCACAAGCCATTATACTGCTCCTTTTGACTTCCGTTGAGTGAAGCTGTATGTTTATTTTTAAGGAAACATTGCATTTGACAGACATGAATACAGGTTATAATGAACTATTTTCAAATTCAACCTATATTTCCACAGTAGTTTTGAATGGGAAAAAACATTTCAAGAGTGATATTCAGAAAAAGCAAGTGACAGAAGAGGTCCTTTCCCTTCAGGACTTAAGTATATAAGAGCATTCACACCGAAGGTAGAGTCACCCCTCTCAGCTTGCCTCAGTAACAAAAGGATTAAAATCTGGTGATGAAAGAAAGAGATATTTTGTAGATATTCTTCCTGCAAAGAAAGCGGGGGGGGGGCGGGAGAGGAATTTGATCTATACAAAAACTTCTTTGGTCTCATTCGAGGAGCACAGAATCCATTGGTTAATTTTTTTCAAGCAGGATCTGTACACTTAGTATGGCCTACAAGGCTTGTCTGGATCAACTTTTAACAAAATGTTTCTATTTTTACAGTTCTGCAGTGGGTCTTGGGATAAAATGTTAAAGATCTGGTCTGCAGGTAAGATAAATCTAGTCTAGGATCCTTGGCTGTCTTCAGAACTGTACTTATGACAGCCTGCATGATGGATACATGAATACTTTATAAAGAAATTAATTGAGATTAAAATTAAAAGCAAGCTCTAACTTTTTTGGGAGGGAACGGGGGAGGAGGGGAACAGGACAGGACACAGACATGACAATAGCTTTGCAAGCCTGTACATAACTATTTTAAATTATTGTTTTGGGTGGTAACAATTTCAGGTGTGGTTATTAACAACCTGTTGCTGTTTTATTTAGAACACAATACTTCGTGTCTGTTATATTTAAACATGCAGGTTTTAATATAGACTCTACATAACAAAGGTTTGTGGGTTATTTTTCTGGTCTATCAACACCACAGTATGGAGGACAATAAGACAGGTCTTTTCTAGAAACAGTAATCTTTTTTTTTTTTTATCTGCATGTTCTCTTTCACTGTTACAAGTCATATTTTTCCAGTTTCGTGTATATATGTAGGTACTGTATCTAAAAGAAAGATTCTGTTTACCCCCACACTTGACTTACTGTTGGGATTTTTGGTGAGGCAGGATGGTCTTAAAAATACTATTACAACTTCAGAAACCTCTAGATCAGGTCTGTCTTTTGTCATAGTCCCTACAGATGAAGAGGATGAAATGGAAGAAGCAGCAAACAGACCACGGAAGAAGCAGAAAACAGAACAGTTGGGACTAACAAGGGTAAGATGAACTCCAGGTTTGTCCAGGATTTTATTTGAAAAGTGTGACCGTAGAAAGTAATTGTTATTTGTTAATATTTATTAGACCAAAAAATTTCTATGATGTGCCTGAGAACGATCAGATGCTTCCTTTTATTTATTGAAAGAACAAATGTATAAATGATACTCAATCTAATCTCTTCTCACTTTTAAATCCTAGACTCCCCTGGCAACCCTCTCTGGCCACACAGAAGCCATCTCCTCCGTGCTGTGGTCAGAGGCTGAAGAAATTTGCAGTGCATCATGGGACCATACCATTAAGCTCTGGGATGCTGAGACAGGAGGTCTCAAATCAACTTTGGTGAGATCACTGTACTTGGTATATTCAACTAATGTCCAGCTTAAAGATAAAAGCTGTTCAAAAACAGTAGCCCCTCCCCCCAATTTTTTGTTCTTTTTCTTTTGACAGACAGGAAACAAAGTGTTTAATTCTGTCTCCTACTCAACACTTTGTCGACGTCTTGCATCTGGGAGCACTGACAGACATATTAGACTATGGGATCCTCGCAGCAAAGGTGAAACAAAATATGCATGTTTGTGAAGTCTTTTTTTTTTCCCCCCCTCAAAAATCAGAATTTCTCCCTGCTAGGAGACATTTCAAAAACTGTTTTCTGGTGCCTCTGCTTGAAACAAGCCATTTGGAAGCTTTTGTTAAATACAGGCAGTAGTTCTATTTTCTGTAACTTGGTACAAGACTTCTTTGATTTTTTACCTAGTAATTTAGAGAACTCAGCTTAGATTGTCCTTTTTTCTTCAAACTTATTAATGTATATTCAACTGTGTATTTGCAAAACCTGAACTTTTTTAAAAAAAAGATTCAGTCCCTCTATTGGTAGGTAGGACCATCATTAAAGTAAAATAGTAGTCACTTCTTTATGCTATAGTGGTATGATCTCTGACAGGACTGCTAGTCAGTTATGACTGAATCAGCCAGATTTATTTCATAGACATATTTACTTGTTTAGCATCTATAAATCTCATCCAGAGTTCAACAGTATAACAGTATTTATCTTATTTGTTAATAATAAAAACATTTTTTTATTATTTTTTCTTTTCAAAAATCTCAAATGTAAAGAGAGTTTAGGGACTAGAAAATACATTTTGATGGTTTTAAATTCTTTTTACCAGAACTTGGGTAGCTTTTTTTTTTTTTCCCCAACGTTCACTTTCTTCAAGTTCACTTTGATTTCTGAAATTAGAATTGCAGGGTATCAGGATATCAACACTTACCTTGAACACAAATGTGTTGCCGACTTTTTTTTTTCCACTGGATTTTGGATGCATCTTAAAGGGCCTGTTTCAGTTGACATCTGCTGAGTAGCTTTTCTCTTTTGTCCAGATGGCTCCTTGGTTCTCCTGTCTCTGACTTCTCACACAGGCTGGGTGACATCTGTGAAGTGGTCACCCACCCATGAGCATCAGCTGATCTCTGGTTCTCTGGACAACATTGTGAAGCTGTGGGACACAAGGAGGTAAAATAAATGTGTTCCTTACTAGTCAAAGGAATGTAAGCTTACAGCATCAGTTAACCTAATGAAATAGTGAGATCAGTCTGAGAAATTTATTGGAAACTCCTTTGGTATTTCTGGAAATCCTCTAGGATTCAGAAGTCAAGCATATATTGAAAGGAAGAAAAATATTTGTAATCAACATGATGACCTATGGCTTAATATCTGAAAGAGCTGTATGGTGTTCCAGCACATGATTGACTTGGCATTAAGAACAGCATGGATTGAAATGCAGAAGGCAGGAACTCTGACATTGCTACTGGGATTAAGAACAGCAGAAAGTCTGTTACACGTTGCTCTACTTCAATGAACAAAACACATGCTATTTCTATAAAATGAGCCTAATAGCATGAATAATGAACTTGCTACTCTTTTCAGAACTTTCATAACAAATTTCCGAAGAATGAATTGGTTTGCATTCAAAAGATATAAATGGCTTTTTCTGGAAAAAAATACAGTCAATCAGTATCTAAGTGGAAGAAAAAATATATAATAAACTGTTCCTAAAAAAAAAAAAGTCATACTTTGGTCTCAAAGTAGTTTGGAAGAAGCTGAGAAACATTGCTGCTTTTCTCTTTGGAGATGTGAGAGAGGTTAAAACTAATGTAAACAGCTGTGGAGAAAGCAGTGGAAACATCACAGACAGTGGAGATCCATACATTGTTAAAGTGTTTAACTGCTAAGACCACATCTGTGTGATACCATTGTGATAGTATTTCTTCCAGGAACCAATTTTGCTGACTATAATTGCTCACAATTTCAAATGTGTGACTGTAAATACCTGTGTTTTACCAGTTGCAAAGCTCCTCTGTATGACTTGGCAGCTCACGAAGATAAGGTTTTGTGTGTGGACTGGACAGAAACAGGGGTAAGAATCCAAAAAGCAAGTTACTCTATTTATATACATTGTGGTTAGGAAGCGGGCTTTAAGCAATATTTCTTCCTTTATGCTTAATGGTGGAAGACATCAGGAAGTTGGAGTAGTTGCTTTGGTTAACAGTGGGTTAAAAAAAGAAACAAAAAACACGTTCCAAGGTACTGTTTGCTGTCATGGAGACTAAAAGAGCAGCATGAACTGAGAGCTATGGCACAGCATCGCATGTAGAATGGAGGAACTTTATAATCCTCTATAGCAAGCTGTTCTGCTACTTCTGGTACACACATGCATAAAATTAAGAAAATATTTGTTAATGTTTAAAACTCTCAATATGGTTCCTGTTAGGAAACAGGAAAAGGCAGGAAGAGCTTTAGAAGTTTTCCACAAAACCTTTTTCTCCTAATTTCAGGAGGAGGGTAAGAGACTGTTGCTTTCACAGTTTGAGTTTTAGTCATGCATTAACAGTTCATTATTTGTTGCTTTTCCTGTTCATGTCTTCAAAGGAGATCAGCATCTTTTACATTTTGTTTGGGTATTTTGCTTAGTTCTGATATTAATCACAATTTTCTTTTCCTGTCACCAGTTACTATTGAGTGGTGGTGCAGACAACAAACTGTATTGCTACAGATACCCAGCCACAGCCTCTGATGTCGGAGCATGAAGGACAACAGCCAGAAGATTTTTTTAAAAAACATTTTGCAGCAGTCACTCCGTTAACACCTGAAGGAGGTTTTTGTTGCTCAGAGAGCGGTTGTTCCTATTTTTTGTATTACTAACCTGTATCCATAACAACAGAATGACAACCAGCAGCTTCAAACATGATTACTGTGAAACAAAGCAAAGGCTGTTTCCTCCCTTGTCAATTGCTTTCAATTTAAGATCTTTTAAATGGCTATTTGTATAGACCTGTTACTAACAGTAAACTGTTCCTGACACTTAAAGAAAAATTACTCACTGGACTAAATTATTTTTGAGTTTACCCTTCCCTTTAAAAAAAATAAACTTTTGTCTATAGTTCACTGTTTTAGTGCCTCACTTCACGTAAAAATCAGACTCAACTCTCCTTTCAGTACGGCGGTTGGCAGTTCTTAAGATTAGGTCCTTTACTGACAAACCCAGTCTGCTTTTCAGGATAACACTTAGTATGTTTGCAGTGCAAATGTAGATGGTGAAACAAAATCTGAACTAGCATCATATACTACTAGATTATTATAAAACACTTTTTACAACACAGTCAGGTCACAAGTTAATTTCAGTTAATTACTGGAGTGAAATCTATCAAAAATATCAAAACCAATTGAACAAAGTCAGCTACCTGATTATAACCCAACTTGCATCTAAATCATCCTATCAATATAGTTTAAAATCTGAATCTGTAGAATACTCAGACACTGAAGTTGTATTTCTAACTTCCAAAATCTATACCAGAATGGCAGAGCTGCTTTTTAAACTCTGCACGGACTGAACTCTCCTTCTGTCTTATATATAATATTTCTAGGATAAATAGGACAAATGCAATTAATACTTACAAGAAATATATTTACTAGAAATAAGTGTTTCAAGACATTTAAACAGCAAACTGTTTGGAAAAAAAATGTAAAATTTGGTATTCCATTTTAAGTGCCTCTTTCACATAAATTTGTGAGTATGCAAAACTTACGCAGACATACATATGCACACTAATAGAGGGAGTTGTATGAATAGGAACTGTTTGGTGATTTCTTTTTTAATACCTCTTTGTGGAGAACAGCACAGAATGGCCAAAGGCTGCAGTCATTTGTTTACAGATAGAGCAAGTTGTCTGTTTCAGCATCATTTTGGCATTCTTGAACATCAGTCTCAGTATGTCTAACTGCCTCCAGACTTGTGGGTTTTGCTCCTACCCACACATCGTTTAATAAGAAATTGTGTTTAATTCATAATAAAATATTTCAAAGCATTTATATGAATTTGGCACAGGATCTATTGCCAGACTATTCAACGTAAGACCAACATGGTTGTACTAGATCTTAGTGAAAATTGCCTCAAAAATTTCATGTCTGTTTCACGTCTGTTCACAGAAATTAGACCTACTCCATATTACTCTTCCCTTCCCTCTCAACACAAAAATTCTCCATAAAACTTTTTTAACTAATTGGCCCTGCTATATTAAAAATGTCATTATTTCATGTGGGAAAAAATCAACAACAAATTTCTGTAAAAAGTAATGGGAAAATCTTACAATTAAGCAAGTCACTTTATTATTTAATCATCAATTGATAAAAATAAAACTCAGCCCTAGAGTTTAAATTTAATCAGTTCCAGTCTCTCCTCTGCTAAACTGAAGAACAATTCAGTTTTCATCTTTTTGTAAATAAGATCGCTTGAGTCGTCATTTCTTGTTCAGAACTGAGTTGTCAGTTGATTTTTGAAGGAAGCCTAAGCACAAGTCCTAAAAAGTCAATTAAGATTAAACTCATTTTATAATGTAAAATTAAGTTTTGCATATTTTTTTGAACTATTCTCCTCACAGCTTAAACACTTCAGTTACCAAACTGAAGTCTGACACCATTTTTATAAGGTTCTGCCTTTTTTTTTTTTAAGAATCTTCTTGGCCAACGCACAAAACTTTGCTGAATTATGCAAATGACAAGTAGACTTATTGCAGGTTACTGAATTTTTTAAATTAAGTCATTTATTGTTCTCTATCTGCAACTTACATTTTTATTATTGAATAGTATCCCACTAAATTTTCCAAATACATTTTTTAAACTTCCAGAGAAAGTTAAGAATACTGTGCCACTGGACTTCCTGAGAAACAGTGAAAAGTCACTTTACAAGCACATCAGTTAAGTTTCTACAAGCATCTCGTTTGGAAATTATTCTAGAGTTTAGGTATGTAAAATAGAAGAGCTTTTCTCAACACAAATCACTTTCCTAACCCACTGCCACATTTGATAGCATACCTACGTTGGAAACACTATCAGTTTGTTTGACACAGCTTGTAGCTCACACAGTTATAACCTTTTTTTTAAAAAAAAAAAAAGTCCATGGAATCACCAGCATCTCTCCCTCCAGCCATGCATAAAATACACGGAACAGAGAGATGAAGCTTTTTTTTATTATTATTTTTTAAGAAAAACAAACAAAAAAAAACCTTTGGGCTTTTTGCTGCTAGTGGTAGCAAGGTTTTCCCTTAATGAAAATAATCCTGTATGATCCTAAATAAGTTTTGTGTAGGCTGATCAATTTTCAGTATAAACTCCACATACTTCCCAAGATTTCAGCACAAGTATGTTAGGAGAGATTAACTACATATGCTTAAAATGACTTCTACAATTTAAACAGAAATATTTCAGAAAGTTTGGAAGGAAAAATGTATGTGGAAAAAGGAATATGCTTTTAATGGAAACTACATTTTCACAGTTAGTAGAATTAGTTATTGTTTACCTGTAAGGTTTTACTAAATATACTTTGAGAATGCATACTTGTGACAAGTTGTCCTGTCAAACTATCCCTGTTGCACCTCTGTTTAATAGCTGTCTTCCTTAATTATGTAACTGTTTAGAGAGAAATTCTAATCATCCTGTTCTGACAGGCAAAACTATAACTGATCCTCAATTTCTACCCAAATACCCAGGTCAACAAAATGGCTGTCACTGGTTTAGCACAAATGCTGGCCTAAGGCTCAGGTTGGCCAGCTAAGGTGAGAGAAGCCACATAGATGCAAAGAGCTGCACAGACTGTTAGATAGCAACAGGTTACAGTAGCTTATGTTACAATTCATATACCAAAAAAAAAAAAAAAAGTCCAACCAAGTTAGAATCACTAAGTATATTTCACGGAAGCATTTGGCACAGAACCCAAAAATTAGGGGGCAAAAACTTGGGTTCGAATTAACTGTCATGGTGACCAATTAAAATTGTCCTAGAAATTGTATGAACACCGGAATGAGTGCCTTTTCAGCTGCCAGTGAGAAGCTGGATGAATCTGATTTAGAAAAGACAGTTGCTCAGTCTGCGTGAGTCTACCAACCATCCAAATCAGGCCGTTTACTGTATGGAATGCTGAAAGCATAACTCAAACCATAAAAATGTAAATTTCTGCATTGGTTTGAATATTCATATTCAGAACTTCCAAATGTCAAGTTTGCATATCTTTGAAATTTATTCCATTGGCCAACTAATAGCCCACGACCAATTTATATCGCGTTGCCACAGAGGATCTTAGTATAAGTTTAAGGGACTATAAAACCAAACAAACATTGAAATAAGCACTCTGGGATTGCTGCTGAGATTTTCAGCATATAATTTAAGCAAAGAAATTTCTTAGAATGTTTGAAACAATCTCTGAATGGGAACTAGCAGTCACAGAAAGCTTTATGGAGAAAAATGATATGCTAATTTTTATTATAGCAGAATGTTCCAATAATTGAAATTGCTTATTCAAAAAATCTCCCCTTATCACACTATTATCGATGGCTTACAAATTTAGAGTAGAGAAGTTCTGACATTCAGTCAGCTACTGGAAACTACACATGACAGACAGTTGAGGTCACTTAGAAGAGCATTTGGGAAATGCTCACTGACTTAATCATTCCCCTTTAACTGTATCATCTAATCATCTATCCCAGTTGTTGAAAAACATTCCAGTTCATTACTTCCGCACACACACACACCTTGTGGATTTCTGCGTACAAGACAGGTCAGCAAAATGCAGCAGAAATACTGGAAATTGAAGTAAACTCACCAAGGAATGGAGATGAATATGCGGTAACATCTAATGCAGAGCTGGATGTCAAATTAGAGATAAATGTAAGCATCTGTAAGTAGTGTCAGTATGAATTTAAATGTAGAATACAAATACATGAAAATGGTATCACTTTTTCTGCCACTAACAAGTACTAATTATTTTCAGTCATTTTTATTATTTGACAAGCCAAAACATGATATCTAGTGTTGGAACTACATTATTGTTTTCTGAATATATTCAACACCAAAGAGGAGACTTAAATTATTCTCCACGCTAAACGACATCATTACCGTGCCTGTGCATACATCATCCCTGCATACACTTAATATCTGGTACAATAGCTTAGCAGTTTCAAGTTTACCACATTAACCAAAGTGTAATATGTAGGTTTCTGCCAGCAAGATCACTATTTCTTTCTGTGATATAGAGGTTATCTGGGGGCTGGGAGAATGACAGCAAATGAACTATACTCTCCATTTTAAAAATACATACAGAACTGAAGGCTGATGGGTGACATAAATCCCTCATTTGTGTTATTTGAAGTTTGAAGGCAAACTGCTCATCAAACAGTGGATGTAGATACCCAGAGGCATCTGCTGAAAACATGTGCTTTAACAAGAGCCTGGAAGGTGTGGCATGGGTGTGCATTAGCAGGAAGAGTTGTTCACATGATGTGTTTTGGATTCCCAACAAACATCTGTTTTCTAATCTCCCTTTACTTCTAAAGTAAATACAGTACTTCCTAATTTAAAAAATGAACTTCGATCTCTCTCTCATCTTTTCTCTCAAGTTTTGCATCAACTTCAGCCTGAATCTTAGCAGTTTCAAATTAATTTGAGAATTGTTTCTGATCATAGTTTTTATATATATATATATATAATTAAAATTAGAAAGTCAAAATCTGACATAATTTCACTGAATACCATCAGGGTACAGAATCTGTTTGAGATGCTTGTAAGCTCAGAGAGATATTTGACTGTTCCACTCTCAATTTTAGATTAGGAATCTTATATTTCAGATCTTAGATTATTAGTTCATAATCTTGCTGGAGCTCATTTGTGCACAGCATGAGGTTCTGGAATTTCCTGTCAGCAGGTGAATACTTGGAAGAGGGATAAGGAACAGCATTTGGCATTACACAAGATCTTTTTCCCATCTTGCACCAACATGCAAGTGGTCCTCTTCTTGGAGAACTATTTTTTGCTTTTAAAAAAATTAAGTAAGAATAAGGTTTTGCCATAAGGTTTAAAAGCATACACAGACTCTCAGTGGATAGTCTCTGATAGTTACCCTCCTGCAGTTAAAATGCCAACTTAAATGCTTCCTAGATCTAAACAGCAGAGATTTAAACAGATTCTGATTTCAGCCACGCTGCTGTAATTTTAGAACACGAGTTAAGACAGTGAAGCCTATCAAAATCAATGGGCTTATAGATTCATAGAGGACTTTACACACAGCCTAAATGTATTTTACAGTAATTAATTTGACCTTGTATCTTGATGTAGCTGAAAAGTGAGAGTCAGAACCAGTTTAGGAAAAAAAAAAAAAAGGCGGCATTTCAGCAAAGCCTTTTCTGGAAGGAAATAAACTTAGTTTTCGCAGTAACTAAGCTTTAGAGCAGAATGGTGAGGGGGAGGAGAAGATGGTTTTCTCCCCTTCTAATCCAATCTATTTAAACAGGGGAATCAAAATAACAGATGTTTAAGTATGAAAAGTACTGCCTGAGATGCCAGCACCACAGAATCAGCAAGAACTCATAAAAGATGAGAAGGTAGAGAGACTACAATTCCCTCACCTATTTCAGTTTTACTTATCTGCTGGCATTTAAATGTACAAAACCAGGGTGTCGTGTTAAAAAGATGCCAAGTTGTTTTGCAAGGAGAACAGTTTATAACTCATGCATCATCCCACCATACACCATTCTGAATCTGTGGGGTATTTATAGTATTGCTTGCTAGAGAAAACACGGGATCATAAGATATAATGTTTTAACTGATCATTGTTGTGAAGAATATTATACTATGTACCAGATAAGTTTGTCTTGATGAAAAAAAAGAAATCTATTTCTAATCTTGTCTTAGCTTGCAGCAGTATAGTGTAGAAACTGAAAAATATCTTCAGTTTTGGGATGTCTGAATTGTATCTTTTAGATCTTGGCAGACACATTTGAAGCTGATCATTTTGCTTAGCTGGCTTGAGTATTGCTTTCACCACTTCCTACTGGCCTTCCCTAATTATTTTTTAATAATTTATGACACAGAACTCTATAGGGCTGGTACTGTAAAAAAATTAGAGACAAATATAAGGCTTTTTTATTTCCTACTGCAGTAATACCTTCTTGCTATTTACTTCCCTTATTTTGCTATCCACTCCCTGTTTTATAAGGAAAATATCTAGGATTTTATTCCTCACAGGAATATCAAGATCAAAGCTGTAAAGTCTTCCCTCCTTTTAAATATATCAGCTGTTGATCTTCAGGCTAAAATGACCCTATATAGCACACATTTTGTGTGTCTAATACATTGCCACTCTATTTTTCTACCCACATATATTACTGACCACATTATGACACTAGGGCTGTTATGGGAAGCAGTATTTGCTTTTGACACACCTTGTTGTTATTTACACTTATTGTGCAGATGTCTCTGCTATCAGTCCTTCCTACACTATTAGAAGAATAACTGTGCATGTGAAAAACAGGGGATAAGCAGAAAAGAAGTGCAGCTGATGCTCAAGTGATAAGCAGCAGTCCTGGTAACTAACAGCAGGGCTTTGGGAACTTCACAGCGTGGACATTACCATTCCTGTACCGAAGAACAATCTCCCACAGTCTATGAGCACAGTCAGATGTCTGCATTTATGTAGCTTAAGCTACCACCCATTCTCCAGAAGTTAATCCTTCCTCAGTGTCTGTGGTCCTCATTACTTCTGATGTAAGGCACAAGTAGCTTGAACCACCACTCTTTTTTAACTGTTGTCTAGATTAAGTTTCGTTCTCTACAAATATAGTCAGGCCTGCACAGTCAATCCAACTCCTCTGATTTCAAACAAAACATCAAGCTGAAATCTGATTTAGTCTTTGAATGTGATTCTGCCTAACATTGTCCAAAGAAACATCGTATTGAAAGAAGATCATTGCAATACAAATGACCTCTGATGACCTCTATAAAGGTATTAAGTTTAACATTAGTTTTTTTTTTTTTTTTTTTCCCCCCTGGGAAGCCTGATGGCTCTGAGATAAAAGAATGATGCTATGTATTAAGTTTTATAATTTTAAATGTATATAGTTTATTGTATGCTCATATAATTTGATGTTGTAGTTCAACCTATTCTGTTCATAAAACAACTAACATCTCTTTCTAAAGGTTTTTTGTTCCTTTCAGATGGCCTACAGAGATCTCAGAAAGACTACTGAGGAATCACAGAATTGTAGGGGTTGGAAGGGACCTCAAGAGATCATCGGGTCCAACCCCCCTGCCAAAGCAGGTTCCTTAGAGCAGGCTGCCCAGGTAGGTGTCCAGACGGGCCTTAAATATCTCCAGAGGAGGAGACTCCACAACCTCCCTGGGCAGCCTGTACCAATAGGGACTTCATGGTACTATATGCAGTGACAAGTTTATTATTGTTTGTGGCTTTTCTTACTTTTGTCCTTTTTTAACATTCCAAATATTTAAATAAACACTTAATCTATAACATTAGACAAGAGGAAGGGCAGGAGAATATACTCCTAAAGTATCATGATAC
Organism: Anser anser; assembly: GCF_964211835.1. Taxonomy (NCBI): domain Eukaryota; kingdom Metazoa; phylum Chordata; class Aves; order Anseriformes; family Anatidae; genus Anser; species Anser anser. Next base: position 27,988,274 of record NC_139726.1, read on the forward strand.
ATTAAAACATTTACGGTCTATTGAGGCCAAAACCATTTCAGACTCACCATAGAAATTAGGCTTGACATTTCCTGGGGAAAAAAAATAAATATAAATGCTGCATTTTCATAAATAGAAGACAAAGTCCTTTGTTAAATATTCAGTCTAACTAGACTTGCAGGGCCTATTACTAAAGCTGTAATTGTCATGAAGGAGGAGCTTTATAATCCTTGAAAACTTTAATGGTGCTTTATACTAAAAATTATTTTATGGATTAAAAAATCAACTTATATCTTTCCAATTACAAATCTAAATGCCGGCAGAATAGTACCTAATTGCAAGTACGCTGTTCATTATAAATCACAACATAACAGAACTACTACTGTGGAAGTTTCCTCCGACCCCCCCACTTTTGCACCTTTATCCCTTGAGACTTAAAATAAAAGGAACAAAAAAAATTTGTGATGGTATAATCAAAATTTTACAGATATTTTAAGAACGTTTATGGGTAATTGTTTGGAAATCAATATTTAGAACTATGTTACAGCTGCACAGCCTTTCAAAATGTTGTCTACTGTTTGTAATGAGCATTTCAAAGTGTTAAATATTCAGAATTCTTTCAAAATGTTAATGAATGTGTACACAACTGATACACATGCACTCCCCACCTGCACTATTGTGTTAGCTCTGGGGCCCCCAGCACAAGGAGGACATGGACGTCCTGGAGCAAGTTCAGAGGAAGGCCGTGACAATGATCAGAGGGCTGGAACACCTTCTCCTATGAAGACAGGTTGAAAGAGCTGGGGGTGTTCAGCTTGGAGAAGAGAAGGCTCCTCATTGCAGCCTTCCAGTACCTAAAGGGGGCCTATGAGAAAGTTGAACAGGGACTCTTTATCAACGAGAGCAGTGATAGGACAAGGGTAACAGCTTTAAACTAAAGAGATTTAGATTAGACATTAGATTAAAGAGATTTAGATTAGACATTACGAAGAAATTCTTTACTCTGAGGGTGGTGAGGCACTGGAACAGATTGCCCAGAGAAGAAGCTGTGGATGCCCCATCCCTGGAAGTGTCCAAGGCCAGGCTGGATGGGGCTTTGGGCAACCTGGTCTAGTGGGTGGCATCCCTGCCCATGGCAGGGGAGTTAGACAAGGTGATCTTTAAGGTCCCTTCCAACCCATACCATTCTATGACTGTATGTTCACTCATTTGTTTTCAGCTTTTTGAATTATATACAGATAGTTATCTTCAAAATAATTACAGTTACATCTTTAACACCAAGTATATTTTTTACTATTCTAAAATAAAGGATATGCACTTCCCTCATAAATATGCTTAGTCATTTGTTTGCTAGGTTATGCACAATACATTTCTCATGCTCAAAGAACAAAACACAATACAGTACCACAAACAAATAATTATTGCCAGTATTTCAATTTTTCTGAAGCTTCTAAAAGTCTCAAGAAAAAGAATAGGAAAAACTTGCCCTTTTTAAAATTCCTGGAAATGTTACATTGCTAGGAATGCCTTCTTAAGCCTCAGAGTTCAATTAAAGGCACTTAAGTAGAAAACTAGCAACAAATACCATATTTAAAAATATGGTATAATATCCTCATTCATCTTCCTTTGTAGCACGTCTATATATCCCTTAGCAATCTACACACACACCCCTCATTAGTTCCACATGAAGTCTGACTTGGACATTAGTGACTCATATTTTTTTAAATCAATTCCTCCCCCAACTCCACATAGACCACTTCTAGCTGCAAATGTTGTCAAAATCTGAAGGCTTTTTTATTAATCTTACCAGTTTGAACAATGTGCTTGTTTTGCCACCCCCAAAGTGCTCATAATAAAAACAGTCAATAAATTGGAATTGTCACACATTATTTTTCAATTATTTCTTTTTATAGCCATACCTGAGGAAGAAAAGCTAAAACCCTTACAATGTTTCAGACAGAGCAGAATACAGGTGAAGCTGGAAAACGGATTGATGTCAAGGGAAGGATCCTTTTTTCTTCTGCCTAGCAAAGGTTTTCAGCTTTATCATTTTTTAGTATTCCCCATTCACTTTACATGCACTGCTTTTAGTTCCATTAAAGGTGTAATTCAGAGAACATGCATGTATTTGGTAAAAAGATACTGGAAGGGACATGTGTGAGAAGTGATAGCTATTTTATCCCTGAATAGAAAACCACTTTCCTAAACTCTGATGTACATAAAGTAGCAGATGTTGATCAGGTGATAACAGGTAGCTCTAAACACCTCTCTCTTCCCCACCAGCTGATGTTCTTTAGGCTGTGTGCCTGGTCTATTCCCTTCCCATACATCCTTCTCCTGTTCGGATTAGGTTCACGTCTGCTTCAGACAGAGCATTAATATAAACACACAAAACAAATTCATAATTTCAGACTGATATGCTAGCACTTGGCAAAGCCCTATACAATTTTGTAGAAGGAAGCTTACTGCTAAAGTGCTTGGGCAACAATGAGTAATATCTGTTGTTTGTTACACACTGAAGCTATTATTGGATATTTTCAGCCAACAGATTGAAGGTGAGTTCAGTGCTGCTGCTAGGTACATAGACATACACCTTGCTATCAAAACCAGATCCTTCAACCACTTGTCTACTTGACTTGAAAGTTGGCAAGATTTGTTATTACTATATGACATCTTAATTCTATTTATATTTAGAATGCTAGGAAATTAAAAAAACACATGTACATCTAGCCTTCATATTCCCAGAGGTTTACTCTGCTTCTTAACACAGAAGGTAGAGAGAAAAATGGGCACTGTCTAAGCTGTGCATTTGCAGTGTTTGGGTACACTGTAGGCCATGAGCATGCCAACAGTTTCCTATTATTGCTGTAAATACAGGGTTGCTTTCATAGAACATGCATCACTAGTACTTTTAAACTTTGGGACATACAATATCAGAAAATCAACTTCATGTACCAACTCACAGCTCAGCATTTATTACTACAGTATATTTATAGTTGTGTTGGTACATGGTTTTTGTCATGTGATAAGAAGGCAATGAAGGCAGCACATGCAAGTGCTGAGAAACATGAACACTAAAAATGTAACTATACTGTAGTTACAATCAGCTTACTTCTCCCAATTTTTCCCCAAAACATTTTGCTTACTTGGGCTCTTACATATTTTATCCCCCCCCCCCCCCCTTCAGACTGGCCTTGTCTCAACTTGGGCATGACCTACCAACATTCAGCTTCAAAGCTATGTATCTGATGCCATTTGGACCAAGCTTGCAGTGAATAGAGAGGAGCACTGCTGTGGCTGGAAGATAAATCCCAGGATCTGTATCCTGACAATTGCAAGCAAATGGGGAATTCCAAAAAGTACGTTACATATCCATACAAGCACTGTCTACAGCTGACAAAGTACTGGTTGCCAACAAGTACTTTTGCAGTTCACCATGACTTAAGTGGAGACAAAACCATGTAATCTTTGTACATTTTTTAGCTACTGCACGTCACGAGTAGGCTCAGAAAACAAAAGAAAAACTTAAGAACTCACTCCACACCTGGGGAACAAAAAACTATTGTTCCCTGTATTAGTTATTAAAGCAGAAGAATGCGCTTAGCACCACAAAGTCAGCATATGAAAAAGGAAACATGAAACAACTTTCATACTTGTTTAGATAGACGCTTGTCTTCCAAAAGTATCTCCATCTTCCACCTCTCCAGCAACTGCTCTTAAGTGTTTTTACTAAGCAATCAAAAGGGTGAGGGAAAACTTAACTGTTTTCTGCCTGAAACGCTCTCCTTCAGGATGACACTAGTTATACTCCAAGCACACACAGTTAAAATTCTGTAAAAGAAAATGAAAGTCAAAATTTACACATCTACTGCTAGGACACTGTACAAGATTACTTTCATCTCTTGAATATGTTTTCACCTTTAGGAAGTGAAGAAATTATAATTATTATTCAGTATTTCTAAATTTTTGTCCATCAGTTGTTCAATTTCTCTGGGATTTAAGTACAGATGCAAGTAAGGACTACCAAGGATAAGTTTGAGACACCAAAGGGGCATCTGTTAGAAGGTGAACCTACTTTAAGCCAATAAGTATAATTTGTTTTCACATTCCCTGGCAGTCAGTCGGATGTCTACAGTAGCACCAAATCACTCCTGCTCACCCGCCTTCCCCAATCTTCTATGACTGAGCATGGAATTTAGGATGGTAGGCTCAGACTAGCTGCTTTTTATAAGCTTCCTGACGTTCAAGTATGTCTTTCTTCTGGAACAACCACTCCATGACAGCAGTCTTGCATGTTTCAGTCATTCTTTTCAAAACAAGGAGAGCAAATATGGTTATTTAAGTATATAAAAATTTCTTTTGAGCTTGAAAAATCAAAGCTGAGGTATTCTGAAAAGTATTCTCGAAGACAGAATAAGAAAAGACTGAGCCCTATTCCTTGTCCTCCTCCAAGGAAATAGAGGAGCATGATCATTCACCTTCGAATCTTCCAATTTTCCTTCTATCCAAAGTCACAAGCATAATTATTTGGACAGAACTAATGTATGCTCAGTATTGAGTCTTCCAATTTTAGAATATATGAGGCTTTTTGAAGAAATAGATGTAAGAATTGGTTAAGCCTTTCAAGCTTGAGATCTCATATTTTTATTTTTTTTTTAGTAAATTGAATAGAAAGCCAACTGTTTGAGATCCACACGCTATAGAACCAGATAGTTAAACAACAGTGCAAATAGCAGACAACTTTAAATGTGTTCAATGACCTCTGTGTCTCTCTAAGTAACTTTTTTATATTTCTGCAAAATAGCTCAGCTAACATCCAAAGTCCCTGAGCAACCTATGGACTTGCATCCACATTATTCTGTTGCACAGGAGGTGAATTCCTTTTGTACTAAGACAATGGGTTTCTTACAGACACCAAGTTTCAAACCAGGAGAACAATCACTTAATCTAGAATTAAACAACTGAAATGAGTTCAGTATGTTCAAAGTCATTCCCTATGTTCATTTGCCAATCTATAAAGTACGCAACATTTGCCCTTCATCTCCCTAAAGTTTTCCTTTTAAATCTCTGGACACACTGTATATTAGAGATCCATGTATAAAGAGTATTTTTAATAGAATTAATAAAATTTCTCATGAAGTTAACTAACTTCTTGAAATTAGTAAATGGTTATACAGCATTGTAACTTAGAAATGCAATCTTCCTAAGTGCGACCAAAATTTTGGCATATTGTCATCTTCCTGCAGAAATATAACCAGTCACAGTGTTATGTATAACCAGAACTTCTGTAAATTTCTAAACGTGCTACTGAAATTATATTTACAAACAGTTGGAAGAACATGATTATTAAACAGCTTGCACTGTACAAGTCAACGAATTGGACAGATGAAACAATAGGTCAACATGTTCCTAACTTTAGTTTTCCTTAGCCATTACAGAAGTCTCCCTTCAACAACCCAACTGGAGAATGTGGACAGAGGAAAGATGATATTCCCAGGAATCTCAATAAGCAAGCACAAAAAAAAAGTTGGAGTCAAGAAAAAGTCATAAACATTCTGTACATGTTTTATTAGGAGGAAAACATCCGCTTCATAGAATTAAAAAAATAAAGCAACAATAAGACTGTTTGCCAATTACCAATCTTTTCCTTCAGCTTGCATTCTTCCTTTTTAATAATAGTTTTGATATTATTAGTATCTTACTTTTTCACATTACAACAGTTTTAAAATTTACCATTGCTGGTAGATTGCCATGTGTGTAAATGAGGACGTGTTCATTAATTTATATCTACCGAATAAAAATTAGGGTTACATGCCTTCCAAGTATCAATCTCCTTTCCATGACATCAATACAAGAAATCAGGCTTATTTCCACTGAAATAGCTGGAGTTGGGCAAATACAAAATAAGCACAAGAGAGATGTAAGCTTTCCTTGTCTGTACAGCAGTTACATCACTGAGATTTCAACACAACCTGTATCACAAAGCACTGTCTGATCAATTCTTTCTTACTGAGTTCAGATTAGTCTCATTAAAGAAACTTCTATCACAACAGAAACTGGAATAGGCGGACATGTGAATGTACAGCGATTTTGTCTTTCAAGAAATTTGACTGAATATTTCAGCAATTAACATAGTCACTTAACAGGTAAAAAAATGCCAGAAGTACATTGAGCAGTTTCGATTCGTCCCCGTTACATACATCACAAGCTACCTGAACACTCTTGGTTCCCTTGCACCGGGACCCATTCCACTGCATACGAAGGGCCTTGCTTTCTGAATGAATTTCATCCTCAGCGATACAGCTCATTAACAAAGAAAGAAATGCAATTATGTGTTTTATTTAAAAAAATATATTTAGAAAACACAGATTTTATCACATGCTTAATCTTTTACCCGGTTAACTTAATTACTAGGAACAGGAAAGTTAAAACTTCAGTTATTAAACACTTGACAGGCATGTAAGATAATTTTTGTATAGGCTTGAATCAATGCTACAGTTTAAGGTCCAGCACCACGGTGATGTGGTTAAGGATGAGTGCTGTATATCACCTCACCAGAAACGCCAAGCACTTCTCTCTAGATGCAGAGGCTCAGAATTGCTGTTTCCAGGCCTTGGAACTGCAAAGCCCATGATTTATTGTTCCTCCTCTGGAGGCTTTCAGAGTAACTGTCTTTGGTCCTCTTCTTAAGTGGACAGCTGTACAAGAGAGGTGACACCCCAACACCAGCAACGTAGCAGTGAGGGTAGAGGTGGCACACAAAAAAAATGGCTCTATTTTCACCCAATCCGTGCTTGGGAAGAAGACAAAGAAAACAGTTTTGTTTTTATTCTTATTTTGATGGCAGCTGTCGGAAAGCTGCTCAGCAGTTTGGAATGTCACAAGTAGTCCCCTTGGAGCTGGATTAGAAAGAGATGGAGAAAGCCAAAAGCACTAAGCAGATAGTTTTGTAACCATGGAATAAATCTTATTGCATATTTACAAAGAACTATATTCTCTGACATTTATAGCTCTCTTTCAAATGGTGCAAGCAGGCCCTGAACTAAACTTCTTTTTTTTGAAGTCGTATAATCTGCTTTCACTAATAACTATGTAAGATATATACTGGTAAAACATCTCTAAAAATAAATCTGCCAGTCTTACTGGAGGGGAAGCTACAATAGATGCAGGCCAACAAAAATAATGATTTTTCATTCCACTTAAAGTTCAGGAAAAATATCCATGTTCGCCAAATAAAAGAGAGAAAACCAATGGGAACGGAAAATATTTTCATGCTGAAAGAGGATATTTTAAACAATGGAGACTCAAAGTCAAATCTCTCATTATCCTTTTTAAAGGAACTTTCTGAAATATAACACCAAATTTTTCCAAGTATGGTATAACCTTTATTAACTTTAACAATATTGCAGCAAACACTTTGTCTACTCACTTCTATATTACTATTTCTTTTAAGAAATAATGATGGGGTTGACTAACTCCATGCGTACACATTTGTTTGGGAATTTCTTCTGGCCTGCTGGCTTTAATTTTCAGCTCTTCCAGCAGTGTTTTTTTCAACTCAGGCCTATTTTTATTCCTGGAGTTATTTCAGAGGTTCAAAAGACAGAAGTTCAAGGAAGAAACAATGTGCAGATATGCAAGCTTGATGATTCTCATCTTCTAAGCCCAGAAAAAGGCAAGAAAATTCAGGAAACCAAAAAATGCTTTAAATACCTGTACTCAAGTTATTTTCACACTTCATGTTACTACTCTTAAGAAGAGAGGGCCCTCTGAAGACCCTTTTTACAGATGGAGCAGTTTTTCCCACTATATCAATCTTAATAAATACCTTAGCGTTAACATAGACAGCAACAAGAAGTATCTAGAAATCATTATTCCTCACCTGCAGCCCAGATGGTTCAAAAAAACTCAACTGTTGTGTACTGAAACATGTTAACATCATTCCGGTTTTCTGTACAAATTGATGCAGGAGGGAATGCTTCAGCTGGCTAGACCATGAGTTGCACCAACTGAGAAGTTAGCACATATTTTCAAATGCTTCGTAGTCAGGGGTACAATAATCTTTTACAAGAGAGGAACAGCTAGCTAACACCTTACAGCCATACCTAATATTAGGATGAATCTAACTATGGTTTAAAATGTCCCTATACAGCTAAAGAGAGCTCTCTGTCCTCTGTTTAGTCATCAAAAAATGAGTTCTATGCCTCTTGCGGAATTAGTCAGTTCAAAGCATGAAAAAAATTCCTAAAGGCCCTGAACTTTTTAAAATGAGAATATGCGTTCATTTAATAAGAAATGCCATCTGAAATCCAGTAACACAACCAAATGAAAACTTCCTAACTTATCAAAATTAACTTTTCTTCCTGAAAGTAGGTTATACTGCAGTTTTTTGAACAATTTTATGGATAAAGACGTTACATTCCACTGTCCTACTTTACTCATTGTTAAGTTTTCCAGGACAGAAAACAACTAGAGAACTAAAGGAAGTGAAGTAAAATTCTGCCATGTATTAATGATGAGAAAATTGGCTAAATAGGACAAGCAGTCAATTCTCAACTTATTCTAAAAACACTCCAGGAATCTGGACTTGCAACAATATTATTGAACATACTCATAATTTGCAGATGAGATTAGCATGTGAGGAACAAGTACTTGCAGATGACAGGGTTATTCTGTTTATTTTGGGGTTTAGATGTTTGTTTGTTCTTGTAGAAGAAGCCTGAGAAACCATAGAGAACACAGTAAAAAAAAAAAGAGCAAGGGACACTGTATCACGCACAGATGTGAGCCAGTGCAGTCCAGAAAAAAACACTGTGCTATCATAAGAAATCAGCTACAAACAGGATACTTTCAAATTTGGAAAAGAGGACAGAAGAATTTACAGTAAAACCAAAATAAGTAGTTTTCCAGACATTCTCAGTTCCTCAGGCTGCTTACGCAAACTAAGTTTTATAATGCTTAGTTAGCAAGCATTCTACAGCAGGCTGTCAGGGAAAGACAAGCAGCTGCATCACAGTAATTCACTTCAGAGACCACCTGATTATCAGGTGCTTTTAAAAAACACACAGATGTTCTGCCTATTTTCCCCTGACCTGTTCTTTCTGCACAGTCCTGTACTTTTACTGATGAGAAAGCTATCAGAAACCAGACATGTTACTCACTGCTGGACAGCATATTAACAAGACACACAAGAAGAGACTATTACTGAATTGCTTAAGGATGAAATATGACAGGGAGAAATTAAAAACATCAGAGGAGAAAATAAAATACACCTCTACATCTTTACGACTTGTATAGTCTTTCAAGCACACTCCTAACTAAAGTTCACCTTCTTAGATGAACGTAATACACTTTTGCCTTCTTTTGTATATCAATTTCCTACAAGATAGGAATTTGGACATGTCATACTGTGGTTAAAGGGACACTGTACACAGAAAAGATTATATGCAGAGCCTGAAACCTAAATGAAGAGAACAAACTTACCTTTCCTTCTAGACCATATATTTCATATTTTGGACAAATTCTTCTTCCAACAGCAGTACAAATCAAGAGTTAGCATATTCAGTGCTGTAATGGGAAGACTTATTCTTAATTAGGTAATAAAATTTGGGAGTAGAATAATTATAAGGCATGCAAGCTGCGTTACAGGCTCTAAAAAAAAAACCAACCACCTTTCATTTCCTTTTCTTCTTTAAGTTTCAAATTAGATATCTCATTCCTGGATCCCTCACTAAATCCTGATTTCTTTCAGTACTGGAAATATCACCCAAAATGAAAATACATTTAAGTCTTCAAGGTAGGCAGCCATCTCAGGAAAGCATGACAAGATTCTCAAGCTTCCTATCTTCACAGTGTGCTGAAAATTTCAAGCCTGAGTGTCTACAAAATATCATAGGTCCACTACTACTATTTGTGCAAAAGACCAGGTCGTGCTTTCACTGAAAACAAGACTCTCACAGCAAAATTATTTAGCCTAAAATTACACTAATGTTGCTTGGGACAAATCTATATTACCAAGCAATCATAATATTGTACAATAGAACATGCACCATTCAGACTGTAAGTGCATGCTGGGAATTATTTAGTCAAAACATTAAGTAAATTCAGTTGCTGCAGATGGAGAAACTACTCAAGTCACCACACAACCTGAAACAAATGCATCACATAGGACAGAGGTATGGACCTCAGCTTCAGGAGGTCCTCTTGGTTTCAAGAGGACTTCCCCTGGTTTCTCCAGTGTTGCTGATGTCTACTAACTCTTTAAGAACAGCTGGAGAACTATAATAACAATATCTGAATTTCTGAAAAACTGAAAAATAAACCAACAAGTGACCCCCAGCCCTACTGACCTTTTAGATTCACACCACACTTGAGAAGATAGCACAAATTTCTTTTCTCTCTTTCGGAGGTCTGCTACTTTTCACAATTCCAAATGAAACCACTAGATACCGCAATGTTAGACGGCATGCTACACTCTTGGTACAGGAAGAGAGTTTATTCTATACTTTGCATGCTCTTAAGTTCCAGTAGTGCCAGAAAATGTGCCAATGAGATGAAAAGAGTAACTAACACTCTTATCACACAGTATTTGATACTTGCTTGCGCAGATGGGCTCATGTTACGGATCTCGTGCTGAGAGAGGGAGAAAATGTTTAAGCAGATTGTGTTCTGTACTGGATTATGATTTTTTTTTTTTTGGTAAGAAATGCAAAGTTTCTACTTACAGAAGCCCTTAATTCTAGATGACCTGTAATATACTTCAAGTTGTATTCAGTTCGCGAAGCAATTCAATCTCTCATATCATTTCATGTATTGATCAACTCAAGTCAGGCCAGCATTTTTGCCAATCTGGATGTCTTTTCAAATCCAGATGCCAGTGGATATTCAGATGAACTGCATAATACTTAATTAGAGCTATACAAGGGGGATTTTTATTTTTATTTTATATTTTGTTACATCGGTCCTCACAACAGGCTAATTTCATTTTACCGTTATTGAGTGATTAAAATCCTACTCCAAGCATACATTGTCATGTGGCATGACGTTCCAAGCATTTAAATTCTAAGGAGAACAGCATTAACTCTAATACCTCATTCTTGGGACACCTGGGGGCTGTTTGAAAGTCTATTAAGTTTGTAAGGTTCAACGCAGAAAAGGTTTGCATTCTGATGTATCAGAAACTAGATCTAGCTAATTACTTTTTATCCTGCAGCCTTCCAAAAATAAGATCCCTAGGGTTACCAGGCAAATACTAGTTCCAGTAAAATTCTCTAGGGCATACAAAGGATTCTATTTTACCTTGAAGGAAATCACATGCTTTGGACTCATACTTCTGAGACAGCTGAAATATATTTAGGACATAACAGTGGATAGGACGATGGTGTCATTTCCTAACACTGAGGAAGCCATGCCTTTTCATTCTCAACTGCACTTTGAAAGCTTCAGAATTGTTCTGCTAGCTATCTGCAATTTCACAAGACATTTTTGGGCAATGAAGGAGAGACTGAGAGCACAGGTTCCACTCTTTCTACCACAGTTAGAAACATGTATCCAGTGTGCTAAAAATGAGGGCACTTGGGAACCCTGTAGTTAAAATCTTGATTTTGCCCAAGAAACAAAAAATGCAGGTCAGGCCTGGATAGCTCTTTTGTCAATTTGCCTAGTACAAGTTGACATTGGTCAAGTTCTGCCTTAACTTGTAATTAATTTCTTGCTACAAGGAAAATAGCATCAATCCCTTGTGTGTTCAAGTAAGCATTAGGCCGTGGAGAATTCCACCACAGGACACAGTTTGAACATTTCTTTTAGTTTATGCAGACTCTAGTTGCTCATGTATTTCAGATCCTGTCAGTTCTGATCACACTCCTGGGGAGTTTTTAAAGGCTTTTTTAATTGGGGTCGTAGCTCTAAGAAGTTATATAACACAACTGAAGGTGCTGTGCTAGAAGCAAATGAAGATGTAGGTTGGTACCACTTTAAACAAGCAATGCAACCAAAGAAACGTTTGTCAAACTATGGTCTGCGACTAGCTGTATTTGATTGCTGTCCAGAGGTTGCAGTTTAAGATTAGAACCACCCCATCCTGTGACTCCTGAACTAAATGACCTACCACTCTCAATGAATTGGGCTTAAGGTGTGGATGGATATTGGCTATTTGGGACAGCAGCTGTTACATACCTGTAAAAGAATGCTGCCATCCATCCTACTCTCAGGGCAAACACATACCCTTGCAGTTCTATTTGAAGAAATGCGGTAAAACTTAGCAAACAGCTCCCAGAAACAAAGCGCAATTTCATGAGCTGAAGATGTGACTCAAACTTGGATCAAAAAATGTTAAGAAAAGTTCATTTTCTGTGTGGGGAAAGGGAGTTGTTTTATACATCCTGCAGGAACATGCTGCTAACAACCTCTTAAAAGGAGATTAAATATCTACAAGTCATAAAAAGATTAATAACGGTCTAGACTTCTTTTTTAAAAAACACTGCTCAGATTAGTTTATAGTTTCCCAGATTATGTTAACTGTATTTGCTGCATCATTTATGGATAATTTTACCTGCAAATTGTAAAAAAAAATTCTACCATAGCTCTTCATCAACCCTATACAGCACTGAACTCTGAACATATCTTGCAGCTGAGTAGTACTTCTGTAAATGCTGTACACAGGAACAGTATTTTATGTCACGATTCTGCAGAAGCCATGCAGAAGATCTGGCCTAGCCCAGGATTTAGACTTTTTGTTAATTTGCCCAGGAGCACAGAGAGCATAGATTCTCTTCTGCCTGACACACACAGCCAGATGAATTCTGGAAATGCTCACTATTCACCAAAGCTTTTACAGGAGATGTGGAAACCTCTCTAACAGCCATTTCCATCAAAACTGAAGTGTCTTTATGCTGGTCAGCTAAACTTTTACAGTTAGCAAAAACATCCACAGTGTATTGTGTAACAGAGTTTCTCAATGATTAGCTTAATCAGACCACCTAAGCTCAGAAGTGTAGGAATTAATGAACAGTGTTCATAATGAACAGTGTTCTATTTTTCTTCCAGTAACTAGCTTTTAATCTAATTCTGTTGTGTTTTTTTTCTTTCTTTTCTGCGAGTAATGTCACTACAATGTCAGAATGTTATTCATTACGCACATGTTCCTGTGTCAAAACAAGCATCTGTCAGAGGTCCGAGTCCAAGGACTCCCTCAGAAATACAGGCACAGGAAATAAAGTTCTATAAATGGTCAATGCAGGAGGCAGCAAGTAAAGTTCAACTGGCACGATTAAGTCTTATGAAAAGTGCACACGCAGTGGTGATGAACCCATTCAATTTCAAGCGTGGGAGAATTTCACCTGAATTATTTCCTCCACCATATTCTGTTGTTGAGTTTACGTTACACAGCTCTGAATCCTGTACATCTAGCAGCTGAGCAGAGCTCCCGTAAATACCATTTACAGTAAGAATATATTAAGACAATAACAATTTGCAAAAGCTGAGGAGAGACCCAAGAGGAAACAAGACAACAACAAGGGAACACAACAAAACACAAGCACCCTTAGACTGTAATTTCTATACCAATTTTCTATACAGTCAATCCTAACTCTAATAGGAAACATACCTGAGAAATTCTCCTAACTGGTGTCCTGCCTGGTTCTAGCTCACTTCTGTCTAAAGAAACAAAGTGAACAGCTATTTAACCAATAAACACAACTAAAACATTGAATCAAGACTTGGACTGTCACAGCTCACCACACAGAGTTACTCTTTCAGTTATTTTTGTCTTCATAGATTATCTTCATCAGCTTCTTAGCACACCTTGCAGTTAACCTGCATGTAATAGAAGGTGTGAAAAGAATTTAAACACAGAAGTAACCAGTAGGAAAAAAAAATTGAATTTTAGCATTAAAAGTTGGTGGATATTTGCTATCTGTTAGACCACTTGTCTGGTGTGTAAAATACTACTTTGAACAAAGTGGCCTTTGAATCACGATTTTCTCCAAAACATTCCCAGTAAACATTAGATTTCTTCTAAACTAATATCTAGTAAATTGTAAGGCCCGCGCGCCTTTCCCATTTTGAAAAGCCCTTTAAGTAGCTTTTTTTCCATAGATAAAAATCAGCTGCACAGGCATTACTATTAAAATGCAAAGGACCACCCAGTAATTACAACACGAACCACCCACTCATGCCCAGTAAAACAGGATGGAAAACACTGGAAGCAATCAGATACTTGAAGTCAAACTAAAAAATTGGAACAGGATTTCTGGGGAATGGGGGCACTATAGCACTAGTGAATTGCTGTTGCTGAGGGAGTCTTAGTGGTACGTTGAGCTTTTATATATATACATACATACATTATATATATCATTTATATCAGTTTTACATGGACTCCTTTAAACACAGGATAAAGGATATGTTGACAAGGACTTTCTGCTTTGCTCGGTTTTGCTGTAGATTTAGAGGAGATACCAAAGTATACTGCATTGCATGTAAAATTAGTCTGCAGTAAAAGTAGTTCTCAATTGTTTCTAAAAGCCATAAATAACAGAAAACAGTATGCAAAAAGTATAGTAAAAAGGATATAAAAAAATGTATTTACAGTAAAATCATCTATTCTTCCTCACATGCATAAAACCATTGCTACCACACTTGAAATTAGTAGGGAAGAAATAGTTTAATGGAGCACATGATCACAGCATATTTAATAAAGAATCAGGACCTGTTCGCTTAGAGACAGTTAAACATCTGCAGACTGCAGAACAGGTAGGAAAGAACAAAATGTAAGAAAATATCAGAAACATAAAAGTCTCTAGTATTCTGCTCCAAACTTCTCAGAAGATGTGAGCACTTTGTTTTAAATTTTAACCAAATAATATCAATTTAGCACAAATTTACCCATGGACCCTGCTATAAAATGCACATACTTGGATCGCGATGCTGCTGTCACGTGTATTGGCCCAACTCTCCTCCTACTGATGGGAAAACATAAGCCAGATGTGTTTTATGGTGTACACCCTGGAAGCCCTTCAATTCCTTACCAACGTTCAGGAAAGTCTTCTACTTCTCTCTTCGTTCTGGAATGAAATTTAGCTGACAATGCTTTTGCAGAAAGGGAAATTGCTCCAAGCCTTCTAGACAAATTAGACTTAAATTTAATACAACAGCTAGCAAAAACTTAAGTACGTAACTCACCCAGCTCACCACTGTTTCTAGTGTAAAGGAGCCCTGGCTCCAAATCCTGATTATGAATGAAGAGGCTTGATTTTAGTGATCAGAAGCGTGTAGAATGAGAGATTATGCCTACAAACGTCTTAAGTACCCTCCCCAGTAGGCTTCTTTGATAGCTATGTTCTACTGAACAGCAGCTGTGAGCTCACCAGCAGGAAATATGAGCAACCTGACCTAGTGGGAGGTGTCCCTGCCTATGGTGGGTGGTGGTGGTGAACTTAGCTGGTCTTTAAGGTCCTTTGCAACCCAAACCATTCTATGCTTCTGTGGTTCTATGAAATCCAGGTCTTTTTTCCTCAGTCTTGTCTCTCTGCCTTTACTCTCAGAACACTGGTTGAATCCTTTTGTTGCTAAAATCCAGGATTTGCAGCATCTTCCTCTAATAATGGACTTGTAAAGTGCTCAGGAGCTGACCAAACCTACTGCAGATGAAGACAGGGAAGACTTATTATTCTGAGTTTGACTGCTGTGAGGATGCACTGCAGAAATAAGAATATGGATTAATCAGATTTCCACCCTGGTGAATTTTGTTTGGAAGGGCTAAAAGTGCTTATTTTATTTGGATTAAATGCCTACTGCCTTCAGGGTAAATCCTGATGCAAATCTTCAGGCTGTCAGAGCACACAATTTCTCACTATAAAAAAAAAAAACCACAAAATCAGCCCACACCTGGAAGTGATGACTTTATTTTAGGACAAAAAATAAAAAATAAAAATCCCAAAAACATTCCACTATTGCAGTCTGTAAAATTTTCCTTGTTTCCAGTAGAAACAGTCCACAAGTCAGAACGCGAGATAAAAAACAACATTGTGCAAAATAGTACTGGCATAACTACACATAGCAAAGACTAGTGTAAATCAAGAATTCCATTGAAATTAGTAGAGCTGCTCCAGTTTTACACCAGTGTACATCATCTCAGAATAGGCCCTTTTTGCAAAACATCCCTGGAATTCCCCTTGCTTACAAAAACAGCCTTACATGCAACAAGTAACTGATCAGTACAACATACACAAGAACACCTCCACAAGTTTATCACAGTGTAACAGAGAAAAACATATCAGCCAATTTCATACAAACACAAATCTAATGGCAGTTTTGGACAGCCCTTGACTGCTACCCTCAAAAATTGCACGTTTCAACAAATGAAAGATAATTTAGAATAAAGCCAAGCAATAGTTTCATTTAACTATTAATACATTGACAATTAGGGTGGATGAGGTGTCCAGAGAGGGTTTTTATTTTATTTTTTTAGCTTATTAGATTTTCCAAGGAGAGTTGTTTCAAAATTAATCTGTGTAATAAATGTAACTTCCAGTGCTTTCAGGCCAAGTCCTCTTCTGCAATTCAGATACACCTGTCAACACTACAGAAGTCTCGTAGTCAAATACAAATCCCAGTGAAAAACTACTAAGCAAAGACCATACCTAAGTATTTACTGATGACATGCAACGAATCAAGAAAGCAGTAACAGAACTCCATTTACATTTGGAGCATTCAGAAAGACTGTTGCAGTTGGTTGGGATGCAGGACTGGAATTTCACCAAACACTTATGAATAGTTAGCCTTCTCTCCCCATTTGACATGCAAATTGTAACAGTTTCAAAACAATGCATTTAGGTCATTCCTTGTCTCAACAATATGCCAAGAGCAGAACTGATTCCCAAAGCTGTCAAACACTCACAAATTCTTGTCAAGAAAATATACAGGTACATCTTGCAATTAATGGTCATTTTGTTTTCCTGTAGAGCCAGGTTTAGAAAAACAATTTCATATCAACTCTTAGACTGTAATGAAATAAATTCTCCACAGTGTTTTCCACCCCCTCAGTTAGGAAAGGTGAACTTTCCATTACCTTTTCAAGAGATATATATATTTTTTTTATTTTAATAGATACTAACCTGGTTTTGGTCTAAGCTACCGCAACATCTTTAGACTATGGCATTTGATGAAGGGCACTTAAACTACAGAATTATATGGAGAAAGTACAGTCCTGACATTCTCAAGTGTTTGGGTATCAAGGGTCTTTTTTGCAAGTTATATTAGTTTCATGAGAACAAGAATGTCATAGAAACTTTGCCTTGAAGATATTTATATTAAAAGTGTGCATCAACTCTGGATGAAGAAAGGTCTGCAAGCCCATCCATTAAAAAAAAAGCCTTATAAGTATCAAACCATACAGTTTAAACAAGCAGACCTTCAGCAAGGCATTACTGCCATGCCACTGAATTCTATCGAACTCAATAAGCAACAAGAAGTTAGGCTAGAGGCAGAAGAAAGGTTAATGGATATGACTTTCATTTTTTCCTCACTACCAATGTTTTTTCTTAATGTCACACGTCCCTTGTTTCAGAAGTTAGCAACTTTTAACTCTTTGAGTCTCAAGTTCAGAAGCAATAAGCTTTATATAATGTAGGACTAAGAATTTTCAAATGTATCTGCTAACAGGCGTATAATATTTACATTTAAAACATTTCCAGATATTACAGCAATAAAAATGATGCAAGAACCTATTTTCAAAAGTTTTCTTCTTCTCAAAAGGCTCAGCTTCAGTGTCCTTCAACATTCTCAAACTCTCAATTTCAGTAAATCGTATTTTAGAACAAACCAACAAATAGCCCTGAGAGTAAACATACTTTTAAAGAGCTGCTTTACTTAAAGCAATAGCAAACACAGCAGTCATTTACTTCCATGGTATGCGATATTTAACTTTCACTCCCTTTTTTCTCACTCAGTATATGCATGTGTTCCTCCCAAGGTATATGTACTCAAGCATTATCTTTTACTTTCCCAAGTACTTAAATTTGTTGCTACAGGACTATAGCAAGGAAAGGACAGCTGAACCACATTAAGGTTTAAAAAAATTCTTGTCTTTGTGCCTTGAGTTTTAAAAAGAGTCCAACAGTCATAGCTGCCAGCATAGACCTTCATTACAATGACCTCCTGCCTTGTGAATTACATAGAATTTACAACTGAAGGAACACCTTTTAGTGTATGCAAAAAATCAACTGTCAGTGTTCAATAACACTGCCTCCAGCCTTCAGTTTGGCTAGTACTATGAAATACCAGGAAAACAGATTATCAAGTGTGTCAAGTTGTATGTAAAAAATAGACCTTTAAGCGTTGTGGTTTTTTTTAAGCTACAAATTAGTTAATCAAGGAACTGACTAGGTCTATGCATAGTTAGGTTTTAAAGTGTGCTAAAAGAACTTGAACTCTTTCATTAAGACTGTGCTTGAACAATGCACAGATTAAGCCCCCATATAGCCGAATATTCCAACTCTATACATAAGAGGTTTTTAAAAAGTTCTACACGTTCTCAAAGTTATTTTGATTTAAATACTTCACCTTGCAGCTCTGCTAATGGCACAAAACAGCACATGTGAAATTTAAGGCTAATTTTTGTGTGCATACATGTAAAAGCTGGTCTTAGAACAAGAACTGTTGTATTTTCTGAGTCTTTAGTGTGGATTCACATTAAAGTAGAGCTGCCACAGCAATCAACAGAATCCTGTACATAAAAAAAAACCTGAACATTGTCTTGAATCCCATTTGTTTTTATAAAAAGCGAAGTCCTCATACACTTCTTTTTCTTTTTTTTTTTTTTTTAAATCAGAGCAGCTCACTAATTTATACAGTACATTGTCTGATAACATACAATGTAAACTCCTGAAGAGATGCTTGAGTACTACAATAACAAGTGGAAAAAAGTCCCAGGTTAAGAAAGCCCACTGCTATTTGGGAGAATCACTCTGATGAAAACAAACATCAGAATGCAGTTTTGGTGAAACCAGTTAAGTCTCAAGGCTGTAATAAAGGCTATATGTTAACTTTAGCCCTTCGATTCTTAACCATTCAGTTAAGATCTCCTGATAAAGCACTGTGCATTTTGGCATTGATGGAGAAGCTCTTTACAAGCTACTGCTACAGAAATAGAAAACAGACTTACACAAACTTCCTTCACCTGAATGATCCCATCTTCTGTGAATCCAGTCATACCAGTTTTAAACAACCTATCTAAAGCAGTATATCTTAGACTTCAACTTTCTCTGCAACTGTTTCAGAAGAAATTAATATCCACAAAACCTAGAAAAGAACCATCAACTGGTCATATTACACAAATTTGATGCACAAACCCACTTATTTTAAAACCTTCTCCCCCTCAACAACTTCTTCAGTGTAAATCAGAGCTGTTACTTCAAAACAGAGCTCTTTAGTCCCATCTGCACACATCTATCTATTTTAATGGGAAGAAAGATAACAAATCAAATTCTGCTCATTTACTAGTTTAACAGATCTAATATTTTAACACCTCCTGGTACATTTTTCGTTTGCTGAATTCTTGCATAATGTTTTAAACAGGGTCTCAACTCACCCTGAATGCAGGACTTGTATAGGCCAGTGTGACTTACACTTACTTGCTCAGTAAAGTTTATTGCTATAAGACAGTTATTTACGTGGGATTTACAGGAACAGTAAGTGTGCATCAAAACTATGACTATTATCTGCAAAGGTATGCACATTAACTTTGTTTTCTAAGTGAAACGTTTGCAACCAAATACAGCATAATGAGCACTGAACAACTTCGTTAAATTTGCGGTATAATTTTTACATGTAACTGGGGGGAGGCGATGGGGGGACTGAGTCTTCACCATGGAAGCATCATAAATGCAAGTCAGTGAGAACTGCTCACGTGTAACAGACTAATATTCAGACTCACAGAGTATCCACAGTGACATAAATTTGAACTTACTGAATCTACCTCTGTAAAAGAGGGTACAAGGCAAACGTTTTATAAGTTGATATGACACTGGTATTCAAGTCACTGCAGTTTTTTGCATATCTATGTTGTATATACTTAAACGCAAGTAATACACTCCAGGAACACAAGAGAAACCTCACTGAAGTTCCTGAACAGCTTCCATTTGAAATGGCCCTTTCCCCTATTTTCATCTTTTACTATAACTTCAAAGAAACCATAAACTGCTGCATATGAGGATAGACTAGGTGTCAAAAAATCCTGTTTTACGTGACAGCCTAAATTGCTAGTCAAAAAAGAGAGAATGTGTCTGGCACTGTAAACTACTGTGTAACGGATGCCAAGGCTGACGAGCCATCACCTTCAAGGACACACAAAACACTATGACAAAAGAGAGGGCATCATGCACAGGTATTTCATTATGTGGCTAGGATCTATAATACAGTGATGAGTCACCACAGAGCAAGTTTGTGCCAAGAGCGATTAATGACTCAGGCTGACCAACTCCGTAAGTAGCCAAGCAAACCTGTAAGAGGCAAGTAGCATATTTTCTGGAAGAATAGAGAACAGGAGGGTAACATGTTTTTCCCACCCCTGCACAAAAATTGTATGGACAAATGGAACACTACTGGGACAAGTGCTTTAGAATGTAATTCTCCAGCCAATAAACCAACACTGGGTGGAACTGGGTGATGGAAGGAGTTTTAAGAACGTGACTTACCGGAAGCACAAATTCACGATATCAACAAAAAAAAGTACACCACATACTAACACTGCTTTTTAGATACTCTTCAGTTTTAAAATTTTCAAACACATTAACTTGTTTTATTTTGTTTAGGGCTGAGGCTGTTCAGCAAGGTCACATAATTTGAGACTGCTGAAATACTTCAGCAATCCTTTGGTCCCAGTAGCTGTAAAACAGCCAAGTAAAAAGAAACTTCCCTACTAAAAAATGTGTGTGTGGGGAAATGGGGGAGAGAATTGTCACCAGAAAAGTGTCTTTTAAACACTATCTGCTACACACCACGAAAGTCTTTGTTATAAAATACACATATTCATACAAAAGACATCTTGCAAAACCATTTGATTGCCCCTCCCTCTGCAGGTTATAATGGTAAAATGGGGTCAGCTGGTTGATCTTGAGTTTTTTCTTTTAATGGAAAAAGTCAAAGGACACACAGCATCACAACAACTGGTCCTTTAAATGGCAAAGGATTATGACAGTTTTTGTTTTCACCAGTGTTTTTTTTTTTAAAAAAAAAAGCAGGCGAGAAACAGAACTGCAGTCTTCGCAAGCAGAAAGTGCAACAGAGCATCAGCTGCTGCATCATCCTGAACTTAATGTGCTACCAAACTGTCAAGTATATGAACAGGTCAATTATGGCAGTGCCGTAAGTTGTTAAAACAATGCAAATAGCGTGATCAGAAAGATCCAGTCAACTGGTTCCAATTTTTCCCAGTAGTCGCCCAGAAAAATTTCAAGACAATCTATATCTACCCTTCAGCTTCCTCAATATGTCCTGATTGCTGGAGTATAGAGGTCTGTGGTATTACTGTACTTGTTCCACGAGAGATCCTGTCTTGATCCGTGTTTGCAGACAATGAAGCCATAGAAATTGGCTGTAACAAACCGGGTGTCATGCTGGAGGAGACAGTCAGGCTGTGTGTAGTGCCCTTGAGTGTAAGATCCTGTGTGGGAAGAAGCGGCTTGAGGATGCTGACAAGACAGAAAGCAGAGCCACTTTTAGGAATGAAATTCACTTTGTTCTTGTCAGGACAGTAGAAGGCTGGTATTTCATGCAGAGGCTTTGGCCTAGAATAAAACAGACACAACAGTTTTAAAACAACATTTAACAAATCATGTTAATGGCAGGCAATGTGTCTTGCTGAACATGTCACCAGCAACAAGCTTAGGTTTAGACGTGAAGTATTTCAGTTAGTCAGTGTTATCCTAATGACACTCCTGCCATATGGCAAACAGCAAGATTGCTTAAACCGCTTGCTTACTTTTATTGGAAGATAAACAGCATTTTCTTAAAGCAGGATGTCTCCGAAAATCTAGACCTGCAATCTTCATGTTGCAGATCATAAACTCCATCCATGAACTGTTCTATCCAATATATGAGAAAATAGTCTCAATCACATTCTCCAGAAACTTTCACAGACCAACAAGAACCCCCTGTGCAGGCAGACACACTGTATACAGCAAACCTTGTGAAAGAAAGCTGGTATAGCAATGTTTCTAACATTACATATCTCAGGGTTGTTAACGATCATATGGGATCCCCCTCTTCAAGACTTCTGCCTTCTTTGCATGTTCATCTGCGTGTGGCCTTGATCTCCATAAAAGATGAACATGCCTTATTTAAAAACCTCACTGCAGAGAGTAAAATGCAGTATGCTCAAAGAGATATTCACAATCAGGTACCTATAACCTAGGAATGAAACATGGAACACACATTTAGATACTGACTCTCAGTTTCACAATGTCAGAGGCATGCTTTATAAAAGCTAAAACTGAAAGGGAAATCCTGGATAGAATAGGAATGGCTTCTGTGTCTACTTGTAACCCTGCAATGTATGTCTAATACGCTAGTCAAACTCTGCGTAAAGACCAAACCACAGGAATCTGTTCCAAAGTCTCTATTTCCTGCTGGAAAATAGCCATCCAAAATTTACACTCATTCATGTTGCTAGCACTGTCCTTTAGCCTATAACCTACCCCTCTCTTCCAAGTGTTTATAAGCCATATCCACCTCTACATTCAATCTACCAGGCTAATCAAGCTTAACAGAAATCAGCCTCGTTTATCATTTTTTTAACAGTTGAAAATCCCGTAAGCTTCAAATAGAAATCATGTCAAATTAAAGCTAAGCTTTGAAAGGTTGCATTCACGTATTCTATGTGTGTGGAATCCAAGTACCAGATGAATGCAGTTCCTAAACTGGATTTGCAATGCTAACAATTACAAGCATCTTTGAAGCTACAAATAAGACAAATATTCTGAATATCAATAAACGTAGAAGCCACCAGGCTACGGTTAATTTTCAGTGTGGAATTCATTTTCAAGGTGGACTCCTCAACTTACTATATGCCTCCCCTCCTTCTTATTTGGGCTGTTAACATCTGCCATAATAAGACAGACCAACCCCATAGCAATATTTCTGTTGATCTTTGCACTGCTGCTCTGTGCAAAGGGACACTACTCAAAACGTGACATCTGTTTCATTAGTGGTATCTCCCACTGTCTAACAGCAGAAGTCAACCTTCTGCCTGTTTTAGTAGCTTAAACAAACAAGCTCTTATCATGCTACACCTGTAGAGTGATACATGAACTTGAACAAAGTTCAGGTTCTTGATACTACAGAGAACGCAAAGCTGGTCACTAAATCCAAGTCATTTCTTGATACATTGCTTCCTGCATTGTTCCTCATGCTTTAAATTACACATGAGAGCACATGCCTTTGTAGTACTTCATGTAGCATTACTGCTCAACTGCTCAGGACACCCATTCACCTTTCAGAGCTATAAATTGAGACCTCAGTCACAAGGATCATCTCCACTTGACATTAAACAAGAGTATCCAAACCCAGTACACGTTTGGTTTAAGTATTTACTATCAATTAACAAATCATCAAAACAACAAAAAAATTTAAAAAAAAGAATCTAATGATGAATCAGCAGAGGTAGGAAATTTTTTTAGAAAAATTGTATTAACTCAGCTCAGTTGTGATGCAATTCCCTGCAAAGGACAATTCTGAGCATAATTTGATTCTTCTTAATGATAACCTAGAGGAAGGAGGCAGGACTGAGTAATACATTAGTGTTTCACAAAACAAAGGAAGAAGCCTCTCCCAAAGAAAAAACTACTCAGACCTCTTTCAGGAATGACTATATAAACCATACAGTTCTGTTTCTAAAATGCACAGCACTCTGCACGGAGCAGCTTCAGCATGAAGCCTGGAGGTTCCCAAATTTTATGAAGTATTCACTTAGGTTTTAATATAAATGGAGCATTAGTCTTTAAGATAATAACTATCTCATAAATGACCTGTAACTTCTCACTTCCATCACCTTGAAGCTTACACAGGTAGGAATTTTACTTACACATATTCCTTCCTTGTAAAGTGTCTGGGATTTTTTGTTTTTGTCTTTAAAACATGTTGGAACATAGCAGAGATACTACTAGCCTACAGGAAGCAGAATAATTGGGCTCATTTCTAACTTGTGCACAAGTTTCATAGGCATGGTCAGATGCCCAACAAGAATGACAGGGGTCTACGCTAATGTGGAACAGCTTCCTGGGATGTACTATTCAGATTTGGAGAAGGACCCAATAACACAGAGCTACCTCAACCTACATTTGAGTCTTCACCATAAGACGACTGAAAGGACTTTGCCACAACTAATAATACCTCCCTGGGCTTTGGATAGTAGGGTATAAAAAAATGAAAAAAAAGGTGCCATACATCTAACAAGCTGTGACATAACCTGGCTGATGCACCTGCATTTACAGCTTCTCAGTAAATCTCCCTGTGCCTGATCATTTGAGTTCCTCCCCACTATTTGCCATGTAAGAGACAGTCTTACATTACGCTGGTTTGGCCATTAAAAAATTGGTTGGAATGAAACTGACCCTTGAGTTTTAAAATGGTCAGTAAGTATATTTTTCAGGCTAATTCTGAAAACTAAGAAGGGGAAAGGTTGTACAAGTAAAACTAGCAGAAGCCTAAGCTACCAGGTGTAAAGTAATCTTAAAAAAAAAAACACAACACAAATAAACAGTATGCTGAGGTTTTGATTTTAACACACAATTCCAGCAATGATACATAGATATATACCAGTATACAGTCACGCAAAACAGAGACCTAGCTATCAGCACGGTTTTAGTAATAAGTCTAATAATTCTGATCTGACACAAAAATCAATAAGCCAGTGGGTAACTCTCAATGTTACATGTTATTTCCTATGTAGTAAAGATTGACTTACAAGCTTTCCTCAAAGACTTTCACTTTTTCACAGCCCTCTGGTGGTTCACGCTTGAACATGTAGCTGTTGTTGGGTTTTGGTGAGGTAGCATATTTTGGCAAGGGAGAATTATTTCCATTCTCTGCAGGAACAGAGTATATTATCACTGAAATATGTCACACTATAAAAAAAACTTAAAGTACGTCATTATAACAACACTATAAAAGGTATATCTGAAAATGACCCTTAAATTAAACCCCACTTTGTTTATCAATGTTATAAAATTAAAAAAAAAAAATCATTTATTTCCAAATCTTTGTTTGCAAGCAAGCTTTCTTGTCTCGATCCCTTTCTTCATATCATACACAGGTTACTCTGCATTCATTCCTGGACATTTTCAGTTTTTAACTGCTGATCTGAATCTGTGGTACTGTACCATCATCATCTAGCCAAAAGAAATGGGCAGGAGCCATATGCCAAACAAAAACAGTACAGGTTTCTGTTGAATTGTAAGATTCTGTTGTATCTCAGAAGTTTTCTGGTAAAAATAAACAAATGATCTTGACCGAACCAAAAGGACTAATTTATTTTGCTGTTCCACCTCTTGCTGTATACTCCTGCTTCCCTAGCTTGCTTAAAGTACTTGAAGAACATATTATTTAAAAACAAAAACTTGTTTGGAAAGGACAGTCCTCACGTATCTATCAAGCTTCAATTATGGAACACCAGGTATGTGCACACACACACAGTATTTAGAGCAATTTGGAATAAATGGATCATTTGCAAAGAAAAAAATGTTTTTAACATTTCTCCATGGATGTGGGAAACAGCTCTCTGTTACTACATGTTCATCTACGCAGTAATGAGTTGAAGTTTAGCACTGTTAAACATTTAAAGTTACACAGTACCTTTATCTCTGGAGTCAGCAAGAAGATCATCTGTAGAACATGGACTTTCCTCACTGCCCTCATTAGAGATGGTAAGAAATGAGGTTGGAGATACTGACTGGGAACGGCTGCTATTATTACTACCCCTGTCCGCTCCACCAGGCGTTTGGGTATCAATGCTGCGAGTACTACTACTCCGCTGAACTAATGGAGGTGGTGCACGGTGTCCATCTGGAATATCTTGAGGCTGTTAAAAATAAAGGGTATCAGTCAACTGCTCTGATCTGGTTGGTAAATTGTTTAAACTCAGTAG
Organism: Anser anser; assembly: GCF_964211835.1. Classification (NCBI taxonomy): domain Eukaryota; kingdom Metazoa; phylum Chordata; class Aves; order Anseriformes; family Anatidae; genus Anser; species Anser anser. Next base: position 28,014,393 of record NC_139726.1, read on the forward strand.
TGCTGACTTTTTTTTTCCCCCCGTGTTTCATAAAATCGAAGTAGAAAATTCATTACACAGGACTCCAACAGAAGATAGAATAAGTCAAGTTTGGAAACAAAGAACAACAGTTCTCAAGACTTCAAAGAATCACAGAAATGTTGAGGTTGGAAGTGACCTTCTGAGATCATCTAGGCCAACTCCCCTGCTGAAGCAGAGGCAGCTAGAGCAGGCTGCCCAGAGTCCAGTCAGGTTTTGAGTACCTCCACAGACAGTAAACTCCACAACCTCTACTCAGAGCACACAAATTAAATTTTATGGTTTTTTTTGTGCCCACTGCCTATTCTACTGCTAGTGGGCACTACTGAGAAGAGTATTCCTCCCTCTTTATTCCTTCCCATCAAATATTTCTACACATTGATAAGGTCCCCCTGAATTTTCTCTTCTCCAAGCTGAACAATCCCAGTTCTCTAAGGCTCTGCTCACATGAAAGATAGTACAGTCCTTCTGTACTTCAGTGTCTTCATGGCCCATATTTTTGACGCTTTATCAGAAAATTTACCTCTAAAAATACCTGAATATAAAAGAACAGGTAAGTTATGCTTCAGCTGGGATGGAGACACTTCTTCAGATCGGGCAAAGGGAAGAAAAATCATTGCAGAATCTCTAAAACCAGACATTTTGTCTTTTTCTGTCTTCTTTTTCACGTTTTAACTCCTCTTTTTGCCTTCCACAAGACTTTTCAAATAACTTTTGTCTGGAATTTTGCTTTTCTAATAAATTTAATTCAAAAACTGTGCAAAATAAAGCTTTTGACTTCAAAACAAAAATAAAATAATTACAGAAAGCAATCATGGTGGCAGATACATACAACAAGCTGTTCTTCTTTGTCTCCTGTCTCCTTAATAATTATCTCAATCTCTTGATTCAGTCCTTCTACACTGTTTCGGAATCGCGATCCTGTTGACTTGGTAATAGGTATCACAGGAACAAGAGCACTCTTTGGGACTGGAGCCTGAAGAACCAGAGACAGTGAGAAAGAGATACAGATTTACTTAAATGATGTAGTTATTACTTCTACTCAAAAATGATCCTTTAAACAGAACGTATCTACTCCCCAGTATCAAGGACTTACATGAAACTATAGTGATTGTGTTAAAATGGATGCCTTAAATTGAAGGCATCCTTTTTTTGTTTTTCAAATCCAATCTCTAGCTTTTCAACAGTCTAGTTTCAAAACTTCCCTTTGACACAGTCTGCCTCCACCTCTATGTTGCTTTGCAAGTGAAAATTTAACAGTGAACATTCAAATGCAAGTACTTCTGAAGCCTCTAAAACATATTCCCATTCCTTTTGGCATGAACTATACCATAATTCCACTTCCTTCTCTGCCGGATTTATCACTTGCAATTTCATTAAAATTATGTTTTTAATGGAAGCCTGGTGTCACCTACAGTACCGTGACAAGCACAGAAAAAAAAATATTCCACAAATGCAAGATAGTACCACTCTTAGCCCAGATCACTGAACTTTAAAAAAAAAAGTATACTTAAAAAAAAAAAAAAGGACAGTAAAACTCCTGTGCAGAATTCTTCAATGGCCACATGTGCTGAGATTGAGAACATCTCTACTGGTTGAAGGAAGGTAGCCTTCTCACCTGTCTTCAGAGTTTTTTTGTTTGTTTGTTTGTTTTTCCTTCTTCCCTTTAAGTAACAAGACTGCACACAGACAGACACCAAAGCACTGCGACTTGACATGTCAATTCTCAAAAACCATGTAAATAATTTGTGTGGCCTGGAGACCACCTTAGAAAAAATAGTGTAAACATGAGTTCTTAACGCAAGCATGTGTCATCATGCAGACTTATAATCACAGATCTCTAAGACAGGAAAATCACTTATGAATTATATTGGTTTTGCTTTACTGAAACATTAGGATAGCTATAAAATGGGGCTTGCAGAGGACTGCAAAAAATTCCTCTTCAGGAAATGCTTGTGACTCATTGTTTATGTCGACAAAAATTCAACATTCTTAGAGTTGCCAAACTTGGAAAGACTTTGAAAAGTTTTGCCTTAAGATTAAAAAGAGAAAATAGAAGCTACTGGAGAAGAACAAAAAAAACGTCTGAGAAACCACCCCTGATAATACTGTTCCAAACAAAGCCTTGGATCAACAATCAGGTGAACAAATACAGGTCAATACCTGTTAATAATACAGATATATCAGCACAAATTTAGGTACTAAATGAATTTAGGTGTCTAAATGAAGCAACTGTGTATGTAACCATTCTTATGACAAACCAAACTTGTTAAAAAGCAGAAAGCAGAATGATGTATGCTAGAGCGTCTAAGATTTCAGCAGCCATTAGCTAAATCTGGGAATTCTCCAGCATTTAATCATGATTGTCTACCACAAATTCCTAGAACCACAGCACTATTTGAAGTGCTCAAAGTAGAAAAGCACAAATGGCTCCAGAATAGCTTGCTATGCTTTGATACAACGTTTCAGACACGCACAGAAGGTTTCTTTTGAAAGAGAAGGTGACTTGTTAACCTGGACTGCCAAAGATCCTCCATACAGTAGATAAAATTTCATGAGCATAATAGTGTCATTATGATGCCACAAGTTTCTGTATGTAGAATTTTTATCTGGTATCTTTCAGAATAGTAGCATCTCTGATCATTTTTGACATTAATTTAGAACAGCTAAAAGATTATCTACATTAGAATGACTAACTTAGTAATCAGAAATTTATGGATTTGTGAACTACGATGTGAAACCCGTTCAATAGCGTGCAATTCTCTCCAATGTAGCCAAGTGCCTACAACAAATGTCCCTCAGTTTTAATTTTCTGTTGCTGTTCTTGAAATGTCTCAATTCTCTGTAAGTATTGAACAAGTCTTCAGAGAAGTTTTACAAATTTGGATAAAATACTTGCATCAAGTATTCTGACCATCCACATATATATTATTTCTTTTTAAACCTTTTGGCAACTGTCGTAAATTTTGTCAAAAAAACACATAGAACTGTCTCATTTATCTGTCTTTTTATTTTGCCTTAAGCTACAGCAATCACTAAGCATGTTCTACTGTACAGCATGTTCTACTGCACCCATGCTTAAACAAACCAGATCAAATGTGGGAATTCCTATTAGGCAGCTTGCTTCAAATTCAAATTCTTCTCCTTTCTAGCTTCTAGGCTAATACTCCACTACATAGAAGAGGAAGAGAGAACAGTTTCTGTTTGGACATTTAAAGCATTTGAATAATTCCTAAAGTTTATCAAAAATGTACTTCTAAAAATATAATCCTAAATACAATGCTTGCCAGTAGCAAAGAATTTGAACTAATAACAAATTGAATTTAAGATGCACTTATATACTGAAGATTCATGAATCTTAATTAAATGAACTATAACAGAAGTTAGATCTCAGAAAAAAACGTTACTGATTTTTATACAAACAGTAGTTAAGAACAGTGCAAAAGAACTCAAAGCACTGTACTACTTTCTTATGTCCAGTATTGAAGTATCCCAGGTTCACTCAGACACCTGTTTTCAAAGCACAAAAGAACGTAGCTCCTCAAGATTGTACGTATGGTTCTCCTTTCTATTTTTCATTTCATCTTTTAGCAAAATGGGTGAGTACCCATACAGCAGGACTTATGCTGATGTTGTGATAGCTTCCCTCCCTGACCTAAATTATTTTTGGAAGAATGGAAGGACAGAAAGGAAGCAGCCAACAACGTACATTATTTATTAAAATAATGCTAACTGAATTTTAGGAGCAATTGAGAATATTAAGTTTGCAGAGAAGCTTCACAGCTGAAGTACTTTATCAATTTACAGTATCAACAGTTAGACAATTTCTTTCAACTACATCAACTGACAAGGCAAATATAACATTTGTTCTTTTTGTAACTGTTAAAAAAGGTGTTAGATCATAAATATACATTCATGAGATACCAGTGGAAAAAGAAAATTTTCTTCTGAAAAACTGGCCAAATTTTCCTAGTGATTTTTTGAACTTACTAAAGCAAAACAGACCTGAAAAATGATTTGTGTCTAAAAGAATGTAGTATTTCACCATCTGCTATCAACTCAGCTAGAAATATTACCTCCCTGTGAACCTAACTGCAGCAAGTCTCAAGATAAAACTACAACTGCATACAGAACATGTGGTGGCCTAACCATCGCAATTTTTGAAATGATTACTACTCTAAGTATCAAGGCATGATAAATTGCAGAAAATAAAAGGCTGAAGGCAGCCACTAAAAACATAAACACTTTTAATACAGCATATAAAAGAAGTTTAATACGGTACATAAAAAAAGTTGCCATCCTTTTGTCAGGTAAGCTCTCTAAACCTGTTGATCATAGGATTAAACAAGCGCTATAGTCAAGAGAAAATGCGATCGGCATTAGCTACAGTTTTGAGTCTGTATCATTTTACTGCCAGTTGGCTCCATGCCATACTCTACATGCTAATTCATTATTGTTACAGCAACACTTAATGAAAAAGATAATCCATGGGTTTAGATTAAACTTACCTGTCATCCTTAAGCATAGGCCACAGAAATATAAGCTTAGTGTCCTGCTTTAAGGAAAAAATCTATCTGAAATTCATGGAACGATGGAGTTGCAAACAAACCTAGCCAAGTAACAAAATGATCCTGGACCCCACACACTTCATGCAGTCAAAGGAAATGGCCTTATTTCATAGAATCCACCTAAACCCACAACAAATTTAGAAGTATATAATATTTTTATGTTCCCTGTAAGACAAATCACAACCTTGAAATAATCTAAAAACAGTGTTAGCTACCAAACGTGTCCCAGAAGAGCACAGCTTTACCTGACTATGGTTAATGGCTGCGTGGTTACCATGAAATGGAGACTGTCTTTCTTTATCCCGATGATGCCTACTGCTGTGTTTGCTTCTCTGCAATTGTTGACGCAATTTTGCAATCTAATAAAGAAAAAAAATCACATTAGATTTCACCGGATATGTTCAGCTATGCACACAGTTTCATTAATTCTAGTACTTAACTAAAATTCTTTACTACCACAACTTTCATAATTAATGGCAGCACAAAGTTATGTTCAGGTTCTTGCAAACTTAACATGTTAGCTACCATTTAAGCTCAAGCCCAGAAGATATCTTAGGTTTAATGAAAGCACTTGAAACATATGGACTAGTTTGGTCACTGCTGGATTTCTTCCTCTGACGAATGTTCACTGCATTTGACACTCCCCTTATCCCCCACTTCAGGTTTAAAAATTGTAACAGTCCTGCATTATTATAAGAAATCAATACCAAATGAACAGATTGCTTATTACGTAAAGCTTGGGCACTGTAGGAAGTAAAATAATATTCACACCTTCCTTCCTGAAAATTCATGTAACAGTGCATGCCAGCAATAAACTTAATCCAAAGGTATTTCAAATAATAGCACTCCTAACCTCCTTGAGTTGATCTGTGCTGCCCCATGATGCTGAACGTTTGTGTGAGCTTCTCTTCTTTTCTAAATATTCTTCAGCCCAGGCACTTTCAGTCTGTAACAAGGAGATTACAGACTTAAAAAAAAAAAACAAAACAAAACTAATATTTCTACTTTTGGGAAGAATATTTTGAGACAAATTAGAAGAGAACTGTGTTAAGACGTGCTAGATTCAGAACTGTGAGCGAAAAGCAGTCACTGACTAGAAGCCTTACTGACAAAGGAAACATGAGCATGTCGAGTGAAACTATGCGTTCACAATCTTTCAGACCTACTTTAATACAGGTATATGCTAGTTTCATTTCTACCATACTGAAAATTGGTAAGGCAGTATTAACAGCCAGATGAGCTCTGAAGAACCAGTTGGATGGTGTTGAATGTGGATGTCATCTACCTTGACTTTAGCAAGGCTTTCGATACTGTCTCCCATGACATCCTGATAGCAAAGCTGAGAAAGCATGGGATAGAGGAGTGGACAGTAAGGTGGGTTGAGAACTGGCTGACTGGCCGAGCTCAGAGGGTGGTGATCGGCAGCGCAGAGTCCAGGTGGAGACCTGTGACTAGTGGTGTTCCCCAGGGGTTGGTGCTGGGTCTGGTCTTGTTCAACATCTTCATCGATGACCTTGATGAGTGAATAGTGTCTGCCCTCAGCAAGTACGCCAATGACACAAAGCTGGGAGGAGTGGCTGACATGCCAGAAGGCTGTGCTGCCATTCACCGAGACCTGGACCGGCTAGAGAGATGGGCAGGAAGAAACCAAATGAGGTTTAATAAGAGCAAGTGTAGTGTCCTGCACCTGGGAAGGAACAACTGGACATATCAGTACAGGCTGGGGCATGACCTGCTGGAGAGGAGCTCTGAGGAGAAGTTCCTGGGGGTCCTGGTGGACGACAGGTTGACCATGAGCCAGCAGTGTGCCCTCGTGGCCAAGAGGGCCAATGGGATCCTGGCGTGCATTAAAAGGAGCGTGGCCAGCAGGTCAAGGGAGGTGATCCTCCCCCTCTACTCTGCCCTGGTCAGGCCTCACCTGGAGTACTGTGTCCAGTTCTGGGCTCCCCGGTACAAAAAAGACAGGGAACTTCTGGAAAGAGTCCAGCGGAGGGCCACAAAGATGATACGGGGCCTGGAGCATCTTCTGTATGAAGAAAGGCTGAGAGACCTCGGTCTGTTCAGCCTGGAGAAAAGAAGACTGAGAGGGGATCTCATCAATGTGTATAAATACCTGAGGTGTGGGAGACAGAGGGATTTGGCCAACCTCTTTTCAGTGGTTTGTGGGGACAGGACAAGGGGTAATGGCCACAAGATAGAGCACAGGAAGTTCCGCACCAACACGAGAAAGAACTTCTTCACAGTAAGGGTGATGGAGCACTGGAACAGGCTGCCCAGGGAGGTTGTGGAGTCTCCTTCTCTGGAGATATTCAAGGCCCATCTGGATGCCTACCTGGGCAGCCTGCTCTAAGGAACCTGCTTTGGCAGGGGGGTTGGACCCGATGATCTTTCGAGGTCCCTTCCAACCCCTACAATTCTGTGATTCTGTGAATTTGGGGGAGATGGTATATATTATTTCCCACATAGATGTTGAACTTGGTATTTCTGATGCATTAGCTAGAGTAGTTCAGTAGTTGGGAAAGCCTGCACAGCTTCAAAATCATTTTCACACTCAGACTGAGAAAAAGACAGGCACCTTTTCTGAGCACCACTCAGAACACCACTGGAGCTACTGCAAAGCAGGGAATCAAAATTAATGCCCCAAAGGGCTTCAGGTTCATAGGTGTCTCGGGCCAAACAGAAAGCAACACACAAAATACTAAGCTACTTTCAGTGAATCAACAAATGCATTAACATTTAATAAAGAAAAACACATATCATGGTGAAAGTGTTCTGAGAAATTCAAAGTATCATTAACACAAATTTTATTTAAGGTAGCATAACACACAAACAAGCCTGTGATAATACTGCATACTTTACAAAGTTTGCGTTCCCACATAACCACATCCAGAATGGCCTTCACAAGCAGCGAACCGTAAACCCTCCAAGATTAAGTATACTAATTTTTGTCATGGGTCTTCACACAGTCACAAGAAATGTAACTAATGCTAAATTTATCACAGATACTGGAACGCTTTTATAAAGTCATAATTTCCACTACAAAGTTCTGGCCTCTAATTATTCTTATATTCTTATATAATTATTCACATATTATATAATAATATATGTTTTATATATATATACACAACACACATAACACATAATATATATCTTATATAATTATATTCATATATTCTTATATATTATTCTATAACAACTCAAAGACTCCAAAGCAACTGTCTCATTTTAATTTGTATTTTGATATTACTGTATCGACAATTGCAGGCAAAGCCACACAGGTCTGATTGAAAGGAAAAGACACAG